>NC_092126.1:35836386-37162814 GCF_043159975.1 Macaca nemestrina | reverse complement strand
ACTATGAACAATGTGATATGAAGCAACAGGGCTTTTTATTTTCCAAAGAATCCCAGTATAAAGGTATGGCCATTGTAAGCATCAATCCCTTACTAAGCTCCCCATCACTGTCAACTCCAAATGCGCCAGTGCAGGCCACAGCCTTGCAGCATTTCCACTAGAGAGCAGCCTAAAGAACCTGCTAACAACACAGCTCCCACTAAGATCCTGTTATCACTGTTGTGTCTATGCTACTACGAACTTTTAAACAGTAAGTCTAAGTCAATTCAATTAACTCTGATATTTCTACCAAGACAACAGATTAACATTTGAGTTAGGGTCATTTTTTTCTTCAAAAGTTGTGACAGCAAAAGGATGCTTTTAAAAATATAACATATATACTTATAAATACATTTATATACATATAATTAACAGTGGATTTAAAATTAACTTGAAGAATATCTTACAGCTCATCTAAGTATTTCAAAAGGAAAACATAGAGCAACCTCTACTTTTTCACATACTGTTTATCAGCTAAATATTTTATATTTTATGTTGGCTTAATATTTTAATTTTTTTCAAATGTTCCTAATGTTCACTAAGTTTTCCTTAAACATTTCCTTTGCATTATGTAGGCAAGAGAAAAAGTAGCAGGCAATTTATTGCCTTCTAAACATAAATGACCTTGGTTTTAGACTGTACTGATCCTTTTCTTATACTATATAACCACCATTCTGTTATTACATCTAGCATTATAGTTTAACAACTGTACTTTTAAATAAAATACATTTTAATATTTGATAGAACAAACATCCCCCATTACTCTTTTTTAAAAAATGTTGGCGGCCAGGCGCGGTGGCTCACACCTATAATCCCAGCACTTTGGGAGGCTGAGGCGGGTGGATCACTTGAGGTCACGAGTTCGAGACAAGCCTGACTAGGATAGTAAAACCCTGTCTCTACTAAAAACACAAAATCAGCTGGGCATGGTGGTGCATGCCTGTAATCCTAGCTACTTGGGATGCTGAGGAGGTGGATTGTTTGAATCTGGGAGGCAGAGGTTGCAGCGAGCCGAGATTGCGCCATTGCACTCCAGCCTGGGCAACAAGAGCGAAAATCCACCTCAAAAAAAAAAAAAAAAGTTGGCTAGTATCATTCATTTATCATTCCATATGAATTTTAGAGTCATTTTGTTCCTGAAAACGTTATACTCAGTAAATTATATAACCATTTAAAAAACAAATTTAGATCCCTATCAAATACTTTATACTAAAATAATTTTTAGATAAAATGCATTAAAAAGAAATGATAAAGCATTAGAAGAAATTTGACTTAGGTAAGACTTTATAGTATGATATCAAAGATAGAAACGCTGAAGAAAAAATTGATAGAATTAAGTAATTCTAATTAACTGTTTATAAAACAATTGTATTTCCATAAAAAAATTAAGGTAAATTGAGTACACACACACAACTGTAACATAATAGCAAAGGGCTTATACTTCATACTTAAGTGTATGAAGAGCTCTTTCAGAATAGTGAAATATAAACATCTGGCCGGGTGTGATGCTAACACTTTGGGAGGCCAAGACGGGCAGATTACTTGAGGTCTGGAGTTCAAGACCAGCCTGGTCAAAGAGGTGAAACCCCGTCTCTACTGAAAATACAAAAATTAGCTGAGCGTGGTGGCGAGCACCTGTAATCCCAGCTACTCAGGAGTCTGAGGCAGGAGAACTGCTTGAACCCGGGAGGCAGAGGTTGCAGTCAGCCAAGATCAGGCCACTGCACTCCAGGCTGGACAACAGAGACTCAAAAAAGAAAATAAAATAAGATTAAAAAAAAAAAATCCTAAAAGAAAGGTGAATCAAGGACACAAATAATTTATGAAAAATGAAGATGGCCATAAACAGAGGAAAAAAGTGCTCAACCTCACTCATATTACAACAATATATATTAAAACAATGATATCATTTTTTTTCACTTATAAGATTAGCAAAGACAAGCCTAAAAGTGGGGAAAGTCAAAAGAAATAATAGTGCTTAATGTAGGGAAAATATGAGGAAATGGATATTCTCACATACTACTAAAGAAAGTCTATCAATCCATCATTGGAGAAAACTTTGGCAACGTATATTAAAATATTTGAATGTACTCTTATACAGCAAATCCAATTCAGGGTCCATTTCCTAAGAAAATAAATATTCCTAAATGTTTATATAAGGATGTTAATCTAAGCACTATTTACAAAAGTGAAAAGTAAAAAACTAAATGTTCTACAGTAAGGGACCGGTTACAAATGTCATCATACATTTGACGATAGGGTGGACTTCTATGTAATCATTATGACTACAAATTTGTTGACATATCATATTTAAAAAGGAAAAATTTTAAAGCTGTGAAGTGCTTAGCATAGTACCTGATCACATAGTAAGCATTCTATATATTTTAAAGTTATTACTTCATGGAAAATTTCAAGCATACACAAATATAGAGAGAGTAAGATGAACCCCTATCACACAACTTCAAAAATTATCAACACTTTGCTACTGTCAGTATTTTTTAAAGTTTGCAACTACCCCTCCCTTCCCATTCACAGTGCATATAGGTTTTTCCTACCAAAAGTACATGAATGTATTGCACACTGTATGTAAGCATACACAAAGTCAGAAGAAATTTATACCAAAATTTTATTCATGGTAAATCTCTAAATGGTAGAATTATGGGTGATTTATTTATTTCTCATTTTATCCGCATTTTCTCATTTTTCTAAAATAAGCATGTATTATGTAATTTTAATAGCTTATTAAAAGAAATGAATTCAAGCAAATATATGTCAAAGAATGAGAAGTTGTTTCTGAATTATACTTTTAGATGTTAAAAACATACAAGAAAAAAAATTATACAAAGATTTTTTTTTAATGAAGGGTAGGTTAATATCCACTTAGTCTCCCAGGTTTTCCACTGCTATTGTTCAATGGTGACCTACATTTCAACCAAATGCAATATATCAACCTTGACAGGATTCTGACTCAAACATCCGATTGTAAAAAGATAGTTTTTCGGACAACTGGGGAAATGTGAACAGACTGGATATTAAGTTACATTAAGAAGTTATTATTCTATTAATGTGATACTGATATATTGTAGTTATTTTTTAAGTCCTTACCTGTTTGGAAATAAGATGATATCTATGATTTGCTCTGTAATATTCTACCCAAAAATAAGAAGTAGTGAATGGTATAGAGTTTCAGTTTGACAAGATAAAAAAGTTCTAGAGATCTGTTGTACAATGTACATATAGTTAACATTACTATACTATACATTTAAAAATGGTTAAGGTGGAACATTTTATGTGTATTTTACCACAATTAAAATAAAGATTTACAAGATGACAACTATTAATGCTCGTTAATGGATATAGATAAGTTTATTTAGACGTTTAAAAAAATGATGATCATACAGCACTGGTATATACTGAATCATTGAAAGATTTAATTTTATTTAGTTTGCCAAGGGAGAAAGATAAATACATTTATAGGTAACATTTTTATTAAACAATCAGATACTTTTAGGTTAAACAAAACTATCAGAAGAAGAATTCAAACACCCTTAGTAGGAAAACAAATGTTGGCTGTTGAAAGACTTCTTACTCTAGCCGTAGCTGAATTACAGTAAGTAAAAATCCCATTTTTGCTAACAATGAAGTTTTTATTATGTAGAGTCAATAATCACAATAGTAATTTGGAATAGAATAACAGTAATGTGAAAAGAGACTCTATAATCAATAATACTCCATGCATAAACAATTGAGAACTGTAAAAATTAAGACTCAATTTGTTTTTTTGTCAATCTGAAGCCTACAACTAGAATATAACAATATCTTGGTCAAGTGTGGTAGCTCACACCTGTAATCCTAGCACTTAGGAGGCCAAGGTGGGAGGATAGCTGGAGCCCAGGAATTTGAGATCAGCCTGAGCAATGTAGCGAGACCTCATCTCATGAAAACCAACAAATTTTTTGTTGTTGTTAAGAAAAAAAAAAACATATATTATATATAAAACAATACCTTACAGTTATTAGGTCTGTATAGTGCTTTGGCATTCAAGTAAAAAAACTGGTCTAGACATCTCATGATTTCACTGGTCTGTCTGGCTGCGTAGCTTGCTGTGGCCTAAAAAATAAATTTCTTCCTTGCAGTTGTTGTGAACTTTTCCTATCATTTTGAATGAAGTTACTCACAGCAGAGCCACTGTCGGTAGTTTATCAGACAGCTGATATTTCAGAGAGACGAACAAAAAGTTAATGCATTATTGAGACTTAAAACAGCATATAAATGCAGATTATTTTAAAAAATCCAAAAAGCCAAAAAAAGCAAAAAACAAAAAAACCTCCCTTCTAGCTATTTCAACTTACCCAGTCTGTTCCCTCATTCTATAAAACTAAGATAACTACCAACCTTGACAGATTATCATAATATTAAACAGAGAACACACACAAAAATTGTCTAGAAGCACTGGGTCAATGTCTAGCACATAACAGATGATCGCAATTTTTTTTTAGTTTCCTTTATGTTCTTGATTCTAACTGAAAAAGGAATGAGCTGAATAGGTTCTTACAAGACATATTCCTAAAGTAGGTGTCTGGTTTTTGGTTTTGCTTAAGTCATTAAGAGAAAAGTTTCTATCAGTGTTCTAAAATAAGTATTTTTGTTACCACAAAGACACCACTTTTAGTTAGCGTGCACACCATTGCCATGTGACTCTCTCCACATCTGTCCGCACGGGCAGACAAACTGAAGCTCCCCGGCTGAGGCACCTCGGCCAAGACACCCCAGTGACCATAGGGATGGTGCAAGGCACGGACTATAGTAGAGCTGAGGCACCTAACAAGAGACAGAAAGACATGGAAAAGGAGACAGAGGGAGGAATGGGATTGTGGTAAGGAAGAAAGAGAGGAGAGGAAGAGAGGGCGACAAAGCCAGGGACCAAGATGAGGACAGTGAACATGGATGCAAGCATAGAGCCTCAGTAAGCAAGACAATGACAGAGAGTGCGTGAGCAAGTCAGAAACAAGCAAGGAGGCAAAGCGGCAAGCCGGCACAAAGACATGAGCCTGGACAGGAGAGTGAATATACGCATGTGTGAGGGCAGGAGGGAAGGAGGAGCTGGGTCTAGATGCTGAGGAGGAGAGGCTACCTAAACAAGAAAGAGAGCAGGGTTCGTGGAGGGAAGCTGAAAGAGGCTAAATGGTACCAGGACGCTGCATTAAGGTAGTTCAAACTTGATCAAAACCTATCTGCTTCTCATTATTTTAAAAAGTCTTAGGCCTACCTGAATTATCTCTGATTGTTCAGCCAGAGCCTTCCTTTGTGCCTCCAGTGAAGATACCTGTTGCTGATAAATCAAGCGTTGTTTCTCCCAGTCCAGCGATTTCTGACGGAATTCCTGAGGAAGCAATTAGAGTACTTAATTTCTGAGTGCTTCTCCTCACTGTCACTACTTCCCAGACTCCCTTTTACTTTAATTTCTCCCCATGTCCCTGGGTACGCTCGCACCTTTCTCCACAGCAGGAGACCCATTACTCACTTAGCTAACAGAGCTAGAGAGTAACACTAAATTCCTCACATACTGTGCCTCTGGATATCTGTCTTTCTAAATTTAACACCCTAATGGTGAGGAGTATGAAACGCAGATGCTAAGCACTGGATTCAGATGTTTTTCATTGATTTGCTGCCACCTAAGGGTTGTTATAATTTTCTAGTGAATTTTCAGAAAACTGACGCTAAGATAACTAAAATTTTAAAGTATGATTACAGATATCCCTCACTATCCAAATTCTTGATATCCAGACCCAGGAATTGAACAGATTAAATTTTCAGATAAGTCCTTTGGTAACCCAAATCTTACTTCTCAGTATCTAAAACTCAAGAACCAAGTAGATTCAGACAATACAATATCCTTTGATGTCCAAATTTTTATTATCTCAAAAGAGGAACTGCAAAGGCTTGAATAACAAAGAAAATCTGTACTAAATTTTAACAGATATTTGTAACCCAAAGCCGAACAGTTCAAAATTAATGATGGATCAATAGTAACATCAAATTGCATGATCAAGAAAATGATTTCAATATTTATGAAAATGGGGCAAATCAAAGGGAAAGGAAACTCAATCTTTCTATCACTGTCTTCCAGGATCCTCAACTCCAGAAGTCTCAGGCTCCTTAAGATAACTGTTGTTAACCAAATTTCTGATATTCATTCATTTATTCATTCATTCATTCATTCAATCATTCTACTATATATGCCAGGTACTGCTTTAGGTGTCAGGGATACAATACTTAACAAAACAAACAAAAACCCTAGTCCCACTCAAATGGGGGCAACAGATGACACATTTCTTGTATGGTATAGCAGACGGTAATACACAATTTGGAGAAAACAGAGCATGAAGTCTTCAGAGTTGGGGTTGTAATTTTTAAAAGGGATGGCCAGACTGAGTGAAAAACATTTAAGTAAACACTTAGGGAGATGAGGGTGAAGTTACAATATTCTGGGTGGAAAGAATAGCCTTGAAATAAGAGCATCCTGGTGTGTTTAAGGGTGAGAAAGGAGACTGGTGTGGCTGGAATAAAGTGAATGAAAGGGAAAACAGGAGAAGACAAGGTATGAGAATGAGACCACGTAGGCCATTAGGATAACTTAGGTTTTTTTTTCTTTTTAATACTTTAAGTTCTAAGGAACATGTGCACAACGTGCAGGTTTGTTACATATGTATACATGTGCCATGTTGGTGCGCTGCACCCATTAATTCATCATTTACATTAGGTATATCTCCTAATGCTATCTCTCCTCCCCCCGCTCCCCACAATAGGACCCGGTGTGTGATGATCCCCTTCCTGAAGCTGCTGGAAGGTTTTTGTATAGGAAGTGATATAATTTGATTTACATTACAGCAGAATCATTCTGGCTATTGTGCTGAGAAAAGAGAAGTCTAAGATGACTCCGAGGTTTTTAGGTCGAGCAAACTGAGTTGCTATCAACTAAAACATGAATCAGTGTTGGGGAGATGAGGAAGAGAAAGACAGGACCTTTAGCTTGGACATGTTAAGTCTGACACATTTCAGACATCATAGTGGAGATAGGAAACAGGCAGTTGAAAGTTATTCTGTCATGAAGAGGCAAGGTCTCGGCTAGATATATAAATTTTGAATTGTCAACATATACACAGTGTTAAAGCTATGAAATTCAATGGGACCAATAGGGGAGTGAGCGTAGACAGGAAAAAAAAAAAGGAAAGGTCCAATGACATGATGCTAGGTTAAGGAGTAACGGAGACTGAGGAGTGATGAACAAGGAGAAAAATGAGAGAAATGTGGTTTTTCTCAAGCCAAGTCAAGAAAGTGGGTAAGGAGGTGGGAGAGACCAGCTCTCCTACAAAGCTGTAGGTAGGATGAGGAAGATGAGGACCGGCTCACAGGCTCTGGGAATGTGTAAGTCACTGGTGACCTCTATGTGAACAGCTTCTGCAGTGTGAGGGGACAAAAGCCTTGAGTGGGTATAAGAAAAAATGAGACAAGAGGAACTGGAAACAAGTATAGATAACGGAGGTAATTTTTTAGTTATAAAATGAAAGAAATAAAATGGGGCAGAGGAGGAAGAGACAGGTCAAGAGAGGATATGTAAGAGGAGGGAAATTTGGATGCTGGTAAAAAATATCCAGTAGAGAGAAAAAATTAATGGTGCAGAAAAGAGAAGTTGAACTACTAGAGTAATGCTTTGGGTAGAAAAGGGGGAGGGCGTGGGTAGTTCCTCCAGGAAAGAAGGCAGGGTACATGGGCACAGATGCAGATAAGTGGGTGGACACAGAGCTGGAAGTCTATACACAGAGCTGGAAGTCTATATATCTTTGGGTTATAAAGATATAACCCAAAGGTGAGGATGTGGGGATAGGTGTTGAGAGTTTGAGGAGAAAAGCAGAAGTCTGAAATACTCATTGTGGAAAGTAGGAGATGGGAGGAAATACAGTACGATTCCAGGTAGCGTTAGGACCCATTTGAGTTTCGGGACCATGAATTTAAAGTGAGATCAGACAGTATAGTTAGGGTTTTCTCCAGCCATGTTCAGCGATACATGACAGGTAGAGAGTGGGCAGAAAGGTGGACTTAAGCAGATCTGTGATTCTGCCAAGCAAATATGAGGAAGCAAGAGAGGAGCACACGAGATGAAAGGGAAAGTTAAAAATGTAATCACAGAATTCAAAAGCTGGCTAAAGACCAATAAGTGAGAACACTAAGTAGATAATGGAGCAGTAAAAAGGCGGCAGAATTCAATCATTTTAAGGGATGGATAATGATTACTGAGAGTCAAAGGACTAGAGAGAGTTAGCTGAAAAGATAGGGATTGGTAGTCTGATAATTAAATGCTTGAAAATGAGATTCTAGAGGGGTGGCATATATTGGTAATGACAAGAGCTGAGGAATGGCAATGGGAATAAGTAGATGAGACAGAGACATAATCAAACCATCTATGGAGGAAAGAAAGACAAGAAACTGTAAGGTCAGAGTATTATAAGCATCATCCCTCCAGATCCTGAGATCCTCAAAGTTATGGTAAGAGTAATGTTGGAGAGAACTGACAGTGAGCTGGGTGCTGAAATCAATGAGCCAAGGAAATAACCCAGAGATCAGAAGATGACTGCTTTGGTTGTTATGTACATTGGCTGGCAGCATAGGCTGGTAACATGAAAATCAAAGATGGGGTTTCTGAGGTAGCAAGGAAAGAAAATAGTCAGGAAGTGGCAATGTGAAGCAAGAAGGATATAGGGTTTGGGGGAAAAGGTATTGCTGAAAAGGGTGGAAGGGAAGCAGTATCTGCAGTCTTCTGATTCTAAGCTCTTCAAATGTAAAAAAAATTGAGATATAAAGGAATATTAAACACAGAAATTATAATTTTAAGTAACAATAATATACTGGCATTTGTGGGTGACAGGTCACTGAGAGTAAAAACTTATAAGTGATCACACAAAGATGTTGAACAATGTTTCTCAAATCAGAATAAGCTAGGGGAGCTGGATACAATGCAGATTGTAGGTCCTATGCCATCCTAGGTCCTATGCCATACTGCTGGATCAGCATTTCTGAGAGCCTAAAAGCACCCTGGGAATTCTTATGTCCACTGAAAAACTAATGGCAAGGACAAAGGAAGAGAGTGACAGCTTTGTGCTGCTCCTTCATCTACTCTTGGTACTATTAGCTCACCACCTCCCCTTAAGTTCTCAATATATACAACAACCATGGAGTTATTCAGTCTTAATAAAAACAAAGTCAGCAGAGAAGGAAGTGAACGCCTTACTACATCTAAATGGGAATTGAGAATAATCTGATACAGAGATTACTTTGTACAAAAAGTGCTATGTACTTTCCACATTTACTAAGCCCCCACTTTATTAGGTGCTTGAGATACAATGATATATAAGACAAGAACAATGCCCACAGAGGACTGTCTGTAACTAGTGGTCAATGTTTCCCAATGGGAGAGATATTGGCATTTGAGGTACAATAATCCTTCCTGTGTGGAACAATCTTAGGCATATTTAGTATCCCTGGTCCCTGTCCCCTAAAAGCCAGTTTTATTATGCTCAGTCATTTTGACAACCAAAAAAAAAAAAAAGGCCTCCATACATTTGCAAATGCTCCCCAAGGGTGGTAGTGCCCTGTTGAGAATTATTGATGGCCAGTAATCCCGTTAACCATAGGGAACCAGATGATGATAGGATGTATGGTGGATCACCCTCTCACCTTTGAAATAGCTTAGTGGCAGTCCTAAAGATGGTAGAAAATTGGTTTCAGAAAATAGTGCCATTAAAAAAAAAAAAAAAAAGAAAATAGTGCCATTAGAAACAGCATTTTCCTACATGAAGGCTGACAATCACTATGAACAAATTATTACTATGAACATACCTCTATTTTTGCAGTTAACCTCTCAATTTCAGACCGATCTTCCCTGTGATTTTTGGTATTTCCTCTGAATTCCCTCATTTGCTTTTTCTGAAGCTTTTCGTAGCTTCTCTTCAGTATGCCTAACTGTAGAAACAGTTATTTCTATACTTAAAGTTTAAGAATTTGAAAAGAGTAGTGGTGAGAAAAATTTGTATTATGAAAACAAGAGCAGTGCTAACCAGTATTACTGAGAACATGTTAGATTTCCAAACTAAAACACAAAAGGAAACTAAAAATTAAATATGTAAAACAAACATTAGTAAAGAAATACATTCAAAGAAAAAATTTTTTAAAAATTTTAAACAAAAGTTTTTGATTACAATAGCCTTGCACTTAAAGACCCTACCACCTAGCCCCACAATAAAAGCAGCAAATTAAAACTCTTTTTCTTTCCTCCAGGTCTGTGATTCTCAAAGCTATGCTCTTGCAGAGCACTGATATTTAGGATGCAGGAGAAGAATACTTTGCAATTAAATCAGAATAAAAGCAGTTTTTTCCAAATCTGAAGAATAAAATTGAGTTAATGGACAGAATTTTCTTACTTATTTATCCCAAAATGCTTCTTAAATTTTGGATCCTCCATTGTTTATAATCTAGTAACTGATAAAAATTAAAATATTAAATGTAATTTTTGGTATCAAGTATTTCACAGTATTACACAAAAACAGCCCTAACTTCTTTCAGG
This sequence comes from Macaca nemestrina, assembly GCF_043159975.1. Lineage (NCBI taxonomy): Eukaryota > Metazoa > Chordata > Mammalia > Primates > Cercopithecidae > Macaca > Macaca nemestrina. Next base: position 37,152,154 of record NC_092126.1, on the reverse strand, counting down.
TACTCAACCAAGAAACATATTTTAGCATCTCTTCTAGGTAGCATCAAACCTACAATTAGGCAAACCTCTTCACCTGGATTAAAGAACAGAGAAATGGATTCCCACTCCTGTATCTTCCATGCACTATATATTTCCCACTTCACAAAGTAGAAAGTGGCTTTCGTTAACAAAGTTCTCAAGGGTGAAAGAGAGAGAACTACATATACGACATTTAACAAAACTAAAATCTCACTTCTTCATGTAGTTTCTTCAACTCCTGCTTATACTCCATGGTCATCTCTTGCTTGATTTTTTCATGTTCTTCTACCTGCTGATGCAACATTCCAACCTAAAAGCAGATAAGTGGTAGTATTTTTCATTAGCATTGAAACAACATCCCTGAGGTATAAAAATATAAATAATCTCTGTATTTATTTGTAAATTCATGTTCTCAAATGCATATATATGGTTACCCCACTTCTTAGGAAGTCAAATACCTAGTTATTTAATAATTTTTAACATTGCCAAAAAATAGTGAACAAACAACTAGTTTTTAGAATTTCTAGGTTTAGATGAAAACTCTTTCTTTTTTTGTTGTTCTTTTTGAGATGGAGTCTCGCTCTGTCACCCAGGCTGGAGTGCGGTAACACAATCTCGGCTCACTGCAACCTCTGCCTCCCAAGTTTAAACAATTCTCTGTCTCAGTCTCCCGAGTAGCTGGGATTACAGGTGCATGCCACCACACCTGGCACATTTTTGTATTTTTAGTAGAGACGGGGTTTCCCCATCTTGGCCAGGCTGGTCTTGAACTCCTGACCTCGTGATCCACCTGCCTCGGCCTCCCAAAGTGCTGGGATTACAGGTGTGAGCCAGCGCACCCAGCCGAAACTGTCTCTGTCTGATTATTCTACTCAACCCTTTTCATAAAAAAAAAAATCTCATGAAAATAAGAAATATAAAGTTTTGAGAGCCCTGGAAACCAACAATACTTCATTAAAAATCTAGAAGACTTTAAGAATAATTTCTCTACAATAAAGTACAGAATAGTAATGTCAGACAGGGAAAAAAAAGGAGGCCTGTGCCTGCTTTACCATTTGCCCATCTTCAGAGAAACAAGTTCCACCAACCATGGTAAGGAAGTTATCCTAACCCACTTTTCAATGATTTGATACCAAAGACATCTATTTTCTGCCAAGCCTTCACCTCCACAAGTATCCAGAAGTAATTCTTTTAATAACCAGCTAGAATTTCATTGACTGATAAGTAGGAAGGGAGAAGGAAAACAGGGAACAGGAGGGAGTAAACAAACACCATCTAGAACAGTAAGTTTCTTAAAAGTACTAGAAATAAACTACTTAAAAGAATGAGGAGTTAATGCAATTCCAATAAAAAATTATAGTGGAATTTATTTTTGTAAGAGAACTTGAAAAAGTCATTCTAAAGTTCAAACTGGAAGAATGGGTAAATACAGGCAATAAAATGGAAAAGTCTAGTTTTTAAAAAAAAGATGTAAGTGAATGATGTAACTGAATTTCTGGATGAAAGGAAACTTTCTGAGCTTAAAACTAATGAAAAAGTAATTTTAAAATGATACATTTAACCATGTAAAACTTCTATTTTAAAAAAATCCAATTAACAAAATTAAAAGGTAAATAAACAGAAAAATATTTACAAAAAATCAAAGGGCTTTTAACTTTTAGTATACAAAAAACTCTTACAAATTTGTAAAAAGTATTAAGCTCTCAACAGAAAAATAACTCAAGGACAAGAATGATTCCCACAAAAATATAAATGTCCAATAAACATGAAAAAAGACTTAATTTCACTAGTAATCAGAGGAAAACATCCAACGGCATTTTACATCTATCAAATTAGGAAAGATCTTATAAAATAAGACTTGTGTGGGTAAGTTATTTGGAATCAAAGACCCATAAAGTGTTGAAATACAAAGCACATGACTTCCAGAAAGCAATGTGGGAGTGTATATTAAAACACTCATAAATATTCTTAACCTTGACTTAGTAAACACTACTTTTAGAAATTCATGTAAAAAAAAAATAAATGTAGGCCGGGCGCGGTGGCTCAAGCCTGTAATCCCAGCACTTTGGGAGGCCGAGGTGGGTGGATCACGAGGTCAGGAGATCGAGACTATCCTGGCTAACATGGTGAAACCCCGTCTCTACTAAAAATACAAAAAACTAGCCGGGCGTCGTGGCGGGTGCCTGTAGTCCCAGCTACTTGGGAGGCTGAGGCGGGAGAATGGCGTGAACCTGGGAGGCGGAGCTTGCAGTGAGCCAAGATCACGCCACTGCACTCCAGCCTGGGAGACACAGCGAGACTCCATCTCTAAATAAATAAATAAATTAATTAATTAATTAATTAATAAATGTAGAGCCAGGTAGAGCAGCTCCCATCTATAATTTCAGTACTTTGGGAGGCAGAGGCAGAAGGATGACTTGAGCCCAGGAGTTCAAGACCAGCCTGGGCAACATGGTGAGACCCTGTCTCTACAAAAAAGGAAAAGAAGAAAATAAATGTAGATGTTAAGAATTTGTCGGGACTGGGCATGTTGGCTCATGCCTGTAATCCCAGCACTTTGGGAGGCCAAGGCAGGCAGATCACTTGAGGTCAGGAGTTTGAGACCAGCCTGGCCAACACGGCAAAACCCCATCTCTACTAAAAATACAAAAATTCGCTAGACCTGGTGGCAGGTGCCAGAAATCCCAGCCACTCGGGAGGCTGTGGCACAAGAATCGCTCGAACCCGGAAGATGGAGGTTGCAGTGAGCCGAGACGGCATCACTGCACTCCAACCTGAGTGAGACTCAGTCTCAAAAAAAACACAGAAATTGTCAATAGGGATTTGTTCTTTTATAAAAACTGGACAAACTGGAAAAAATCTAAATGTTTATAAATAAATTGTGAACGAATATAATGAATGAAAGTACATAATAAAATACGCAAACATTAAGCTGTATTAAAACAGTTAACATGCAAAATGCTTACCACTTAAAAAACATATGGATATAAAAAGTATACTATACTAAAATCCCAATTTTGGGAAGGATTTTTACTGAAGTTTACTTACATAGCTTAAAGGAAATACACCAAATGTTAATACAGATTAACTCTGATTCAAGGTATTATGATTATTTTTTGCTTCATAGTTTGTCTTTTCTAAAATTTCTCCAATGGCTACTGCTTTTACCAGCAAGAAAAGAACATTTTAAAAAAGAAAAGACAAGAGGCTGACCCTAAGTCTACCTATTTTGCTTTGATAAAGATCATCAGGACTCATCTATTTGATTAAAACAAGTTGATTAAAACAAGTTGAACAGTCTTAACTATTCATATTTCCTAGCCCACAATCCACCAGAAGATGCAAAATTAGAAAGTATGGTAGGTAGAAGGGGTAACTACAATGATCAGTAGAAATGAGCAATAGCTTTTAGCAAAGACAGAAGAAAAAAGGAAAACAGATTATCCCAAAAGTAGACTCGTGTCTACACTGCTATAACCCGTAAAGACAAAGCACATCAAGCACATCAGTATGTAATAGCCATTACTCCTAACATACCACAACCAAGAGAAAAGGCAACCCTCAAAACACCACACCCGCACCCACACACACACCCTTCCTTAAATTTTCAGTAGTGTGGCCTTTTGGCCCTCTATCACATGTTAGACAAGACACACCTGCAGAATCATAAAAACTTTAAATGATTTCATAAGGTCCGCTGACAGCATGGGAACTGACTAGGGAGTTCTCAAACTTAGCCTAAATAGTTCTTTGACCAAGGTTTTTAAAAATTGAAGACAAAGAGGGAGAAAAAAAAAAAAAAAAAAAAAGCAGGGGGAGGACAAGATGGCTGACTAGACACAGCCAGGAGGAAAAGCTGCCAATGAGGGACTGAGACAACTGGTGTGCTCCTAACAGATCTTCAGAGGTGGTCACTGAGAGTGGATGGAGAGAAGACACAGAAGCTGAGATGAAGGGGGAGGAAGCTGGGAATCATACACGAGGCGACTACTAGGCACCTGGACTCATTGCTGGCCCAAACAACTCTGGAAAAACAGATGAGCTGAACTAGCAAGAAGCAACCCCCTTTTCCCACGGGCCTCTGGAACCCTAGCAGGAGGGGACCCCTTGACCACCATGAACACTCAAGTTGACAGGGTGAGCCACTTAAGAGAAATGATAGGAGCAGCAAGCCAGCTGATATGGAGACCAGAGAGTTTGGTGTGGGAGTATCTGTGGTGGGGTGGTGGGGCATGGCCAGGGATAGCCATCCCCTTAGGCTTAACTGGCTCCCACAGGAGACTTTAGCTCTAAGGCAACTGTTGGACCCGAACTGTGCAGAGTGGTCTTGCCCATCATATGGGGCCAGTCTCACCTGAACACCCCTTGGCCTGCTGGCGGCCTCTCCCAGGGCCCCAGCGTGGCCACACATGCTTACAGGGCAGCCTTGGGTGGCCTGGGGGACTACATCATAGCTTCTGTGCTAGCAGACTATGCCTGACCAGCAGAGAGCTCCAGAGGAGTGGCCTCTATGGCTATGCACCAACCTGTACATTCTGTCCCCATACTGCAGCTTCTCTGGGCCCACAGCAACTCCCCACATGGCTTTGCTGGCATGTGCCTATGCCAGCAGGTTTTGCTTTTCTTGCCCCACCAACAGGCAAGTGTACATGTATCCACCTTGCCACTGCTGTGGCGGGAGTGCAGTTCATCCCCCATGTCCCCACTGACCACCACTGCAGACAGAACCTTGGTGGGCACAAAACCAGCCAGTCTCGCCTCTGCCAGTGCCCCTTTCTTGCATCAACACTGCCGCAGGAGTGAAACTAGGCACAGAGAATAGCAGATCCTCCCCTGCACAGAGCAACCACTGCTGTGTGCAGTACACAGAGAAGGCACACAGACCTGCAACCGCCAGTGCCCTGCCCCCAAGCCAACACCACCACCAGTGCCACTGTGCAGTTGCCAGCAGGGGCCCCCGCTCACCTTCCAGCTGTGTTCCCTCCTCCACTGTGGTGAACACCTTCAGGGAGGCAAGCACTCTGGCACCCACTAGAACCCTGCCATAGCTGACCAGTGTGTCCCCCACTGCACTGCTGCTACCACTGCTGCCGGCACATGCAAGCAAGGATGAATCCCACTGTCATCACACTATGAAACGCTTTGGCTGACACCACCCATTGGGGTGTAGTGACCAGCAGTCCAGGAGCACCCTGAACCCCCAATGCAGTGGATTCCTAACTTCAAGGAGCCAGAGAAAAAAGTTAGGGCCCAATACAAGCTCCTCAGTGTTACACCACATAGTCTAGGAGTTGGGAGCTGAGCAATGGTCCCCTAAAATCTTCCAGAGACAAAGCCAGTTGGCTGAATCCACCTTATACTACAATCAAATTCTCAAGGTCATCAAATATGATAAAAGAAAAAAAAACTCATCCAAGGGTCAGTAACTTCAAAGATTGAAGGAACGTAAGCCCACAAAGATGAGAAAGAAATAGTGCAAGAACTCCAAGAACTCAAAAAGCCAGAGTATCTTCCTTCCTCCAAACAACCATATCACTTCTCCAGTAAGGGTTCAGAACTGGGCTAAGAGGGCTAAAATGACAGAAATATAATTCAGAGCATGGATAGGAGCAAAGATCATTGAGCTACAAGAGTATATTGAAACCCAGTCCAAGGAAGCTAAGAATCATGATAAAACAATGCAGGAACTGACAGACAAAATCAGCAGTATAGAAAGGAATGTAAAGCAACCTGATAGAGCTGAAAAGCACACTACAAGAATTTCATAATGCAATCACAAGTATCAATAGCAAAACAGATCAAGCAGAGGAAAGAAATCTCAGAGCTTGAAGACTGGCTTTCTGAAATAAGACAGTCACTGACAGACAAAATAGACAGTATAGAAAGAAATATAACCAACCTGTTAGAGCTGAAAAACACACTAGAAGAATTTTATAATGCAATCACAAGCATTAACAGCAAAATAGACCAAGCAGAGGAAAGAATCTCAGAGTTTGAAGACTGGCTTGTCTTTCTGAAATAAGACAGGTAAGAATAGAGAAAAAAAGAATGAAAAGGAATGAATAAAATCCCCAAGATATATGGGATTATGTAAAGATGCCAAATCTACAACTCACTGGTGTCCCCTGAAAAGATGGGGAGAATGCAACCAACCTGGAAAACATATTTCAGGATATCACCCATGAGAACTTTCCCAACCTAGATAGAGAGGCTAACATTCAAATTCAGGAAATGCAGAGAACCCTAGTAAGATACTTCACAAGATCATTCCCAGGATACATAATCATCAAATTCTCCAAGGTCAAAATTAAGGAAAAAAAAGTTAAGGGCAGCCAGAAAGAAAGATCAGGTCACCTACAAAGGGAAGCTTATCAGACTAATGGTAGACCTCTTGGCAGAAACTCTACCAGCCAGAACAGATTGGAGGCATATTCAACATTCTTAAAGAAAAGAATTTCAACCCAGAATTTCATTATCTGGCCAAACTAAGCTCCTGAAGGAAGCACCATATATGGAAAGGAAAGACCGTTACCAGCCACTACAAAAACAGACTAAAGTACACAGACAAGTGACACTATAAAGCAACCACACAAAAAACTGCAAAATAACCAGCTAACATCATGATGAGAGAATCAAATCCATACATATCAATACTAACCTTGAATGTAAATGAGCTAAATGTCCCAATTAAAAGGCACAGAATGACAAGCTGGATAAAGAATCAAGACCCATTGGTATGCTGTCTTCAGGAGACCCATCTCACATGCAGTGACATACATAACAGAAGATGAGAAATAACCAAAATCAGAGCTAAGCTGAAGGAGACTGAGACACAAAAAACCATTCAAAAGATCAACAAATCCAGAAGCTGATTTTTTGAAAAAATTAAAACAGACCACCAGCTAGACTAATAAAGAAGAGAGAAGATTCAAATAGACACAATCAGAAATGATAAGGAAGATATCACCACTAATCCCACAGAAATATAAACAACCATCAGAGAATACTATAAACACTCTATGCACATAAACTAGAAAATCTAGAAGAAAAGGATAAATTCTTGAACACATACACCATCCTAAGACTGAACCAGGAAGAAACTGAACCCCTGAACAGCCCAATAACAAGTTCTGAAATTGAATCAGTAATAAATAGCTTACCAACCCAAAAAAGCCCAGGGTCAGATGGATTCACAGCTGAATTCTACCAGAGGTAGAAAGAAGAGCTGGTACCATTCCTGCTAAAACTATTCCAAAAGCTTGAGGAGAAGGGACTCCGCTCTAACTCATTCTATAAGTTGTGCATCAACCTGATACCAAAACCTGGCAGAGACACAACAAAAAAAGAAAACTTCAGGCCAATATCATTGATGAACACTGATGCAGAAATCCTCAACAAAATAATGGCAAACCTAATCCAGCAGCACATCAAAAAGCTTATCCACCATAGTCAAGTAGGCTTCATCCCTAGGATGCAAGGTTGGCTTGACATATGCAAATAAATAAATGTGATTCATCACATAAACAGAACTAAAGCCAAAAACCACATGATTATCTCAATAGATGTAGAAAAGGCTTTTGATAAAATTCAACACCCTTCCATGTTAAAAACTCTCAATAAACTAGGTAATGAAAAAATGCACCTCAAAATAATAAGAGCCATCTATGACAAACCCAAAGCCAGTATCATACTGAATGGGCAAAAGCTGGAAACCCTTGAAAACCAGCACAAGAGAAGGATGCCCTCTCTCACCACTCCTACTCAACATAGTTTTAGAAGTCCTGGCCAGAGGAATCAGGCAAAAGAAAGAAATAAAGGGCATCCAAATAGGAAGAAAGTAAGTCAAACTATTCCTGTTTGTAGACAACATGATCCTCTATCTAGAAAACCCCATAGTTTTGGCCCAAAAGCTCCTTAAGCTGATAAACAACTTCAGCAAAGTCTCAGGATATAAAATCAATGTACAAAAGTCACTAGCACTCCTATACACCAACAATAGTCAAGCTGAGAGTAAAATCAGGAATGCAATCCCATTCACAAATGTCACAAAAAGAATAAAATACCTAGGAATATAGCTAATCAGGGAGGTGAAAGATCTACGGAAAAAATAAAAAACACTGCTCAAAGAAATCAGAAATGACAAAAACAAATGGAAAAACATTCCATGCTCATGGAAGGAAGAATCAGTATCATTAAAATGGCTATACTGCCCAAAGCAATGTACAGATTCAACACTATTCCTATTAAACTACCAAATGACATTCTTCACAGAACTAGGAAAAACTATTTTAAAATTCATATGAAACCAAAAAAGAGCCTGAATAGCTAAGGCAATCCCAAGCAAAAAGAACACAGCTAGATGCATCACACTACCCAACTTCAAACTATACTACAGGGCAACAGTAACCAAAACAGCATGGCACTGGTACAAAAACAGATACACAGACCAATGGAAGAGAATAGAGAACCCAGAAATAAGGCTGCACACCTGTAACTATCTGATCTTCAACAAAACTGACAAAAACAAGCAATAAGGAAAGGACTCCCCATTAAATAAATGGTGCTGGGATAACTGGCTAGTAATATGCAGAAGATTGCAACTGGACCCCATCCTTATATCATATACAAAAATTAACTCAAGATGGATTAAATACTTAAATGTAAAGCCCAAAACTATAAAAAACTCTGGAAGATAACCTCGGCAACACCATTCTGGACATAGAAACAGGCAAAAATTTCATGACAAAGACACCAAAAGCAACTGCAACAAAAGCAAAATTTGACAAACGGGATCTAATTAAACTAAAGAGCTTCTTTACAGCAAACAAAACTATCAACAGAATGAACAACATATAGAATGGGAGAAAACTTTTGCAAACTATGCATCTGACAAAAGACTAGTATCCAGCATCTATAAGGAACTTAAAGTTGCAAGAAAAAAACAAACCACCCCACTAAAAATTGGGCAAAGGATATGAACAGACACTTTTCAAAAGAAGGCATACAGGCAGCCAACATGCTCAACATCATTGATCATAAGAGAAACACAAATCAAAACCACAATGAAATACCATCTCACACTAGTCAGAATGGCTATTGTTTAAAAGTCAAAAAGTCAAAAGGCTATTATTCAAAAGTAACATGCTGGCAAGGCTGCAGAGAAAAGAGAAAGCTTATACACTGTGGGTGGGAGTGTAAATTAGTTTAACCACTGTGGAAGATGATGGTGATCCCTTAAAGTTATAAAAACAGAAATATCATTCGACCCAGCAATCCCATTACTAGGTATATACCCAAAAAAACTAAGTCGTTCCATCGGAAAGAACATGTATGTTCACCACAGCACTATTCACAAGAGCAAAAACACAGTATCAACCTAAATGTCCATCAATGGTAGACTAGATAAAGAAAATGAGGTACATATACACCATGGAATACTATGCAGCCATAAAAAAGAATAAGACCACGTCCTTTGCAGGAACAGAAAACCAAATACTGCATATTCTCATTTACAAAAGGGAGCTAAGTGATGAGAACACATGGACACATAGAGGGGAACAACACACACTGAGGCTTACTGGAGGGTAGAAGGAGAGAATCAGGAAAAAATAACTAAGGGGTATTAGGCTTACTACCTGTGTGATGAAATAATCTGTACAACAAAACCCCGTGACACAAGTTTACCTATATAACAAACCTACACATGTACCCCTGAATTTAAAATAAAATTTAAATTTAAAAAAAAGGAAAACCATCACCTTTCTGACTACAACGCTTCACAATCACTCTCATTTGGCTCTCTTCTTTCACTAGAATCACCTATATCCCTTGAGAACCCACAGCCAGAAGAAAACGCTTTGCCAGAATGACCCTGTGACCCACTTGAATATCCCTGTTCTTGAGAGTCACACCTAATGATTCCTCCTTCCTGGATTGATCTGAATTTCCCTGATCTCTTGGCACTTTGAGTCTTTTCATCCATCACTAACAGATTAGATAAATCCCAAATTACATATATCCTGTTTATTGATAAGAAGAAAAGTAGGAAGTAAAATGTTTTTAAGACAAGGAGCAGTAAAAATGATCTCCAGGCAAATTTGTTAATTAATAAAGAAATGCAGATGACAGTACCAGATCCAAAAGAAACAAGGAGAAGAAATACAATGAAAAGAGACTAAAAGATAGAGTGCATGTTTGATTTGCAAATCAAAATGCCAGAACAGCTCCTCCAAGTCTGGCTGAAATGTCATTTGTACACACTACATAGTTAAAGTGAACTGCAAAAAGTCCATCCTCAAAAAGGTAAAAAGTATTCCGGAAAAATGATTCTGAAAAAACACTAAAAACAATAATATGGAATTCAATATCCCCCTCCCAGAAAATAAAACTTCAGTAACACTGAAAGGGAGAAATAAGAGCTTCAATTTACAGTTAGTTAGACTATTGATTCTTATGCAATACTAAGTCACTGATCATTAAACAGAAATGAGAATATTAGCTGTTAATGAAGGTAACAAAACTAAGACATTCACAGATCTTCTAGTACTTCCTACTACAAGAGTTCTAGAATAAAACAAAGTGGAAAAAAAATGCATGTAAACAGAATAGATTAATATAAAAGAAATAAGCGAAGTATAAAAATACAAATGCACTTTGTGTAAATGTAAAAAGATAAATGTGAAAAGACAAGGACTTTTAGTGTTTAAAGCAGAAAGCAAACATGCTAAGTCATGTTCAACCATTTCCAAACTTTCAGGTCCAAAGGGGAACAATCCAGAATACCCATGGGAAAAAATACACAAAATGTATATTTTCTACTACTCAAAATGGGAACCGATTGTTGCTTTTTAAAATAAATTGAAAGTAAATATTTGCACAGAAAACTACAGTTCTCTTTTTGATAAAACATTGAGCTGTTTCATACCCCTATAGTAACTTAGTATTATTAGTCTTTTAACTTTTAGCCATTCTGGTGTATAAAATAATTTGCATTTTCCTAGTAACCTGTGAAACCAAGCACCTTTTCACATGCTCACTGGTCATTTTGATATCTTCCTTTGTGAAATGACTATTTGTCTTTTGCCCATTTTTCTACTCAGTTAACTTAATAATTTATAGATGTTCTTTATCTTTTGTTGGTCACATGTTGTAAATATATGAAAAGTTTATTATTTTAATCTAGTCTAAATTAGTAACCTTTTATCATTTTTTTAAGAAATCTTTCCCTACTCCAAGACACTTTCTCTTATGTCGTCTAGAAAATTTTCAGCATTTCACATTTAAATTTATAATCCATCTAGAATTGAATTTGGTGTATGATATAAAACTAGAAGTCAAAATCTTCCTTTTTCCCGCGTGTTGTTACTCAGCTGGTCCAGTGCCATGTATTGAAAAGACTCCCCACCACCCTGCAGTGCCATCTTGTCATGAATCAAATGTTCATATATGTGGGATCTCTGTTATGGGACTCTTTTACTCTGTTCCACTGGTCTGTTTTTCTATCCTTGCAATACCACACTGTCTTAATATAGTTTTTAATAAATCCTGTTTTCTAGTACCCTAAGTGTTCCACCTTAATTGATCTTCATCAAGATTGTTTTGGCTACTGCCATATAAATTTGAGAAACAACCTTGTCAATTTTCACTTTAAAATATACTGGAGTTTTAATTAGAATAATACTGAATTAATAGATCAAAATTGGAGAAACCAATACCTTTAAAATACTGAGTCTTTCTATCCATGAACATAATCTATTCTTCCATTTATATCAGTTTCAATTTCTCTCCATAATTTAGAGGTTTCTGTATAGAAGTCTTGTACCTCTTTCATTGGATTTACTGTATTTGGTGGTTTTTTTGATACTCTTGTCAAGGGTATCTTTTTTAACTTCATTTTTAATTGCTTTTTGCTGGTATAAAGAATCAATAAATTTTTGTATATTAACCTTTAACTCAGCAAACCTACTATTTCATTTGTTAATTCTAAGTTTGTCTACATAGATTTTTTGGGTTTTCTGTGTACACCAACAAAGCACATGCTAAATCCTTATATCTCTAATCCTCTCTAATCCTTATATCTTGTATTTATTTTTCTTGCTTTATTGCACTAGCTACACCTCCACTACCATAACAACAACAAAAAAAGTGGTGATACTGGGCATCCTTGTCTCATTCACAGTCTCTTAAGGAAAGCTTCTAATGGGTTACATTAATTGCTACCTGCTAAGTTTTTTATATACCATTTTACTAGATTAAGGAAATTCCCTTACATTTCTAATTTTCTAAGGGATTTTAATATTTTTATCACAAATGGATAACTGAATTTTATTAAATATTTTTCCTGGATTGAGATAACTATGGTGTTTTTTCCTCTGATAATGTGATGAATTATATTGACTTATGAATGCTGAAACAACCTAGAATGCCTAGAATAAACCTAAGTTAGTATGTAATATCTTTTCTAAATATTGCTGGATTTAGTTTAATATTTTGTTTAACAGTTTTATATTAGCATTCACATAAGACTGGCCTGTAATTTTCCTTAACTGCTATGTCCTTGTTAAGTTTTGAAATGAAGATTATGATGCTTCATAAAAGGAGTTAGGAAAATCTAATCTTTTCTTCTGTTCTCTGGAATATTTTATAAAAAATTGGTGTTACTTATTTCTTAAAATATCTGGTAGAATTCACCAATGAAGGCTATTGAGCCCAAGAGATTTCTCTATGAGCAGGTTTTTCAATAACAAATTCAATTTAGCCGGGCATGGTGGCTCATGCCTGTAATCCCAGCACTTTGGGTGGCTGAGGCAGGCAGATCACCTGAGGTCAGGAGTTTGAGACCAGCCTGACCAACATGGTGAAACCCCACTTCTACTTAAAAAAAAAAAAATGCAAAAATTAGCCAGGCATGGTGGTGCGCACCTGCAGTTCCAGCTACTCGAGAGGCTGAGGCAGGAGAATCGCCTGAACCCAGGAGGCAGACGTTGCAGTGAGCCGAGATTATGCAACTGCACTCCTGCCTGGGAGACAGAGTGAGACTCCATCTCAAAACAAAACAATCAAAAATCAATTTAATAGGGTACTGTTCACATGTTTCAACCTTTCTTGTATGCTGTGCTTTCCTTGGGATTTTTCTATTACATCTAAATGTTTTACTGCGGGGAGGGGGTACATGGTCATAGTATCTTTTTATAACCCCTTTACTATTCAGAGGCTCTATTATGGTTTCTCATTTTAATTGCTAACATTAGTTATTCTCCCCTTTTTTCTTAATTAGTCTTTCCAAGGTTATCAATTTAATTACTTTTTTTCAAGGAGAATAGCTTTGTTCATCCTCTTATACATTTGTTTTTTATTAGTTTCTGTCTTATCTTTATTATATCTTTTCTTTCTCTTTTCTTTGGTTTTAATTTGCTGGGACTTTTTTGTTTTTCTTGAAATGGCTACTTAGATCACTTTCAGCCTTTCTAATATATATAATTTTAGCTATATATAAAATGTATAAAATGTAGCTATATGTATACACACACAGCTAACATTCTAGGCACCACATTAGATGCATTCCACAAGTTTTGATACGTACCATATTTATTATCACTCAGTCCAAAATATTTTCTAATTTTCATTGTGATTTCTTCTGATTCATGGGTTATTTAGAAGCATATTGCTTAATTTCCAAGCTTTTGAGGAATTTTCTGGTTGTCTTTCATTGTTCTGAGTTCTAGATTAAATCCACCTTGGTCAAAAAACATGACTCCAATCCTCTGAAATATGTTGAGACATGCTTTATGGCAGTAGTGGTAAATGGTCCATATTCACTTGAATGTGGATTCAGCAGTTATTAGGTACAATGTTCTATTTAGGTTAATTAGGTCAAGTTTGTTAATTAGGTTAAGTTTGTTAATCTTGATCAAATCTTCACCTTAACTGAGGTTTTCTCTGCTTGTTGTATTAATTGAGAGCTATGTGTTAAGTCTTCCATGATTACCACGTACTTAATTGTTCCCTTAATTCTGTCCATTTTTCTTTGTATATTTTAAGGTCATGTTATTAAGTATTTACAGAATTGAATTAATAAAGCAACCTGGTTAATTGATCCTTTCATAATTTTTAAGTGTCCCTAGATCTTTAGTATTGCTTCTGGCTTTGATGTTTACTTTGTCTCATGCTAATACAGTTACATCGGTTTTCTTGTGGAAGTTTTCTCATGTCATATCACTTCCAAGCTTTTACTTTCATTTTTTTAAAATGTCCTTCTTTTTACATTCTTCAAATTTAGCAAGTTCTTTTCCCAATCTCTTGAGATGAATCATTACCTTAATGATTTTCAGCCCTTCCTCTTTTCTAATATATGCTCTTGTGGCTATAAACGTCCCTCCGAGATATTTTATCTGCATTCTGTAAGTCTGATGTTGTATTTCCATTTTGAATTCAAAGTATTTTCTAATTTCCATTGTGATTTCCTCTCTGATCCATGAATTATTCAGAACTTCATGTCCTAATTTCCAAATATATGCAGATTTTCTAGTTATCTTTTTCTAACTTATTTCCAGTATGTTCAGAGAACATACCTGTGATTTCAAGCTTTTGAATTGTATCAAGATTTACTTTATGGCCCAGCATATGGTCAATTTTGGAAAGGGTTTTGTTTGTGCCAGCTAAGAATGTGTACTCTGAAATTCCGTTGTATTATATTCTATATAAATAAATTAAGTCAAGTTTGCTGATCATGCTGTTCAAATCTATATTCTTTCTTATGTTTGTCTCTTATTCCATCAGTTACTAAGAAAAATGTGTTAAAATTCCCCCCTATGATTGTGGCTTCATCTGTTTTTTCCTAGTTCTGTCACTTTTCACATACAGATAAAAGACAAAGAGGATTTTCTTTTAAAACTATTTAATTAGATATTTACATTAGATACTCAGATATTTTCATCTTGGTTTGAGTCCCCCCCGCAAAGTGTAGGCTGAGACACGGACTTCAGGGTAACTGAAGGTGACCCCAGGAAGCACAGTGAGGACACAGGGAGAGCAAGGCAGAGAAGGAAGGAAAGCTAATAAAGGGTATGCTATTGAGCACAGTAAGCATATTACTGAAGTAAGCAGCTGGTGATGAATTCCACTGGGAACCCACTAAGGAACCAGATGGTATGTTTCAGAATCGTCCCTCAGAGGGATGGGAAGTTGGAGAATTCATCTAGTCCCTCAATTACTTGAACCTTCACCTAAGACCTAAGAGTGTAAACTCCCTGACACTTCCAGATTTCATCTGAGCAGCTTTCCAAGGCCCCAGAGAAACATAATATACGACAAGCTTGTCCAACCTATAGCCCACGGGCCATATGCAGCCCAGTACAGCTTTGACTGTAGCCCTACACAAATTTGTGAACTTTTTTAAAGCATCACAAGATTTTTTTTTTTTTTTTTTTAGCTTATCAGCCAGCATTAGTGTTAGTGTATTTTATGTGTGGCCCAAAACAATCCTTCTTCCAATCTGGCCCAAGGAAGCTAAAAGATTGGATACCCGTTATAGTACATACTGGCAGCGCACAAGGACCTATATGCAATAGCTAAAATGAAATCAGGAGGCAAAGAGGACATACTACAGGGCACAAAGAATGTCTGCTAAAGTTACATATCCTGAAATTTCACATTTTCTCATTATGAAGTGTTTTTTTTCACCTTGAGTAATGATTTTGGCCTCTGCTCCAATTATACTTTTTCTGATAAGAATATAGTTATACCATCTTTCTACTCAAACTGCATGTTATATATTTTACCTTTTAATTTCAATGTTTTTGTATTTCTATAAACATTAAATAATAATTGCATTTGTTTATCTGATCCAGTTCGACAGTTTTTAATCTTTTAATTAAGCCAGTTACTGCATTTACATTTAACAAACCTATTTTGATTTAAAGCTGTCATCTTGTTACATAATATTTGTACTAATAAGCTCTGTTCCTTTTTCTCTTCTTTCTTGCCTTCTTTGGGACTGATTACTTTTTTTATCATTCCATTTTTCTCTATTAGCATGTAAGATATTCTCTACTAATATATATTTTTAATGGTTTCAAGATAAAGACATGGATTTGTGACTTAACAAGGTCTAATGTTAATTAGTAATTTTACCAATTTCCAGGCAACCCAAGGACTTAGAAATACTTTAATTCCATTTATCCCAACCTGACTTAAATATAATACCATTGCCACCATAATTTTATATATACGTTAAACTCAAAAGGCAATTACCGTTAGCTGGGCACAGTGACGTGCACCTGTAGCCCCAGGTACTTGGGAGGTTGAGGTAGGACTGCTTAAGCCCAGGAGCTTGAGTCCAGCCTGGGCAACATAGCAAAACTCCATTTATTATTGTTGTTTTGTACAATCAATATCCATTTAGATTCACCCATAAATTTACTACTGCTTTTCATTTCTTCCTGCAGATCTGAGGGTCAATCTGGGATCACTCTCTTTCTTCCTAAAAAACATTTTTTAATATTTCCTTAGTGCAGATCTGCTTGTGACCAATTCTCTCAATTTTTGTTCATCTGAAAATGTCTTTATTTTACCGTTATTCTAGATACAGAATTCTCGTTCGGTAGAGGAAAAAGTCATGTTCTTTCTTTATAGATATTTTATTGTTTTCTGGCTTTCACTTTTTTGGCTGACAAGTCAACTGTTAAGAGCTATTTGTAGATAATCTTTTTTGTCTTTGATTGCTTTTCAGATTTTTCCCTTTGTCTTTAGTTTTCAACCATGGTAACTGTTTCTTTTTACTTATCTTGCTTGAGATTCTTGGACTTCTTAAATACATGGCCTTCCTCACCTTTGGCAAAATCTCAGCCAGTTATCTCTTCAAATATTGCTTGTGCCCATTCTCATTCTTTTTTTTCCTTCAGGGATTCCAAAAACACGTATATTAGACTTTCTTGTTGTATCCTCTTTCTCATATCCTTTCATCCATATTTTCTATCATTTTGCCTGTGCTTTATTCTAGACATTTTCTTCTGTCACATCATCTAGTTCACTAATTATCCCTTAATCTTTAAGCCCTTAATTTCAGTCATTCTATTTTTCAGTTCTAAAATTTCCACTAATTTATTTTTACGGTTTTTAATTCTTTTTTGAAATGCTCAAGCTTATCTTTCAGCTCCTTGAACGCAATAAACATTGTAATTGTAATCTGTGTGCATGATAATGACAAATATCTAGATTTATCACGGGTCTATTTCTATCTTCTGCTACTTCTACTATTTTTCATTTGTGTTGTCTTGTCTCCTGGTCCATGTTGTCTGAGGTTATTTTCTGAGCAAGTACCAAGCATTATATTTGCAAAATTATTTGAATAATCTGAAACCTAGAATGGTGATTTTTCCTTTGGAGAAAATTTACATTTGCTTCTTCCAGGTTCCTGGAAGCCCTAGCACTTTGGAGATGCCTGGGGACAGTAGCACTCTTAAGTTTAATTTAAACTGATTTCAGGGATTTAGATGTTTGAAGCTGAATGGTTTTATCAAGAGGGCCTGTTCTGGTCCACCCTTACTCCTAGGATGCAGCCTTTCAGGGTCTTTAGCCAAACTGAGGAGGCGTTCAGAACCATCACAGACCCTTAGCCCCTTAAAGTTATCAAAAATACCACTCAATCTTTTATCCTCTTGGCTGCTTTCTTTACTTTCAGTTAATAATGGCCCCAAACCCTGGACACACCTCCCTGAACCTCTTGCCCAGCCCAGATCCCAGCCTGGTAATTGTTCACCATCCTGATAGCATTTTGCTTCAAGCCAAAATTTTTTTAAATCTAACGTAATATTTGTCCTCGGTGAGTGGACTGGCCCAAATTACCTACTCTGCCATTACCAAAAATTAAAGTCTGAAATAATTCATATTTAACTGTAAACATCCTGAGGGAAATTTACTTCTAAAGCTGATTTCTACAGCCAGTCAAACTTCCAATCAGGCCTGAAAACAGAATAAAGATTATTTTCAGATATACAAGATCTCAAAACTATGCTCTATCAAAATGGAAACGTAAACATATAAATATGGTGACAGAGAATGCAAAGAAACACAAATAGAGGAGCACAGAAAACTTCCAGAATAATGGTGAAGGGAGTTCTCACGATGACAGCTATATCCTTGAAAGCAACCTACCCACATTGGAGAATGGCAAGCTCCAGGAGAGATGTCTTCACAGGGAAAAGAAATGAAAGAAAAGAAAATGGACAGATTACTTGCCATGTCTAAACACAACGACAGAAGATTTACACCTGTGTCAGAGAGTTCAGAAACAATCAATGGTAGGTATGTTTAAAAAAACAATTGAAAGTGAGACAATTAGTAACTTCCAGGAAAACAAAAAAAACAGTACAAAAAACAAGTCTGCTTATTACACTACCTGACTCAACTGTGAATAATATTTACCATTTTAATGATACAAATGCTGAATACTGATCTAACAAAAAATTAAGATATACACTCCTGGAAGGATGAGGGGATGATAATTGTATGTAAGACAGCAAAACCCCTCATCTTTCATAGTACCAAGTCATTAAACAGCTAAAATTATAAATGAAAATATAGCAGTAAAAAAGGTTCCTTGGAAACATAGAGAAAATGCCAAAAGAAAGAGTTAAAGGCTTGAAATTACTCCTCACAGAAGTAAGAATCCTAGGTTCAGAGGGGTGGGGAAGATTACTACTTTTTCTTATGAGCCTTGTAGAATTATTTTTCTTTTTATTTACTGTGACAAGTATAAATATTAAAGGTGAAGAAAAGTTCAGGAACATTAAATGCTAATAATGATGGAAGCTACTTGTCCAAGGCCATTCAGCTGAAAAGAGGCAGGGCCAGGACTCCAAATTTCTTACTCATTTCATAAAGTCAACCTGCCCTGTAGGGAGCTAGAAGATAATAACTGCAGGAATGTCCATTAAAACCAACCCAGTGCCAACACTGTAACCAGAAACACAGAAAGCCTTAACTTACAAAATAAGTTGCTTATATTAGTGATCCACCAAGTATGATTTGCAGGTGGGCTGAAGTTATTCACAGACAGCAATCCCGCATAAGAAGCCTGAGGCAAAGTGTAAATCAAGTATGTCATGAAACACACCGTTCAGTGTAACTGACATTCTTACAAGCAAAATTTTCTCAGCGAAAGATGGATATACACTGATTTACATTCTGGTGCAAGCTTTTAATCTCATCAGGGACCTGTCATTTGATTAGCAGTGGTTTACACCGTAGGACTAACTGCTTCTAGGTCTGTACCTTTCAAACAAATAAGAATGACTGATGTGGTTTGACTATGTCCCCACCCAAATCTCATGTTGAACTGTAGTCTTCAGTGCTGGAGGGGCCTGGTGGGAGGTGATTGGATCAGGGGGCAGACTTCCCCCTTGCTGTTCTTGTGATAGTGAGTTCTTATGAGATCTGGTTGTTTAAAGGTATGTAGCACTTCCCCCTTTGCTCTGTCTCCTCCTCTGACATGTGAAAATGTGCCTGTTTCCTCTTCACTTTAGGCCACGATTAAGTTTCCTGAGGCCTCACCAGCCATGTTTCCTGTGCAGCCTGTGGAACTGAGAGTCAATTAAACCTCTTTTCTTCATAACTTACCCAGTCTCAGGTAGTTCCTTATTGCAATGAGAGAATGAACTAATACAATGACAAAAACATAAAGCCCTATTTTCTAGTTCCTATATCATATACTGCTCAAATCGGAGTATGAATGTGTTATAACACATACTTGAAAGAAGTGTTTTGATTCTGGAAAAATTTTATCAATCTCCACCTCTTTTCTGAGTATGGAGAAGTCAAAAAGGCAAAGAGTAGAACTCCACAGAGAAGTCAAGGGAAGAAGATCAGCAAACTTCTAATTAACCAAGCACAATTGCTTTGCCAGGAGCATCAGCAAAGGGGACCAAATGAAAATACCTGTCAAAGGTGACAAAGTGCTCTGCCCAAAGAGGAAGGCAGAGTTCAGTGACAACAACCTAAAACCTCAGAAGATACCAATCCCTCCATTACCCTCTAAACTGCTACCCATTAACCTGATTCGCCAGAACATTCTGTGTCCCTGGTGCCAACAATTAAAGCTGAGCACCAAAGGCCAGAAATTAGATGCACATAAGCACCCGTGTGCCTTCGCCTACCCAAAACAAAAGGACATTCCTAGCACAGCGAAAGAGGCCAGAATTCGGAAATCATTACAAAAAAAAAAAAAAAAAAAATCAAAGGTGGACAAGGGGTAAACATCCCTGAAAAGTTCTGAGGAGACACATCCTCCTGAGGTGGCTCTTCCTCCTGGGGGGGTGCTGCCTGCCGTGGAAGAGTCTGCTGCTCTCCTTGAAGAAGTTAATACGGCTGTAAGACAACTTCTACCCCAGGTGCTTTGCTGGCCTCCAGGGCCAGAACTGCAGCCAGGGTGGGACACCAGAGGCAGAGGAATCTCCACAAGAGAAGACCATGGGAGAAGTCTCCCTGTAGATACCGATGGTTGGGTTCACCTCCAGTTTCATGCTAGACAAGCCTGGGCTCCAGAAGAGTAAGAACAGAGAGTGAGTGCACTCTTCTTGCTTACTGCCTCCCAATTTTCCACCTGCACCTTAAAGACAGTAAGTTGTGCTCCAAATGTGTTCACAGGTATAAGGTCTTAATAAAAAGCATCCAGTGGGAATAAAATACCAGAAAAAAGGCACATATATGGTAATTAATAGTATAAAGACTCAACAGTCAATTTCATGGTCATGTTGCTGATAAGTGAACTCCGGTTCTCTCCACACCTGCTTACAGTCCATGCAGACTGGTAGACTACAGGTGTTAGATTATGACACGCAGCAGTGTCTGCTGCTTCACTGGCTGAGATATAGATTCTAATTTTTAAAAATGATAAAACATTTCACAAATTACCATTAATTCTAGTTAATACATAGAAAAAGTCATTTATACTAGACTTCTAAAATAGAAATGACTTCAACAGCTCTTTTAAGTGAAAACTTCTTCAGCTGAGCACTAAGAAACAGTAGTTTGCTCCTGTGCTCAATTTCCCTCCCTAGCATACCAACAACTCTAGGAGCACCTCCATTCCAATTGTAAATTTCATAAAATGCAAAGTATTTTAAGGCAGAGAAAGGCTGTTAATTCTCTCCCTCCCCAAAACACATGATTTTTAATATTCAAAACAATATTTGTTTTATTAATAACCTGAGACTTCTATGATTTGATTCTAGGACAGAAACACAAGGCACTTTGTATTACTTCCACCTAAAATTATTTTGTGTATCTCTGCTGTTTAAAATGTTTAAGGTTGTTCTCCACTCATAAATACATATTAAATGTATATACACTCAAAACCTGTTGGTGGTACAGGTTGAATCATTTGCTTTTAAAATCACTTTATTTAGGTATGATTGACATACAAAAAGCGGCACATATTTAATGTATCCAACTGAGTTTAACTTTTAATTTTCTGTGTATTTCCTAAATTGATAGTCCTGTGTGTCTTGGAACAGATCTGTTTTTTACTTGTCCTGTGTTTTAATGGCAGTCTCCAATACTGTCTTATTATTACAAGTAGGGGATTTGCTTTGCCCCTTTAACGAAGATATAAAAATAATGCACTGGAAAGAGTGGTAGAACTGGAAAATTTGTAACCATCATGATTACTTAATAGGTTTGGGAAAGAATCCCAAAAATGTTAAAGCAAGAGAAGAAAGTTTGTTGACAAGTGATATGGTTTGGGTCTGTGTCGCTGCCCAAATTACATGTGGAACTGTAACCCCCCAATGTTAGAAGTGGGGCCTAGTGGGAGGTGACTGGATCATGGGGACAGATTTCCTCATTGGTGCTGTTCTCGTGATAGTGAGTTTTCCTGAGATCTGGTTGTTTAGAAGTGTGTAGCACCTCCCCCTTCACTCTCTCTCTCCTGCTCCACCATGTGAAGACAGGCCTGCTTCCCCTTTGCCTTCCACCATAATTGAAAGTTTCCTGGGGCCTCCTCAGAAGCCACTATGCTTCTACAGAACTATAAGCCAATTAAACCTCTTTCCTTTATAAATTACCCAGCCTCAGATATTTCTGTATCACAATGTGAACAGACTAATACAAGAAGCAAGACATTTTCATGATCTCATAGTGTTGTTCCTTCCTGCCCTTCACTGGTTGTTGGTGGTCATAATTTTTCAGCACTATAATAAACACATTTGTTCCGAAAGAAAGAAAGAAAGAAGAAAGAAAGAAAGAAAGAAAGAAAGAAAGAGAGAGAGAGAGAGAGAGAGAGAGAGAGAGAGAAAGAAAGAAAGAAAGAAAGAAAGAAAGAAAGAAAGAAAGAAAGAAAGAAAGAAAGAAAGAAAGAAAGAAAGAAAGAAAGAAGTGTTGTAATGCAACACAATCTCCCAGACGAATTCTATGGAATAGATTCCCATTACTAGATTATCTTCAGAAACCTACTTCTAGAAACTTAATCAACTTTCAGCAGCCCAATCAATGAAGTAGCAAATTGACCAGACAGCTGCAATTCTAAATCTCTTGTATGTCCCCAGGCCAAACTTAAAATCTTCAAATCCTTACCATGGAATCTATCCATTTAATCCCTTAATCTCTCTGAATTTCTCTTTAAGAGAAATTTTGATGTCGAGGGCATTAAGTAATGGCAATAATGCCCATGACATTAAAACTAAGCCACAGGAATAAGTTCAAATTTAGCATCACAGTGACTAAATATTATCATAATCACAATTCTTTAATGAGTTTCTAACAAAATAAACAATCTATTTATCAACCAGAAAACCACTTTCATTTCAACTTGCTAAACAGAATTTTGTTTTGCCCTAGGAGAAACAAAGTGCTAGCTAAGTAGCCTACCATAAAAGGAACACTGACCCTGCCTAAATTATGATTTTTTAAAAATCAAACATGATTATTCACTGTACTTTTACATCACCTTCTGTATTTTTGCATTGTGTGTAATTTAAAAATATATTCTCAAAGGTCTACTCAAATTTTAAATTAATTGCAATTTAGCAAACAGCATAAGCAGAAAACTTTGATACAGTCAGCGTTACCATGTACTACTTTGACCAAAAGTACAAATGGCCAACCAAGGAGAAATTTTCTGGGTAGGCGTAATAACATTTTTATCAAGTCAAACTCTTTCCTTGTTACGGGAAACATTTCTAAAGTATTCTTAATAAGTTTTCTCAACAAAATCACAATCTCAGTGTGTACCATTCACAGAAGTGTACCTGAATAAGCTGATGACAGCCTTAATGAATGGTGATCCTACTGGTAGGAAAGGTCTTCAGAGTGAGAAATGGGACCAGTGCTCCCCTATAACTCTAACTCTTCCAATCCTTCTGAGATTGACATCCACACCAAAAATTAAGAGGCAACCCTCACACATAAATGCTTTCTACTTCCCTTCCAATATTCTGAGTACTCCTCCTAATTTACCAGCTAAATTTATGAGAAGGCAACCAGCAAATATTATTAAACTTTTCCCCCAAATTACCAATATCAATGAGTGGTGGGACTGCAGGTAATTTTTATTTTCTTCTTTTCTTTCTTCTCCCCTAATTTTCAACATGGGTAAACATGGTTTTTTTTTTTTTAAAGGGTTCTCTTAATTTTACTTCAAATCTAACCAAAAGAGGCAAATTCTTTAATCTGGAACTTGTTGTGTAATACTAGCCACACAGTGAAGCCAAAAGCAAGTTTCATGAAACTCAGTGAATGTTAATATGAACATGTAATATGATGAAGGTTAGACAAACAATGTGTGGTACCCTTTTACACTTTCTTAAAGAAGTTATGGGCCGGGCGCGGTGGCTCAAGCCTGTAATCCCAGCACTTTGTGAGGCCGAGACAGGCGGATCACAAGGTCAGGAGATCAAGACCATCCTGGCTAACACGGTGAAACCCCGTCTCTACTAAAAAATACAAAAAAAAAAAAAACTAGCCGGGCGAGGTGGAGGGCGCCTGTAGTCCCAGCTAATGTAGTCCCAGCTGCTCGGGAGGCTGAGGCAGGAGAATGGCGTAAACCCGGGAGGCGGAGCTTGCAGTGAGCTGAGATCCGGCCACTGCACTCCAGCCTGGGCGACATAACGAGACTCTGTCTCAAAAAAAAAAAAAAAAAAAAAAAAAAGAAGTTATGTATATATTACATGTAACCAAGGTAAAATGATCCTTGAAATAAATGCTAATATTCTTACACATTTTCACAATGAATTTTTCTTCTAAAAGAAAACAGCAAAAGTATAATAAAAAACAATAAAGAAACTAACTTGGTATACAAATTATTTCTTCAACAAATATTTAAGAAACACGTTTAATATAAAAGACAACATAAAAATATCAAAAAGAAGAACAAATAAATAGCTTTACCTCTTTATGTGTCACATCCAACTGACCCCTAAGAGTCTTAAGTTCCTGTTCACGGATTTTCAAGCAAGTTTCTAGAGCATGTGTCCGTCCTTCCCATTCAGATTTTTTATGAGCCACCATTATGTCAATCTGTTTCATGAGCTCCTGTAGTTCTGCTTCACACGATGTCAAAAATCCCCTATAAAGAAGAACAGATCATTAAGAAAACAGAAGATATGTTCAAGTGGCTTTTCATCTTTTTCCTGTAAACATATAGCAGATGTAAATCTACCTGAAGTAAATAAATCACATTAATAATGTCAATTAATAAATTACCAGAAGCAAATAATAGGATTTCTGAGCTTTTGCCTTTTATTTATTTATTTATTTATTTATTTATTTGGAAACAGAGTTTCATTCTTGTTGCCCAGGCTGGAGTGCAGTGGCACGATCACGGTTCACTGCAACCTCCACCTCTCAGGTCCAAGCAATTCTCCTGCCTCAGCCTCCCGAGTAGCTGGAATTACAGGCATGCGCCACCATGCCCAGCTAATTTTTGTTTTTAGTAGAAATGGGGTTTGCCATGTAGGCCAGGCTGGTTTTGAACTCCTGACCTCAGGTGATCCGCCCGGCCTCAGCCTCCCAAAGTGCTGGGATTACAGGTGTGAGCCACCGTGCCCAGCCTAAGCTTTTACTTTTAATGCTCATATTAAGATGATTACTTATTTCACAGAATATCTTGTCTTCCCCTCATAGCCAACCTAAAGCCCAAGTTGTTTGGTTAGGCACAAGACTGATGTTTTAAGTCTGGTTTGTGGAGCCAGGCTGCCACAGCTAACAAGCGCCTCTGTAATATATTAGGGAAGCTTTCAGGAAGGATCCAGACAAGCCTATATGTCACATTTTCATCTAGCTAAAGGAAAAAGCCTTGGAAGAAAGTAGACTATCATGCAGGAAAGTGATAATACAATTTTAAGAGCTGCTTCAAGAAATTCATCCTTCAGCCAGATTTATTTCAACCATTTCTGCCCATCTTTTTGTCAGAAACTTATTGTAGTCTACCTTACTATTGTAAACTTACTGATATCCTGGCATTTCAGGAGATGCCAGATGTTGCTGAGAAACAGAACTGGACACGGACATACTAGATTCAAACAGGTTTCCAGAAATGGCCACAGACAGCTATCAGTAAGGCTTAAATACTTTCAAAAACCACCTTTCCTTAGTGTGACAGAACCTTTGTACTTTTGCTTCTTAAGAGTAGAAAACTCAAGATAGGATGTAGGCAAACACCTAGCTTCACACTGCTGTGATGAGGCAAACAACCCAAACAAAGTCCCCCCAAAATACTGTGACCATGACATGGATCAACTTAGCTTTTGCTCAACACTTTTGCTTCTGTACCCAAAGCACAATATGGTCAGAGACATAACTCAGATAAGCTTTTTAAACTGCAGTGAGAAGCTTAAGGTCAAAAGAAAACTTACCACTGGGAGTCCACACACACCACTTAGGGGCCCACCACTACTACCACACACATTGTCCGAGGCACTGGTGATCGGCCTGGCCCCTCCTTCCACCACTAGGTGCCCTGGAAAAAAACCCACCTTGACCACTGCCAGCACCTATGCACATCATCCAGGGACCTTGGAGAGGCCTGCCTCACTCACTACTGCCACCACTGGTGCCTGTGCATGTCATCCAGGGGCCTGGGGACTGATCTGCCCTGCCTGCTACCACCGGTGCCTGTGCATGCCATCTGGGAAGCCTGAGGACAGGCCCAACCCGCCTGCCACTGCCATCACTGACTGGTACGTGATGACCAGTCTGCCTGGTGTCCCTATCCCCAGCAGAGCCTTGCCATAGCCTCCACTAACCACTACAGTCCAAGTCACTGAAGAACTCATAGAAAACAATGATACTGATTATGGCTGGAAAAATCATATAAACTACACTCCTGCACCCACTGAGAATCAAATCCAAAGCACCCTACCTGACCAACATTATAGATACACCTACAGGAAAAAAATTTTCCCTATGAAAGCCAATCCATATAACTGGAAGAAGTGACTATTACACCAGATACACAGAAATCAATATAAGGACACAAGAAAAATGAAAAAGGAAAGAAAAATAACACCTCAAAGGAACACAATAATTCTCTGGTAACAGATCCTAAAGAAAAGGAAATGTATGAAATTCCTAAAAATAATTCAAAACAATGTTATTAAATAAACTCAGTGAGATACAAGAAAACACAGATAATAAAAACAAATCAGGAAAACAATGTATGTTCTGAAAAAGAAATTCAACAAAGAGATGGATATCATTAAAAAGAGCCAAACAGAAATCCTGAAACTGAAGAATTCTACAAATGAAATTTAAAAATACAATTGAGTTTCAACAACAGAGTAGAACAAGTAGAAGAATTTCTGAACTTGAAGATGGACCTTTTGAAATAACCCCATCAGACAACAACAACAAAAGAATAAAGTATAAAAAAGAATAAAGAAAGCCTACATGGCATATGGGAGACCATAAAGTGACCAAATATTCAAATTCTTGCAAATCCAGAAAGAGAAAAGATGGGCATAGGAACAAAAAACCAATTTAACAAAATAATAGCTGAAAACTTCCCAATTATTGCAAAAGATATAGATATCCAAATAAAGACAGCTCAAATATCCTCAAATAGATTCAACCTAAAAAGGTCTTCTCTAAGGCACATTATAGTCAAACTGTCAAAAGTCAAAGACACAGAATTCTAAAAACAGCAAGAGAAAAATATCAAATGTTCTGTGAGTTCCTCACATATAAGGATATTGCCATCAGACTAACAGCAGATTTCTCAGCAAAAACCTTACAGGCCAGGAGAGAATGGGGTGATATATTCAAAGTGCTAGGAGAAAAAACAAACAAAAAAAACTGGCATCTAAGAACACTATACCCAACAGAGCCATCCTTCAGAAATGAAGGAAAAATAAAGTTTTTCCCAGACAAGCAAAAAACTGAGATAATTCATCATCACTAGACCAGCTCTACAAAAAATGCATATGGGAGTCCTACATCATGAGGCAAGAGGATGATATCTGCTGTCGTGAAAACACACAAAAAGTGTAAGACTCACTGGTAAAGCAGAAACACAAATGAGAAAGAGAAAGGCATCAAACATTATCACAAAAAAAAAAAAAAAAAAAAACAGAGAGAGACCAAATTATACAGGTAAACAATAAAGGAAGAAGAAAGGAATAAAGGATATACAAGAGCACCAGAAAGCAGTTAACAAAATTACAGGAGTTAAGTCCTTACCCATCTATAACAACCCTGAATGTAAATGGTTTAAATTCCCCAATTAAAAGATACAGAATGGTTGAATAGATAAAAAGCAAGACGCAACTATGTGCTACCTAAAAGAAACTTACTTCATCCGTAAAGACACGCATAAACTGAAAATGAAGAAATGGGAAAAAATATCCTACATAAATGAAAACCAAAAGCATGCAGGAGTACTTATTCCTATATCAGACAAAATAGACTTTAAGTCAAATAAACATAAAAAAGTGACAAAGAAGGTAATTATATAATGAAAAGGGATCAATTCAGCAACAAGATATTACAGGCTATAAATATACATACATCCAACACCAGAGCACACGGACATACAAAGCAAATATTATTAGAGCTAAAGAGTGAGAGACAGACTCCAATACAATAATAATTGGGGACTTCAATACCCCACTTTGAGCACCGGACAAGTGATTTAGACAGAAAATCAACAAACATCCAGTTTGTTCTACACTATAGACCAAACAGACCTAAAGACATTTATAGAACATTTCATCTAACAGCTGCAGAATATACATTCTTTAGCACACAGAACATTCTCCACGATAGATCATAGGTAGGCCACAAAACAAGTTTCAACAAATTTTTTAAAATCAAAATCATATCAAGTATCTTAAACCATAATGGAAAAAAGCTAAAAATCAAGATTAAGAGAAACTTTGGAAATTGTAAAAATACGTGGAAATTAAACAACATGCTCCTGAATGACCACTGGGTCAGTGAAGAAATTAAAAAAGAAACGCAAAAATGTCTTGAAACAAATGAAAGTGAAAATACAACATACTAAAACCTATGGGATACAGCATAGGCAGTGCTAAGAGAGATGTTTATAGCAATAGATGCCTACATCAAAACAGTACAAGGACAAAAAAAAAAAAAAAAAAATCAAAATCACACCAAGCATCTTTTCAGACCACAGTGGAATAAAAATATAATACCAAGAGGAATTCTCAAAACCACAAAAATACATGGAAACTAGATAACTTGCTCCTGAATGACTTTTGGGTAAACAAAGGCAGATATCAAAAAATTCTTCACAGTGTTAAGAGGGAAGTTTACAGCTCTAAACACCTACATTAAGATCTCAAGTCAACAACCTAAAACAATGTAACGTCACATCTAAAGGAACTAGAAAAATAAGAACTAAACCCAAAGCTAGCAGAAAAAAAGTAGTAACTAAAATCAGAGCAGAAATAAACAAAATTGAGACCAAAACAAATGAAATAAACAGTTGATAAGATTGATGAATTCCTAGCTAAATTAACAGAAAAAAAGATCCAAATAAATACAATCAGAAATGACAAAGGTGACACTACAACCAATTCCACAGAAGCACAAAAGATCCTCACAGACTACTATGAACATCTCTATGCACACAGGCTAGAAAATCTAGAGGAAATGGAAAAATTCCTGGAAAACACAACCTCCCAGAATTGAACCAGAAAGAAAGGGAAATCCTCAATAGATTAATGAGTTACAAAATTGAATCAGTAATAAAAAGCCTACCAACCAAAAAAAGCCCCAGACCAGACAGATTCACAGCCAAATTCTACCAGACATATAAAGAAGAGGTAGTACCAACTCTACTGAAACTATTCCAAAACATTGAGGAGAAGGGATCCCTCTCTAACTCATTCTATGAAACCAACATCACCCTGATACCAAAATCTGGCAAAGATACAACAACAAAAAAAGAAAACTACAGACCAATATCCCTAATAAACATAGATGTAAAAATCCTCAACAAAATACCAACTGAATCCAGCAGCACATCAAAAAGATAATCCATCACAATCAAGTGGGCTTTATTCCTGGGATGCAAGGATGGTTCAACATAGGCAAAAATCAATAAATGTGATTCATCACATAAACAGAATTTAAAACAAAAACAATATGATAATCTCAATAGACGCAGAAAAAACATTCAATAAAATCTAATATCCCTTCATGTTAAAAGCCCTCAACAAACTAGGCATCGAAGGAACTGACCTCAAAATAGTAAGAGCCATCTATGACAAACCCACAGCCAATATCATACTGAATAAGCAAAAGTCAAAAAGCATTCCCCCGAGACCTGGAACATGACAAGGATGTCCTCTCTTGCCACTCCTACTCAACCTAGTACTTGATGTCCTAGCCAGAGCAACCAGGCAAGAGAAAGAAATAAAAGGCATTCAAATAGGAAAAGAAGAAGGCAAATTATCTATCTTTGCTGATGATATGATTCTTTACCTAGAAAACCCTGAAAATTCTACCAAAATGTTCCTAGACCTGATAAACAAGCTTTGGTAAAGTTTCAGAATGCAAAATCAAGGTACAAAAATCAGTAGCATTTCCATACACCAATAATGTTCAAGCTGAGTACTGAATCAAGAACACAATCCCATTTACAATAGCCACACATTAAAAAAAAAAAAAAAAAAAAACCTAAGAATACATCTAACCACAGAGGTGAAAGATCTCTACAAAAAGAATTACAAAACACTGCTGAAAGAAATCAAAGATGACATAAACAAATGGAAAAATATTCCATGCTCATGGATTGGAAGAATCTATACAATTAAAATGGCCATCCTGCCCAAAGCAATCTATGGATTCAATGCAATTCCTATCAAATTATTGTCATTCTTCAAAGAACTAGAAAAAAACTATTTTAAAATTTATATGGAACCAAAAAAGAGCCCAAATAGCCAAAGCAATCCTACCCAAAAAGGACAAAGCTAGAGGCACCATATTACCTTACTTTATACTATAATGCTATAGTAACCAAAACAGCATGACACTGGTACAAAAATGGACACACAGACCAATGGAACAAAACAGAGAACCAGAAATAAAGCTACACACCTACAACGAACTGATCTTCAACAAAGTTGACAAAAATAAACAATGCAGAAAGGATACTCTATTCAATAAATGGTGCTGGGAAAACTGGCTAATTGTATGAAGAATGCAACTCAACCCCTTCACCTCCTCACCATATGCAAAAATTAATTCAAGATGGATTAAAGATTTAAATGTAAGATCTCAAACTGTAAGAATCCTAGGAGAAAAATCTAGGAAATACTCTTCTGGACACTGGCCACAGCAGAGAATTTATGACTCAAAAAGTTATGTCCTCAAAAGCAAATGCAACAAAAACAAAAATTGACAACTGGGACCTAATTAAAGAGCTTCGGCACAGAAAAACAAACAAACAAACAAACTACCGACAGAGTGAACTGACAACCTACAGAATGAGAGAACATATTTGCAAACTATGCATCCAACAAAGGGCTAATATCCATAAACTACAACGAACTTGAAAAATGTTCAACATCACTAATCATCAGAGAAATGCAAATCAAACCACAATGAGATACCACCTCACACCAGTCAGAATGGCCATTATAAAAAAATCAAAACATAACAGATGTTGGTGAGGCTTTGGAGAAAAGGCAACACTGTTGGTGAGAATGTAAGTTAGTTTAACCCCTGTGGAAAGCAGTTTGGAGATTTCTCAAAGAACTAAAACTAGAATTAGAACTACCAGTTGATTCAGCAATCCCATTACTAGGTATGTACTCAAAGGAAAATAAATAATGCTACCAAAAAGACACATGCGCTCACATGTTCATTGCAACACCAATCACAATAGCAGACACGGAACCAACCTATGTTGATGGTGGATTGGATAAAGAAAATGTGGTACATATACACCATGGAATACTACACAGCCATAAAAGAAAAACAAAATGTTATTTGCAGCAATGTGGATGCAGCTGCAGGCTATTATCCTAAGCAAATTAACACAGAAGCAGAGAACCAAATACTGCATGCTTTCATTTACAAGTGGAAGCTAAACATTGACTATACACAGACATAAAGATGGGAATAATAAGCCAGGCACAGTGGCTCACACTTGTAATCCCAGCACTTTGGGAGGCTGAGGCAGGGGGATCACCTGAGGTCAGAAGTTCGAGACCAGCCTGGCCAACACGGCGAAATCTCATCTCTACCAAAAATACAAAAAAAATTAGACACTGGAGACTCCAAAAGAAGGCAACGGCAGAGGGCGGGCAAAGGATGAAAAACTATCCTTTTGCGTACTATGTTCAATAAATGTGATTCGTCACATAAACAGAATTAAAAACAAAAACCATATGATAATCTCAATAGATGCAGAAAAAACATTCAATAAAATCTAATATTATCCCTTCATGTTAAAAGCCCTCAACAAACTAGGCATCGAAGGAACCGACCTCAAAATAGTAAGAGCCATCTATGACAAACCCACAGCCAATATCATACTGAATAAGCAATATCTATCTTTGCTGATGATATGATTCTTTACCTAGAAAACCTGAAAATCCTACCAAAATGTTCCTAGACCTGATAAACAAGCTTTGGTAAAGTTTCAGAATGCAAAATCAAGGTACAAAAATCAGTAGCATTTCTACACACCAATAATGTTCAAACTGAGTACTGAATCAAGAACACAATCCCATTTACAATAGCCACACATTAAAAAAAAAAAAAAAAAAAAAATCTAAGAATACATCTAACCACAGAGGTGAAAGATCTCTACAAAAAGAATTACAAAGATGTAATACATAGGGTGATAGGATACATAGAAGCCCAAGCTTCAGCATCACACAATATATCCATGTAACAAACCAGCACATGCACCCCTGAATCTAAAAAATAAAAACAGTACAAAGACTTCAAATAAAGAACCTAACGATGCACTTCAAGTACCAAAGCAACAACAAACAAAACCCAATTAGTAGAAGGAAAAAAAACAAAGATCAGATCAGAAATAAAAGAGACTAAAAAACAATACAAAGAATCAATGAAACAAAAAGTTGGTTTTTTAAAAAGATAAAATCGATAAACTATTAGCTAGACTAACCAAGAAAAAAGAGAAGACCCAAATAAATAAAATCAGAAAGAGAAAAAGCAACATGACAACTGATACCACAAAAATACAAAGGAACATTAGAGATTATTACAAACAACTATATGCTAACAAATT
Source organism: Macaca nemestrina (assembly GCF_043159975.1). Lineage (NCBI taxonomy): Eukaryota > Metazoa > Chordata > Mammalia > Primates > Cercopithecidae > Macaca > Macaca nemestrina. The sequence goes on along the minus strand of NC_092126.1, from coordinate 37,119,417 downwards.
GGAACACCTAGAGGAAATAAACTCCTGGACACACATAACCTACCAAGACTGAACCAGGAAGACCAATAATGAGTGACATGACTGAACCAGGAATAAAAAGTCTCCCAAGAGAGAAAAGCCCAGGACCTGATGGCGTTACTGCTGAATTCTACCAACTTCATAAAGAAGAACATCAATTCTTCTCAAAGTATTCCAAAAAAATTGAAGAAGAGAAAAATTTTCCTAACTTATTCTACAAGGCCATCTTTACTCTGATGACAAAAGCAGACAAGGACACAACAAAAGAAGACAACTACAGGCCAATATCCCTGATGTACACAGATGCAAAAATCCTCAACAAAATACTAGCCAACCAAATCCAACAACAAAACAAAAAGATAATACAGCATGATCAAGTGGGATTTATCCCAGGTATGCAAGAATGATTCAACATACACAGATCAATAAAAGTAATACATCACATCAACAGAATGAAAGACAAAAACCATATCATCATCTCAACAAATACAGGAAAAGCACTCGATAAAATTCAACATCTCTCCCTGATAAAAACTCTCAATCAAGCATAGAAAGAACATACCTCAACATAATAAAGGCCATATATGACAAACCCCCAGCTATCATTATACTGGATGGGGAAAAGCTGAAAGCCATTCCTCTAAGAACTTGAACACAACAAGGATGCCCACTTCCACCACTCCCATTCAACACATAACTGAAAGTCCTAGTCAGAGCAATCAGGCAAGAAAAACAAATACAGGCACCCAAATTGGAAAGGAGGAAGTCAAATTGTTACTCTTTGTGTACAACATAATCTGACATACAGAAAAACCTAAAGACTCCACCAAAAAAGTCTTAGAACTGATAAAGAAATTCAGTAAAGTTGCAGAATACAAAATCAACATACAAAAATCAGTATTGTTTCAATACACCAATAACGAACTAGCTGAAAGAGAAATCAAAACAGCAATCCCATTTACAAAAGCTACAAGAAAAAAAATAATACCTAGGATTAAATTTAACCAAGGACATAAAAGACCTCTACAAAGAAAACTATGAAACACTGATGAAAGAAATTGAAGAGGATACAAACAAATGAAAAGACATCCATGCCCATGGATCAGAAGAATTAATATATTCAAATGATTATATCCAAAGCTATCTACAGATTCAATGCAATCTCTATCAAATACCTATGACATGCTTCACAGTAATAGAAAAAATAATCCTAAAATTCACACTGAACCATAAAAGGCCCTGAATAGCCAAAGGAATCCTGATCAAAAGGAACAAAACTGGAGGTATCACACTACCTGCCTGACTTCAAAATATACTACCAAGCTATAATAACCAAAACAGCATGGTATTGGTATAAAGGCAGACACATACACCAATGGAACAAAATAAACAACCTAGAAATAAATCCACGTGCTTACAGCCAACTGATTTCCAACAAAGGTGCCAATAACATACAATGGGAAAAGGATGCCCTATTCAATAAATGGTGCTGGAAAAAACGGATATTCACATGCAGAAAAATGAAACTAGACTCCTATCTCTCACCATATTAAAAAAAAAATCAACTCAAAATGGACTAAAGACTTACATGTAAGACCCAAAACTATAAAACTACTAGAAGAAAACAAACGGACTGGGTACGGTGGCTGATGCCTGTGATCCCAACTACTCAGTAGGCTGAGGCAGGAGGATCACTTGAGGCCAGGAGTTCAAGACCAGCTTGAGCAACACAGTGAGGTATCATCTCTTAAAAAAAAAAAAAAAAAAAAAAAAACTGTTCTTAAATTAGCCAGATGACATGTCTATGGTCCCAGATACTTGGGACACTGAAGCAGGAGGATCACCTGAACCTAGGAGTTTGAGGCTACAGTGAGCTACAACTGTGCTGCTGTACTCCATCCTGGGCAACAGAATGAGAGGCCCGTCTCTACAAAAAAAAAAAAAAGAAAGAAAGAAAATATAGAGGAAATGCTTCAGGACATTGGTCAAGGCAAAGATTTTATGGCTTAGACTTCAAAAGCACAGGCAGCAAAAACAAAAACTGACAATTGGGACTTAGTTAAACTAAGAAGTTTTTGTATAGCAAAGGAAACAATCAACAGAGCCAAAGACAACTTGTAGAATGGGAGAAAATATTTGCAAACTATTTATTCAGCAAGGGATTAAACATCCAGAATATACAAGAAAAACAACTCAACAGCAAAAAAACAGAAAACCCTATTAAAATGTGGGCAAAGGACTTGAATAGACATTTCTCAAAAGAAGACACACACATGGCCAAAAGGTATATGAAAAAATGCTTGAGACCACTAAATCACCAGGGAAATGCAAGTGAAAACCACAATATCATCTCACCCCAGTTAGAATGATTATCAAAAAGACAAAAAATAACAAATGCTAGGGAGGATGTGGACAAAAGGGAACTCCTTACATGCTGTTGGTGAGAATGTAAAATTAGTACAGCCATTATGGAAAACTAAATAGAGTTTTCTAAAAAACTAAAAATAGAACTACCATATTGTATATAGCATCCTTAACATAAGTAACTCCATTTTAGAAAGAGACTGCATCTCACATTTCAAAAGACATCATGCCCACAGGGACCTAATCAATAAAGACTGCACCCAATCACATAATGACATAAACAGGCAAAATATTTCACTATCAGTTCTCACCAGAAGACTCTGTGGCCACAAAAAAAGCAAGACTTTGCCAGCTCAAAACAGCTGTCTTGATAAGACTCTGTCTTGCTGTCATCTGTGATCAGCACCTGGCATCTGTCGCCAAAGGCTCTTCCTTGCAAGATGTTGACCACCGTCCAGATCAGGCCAGAATACGTTCTTTGTTCAGTTGCTCTCTTTGGACTAGTTCTTTAGCACCCCCCCTTTTTTTTTCTGTCCTTTTCTCCTGTTAATTGTTACTCTGTTTGATGTGGAATGTTTACGCTGTAACATTTACATATATTAATTAAATACGCTATTATGTGTGGTTTGCAATATTGACTGACTTGTGGAGAGGCTTGAGCCTGTATGCCCATGGCTCTGACTATCAAGTGAACTGGTAGTACTAGGGGGAATTGCCTCCTTGGGAACTCCATGTAGACTGTGGTTTTTATGACCGAAATGGCATCACTAAAAGTTTGCTCTTGTAGAAAGACACAAACATGTATGGACCTGGCTATGTCTGACTTTGTACCACTCATAACACATATGATCCAGAAAGCACACTATTGGGTAATCTATCCAAATGAAAGGAAATCAATATGTGAAAGGGATACTTGTACCCCCATGTTTACTGCAGCATTATTCACAATAACCAAGATATGGAAATGACTTAAGTGTCCAACAGCAGATTAATGAACAAAGAAAATGTCAGATATATATCCATCATGGAGTACTATTCAGTCACAAAACAGAATGAAGCCCTGTCATTTGCAGCAACATGGATAAAACTGGAGGTCATTAAGTGAAATAATAGGCACAGAAAGACAAATATCTCATGTTCTCATTCATGTGTGGGGTCTAAAAAAGTTCACCTCACAGACGTAGAGAGTAGAACGATGGTTACCAGAGGCTGGGAAGGGGTTGGGGGTGAAGAATGTTTGGTTAATGGGTACAAACCATACAGTTAGGTAGAAGAGTAAGCTATAGCGTTAAATAGCACAGTAAGGTGACTAGTAAGTAACTAGTATGTGACTAGTTAAGTAACTAGCACAGTAGGGTGACTAGCACAGTAAGGTCCCTTAAACTTTAAAAATTTACTATATATTTCAAAGTAGCTAGAAGAATTGAAATGTTCCCAACACAAAAAATGATAAATGCTTGAGCTGATGGGTATATTAAATTCCCTTATTTGATCATTACGCATTATATGTATGTATCAAGGTATCACGTGGACCCTATAAATATGTATAATTATTATGTATTAACCAAACAATTAATTTTTATAAAAGCAAACTTACCCACCATGCCCTCGATTTTGCATTCTTTCTAACAAAGCCTCCATCACCAAATCCCCTTTGTTCTGGAAACTGACAAAGAAAAAATATCAGTCATGAGAAAATTCATTTCTTCAGTTCTAACATTCTAACTTACAACTTAAGAATGTGAATGAAAGCACACATAACAAGGAAAAAATGCAGCACTTCTTAGGATGACTATAGAAGCAGTCAAAGAACATCACTTCAGGAAAACTAGGAACAAACATATTTCAGATTAAAACAGAATAACTTAAAAATATCTGAATTGCTGTTGATACTCTCTCCGTGTAACTATTAAATACCTCATTGTTCTTTGTCTAGTTCCTAATGTCGGGTGGGCGGGGGTGGAGTTGGGATCTCTCTAGCAGAGGGATAGTACACAAACCCCCTTACAAAATGAGAAAGAAATTGGGTTCACACATGTCAGAGGGAAAGCATAGCTTTTTTTTAAATAAAGAGATAGTATAAAAAATGTGAAGTGCACCGAGATTAAACTCTTTAGTCTACCATGGGAAAGCCTACTCACCCCTGAAGAAAGGCATAGAGGTTCCTGCATGCAACATCCTCTCTTCACCGAAAGGCAGCCACAGGGCCCTCCTGCCTCTGCACTTGATTTGCTCCCAGTGCTTAACAGGTTCTTTCATAGGAGTTACACCACACTGGAAGTGAGTTTTTTACACACTATTTTTCCTTACTAGACTATTCATCCCTCCAGGGCAGAAACCCAATTTTATTCATCTCTGCAGCTTCAGAGCTCAATGTAGCATTTCAACATGGTACGTGGCAGATTCTTTTGGCTGAACTTAACTCCCCTCTGTCTTTTGCCTACCCTCTCCCGCATGCAAACTGGTCATAGCTAGGGGACTACATGAAGAGTCTAGCAGAGAAAGAGGGAAAGGGAGATAGAAGACTGCCATATAAATGGCAAGATACAGTCAGGTGCAGTGGCTCATGCCTGCAATCCTAGAACTTGGGAGGCTGAGGTGGGCGGATCACTTGAGGTCAGCAGTTTGAGACCAGCCTGGCCAACATGGTAAAACCCCAACTCTACCAAAAAAAAAAAAAATTAGCCAGGCATGGTGGTGTGCACCTGTAGTTCCAGCTATCGGGAGGCTGAGGCAGGAGAACTGCTTGAAGCCAGGAGGCGGAGGTTGCAGTGATCCGAGATCATGCCATTGCACTACAGCCTGGGCGACAGAGAGAGATTCCATCTCAACTAAATAAATAAATAAATAAATATATAAATAAATAAATAAAATAAAGGGTAATATATACCATGAAGAAAGGTGACAGTGAGAAAGGAAAGAAGACCCTTAAACTCAGAAGTGTTGATTAATATGTGCTGTATGCTTCTCGTCTTTTATAATAAATCTTCAAAATGTTCAATGTCAAACCACTTTTCATTCCAAAATGCTTTTTCCTTAAACCTTTAGACAATAACCAAAGATTGTGGTGTAGACATTCTGCCCCTGGGCTAATCCTCATCTAAAAATTATACTGCTGTAAGAAGTAGATTATTTTACTCAACACATAATTCAGTGTTGTACTAACAACTAGATATATAGTGATGAACGATATGGCCCTTTTCAAGGTATTAATAGTCTAGTATGGGACAGAAAAAAATGAGACAAAAAGGCTTTCCCAGTGTGATACAGTGAGAGGCATGCCCAGGGTGTTCCAGAGACACAGAGGAGAATAAGAAGACTGGAAAATACAACCACTGCATCTTATTTGCATCTATTTCTAAAGATACTAACAAACTGAGTATTAAACTATTCGTGCACAAACATGACAGGGAGGATTTTTTTTCTAGTTGGTTTATCCTACACATTACACCAAAATTGCAAAAATTAAAACCTAAAGAAAAAGGTTCCCATGTTTTACTCCACTTTCAAATCACAATACAGTCAAATTACAATGCAACCAAGATTCCATGTTTTGGTCCACTCTAGGAGAACTGAGAGGCAGTACATGGTCCATACCGCACTAGATGGAGACCCAGGATACAGTCCTACTCTGCAACTAAATAGCTTTATATTCTTGGACTTGTTTTAACATCTGTAAAATGAGGGGCACGAACAATATTTTCTAAGGTTTCTTCCAGCTTTTTCATGGGTTCTAATAGCCAATTAAGTGTCCACTGTAAGTAGCAAGCTCCTGACAACCATACATGGACACTTATTAACATGTAGGAAAGTGCTATTCTTATTGACAGTGCTATCACAGTTACTCAAAATTATCGTTAGTAAAATTATACTTATTTAGGTCATGTTATTCTCAAACAGTATATTTAGTAATATACACGAATATATTTTCTACATGACTATTATTTAATAATATATTTATAATAGAAGTTACTGAATGTTCAATAGCTGTCTTGTACACATTGTCTAAATCAATCTTCACAACACTCATAAAAGACAGATACTAGCCAGGTGCGGTGGCTCAAGCCTGTAATCCCAGCACTTTGGGAGGCCGAGACGGGTGGATCATGAGGTCAGGAGATCAAGACCATCCTGGCTAACACAGTGAAACCCCATCTCTACTAAAAAATACAAAAAACTAGCCGGGCAAGGTGGCGGGCGCCTGTAGTCTCAGCTACGCCGGAGGCTGAGGCAGGAGAATGGCGTAAAACCCGAGAGGCGGAGCTTGCAATGAGCTGAGATCCGGCCACTGCACTCCAGCCTGGGCGACAGAGCGAGACTACTTCTCAAAAAAAAAAAAAAAAAAAAAGACAGATACTATTACTTTGAGAAAACTGAGGCTGAGAGAGTTAAATAACTAGACTATGATAAACTACAAATTATAGTTCTGGATTCAATCTAGACAGTGTGACTATCGAGTCACAATCAACGTGCAACCTTTATGTATTTTACAGTATTCTATATCTTAAAATATATCAGCGTATCTTTTGGCTTAATAGTGTCTTTGCAATAAAAAAAGAAATTAAACTGAAGTATGACATCACTACTATAGCCACCAGGTGGCAGCAGCACAATAATGAAATAGTCACATAACAAATATTGCTATTTTAGAAATCAAAATGGTCTAAGAGAGATTCCTGTTAAAAAAAAAAAAAAAAAAAAGAGAGAGAGAAGTGGACCAGTAATATCCTCTGTGATAAATAAACTTACTAATGTGCAATGTGTTTCTGTAATTCCTTCACCATCTGCCTTAGTGCCAAACACCATGAATCCTCAGGATCAGGCAAATAGTAAGGGCTGATTTTATCTGGATGTTTGTCATCTGAGTTGCTCATAGTTATATCACCGATTCTTTTCCTAACCAACCTGACCCTCATTCAACTCTATGCACTATGTCACTTTGATTTCTTCTTTGCATGTGCCATATAATTACATAAAATTAGATATTCTTTGTAAAATTTTAAATACAAATTAAAACAATGTTTGATAATCTGCTACTCCTTGCCACTAACATGCAAAGCTAATGTGATTAAATGGAAAATGTATACCTCTACCATTGGTACAATCTTATTCATTTCTGCAGTTAGAACAAAACATCAACAAACAAAACTTATTAATTATAACTCTCCTTTGGAATGAAGGCTGTTTTAAATCAATGAAACCTGGAATTGGATAGTGAAAGGAAATATAAGCTTTTACATCAAGTTTGGGGAGCAAAGAAAACACACTTTAAATTTAAGGGAAAAAGAATACAAATAGAATGTCTTATAGGCAAATCTCTGAAATTCATTAACATCGACTTTATGAGCTAGAAAGCACTTCAGGCCTCTAATTTAACCTTATTTTACAGATCAGGAAAAATATCAGAGTATATGCCCAAGACCAAATTATTCACAAAATGGGACACAGGAAGAAAATAAAAACTCCAGACAGAATTATGAATAAATGTGTACATACTAAGAGAAGGGATATGCCTAACCTTCAAGTCTAAAGGAGGATAACAATGCTCTCTGTCCCTTTCCCTGCTTAGTGTCGTTTTAATTACAAAGCTCTGTGGTTGTGTCAAATATACCATGGCCGATAAACTATGGCTGTTCCCAATGAACAATCAGTATTACTAAGCATTTTCCAGAAAGGGTCCTAATTAAACTGATACCAGTAAAAAGATATTAGAGGAACTTTTCAAAATATTAACTTTTTTTTTGTTTTTTGTTTTTTGTTTTTTTTTTTGAGACGGAGTCTCGCTCTGTCGCCCAGGCTGGAGTGCAGTGGCGCTATCTCGGCTCACTGCAAGCTCCGCCTCCCGGGTTTACGCCATTCTCCTGCCTCAGCCTCCCGAGTAGCTGGGACTACAGGCGCCCGCCACCTCGCCCAGCTAATTTTTTTGTATTTTTAGTAGAGACGGGGTTTCATTGTGTTAGCCAGGATGGTCTCGATCTCCTGACCTCGTGATCTGCCCGTCTCGGCCTCCCAATCAAAATATTAACGTTTTTAAAAAATTGTCCAAACTATAGTTCAAAATCCAGGAAGAACAATGAAAGTCTGAGAAATAGGAGTACATAAAAACAAACTTTTATATGAAAAAACGCCATAAGCAAAGCTAACAGACAAATGACAACAGTACCTGAAAGTTTTACCACAAAAGGTTAATTACCCAAATATATAAGGAGCTTATAAAAGACTAGGGAAAAAAATCTACAGAAACATGGGCAAGAGGTATAAAGAAGCAATGCACAGAAAAATACAAATGACAGTAAAAACATGAAAAGGTAATCAACCTTGCTCATAAGAGAAATATAAATTAAAACTACACTAAGTTACCCTTTCTTCTGTACCAGATTAACCAAAAATTAAATGTTTGATAATATACTCTGATGACAAGACTGTGGGACAACAGGCACTCATATACATTACAGGTAAGAATGCAAAATGAATACAACTGCTATAGAGGAGACTTTGGTAATACCTAACAACTGATGTAGGCATTTACCCTTTTATCCAACAATGCTACCTTTAAGAATCTATCCCATGGGCTCATTGGCAAAAATGCAAAACAACATATCCACAGGGATATTCACTGCAGGACTATTTGTAATAGCAGAAAATAACACAAATGTCTATCAAGAGGGGACAAGTTAAATATTCATCCACCAATGGAGTACTATGAAACTGTAAAAAGGAATAACAATCTCCACATACTCCTACGGAGGGGATCTACAGGACATATATTACTAGGTGAAAAACCCAAGATGGAAACAGTATACATAATGACACATTTTACCTAAGAAAGAAAGGTGTGTTTGTCCATGTACATTTGCTTCTAGGTATGTGTTTTTTTAATGGAAGGATAGACCCAAAACTAGTAAAAACAGTATCTGTAAGGAAGGAAAATAACCAGAGTGGAAGAAACAGAGATGAAAGCTAAATTGTTTTATGAGTTCTTGTTTTATGGGTACTTGTTTTATGGGAATTATGCTAGGTTTTGCATATAATAAAACAAATCAAAATGGGGAAAAAAGCAGTACTGAAAAATTGGAAACAAAATAAAATAAATCAACTACCAACTAGATATCAATTTGACAGGCTAACTATACAATAAATTACTTCATATGCCTTTAAAATACAATAATTTTACTATACCCTTCCCTAGAGACATATAAAATAAGGATAAAAGAGAATTGCAAAGAAATCCTAAGCACTGTTCAGGAATCATACTGATAAATAGGCTGTTAACTTGAAACCATTATATATAACATAGGATGAGGGAAAAAACTAATTCTATTAATGGCACTAGGTACCAAGATTCAGCAAAAAAGGATACAAACATAAATCAAACGTGAAAAAACTGAAAAATTAAATTTAAATTTTGGAAATTTAAATGTTAAATGTTGGAAACAATGTGAACTCTGCATATTTGTGGTTTTTTTAATGTATATTTCCTAACTCTGGCCACTATAAATCCTAGAACCAATGATTAACATAGTAGCAAGAACACTTCTCCTACCTAGATAGACTGTGGTCTCCAAATACTATCTCAGACTCAAAAGAACCAGGGTTCTTTGGAGACCAGAAATCTATAAATGAGCCAGGAAAATTATTTATCAGAAAGCAAGGAAATTAACAAAGCTATTGGTCATATCAAATGGAACAGGAGCCAACTTTAAGGAGCTCCCACTGGCCAAAGATGAAACAATTTGAGCATTAAAAACACAATTGCCATATGTTGAAACAGTTTAAATATATTATAAAGTCTGTAAGTTCATGATGATAGGTTTACAAAAAGGCAAAAACCCTCATGGTTACCTTTGGAGGTTGCTAGGCCACCAACTCATTACTGTGGTCTGAAAATAGAGGGAAAGAATTAAGCATTTTTCTTGCCTTTCCTGTGCAAATTGTATTTCAGGGTAGTCAAACAGCTGGTAAGGGAAAGTTTTCATAAAAGACTCTCAGCTAACAAATACTGAAGAAACAACAGAAATAGATAATCACCACGTTGCATCTCTAATGCAGTAACGGATACAGGCAATATAACCCCACAAAAGAACTTCACCATTAAGTGAAAGAATCTCGGGGAATTTCATTATGGGTGGATGGAGCTAACTACACCTAAACTCAAAATAATGTTTAATGTTAACATCATTAAAAAAAAAAACAAAAAAAACCTCAAGACACTGCTTCCCTGATAATTAATGAAATAGGAAGTGTATTGCATTACCTATGAAATTTTCTGCCCAACCCCCCAACTACCCCACCAAAAAACAAAACAAAAACAAATATAAAGGTGAAATCTGATCAGGCTTCTAAAGCAGGGTGCTCGATAGAACTTTCTGCAATTATGAAACTATTTTATAACTGCACTGTTCAAAAAGTAGCCACTAGGCAATCTGTAGGCGCTTGCCACCACGCCCGGCTAATTTTTGTATTTTTAGTACATACGGGGTTTCGTCATGTTGGTCAGGCTTGTCTCGAAACTCCTGACCCCGTGATCTGCCCGCCTCGGCTTCCCAAAGTGCTGGGATTACAGGCATGAGCCACCGTGCCCAGCCTAGGAACTGAATTTTTAATTTTATTTCACTTTAATTACCCACAGCTGGCTGGTGGCTACAATACTGGACAGTGCAATTCTACATCTAACTACTGGTTTAGAGCAGTGGTTCCCAGCCTTTTTGGCACCAGGGACCTGTTTCACGGAAGAAAATTTTTCAACATGGACAGGGTGGAAATAAAAAATTTTGTAAATATCTTTTTGTTAACATTCATATGAAATGTTTTGGGGAAGGAATGGCCAAACCACTTTTTATTTATTTATTTATTTTCTTTTTTTTGAGATCCAGTCTCACACTGTAGCCTGGTCTGGAGAGCAACGGTGTGATCTCAGCTCACTGCAACCTTCGCCTCCCGGATTCACGTGATTCTCCTGCCTCAGCCTCCCGAGTAGCTGGAATTACAGGCGCACACCACCACACCCGGCTAATTTTTTTGCATTTTTAGTAGAGACGGTGTTTCACTATGTTGGCCAGACTGGTCTCGAACTCCTGACCTCGTGATCCGCCCGCGTCAGCCTCCCAAAGCGCTGGGATTACAGGCGTGAGCCACCGCACCCGGCCAACCACTTCTTCAGTAATATGAATAATACACATGGCAAGGGTTAGGGGCATGGTTTCATGATGAAACTGTTCCACCTCAGATCATGAGTCATTAGTCAGATTCTCATAAGCATGCAACCTAGATCCCTTGCATGCGCAGTTCACATTAGGGTTCATGCTCCTAGGAGAATCTAACCCCACAGCTTATCTGACAGGAGGCAGAGCTCAGGTGGTAGGTAATGCTCACTCGCCTGTCACTCACCTCCTGCTCTGTAACCTGGTTCCTAACAGGCCACGGACTGGTAGTGCTCTGCAGCCCCGGGTTTGGGGGCCCCTGGTTTAGAAGCCATAAAGGCAACAGAGATACCTGTTAAAGGATACTGTGCAATGTAATCTGCTAAATTTAGAACTGTAAGGAAAAACAGGGGCTAATCCCATAGCTATAGCTATGAGGGAACTGCTATAGATTAAAAGATGTCAAATGTGCATCACCCAAACACAACAGGCAGATCCCTGTGGGATTTTGGTTCAAACAAGCTAACTGCAAAAAAGACATTTAAGAGAGAGTTGAAGAAATCGTAATCTGACTGGACATTGACATTAGAGAATTTTTATTAATTTGTGTATGTGTAATGACAGTAGTGTGGCTTTGCAAAACTGAAAAACCTAGCTCCTGACGGGGGCGGGCAGGGGACTAAAATAACATAAAGATCGGAAATTCAGTTCCTGAAACCTTGTGTCAATGTTGGCTTTAGCTGAATTCCAAATCAAGTTGACATTTTTTGAAAGCAGGAAGCAATGACAGAGTGGACTACTGATGCTGTCACCATCTGCCAGCACAACGTAAATTAGAACAGAAAGGACTAAGCAAAGGCATTCCACCTTTTAAAGAGAGAAAATGGCATCAGTACAATCAACATATACAATTTTTACAAACAACTTTTAGAGTTGCATCTACATACATTTTAAAAGGCAGTGTGCCTGTTTATAAATCTCTACCCCATTTTACTTTGAGCCTTTTTTACTACCCTGATCACTGATCATGCCACAGTCAAAAGGCAATCTCAAAAATTAATCTAAAAATGGTACTGCATTCCAAATAAGAAAATATATATACTTTGTTTTACTATTAAGCTACAGCTAACAGAAATCTAATCAACGATCCTTATGATTTTCTCCTACCTAAAAAATAAACGCAAGCACGTGAGGAACTGTATAAATACAGAGCATCTACCCTACAATACTGCTTTATAAAAGAATAAATTCTTTTAATAAGTTTAACCGGACATAAAGCTCAGGGAAAACTACTTTGTGCATATTAGTGTACGGTGCTTAAACTATACAAGATGACTAGTCTCTGACATCATACACATCTTTACTCTCCTGATGTCGTAAACGACATAAAAAAAACCGCATTATAAGCCTAAATGTACTGTCTTCAAGTATCTCCATGATTAAAGTGTTCCTAAGAAACCGTCCTTGTTTCTTTCTATCCCTGATCTGTGTGCATGGAGCAGTTAGTTCAGGGTTCTCCAATTTCAGTCCACGATTTCTGCCATATTTCCGTACCTGCTGTACTAAACATAACCGTTTACACCAACTCACTATTTTAAAAGCTGCCAACCTTAACATGCCACCCTAAATGAGCGGGTCCCCTTGTGCCGTGAATGAAGTAGTCCTAACAGCGCTAGCTAAACAGCAGCCCTGGCCGGGAGGCCGCACAGGGGTCCCTCCGCTGAAAAGAAAGGTGGGTCCGCCGGGAAAGGTGACTACTGGGCGCAGCTCGCCCGCCCACCTGGCCACTCTCCGAAGCGCCCCCAGCCACCCGGCCTCCGAGGAAACGCTGTGACCACCTGGCGGGGCCGAACCGCGCGCCGGGCTGCGCCATGCCGTACTACGCCGGTGTGCAGGACATAGCGGGCCAGGCCGTGGGACGGGGCTCCGGGGCGGACGCGAGCCGGCGGGGAGGCGCCTGGTGGTTCGCAGACTGTTGCGCGAACCGGCCGCAAGCCATGAGGCCGCGAAGCCAGAGTCACCAAGGCAGCCTGGGCCGCCTCCAGACCAGGACGCGCTCGCCCCTTGCGCTTCCGTCTTGCGCACGGGCGGTTACACGGCTGCAGCAAGCGCACCCCTCAGCCTTCCCGCCGTTACCTCGGGCGTGCACTGCGCACGCGCGCCACCACTAAGCTTAAGTCCAACCTCAGCAGTCGGAGCGTTCGTTCCGCCCACTGCCCCCACACTTTTAATAATTGAATCAATGTCTTCTCCAGACTTCCCCTGCACGCGAGCAAATGGACTCACCCACATCCGGGAATCCGAGAAAGAGCGTGCAGACACGTGATGCGGGGCGTGGCAGGAGGAAGCGTCTGCCGCGCTGGGCCGCGTAACGGTAAGGGTTTGCAGCGCCCCCGGCCTAGGTTTTGGAGGCGCGGGAATGCGTTCGTGGCTCAGTGTCGGACTTCCCCCTATTTCCATCGGCCGAGGCTGTCACTTTACGCTCATAACCATTTTCTTTACTGCACGCTGTGTCGGGAGGAAAGGGACTTGCTTGGCACCCCAGACCTCCCCGTCTCCGCTTCCACGTTTGGTACATCCTGCCTCAGGCCGGAAGCCGCGGCTGAGGGGCGGCCTCTCGTACAGTGTGGTGGCCTGCGAGGCTCATTTCTAGCAAGGAACAATATTTTCCCGCTTTGACCTTACAAATACATGTTTACAAAGCTATAATGTATAGAAATGGATAAGACATGTCCCTGTCCCGGGAAACGCAGGCACTGCGTGTCTGGAAAGACATACATCTGGGCTGTTCGACAGGCTCCCTAGTTGGTGCCATGCTCTGTGCTTAGGGAACTATGAGATCCCCGGTGGGTACTGGGACCGCGCTCAGCCTGAGGTTTGGAGGCGGCCTCCTACAGGAAGCGACTTGAGACCTGAGATTTTTAGACTGACTATGGGTTCGCTGGAATAAAAAGGAAGAAACAAACAGCATTGCAGGCATCGGGACTGTCACGTGTAAGAAAAGTTTGTTCAGGAAACAGTGGTCGTATTGTGTGACGAGTACTTGGGACGGTGGCTGTGCCTTGGGCGTTGATTATCTTGTTGCTTTCCATCCTTCCAGCCCCTTAAGAGTGAAGGCACCTTCACGCCTAACCCCGGAAATGGGATGTTGACCTCCAAGAGCTGACGCCTGCGTTGATCTTGAAAGGAAGAGTGGCATTAGTGATGTGGAAAGGGGGGTTTTAACTGTCAAGGCTGGAAAATGTGACAGGGTTTGAGGTGTTTGGAGAAGGGACAGGTGAAAAAGATTGAGGCCAAATTGTAGAAAGATCTACTAAGGAATCCTGGGTACAAAATGTACACATAACAGTTGGAGACAATAATACCTGAGCAATTGATCACAAAGCTTGTTTAGTAGATTTAAGTTAGGACAAGAAGCAAGAGTTCAAGGATAGAAGGCCTACTGAAGCTCGAGTGATCTGAGAAAACCTTACTAAAAGGTGGAAAACCTATGTGGGCCTGGGAAAGTCAGGTTTGGATCAGCTGAGGAAAGTGAAAAGGGTATCCGAGGAGACACAGCGCAAGGACAAAGGAGTAGCAGCAGGGAAGTGGGGAGCTCTTATAAGACAGGGACTTCAAAAGTATAACCAAAACTTCGTCTTGCTTTGAGTTATCCACTGGGTAGTAGGGGGTTAATTATTGAGTACTGGATTAATTAAGCCCTCACCTGGCTCACCGGTGACAGAAGTAGCAGGGCGCGTTTTGCTTAAGTTTTGCCCAGATCTTTTAAACCCTTTCCTACACACCAATCTGTGTATAATTTTTGCCAAGGTGTTGGGGATATCTTGCAGTTATCCTATGGGGGACATCTGTGAGCCTTTTTTTTTTTTTTTTTTTTTTTTGAGACCAAGTCTTTTTTTTTTTTTTTTTTTTTTTGAGACGGAGTCTTGCTCTGTCACCCAGGCTGGAGTGCAGTGGCCAGATCTCGGCTCATTGCAAGCTCCGCCTCCCGGGTTCACGCCATTCTCCTGCCTCAGCCTCCCGAATAGCTGGGACTACAGGTGCCTGCCACCACGCCCGGCTAATTTTTTGTGTTTTTAGTAGAGACGGGGTTTCACCGTGTTAGCCAGGATAGTCTCGATCTCCTGACCTCGTGATCCGCCCACCTCGGCCTCCCAAAGTGCTGGGATTACAGGCGTGAGCCACCGCGCCCGGCCATGTGAGCCATTTTTACAAAAACTTCCACCTGCCTTGGCCCAAACCTCAGCATTCTTAGGCACAGGAGCTCATGAACATACTGAGATAACACTAAAATGGACTATGGGAAGGGACCAACTACAGACCTGACACAAATCCTCAAGGCAAGACGATGTCTGAAGTTGACCTTGTAAAGGAAAAGGCTTCCTTCCTTAAAATAGCACCCAGGCTGAGCTCTGAAAAAAGCACCTCAAGACGGTGGGTTCCACCCCGCCCCCGCCAAAATTGCTTATTGTGTGAGTCTCCATAGTCTCAGAAACTGAGAATAACTGAGAGTACCTTTGATGCCAGTGGCTTCTGGGCTTTTTGGATTGTGACTTTGTAACAGGGAGCACCCATAGGATGACGCCTATGATGAATCAGGGCCCAACCTTGGAAACAGGGAATCCAAAAGTATCCTCCAAGCTAGCCAGCCTTTTGGATTAGAAAGCATACCACAGATAGGATGAAATTAAGCAAGGTTGTCTGCTTCTGAATTAAATAATTCATTAACTAAGGACCTATTTATTCTTTGTTATCTATAAGTAATTATTAAGACTGAACTTTCTTTTTAAGTTTAAGATAATATATTATTGCTTTACAATAAATGATAGCTCTTTTCAATCTGTTCAAGTATGTTTGAATCTGTCTTGTAGAACAAGATGTATGTGATTCAAATATAGATAAGTAAATATCATTTAATATATATTGAGCATAATTTTAGAGGGGAAAACATGTTCACATACTACGAATTAGAATCCAGCGGAAAATTTTAAGTCTGGATATTGCATAACAGTTTGCTAAGCATAAAGCAAAACATAAATTAAGGTAATTGAAAAGAAATATATTGGTATCTGTGAACTCTGGTACAAAGCAGAGTTCAGTAGTAATACATTTAAATTTAAAATACAAGTAAATGATCCCAGATCCTACACTAAGTGTGGCCCATGACTTACCATTTTAAGAAAATTGCTGGTAGGGTGTGAATTGGTCATTTGTTGGGGTTTTTATTGCAGCTTCAGAGAAAAATGGGGAATCAGCCATGGTCAAGGAGCTAAATAAGTATCCTGGCCATTTGGGCCAGAAATTAAAGGGAGTGCAGCATT
Source organism: Macaca nemestrina (assembly GCF_043159975.1). Taxonomy (NCBI): domain Eukaryota; kingdom Metazoa; phylum Chordata; class Mammalia; order Primates; family Cercopithecidae; genus Macaca; species Macaca nemestrina. The sequence continues at coordinate 37,102,574 of NC_092126.1, read as the reverse complement.
AAGAATTAGAGGAAGGAACCTCCAAGGAAGGAGCTATCCCAAAGGGAAGCAGAAACTGGAGAAACCAGCAGTATGAGGTTCTACCACTGGTGTTCACCTAGAAGTGCTTTGTTCAGATCGCAGCCTGGGTACTATTTTAGGGAAGGAAGTCATTTCCTTTACAGTATGTTCATGTGACTCCTGTGCCTAAGAATGCTGAGGTTTGAGCCAGGGGCTAGAAAGGAAACTTAGCAGGCCATTATGAATCAGGGACTCATCAAAGGCATCACAAACAGGAAAAGGTGAATGTTCAAGTTAGAAGAGAAGAGCTACATTGAGATGCAACATATTAATATTTGAGGGCCTCATTTAAGAACGTGTTTCTCTCCTGTCACACTCTATGACACTGGTCTGTCAACTGGCCATGCCTGTCCAGTATACACTATAAAATATGTATCAGCTGGGGTTGTAGAGAGGAAGTATGATCAAAGTAGTCACCCAGCCCATATGAGAAAATGAACCTTTTCCCAAAAGGTAGCCCCAGACTATAAAGACTATAAAGCCTGGAGAATCCCTATAGTGGATTATAGCATCGCTTCAGTCATTGTGTTTAAGAAATAACCTCTTTGGCTTACAGATTTGATAAGATCAAAGCTGCAGGAAAATGGACAGTGAGGTTCAGAGAGATGGAAGGATCTTGGATTTGATTGATGATGCTTGGCGAGAAGACAAGCTGCCTTATGAAGATGTCGCAATACCACTGGTAGGTTATGATTTGAGCTGAGGGTGGGTTAAAGGTATTGATCTGGCAGTAACTAGTGGAGGAGGGATATCAATGGAAGATAAACTAATGTGGCAAAGAAATCAAAGCTGTGGAATTCTCTAACTCTAGAAGCCTCTGGAGAGCATCTAGTTGTATGTTTCATGTGAAGAAAGATGTGGTTCAGGGAGCTAGCATGGCCAGGTCAGTTAGGAGTCATGCCAGGACTAGAGCCCAGATTTTCTGAGCCATTGTCTGTCCACCACATGAAAACCAGAAAAACCAAATAATGAGAGTTTAATGCACAAGATGGGGAGGAACGAGAAGCAGCAGCATATGAGCTCTGTTTCTTACTTCCCTGCCTGTGGCTCATCAGTCTTTTGGCATTTTTAGAAACTCACATTCTTGGAACATACACCTATCTTGTGTTCCCTGGAAAATATTCAGAATATACCTGGGCATTCTTTTGTGTTTAGGCCAGCGGCCTTCTAGAATACTCTTTTCTTCCCTATCTTTGGAAAACTCTGCTGCAGGGAGTTTGTTAAACCTCATGTAATAAGTGATCCAAAAGGTTTGCTTATATAAATGTTTATTTACAATCCTATTTATGTCATAGAGGCCTAAAAAAGGGAAAATGGGACTGTTTTTCTTTAAAGCATGCCAGCTGCCCTGAGAAGAGTAGTTAGTATTAAATAAAATATAATTTATAGTTAGAATATCTGCTGCTGCTGTTTACAAAGAAATAAAATAGTTCATCTGTATTTTCATTTACGAATAAGAGATAGTAATATGTTCAGTGAATAATATACATATCAAATAACAAGTCATAGCTTAGTTCAAGCTTAGGGAAATAGTCAAAAGAAAGAGCATAATAAGAATTATAGATGTCATTTATTGAATACCAGTTTTATGCCATGGACTGAGGTTGGAAATATACATTATCTCTAATTCTTAAACAACCTTGTGAGGGAGGTGCTCTTAGTCCCATTTTATAGGAAAAGAATAGGATCAGAAAGGGGAACTTGCCCAAAGTCTGGTAGCAGATAAGTAGGGCTTCATATAACATATACTGAGGTCTGTGAAGTTCCAGATCCTGTCTTGTGAACTTTTGTTCATTCATTCCACAAGCATTTTTTGAAGCCTACTGTGTGCCATACGACTATGTGAACATAAGATACAGTTCCTGCTCCTTGAGGGGTCTAGAAAAGCAACACTTATAGATAAGTAATTGTGATAATATTCTAGGTGGGGGCATAAACAGCCACATCATATAGGAAGTGACTGATTGCCTGGTGGGCATCAGAAAGGCTTCTGAGAGAATGTCATGTTTAAGCTGGGTCATAAGGAAGGACCAGAAGTTTAGTGGAGATAGACAAGGGTACTGCTGCAGAGGGGCATAGATGTGTAAAGGCCCAGAGGTTTGAAAGGTTTTGGGACATGGTGAGTCATTCACTGTGGATGAAGAATACGTTTGTCACGTAAGTAGGCTGAAAAGTTGGGCTTGGATCAGACTGAGAGAGGTATTTGATACCACACTTAGACCTCATCCTCAGGAGATCCAGGAATGAATGATCTTAAAAGCAAGACTGCTATGCTCAGATTTGGCTTTTGGAAAATCGGTTTAGCAGCATTGTTAGAGATGGTGTGATATGGAAAAAGGGGCAAATGAGACGAATTGGCAAGCTATTGTGGTGGTCTAGGCAAGGGAGGAGGGCCTGAACAAAGTCAAGAAAATAAAGGAGACGTCCATTTCTGGAGAATGTTATGGCTCAGATTGGAGAACATTTGTGTGGCAGGAGATGAAGGAGAGGGAAGTTTCCCTGCTAACTTCTAGGCGAAGTTGGCTTGGCCCTGCTGCTAATCCATACCTTTCGCTTGTCCTGTCATTCTAAGGCAGTGTGTATGCCAGTTAGGATTTGCTGCATAACAAATCACCCCAAAGATTAGTGACTTAAAAGAGCAACTGTTTATATTTCATGATTTCGTAGCTCAGCTGGGAGGGACTTCTAGTCTGTGCTAGCTCAGCTGATCCCTGCCAGGCTTGCTTGTGTTGTGCAGCCAGCCAACAGACTGTCTGGAGGCTGGGTAATCAAGGACTGTCTCACATGTCTGGCAGTTAACAAGCTGTCCGCTGGGTGATGGGGTGACTATGCCATGGTCTCTGGTATCCAGCAGGCTAGCCCGGACTTCGCAGTCTCAGGGTTCCAAGAGCAACCTGAGAGGAGACCACAGAGCTTCGTGGAGCTTAGGCCAAGAACTAGCCCACTGGCATGACAGCTTCATTCTGTTGGCCAAAATAACTCCCAGGGCCAATCCAAATCCAAGATTGGGGAAATCAGTTTCACCTTTTGATAAGAGTAGCTGCAAAGAACTAAGGGCATTTTACAGTACACCATAATGGATAGCTGGGTTTATGACACTTTTGTTTTTGTTTTCCAGGCATATATGCGATTTGATGTGTTGGCATGTATTGAACGGGACGATAGATACCAAACAAAAGACACATTATTTTAGAAAGCATACCACAGATAGTATGAAATTAAGCAAAGTTGTCTGCTTCTGAATTAAATAATTCATTAACTAAGGATACTATTTATTCTTTGTCATCTATAAGTAATTATTAGGACTGATTGCTTTACAATAAATGATAGCTCTTTTCAATCTGTTCAAGTATGTTTGAATCTGTCTTGTAGAACAAGATGTATGTGATTCAAATATAGATAAGCATAATATTAGAGGGGAAAACATATTCACATACTACAAATTAGAATCCAGTGGAAAATTTTAAGTCTGGATATTGCATAACAGTTTGCTAAGCGTAAAACAAAACATAAATTAAGATAATCGAAAAGAAATATGTTGGTATCTGTGAACTCTGGTACAAAGCAGAGTTTCAGTAGTAATACATTTAAATTTGAAATACAAGTAAATGATCCCAGATCCTATACTAAGTGTGGCCCATGACTTACCGTTTTATGAAAATTGCTGGTAGGGTGTGAAGTGGTCATTTGTTGGGGTTTTTGTTGCCCTGCTCCACCACTAGGGGGAGGTATCATCTACTAGTTACATTTTCAGTGTTTCCTGCCCTACCTCCATTTTTATTATAATATAGACATGTTGGGCCAGGCGCAGTGGCTTGCGCCTGTAATCCCAGCACTTTGGGAGGCCAAGGCGGGTGGATCACCTGAAGTCGAGAGTTCGAGAGCAGCCTGACCAACATGGAGAAACCCCATCTCTACTAAAAAAAAAAAAAAAAATACAAAATTAGCTGGGAGTGGTGGTGCATGCCTGTAATCCCAGCTACTTGGGAGGCTGAGGCAGGAGAATCACGTGAACCCAGGAGACAGAGGTTGTGGTGAGCCGAGATCACGCCATTGCACTCCAGCCTGGGCAACAAAAGCGAAACTCCATCTCAAAAAAAAAAAAAAAAAAAAAAAGACCTGTTTGGTCCAAGGTCATTTTTTGGATACATTTCTTGTGTCTAAGGAATATGCCAGCAAACTAGTATTCTTTTAAAGCACGCTCCCCCAAAAGAAGATTTAGGATTGGCTCATCTCAGTGTTCCTAACCGCTAATAATAATAGCAAATATTCCTTGAGCACCAGATACCCCACACAGTGCTCAGCACTTGATCTAACCTCACCTGATCCTTACAGTAGTCTTGTGAGGTGATGGCTCTTTTTTTCTCCCATTTGCCAAGGAGGAAACAAAGGCCCCAAGGGTTTGCATACCTTGCCCAAGTAACCCAGCAAATGGGAGAGTTGTGGTCTTGGATCCTAGTTGGCTTCCAAAAGCCTCTGCCCTTAACCCTTCTGCCACGGTGCCTCCTTCACAAATGTCAGAGTCAAAATGCCCATCACTCCCTATTGAAGAAGGCCCAGGCCATGTTTGAGTGATACTTCTGATCGTTTCCTCACGTGTATGATTTTAGCTTTTTTAGAATACACATATCAGTTATGTTGCCTGTTCCTAGGAACTCACAAGCTTTAATTCTAAGTGTTCTTGAGTTCCAAGAAAATACAGAATATATTACTGTTCTGAATTTCTATTGTACCTTTTCAGAATGAGCTTCCTGAACCTGAACAAGACAATGGTGGCACCACAGAATCTGTCAAAGAACAAGAAATGAAGTGGACAGACTTAGCCTTACAGTACCTCCATGAGAATGTTCCCCCCATTGGAAACTGACACTTGGCTCCTTTCTTGTATATGGATTTTCTAAAAGCACACAGATAAAGCATGTTTTGTTTCAGTCTCCTAAATCAAATCTTTGAGTAATAAATCAGCACTCAAAAATGTATACCCATTTAGTTTGTGGTAGCAAAGTGCGATGTGAAAATGTTCACCAGAATGAGAAACTGAGATTTGTCAGTAATGGTGAATATTTGGCTCTTTAAACCTAAAACTCTTCATTGAGTAGCTTGTATTTGAACAAGACTGGTTAAACATTTGCCTTTACTTCTGATTTTGCTTTACTGTCAAAGTTTAACACCTTCCAACTACTCATGTGTGTCCTGTAACACAGGGGATTGAACGTATGAGAGGGAAAGGCAAAGGAAAAAGGAAGCCAGATACTGGGAGAATTACTAACTTCTCATACTTCCCCACATTGAGAAGCATTCGGAGTGTATTTAGCCTGTAGGTGTTGTGATATGCAAATATTCCATTCCCTGGTTACTGGCATTCCTAAGATTCTTCATGGTATTTTCAAACTTTGGATAAATTTACAGATTAGAAAGATATCTGACACTTACCTCTGTTCTCCCTACAACTTCCTTTTGTGCTGCTGGAAAGGATCTTTGGCTAGGTGGACCATTAGTTTTATTCAGTAGTGGCATTTCCTATTTTCTCAAAGCCCTTTCAGTTATAACCACCCCACTGTGGAATCAGTATTTAGTTACACATTTGTATAAGAACCTGTATTTTGAAAAACACATTTGTGTATATTTCCTGGAATTATTTGCCTGTTAAACAGTGTCTTTCGTGTGCTCTCCCCAGATTGTAAACGCTGTAAGAAGCAGCCCTGGCTGCCTGTATCTGTATCCCTTGTTGAAACTCTGAAAACACTGAATAACTAAAATCTCTTCTCATCCTTTTTATGCTGGGTCTTTTTGTTTACTTAGCTTTTAGGAGGAAGAGGTATGTGAAAAAACAAATTAGCTTATTTTAGATTTTCAATCACAAACATGATTTTAGCAGCTATCCTATAATCCAAACACATCCAGGCTGATTTCTTCTCTTTGCATCAGTAGTTCTACCTTGAAATCATTGATCTTCAGAATAAAGACCCCAGTCCCTTCAATAAGCAAAGAAAGACAACCTAATACAAAAGAGAATTACAATATTTCAAAAAAATTATACAAGAGAAAAAGCTTTTCAAAAAATTAAAGTGCCTAGAATGCCACAGTTCTTTCACATTCTTGTTAAATGAGGATTTTACAGCTTTCTTGTGGTATGTAATCTCTGAGACACATCTAAGAACTTGACAAATGTTCATGTGAATGCTGCCTAGCCTTTCCCTGGAATATTAGTAGACCAGTAAAATATGAAAGCTATTCTTGATTTCTGCTGAACCAGAATATGATGTCTGGAATACAGCCATTGGTTTGTGTCTATGACACTCATCTGATAACTGCCCCCACCCCCACGAATAGCCTCTGGGCAAGTTCATAAACTCATTGTATCAGGAATTAGGTGACCTAATCTGGGCTAGTCAGATTTTTGTCAACTAGGGCTTCGAAATCTTTGTCTAGGACTGGCTTGAGGAGGATGGGCACAAGAAGTGCTAAGTTGCTGTTACAGGGTAGCTTTCTTCAATTGTCTCTACCAAAACACCCAAAAAGGGAAGTATCTGGAGAGGGAGGCCGAGAGGCTGTGTGGCCTATTGGTTCCTGCCAGCTTTCCAGTTTAGAGCCTGCATATTGCTTTTCTCTGTGGGAGGCACCATGGCTGGCACTGGGAATATAGCAGTGAACAAAGTAAGTATGGCTTCTCCCTTCGTGGAGCCTTTAGTTGGGGAGACAAGCATTAAACCATTAGCCATACAAACACATAATTTCAATTTGGGGCATATGCTAGGAAGGAGAAATAGAAGATGTGACTTAGGTTGGGTTCCCAGAAACGAAGCCTGAGGCAGAGATTTCTTGTGCAAGTGATTTATTGAGGTGCTTTCAGAAGAGTCCTGTGAGGTAAACAGGATAGGGCAGGGAAAGAAGCTGAGCCAAGATGTGGTTTGAGCTGAAGTGTAGCTTCCGTCTGATTCGATGAGATTTCTGGACCATGATGACACCAAGAGTTTTCAGTCTGATTCGATGGGATTTCTGGACCATGATGACACCAAGAGTTTTCTCACCTTGAGGCAAGGGGTTAGGCCCTTGTACTGAGTATGAATTGGTCAGTCGTTGGCTTGACCCCTCCCACAATCCCCCAGTGACAGCGTAACCTCCCAGGCATTGCCAGGCGACACGCCTCTGCAGAGTATACTACAGCTGTGAGCCTTTGACGGCTCCCCAGTAGCTGGGGAGATGGGTACTGACAGTGCTACTGCAGTATAGGATAGTATGACTGGAGGGGATCTGATTTATATTGAATAATCCAGGGGAGACCTTGTGATTGGCAGCTTTTATAACACATAATTTGAAATACTAATTTTGTCTGTGATTTTTTTTCCACTCTCCAAGAAGTAACCAGGTCCTGTGTGCTTCCTGTTGCACAGCAGGAAGCAGACATGCTTAACAGTAACCCTAGCGCTTGTTTGGGAAGCAGGGGAGGGTGGGAGAGAAGAGGGTCTGCAGACAGGAGCCTCTAAGGAGGAGTGGAAAGCTGTGTGCCACTCGGTACCACAGTGAGATGGTGAACTTCAGAGTTTCATGGTTTGTTGGGTGCTCCAGAGGAAACCTGCACCTCAACACTGAGTCTTCCAGACGAGGCCAAAACCTCCAAGCTTGGAGCCCCCTCCTACAAGGGCCCCCTCAGACTTGGCAGTGAAGATAATAGCAACGACCCAGATAGACTGAAGGGTAGAGGTCTTTACCCATTTTTCCAGGTCATTCATGAGTGTCCTAAATGCTTGCAAGACCCTAAGAAGGGGAAGGGACACCCCAGTGACCACAGAATTGATTTCTGTTTGCAGTGCAGCAGAGTGAGGCCAAATGGACTTAATTTGCTCTGAAGAAAAGAAATATGCTATCTCTTGTACCCTCCTTGAGCTTGTGAGCCAACACCTGAAGGATGAGTAGTAGTAATAAGGGAAAGAATTGGGAGATGAGGATTGCTTACAGAGAGAGCTAACTGCATAAAGCCAGGAGGTAGAACTGGCATTATAAGCAAGGTGGGTAGGCAGATGTCTGGTTAAAAAAAGTTTTTCTAAGTCATTGAAAGGTTCTAACTAGAGAGAGTGGCCTGATCAGATTGGATTTAAATATATATATGTATATGTGTGTGTGTGTGTGTGTGTGTGTGTGTGTGTGTGTATCCCTTTGGAGGTAAGAATAGAAGTAGAAAGACAAATTAGAAGAGCTTTGCATTGGCTCAAGTGAGAGATGATGGTAGTTTGGATTGGCAAGACAGTTAGAAGTAGAAGGACTTGAAATGTTTGTTCGAGGTGGACCAGACTTGCACAGTGTGAGCACTACCCTCATGACCCAGGGGTTAGATCTCTGAGCTAGACACAGGACTAAAGGTACAGGCCCTATTCTCTGGAAACAGGGTCTGAGTCCAGGGGCTACCCATCCTTTGAAGCCCAACTTAGACTCACATTGTAATAGTATTGTAACAATGACACGATGGTTAATCAAGCACTTCTATGCACTTTAAACACATGAGTTCCAGCCCTGACATTCACTTTTTAAATGGATAGCATTGTCCTCGTTGATCAGGAGATGGTGACTTAAATGACTTGTTCCAAGTTAACATTAGAAGACTTATTCCAGGCTGGACCTGGTGGCTCATGCCTGTAATCCCAACACTTTGGGAGGCTGAGGTGGGCAGATCACCTGAGGTCAGGAGTTTGAGACCAGCCTTGCCAACATGATGAAACCCCGTCTCTACTAAAGGTATATTAAAAACAAAAACAAAAACTAGCTGGGCATGGTGGTGGGCACCTGTAATCCCAGTTACTTGGGACGCTGAGGCAGGAGATTTGCTTGAACCCAGGAAACAGAGGTTGCAGTGAGCTGACACAGTGCCACTGCACTCCGGCCTGGGCCACAGAGTGAGACTCCGTCTGAAAAAAAAAAAAAAAAAAAAAAAAAATAGACTCATTCCAAGTCATTCAAATAGTAAATGGATTCCAACCTAGGATGTCTGATCCCAAAACCCGTGTCCTCTCCCTGGACCTGTTACGTTTCCTGTAAAACTTTCTGCGACATGGGAGGAAAATCCTACCAGAATACTTAGAACTTTAAAGTATGTACCTTGTTTCTAAAATTGAGACAGAGCTAGAAGCATTAATAGGAGCATGGGAGTCATGAAACATTTAAAGGTTCAACCTTTTATCAAACTCATATATAATGTCACCATGAGTCCTGTTGTCACCGGATTTTATACAAGATTAAATCTCTGTAGTTTCAGATTTTGGTGCGTTTGAGAGGATGGTTTAATGTCAATGCTACAATACCCAGCAGGGGGCGCTCAATTCCTTTTAGAAAGTTTGAATCACTGGCTGATTGTTAGCTCTGAACTCTGAAGATTCTCAATACATGTGATCTTTTGCTTGAAAGTGATTCTGCATACCTGGGCTGCCCAAAGTGCTAGGTAGCAGTTTATGTGAGGAAAACACAGCCTCTCCGGGATTCTGGCCAGCCAGGCTTGAACTGAGCAGCTCACCTAGTGGGCTCCTCACTCATGCTTTGTCGGTGGCAAAGTGAGAGCACCCAAAAGGTGAGGGCAGTTCAGAACTTTTGGTTAAAGAAAAAGAGGTCTGGAGCCAGGAATTTTGCTCACCTGTGTCCCCAACTTATAGTCAGGCCTGGGGCTCTTTCATTAAGCTATTTCCCAGATCTCTGCATGAAATCGTTTGGATAATTTAGGCATCATCCAGGAATAATCCATTAGGCTCTAGAAAGACTGTTTTTCTTTAAAAAAAAAAAACAAAAACTCTAGGTTCAGGAGTTCATGTGCAGGTTTGTTAATAGAGGGACACTGTTGTCACAGGAGTTTGGTGTACAGATCATTTCATCACTCAGGTACTAAGCCTAGTACCCAATAGTTATTTCTCCTGATCCCCTCCCTCCATCACCTTCCTCCCTGAAGTAGGCCCCAGTGTCTGCTTTTCCCCTCTTTGTGCCTATTGGTTCTCATTATTTAGCCCCCACTTATGAAAACATGCGGTGTTTGGCTTTCTGTTTCTGCGTTAGTTTGCTAAGGATAATGGCCTTCAGCTCCATCCACATTCCTGCAAAGGACCTGATCTCCTTTTTAATGGCTACATAGCATTCCATGGTGATTATGTACCACATTTTCTTTATTCAGTCTGCTGTTGGTGGGCATTTAGGTTGATTCCATGAAAAGACTGTTTTTCAAAGCTTCCTTTCTTGATTTGGCCCTGCTTTACCCACAATTAAATTTGTTCCCCAGTTTCTCACTCTCACTGTGCCATACCCCATCAGTGAGCTCTCGAGAAAACAGTGGGTAGTGGCAGGCCTGAAAAGGCAGCTGGGTGATCTCCTAAAGGGACTTCATATCTTGTGGCCTTCCTGGCCCAGATGATGGATGGTCCTGACTTCTACACCGGAACCAGCCTGGACCAGCTGCTCAGGCATGCAAGCAAGGCAGTCGCCCTGGGCCTGCACTCAAAAGGGCCTGCATTTGGTATAATGCTCTGCTTTTGCTGTCTTGAAAGTGTTAATAATTTTTTAACAAGGGAGCCACATTTGCATTTTGCACTGGGCCCCATAAATTAGGTAGCTGATCCTTGAATCTATGGTATCCATCAGGGTTCCATGCTGGACAGTGACTAATTCAACCCAGCAAATGCCCTCACCTTAGAAATGAGAATTCAAGGGACTGTGTGTGTCGGCCTTTGGGGTGACAGAAAAGCAGCCAGGGCCAGGAGGAACGACAGGGAAAATGCTGGGGCAGACCCCCGGGCTTGCCAGAGTCCTGACAGGGGTTCAGGTCCTCAAATGACTTCCTAGGCAGTTGCTGAAATTGGTTCCTCAGCTCAACTGAACCATCTGTCTTTTTTGCCTCCTGAAAACTAGCCTGACTGACCATGGGAGGAAGGAGAGGTACAGAACTTGAAGGAAGGTTATCACCCAATCTCAGGGCATGTCCCTGCCTAAATTTCATCTGGCGCTTAGCCAACTACTATATAACCTTGCAGTCTGTCACCCTGGTCACAGCAATGCAGCTGTTGCAGAATCGAGCCTCTGAGTGCTGTAGGTGTGAGAAACACAACTACATAGCTGGGACCCATGGTTACCCCATTCCTTCATTAGTTCTGCTCATTACTATAAGGATTTCCACCTAGATTTTTATTTTAGTTTACCAACTGGGCTGAACCGTATGAAAAAGCTGTTTTTATAAATCAAAACTAGTCAGATAATTGCAATTTCCTATGTTTTCAGCTAATATTATTACCAAGAGCCAATTGTGTGTGTATACAAACACACAGCACACACAAACCGGATTTGATGGGGCAGGGGGGACAGGCAAAGGGTGGAGAATTTGAAAACAACCAAATGACTCCAAAGGAAGTAGGGGAGAGGCTGACGTACAGACCCATCCCAGTTATTCCACGCCTTCCCTGTGACTCAGATCCCCTTTATCATGCTGCCACCACCCAAAGGCAAAAGGGGTTTTCCTCTGCCCATGCATGATCTCCTCTACCTTCTTGGCATCTCTGCCCATGCTTCCTCCTCACCTGTCATCTTAGTCTCCAGCAGTTCCCCTGTTCCCCTCCACCATGCCCACAGAGTGGTACTCACTCAAAGTGGTACACAGTCTAATGGCACAGGGCTTTTGGAGAGAGAGTGAGGTGGATGCATCCCTGCCTCTTGGCCAGTGAGGATGCCTGACACCTGTCATTGACTAACATCTGATGCAGCCTCCCTTTACTCAGCCCAGACAGACAGGAGGCATGGGTCTGCCTGATGAGGCTGTTCTTCCTGGCCTCATTGTCACCACTCTTGCCTCCCAGTCCCTATTCTCAGGGATGGGTAGATTTTAAGGATATTCTCTCCACTTACCCTGCAGCTCCCTTCTGGGCCGGGAGATTAGGTGCCTATTTTTTAGTTTGAGATCTCAGTCCAGGCATACAGGCATCATACAGCAAGGGCTCCAGGAGTGCAAGAAAAATGAGTCCCAGGCTGGCTTGTAGATTCTCAGATGGGCTGGAGGCAGAAGTGGAGAGGGCTGGAGCTCTAGTCTCTCTCCCTCGCATTGACTCTGCAGCCTGCCTCTTTCAATGAATCAATCTCCATGTTTGTTCCTATTTCTCTCCTGCTTCTGTGTTTTCTCCCTTGCTCTTTTATTGTATTATTATTTTTTTTATTTTTATTTTTTATTTTTTGAGACGGAGTCTTGCTCTGTCCCTAGGCTGGAGTGCAGTGGCACAATCTCGGCTCACTGCAAGCTCTGCCTCCCAGGTTCATACCATTCTCCTGCCTCAGCCTCCTGAGTAGCTGGGACTACAGGTGCCCGCCACCATGCCCGGCTAATTTTTTTTTTTCTTTTTTAGTAGAGACAGAGTTTCACCGTGTTAGCCAGGATGGTCTCGATCTCCTGACCTTGTGATCCGCCTGTCTCAGCCTCCCAAAGTGCTGAGGTTATAGGCATGAGCCACCGCGACTGGCCCTCTCCCTTGCTTTTATTCAAGCATTTATCTAAACATCCTAGTCTATACATTGGACTTGTCTTTCTTATGTCATTCAAATTGCAATTATCTCTAAAGTAGAACTTACATCAAATTCGTATCTCATTCTGTTTTACATAATATTTACTTAAAATTATATATAAGTAAAATGTACATAGGCTACCTCGAAGTACAGTGGCTAAGAGTACACACCTTTCAGGCAAGAAGGACCTAGGTTCAAAACCCAGCCAAGCAACACACCAGTCCATCCCCAAGCAGGTTATTTGCCTTTCTGAACCTCAGTTTCCTCATTGAAAATGGGGTTGATAATACTGCTACATGAAAGGTTTCTTGGATGAGTAAATGAGACAATGCAAGTAAAGTGCTTAGAAAAGTTTCTGGCATGTGGTAGCACTTGGTAAATATTAGCCGTTGTTTTTAATGTAATACAATAAGTATTTCAAAAAAAGTTTACATTGACACTCTGAAGTCAAGCAAAGAATAATTTTATTATATAAATAATAACTTGCAGATAATCCTTAGGGATTATTTTACACAGTAGAAACAGCAATGAATTAGGAGACAGAAGACCCGGGTTCAGGTTCTGGCTCCACCATTTGCTGACTGTGTGACCAGGAGCCTGATTGTTAACTTCACTGAGCCTACTTCCTAGGGCTGGAGAGTACAAACATATGGAAAACTGTTTTGTAGTTATAAAGAACGATACACATTTAAGTGAAACATGATTTATTTACTTCATAACTGTGTAATTTCATTCTTAAATTCGTTTCATGTAGCATTTTATTATATGTGCTAATTTAAACCTAATAAATGTACATGTGGGCATATCTGTATCTGAATCTGCATAAACATCTTTTATAAAGTCTGGAAGAGAAGAAAAGAAGCTATTAGCAGGAGTTACTTCTAGGGACAAGATTAAACTGGTAAGGAAGTAAATCATCCCATCTTACTTTACATCCTTCTGAAAAGGCAATGAGGTTTGGGATAATTTTTTCAAGTAATAATGTTGATATTGTGAAAGTCAGAAAAGCATTTTTTTGTTTTGTTTTGTTTTTTGAGACAGAGTCTTGCTGTGTCACTCAGGCTGGTGCAGTGGCACGATCTCAGCTTACTGCAACCTCTGACTTCCAGGTTCAAGCAATTTTCCTGTCTCAGCCTCCCGAGTAGCAGTGGCACGATCTCAGCTTACTGCAACCTCCGACTTCCAGGTTCAAGCAATTTTCCTGTCTCAGCCTCCCGAGTAGCTGGGATTACAGGCATGTGCCACCACGCCCGGCTAATTTTGGTATTTTTAATAGAGATGAGGTTTTGCCATATTGGCCAGGCTGGTCTCAAACTCCTGACCTCAAGTGATCCACCTGCCTCGGCCTCCCAAAGTGCTGAGATTACAGGAGTGAGCCACCGCGCCCAGCCAGAAAAGCATTATTTAAAAAAAAACTACTCTTACTGCCTTTGAATAAATATTTGAAATTTATGTTAAAACTTTTGTCTGCAATCAGTAACTTTTCATTCCTCTAACGTTCAGCAGTGAGCACTAGCTCTGTGCAAAGCACCCTGAGAGAAGCGTTCATAAGTCAGATGTGAATTGTGCCTGACATTACACTGTGTTAGACCAGATAAGACACCATATAAAAAGTCAAAATATAAGAAGAAAGTGATCAGTGTGCCCAGTGCACAATAAATGCTAAAGAAATACTTACTAGATAGATAGTGCAGTGGTGCAAGTAGGCACAGAGATGGATGAATTGATGGATGGATGGATGGATGGATGGATGGATGGATGGATGGATGGGTGGGTGGATGGATGTTGGCAGTACCATGGAAGAGGGGAGTCAGAAAAGAAATAGATCTCTTGCAGTTGAGGGAATTTAGGAAAGCTTTGTGGAGAAGGTAGCCTTTTGAAACAAAGGCCAAATTTGAACATCTGGAGATTAGAAGACGAGTTAGGACAGTACCTTATGGTGATGACATTCTGTCATTTCTGATTTTCTTTCTCCCTCTCTCTCTTCTTTTCAACTAAGGGGTAGTGCTGGTGTGTTTGGAAGCATATGGGAGCATTTTTTTTTTTTTTTTTTTTGGTTGTCACAACGTCTGGGATGGTCGGGGGAGGTACCAGAGAATACTGCTACATTTAGTGAGATGTTGGCCAGGGTTAGTAAATATACTGCAAAGAAGAATTGTTCTATCCAAAACTCTGACAGTGACCACATTGAGAAATACCAGTAAGTGAGAGAAGCATCATAAACAGATGATTACAATGTCATTTAAAAACATCGCTGACATAGATACCTTTACAAGTTTTCTGCTTTTGTTGGCCAGTTCAGTTGATGTGACCTCCCGTCTAGGCAAAGGAGCAGGGAAGTAAGATTGCAAAGGCCTACGATGGGGCGGGGAGCAGTGCTGAGCAGACAGAGAACTAGTCTATGGAGACTGAACTTTGGTCTTCAGGAAAAGGGGGTCCAATCACGGCTTGTAATTAGGGGAATAATCTTGTCACATCAGTCCTTCAGGGAATATCAAACCTCTAATTTTTGAGCCTGTTGTGCAGCCAAAATGTGAAGTGATAACAAGTTTATTTTTTAGAGCTTCATCTTGGCTTTGCTTCAGAAAGCAGAAAGAGTTCATTCTATATTTTTTTAAATTCTCCTTTAAATTTTGTAAAATTTTATTTATAAAATAATAATTTGAAAGACAAATTATTCAACAAATTATGCTGAGACAGTGGTTTTCCATTTAGGAAAAAACAACAACCCAAGTTAGGATTTCAATAATTAAACATGAAAAAGTTGTTAAAGGTGTTAGAAGGAAATGTAGTTGAATACTTTAGGATATCCGAGGTAGGAGAAGCCTTCTTAAGTAAGTTACAAAAGCCAGGAAGCAGAAAGTACAAAAATAGAGCAAAAAATTTCGACATGACAAAAAATACAAATTTAAAAGAATAGAAGGTATTCATAACACGTATAAAAGACAAAAAAGTTCCAGATAACCCATAAAACTTCTATAAATTAATAAAATATAACCCCAATAGAAAAATAGGCAATGAGTGCCATCAGGCAATTCATAGAAAAAAGATGGAAGACCTGAAAACATGATGATGGCGGATATTTCAGGCGGACTTTCCCTACTTCCCATGCTGCCACCTTGCAGCTTGCCTCACTGCATGCTGGCGCCTGGAAAGCCACAGCCTGCAGCGCCCTGGCTGCCTAAGAGCTGAGCCTCTGCCTGTGACCTGGCTTCTCTTGATTGGATGTACCCTCAAGAGACCTACTAACTCCACTGGCAGACAGAGTTGAGAATGTCCTTGTTTTTTGTGTTTTGATTGGGGTTATTTTGGGTTTTTTGTTTGTTTGGTTTTGGTTTTTTTCCTGCATTAACAACAGCAAAGACCTCAGTGTCTAGATCCAGTCTCCAGCTTTGTGGGTGTCATGGCCAGGACGTACAGCATCTACCACACAACTGAGGCAGTATGGTTCTGGAGACCAGGTATGGCTGGGGCTTCCCGGTTTCCGGATTGCCGAGCCAGCAGTTGGGACCCAGCTTCCCGAATCCCCAGCTTCCAGGTCATGAGGGAAGGGAAAGCTCCCTTGGTGGGTCCGTGCTGAGCTGGAGTTCTGAGAGTCAGTCCTCGAAGCTCATCCTGAACTTACCATTCTACCTTATCTGACAAAATGTTAAACACTCAATTCCCTATGTTAAATCACTTTCTATGTAAACTAAGGGAGTGGCTTCTGTCATTTCTAGCTGAACTCTGACACCTTCCTAATAATCAAAGAAATTCAAACTAAACCAGCAATGTTTATTATTTCTCATTCATTACAAAGTCAACACTTAAAAAGACTGACAAAATTCTACATTGGTGAGGATGTGGGGAAATGGAAATGGGCTACCTCAGAAAGCCTTTTTTGTTTTTGTTTTTGTTTCTGTTTTTGTTTTTGAGACAGGGTCTTGCTCTGTCGCCCAGGCTGGAGTGCAGTGGTTCTATCACAGCTGACTGCACCCTTGACTACCCGGGTTCAAGCGATCCTCCCACCTCAGCCTTCCAAGTAGCTGGGACTACAGGCACAAGCCACCAAGCCGGACTAACCTTTTTTTTTGTATTTTTAGTAAAGGAAGAGTTTCCCCATGTTGCCCAGGCTGGTCTCAAACTCCTGGGCTCAAGCAACCCACCTGCCTCGACCTCCCAAAGTGCTAGGATTACAGGCGTGAGCTACCGTGCTCAGCCTGGAGAACCATTTTGAAGGTGGTTTGGCAGTATCTATCCAAGTGTAAAATGTGCCTCTCATCCAACCCAGTAAACCCACCTCTAGGTATCTGTCAAAGAGACATATTGGTACATGTCCTTAAGGCAACATTTCTCAAGGATATTAAATGCATCACTGTGAGTAATGGAAAAATAATACTAAGTAGCTGAAATGCCCATCAAGAGGGAATATTTAAGAAATTATTATACAACCATGCTTTGGCATGTTCTGCAGTAGTCAAAGAACGAGGCAGAGCTCCAAATACTAATATGGAAAGATCCCAGACACATTTCCAAGTGAAAAATAAGCTGCAAAACAGCACGCATAGTATTATATCATTTATGTTTAAAAACACATGTCACAAAAATATATATTTCTGTCTAAACACACGTATGTCTAAATAAACTCACAGTTCATGAGAGACACAAGCCAAGCAGCCCTGGGGAGTGGGGAAGGTGAGATGAGGAGGGGTTCATGCCTGGGTTTTGCTTATACTCTATGTGTCTGTACTATTCAGATGTCTGAATATTTTACAATAAGAATATATTCATATACAGTCATGTGTCACTTAATGACATGGATATGTTCTGAGAAATGCATTTGCATTATTAAGTGATTTTGTTGTTGTGCAAACATCACACAGCACAGTTACATAAACCCAGGTGCTAGAGCCTACTGCACACCTAGGCTCTATGGGATAGCCTCTTGCTCCGAGGCCACAAACCTGCACAGCATGTTACTGTACTGAATACTGTAGGCAATTGTAGCACAGTGGTAATTACTTGTGTACCTAAATATATCTAAACATAAAAAGATACAGTAAAAATATGGTATTCTAATTTTTTTTTTTTTTTTTTTGGAGACTTAGTCTCACTCTGTCGCCCAGGCTGTAGTGCAGTGGTGTGATCTCGGCTCAGTGCAACCTCCACCTCCCGGGTGCAAGCGATTCTCGTGCCTCAGCCTCCCAAGTAGCTGTGATTACAGGTGCACACCATTGCATCCAGCTAATTTTTGTATTTTTTTTTTTTTAGTCGAGACAGGGTTTCATCATGTTGGCCAGGCTGGTCTCGAACTCCTGACCTCAGGTGATCCACCCACCTTGGCATCCCAAAATGCTGAGATGACAGGCAGGAGCCACCACACCTGACCTGGTATTATAATCTTATGGGACCACCATTGTATATGTAGTCTATCGTTTACCAAAACATTGTCATGAAGTGCATGACTGCATTATATGATTTCATTAATGCATAGATTACTAGGTTATAAAATGCTATAGGGACAAGATCCCAACTTTCAAATGTCTAAGCAAAGGGTATGTATTTATCTCTCCGTGTATCTAGAAAGAGAGAGAGGGAAAGGAAAAATGACAAAATGGAACATTCGTTGGATCTAAGTGGAGTGATATGGCTGTTCATTGTACCATTCTTACAACTTTTCTGTACTTTTAAAATTTTTCATAACAAAGTTAGAAATAAAAACACATCAAATACACATCATTGGACACACACATTCTTTTCCTGTGCATGCAGATTTTTCCAGATGTGGGAGCAAAGCCTGTGACTTGCTCATCTTCAATTATGGCCAAAAGGCATTGGCAGTCTCTCCTTGTACGCTTGTTAGAGTAAGTATCGCCTCGCTCCTGTGGCCAGTGTCTTTAGAAATCTGCAGAGGCCTCCCTGTACACTAAACAAGGTGGACAGCCCCTCTGCAAGGCATGGTCTGGGCCCAGCCTGTTGGGGAACAGAGGCCTAGCTGGCCCTCTGCCCCTCTTCCTGCAGAGGCAGCAGAGCCCATGGCCCCTTTAAGGCACCTTTGCCATCGAACATGCCCCCCTACATGTGTTTGGACGCTCCCTGGTGACAGTGCCCAGGGTTGCTGCACTCGGCATCCCTGTGTGTTCATGTTCATCCCTATAAACATGCCCCCCATGTGTGTTTGGACTCTCTCCGGTGATGAAGCCACGGGGCTGCTACCCCTGGCATCCCTATGAAGGGCCAAGTGACCCTTGGCAAGAAGAGAAGCTGCAGGCCCCTTCAGGGCCACACCACGGGTCTCTGACAGAGTCCATTCGCTGGAGCTGCTATTCACAGACCCCTCACTTGCTCCTCAGGCTGGTGTTTATTTTTGAGATAGTAGTTTGGGGAGAATGGGGAAAAATGAATTGCAAAAAAAAAAGGAATTGGAATTTTAATGAGAACCATCTGGAGTGTTTTCCAAGGGTGTAATGTTTGGTACAAGAAAGTAATTCCTTAGCTCAAATGAGGAGAAGAGAAATGAAGGAAACTCGTATATTGTGCTTATTCACCCCCCTGCCAAAAAAACGACGCTGAGCAGAACCACCTAAACATGCAAATCACACACGAATGAGGGTGTAGTGGGGGCTTTGGAAACAGGAGAGCCCGAGATTCTGGCTCTGACTTGCCGCAGCAAGGAGAAATGTTTTTCCTCTGCCAAAGAGACTTTGAGGGATGCGTTGTGGTGGGCCTGGGGCCAGTGCCTGGAATTTGGGTAACCATGGAAACAGACCTGCGGGTGACAACAAACACAAGATGGAATTTCAGCATTAGCAGCCAGGGCAGAGGAATGGGAAAGTTCGGGGAAAGTTTTTTTTTTTTTTTTTTTTTTTTTTTAACCCTGGGGAATAGGGGAGTGAGGGAATGAGGGGAGGTACAAAGAAAGTCTCCGTGCTCTGAAAAAGCGCTCCCACCCAGCACCCCAGTGGAGTCACAGGAAACCAGATTCTCCAGAAGTCTCTATTTTCACTCTACCTATTTTCTTCATGTATTTATAGCCCATCTCATTCCACTAAGGATTCCATAGGGATCTAAAAGCACTTCCCAAGGGGTCTCAGTACACAATTAGATCCCTGTCCTTGGGCCAGCAGGTGACAGGATGCAACATAATCACATATTGTGAAGACAGCCACTCTACTGGTGCATCTCAGTTCATCCTCACAACAGCCCTGCGGCCCAGGAGGGCAGGTCCCCACCTTACCTCTGGGGAAAAGGAAACTGAGGAGCCAGCTGCCCCAGCTGAAGCCCAGCCTCCTCACACCATACCACACCACCTATAATCTTTATTCTGGGAAAATTGAATAATTATGGTAGCCGACATTTATGAAGAAGAGGAGCAAAACCCTACATGAACCAGTGTGCGAAGGTCAACTATCTGTGTGGTTGCAGGAGTAGGCATGTGTTTCTGCTTCAAGGACATTTGATTGAATGGGAAAGGATTTATGCGATGGGAGGAAGAAATTTTTACAGAGTTATTAGGCATAAAAATTAAAGAAAAGAAACCATGGACTTGAGAATTTTCTTCTCTGAGGTTTTTGGAAGAGGAATAGCTGACATCCGTTTAGATGCCAGAACAAATCAGAGCCTGAGATTGAAAGAAGCATAAAAACATCCACTACAGAATCCTTCCTTTGCAGATGGGGAAACCAAGACAGAATTGGAACTGGAGGCTGAGCACAGTGGCTCATGCCTGCAATCCCAGGACTTTGGGAGGCCAAGGTGGAATGATTGCTTGAGGTCAGGGGTTTGGGACCAGCCTGAGCAACACCGCAAGACCCTGCCTCTACTTTAAAAAAATGAAGAAGAGGCCGGGCGCGGTGGCTCACGCCTGTAATCCCAGCACTTTGAGAGGCCGAGAGGGGCGGATCACGAGGTCAGGAGATCGAGACCATCCTGGCTAACACGGTGAAACCCCGTCTCTACTAAAAAATACAAAAAACTAGCCGGGTGAGGTGGCGGGCGCCTGTAGTCCCAGCTACTCTGGAGGCTGAGGCAGGAGAATGGCGTAAACCCGGGAGGCGGAGCTTGCAGTGAGCTGAGATCCGGCCACTGTACTCCAGCCCGGGCGACAGAGCGAGACTCCGTCTCAAAAAAAAAAAAAAAAATGAAGAAGAAAATAAAATAACTTAGTGGGGTGTGGTGGCATGTGCCTGTAGTCCCAGCTACCCAGAAGCTGAGGAAAAAAGATTGTTTGAGCCCAGGAGTTCAAGGTTCATGCCACTGCACTCCTGCCCGGGTGACAGAGCACAAACTTGTCTCAAAAAGAAAGAAAGAAAAAAAAAAGAAAAAGAAAAAGAAAAAGCTTGCAATCAGAAACTGCAGTCCTGGCTAGAGACATGAGGTACTTTTCTTGACAGGATGTCCCAGGAGAGAGCCCAGAAACAAGCCCGTGGGTCTATGTCTCGGAGTCTGATTGACAGGGTTAAAATAGGAGGCCGAAACAACCGTTTTGGAGAAGAGGATCATTTTGTCTGAAATCAGAAAAGGAAAAAAAAAATGCATAAAGCAGTGACATTCTTCAAAACCGAGATCCAGTCTCACTGTTATGACCATCCGTAGTTAAGAAGCGCCTCTGTTCTAAACAGAGAGACTCAACAGTTAAGAATTTAGCAAAAAAGATAGTTTGAAATCAGCAAAGTTACATAACTTTGTTTCAAGAAATCCTCTTGAAACTTCATTAGCAAAAAATGCCCCTAAATAAGCTAACAGGAAATAAGAAGTGCAGGAATTTCTGGAAATGGAAGGGTGTTTTTTTGTTTTTAAAGGAAACAAAACAAAACAAAACAAAACCTTTTTAAGGAATACGGAAGCCCTGACCCACATAAAGATAGGGTTTCAGTAAAACTAATTTGAGACCAAAAGGGAAAGTGTGAGACTCTCAGCAATGAAGTGAGTGCCCAGGCCCTGAGGCCTTTGTGTGCACTGCTGAAAACAAACAGCAGCCCCCTAACACGGGCTCAAGCAAGGGAGCCAATTTTACACCAAAGACAAAACTTCATTCACTGAAACACAGCAAATCTGCATGAGATTTTCCGTAGCCCTGTTGGAGTCTAACTGCCGAGAAATTTAAAAATTGTTTCACAGAAAACCAAATATCACATGTGCTCACTTATAAGTGGAAGCTAAATATTGGGTACATATGGACATAAGGATAAAAACAAGACACTGGGGACTCTAAAAGGAGGGAGGGAGAGAGTGGGGCAAGGGCTGAAAAGCTTCCTATTGGGTACCATGTTCACTGTCTGGTGTGATGGGATCAACAGAAGCTGAAACCTCAGCATCATGCAACACGCCCTTGTAAAAAACCTGCACATGCACCTCCCAAATCTGAAATAAAAATGGACTTTTTGTTTGTTTGTTTTTGAGACAGGGTCTCGCTCTGTTACCAGGCTGGAGTGCAGTGGCATGATCTTGGCTCACTGCAACCTCCACCTCCCAGGTTCAAGCGATTCTCCTGCCTCAGCCTCCTGAGTAGCTGGGATTACAGTCGCAGACCACCACGCCTGGCTAATTTTTGTATTTTTAATAGAGATGGGGTTTCACTATGTTGACCAGGCTGGTCTCAAGCTCTTGACCTCGTGATCCATCCTCTTTGGCCTCCCAAAGTGCTGGGATTACAGGCGTGGGCCATCATGCCCGGCCAAAAATTGACTTTTTAAAAAGATA
Source organism: Macaca nemestrina (assembly GCF_043159975.1). Classification (NCBI taxonomy): domain Eukaryota; kingdom Metazoa; phylum Chordata; class Mammalia; order Primates; family Cercopithecidae; genus Macaca; species Macaca nemestrina. The sequence goes on along the minus strand of NC_092126.1, from coordinate 37,080,317 downwards.
AATAAAAATAAAATTTGTTTCAGCTTTTAGCATTCCAGGAATACTTGCTATTTATCCTGAAATAATTGATTTTCCCTAAAGCTCTGTTTTGTAACTTTTTATCTTGAAAACCCTAAGGGGTGAGGGAAGGAGGAGAGGGCCATTCACTTTCTCAGTAAATGTTTTTGACAACTTACTAGATGCCAGGCCCTGAACAAAGTGCTGCTATCATTTCTGATTATTGCCCCTTGGCTTAATACAATATCTGAGTTTTTAATATTAAAATGTAAAGTCTCTTGTGACCCTGTAAGCCTCCCATAAAATGTTGAGTTTTCTACCTCCTAATACGGTTAAGTACTATGGGCCACTGCCCATTCCTAATGAGAATCTTCTGTCTATGATTCATGGATTAACCCCTATAAATGGCTTCATGTACATGCCCAAAATATGTGGATCCACAAGAGGTCTGAGAGTTTCATGTCAGTGTGTATCTGCTCGTGAGAAAGTGTGTGTGGGAGGAAAGGAAGGAGTAGAAACTGTTTTCATTTAAAAAAGCCAGAGGGGCAAACAGAAAAGTATTCATAGACATCACTAAAGGAGTGAGTTTGTAGGGCAGAAAGAGGAAAGGAGCCAGTGCCTTTCCAAATCGTAACCCCGCTAGTCCTTGAAAGGGACTAAAGGTCCTTCAGGAGAAGCCATGGGCTGATCATTACGCTGAGAGAAAGGTCCCCGTTGCTGTTGGTCTCCACACCTGTCCATCCAGCAATACAAGCCTGAGTTGAAAAGGGCCTTGGAAAAGGGCATCTCAATCCAGGGTGCCCAGAGGTTTGTTATGAGAAGCGTCCTCTAGGCAGAAGTGTTTCTTTCTGACCAATTCCAGATCATAGCCATTGGATGAGCAGAAGCCTGAGTCCAGACGTGTTCTGGGTGAGGAGCAGCCTGCAGACCTCTCCTGTCCCCTCACTGGTCTGTCCCCATGGTTTTCTTCCAGCTTTCATGAGAAGAAACGTCGGAGCTATTGCTCTAACGTTCAATATTGTGTGAAATTTAAGAGTATCTCTTCTGGCCAGGTGTGGTGGCTCACGCTTGTAATCCTAGCACTTTGGCAGGCTGAGGTGGGCAGATCACCTGAGGTCAGGAGTTCGAGACCAGTCTGGCCAACATGGCAAAATCCCCATCTCTACTAAAAACACAAAAATTAGCCAGGCATGGTGGCAGGCACCTGCAGTCCCAGCTACTCGAGAGGCTGAGGCAGGAGAATCACTTGAACCTGAGAGGTGGAAGTTGCAGTGAGCTGAGATCGTGCCATTGCATTCTAGCCTGGACAACAGAGCGAAAGTCTGTCTCAATAAAATAAATAAATAAAATAAAAAAGTATCACTTCTGTTTTTGCCAAAATGCCTGTGTGCAGCTGGAGTTTTCAACAATAATTCTGATGAATACTGTGAACCAGAATATACTGAGCTCCACTTTTTATTGGGCAATCAACTACAGATGCTCAGTTAAGAAACTCATATCAAGGAAATAGGTATGATGTAATATCATTGTATTAAGATGCTTTTGGTTGCAAGTGATCTGAAACCCAACTAAAAGGAGCTCAAACAATAGGAAGATTTCTTATTTCATACGAGCAACCCAGCTCTAGGGTTGGTTAATTTTCAGCAACTAAACGACGTCACCCAGAACTCAGGTTCTTGTCCCTGTTTAAGATTGTTGTGTACTTCGCAGCTCTCAGCTTGCTCCCCTCATGATTATGAGATGGTGACCACATCTTTGGATAATATAGCCTCATATCAGAGCAGATTATCTTTTCCCTCTGGTTCAGGGATAAGCAGATGGCCAAATCAGAGCCAAAGATAGCTGAGTGGGGAAAGTGAAACAGAGGCAAGCATCCCACCCCCACCACATGCACACGCATGCTCACTTACACACACACACACACACACACACACACGCGCGCGCGCGCGCGCGCGCGCACAACCTGGATGGATATAGCCATGAAGGCTGCCAGCAGCCATTTCAGAACTATGTGGTGAGTGCATACTTGAGAATGACCCAACCGTTCAAAGGAGAGAAGAACCAAACCAAGAGACAAGATGGAACTGGATATGAATGTCCTATTGAACCCACACATGCCCCTGGACTTTTTAGTTACATGGGCCAATAAATTCTCTATTTGACCAGACTTTCTGTCACTAGGAACCCTGGGAATTTATTCCTACACCTTATATGTCAAAGTTAAAAATTGCCAACCCTAGACTCCAATGTTTTTTTTTTTCTTTTTAAAAATTACTGTCTGGGACATACTATAATATATCTGACCGGTACTCTTTAAAACTATTGAGGTCATATTAAAGAAAGACTGAGAAATGGTCACAAAATGAAGGAGACTCAGAAGCCATGATAACTACATGCAATCTCGGATTGGATCCTGGAACAGAAAAAGGATTTCAATGAAAAAAACTTGGAAAATCCAAATAAAGTCTGTAATTTAGTTAGTAGTACTACACCTGTGTTAATTTTTTAGTTTTAGCAAATGCACTGTCCTCACTTAAGATGCTAACATTGAGAAAATCTGGGTGCAAGATAATATTAAGGGAAGTCATCTATCTTTGTTACTTTCCTGTTAACCTAAAATTATTCCAAAATTTTAAATATCTTACTGGTCACTGATATTCCAAAGTCCAGTAACCGTGCAACTAGTCTGACTTCAATTCACAGATAAGAATGCTAAGTCTCAAAGAGGTTAAGGGACTTGTCTGTGGCATCTGGCGATTCACGTCAGAGCTGAACTTGGGACCCAGGTCTTATCACCTGGATGTACAGCTCACAGTGAAGCCCAGGGATCCAGGAGTCTTTCTTAAAAGATTTAGTTCCCATGGAAACAGCTCCTCGCTAAACACACTGCATTCCCTTACTGCTCACTATATTAGCTCTGGACTACTACATCTCAAAGTCCATTTTTCACATTGATAAATTACATAATTATAGCAGTTCGGGAATGTGCTATAACACCATGCAAAAGGAATTTGCACGAGAAATTTATACTAACATATGGTCAATGGATTAACATTAACCATAAATAGAAACCATCACATTCCCTGGTCCCTGCTTCATTTGAATTAAGCATTTTCTGAAAAGCAATACATGAAAAATGTCCGTGCAGAATAAACTCAAGCCACAATATTTTTAAAGAGAGATTTTGAAGAGGTTATAAGCCAAATAACTTAGGAGGGAGTGAACATTATAGAGTCTGGAAAAAAACTATACCAGATGACGCAAAAATTGGTTCTAGTAATGACAGACACTGATGTCAAAGATTCATTTGTAAAGTTTGGATAAAATGTGTTTCGTAAAATTTGAAGGAAAAAAATCAGAATAAGCCTCAGGTCTCTAAGAATAATCTTCTCTATCACCATGAATTCCTTCATGTCTGATTAGAGTTTAATCATACAGCTGTGGGGTGGGGCAGTATTCCTTAATTTGAGGAAATGGGAGATTCTTCTGATCTACTTGCTTTCGCCTGAAACCATACCAGTCCTATCCTGCAGGATCCCCTCCCTATAACGCTTCTGTCATCTTTGCCAGGGCACCCTGCGCTGGGCACAGTGTCAGCCTCAGATGTAGTTGCCTCCTCTCCTTCTTTTCCCCACCCAATAATTATTCCTCTTCCATCCTGTGAGCACTAGCCCCAGGGCAGAGCCCAGGCATCCTGCCGGAATGCTGATTACAGAATGTCAGAACCCAGGGGATCCCTGAGAAACACAGCCTGAGATCTGCTAATGAGCACCCTTCCCTATAATTGCTGGTGACTATTGGAATTATCTGATCAGAGCTATGACAGTATTTCCCCTTCCTGGGCATAGAGATGATTTAGGAAGCACATCTTGATAGAGGAAAAAGCCATAATTTCTGACGTTGGCTATACTGTCCCTCATTAGCTAATGGTTATATGACAGAAGATAAAAAATGATCTTGACAGGCAGGAATAATGTGTCCCAAATGGCAAAATGTAATTTAGAAAGAATGTAGGCAGTACCCTACAGTGAAGTTCCAGAAGTGCCCTGCGGAGGCTCAGGAGGCGGCCTGTGACGGCAGCAAGAGCTGAGGCCCAGGCCTCAGGACTGCCAGATCCCATCCCAGCAAGCCTCGGATCGACTGGCCATGCTTGGACAAATGACTAGCTTCACTGGACTGCAGTTTTCTCATCTGGAAAGTGAGAACCTCAAATGGGTGATTTTTCAAGTACTTCCCAAATTAAAAACAATTATTTGCCAACAGTAGGGGGATAACCTAATAAACTATGGTGCATCCTCAATGATAGAATATCAGGCAGCTATTATAAGTCCTATGTTTCCCAAGAATAATTGATAACCTGAGAAAGTGCTTGCTACATCAAGTTAAATTAAAATAAAAAGTAGGGGGAGAAATTAAATATGGATTATGGTTCAAAGGTTGCTAAGAGAAATACATGCCTGAGAGAGAAAAAAGACTAGGAGGCACAAAAAGTATTAGCAATGTTAACCATGGGTGACTTATTTTTTATTAATTGAAACACTTAAAATTGTATGTATGATTACAAAGGCAGTAAGTGTTGGATTAGAAATTCCAATCATGCACGAGTACAAAAAGTAAAAATTAAACTTTCTCCTCTCACTTCCATGGCCACTCAACAGCCTCTATTAACATTGTGAAATAAATAACATTTCACCAGGTATGAAGCTGAATTTCCTAAAAACCTCCTTTATTTTAGGCAGTCTGCAAAAAGAAGCTAGAGACATAGTTAGTTCTTATTAGTAGTAGTAGCAGTAGTTTTTTTGTTTTGTTTTGGTTTGGTTTTTTTGAGACAAGATCTGTCTCCGTCACCCAGGCTAGAGTGCTGCGGCGCGATCACGGCTCACTGCAACCTCCACCTCCCAAGCTCAAACCATCCTCCCACCTCAGCCTCCCACATAGTTGGGACCACAGGGGTGTGCCACCACAGCTGGCTAATTCTTTTGTATTTTTAGTAGAGATGGGGTTTCGCCACATGGCCCATGCTGGTCTCGAAGTCATGAGCCTAAAGCGATCTGCCAGCCTCAGCCTCCCAAAGTGCTGGGATTACAGACATGAGCCACCACACCCAGCCTAATTCTAATTTTTTTCACGGTAACTTAATGACTTTCCTAAACTACCTTCAATAAATACACTGTTTTTCTAACAATAAATAAAGGATGACATTTCTATGAGGCAGGTTTCTAATGAAGCAGAATTGAGAGTTATAGTGAACCTCCCAAAACAAAACTACCACAAGTGTAGGTAGGTAGGGATGGGACCTCTGGCCAGGATGCTGTGCTGAGTTAAATGACCAAAGAGGAAAAGGATTAGAGGTTTATGGTATAAGGGGTGCTGGAGAACATCCTGGCCCAGCCTTTCTAGGTGGTGGAGAGGCTGGCAGAGTGAATCAAAGGAGCCATATCTTGTGAAGGTAGGAAAAGCTGGAGTGGCTCCTGAGACCAGACTATGAAAGAGAACACCAACCATGAAAAGCAGGTACCGTGACATGTTACACCGGGAAAGCAAGGACGAACACATTCCTCAAAAAAAAAATTAATTTCTTTTTCCAAAACTGAAACAACAGATATGATTTTGTTCTACTCCAACTTCCCTGTGCATTCAGAGTGCCTAGATTTTGGTCCCTAATAATAAGGAAACATTGGGGAGGGTTTGGAACATCCTCTAGTTGCTGCCAGAAGGCAAGGATGTTTCCTGGGATATTCGAGGCAGTGCCGATAGAACAAGGAGCTGGCTTGTTGGGCCTCCCACAGGCTGAGCTGGGACTCTGAGCATCAAATGGGGAATCATAAATGTAACTGGTTCAAACACTTCCGGCTTATGAAAAGCCAGAGGACAATAATACTCAAGAAAAAGTTAATATCGAGACTACAAATGACCTGGTTGAAAATAAGGAGAAAAAACAATGAACATGATACAATAGATTCTTTTTAAAGTAATTTTAATAGATATGAGAGAGACTGTGTGTGTATACCTATATACACACATACCCATATCCACACACCGGTGTACACATATGTAGGGTTATTTTATTTCTTCTGTTAAACAGATATTTATAAAGTAAAAATAAGTTCTTCAAGTGTAAATTTTTTAGAAAACAGAAATTGTGACTAAGCCAAGGAAAGCCGGAAAAGTAAGTTACTGTTCCAAGAACAAGACCCACTGACCGGGACCAGAGGCCACAGACAGAGTCTCGTGGGAAGAGGCCAAAAACAGGCCAGCCAGGGTGGTCACTCACAGTAGCCAGTTAAAAGAAGGCAAGTGTGGGTTCCAAGAAAACAAAGGAATCAAATGTCCCAAAGATGATGCTGACTGGCCCCATCCGACCTCAAGCTACTCATAAAGATACACCTGCAGGGATCCTAACCAAGCCCAAGAACCACAGTGGCAGGGCAGAGGGTCAGGGAGCCAGTGTGCAAACGTTAGGGGTCAATCATTTCTGGAAAGACACCTTCCTTCTGAAAATTAAAATCTACACCAATTCCAGGAAACTAAAAGTTAAGCTAAATCACCAGAGGGCTTCAGCCTCAGCCTGACTCCCAGAGGCTGGGATTTAAAGTACAAGTTCCTGGTCCTGCTCAATAATTTACACCTCACATCCCACACTCTTGGCTACTCTAAATGATTGATTGTTTTTTTCCTTTGGGGGTGGAAATCCTAGGAAAAGAACTTAAATGAGAAATTAGAATATAAGAAAGAATAAGGATACAAGCAGATAAAATAAATAAATCTAGGTACCAGCACTTTAATAAATGGTTTCAACATAAGTTTAATAATTAGTTTTATAATCACTGTGATATTTGAGTTGTTTTTAAAAGTATCTGAAGCATTTAAGAAAATCTGATATAATGGATGTATAATTTTAGAATATGATAAATATCTAGAAGATTAAATACTTTGCAATCAATTGGAAACTTTTAATCAAATAAATAAGTTTTGATTTATAATTGTGTGAATATTGTGTGAACATATTGAGAAATATGCAGCATTTAGTTAATGGAATGTTAATTATTTGATAAATTTGGAACATGAATAAATCATTACATAGAGTACAAGAGTAGTAATTCTTCATCAACCTCAAAAGCCTTCAAACATTAAAGACTTGTTTATGCACATGCTTGGAGGCCAGATATGGCCATACTTTGTTAAGGACACCATTGGCTGAATTGCACCAGGATGTGGGGAAGGAGAGGAGTGGAAAATCCATCTCCATCCTAAGCAGAGGAACCCCTGCTGCTGCCATAGGCAGCCCCCTGAACAGGAAGCTCAGTCTCAGCTGGTCAAGTTTTTAAATTTGACCAGTGGTGTGACACCCTTCTGTGGTGAGGGTGGCAGCAGAAGCAGCAAAAGTGACAGCAGGGAAACTTCATGCATCTCAGAAGCACTGGATGTGATGCTTGATCTCTGGTTTCTGAAATAGGTCAGAGTTCTACTTTCACACCAAACACCATGCAGTGTTTCTACCAAAGACGAAACACAGTAAACATAAGTTAACAGCTTGGAGACTTCTTGGTTTATCCCAGCAGGGTAGACCCCAGGAAGGAAGAAAAGATGAGTTGGGATTGGAGACTTGAAGTCTTCCATTGGAATACTGCATGAAGAAATATAATCTTAATTGTAACCAAGCTGACAAAGTGGGAAATATTGGTTACTTTTAAATCTGTGGCTCAGTTGAAGTGCTGTTGTTTTATCCCCAAGGTGTCTATTCACTTTTATCTCCAGCTAGCTATACCCCATTTCTCCTCCAGGGGACCCCCTCTCCTTCATGCTCAGTACCACTCTGTTCCTGAAGCAGTTGTTCCCTTCCCCCTGCTCTACCACAGGAATGTAATCTGGACTGGCCAATCAAAGCATGGCGTTTAAACTCTGATGTGAGCCTCGTGCTCCGGAACAACCAAGTGGGAGGCTAGAATGAACCCAACACAAAAGAAGGCTGAGCCAAAGACTGGGAGAACCAGCCTCTGAACTTCGACTGTGCTGATGCATGGACTTTTCAGTTAGATGAGCCCTTAAGTTTATTTGTTGGCTTAAACCAATTTGATTTGGAATTTCAGTCATTTCTTAGTGAAAAAATCCTAATGGATATAAGTGTATCCGAGGCTTCTAAGGATCTGGAAAGTTCACCAGGGAGAACAGCTGAGGTGATGTTATCCTGGGATAGAGTAGACTCTAAGACTGCAAGCTAACTCTCCTCAAATATTATGCTAATGAATGTTACTGGAGGATAAACTCAATAGGTAGATGAGTTTTCTAACAGCTAAAGTTGTCCAACAAAGGAACCACCTTCTTCAGAAGGAGATGAACTCCCCAGACAAGGATGGACAACCACCTGACAAGGACATTGGCACTGAGATTCATTCACTGGATGGGAAGCATGAATTTCAAATGACTCTTTTGACACAAACAGTTAACAAAAAGTAGAAGAAAAACATCACTAGGGAAAATAAGTGGAGATGCTACAAAACTCTGCAAAGCCTTGGCTTACCCAATGAGAAGCTCTGGTATAGTTTTTTGAATCTGACTTATCTACAGCGTCCTGTTGATTAGCAAGAGAGTTAACGTGGAAGTCAGTGGCATCAATGAGAAGAGTAAAGGGCTAAACACTTCCCTCTCGTATAACATGAACTGTTTATATGGGGATTCTGTAGCTGTGGTGGAGTGCCAAGTTTGCAAAACCACTCAGCCACCATGATAATGAAATATTATGGAAGGGACCAGCCAGAAGCTTGGCAGAAATGAAGAATTCTAGATATACCTGCATATATGTGTGACTGTGGAAGTGACCAACACTGTCTCAGATCCCACAGCCTATCGTCAATCAGCAATTTCTACACAAACAGGCCCCTGGTGTTAAGTGCCTAGAGACTGAGAGAGGCATGGAGCTAATGATGTTTTCATTAGTTCATAAGTTTGGTTATTATCATGTAATCTGGCCTCTTCTACTTCTCTGTCCTGTCCTCTCCCCGAGTCCATTGCTCTTCAATCACCTGGACCTTCCTTTGATTCCTCAAACACATGTAGCTCATTCTTACCTCAGCTTTTGCTCTTCCCTCTACCAGGAAAGCACCATCCCTATGCCTTTGTGTGGCTAGCTTTTGGGGGTTGTTCAGGTATTAGCTCAAATGGCACCTGCTTGGTGAGTTCTTTCCTGACTACCAGTCCAAATTAGCAAACTCCTCACTAACCCATGTCTCTAGCCAAAGAGAACCCATCCCATCCTCTCCATCATGTTGTCTTGTCTTATTGTCTTCCTGGAACTCATTACTATCAGAAATTGCTTTTTCCTTTTATTCACTGCTAGTTTATTTGTCTTTCCTCTACATTAAAGCACAAGCTCTATAAGAACAAGGGTCATGTGTTTGCTTTTACTGCTGCATCCTCAGCTCTTAGAGCAATTCCTGGCACATGGAATACATATCATGAATGTCTGTTGAATGAATATACTATTTCCTACCTTGATCTTAGAGAACTTTCCTTCTATATAATGTTTTCTGGAAGACAGAGAGAGTACACAAGTGAGCGAGACTCAGATAGAGAGACTCTTTTGTTGAAAGGACTCATCCCTGGTATGGTAACTTGCCCTTTAGTCGTCTCAGTGTCCTGAGGTAACCAGGTGGGAGGGAAGCACAGGACTTTATCCAAAGCCCAGCCCCCTTTGTAAGCACATATAATACATTCTGCATGAGCCAACTAACCCTATTTTTCAAAGAAGCCATGGCTCAGTAACAACCATCCCAGCTTACTGCCTTTTCAGCACGCAGTTTCAGTTTTGGTCCTTGGTGAAGATATAAGAGTAGAAAAGTCCTCCCTCCTCCACCCTGTGTAAGCCCAGTGTGTTAGTGCCTTCTTGCACTACTATGAAGACATACCTGAGACCAGGTAATTTATAAAGAAAAGTTTAATTGGCTTAAGGTTCTGTGGGCTGTACAGGCTTGTGCTTCTTGGGAGGCCTCAGGAAACTTACAATCATGGCAGAAGGCAAAGGGGAAGCAAGCACATCTTCACATGGCTGGCAGAAGAGAGAGAGTGAAGTGGGAAGTGCTATACACTTGCAAACAACGAGATCTCGTGAGAACTCACTCACTATAATGAGAACAGCAAGGGGGAAATCCACCCCATGATCCAAACACCTCCCACCAGGTCTCTCCTCCAACACTGGGGATTACAATTCAACATGAGATTTGGCGGGGTACATAAACCTAAACCATATCACCCAGCAAGTCTTGAATGGACTTAACTCTTGTGTTTGACCATTGTTTTTCTTCTCAATATTGATAAATGGTTACTTGTGGGCTTGCCCCATGCCTGCGAAAAGTGATAGAGGATGGTTTTTAATGTGTGACTGTACCTCACTGACACTGGGCTTGGACCACTTTCCAAGGGACTCTGGCCCATGGGGAAGTTTTTACAGAACCTTGGGAAGAAGAGCCTGTAATTATTTATAAGAAAGAAGACAGTGGGGGAGTGCTCTTTGGAATGTCATCTCACAGGCTTCCCTGGAGTTACGAGTAATCTCAGACACCCTAAATAAGTTACCCAACACAGATAGAGCTGGCTTTAGCTTCTGGGGGAAGTCTGGGTACAGGGGTTGTGGAAACAGGCTTCACATGGGGAAAATAGAAAACGATCTTGAAGACAAGATGACAGCTCTAAAACAGGAACCACAGGGACTGTGCCCATTACATTTACAAAAATATACATGTGGGACATACATTTTTTGGCTAGAATACTCAACTGTTGGGATAATTAGCATCCCAACTATTGGGATAAACCAAAATATAACTCTTGGTTTGTTTTTATAGCTGCTGGAAGAATAAGAATATGGTCTACCCCGCATTCACCCACTCATTTCTTCATCAAGCAATATTTTTGAGTACCTGTTATGTTTTAGACACCCTTTTGGTTCCAGGGAATCAACTCTGAATAGAACAGTCAGGGTTCCCCTAATCATGGGGCTTATATTCGGAGGGTGAAGATGGACATTGACAAGATATTTGCACAAGTAAGTAGCAAGAGATATGAATTCAGTGTAGGAAAGTTAGCCAAATGAAGATAGGGCCTCACTGCCAGTGTCTTCCCAGTTGCACTCCACCTGTTGCAAGATCCTATAAAAGCAATGGAGCTTGGGGGTGAATAATGGCCAAAGGAGGAGATAAGCACCAGACCTAGATCCCAGGCTCTCTATATTATTTATAGAAAAGGGGGTAAACCTAGGGGAATATGGCAAGCAAGGGGCCCCATTACACTTTGCCCCATTTCACTTCCTGCACAAGCCGTGCTCTTACAGGAAAGTGGCTCTGGACGGGCCACTGCTGATCCACCCTACCCTCAAACCACTCTTTCCCTCTCTGCCAGCAATTGAAAAGCCACACATGGCTCTTCTAACACAGACTGCCTTACAAGTCGGGTCAATTCAGGTCCTCCGGGAAGCAGATGGCAGGATGGAGTTAGAAACGTAGAGATTTATTAGGGGAAATGACTGTGAAGATCGAAGGGGAAGAAGGAGCAGGAGGAGGCAGGACAAGCCTTCAAACTGCAATGCAGCCCTGATCCTTGCAAAAGGAAAGGGGGAAGGAAGGAGGTGTATGTGGGTACGGAGCGCCTCAGAGCAGTACAGCCCCCAGAAAATCTCAGCCATCCCAAGAGGGAGTTCTAGAACCAAGATCACCCATTAGAGAAATCCTGCATTGCACAGAAATTATCAAGGCCCTAGTGCCTCTGCTGTGCACAGTCATTGGCCATTGCTGCCCAGGAGAGTGTCGCCTCTGCTCAAATACAGCAACAGACCCTGAAGGTGCCACAGCTGGTGGCCATCAGCTTACTACACTCTCGTCAAAAGGTTCCCTTGGAGGGAGAGCTGAGTGGCACCCTCCACTGGCTGCCAACATGGCACGTGCTCATGATGAGCATGCAGGCGTGCTCACTCCCAGTGTTCCAACATGGCAGGTTTATGTGGGCGTGCTCACTCCCAGTGTTCCATTCCGTGATTGATAACCAAGGTGAGAGTCTCCACAAGCACAGCTTTGACTCCAGGCAGTACAGTAGGGGTGAGATAAAGGCATAGGCACAACAGAGCACAGGCAGGCCCCTGGGGCTGGAAGAGACACCAGAAACATTGTCGAGGCTCTAGCAGTGCCAGCTGAATGGACAGCAGGGGGCAGGAAACACAGCGATTGGAAGGCCAGCAAGCCTAACTCAGAGAATCCTGGCCAGGAAGAAGAGAAGTGGCTGATGGCTGGGGAAGGCCACAGTGGACAAGCCAGTGACGGGGACATAAGACAAGCTGTACCACCTGTTTCTCACATATAGGCAACCAGCCTGCCAGCTTGGCACCCCTTCTTTGCTTCCCTGTATTCTCCTCCCATGAAATCCAAACACCCACCTCTATAAATACGTATGTCCAGTGGGGCTGGTCCTTCTGACCCTTGATAGGTTATTAACTAATTTTGAAGAAAAACCTGAAAATTGTTTTTGATCAAAAATTCAAGAGTTAAGCTGAACTATCTTAAATTAATTTTAAGTTGTATTTCTCTAAATAGAGGAGAATCATCATCTTAGCAATTCATGTAGCCTAATGTGATATTTCCCTTCATCTCTTGAAAAACTCAGCCTGAAGTTTATGTCTGATGTTAAAAGGCCATTGGACACACCGAAGATTATATTGTGTCATGCACTGAGGAGTACACTCACTAAAATATCTATTTCTAAGGTCCAAAGCTAAAATTAGATGAAATAAAACAATGCTGACCCAGCAAGAAGGGCCCCGTGCTTTCAAGCACCCCGCATATTACAAACACAAAGCCTTACATTCATTATCTCAATCCGCACCAGTTAGGGACCAGGAAAACTCACCTCTGGAGCTTTTTTGCTCTGTGTCCTCACAACAAAGCCAGCTGTCTGAATGCTGTGAAGGCGTAGCATTGGAGAGGAGCAGTGTGCATAGTTGGAGTTGGAAGTGCTTAGATCAAGAAAAGACAAATTAATTTGCCCAGTCCTTCCTCTCAGCATGAATGCAATAGGTGGCCTGGCATGACGTAACAGAATGTACTTCCCCAGTCATACTGAGCACTCGCTTCCTAACTTCTCTTCATGTTCCAGTGTGTGTCTCCAGAGGCTCTCATTATATAGTGCTGTGTTCATAACAGTTGTATACGGTGTGAGGAAGATTTTCAAATTAAATAATTCACATTGCTCCTAAAATTGGTGGTGGGATGAATTTATGATGTTAAAGTATGTGGGCCTCTATTTGCGTTATTGATGTAGGCCCCACAAATGTTAGGGACAGGCCTGGACAGTGGCACTCTGGTAACCAAGCAGAAGTCAACAAAAAGTTCGATGTAAACTGGGCCACAGTTCATGAAAACAAACATTCCCATGATAGCTCATTAACAATGACGGTAATCACAGCAGCAGTTCTGTAAACACACCTGTGGACACTGGGCGCTACACATTTTGCTCTCGTAATCAGCCTTTGCCTTGTTCTGTGTGGTGCCTCAGAGAGCTGTGGGCCAAGCACTGTGAGTTCCTGCTCTCCCAATGCAGAGACTCTGCGCTCTCTGACGGTCTGCTCTCCAGATGTTTCTGGGGGTTCCCGGATGCCGTCCCACATAGGCTCTGAAGCAAGGCCACAGACATGCTTCCAGTCTCCCTGCTCACCGTTGGCCCCAGCACTGCTGCCCCTTCTGCCCAATGTCCTTGTGAGGGCATGTCTGCTGCTGGGTGTGGCTGAGCCCCACCAGAGCATTGCTGCGTGGCCTAGGTTGGGGACCTGGCTCCCACTTTGTCCCCTTCCTCGATGCTCAGAAATCCCTCCTGCACTGCTGCTCCAAGCACATCCTGAGACAGCCCCAGGCCCAACCTTGTCTTCGGAGTCCCTGTCGCACTGGCTTTCACCCAGCTCCCAAACGTCCTCCAAGGACTGGGCTCTCTCCTCACACCCTCCATCTGGCTGTCTACCCTCACCCCACCCAATCTCCAGGGATCTCCATGGCACACCCTCCGCCCAGAGAGCAGGTATTCCCTTCCCGGGTCATCAGTGGGAATGCTGAGTGGTCCTTTTCAAAACAAACATGTTGTCTGCCCCCAACATGACCCTTTTGAAATGTCATTTTTCTTAGCTTTAAAGGAAAAGAAGAGGCCATGCTAAGGTCCAGTTTCACTTAATGATCCATTACACATCCAACATTCCACCTGCTGTCCTCTCAGCTACTAAAACCATCTTTATTTCCAGGCTGTCCCTCAGAGTTGGGCACACTTCAGGAGCAGAGGCCAGAGCCAACACTCACCATACCTCACACACCTCTAGGGAGAAAAGGGTCCTTCAAGTCAACTTCTGGAGCCTTCCCAAAGGAGTACAGGCTGCCCGCACACATTCAAAAAGAGATGGAGGATCAAAGAAACCATGCAGTTGGATCTTCTAGCTTTAGAAGTGGGGAAACTGAGGTGCAGAGAGGAGAAGCAACTCATCCAGGGTCACTCTGCAAGTCAGTGGCAGGGCATGAGCTCTGACCCAGGGCACTTTCCATCACAGAAAGTCTGTGGCTTCTGTTCCCAGGAGAGAAGCCCACGCTTCCTCGGTAAATAGCAAGGGACTTCCAGGGCCTTTTCATCACCCCAAAGGAGGATTGTGGCCAGGAAGTGTGGGCAGAGGATCTTGGACAGCCACCAGCTGAGCTGGCTAGCTCCAGACTTGTTTGGGCCTGGAGCAGGGGAAGGAAGTGTGACAGCAGAAGGAGGGGAAGGGGAAATGGGGACCTCCACACACCCTGGCTTCCGCAGCATCTGCTCTCTGCCTCCTCCTTCCTGGGTCCCTTCCTGGGTCCTTTCCTGTACCCCCTCTTGGGTCCACACTTCCCTCCTCCCCACTGCAACACCTCGTGCCTGGCCTTCCCCACTGTCTCATCACCTGGGCCTTCTTCTGAGCAGAACGAGAGCAGCTGAGAAAATGTTCAGGAAGGGAAAGGAAGGGGATAGTAAAGAGATAAGATATGCAGAACACCTAATAGAACTTCCCGGAGAGAAACCCTAATACTAACCCTAACCCTAACCCTCCATGCTGGCAGTGGGGCACCTTGGAGCAGTGGTCCCCAGCTTTGGCAGCACCCTGAAATTACCCAAGGAGCTTTAAAAGATACACATGCCTAGAGTCATCCCACAGACTGATTTATTTTTTCAGTACAACTTGAGAACCAGGATTTGTAAAAGCTCCCTCGATAATTCGAGTATGTAGCCAAGGTTGAGATCCGATTATCAGAAGAAGAGTCCTTTGTCTATCTCATATTGGATCCTCTGCTTCAATAAGAAGCAAATAATGTTTAGAGAGAAAGTACTGAAATCTATTCTATTCTGGGCTTACACATCAGAAATCCTGATTGTTCCAGCCTGGCTGTCAGATTTTCTGCTAAGCTATCTTCCCTGGCATCTTGGACTTCTGCTACCAATGTCAAATCTCCAGAGCTCAGATTCTCCATAGTCCTTTTCAGTTCCCAAAGCTCCTTCATGTGAGATTGTATGAAAAAAAAACTTGTAGTCACTACTGCTATGAATGTGGTTTTTTAAAAACTCATCTCTATTTTATAGTTATGACAGGGTAACTGGTACCAGAGTTGTCCTCCCACTGAAAACAATAAGAAAGTTGGACAAATTCATGAAACAGCTATTTCCAAATCCTAGACAACAAGAAGTGCAGAACTATGATCAACAAGAGTCGTGAAACAAACAAGCAAGCCCTACAATTTCCCTGGCTCTCTGCCAAGAGTCACTTTTCCAGACAGTGGTGCAGGGGAAGGAACACAAGCAGAACACTGCAGTCTTGCCAAGTTAAGCAAGCAGAGATCACGGTTAAGGGAGGCTAAAGCAGCTGGAATTTATGGGGCAGAGCCCTGGAACAGAGAGAACTATGCAGAGAACGAGCCTAGAATCTGCATAGGGGTCTCCTTGAATCTATTGCTGAAAACTAAGCTGTGAATGCTTAAGGTAAAACTCCACGAAGCTATGCAAAGAAGTACTGAGAATCCATATGCTGCACAATTCCTAGAGCTTACACAGGCTATGAGATAGTAGGGATCCAGCCAGAGAGAAGAGATCTCATTTAACATCCAGGGAACTCAGTGGAGATCCTAGGAGAATTGTATCTTGGTAGTAAAACTAAATAAAAGAGACCTAAAATAAAGGCTACTCTAGACCTGCCTTAGAAAAACTAAACGCAAACCTTGAAAAAATTGAGCTGATTCTAAGTTCCCTAAGTGCATGCCATAACAAAATTTAATACTCTTTACAAGAAACAGAAGTCATCCACTCAAAAAGGTAACTGTGGCAATGCCTAGCATCCAGTAAAAATTATTAGACATACAAAAATGCAGGAAAACGTGACCCATACTTAGCGGAAACATCCGTCAATAAAAACATACCCAGAATGACAGAGACTTTGGAGCTAACAAAAAAGGATATTAAAATAACTTTTACAAATATGCTCATGTAAACAGACATAATGTGAAAAGAAATGGGAGCTATAAAAAAAGAACAAATAAAAACTATAGGGATAAAAAATAAGGTATTAAATTAAAACTTTATTGGATGAATTTACCAGCAAATTAAACACTGCAGAAGAAAAGGCAAAGGAATTTGAAGACATAACAATAAAAACCTTCCAAAATGACACATGCAAAAGAAAAAAAAGATTAAAATTAATTAACAGAGCCTACTAACTACGGAAACATATCAAGTCGTTGAACATATGTGAGAAGAAGTAAAGGCCAGAAAAATACTTGATGAAATAACGCCTGAAAGTCTTCCAAATTTGAAAACATTTCTAAAACCACAGATTTAGTAAGCTCACTTAAACCCAAGAAAGGTATGCACAAATAGAACTACAAGACAGCGTATTGCTGAAAACCAAGGATAAGGAGAAAATCTTAAAAGCAAACAGATTTGCAAAAGACAAATAACACATAAAAAACAAAATGAGAATTTCCATGATTTATCATTGAAAAAAGGGAAGCCAGAAGACAATGGAATGACACTTTAAAAATTCTGAAAGAAATTAGGTCAGGAGTTTGAGACCAGCCTGGCCAACATGGTGAAACCCTGTCTCTACTAAAAAATACAAAAATTAGGCAGGCATGGTGGCATGTGCCTGTAGTCCCAGATATTCAGGAGGCTGAGGCAGGAGAATCACTTGAACCCGGGAGGTGGAGGTTGCAGTGAGCCGAGATTGCGCCACTGCATTCCAGCCTGGGTTACAGAGTGAGACTCTGTCTCAAAAAAAAAAAAAAAAAGGCCGGGCGCTGTGGCTCATGCCTGTAATCCCAGCACTTTGGGAGGCCGAGGCGGGCGGATCACGAGGTCAGGAGATCGAGACCCTCGTGGATAACACAGTGAAACCCCGTCTCTACTAAAAATACAAAAAATTAGCCGCGCATGATGGCGGACGTCTGCAGTCCCAGTTACTCAGGAGGCTGGGGCAGGAGAATGGCGTGAACTCGGGAGGCGTAGCTTGCAGTTAGCCCAGATCGCGCGACTGCACTCCAGCCTGGGCGACAGAGTGAGACTCCGTCTCAAAAAAAAAAAAAAAAAAAAAAAAATTCTGAAAGGAAAACAAATCAATCTACAGTTCTATAGAAAGTAAAAATATCTTTCAAAAACAAAGATGAAGTAAGATCTTTTCAGACAAACACAAGCTGAGAGAATTCATTGTCAATAAATCTGTTCTACAACAAAATTTGCATTTACTTTATATTTATACTTTTTAATTATAAACAGAAATTTTTGATATAAATAGAAGATTTTCAGGTGGAAGAAAAAATCATACTGATGGAAACTTGGAACTAAACAAAGGAATGAAAAAACACCAGAAATAATAAATAAGTGGGCAAATATGAAAGTTTTTTTATTATAAATTTTATTTAAAACATAACTGGTTATTCAAAGAAAAATAACATGTTGTGGGATTTATAACAGAAATAAAATGCATAACAATAGTACAAAAAATGGAAGAATTAAATAATATTGTTGTAAGTTTCTGTATTATATCTGAAGTTGTATTGTATTATTTAAGGGTAGAGTGTGATAGGTTAAAGATACATTGTGAATCCTATGTAACCACTAAAAAAAGAAAAAATGTCAACCAGATTTTAAAGACGACCCAACTGTTAACATATGCTGTCTATAGGAACCCCACTTTGATTGTAGACACAGGAAAATTAAAGATAAAAAAAATTTATAGAAAAATATATACCATGGCTGGGCGCAGTGGCTCGTGTCAGTAATCCCAGCACTTTGGGAGGCCAAGGCAGGTGGATCACAAGGTCAAGAGATTGAGACCATCTTGGCCAACATGATGAAACCCCGTCTCTACTTAAAAATACAAAAAAGCCCCCAAAACTACAAAAAGGCATGGTGGTGGAGTGTGCCTGTAGTCCCAGCTACTTGGGAGGTTGAGGCAGGAGAATTCTTGAAGCCAGGAGGCAGAGGTTACAGTGAGCCGAGATCATGCCACTGCACTCCAGCCTGGCAACAGAGCGAGACTCCATCTCCAAAAAATAAATAAATAAATAAATAAATAAATAAATAAATAAATAAAAATAAAATAAAATAAAAAAAGATACACCATGTGAGCACTAATTATGAGAAAGCTAAGATAGCTATATTAATATTAGATGAAGTGGACTTCAGATCAAATAATATTACCAAAGATATAAAGGAACATTTCATAATAGTAAAAGGGTGAATATGCCAAGAGAACATAACAATCCTAGATGCTTAACATCTAGGGTTAACAAACAAACTTCAAAATACATCGAACAAAAGATAACTGACAAGAGAAATATACTTTATCTATAATTATATTTAGATATTTCAATATTTCTCTCTTATTAATGAGTAGAGAGAAAACCAGCTAGTATGTAGATTTGAACAATATTATCAATCAACTTGATCTCACTGACATTATAGAACACCCCATCCCCAAACAGCAGCACACACATTTTTCTCAAGCGCACATAAAACATTTGCCAAGATAGATCATATTCTGGGCCATAAAATAAGTCTCAATAAATAAAGACTGAATTATATATTCTCTGCCCACTCATAATTACATTAGAAATCAAGAACAAGAAGATATTTAGGAATAAAATCCCAAATTTTTTTAATAACCCATGTGTGGTATTATGACACACACACACATTGGTTTCCTCTACCTCATCCTGTAAAACAGAAAGCACGTAAACCTGTCCTTACGAGCAATATTGCTTGGACCTGCTAAACAGAAACAAGTACGATTGCCAGGGCCCAAGCAGATATCCCTGTGTGCTCCCTGGAGGTGGCCACCTGGGTCCATGAGATTAATTGATATAGGATAGTGGGTACTGCAGCAGTGGAGAGATGGGTTGTCAAGACAGTTCTTTTTTTGCACCTTCTCAGGCACATAATGCCAGTAAGAATTGTTCTGTTTGTCATAAAAGGAGACAGAGACTGCTGATGGCTATGCGGCAAATTCCCTGGTGAAAAGGCTCTGAACACAGCTGGCAAGGGAGGCTGGTGCTGGGAGCCCTGGAGGCTACAAATGGGTCTTGACAAGAATAGACACTGACTCTGGACTGGGCTTTTGCATGCCTGGTGGGAAATGAAAATGCTCAGAGAGCCATAAAAATTAAAAAAAAAAAAAAAACAGAACAGAAGATATTGCATAAATTTGGATGGCTGACTGTCATTTCTTCAGACCAAGGAACACAATGTACAGCCCATAATGTCCAACAATGGGCAGAGAGATAGCCTCCCTCAAGTAATAGTTTGATAGAGGAGAACAGGCAGTTGAAACATTGGTTGCCTAAAGCAGGGAGAAACAAAAGCTTGAAGGGCTGGCTGACACACCTTCACGACTGTGTGCTCACACTCAACACGAGTGGGACTACAGTATCCCCACTAGATTTTTTCTCGGTTTTTCTGGTTGATCTGGGGAAGAGGAGGTGAGGAGGACACTGGTATAAGTACGCACCTCTTGCCAGGGGAGGAGTATATTGGTATAATGGCTACGATTTTTTTTTCTTCCCCAAATCACCTCAAGAAAAAATTTGTTTTTCTCCTCTCAGAATTCCTAAGGGCCTGATGCAGGTGGCTTGTGAGTTCACCCTCTGGCAAAACTGAGGCCAAGGATAATACAGCTATAATGCCTGGTGGTGAAAATGGCTCACTAGTTTGGAATCTATATAACCCTACCCTACGTGAATGGGAACAGGCTGAGTGGGAGGCACTCGCCAGACTAGTGCTGCTGCCTGCAATCTAGACCAGCACAGTGGCAATTCTAATGTCCCGTCCAAAGGTGGAAAATTTGGATATTAATGGAGAGCAGGAGAAATAGTAGATGAGTGTAAATGAATAAATAAATGAGTTATTAATTGAGGGAAGCTCAATATTACATGAACAACTCAAGAGTCTCACAGCAATAGATGATACTGTCTCTTAGCTCAATTATTCCGTACACCTGAAAGGGTTAAGCTGTGTATTTGTCGGGACCACTCCTGTTTTGGCAACCTGACAAGATTGAAAGGAAGACTGCAAACCTGAGTGGCCTCACCCTGGGACGTTTATACAATATGATGGACTGGACTAATTCTTAATGATTCTGTATATTCTTTTGATGTAAGGGATCTGTGGTCAAAACCAGGAGGTGGTCTGTGGTGGCAATGGAAACCAAGATGATTAAAGGGATGCTCCATGGAGCACATACATAGGTTTTGGTTTTCGTCCCTGGTTCCTGGCTCATGACTCCTAAAATCCTTGGGATCTCCAAAGTGCTGTCTTTGTGTGCGTGTTTTGTCTGATAGATTCAACTGTGGAGCTGGTCACTGGAAAGACCAAGGCAGGATTAGAGAGTTGGGACTTCCAGCCTCACCCCTCCAACCTACAGGGAGGGGAAAGGAGTTGCTGGTCAAGCTGATACCAATGGCCAATGGTTTAATCAATCATGCCTGTGTAGTAAAGCCTCCATAAAAACCCACGAGGATGGGGTTCAGAGAGTTTCCAGATAGCTGCTCACGGGGAGGTCGCTAGAGGGTGGTGTGACCAGGGAGGGCATGGAAGCTCCATGCCCCTTCCCCATACCTTGCCCTACACTTCTTTTCGTTTGTATCCTTTGTAATGTTCTTTATAATAAACCAATAAATGTAAGTGTTTCCTTGAGTTCTATGAGCCACTCCAGGAAATGAATCAAACCCAAAGAGGGGGTAGTGGGAACCCCAACTTGAAGCCAGTCAGTCAGAAGTTCTGGAGGCCCAGACTTGTGACTGCAACAGGAGATGTCGGGGGCAGTCTTGGGAACTGAGCCCCCAACCTGTGGGCCCTGACACTGTCTCCAGGTAGATTGTGTTGGAATTGAATTGGACACCCTGCTGGTGTCTGTGGCTTGGTGTGTGGGGGAAAGCCCCACACATTTGGTCGAGAAGTCTTCCCCTGTGCTGATTGTTGTGGTGGTGTGGTGTGAGAGCAGAGGGAAACTCAGTGAGAGGGAGTTTTTCCCTGTACAGTACAGGTCAAAGAAGAAATCATGAAGGAAATATTTTGAAGTAGATGAAAATAAACACACAACATACCAAGATTTGTGCAAGGTAGCTAGAGCAGTACGTAGGGAAAAAATAATAGCTTTAAATGTTTATATTAGAGAAGAAAAAATGTCTAAAATCAATTATCTAAGCTTCCATCTTAAGAAGCTAAAAAATAAAGATCAAATTAAGTCCAAAATAGAAGGAAGGAAATAATAAAGATCAGAGTGGAAACCAGTGAAAATGGACAAAAACAGTAAGAATATCAATTTTTTTTAAATGCTAGGGCTTTTTTTAAAAAAAAATAAAATTGATAAACCATTAGCTAGACTGATCAGGAAGAAAAGAGAGAAAACACAAATAACTGATATCAAGAATGAAAGACAGCATATCCCTGTAGACCCTACAGATGTTAAAAGGATAAAACAGAATATTATGAAGAACTTTATGGCAATAAATTTGACAACTTAGATAAAAAAGACAAATTATTTGAAAAAAATGATTTGCCAAACTGGAAAAGAAGTTAAAAATCTGGAGTGCCATGCACTTATTAAAGAAATTGAATTTGTAAATAAACCCCTTCCCATAAAGAAAACTCCAGGTCTAGATGGCATCACTGATGAATTCCTTACAACGTTTCAGGAAGAAATAATACAAATTTCATGTAAATATTTTCATAACATAGAGGAGGTAACATTCTCCAATTTGTTTAACGAAGATAACATTATTCTAATACCAAAACCAGACCAAGATATTGTAAGAAAAGAAAACTAAAGACTAATGTCCCTCATGAATATAACATAAAAATCTCTAACAAAATATTAGCAAAGAGTCTACTGATTTTTATTTTTATTTTTAAAATTGTAATATTGTTTATTTAACTTCAAAAGCATTTCAGCATTCTAAACATACAAAAAAAAAGACAACATTGCAAATTGTGTTTAAGTACAGAAGGTTTTTGAATTTTCATTGATGCAGTGGCTCTTCACTTTGCTGACACTGAAGAATTCTAGAGTTTGTTTAAGAAACAGTTTAAAAACTATCACACTTAACTGAAACAAACAAACAAAAAGCACTTCTCATGCCGACTGACCCTCCTTTGTTTACAGCTAAGAATGGAGGCAGAATGCTATGTCATTATATACAGAAACATGACAACCTGAAGTTAAATGGATGCCTGCTGCAGACACCGGGTCCAACCTCACAGTGCATGAGCTACGACCCCTCCGAAAGGCATCTTCCCCTGCAGCCTCAATGTCAAGCAAGGAGTGTCAAGAGTTTGTCTCCATTGTTTTGTTCTTTTTACAAACTAGAGATAAATACAGTTGATAACTCAGGATTTCAAGCCAATAGCTATATGTTAACACCACTTCACGAGTTAAAAAAAAGAGAGGGGGGAGCGTGCAGAAACATCTTTAAACACCTTGTCTCACCAACAGCAAAGTGCGCAGAGTGAGGAGAACACAAGATTATTTTTTCATTTTAAAAATGTTTAGAAATATGTACAATGTTGATACAGCTTCAGGGTGCTCTGGACACTGATGGCCATTTCATGTAAACCACTGACAATTTCTGGAGCACTTTGAGAGACTACAATCTGATCGTGATCAAATTTTGTAATTAAACCTAATGAGGGCAACAGACACTTGATGTGTTAATTAAGGTGCTCCCCTAGTCTAACGTCGTCACAAGGAGACAGATAAACAGTTTTTAAAATTCATCCTTCTCCTCCTCTTCTTCCTACTCGTCATCTTTGTCTTCCTCTTCCACCTTTTTCCAGGCAACTTTAGCAGGACGCTTTGCACCATCAAACTTTCTTTTAGTCAGCAACATCGTTCTTATACTTCAGCTTTGCCACCTTGGTGATGTAAGGCGGCTTTTCACTGTTACATGTTAATCCACATCTCACCCAGCCTTTTTGCGACATTTCCAATAGAGATACCAGAGTTTGTGGATTTAATATTGGGTCAGAATTCGGAACAGAACAGGAAGAATCCACATGGCGGGATCCAAACGAAGGATTAGGGTCCAACTAAGGGAGGCAAGAAAAAGGATCCTAATGCCTTCCTTAGCTGGTCCATAATCCTTCATTTCCCTATCACAGCATACTTTATCCGCCTTTGCCATTTCATCAAATTTAGACTTCTCTTTCCCAGACAGTGTCTTCCACCTCTCAGGGCACTTCCTAGAAAATTCTGCAAAATTGACGGACCTCTGGGGTTTTCTTCTTATGTTCTTCTCTGCACATCTGCACAAAGAAGGCATAAGCAGACATCTTGCCCTTTGGTTTCTTGGAGTCACCTTTAGCCATCCTGACTGTATTGTTCACTAGTCTGGACAAGTGCAGGGCATGACATGCTGCTCAGCACTCCCCAGCCTCAAGCTAGCTGCCTCCACGAGAGTCACCTTGAGATTTTAAAAGGAATAACATATTGTAAGCAAATAGAGTTTATCCCAGGAATGCAAAGGTTATTCAACATTTAAAACTTCATCAACACAACTCACCATGTTAACAGAATAAAAAGAGAACAACTATATGATCACCTCAAGAGATAAAAAAACAAATGAAAAATGCAAACAAAACCATTTGACAAAATTCTACATCTATTCAGCATAAAAACTCTCAACAAACTAGGAGCAGAGAATGTTCTCAATTGATGAATGGTGTCTATGACAAACCTAAACTAGCTTTATACTCAGTGGTAAAAGATGGAATGAGTTCTAATCTAAAATCATGAACAAAGCAAGAATATCTGTTCTTACCAACTCTAACAGACATTATACAAGAGATTCTAGTCAGTGAAAGAGAAAAGTAAGAAATAAGTGTCATGTAGATTTGAAAATAAGAAGTAAAACTATCTTTATTCTCATGTGACATGACTATGTACATAGAAAATCCTGAGTCTACAAAAATGCTACTAGAAATAAGAAGTTTTAGATCATAGAATACCAGCTCGACATACAAAAATCAAATGTATTTCTACATACTGTCAAGACCAAGTGAAAAGAAATTTTATTATAGCATTCTCAACACCATTAAAAAATTATATATTTAGGAATAACTTAACAAAATGGTACAATACTTGTGCACTGAAAACTACAAAACATTGCTGAGAGAAATTAAAGATCTAAATAAATAGATATGAATTGGAAAACAATATTGTCAAAATCAGTTCTCCCCAAATTGATCTATAGTTGTAATGCAATCTTGACAAGTGGATTCTAAAATTTTTATAAAACTGCAAAAGACCTACAATAGTTAAAACAATTTTTATAAACAACAAATGTGGGATACTTGCCCTGTCTGATTTCAAGATTTATTATAATTCTATAGTTATTAAGACAAAGTGGTATTAACATAAAGATAGACATACAAATCAATGAAACAGAGTCCAGAAATGGAGCCAAACATATGTGACCAATTATTTTTTAATGAAAAAGCAAAGGTAATTCCACAGAGGAAGGGAAGTTTTTCTAATGGTGCTAGAATAATTGAATATATGTATGGGAAAAAAGTGAACCTTTACTCTTATCTCATACCATGCATAAAATCTCAAAATAGATCATAGATCTAAAGATAAAAAACAAACTATAAAACTTCTAAAAGAAAATCTTAACAGCACATTTTTGTGACCTTAGGGTAGGCAAAATTTCTTAGGACATCAAAAAGCACAAACCATAAAATACAAAATATCAAATTGAATGTCATAAAAGTTAAAAATACATCTATTTTTGAAAGATATCATTAAAAAAATGACAAGGCTGACCAGGAGCAGTGACTCACGCCTTCAATCCCAGCATGTTAGCAGGCTGGGACTGGGGTAAACACTTAAGCCCAGGAGGGCAAAACCAGCTTGGGAAACACAGTGACACTCCATCTCTACAAAAAATAAAAATAAAAAATTAGCCAGGTGTGGTGGCACACACCTGTGGTCCCAGCTACTCAGGAGGCCGAGGCAGGAGGATCACTTGAGATCAGGAGGTCAAGGCTGCAGTGAGCTATGAATGTGCCACTGCACTCCAGGCTGGGTGACAGAGGGAGACCCTGTCTCAAAAAAAAAAGACCAGTCAAGCCACAGAATGGAAGAAAATATATCAGATTAATACACATGTGCGCGCACACACACACACACACACAAAATCTAACAGAGAACTTGTATCCAAAATATATAAAGCACTCGATAATAAGAACACAAACAACGGCAAAAGATTTGACCAGACATCACAAAAGTAGATACACAAAATGATGCTCAAAATCTTCAGTCACAGGAAAACACAAAGTAAAACCATAATAAAATATACAACTTAGCCACTAGAATGACTAAAATTTAAGACTGACAATACTGGGCCGGGCGCGGTGGCTCAAGCCTGTAATCCCAGCACTTTGGGAGGCCGAGGCGGGTGGATCACGAGGTCAGGAGATCGAGACTATCCTGGCTAACATGGTGAAACCCCGTCTCTACTAAAAATAAAAAAACTAGCCGGGCGTGGTAGCGGGCGCCTGTAGTCCCAGCTACTTGGGATGCTGAGGCGGGAGAATGGCTTGAACCCAGGGGGCGGAGCTTGCAGTGAGCCGAGATCGCGCCACTGCACTCCAGCCTGGGAGACACAGCGAGACTCCGTCTCAAAAAAAAAAAAAAGACTGACAATACAATGTGCTGACAAAAATGTAAAGCAACTGGAACTCTCATACATTGCTGGTAGGAATATTAAGTGGTACAAAAACCTTGGAAAATAATTTGGCAGCTTCTGAAAAGTTGAAAATATATTATATTACTGTCAGCAATTCCATCCCCAGGTATTTGCCCAAGAGAAATGAAAACATTGTCCGCACAAAGACTTATAAACAAAAGCTTATAACAGCTTAATTTATAACAGACAACTACTGTAAACAACCCAAATGTCCATCACAAATGAATGAATAAACTCATCATGGTGTATCCACAGAATAGAATACTATTCAACCATAAAAAAGGAACAAACTATTGCTAACCAGAAAAAAGGACGAATCTCAAGAGCAATGTTATGAGTAAAAGAAACCAGACACAAAGAATTACATACTTTATGACTCATTTACATGAAACTCTGATAAAGACAAGGGCAGGTGGTGGCTCACACCTGTAACCCCAACACAATGGGAGGCCAAGGAAGGAGGAATGTTCAAAACAAGGAGTTCAAGACCAGCCTGAACAATAAAATGAGACCCCATCTCTACCAAAAAAAATCTTAAATTAGCCAGACATGGTGGCACATGCTGTAGTCCCAGCTACCCAGGAGGCTGAGGCAGGAGGATCACATGAGCCCAGGAGTTCAAGACTGCAGTGAGCCATGATTGCACCACTGCACTCCAGTCCGGAGGACAGAGCAAGACCCTGTCTTTAAAAATAAATGAAAAATTTAAAAAGACAAATTTAACCTTTAGAGACAAAAGCAGATGAGTACTTGCCTGAGGCTGGGGTGGTGGGAGCGGATCAACTGCAAAGGGATACAGGCAGTACCAGCCACATAATTTGCAGGGCACAATGCAAAATGAACCTGCAAGGCCCCTTATTTAAAAAAGTATTAAGAATTTCAAGGCGGCAACAGCAGAGAAGTAAACCAAGTATAGGGCCTTTCTGAGCACATGTCCTTGTGTGACTGCACAGCTTGTGTGTCCCCATGAAACCAACCCTGGATGCAAGGGAACTTTTCATGGTGTGAAAATGTCCTATATCTTGATGGTGATATTCTATACCTACATTTGTGCACATTTATCAAAATGAATCAAGCTGTGATTAAATGGCAGGAAAGTCCTAGACCATTGAGGAGAACGAAACTGCAGACAAACCAGTCAACACTCTAGTGATTTGAAGTATTCATTAATCTACTAAAAACAGCCCTTTTGCCTTCAGATTTCAACCATGCCCTGTCCAAAAACCTCCTAGAACATCCTCATCTTTCGTTGTTTATTTATGCAATATCTACTCGTGGGCATTATACAAGGAGCCAGAGACACAAAGACTTTTTAAAAATGCAATTCCTGCTATCAAAGAATGAATATTCCAGCACTGCACTGTCCAATACGATAGCTAGTAGCTACAAGAGGCTATTTAAATTTACATAGATGAAAATTAAATTAAGTTTAAAATGTATGTATGTGCTCATGCTACATTACAATTGTCCAATAGCCACATGTGGCTCACGGAGACCAAACTGGATGACATAGAATATTTCCCTCTTGGCAGAAAATTCCACTGGAGAGAGACATGGAGACAGGCGATGGGAGATGCACATTATCTGGGTAGTTCCACGTCTGTCCTGGTGTTAAATACTTGCTGAAAGCACATCTTTTGCATTCCACCACCTACAAACCAAAAGTAGCCAGGGAAGGGGAATGCAGTGGGTGTGGGGTCCTGCTTGCATGGGGAAAAACAGCCAACCCCTGGAAAGCTTGCCTTTTGTCAAACGTGAGCTCACCTTGTCTTTCTAGGCTAAAATATTTTTAAGAAGCTCTCAATGAGTATTTCTCTAGTCCATTACAGTTATCCAAGTATTACTTGTTGCTACAGGTGAGAGCATCTGCCCAGAAGTCTTCAAGTCCTCCTCCTCAGTAGCCTAAGGGACGTATCCTAAGGGATGCTTGACCACCAGCTGCACTGACGCCCTGTCTGAAATTTGGGGAGGGGCATATCAGTGGCTGCAAAGACAGTAGTAATTTGTTGCCCACTTCCACCCTAAGATTTGGAAACACTCCCTCCTATGTCCTTCCTGATGAAAATTAGTTTTGCATCAACATAATATTTTAATCCCCCAGCTGATTCATGAATCCTTTCTTCAGTGTATCTGTCAAGGAGTTGCCAGCCTCTGCGTAAACACCTCCAGCGATGAAGAGCTCTACTTCCCACCCCAGCCCATCCATCACTGGGTAGCAGTCTTCCTTTGATGCAGTCAGACAG
The DNA here is from genome assembly GCF_043159975.1 of Macaca nemestrina. NCBI lineage: Eukaryota > Metazoa > Chordata > Mammalia > Primates > Cercopithecidae > Macaca > Macaca nemestrina. The sequence goes on along the minus strand of NC_092126.1, from coordinate 37,051,813 downwards.
AAGGTGGCTATGGACACTCCTCCCATTTGTCCCCGTTGCCTGAGGGCTCCAGGTTCCCCACCCAGAACCTTATCCTCTCCTACCTAGAAGTCTCTCCTCATCAGCATCTCTTCATGAGCCCTGTGTAGGAGGAGGCCCTAGCATGTTCTGCTCCTGCATCCTCTGTCATAGAAAGTGTGTAGAAATGGTGGCCCTCTCAGCATCACTGGTCCTGAACCTCATTTAAGGTCTTCTATTCAGCTCTTCTATTAACAAAAAAACTTCAAAAAAATTACCTTTACATCTATGACAAAACCATTGTTAAAATTGCAAGTTGCTCAGGCTTCTCTGCCTAAGATCCATTTGAGATATTTCCTTTTAGAATGAAGCTCTGTTTTTAAAAATATTTCCAAGAAATTGTTACATTTTCTCTTTCATTATGAGAACTCTGTGGGTATTTATTTATTTACTTTCTCATAAGGCTGCCCTGAAGCTCAGCACCAACACAGCCCCTCTGACTTTGCCCCTCTGTAGCCATGCCCCTTCTCTTACCTGAAGCTGTGTCCTGGTGACACCACACTTCTGTGGCTGTTGAAGCTGCTGCAGTTGTTTTGGAAAGCTCAGAAGTGGCTCAGTAAGAAGAATGGAGAAGGTGGACTCTTTTTATAGTGATCCGCCTGGCTCCCTGCCCTCCCACCTCAGCCGTCATCCTCGCTGGCCCTCCTGAGGAGGCCTTAAGCAGGGCTAGGGATGGGGGACCCACCTGATGAAGATAAGAAAGGCAGGTTAAGGGATAGCAACATTTCTGAAACGTGTGTTACAAGGAGTTGTGAGTAGTTTTGCATGTGGGCCTAATTGATGTTTCTTAAAATGCCATAAAAATGTTTTAATTATTAGCACTATCTCAAAGTGAATTATCATCTCAGGAGGACGCCTTTCCTAAGGGCTTCTCTCCCTCTTTGTCAACTTCACATCCACCAGTCTAGTGGAGCATTTGCACACTGCTCCCCTCCCTGGCAAATGTACCCATACAAAGAGCTGTATCCTTTCTTTGCAGCCTCTTCCACTGGCTCACACCTGAGCATCCCATGCTGAGGCCAGCACCGGGCAGCCTGCTCAGCATACCTTTTCAGCATACATTGTCCTTGAAGGTAAGTGGGATCTGTGAACAAACCTCGGGGACCAGGTGTATTTCAAAATCTTGAACTTTTTGGACTTTAGAAAGGTACTATAGGGCATATTACACGTATTACGTAAAACCCTAGTGGGGTCTGGGCAGTACTCAATAGTCAAACGCATCAACATTTCTGCATCAAATATTCACACTACCTGGAATAAAGATGACAAAGAGATCAGCTGAAGTCAGGTTATGCCGTCAAATCCGTTTGTTTGTTTTTTTAAATTTAGTTATCAGAACTGTTTTACCTTTTAGAAATGCAAATAAGGGATGGTAGGCCAACCTTGCCTCTCCTCTCTCTTCTTTTTATTACTTGAGTTGTTTGCCAAATTAATCTGCTATAAAGAGATTTCCACTTTGTTTGTAGGCAAAGTTTGAAAGCCAGTTAATAAATAGCGATGAAATCCTTGTGCTTGACCCAAATTTAAATAGAAAAAAAATCTTTGTTTCACTTGGGCAAATCCTTTTCACAAGGACCCAACACCTGCCCATCTGTCATCTTCTGTGTTCCCTAATTTGCCTTCACAGAACCAAGCCATCTGCCACCTTTCAGCCTCCACCACCTTGCACCTGCACCATCCAGATGGCCACCTTCTCTTCAAAAGCGTCTGATCCCTGCTTTAATCTCCCCTGACGTCCAGAGTCAGTGTGTGTTAATCACAGAGTTATGCGGCAGCTTCATCCTGGAAGGAAAAATGATAGCTCCCCATTGTCTGAGGGTCATTCACAGCCTCCTCTTAAATAGAATTGGTGTGGGATCACACAAAATCTTTTGATGAATTTCAGAGAAATCTCCTAGAGGGCCGCCCCCAAGATATAACACTCATCACTTTCAGGTTGACCAGATGCAAACACCGCATTTTTTTCTAACCCACACCCACTTTCCACAAAGCCCTCTCTGGTCAAATCCACAGCATCCTCGATCTGTCCTCCAGCCTCCCTTAGCAGGTAGGCATAATGCTTTAGAGAGGGCTGAACACACATGCTCATGTTTCTGCTCTTTTTATAACCCAGACGTTGGGTTATAAAGTTGGATGTCAGAGGATAGTCCTGCATCCTCCAGACATTTTTATAGCTCTGATCCCTATCTCATGACAATCCTGGACTGCTTCAGGGCCCTTTGCTTTCTGGTGTTTGCTCCACTTTCCTGATGCCACTGAATTCCGCATCTCTTGCCTCTTGCCTCTGAGCATGACTGATGGTGCATTAGCTCATATGTGGAGCAAACCTCCCCTCTTTGACCATCTCTAGACTCTTGCGTGGCAGGCACTCAGGGCAGTACACTTTTCCCTGAAGGTGTATTAGGTGGAGTGGGGCCTGGCTACATCACAGGTCCGGCCATTAAGCAGCTTAAAAGTGACTATCTGACCTCTGAAAAAATAGGCTTTGAACTTAGGCTCAGTCCCCTACCTCTCTCCATGGCATCTCTCCGTGTGGCATCTCAAAATTCTGCTCATTTGAATTTGCAGAGCAATTTTACTTTCTTTGCTGCAGTCTGGCTGAAATGAACCAGGCCTAATTGGACCAAGGCCAAACTATGTGAGCTCTGCCACACTGTCCACCAGCAGGGTGCTTGACGCAGCTTCTCTTTGATGAGCACCTGTATCTGTGGTCAGATTCAGGGTATGTGTGTGCCTGTGAATCTAATTGTGCAGGGTCTGGGTGTATTTGTGTTTGCATCTGTATCTCTAGATTTATGTGTCCTGAGAGAGTGCCCAGCTGTAATAATAATAATAGTAGCAAAAACGGGAGCCCACACTGGGCTAGGTACTGTCCAAGTACCTAACATGTAATCGTTACAACGTTCCTGTGTTATTATCATTCCTGTTTTACAGACAAGAGACCTGAGGTATAAAAAAGTTAAACAACCTCACCATCTCCTCAAGTGGCTGGGGATCGCTGGGTGTGGGGTCCTCTTAAACATCTTTCTCTGTGTATTTTACGTAGTTGTGTGCTCTTACGTGTGTCCACATTCGTGTGTGTGTGTGTGTGTGTGTGTGTTCATGGACCCAGAAACCCCATATTCTCATCCTGGACCCTTGCTTACCTTAGAGTTGATCTCTCCTGTCCTGGTCCCGGGAAGGTTTGTGTCCAAAGTGATAGGTCTTGGTGTGCGGACCATGGACAGTGATGAGAGAGGGTGATATCTGTGCCTGCATTCCTGACATGATTGTAGTCCCCCAGCTTGCCTGCTTTTTCAGCAGGACCAACATTCCGTGTCTTCTGTGAGCTTCTCTGTAGAAACTAGTGGGAGAGGCCCTGTGGGTGGCCAGGGCTTGGCTCCTTTCTTTGGTGGTACGCAGGTGTTGTCAGGCTCCACTCGTTAGGGCAGATCAAGACCAGGTAGGTTCCAGCTGCCACGTGAAGAGATGCATGCAGATTGGACATGAGGCAGGACTTCCTAGCAGTGAAGGTTAATGGATAAAGGACTATCAAAGGGCAAAGGTGGCAGACAGCGCTCGCCTTGTTCTGAGCACAGATGAAAACCCACCTGTCTAATGGTTTGAATGTTTACCTACTTCTACCAAATGTTGAGGACCATTATTGCCTCATGCTGTGCCGAACATTTTATAAACGCCATCTCTAACCCTTAAAACAATGGAATTAGCGCAGCTTGTTGCAATTGTCCTCTTGTTATTAAAGAGGAAATGAGGCTCAGACAGTGACTTATCCAAGGTCACACAGCTAGTGACCGATCCAGGGTACAAATTCAAGTCTTTCTGCCTCCGAAGTCCAGGTTCCTTCTACTACATAAAATTATCTGCAGGCTATTTGCTGATTTCCTTGGTATATTTCTGTTTCCTTGGGTAAGTTGCCACCTCATGCTGGAGGGGCTGCTGTGTTTCTGTAATCCCAGGGTTTGCTGGCTTGGAGGGAGGCAGTCAGCAGTCACCTTCTGAGCCATGCCAGCCATTAAAAGCGCACAAGGCTTTCCTCCAGCTACTACTGTTGTCCATCCTTACAAATTCTCAACACACGGATCCAAGGGTGATTCTACCCACTTTACAGTAAGGGAAACTGAAGCACCTGCCCACTGTCACCTCTGCTGGCTTCTGGTGTCTTCCCACCCAGGTCCACCGTGGGACTTCCTGGTCCTGAACCTCCCCTGCCTCACCAGCTTTTACCATGTGGGCTGTGGCTGATAGGTGGGGGATCAGAGCCCAAATGCTCCACAAGCAGAAACTCTTAACTTCCCTGCGGGGGCTCAGGGGACCCAGTTCCCCGCCCTCCCTTTCCTAAGAATTGCTTTCAGGGGAAAGCTCTGAATCCTCACAGTGGTTTCCCAGGCCCTGCCTGACCTGAGTCCTGCCCCTTGTTTCACTCACCTCTCCTGGACCACACCAACCACTCTGTCTCGCAATGTCCCAGAGCTCTCAGCTTCTTCTGCTTCTTCTGCTTGAAGTACTCCTCCTGGGTGAACTTTCTACCCTCTCAGTCTCCTCTTACGTGGACTTTATTTATTTATTTTGAGCTGAATTTTCGCTCGTGTTGCCCAAGCTGGAGCCTAATGGTGCGATTTTGGCTCACTGAAACTTCCATTTCCCAGGTTCAAGCGATTCTCCTGCCTCAGCCACCTGAGTAGCTGGGATTACAGGCATGCACCACCATGCCTGGCTAACTTTTTGTATTTTCAGTATACATGGGATTTCACCATGTTGGTCAGACTGGTCTTGAACTCCTGACTTCAGGTGATCCACCCACCTCAGCCTCCCGAAGTGCTGGGATTACAGCCGTGAACCACCGTACCCAGCCCTTCTTATGGGGACTTTCCTCAGGGAAGTCCTCTCTGGCCCTCCAGGTCCTGCCAGGACCACTGTTAGATACATTCAGAGCCCCCTGAACTATTCATTCATCGTTCACAGCAAATTGCAGGCAATTATTTGTGTGAGTGTTTAGTGTCCCCCTGCCCAAGACTACAGGGTGTGTGAAGGCAGGGACTGGAAGGCACAGGCATGTGTCTTGTCCATCACCGTGACTCCAGTCCACAGCACCTGGCACAGAGTGGCTGCTCAATAAATATTTGAAAGATGAATATCAACATGCTGGAAAGAAGGAGGGAGGGAGGGAGGGGAGGGTAATCAGCCTCTGAAATCCCACGAGAATTTGGTTTGAAAGTTGCGCCACGTCCTTTGAACTCCAGTGCTCACTAGCTCATTTTGCTGTAGAAATGTCAGTGGCAAAGCCGGCATCCCTTTGAGGCCACTTAGGGGAGAAAACATATCATAGCAGGACAGTCAGAGGAAGCTGTTCCCAGGAATGTTGAGACTCCTACTCTGCGGGTCCCTGACTCACCTCCCAGACACGTCTGTGACGTTGGCCTCAGTCAAGGTGCTCATCACTCACAGGCGTGACTCCTTTGGACCCTGCGGTCCCAGATGACTCAGTCTCCACTCCAGCCAGAACTCCCGCTGTCTCCTGCAGCCTGCCAGCTGGGCTCTGAAGCCCTGACACTGCACGTGTGGAGGGCTGAGGTCGCCATCTCCACCACCTCTGCCTCAGCCTGCCCTCAGACCTCAGTCACTGTGGACTTTCTCTCCTTCCCCAAGAATGCTTCATTTGTCACCTCTTTCTTGAGGGAGGACAGGGAGGGAGCAGGAAGGCTAACTCTACTCCTGTGATCATCCTGCCGCTCTTTCATTTCTAGGAGCCAGCCAAGGAGATGTGTTCCCTTAGACCTGCTTGTGACCCCCTTAGGGAGGCCCCCAGGTGAGGCAGGCCTGCCCTCCATGGTAGAGTCAGATTTACCATGAGTCTCACTCACCCCGGGGAGTCTTGGAAACACTGAGGGAGGCTGTAAGAAAGGTTGGGATGAAGCACGGTGTCAGAGGCGGCCGCAGTGAAACTCTTGCTTGCTCATCGCTGTGGATGACCAGCAGTGGCTGTACCGTCCAGACCCATCTACCCACTTAACCACCAGCCTGCAAAGTCAGGCCTGATGCAGCTGGAGCAGCTCAGTGGAGGCAGGGACACAACCACAGGTCTCAGGTCAGAGAGGGTGCTCTGTCCCTCACATCCCCAGGATGGTGCTTTCCCCATCCTGTTTTTCTCTTACCCCAGGCATCTTTGCCTGGGAAAGTCCTTTAGAAATCCACAGCTGGCTTTTCCCAGAAGGCTGTCTGCAGGCACTCGGCAGTAAAGGGCTCTGTGTTCCAGCTACAGTGGGCAGCCCCAGCTTTGACCTGGGTACAATGCAGCTTTTGGGCTTCCCAGGATGCTACCACAGGCGTCAGTGACTTGCAAACCTGCTGGCCAAAGTATGGTCCCTGGAGCATCATATGGGACTGCTGTACATGACTGACACCTGGGGGTAGGCTAATATAGGCCAGCCCCCTCATTTCACAAATGGGTAAACCGAGGCCTAGGTCACACTGGCAGTGAAAGTGTGAGCTGGGCCTGAAAGAAGGCCTTCTCTTTCCAAGGTAGGAGGTCTCTCTGAGAGCTTCCTGAGGGTGGAGCCTCTGTCTTATCACCTCTATGTAGTCTCCAGTGCCAGCATCCAGCCTCGTGCAGAGATGAATTGTAAGGCCTGCCCCAGAGAGATCTTAGAGAGGCCCTAGAAGGAAGAAAAAGGTAAAAGGGAGGCTTTGCCATAGAAGGAAGGCTGCTTTAGGGTCTTCTCAGACAAAGTAAGCTATTCCTCTGAAACTCCAAGCAGGAGCTAATCAAGGACATTCCTTAACTTGAACTATTGTTTGCTTGTTTTGGGGACGGGGGTTCACTCTGTCACCCAGGCTGGAGTGCAGTGGCACTATCATGGCTCACTGCAGCCTTGACCTCCCAGGCTCAAACAATCCTCTCACCTCAGCCTCCTGAGTAACGGGGACTACAGGCACATGCCACCATGCCTGGCTAAATTTTTTTGTTATTTTTTGTAGAGATGGGGCCTCACTCTGTGGCCCAGGCTGGTCTCGAAGCTCAAACGATCCGTCCACCTTGTCCTCCCAAAGTGCTGGGATTATAGATGTGAGCCACTGCACCCAGCTTTAACCTGAACTCTTGACAGACTAGATAAGCAACTCACACCGGGAGCTATCCACACTTAAGCAAGAGAGTAAAATGGGACAGAGCACATATTTATAAAAATGATGAGCCAGGCGAGGTGGCTCATGCCTGTAATCCCAGCACTTTGGGAGGCCAAAGTGGACAGATTACCTGAGGCCAGGAGTTTGAGACCAGCCTGACCAATATGGTGAAACCCCATCTGTACTAAAAATACAAAAATTAGCAGGGCGTGGTGGTGTACACCTGTAATCCCAGCTACTCAGGAGGCTGAGGCAGGAGAATCTCTTTTTTTTTTTTTTTTTTTTGTACTTTAAGTTCTAGGGTACATGTGCACAACATGCAGGTTTGTTACTTATGTATACATATGCCATGTTGGTGTGCTGTACCCATTAACTCATCATTTACATTAGGTATTTCTCCTAACGCTATCCCTCCCCCCTCCCCCTACCTCTCGGCAGGTCCCGGTGTGTGATGTTCCCCACCCTGTGACCTTGTGTTCTCATTGTTCAATTCCCACCTATGAGTGAGAACATGCAGTGTTTGGTTTTCTGTCCTTGCGATAGTTTGCCCAGAATGAGACTATCACTGTCCAGATGTTACACCCCACATCATAGTTGACATACTGCCAGCTCCATCCTTGCCCCAGAATGAGTGGCCTTCTGGAGATGACCAGATGTTTGGGCTCCCAGGGATAACCCCAATTCAAGTGGCAGTCCTGAGCCTTCCAAGAACTGCACGCTGAAAGACAGGACAGTTCAGGGCTGCAGAGACTTGCCAGGGAGACGTCCACTGTCTGGGAAGAGGAAACGGCTTCCTGGGTGCAGGCTGAGAGGAGAGGGGCCCAGACATGCCTGGGAAGGGGCTTCACACAGAGGCAGAGGCAGTGGCCCAGGAGACAGTGGCCCAGGAGACAGTAGTCCTGAGAGCAGAGGTGTCCACAGGCAGAAGTGAGGTTAGTTAGTACAGGGAAAGTGGCCAGGGCTGGAAAGAATGGCTTTTTTGGGAGAGAAAAGGGCCTTGAATGTAGGATCAAGGGACATAAGCTTTTTCTTGTAGGAAGTGGGACACAACCTCATGATTTCCACCCTACCCTCCAGCTTTTCTATTCATCTTCTTAATAACCCAGATGTATTAGGCCATTCTTATGTTGCTATAAAGAAACATCTCAGGCTAGGTAATTTATACAGAAAGAGGTTTGATTGGCTCATGGTTCTGCAGAGTTTACAGGAAGCATGGTGCTGGCATCTGCTCAGCTTCTAGGGGAACCTCAGGAAGCTTCCAATAATGGCAGAAGGGGAAGGGGGAGGAGGTGTCTCATATGGAGAGAGCAGGAGCAAGAGAGGGAGAGGGGGAGAGTTCCACACACTTTTAAACAACCTGATCTTGCTAGAAATCATTCATTATTGTGAGGACACCACCAGGGGGATGGTGCTAGCCCACTGATGAGAAATCCACCCACATGATCCAATCACCTCCCACCAGGTCCCTCCTCCAACATTGGGTATTAAATTACAACATGAGATTTGGTGGGGGCAAATATCCAAACTATATCACTAGGTATAGCAAGAACTTATTTGACAACAAAAGAAGTATAGCAAAGGCTTTGTGTCCATGGGATTCACTGGTCTTACCACATGTCCCATCACCCAGAAGCAGTAGGCCAGATAAAATGGTGGAAGGGCCTGCTGAAAACCCAGTTATAGCTCCAGTTGGGAGAAAATACCCAGCATAGGCTTTGACTCAACAATGAGTATGTAATGCTGCTTTTCCCATAGCCAAGATACTGAAGTCTGGGAATCAAGGGCAGAAGTAGGAGTGACTCCTGTCACTATTACAGCCAATAATCCATCAGCAATGTTGCTTCCCATCCCAACTTACAGCCCTGCTGGTTTGGAGGTCTTTGTCCCCAAAGGGAGAGCACTCTACCAGGAGACACAAACACTGATTCCATTAGAATGGAAGATGGGACTGCCATGTGGCCATTTAGGCATCCTTGTGCTACTGAGCCAGCAAGCAGAAAAAGGAGTTACTTTACGGGCTAGCATGACTGATCCTGATTACCAAAGGGAAACTGGGTCATTGCTACACATGGTGAGGGGCACAATGCCTGGAACTCAGAGGATGTCCTAGGCTGCTGCTTGGTATATCTATGTCCATGTCCTATGACTACTGCCCAGAGGTGGATACAAGAAAGGTGGGATGTTTTGTATCCTGATTTTGACGGAGGTTGAGTGCATCTTTGTTTTTCTGAAGGATAATTGCATCTTATTATATGGAAACATAAGATAGTAAAAGTTAATGAAAAATTTCAACAGCCGAAAACATGTCAGGGCCACTGAGGACTCAGATCATCTAGGCACAAAGGTTTGGGTCAGCCCATCAGGTCAAGAACCCCAGCCATCTGAGAACATGGAACAGGTCAAAGAAGAAAGAAGTAGTACATATCAACTACAGCCTCATGATCAGCTGCAGAAACAAGGACTGTAGCAGCTATGCTTGTGTGTGTGTGCATGCATGTGTGCGTGTGTGTATTTCTCCATTCTTCCTCCCATTTTTATTTTATGTGAGGATTGCCATTGGTAGTTACCTGTAAAATTTGGTCTTAGGTTATGAAGTAATGGGGCAGGACTATGACAGAATCAGAGAAATAATTAACATCACCCAGAGGTAGATCCTATGACTACTGCCCAGAGATGGATACAATAATGGTGGGATGTTTTGTATCCTGATTTTGATAGAGGTTGAGAGCATCTTTGTTCTTATGAAGAACAGAGAGTTGAATCTTATATGGAAGCATGTGGTTGTAATTGTTATATGGAAATTGAAGTATTAAAAAAAAGGGTGTGTATATCAGTGTTCAGTAGCTAAAGAGATAGAATGTGTTGGTCATTATGTCATTATCTCTCTGCCCCACATCCATCTCCTTATGCTCTTTTGGATGCTGGGAGTAGGACTCCACACACTATATCTTCCTTTAGCTAACCTGGTCCCTGTTGGGCTCCGCTAACAGGAGGTGCTAGATAGAGGCAGAACTTGTTCCTTCCTTTTTGCTTTCTGTCTTAGAAATGGGCCTTCCCCTGTGCAGCAGCATTGGGTTCCAGCCCCCAGTTTCTTTATAAATTCCTAGAACCAGTTTCATCTAGGTTCTGATAACCATACCTTCTATTTGTTTGCCATTAAACTTTTATATCAACAGGGTGTGTGTGTGTGTGTGTGTGTGTGTGTGTGTGTGTGTGTGTGTGTGTGTGAGAGAGAGAGAGAGAGAGAGAGGGAGAGAGAGAGATTGAGGGAGAGAAAGGTTATACTTCCTGGGCTGCAATATTAAATGGTTGTTTTGTTTTTTGATTATAGGTTGTGGTCAAAGAGTTTGGAGAAACCACTGGTCTAGGGATCTTTCTTTGTTTCTTTGCTTTGCTTTTCAGACATGGGGAAAGTATATTTTATTTTATCAGTCAAATGAGTACTCACTGAGCAGCTATATACCTGCTGGAGATTCAGAAGAAGCATTGCATGCCCCTCAGGAGTTTATACTGTATCAACACAGCAGGCAATATGAGAGAGGGGGTGGCGTGTGAGAGGGCAGGTGTAGGCTGGATGAGAAGATGGATGTTTGGATGTGCCCACTCAGATGCTACCTTCTTGACATTTTGACAGGTTATGTCAAAGCATAAAACTCTGTTTCTTAAAGTCATCAGTCAACATACAAAACAGGCTCTCATAACACTTACTCCGGTCCTGACTCTCACCCTACCTGGGGGTGAGGCTCAGGAAAGAATGTCTATCTACGTGTTCCTTTTTTTTAAGCCTAAAGTTTAATGGTTGGGTTTTAGGCTGAGTCGAAAGGTCCTCACATCAAAACAACCGCGTGTGAAGCAGCTGCTACAGTTGCAGTCAAAATGGATGCAGGAAAATTCCATGGGCCTTCCCCATGGGGGCCTCTCACACAAACTCTTACTTTTCCACTCTGCCAACTTGAGGTCAATATGGCTTTAAAAGGGTGGCATCTGTGTCAGCCAGCTCTGGCCTCCCAGGCGAGAGCTAAGTAAACAGGAGTCCTGGGGATGGCAGTTTCTTCACGAGAGGGCCACGGTGGGTTTTTCCAAGGGAATGAAAGGTTGCCTTTGTGCAGAGACGAGGGTAAGGAGAATCTGCTCTTTCAGGCTGCCTGCTCTCCATGACCTCATCGCTGTTGACTTTCCCACCATTTCGTCTTGGAGCCAGAGAGAAGGCAGACAAGGGACTGGTGAATAGTGTCACCTCACTATAGAGTCAGGGAGGCAGGGCACGTCACGAATGGCCACTTCTCAGGTCAGATGACAGGGTGCTGAAGGAGAGAGAAGGGCAGCTACGAGACCCTGAAACAAATCTGTCTTCACCCCGGACAAGGCGCCCAGGTGCGCCCAGATGCCAAAGGCCTGTATTATTTTTCTCAGGAGGATCTAACATGGAAATGACACTTTGCCCTGTAATTTTGGCACTTCCTGGAAAACCATAATTACCCATCCCATTATAATTACCCTGCCATCACTCTTCTATTTGGAACCCTTGCTTCCGTGCGTTCTATTCTTACATTCCTTCCCTGCCTTGAGAAACAAGACAAAGCACTTTAAATGGTTTCTTGATGGACATTTTTCTCCTCAAAGGACCTTTATATATTCCATACTACCACTTGAACATCTATTTTAACTTTCATATAAATAAGAGTATTTGTCTAAGTGAGTGAAAGGAGAGGAACACAGAGCTATTTTTCATGACCAGCCAAGAATAGAACCAAATGTTCTGTTCTCATCTATGTCATCTCCTGATTTTGCTTCTTCTTTAAAATGTCTACAAAGAATTCAGCCTTTTCAGGAAGAACCAGCCTGATGTGCAGGAAGAACACACCATCATCCAGACGTTTGCCTTTGCAGGAAGAACCACACCCTTCTGGGGTGGGTTTATTAATTGAAGAAATATGGATTAGACAAAATCAGCATTTGATTTCTCAGCATTTTCCTGAGTGCTAAAGCTATGCCACCAGGGATTTCAGGTGGCATATAAGCAGCATATCAAGTGACAGTGAAGCAGACACTGAAAGAATTATTTCCTTTGCAATTGTCTTTCCGTCCTTTGATACTATAGGGGAGAAAGTCTCAATTTGGTGCTGGTGGGCCTCTCATACGTTTCTAATGCTTTCTAATCTTCCTGTGTGACAGATAGAGCAGGGCTTAGGTCCTAGCCTCTGCTGGCAGTAGGAGTTGGGATTGAATAACATCATTTTGATTTTATTATTTTAATTTTTTTCTTCTACTTTCTATTTATTTTAGGTACAACTGGTTTTCTACTTACAGTAAAAATATAGCTTACTTTTTAATTTTTATTTTTTCATCAAAAAGGGGGTTCATTTTTTCACTGGGAGAGAAAAGCAAGAATTGGGGTGGAAAGTGTGCTTTAAGTTAACCTGTCTGGATTAACCTTCCCAGATACTGAAAGAGTCAAACCAAAGAAACGTATGGCACCTGCAAATGTTGTATTAAAGGTGATCAATTTGGGCATGCCCTTTGCAAATGAACTCTGACTTAAACAGCAGGAATAACCTGAGTACAGATAAACACCTCTGACACTTAGCTGGGGATCAGAGGGGTTTCTTTTCTTTATATAAAAAATCACGATGGTTTTTTTTCCTTTAAAAAAATTTATACATACAGACTTTGGCACGTTTGCTCTCACAAAAATGAAATCATGTTGTGCACACTGTCCTGCATTTTGCTTTATTCATTCAAAAAACCTCTCAGAAGTCTCTCCAAGTCCACTGCTATGGCTCTTATTCATCTTTAGAAGCCATATATACCATGTATATACTATGGTGTAGATGTATCACAATTACTTCAACCATCCTTCCTACGTATCATGCATTCACACTGATTCTGATTCTTGCCCTTCATAAACAATGCTGCTAGAAACATTCTCACGTGTATGCCTTGACATATTCATTGTTTAATTTCTAAGTGAGATCCTCAGGAATGGGATTTCTGGTCAAAGGGGAACTGTATTTTTATTTTAATAGATGTTCATAGATTATATTCCCAAAAACCTATAGCAAGTCACATTTCCACCAGGTCCATAGGATAGTGCCTCTTTCCTCAGCCTCCTCCAGCAATCCATGCTATACCTTCTTAATTTTTGCTAGTCAAATGAGCAAAAAGTGAGATTTTATTTTTTAATTGAATTTGCATTACCTTGATGGTTGGTGTTTTTGAGCATTTTCTCTTTTGTTTCTTGGTCATTCTAAACTTCCTCTTCATATCCTTTGCCCATTTTTTTTTTTCTATTGAGTCATCTCTTACTTATCAATTTGTAAAAGTGCTTAGTATATTGTAGATATTACTCTTTGGAATTATGTTAATTTTTTTTTTTTTTTTTTGAGATGGAATTTAGCTCTCATTACCCAGGTTGGAGTGCAATGGCACTATCTCGGCTCACCACAACCTCCGCCTCCTGGGTTCAAGCTATTCTCCTGCCTTAGCCTCCTGAGTAGCTGGGATCACAGGCATGCGCCACCACGCCCACCTAATTTTGTATTTTTAGTAGAAATGGGGTTTCTCCATGTTGGCCAGGCTGTTCTCAAACTCCCAACCTCAGGTGATCCACCTGCCTCGGCCTCCCAAAGTGTTGGGATTACAGGCATGAGCCACCGCCCCTGGCCGTTTATTTTTTTTATTTTTATTTTTTTTGAGACAGAGTCTCACTGTCACTCAGGATGGAGTGCTGTGGCACGATCTTGGCTCACTGCAACCTCACCTCCCGGGTTCAAGCAATTCTTCTGCCTCAGCCTCCCAAGTAGCTGGGATTACAGGTCTCTGCCACCACGCCCAGCTAATTTTTGTATTTTAGTAGAGACAGGGTTTCACCATGTTGGCCAGGCTGGTCTCGAACTCCTGACCTTGTGATCCACCTGCCTCGGCCTCCCACAGTTCTGGGATTACAGGTGTGAGCCACCGTGCCTGGCCTGTGTTAAATTTTTTTAAGAATATATTGGAATAATCTGTTATTCGAAGTATTTTAGCCATGCAAAAGCTTTACATTCTATGTATAGTCAAATATGTCTATCTTTTCTTTTCTAGCTCGTGCTGGTTAAGAAGGACTATCCTAGATTGTATGAAGAGTGTTCTAGATTTTCTTGCAGGAATTTCTTTGTTTTGCATGATCAATCTAAATTTATTTTTTGATATGATAAAAGAAGTACGGTACAATTTTTATTTTTTCCAGATAGATAGCCTGTGGTACCAATAATCTATTTCATATCCCACTGAATAAATAATAAATATATTCATAATAAATTATCATATAATCTGGAATCGAATCCCAGATTGTCTAATCTGGTCCACTTTTCTATGTGTCTATTCCTATGCCAATACCATAGTAATTTGACTACACTGACTTTGTATTACATTTGATACCTGCTAAAGATCCCTCACCTATTTTTTCATATACAGTTTAATCTTTATAATCATTAAAAGCATTTATAGTTTACAATATTGCCATCCCAAACAAGAATATGTTATGTTTTTTAATGAGATTTTATAGTTTTCTACAAATAGACCGTGTGTGTGTGTTGTTTTGTTTTGCTTTTTTTTTTTCTTGGAAGTGAAGTTTCGCTCTTGTTGCCCAGGCTGGAGTGCAATGGCACTATCTCAGCTTACCTCAACCTCCGCCTACCGGGTTCAAGCGATTCCCCTGCCTCAGCCTCCTAAGTAGTTGGAATTACAGGCATGCGCCACCGTGCCCGGCTAATTTTGTATTTTTAGTAGAAATGGGGTTTCTCTATGTTGGTCAGGCTGGTCTCGAACTCCTGACCTCAGATGATCCAGCTGCCTTGGCTTCCCAAAGTGCTGGGATTACAGACGTGAGCCACTGCTCCCGGCTGACTATGTGTTTTCTATGCTAAATTTATTCTAGGCACCATATAACATTTGTCACCCTTGTAATGAAAAACATTTTCTGCTTCTATATCTAGACGCTTATTGTGGAAATAAGGGAAAACTATTTTGACATATATATTACCTGTCAAGCCATCTTCTAAAATATCTTACTAATTCCAGCAGATTTTTTCTCTAAAATCTTTTGAATTTTCTGTGTGAACCATAACATAACCAGAAAAAGATACATAGTTTTAATTTTGTTTATAACAATTATTTAATATTTTCCTATTATTGCATCTGTTAGAACCTCCAAATTGACGTTGGACAGTAGTGGTGAGAGCAGACATCCCTGTCAAGTTCCTAACTTTAATTGAAATTATTTCAGTGTTTCCCTACTTAGTAACATTTCCCACTGGATTTTGACAGTCTTTTTAAATATTTAGTTTTCTTTCTACTTCTATTTTACTACGATTTTTTTAGGAATGGCTATTGAATTTTACCAAGCCTTTGCAGTATCTGTTAATATGATCATATGATTTTTTGCCTTTAACATGCTAATGTAATAAATTATGTTGAATGGAGTTCCTGACATTTGTGCTTAGAAAAAAATCTGTTTGGTCAAAATACTTTTTAAAATATTTTCTGGAATTTATTTGCTACTTTCTTTGATAGTAACAAATATTTGTGGACAGCTTACTATATTGTAGGCATTGTTTATATCCACACCAGTGAACAAAATATAAAATTTCTGACCCCATGAAGCTTCCCTTTCAGCAAGCTGTTGTTAAAAAATTCGGTGACTTTCAACAACAAACCATTTATTTCTTACTCACAGGTCTGTGGGTCACCTGTTAGTTGTCTGGGCTTGGATTTAATTTTCTAGTGTACTTTTTAGACTTTTTGTTGAATATCATACTTACAGAAAAAACACAAATCATAAGTGAGGAAACAATTATGTAACCACTACTCAGGTCAAGATAGATAACATTTCTATTATTCGATAACATTTTTATTTAGAGTTTTTGCAATTACATTAAAAAGTAAAGTTTGGTCTTCTGGTTAGACAGGCTACTAAATAGGATTATTGTACACAGTTATAGTTCTTTCATTCCCGCCACCTCCAACTCCCACCTTTGCTGTGGCTTCATTGAGGATGGAGTATAGGCCACCACCGCACTGGTAGTTTGTGAGTTGCTTTGGCCAGTGAAATGTGAGCAAACACAAGAGATGTCACATTCAGCCTTGGTTTGGCTTGACTTCTTACAGTGTTATCCTTCTCCTTAAGAAGACCATTTATGTGGAGACAACATGTGGAGCAGAAGTAACCCCAACCTGTAGCCTGAAGCCAAGCCTAACCAAGCCCAACCAAGCTTTGGATGATGGACAGACCTGTAGCCTGTGTAGAAAGCCACTGAGATTTTGTTTGTTTGTTTGTTTGTTTAAAATTGTTATGTAGCATTCTTGCAGCAGGACCTCACTAATACAGCCAGCTTTATTAAATGAATTGGAAACATTCTCGCTTTTTCAATGGGCTGATTTTCTTTAAAGATCAAAAAGAAAAACGCAAAAACTCAGCCATTAACCCATCTGATACTAGTATGTTCTTCAGTAGTAGATCTTTTATCACATTTCCTATCACGGTAATTGGTCTTTTCAAATTTTATATTTTTTCTAGGACCAATTTTGGAAATTTGTTTCCAGAAAATTATTGATTTTCTCTAAGTTTTTAAATGTGTTCTTGAAAATTTATGTGTAATATTTTTAATAATTATTTTATTTTATTTTCTGAGATAGAATCTCACTCTGTTGCCCAGGCTGGGGTGAAGTGGCATACTGTTGACTCACTGCAACCTCTGCCTCTCGGGTTCAAGCAGTTCTTCTGCCGCAGCCTCCTGAGTGCTGGGATTGCAGGTGTGCACCATCATACCCGGCTAATTTTTGTATTTTTAGCAGAGATAGGGTTTCATCATGTTGGTCAGACTGGTCTCGACCTCCTGACCTCAGGTGATCTGCCCACCTTGGCCTCCCAAAGTGCTGGGATTACAGGCGTGAGCCACCGTGCCTAGCCCCTATATTCTTTATAATTATTTTAATCTCATCTGCAGTTATGTTTCCTTTCTCATTCTTAGTCACGGTTTTGCACACTCCTTCCTTTGGTCTAAGGATTAAGATCAAGTTTGTGAAAAGGTTTATTTCATTCACCTTTTCAAAAAACCCATTCTGAAGTTTCTTTGTCCTTTGATCATCTTTTGTGTTTGTTTCTACTTTATTGATTTCAGTTTTTATATTTTTTAATTCCCTTTTTCTTGTTTCTTTTCTCTTTACAACTAAGATCCAGTTTTTTATTTCTCTTGGTTTATTTTGCTTTTCTAATTCATAACATTAATATTTAGTTCCTTTATTTTTCATTTCTCTTCTTAAATAATGAAGGTACTTTAAGTTATAAATTTCCTGTAAGTGAAACTTTCATTGTGTTCTACTGGTTTTGGTATGACTGAAATAGATCATTGCTTTCTAGATAGTTTATAATATAACTGTCAATCATTTTTACCCAATATTTGTGTGTGTGGGGGGGGGGGGGTATGTGCCACTACACCTGGCTGTCATACTTTTAACTTTTTGAAAATTATACTTATTCATAAAGAGGAATCCATGAATATATTTAATCATCTCAATTCAATAGCCAAATAGAATCTTCATCTTTTGGATATATATAATATATATACACACATATATATATACACACACAAAAATATTGGAAATATTGGGTAAAAAAAAAAATATATATATATATATATATATATAAATTGCAGAGAAAAATTGAGAGAAGAATACAGAGTCCCTATATACCCCCTGCTCCCTGCCATTCCTGCCCCCCCAAGACTGTCTCCTCCACTGTCAACATCCCACACCAAGTGCTACATTTGCTACAATCTCTGAACCCACACTGACACATCATTATCATCCAAAGTCCCTAGTTTACATTAGGGTTCACTCTTGGTGTTCTATGAGTTTGGACAAATGTGTAATGACATGCATCACCGTTATAGGTCATACACAATAGTTCACTGCCCTAAAAATCCTCTGTGCTCTGCGTATTCATCCCTCCCTCCCCTCAACTCCCAGCAACCACTGGTCTTTCCATTGTCTCTGGTTTTGCCTTTCTAGAACGCCAAATAGTTGGAATCATACAATACTTAGTCTTTTCAGATGGCCTTCTTTCACTTAGAAATATGCGTTTAAGATTCTTTCATGTGTTTTCTTGGCTTAGTGGGTCATTTATTTTTAGCACTGAATAGTATTCCACTTTCTGGATGTATCACAGTTTATTTATCCATTCACCTACTGAAGGACAAGTTGTTTGCTCTCAAATGTTAACAATCATGAATAAAGCTGCTATAAACATCCATGTGCAAGTTCTTGAGTGCACAGAAGTTTTTAACTCATCCGGGTAAATACTAAGTTACTGAATTGTATGGCAAGAGTATGTTTAGTTTTTTAAGAAATCGCCAAATTCTTCCAAAGTAGCTGTACCATTTTCCATTCCTGCCAGCAATGAATAAGAGAGTTCCTGTTAGTCCACATCCTCACCAGTATTTGTGTTGTCGGTATTCCGGATTTTGGCCCTTCTAACAGTTATCTTGTAGCTGTTTTAATTTGCAGTTCCCTGATGACATACAAGCATTTTCAAAGAGCATGTTTCCTAATTTTCTGATGGATTTGATTTTTGGTCACCCCTTAACTAGTTATGACTGATTTTATTGAATTATGATTGGAGAATGTAGCCCATAAAACCGGTATTTAATAAAATGTGTTAAAGTTTTCATCAAGTACATGCTAAATTTTTGCAATTGTTCCATGAATATATGTAATTTACTCAAAAAATGAAGATTCTGTTTGGCTACTGAATTGAGGAATTGAACATATTAGTTGATTCCTCTTTAAGAATAAGTATCATTTTCAAAAAGTTAAAAGTATGACAGCCAGGTATAGTGGCACATACCTATAGTTCCAGCTACTTGGAGGCCAAAGCAGGAGGATCACTTAAGCCTAGGAATTCAAGGCTGCTGTGAGCTGTGATTGCACCACTGAACTCCAGCCTGGGTGACAGAGCAAGACTCAATCTCCAAAAAGAAAGAAAGAAAGAAAGATGATTCAAAGGAAATTTGAGTACTGGATATTTAAAGGAAATTTAATGAAGGAACGTTAGAGTAAGATTGTCTGATTAGATATGAAACTGGTTAATGTTCTATAAGGCAATAAATCTTAAACGTTAAGGTTATCTTTTCTACAAGTCAGAAATTATTTGCATATTTACTAGACAAAAATATGCAAGTTAAAATGTAACCATTCCATGTGTAAGGTCTTTAAGCAAGCATAAAGAATGGGTTGACTAAAGTACATTCACCCTAAATCACTAAATACCCTTTGGGTGGCTCAGTGCCCCATATGACTTTGGAAAGATATGATAACCAAATGTCTGCCTTATTTTCAAGTTTTGGATACTTTTTTGACAATGCCTTATTAATTTTTCAATCTGATCTGTTTGGTTATGAGAATTGTATTCAAATTCTCTATATATATCTGTGTTTTTACCACATTTAGTAGTCGTATCATTTTTTATCTGTTTAGCTGCTTGCTATGCTGTCTGTTGCACACTAGTTTATGTTTATTATGCTCAATTCTTGTCACAATTTCCCTCCTTAATCTTTTTATGCTTTTAGCCTTAAATTCCAACTTGTCTGATTAGTATTGCCAATTAATTGTCTATTACATTCTTTTGTCTTAAAAAAGGTATCAAAAAGATACCTCTTTATCGACACTCTTATTTTTAACCATTTTATCATCACATTGTGTTAGATATTTCTTGTAAACATTATAAGGCCTCAAAAAAAACTGAAGTATTTAGTTCAGCCACATTTAAGGAAGTTGTTAATTTACTTAATAATCTTCCTTCCATCCTACTTTATGTGTTTTAAGACAGCCCATTGTCATTATTCACAGTGGTTTTGATTTACAGAGTCACTGAAAATGCTAAATAGTGAATGTTGAACCATTCCTCCTAGAGGAAATAGAGGGTTAGGTTTCTGTGACTTTCTGGGTTACATTTCATCAACCAATTAATGTATAACTTTGTTGTGGGTGTGTTTCTGCTTAAAGACACCTTATTTAATATATATCATTGACTTGTTAACATTGAACTCACAGCCAACAACACTATAACATATGCCTGAACAAAGCTTGTCTAATACATGTATTTTCTCCACATGGTACATCACAGCTTCTTGCACACAGGAACACTAGATAGCATCTCAGCACTACACTTGGGGGACATTTTTAAGGAGATGTGAAAATCAGAATAAAACATAGCAATGAATCTCTAAATTCAGAGTTTTATTTAGGAATCACAGAATTGCAATTCAGAGCATACGCACAGACTGGGATGGCCTTCCGTATGTCTGAAAAACAAACAGAAGTTTGGGGATTTTACTAGAAAAAGCCATGTTACCTATTGTTTTGAAAAGAGCTCATTAGTGCTAGAGAAGCTTTTGGGAACTGGCAAGCTCTGATTGGTGAGTGAAGGAGGTAGATAAAACCAATCTTTGAGTCAAGGCAGGTTGTTTCAGCAGCTACTAGGTAAAACTGGTCTTAGAGTTACAACAGGCTATTTCAGCAACTGGACTTGCAGCAAATTCAATTATTAGAGCTGGTACTATGTGCCCTGAGTGCTTTTCCCCCCAGCCCCTCAACTCCGATGTATTAAGTTGGTGCAAAAGTAATTGCGGCTTTAGCCATTAAAAGTGATGGCAAAAACTGCAATTATTTTTGCACGAACCTACTAGTTGCATATGATAAGAATGACTCAATTTGTGTAATCAATTTTCACAGAAGTCACCAGCCAGAAACACACAAAGATGACACTAAGCAGTCTGAGAAAAGAACTGTAATTTACAGTATGAGAAGTGAAACAAGAAGGTGGAGCATTGCCTTTGTCAACCTTAGCTGGGAAAGTGCCTGTTGAGTGACTCAAAATTTTCGCTGCTCTTGTGCATGTCCACAGATGATCATGAGTACTCTCCAAGTATTGATTTTGGGGGTTACAAATAAAGTTTAGTGAGTAGCTGTATTCACAAATACAGAATCCTAGAATAATAAGGATGGACAGGAATTGTTTTCTTCTCTCTTTTTGCTTTTTCTTATTTTTGCTGGCTTCTATTTTTCCCCTTGTTAATTTGAAAATTCTATTCTACTTTTCCAGTTTATTCTCGGTTGGTTCATTTATTTTGGGGGAACACCTTTTCTTGAATATTTTCGTGAAATAGCATTAGCCTCAATATTTTTCTTTTTCCATAACAAGTGAATCACTTGATCAGGTGTGGTCCTATAGAGTCTATTTCACTAGTCTCCAGCTTCTTGCACTGGATGGGAAGTCTAATGCCAGTGTGATTCTTTCTCTTTTTAGGTAAGTTAAGGTAATTGTCTGTATGTTGTAACAGTTTTCTCTTTATCCTTAGAGTTTAGAAATAGGCCTAGGTAATTTCTTAATCCATTCAGCCTGAAAATCACCAAGTTCTTTCAATCTCCAATCTTTAGTCTCAAATCTTTCTTTGCCTCAGGACAATGGTGGTTTTTAAAATTATTATTATGCTTATTATTTCTTTCATGTCTTCCTTTTCCTCCTTTGGAAGTCTTATCATTCATCCATGTTGGGTAATCAGATCTACCCTGCTAGACTGATCTTTTCCCTAATTTACATCCCTATATTTTTGTTCTGTGCTTTAAGCTGCCCTTGAGTGCTGACCTTGATTTCCCATCCCAATCATCTCCCTCCATTGTAGTGACCGTTTTCTTTTTCAAGTCATCTGATGAGTTGTTTAGCTGGGAAATCACTTTTTTTTTACAGCTTCGTAAAGTATTTCTTTCCTCCATTTACATATCTACAGGTGCTTTTTATTATTATTTTTTAAATTCATGTTGTCATCTGCCTCTTTCAACTGCTCTGTGTCACTGGATGTGTGTTTTGTTTGTCCCTCCTTACCTCCCTCTCTTTGCCAGCTCACTGGGTTCAGGTCTGAGGACAGGAACACCCTGAAGGACAGATGTTCTACTGAGAAAAAGGAGGGGAAAAGCTCCATCCTAAGTAGAGATACGCGGATGCTGCCCATCTCCTGTGCAGGCACCTGGAAAAGGCTTCCCTGACCTGGGCTTTATAGGGTCTCCCAACCTCAGGAATTAGGGAACTTAACCCCCTGGTTCAACAACTTCTTAGTTCTGGATGGGGCCCAGGGGTCCAGGTATCTTCATCTAGTGCAATGTTAACCTTCCATTGGTCACTGGGGTCCAAGCTCTCTCCAGCACTCACTTCCCAGACTTTGAGACGCCTCAGTATGTGCAGACCTAATGGGGAAGAACTACTAGTTCTGTTCTTTCTACTGGTTCCTACAACTGTTTAGCTTGAGAGGAACAGAAATTCATTTGGAAGTGGAGAGAAAGGAAACCATATTCCAGTTACCATGTCCCCAGAATCACCTCTAAAGTGACTTTTTAAAAATTAAATTTACGTATGAAATTAGATTTATGGAAAAGTATTAATAATATTACAGATGGTACCTGATATTACAGAAATCACAAAGGTGATGTTTGAATGACAAAGCCTGAGAACACTGCACCAGAAAAATATGAAATTTCCCTTCCAACTCTGGTGTTCTATTACTCTTCACAGCAGAGTTGCCAGAATCTTCTCCTAATAGGGTGTGACACGTCGCTTTAAAGAAAAAAAGGAAGGATGATAATCATAATTAAACGAGTTAAATGACTGGTTTTAATTACTTCTTCATGGTTATGCAAGCCGTACATCTATATCATATGGATAGCATAGCCATGGAGAGACCTCAGAATAGAGACAGATCATTTAAAAAAGCAAGGAGGCAGGAGTTACTGTATAATGTTTTAGAAACAGTCCAGCCGAGCAATTGCAGCAAGGACACAAAGCAATGGGGCTATTAGAGAAAGGCAGGACAGGAATTGCAGCCACCATAAGGGATTCCTCTGATGAAGCAACCGCTCCACAAAGGCATCTGGGTGAGCGAGGGTCTGGAGCCCAATCTGCCTTTACTAGAGGGAATTTCTCCCCAAATAAGAGCCCCGCATGTTTGTTTCTTATGCTGTGTAGTATTTACACAACAATGTGTGGGTGAGGGGAGGAAGGTCACTGTAGCACTTCTTAAAGGTCCAACTAGCCCACATATTCCTCTCAAAGCCACAGACGCACACAAAACTTCAACATTCACAGCCCTGGTCACTTGGGCTGCCATTGGCTCTTCAGCAACAGAGTCTGGCACTTCGTGCCGGGAGGTCTTGCCTCCATCTGCAGTGGACTCGCCCAGTTGCTCAATGTCTCCAGAGGATGCAGATGATTTCCCTGAGGGCCCAACACTACACTTAGCTGAGGACTCACAAGAATGCCTCCTTGGCCTCAGGAAAGCTTCAGGCCCAAGGGATGGTCAGAAAGGGCTTGCTTTCAGGCTACCGGCCTTACCAGTTCTGGCTCATTTCGTTTAAAATGGAACATAAAACACAGGGAGGGGATACAGCCCATCACAGTAGTTGTAAAAGCCTGACAACCAGAGGGACGTGGTGAAGGTGAGCCCTCTCCATAGCGGCTCAGGGAGCCCACTGACTGCCCCCCGCCCCACCCCTCCTGCCGAGTGAGTGGCAGGGCATGGCCGGGATGCAGCTCTCCTCCCAACTCCGACTCAGGACTTGCCCTGCTTGGGTCTCCCAGACCCGGGCGGCTCATGATGTTGAGCTCATCAGTCAACACTAGACACCACTTCTTTCTAAAGGCCGCGTGGCCCGATCGCCCACGCGGCTTTGGCCCCCACACCGGCCCAGGGCCCTTGGGGGCTCCGCGCGCACCGGGATGGGCCAGCTTCAGCCTGCGGAGAACAACGGTCCGCCCTCCCCGGCTGGCGCGTGGCCCAGCCCGGGGGGTTTCAGTCGCTTCGGAGAATTCCCTTATTGTTCGCAGGGCTCGGCGGCCGCCGCCTGCAGCCGGCGGGCTGCAAATCTATTCACCCTGCAGCCTGGCGTCCGGCGCGTCTCCCCCGCGCACCTGCCCCGCGCCCCCTCCCTTTCCGCCCGCCATCTGTCGTCTGAGAACCATTGTAAGCAGCCGCGCCTGGCGTCCTGGACTACACCCAAGGGGACGCGCGGCTTAGGCCTGGCGAGAGGCAAACAAGGAGGGTTTATTCCAGTCCCGTTTGGAGGTGACCTTAAGCAAAATAGCCAAGTCTGGGGGCATCCGCATGCTCCCCGGACCTCTGGCTTTTAGCGCGGGGTTTGGGGGCCCCTCCTGGACGCAGAGTCCCAGGGTTCACAATCCGAGCTGGAGCGTCCTGCCTGGGCGTTCTGGGATATAATCTGGCCTAGAGGAGCCCTGCAACGGCCGCTCCCCTCCTTGAAGAGCCCCGGGAGGCCGTTTCAAATGCAGATGTTGGTTTTGTCTGCCTGCACGTCTGATCTTCCGAATTTATACCAATTGTCCAGGCCTCTTGGGATGCTGGGTTGAAAGAAGAGTTTCTCTTTTCTGCAATGGCAAAGGCAGCCCTTTCAAGTCCCATCAGCCAGCCTGCTGCCTCCACAAGTCTGTACCCACATTTGTTGAATATCACACACCCTCCTTTCATGTCAGTGGAAAGTTTGAAATGTTTTAATATATCCCGACCGAAAACAAAACAAAACAAAGCTATGGCCATTGTGGAGCTTGCCTTTCACACTACAACCTTGTTCCGCAGTGATTCGAATCCACCCTCCTATCTCTCCAGACTCTTTGAGACCCTTTCCCTCCTCTCACTGTGCACCGCTCCCCTCGCCGGCCCTCCCCCCCAACCCCCTCCCCCCGCCCCCCCCCCCCCCCCGCCGCCACACACACAAACAACAAGAAGCACATCACAACTTTTTATAGATGGGGAAGCCAAGGCCAAAAGATGGGAGGAGCTATGGACAGCTGTGAACTTTATCTGTCTGCGGATTAAAACAAAAGGGACCCACACTCAATTTGAGCTATTACTAACAGCCATTTCCATGCAAAGAGAAGTGTCAGGGCTTAACGGGGGAGATCTGGGGCTGGTCTCTCAGGAAAAGCTTCTCCAGACAGACACCTCAGTGGAGTTACCTGGGGCAGTAGCCCCGACTCCTGCTCAGTCTCTTGACCCTGCCACCAAAAACGGGAGTGCCAGCACCCCAGAGGCTCCAGATCTCAAGAAGCACACTCACACAAGGCTGGGCAGAGTTCTGTGCAGACTGGGGCACTCCTCCTTAGAACTCTTGGTGCTTCCAGCCCATAATTCTCTATCCAAAGGGAGGCCTGGTGAGGATGAAATCACAACTGGAAATCAGAACTGGAAATATGGGTAGTTTATTGTATGTCAGATCTCTGCTCTTGGATAGAACTGGAAAAATGGGGGGAGGGAAGAATGTGCTTCTTTGCTTCCCTTTCGCCATCCCCTTCAGTTTGCAGATGGATTCTTTCTCTATATTTGTAAATATCACATATTATTCCTTCTCTCTCTCTTTCTCTCTCTTTCTGTGTGTGTGTGTGTGTAACACATATACCTGGTACAGAATTCAAAAGAAAAAAAATGGCTATTCAGTGAAAACCAATTCTCCCTTCCACCCTGTTCCCAGATAGCAGTGCTTGCTTTTCTGTTCCTGCTTGGCCCCAAGAAGGCCTAGGCTTCCATCTCCTGCCAGCTGTGGGACCCAGAGCAAGACTCTTTTTCTCTTTGAACACTGGCTGCCTCCTCAGTAAAACTAGTGTCAGACTACCTGCAGCATGAGCTCATTAGGACCAAATGAGAAAAGTGTCCCAGGCCCGCTGAAATGCTGTGCACCCCTGTTACCACTATTTGACTCAAAGCACTATTCTCATCCCCTCACCTTGTCTAGCAGGGGCTGAGGGACAGAATTTGAAGACCTTGGATAAGAAAATGAAAGATTTGTCAGGTGGCAGGCAATAGGTTGTTACAATGTGGAGGAGAGCTGGAGTTAAGGGGAAAATGGCACAAGAAGTTGAAGGGAGGTATGTCTGTCAGGTTGTGCTGTACAGCAAACAACCACGAAGTATATACAACTATAAGCATTTCTTTCTTGCTCAGGATTTGCAGGCCAGCTGCAGCTCTGCTTGAGACGTGGATTTGTGGGGTGGCTGGGACAGTTCTGTTGATGTGTCTTATTCAGTGGCTGGGCTGAGCTCCCTTGGGTGTGTCCTGACAATGACAGAGGCATGAACTGCCAAGCCAAACTACATAAGCGTCACATCTGCTAACATCCTATTGGGCCAATAAGTCATGTGGCCCAGTCCAAAGTCAAAGAGGGTAATGTTCACTCCTCCCACCATGAAATAGTGGCAAAGGTATGTATTATCAGGGAGCAAAGAATTGGGAGCAATATTTCAGTCTGTCTTCTCTACATTCCCCATCCCCACAGCTTTAAATACCATGCATTTGCTAAGGATTCCCTAACTTACATTCCACTCCACAGCTGTCCCCTAAGTTCCAAGCAGCCCCGAGTTCCCACAGCCCTCTCTTCCTCCAGTATCTCCACTTGCACATCTCACACACTTCTTCAAATAGAAGTATTAGTTCCCTGCCCCTACCCCAAGCCTGATTTCATCAGCGGCCCCACCTTCTACCCTCTTGCTCAAACCAGAGGCAAAGGATCACCTTTCACCCACCATCTCCCTCACCATCCATACCACGTTCAACCCACACAGATGATACTGCCTTCAGAATGTGCCTCTCCCTGACCAAGTCCTCTGCACCTCTCCCACCTACAGGTGACTACTGTAGCTTCTTGACTGCTCCCCCTGCTTCTGCACTTGCTTCTTCATGCTTTTCTCAACACAACCAGAGCAATACTCATGAGTGAAAGGTCAAGCCATGTCACTCCTCTGCTCCAAACCTCTGATGGCTGCCATCTCAAAGAAAAGCTGAAGTCCTTATGGTGCTCTGCAAGGCCCTACATAACCTGCCTTTGGTCCCCTACCTCTCTCACTTCCTTCCCTAATACTCTGGCCCTCACATGGTCTGCTCCAGCCACACTGCCCTCCTTACGGCTCTGCAAACACCTGTAGGCACACACTGTCCCCAGAGCCTTTGCATTGACTGTTCCCTCTCCCAGAAATGCTCCTCCCCCAAATACTTGTACTGCTAGTGCTCTTTCTGAGGAGAACTTCCCCTAGTCACCTTATCTAAAACATCTCCCCTGACTCAAACTTTTAGATCCCCATACTTATCACTGTCAAACATATGATACAATTTACTTGTTTATTTTGCTTATTTTCTGTGTCTAGTAGAGATAATGTATGCTCCATGTTGGGTGACCATCCCAGTTTGCCCAGGGCTGTCCCTATTTTAGCACTGAAATTACTATGTCCCAAGAAATTCCTGGAAAACTGGGATGGTTGATCACTCACAAAGGCAGAGATTTTTCTGTTTTGCTCACTATCTTATTTCTCTTCCTAGTGCTTAGCACATTGTCTGGCACTTATTAAATAGTGGTTGAATGAATGAATTAGCAGTCAAAATGACCATCTGAAATTTAAATCAGCTCATATCTGTCCTATGCTAAAAATTAATCGATGGCTGCATGTTGCACTTGAAACACAATTTAAACTCCTTTCATAGTGTATTAGATCATTTTCACACTGCTGATAAAGACATACCCAAGACCGGGCAATTTGCAAAAGAAAGAGGTTTAATGGACTCACAGTTCCACATGGCTGAGGAGTCCTCACAATCATGGCGGAAGGCAAAAGACACATCTCACATGGTGGCAGACAAGAGAAGAGAGCTTGTGCAGGGAAACTCCCCTTTATAAAACCATCAGATCTCATGAGGCTTATTTACTGCCATGAGAATAGCACAAGAAAGACCCGCCCCTGTAATTCAATTGTCTCATACTGGGTCCCTCCCACAACATGTGGGAATTATGAGAGCTACAATTCAAGATGAGATTTGGGTGAGGACACAGCCAAACCATTTCACATGGCCTCCAAAACTGCATCTCCTAGTCCTTTTCTGCAACTTTTCATACCTCCTCCTCCTCCAGTCTTGTTAGGCTCTGGGCCATCTGACCCTCTTCTAGCCTCTTCATGAACACCCACCCTCATAACAGCTCTAGGTCTTTGCTGTTGCTGTTTTCTTGGCTTCTCTTGGGGGCACCTGCTTATCCTTCAAGATTCAGTTCAAACAATGTGTCCTCAGAGAGGCCTTCCCAGGATTTCTGGTCAAAGAGGCTTCCTGCAGTGGCTACAGCTCCTTACCCAGTGTATTTCCTGCATCCCTTCATCACTAACTATATTCATCCCTGTTTATCTGTATGCTTGTGTATTTATTACCTGTTGCCCATGAGGGCAGGAGCCTTGTCTGCCCTGTTCTCTACCACAGCACCACCCCCTAGAACACAATGAGTTCTCTCCTACATCTGCTAGAGCAATGCCTTGTGGTCAGGGATGGAGGAGGGTGTTGGAAAGATTTCATGCACAGAGTGAGGAGCTAATTTTGCTGAGGATCAAATGGGCTCTTTGGACAGTGAAGGAATTCCTTGTGCATTTTCAAGGAAGATATCTGTAATAAAAATTATATTTTCCATTGATTCAGTACTTAACATGGGTCAGGCACAGTGCTAAGCACCTTCTGTACATCACCTCATTTAATCCCCACAATAATCTCATTATTATCTCCACTTTCAGCTATGACACTAACTACCTAATATTCATTCTTCACATCTTCTTTGTTAATAGAGTCCTGGCTTTGTGTAGGGTGAGAATGTGTCCAGCCCTGAATGATGGATTACAATAATCCTGTTCCCTGCATTCCCAGACTCCCTTGCAGCTAGGAGTAGCCATGTGAGCCTATTCAGGACAGTGTAAAAGAAGTAGAGTCTGTTGAGGGGCAAGGTGTTCTAAGAACGCTTCCATTTCTCCCACATCTTTCTTCCTAAATTAAGGTGTTGTGTTGTCTGGAGCCCTGGCAGCCGTCTTCTAACCATGAGAAAACAAGCTCCATGGTGAAAGTCATCAGACTAAATATTGCAAACCAGAAAAAGAGGAGTTCTTTCCTATTCTGGTCACATTGCTAAACAACTGAGCCAACACCAGAAACCACCTCCAATCTTTTTGTTGCATGAATGAAATAAGACCCTATTTGTCTAAGCTACCGTTAGCCAAATTTTCTGTCACTTGCAAGTGAAAACATTCCTAACTAATAGATTGGGTTTCAGATAACTTTGGAAAGAATCAAACCTAGAGAGGAAGATTTCTGTCTGGAGATTGTGACTCGTGGAAGTTCAGCAGTATAATGACAGGAATTTATGCCCACATTTTGTTATGGTGATTGATACTGAAGACAGATGCTGAAGCCATTACTTTTGAGACTACTTCAAAGAGAGAAGAGGATAAAGGTCATATTCACCACTAACCAGGATGTTATGGTGGATTTCCAAAAGTGACAGAGGGAGATCTATAGGAAAAGTTCGATTTAAAATGCAAGGTTTTGCATTCTGACAGGGTATAAAAGAATCAACATTTTTCAGCATTTACTGTGCTCAAGCACTATGTCAGAATTTTTACAGTATCAGCCCATTTGAACTTCCCAATTGCCTTGCAATGCAGAAATTAACATCTCCACATTGCAGAGGAGTGAACTGAGGAAAGCAGTAAAGTAAAATAGCTAAGAGCTACAGAATCAAAGCAATCCTACCTAAAAGCCCAGCAGGATTTTTTTTTTAAATAAATTGACAAGTTGATCCTAAAATCCATATGGAAATAGGAAGGACCTAGAATACCTAAAATAACCCTGAAGAAGAAGTTAAAAGTTAGAGGACTGACATCTGATTTCAAAAATTATTATAAGGCTACCATAATCAAAACAGCATGGCATTGGTTCAAAGATAAACAAATAAATCAGTGGAATAGATATATTCAATATATAGTGATTTTCTTTCTTTTGGATATTTACTCAATAGCGGAATTGCTGGGTCACATGGTAGTTCTGTTTTCAGTTTTTTGGTAAACCTTCCTACTGCTCTTCATAGTGGCTATACTAATTTACATTCCCACCAACAGTGTATGAGGGTTCCCCATTTCTCCACATCCTGGCCAGCATCTGTTATTCTCTGTCTTTTTGATAAAAGCCATTCTAACTGGGGTGAGATGGTATTTATTACGGTTTTGATTTGCATTTCTCTGATGATTAGTTATGGTGTGCATCTTTAAATATTCTTATCAGCCATTTGTATGTCTTCTTTCGGGAAATATCTATTTGGATATCACCCATTTTTTATTCAGATTATTTGTGTTTTTTTACTAGGATGTTTGAGCTCCTTATATATTCTGGTTATTAATCCCTTGTCAGGTGGATAGTTTGCAAATAGCTTCTACCGTTCTTTGGGTTATCTCTTCACTTTATTAATTATTTCCCTTGCCGTGCAAAAGTTTTTAGCTTGAGGTATTATTATTTGTCTATTTTTGCTTTTGTTGCTTGTGCTTTTGATGTCTTGCACAAAAAATATTTGCCCACACCAATATCATGGAGCTTTTCCCCTAACATTTTCTTCTAGTAGTTTCATACTTTCGGGTCTTAGATTTAAGTCTTTAATCCAGTTTGATTTGATTTTTGCATATGGTGAGAGTTAGGGGTCTACTTTCATTCTTCTGCATATAGTTATCCAGTTTACCCAGCACCATTTCTTGAAAAGACTGTCCCTTCTCCATTCTATATTCTTGGTACCTTTGTGAAAAATGAGTTGGCTGTAAATGCGTGGATTTATATCTGGGTTCTCTACTTTCTTCCATTTATCTATGTGTCTGCTTTTATTCCAGTACCATACTGATGTAGTTACTATAGCTTTTTGAAGTCAACTAGTTTGATTTCTCAGCTTTGTTCTTTTTGCTCAGTATTGCTTTGGCTATTCAAGGTCTTTTGTGGTTCCATGTAAATTTTAGGGTTGTTATTTCTGTTTTTATGAAGGATGTCTTTGGTATTTTGATAGGGATTGCATTGAATCTGTAAATCCCTTTGTGTAGTATTGTCATTTTAACAATATTAGTTCTTCCAATCCATGAGTGTGGAATATTTTTCCATTTTTAAATGTCTTCTTTAATTTCTTTCATCAGTGTTTTATAGTTTTCCCTAAAGAGTTAGTTCTTTCATGTCTTCGGTTAAGTTGATTCCTAGGTATTTTTTATTTTTTGTTGCTATTGTAAATAAGATTACTTTCTTGATTTCTTTTTCAGATTGTTGTCCGCATATGTAAAGCTACTAATTTTTGTATGCTGATTTTATATCCTGCAAATTTATTGAGTCCTTTCATCAGTTTTTTGGTGGAGTCTTTGTGTTTTTCTAAATATAAAATCACGTTGTCTGCATACAAGGCTAATTTGACTTCTTCCTTTCCAATTTGGATGCCCTTTATTTCTTTCTCTTGCCTAATTGTTCGGGCATGAACAACAGATTTTTTTTTACAAAGGCTCGAAAGTAATGCAGTAGAGAAAGAATAGCCTTTTCAACAAACAGTGCTGGAATAATTGGAAAAGCATATGCAAAATAGAGACTACAATAAAGAAGAAGAGGAGGAGAAGGAGGAGGAAGAAAAAAGAACTTGGGACAGGTGGGGTGGCTCACACCTGTAATCCCAGCACTTGGGAGGCCGAGGCAGGGGATCACCTGAGGTCAGGAGTTTGAGACCAGCCTGGCCAACATGGAGAAACCCCATCTCTACTAAAAATATGAAAATTAACCTGATGTGGTGGTGGGCACTTGTAATCCCAGCTACTCGGGAGAGTGAGGCAGGAGAATCGCTTGAACCCGGGAGGTGAAGGTTGCAGTAAGCCAAGATCACACCACTGCACTCCAGCCTGCGTGACAGAGTGAGACTCAGTCAAAAAAGAAAAAGAGAAAGAAAGAAAGAAAGAAAGAAAGAAAGAAAGAAAGAAAGAAAGAAAGAAAGAAAGAAAGAAAGAAAGAAAGAAAAAGAAAGAAAGAAAGAAAGAGAGAGAAGGAGGGAAGAAAGGAAAGAAGGAAAGAAGGAAGGAAGGAAAGAAAGGAGGAAAGAAGGAAGGAAGGGGAACTTGGAGTCACTCTTTTTGCCATTAATAAAAATTAACTCAAGATGGATCATAGACCTTAATGTAAGAGCTAAAGCTATGCAATTCTTAGAAGAAAACATAGGAGTAAATATTCATGACCTTGTGTTGGTGATTGGTTTCTTAGATACAACACCAAAAGCATAGTCCATAAAAGAATAAGTGGATAAATTGGACTTCATCAAAATTTAAAACTTTTGCTCTTCAAAATGCTCTATTAAAAGTATAAAAGAGACAAGCCACAGCTGAAAGAATACATTTGCAAAGTATGTGTCTGATAAAGGACTTCTTTCCAGAACACAGAAAGAATTCTTAAACTCAACAATAAGAAAAAAAAGAACCCAATTTTAAAGGGGGACAGGGACAAAATATTTGAACAGATACTTTGCCAAGAAGATGTAAAGTTGGCAAATAGGCACATGAAAAGATGCCCAACAGCATGAACCACTAGGGAAATTCAAATTAAAACCACAATAAGATACTACTACATATCATTTAGAATGGCTGAAATTAAGACTTACTATACCAAGCATTGGTCAGTAGGCAGAGGCAGTGATACTCTCATATGTTGTGGGTGAGAAAGTAAAATAGTACAACCAGTTCAGACAGCAGTTTGGCAGTTTCTTTAAACGTTGACATATGCCTTCCATATTAACCAGTCATTTCTTTCCTGGGTGACTATTCAAGATAAAAGGAACTATATATCCATACAAATACTTGAACATGAATGTTCCTAGGAGCTTTATTTGTAATAGTAATGATTCTGGAAAAAAAAGCCAAATGTCCATTAAAAGAGAAACGAGTAAACAAATTGTGCTCCATCCATACAATGCCATACTACCTAGCAATAGAAAGCAATGAACTATTGATACACACGACATGGATGACTCATCAAGGGAATTATGCTAAGTGAAAAAAAACAAAAAACCAGACCAAAAAAAAAGAGCCTACTGAATGATTCCTCTTATATAAACGTTTCAATAAGGTAAACTAATCTATAAGAACAGAAAGATGATCAGCGATTGCCCGGGGATGGGGTGGGGGAGAGGGGTGGAAGGGAAGGACTGAAATGCTGAAATTAACAAACTGTTATATGTGGTTTATGTCCATAACAGTAAATAAGACTTGTTGTGTTTTTTGTTTGTTTGTTTTTTGGGTGTTTGTTTGTTTGTTTGTTTGAGACGGAGTTTCACTCTTGTTGCCCAGGCTGCAGTGCAATGGCATGATCTCAGCTCACTGCAACCTCCGCCTCCTGGGTTCAAGCAATTCTCCTGCCTCAGCCTCCCGAGTAGCTGGGATTACAGGCATGTGGCACCACACCCGGCTAATCTCTACAGACGGGGTTTCGCCATGTTGGCCAGGCTGGTCTCAAACTCCTGACCTCAAGTGATCTGCCCGCCTGGGCCTCCCAAAGTGCTGTGATTACAGGCGTGAGCCACCGTGCCCTGCCAAGACTGTTTTGTTTTGTTTTGTTTTGTTTTGTTTTTTGGAGACAAGTCTGGCTCTGTCGCCCAGGCTGGAGTGCAGTGGCGCAATCTTGGCTCACTGGGTTCACGCCATTCTCCTGCCTCAGCCTCCCTTATAGCTGGGACTACAGGTGCCCGCCACCTTGCCTGGCTAATTTTTGTATTTTTAGTAGAGATGGGGTTTCACCGTGTTAGCCAGGATGGTCTCGATCTCCTGACCTCGTGATCCGGCAGCATTTAAAAAATACCCAAGAGTACACAAGGGGTCAGCGGGGAAGCCAGGGTCCTTACCAGATCCCCAGAGCTCAGGAGCACAAGCTCAGGTCACGGTCGTGGGCTGCCCCCCAGATGGCCAAAGTCTGTTGGCAGGGGCTGTGTGTGAAAATTATGGGTGGAATAGCTGGAATTCTTTACATAAATGCCAGGAAATCCAGGGGCTTCTGGGTACCATATGAAAATGTAAGAAAGAATAAGAGGCTCATTTTGTGAGCAAAATGAAGGATACTTTACAGGGTCACGGAGCCATGGAAACGTCCCTGCCAGCCCTTCTTCTTGGTGCTTGTTGGGGCTGGGTGGGTGTTGGGAAGAGCAAACCCCAGTTCTGCCTGCCCTTTCCAGCCAGGGTCTCACACAGAAGCAATCCATGGTGCCCACTGAGGCTGGCAGGAGGGCAGCAGGGGAGAGGGGCTATCCATGGGCATCCAGGGAGGTGAGGCTCAGGCTGTGCAGAGGTGCAGCGCAGCGGAAGCCCCAAACTCAGAGACCTGGGAAGTTACACCATTGAGCAGAGTCAGAACAAGAGCACAGATGTACCCCTGAAGGAGGCCGGTGTCACCTGCAGCTTTCCCTAGTGCCCCAGCTGAGGTGAGGGTGTTCCCCACAAGAGCAAGCTATTCTTGGCAGGTAAAGACACACTCATACCTTACACAGCTACGCTGGCTGTGGGCATGGTAGCAAATTGACTGCTGGTTCTCCTAACCAGTTCAAACTCGGTCAGCAGAGCTTGTCACTTTGAAACCAGGCCTGGACCATATTATCTACTCCCTCTTCCACCCAATGGATATTTATTGTGCCAGGCACTCTTGTAGTCTCTGGAAATCCTGGCACCTGGAGCTTACATTCCAGCCAGGAGAACAGACCATATGCAAGACAAATAAGTGAACATACAATGTCTCAGGTGTCGGTAAAGTGTGGTGGAGAAAAATAGAGTTGGGACAGGAGACAAAGAGACAGGAAGTGGTATGGACAGAGCTGGGAGGGACAGGGAAGGAAGTTGCACAGAAGTTCTAGTGTGACCCTGCTCTTATTTTGTCTCCTATGATGGTTTTCCCCTAATCTTGTAGCCGACAACAAAGAATCAGGGTGCACTTTGTTGTTCCCCTGGCAGCGGTATCCAGGAGCCCAGAGATGAGCTAATATCACCAGAACTGAGTACTTTCCTCATCTCTCTTCCAAAAGCCAGTCCTGCTAATCCTACCTCTTAACCTTAGAAAGGTCCCATCCAGAAGTCTGTCATTATTCTACCTTCTGTGTATTCAGGTCTGCTTCTCCACACATGATCACGCTTCAGAAATTCCCATGGCCCTGCCTCTTCTGCTGTGTTCCTCACCTATCATGCCCACCTCCTCCTCAAACACTTCACACTCAAAGGTGAAACTCTAACCCATCCATTTCCAGACTCCCTCCTTGCCCACGTCAGCCCTGTGGACTCTCTTCCTGATCTCTGATAGCACAGTATGTCTGAGCCCCATGATTGAGGCAGTGGTCTCCTGACTGTTGATTTGGTCCCTCCAGCCGTCCTGGTTGTGCCTCCTGTGTTTTTATCTCTTCTGTGTCCCTGAAATGCAAGTTTATGTGAGCTTACAAAAGGTACACCACAGATACAGCTCATTTATCCCTTAGAAACAAGGCTTTGCTTTGTCTAAATGTTCTCCTCTCCATCTGAGAAATGGAAAGGTTTGGAAAATTCCAGCATGGGAGTGTTCAGCCTTATTTGAGTTGTGCAAGTGGGAAAAAATGTGCTTTTCCCAAAATTAAAAAAATTTCCCCAGCTTTTCCTCTGAAAGCAATTCACAAACCTCTGAGCCCAGTATGTAAGCTTGCCAGTTTCTTCACCTCTCTGAGGAATGAATTGTCCTCCCATTTTTATGTCATGGACACGCATGCATTTGTGGGCAAAAGAGGAGGATGGAGTCAGAGTGGAAGTTAACCAATCTTGAAAATGGAGCATGTGACAAGTGGAAAAGGCAAGCTCTTTGACGCCCAAGTCCTCTGGCTTTCCAGTGTATGAAAGAACCCACTGCTCAACAGCAGTAACCCCTGCCTGTTTTTATTCTTCCTCTCCATCTATCCCAATGTTTCTTCCTTCTGATGAAGGTAGCTGCCATGTTGCGAGTTGCCCTATGGAGAAGCCCATGTGTCAAGAAACTGAGGGTGGGCTGGGCATGATGACTCACACCTATAATCCCGGCATTTTGGGAGACCATGGCAGGTGGATCACTTGAGGTCAGGAGTCCAAAATCAGCCAGGCCAACAAGATAAAACCCTGTCTCTACAAAAAAAAATACAAAAATTAGCTAGGTATGGTGGTGCGTGCCTGTAATCCCAGCTACTCACGAGGCTGGCTGAGGCATGAAACTCACTTGAACCTGGGTGATGGAGGTTGCAGTGAGCCAAGATCACACCACTGCACTCCAGTCTGGGTGACAGAGTGAGAATCCATCTGAAAAGAAAAGAAAAGAATAGAAAAGAAAAGAATAGAAAAGAAAAGAAAAGAAAAGAAAAGAAAAGAAAACAGAGGGTGACTTCTGGCCATTCAAGGAGGACCTGAGGCCCTCAGACTTCAGATCCATGGTAACTGTAAGTTAGTAAACATTGTTGTTATAAGCCACTAAGGTTCGGGATAATTTGTTATGAAGCAATAAATAACTCATATGCCAACTCTGTGCCAGGTACTATTCTTGGCTCTGGGGACAGAGCAGAGGACAAAACATACAGCATCCAGTGCTCATGTAGCCGATGTCTAATGAGTGAAGGCAGATGATAAAACACGTTGACTGCTTTAGTGTCCCCCAGAATTCATGTATTGGAAACTTAGTCTCCAACACAACAGTACAGGGAGTTGGGGGCTAATGGGAGGTGTGTAGTTCATGAGGGCTCCACACTCTTGAAAGAATTAATGCTGCTGCTGTTTTTTTTTTTTTTTTTTTTTTTTTTTTTAAAGGCTTGCAGGCCAGGCACAGGGGCTCATGCCTGTAAACCCAGCACTTTGGGAGGCCGAGGCGAGGGATCATGAGGTCAGGAGATGCAGACCATCCTGGCTAACATGGTGAAACCCCGTCTCTACTAAAAATACAAAAAATTAGTCAGGTGTGGTGGCGGGCGCCTGTAGTCCCAGCTACTTGGGAGGCTGAGGCAAGAGAATTGCTTGAACCCAGGAGGTGGAGATTGCAGTGAGCAGAGATCGCGCCATTGTACTCCAGCCTGGGCGACAAAATGAGACTTGTCTCAAAAAAAAAAAAAAAAAAAGGCTTGCAGACGTGGATTCACTCTCTCTTGCCCTTCTACCTTCCACCATATGAAGACACAGTAAGATGGCCCACACCAGAAGCCAGAGTCTTGATCTTGGACATCCCAGACACCAGAACTGTGAGATAATAAATTTATGTTCTTTATAAATTACCTAGTCTAAAGTATTCTGTTATAGCCGCACAAATGGAGTAAGATAGTGACAGAGAAAAATAAAGCAGTGGAGGGACCTGGGGAATTGCCAGGGTTTAAGGGTGAATGGTGAGGTGGGGATGATAGTGGTTGTAGCTTTAAATAGGGTGAAGAGGAAAGACCTCTGAGAAGGCAGCATTGAGCAGAGACCTGCAAGTAAAGGAGTGAACCATGAGCTATCTAGGGAAAGAGTGTTACAGACAGAAGGAACAGTCTAGAATGAGTTTTTGTTTTACTTAGCAAAACAAATTTTAGAGAAGGAAAGGCTCTTGGCTCCTCTGTTTAGCCTGTAGAAAAAAATAGCTAAGCACTAGCAGCTCACTAAAGCTGCATTCTAACTTCGCTCCTGCCCACAGAGAGAGTCAGAGTTCAGAGACAAGTTGTGCTTCGTTTTCTTTCTTTCCTACATCCTCAATATAGGCAGTTACACACCTTGGCAGGCGGGACCTCTGTGATTTTGAGGTGGGGAAAGAAGCAGTCTAAGGCCTTCTTGTCCTACCATTTACCTTGGTGTGGTTTTCCCACTGAGTTGGAGTAGAGAATGTAGGGATTGGGGAACTGGGGCCACAAGCTACAGGAATACCAGCTGGAGAAGCCTTGAACGGCCCAGCTCACTCTGGGATCCTTGGGTCCACCCATTCACATTGGGCCAGACCCCAAGAGGGGTCTAAGAAATCCAGCCAGGACCGCTCTAGCTGCCCAGAGATGGTCAGAGCCAGGGACACTGACGACCATTCACTTCTATCCAAACAGGCCTGAGGCTTATCTGAGGAATACAAGGAGAGAGCAGTTTCCAAATGAGTTGCGCTTGGAAAAACATAGGCCTTAGAAAGTTATTCCATCATGTAGGTGAGAAGGCAGAGTTTGGGTTGGCCCGCTGATCCTCCTTCTCCACACCACCACGCTCAGAGTGAGGCTGGACACTGAGATTCTGACGCCACAGCTGCCTAGGGGAAAATCTGATGTGTAAGAGGAACAGCTAAGAGCAGTTCCCCTTTGGAAATTGGACCAGAGCCAGATCTGACTTTTTGGTCCAAGTCAGAATCAAATAGCTGCCTGTGACTTCGGCCAAACACTGGCTTGACTTGATGCCTCTCATGCCCAGGAAAAAAGAAATGTGAACTTTCCATCCAGCGCACATCCTCCAGCTCTTCACAGTGTCCTACCTTGGAACCCATGGTACTCTGGTTCTTCGCAAACAGCGGAGAAAGTTGCAATAAAGACCTTTTCCAGCCAACAAAAATGGGAAGCTTTTGTTATCATCTAGATATAGGAAACACAGAGCAAAAGGGAAATGACCCCAAATGGAAGCACGGAGATGTAGGAAGGAATAGAAAGCAATAAAACGGGTCAATAGATGAGTAATTCCAAATGATTTACTCATTACAATATGTAAAAGAATAGTAATAATATTTTGTGAGGTTTAAAATACATATATAACTAGGCTGGGCACTGTGGCTCACACCTGTTATCCCAGCACTTTGGGAGGCCAAGGCTGGCGCATCACTTGAGGTCAGGATTTCAAGGCCAGCCTGGCCAACATAGCGAAACTGCATCTCCACTAAAAATACAAAAATTAGCCAGGCATGGTGGCGCACTTGTAATCCCAGCTACTTGGGAGGCTGAGGCAGAAGAATCACTTGAACCTGGGAGGCAGAGGTTGCAGTAAGCCAAGATCATACCACTGAAGTCCAGCCTGGGTAACAGAGAGCAAAACTCAGTCTCAAAATAAAATAAAACATATATGAAATTAAAATACATGCCAAGAACAGAAAAGATGGGAGGGGAGTGAGTTAAAGTATTCTCAAGTCTTTACATTGCCCTGGAAGTGGCAAAATTATTAATTTATATTAGACTTTTTGTTGCTGTTGAGACAGGCTCTCTCTCTGCTGACCCAGCTGGAGTGAAGTGGTGCAGTCACGGCTCACTGCAGCCTCCAAGTCCAGAGCTCAAGCAATCCTCCCAATTAGCCTCTTGGGTAAATGGGACTATAGGCATGCACCACCACACCCGGCTCATTTTTAAATTTTCTGTGGAGACGAGGTCCCCCTGTATTGCCCAAGCTGGTCTCAAACTCCTGGGCTCAA
Organism: Macaca nemestrina; assembly: GCF_043159975.1. Classification (NCBI taxonomy): domain Eukaryota; kingdom Metazoa; phylum Chordata; class Mammalia; order Primates; family Cercopithecidae; genus Macaca; species Macaca nemestrina. The sequence continues at coordinate 37,012,331 of NC_092126.1, read as the reverse complement.
GCAATCCTCCCTCTGTGGCCACTCAAAGTGCTGGGATTATAGGCTAACACTTTAATAAGTCAAGGCTACATGTTATAATCTCTAGAGTGACCATGGAAAAAAAAATAGGAAAACTATAACTAATAATCTAAATGGGTAGGAATAATAAAAATACTTAATCCACAAGAAAGCAAGAAAGAAGGAAAACAAAATATGTAAAATCAATAAAAGACAAATGGTAAGATAGTGGATTTGAACCCTAATATATTAATAATTTCACTAAATAAAAATGGGCTAAATGTCCCAATTAAAATCAAAGATTACCAGACTGGGTCTTTTTTAAAAGAGACTAACTCAGGGCACCCTTTTGCCTGCTCTGCTTAATCTTGGCCCTCTTACTGCTTGAAGGCTGACTTGACAGCTGGAAGTGCGGTGGTTATCTTAACAACCATCAGGCTAAGTCTAGAAGCTGTGGGCAAAGAAAGGAGGAACAGAAAGATAAAAAGAGCCTGGGACACTAAAGATGCCATGGAGCTGCCACACCAGTCCCAGTACCCACCAGCAGACTTCATGCATTATGGAAGAAAAATGAATCCCTAACTTAAGTTTAAACTACTCTTAATGTGGTGTCCAATACTCATGGCCAAACATGATTCCTAATATACAAGGCTTAGGACATTACATCTGCAAAACCCACTGATTGTTTGATACTAACCTCACCCCAGTTAAATCACTGGGTTGCATTCTACCTGCAACTGATAATAATCACAGTGTGACCACACTGCAAGATATGAGACCACTGGACCAATCAGACCACAGAAGAGTTTAGCAGACCGGGACCAGCCACATGCATACCCTGTGAGTGCCCGCTTCTCAGACTCAGAGGGATATTGCTAGGGTACTTTATAAGCACTTAAATGAGTTGGGGGGGGAAAGTGGCTTCCTGTAGGCAGCCACCAAACAAAATGTTATATGGATCACCCCATGACAAAAACAAATGTCCAAGAGTTCATTTCACTCCTTCAGCAAATTCTTATAGAGCACTTACTTTGTGTCAAACATTATTCTAGCCATCGGGGAGACAGAGACAAACAAAACAGGCAAAACTCCCTGACTTTGTGCTGTTTACATTACAGTGGGGGAGACAAACAACAAAACAATAAATAAGTGAGATGAATAATAGGTAGAATGGTAGTAAGTCAGTGGAGGAAAAAAATGGGGAAAAAGGACAGTACTACAGTGTGTTATTATTTAAATAAGGTGACCAGGGAAGGTTGTGCTAAAGGATGATGTTGATAAAAGACCCAAGGGAGTGAATAATAGACAAAGACAGGGACAGAAAGCTTCAACCTTCTCATCCTAAAGCAAGAGGAGATATTCCCAGAGAACACGACTCATCCTCATGAACAGCTTTGGCAGAGGGTGCTGCTGGCTCAGAACTGCCGTTGAGTCTTAGTGAGGGAAACCTGGCACATGGGAGGTCCCACTGCGGTGAAGAGAGGTGAGAATTTAAAGAACTGCTCCATGAGAAGGTAATTATTAAGCAGGTGCTGGAAACCATTAGATATACAACAATCTTATCTATGAGCTAAGTTCTATTACGATGCTTATTTTGCACAAGATGAGAGTGAGGCTCATCTTTTTGTTCCAGGTGGAAAAGCCAGTAAGAGAAGAGAGAAGCTTTCCTGAGTTGTTCTCAGCACCTTACAATCCCCCAACCTAGACCCATCCCACCATTTCCAGTGACTGCTTATCAGACTAACATGCAGGCAATAGTAGGAATAGAAGAGAGTACCTTCAGCTCAGAAGTAAAAAGAAAAGACCCCTAAGAAGAGTTGGCTCCTCTTGGGAGCCCTGGGCTGAGCATTCCTCCTCCTCTGACTATGTCATTGAGAGGGGCTTTGGGGGCCCGGGGGTGGGTGGCAGCTGCAAGTGTAGGGGGAAATGAGCTGGCCAGGTCTCCAGCATTAAAGGCTTTGCAGTTGCAGACACCAAGGTCTCTCTCCCCTTCCCCCATCCCATTCTACCCCCCAACTCACTCTCCATCCCCTGACCTTCCTTCCTTAGCCATTGTTCTTCATGGAAATGAGGCGGCAGGGAAGATGCCGTCTTGGCACCGCCTCCCAAGGGAGCAGGTCTGGAATGTGCTGGGGACATTAGATCTCCCAGGGAACCCCAGCTGGAGTCTGACTGCTCAGCCACTGCAGTCTGCTGGCTATAAAGAGGACAGCCAACAGTATAGGGTGGAGACTGGACCCCAGCGTGTGTCAGGACATGAAGACATACAACTAGGGCTGACCCTGGGTTTCAGATGTTCCCAGGGCTCCAGTCCCCTGAATGGCGGGGAGGGAGGGAGAGCAAACGAATTCCCCAGTAAGTGTGCGGGGAAGAGGCTGTGTTCTCTTTCTCTTTCTCTTTCCCCATTAATCATGTGCTTTTTTAGTGCCAGGCACCAGGATAGTATTTACATATGTTATGTTGTTTCATCTTCATAACAGCCCTGTGAGGGAAAATCCATCTCACAAAGGAGGGGCTGAGGCACAGAGACGTGAGTGATCACACGCCCGAGATGACACACCACCAGGGTTGACTGAGGCAATGACCCTGGCTCTTCACCACTGTGGCGGTTAAGAGCCTCTCCCTCCATTTGCCCCTTCCTGATCTGTTATGCTTCCCTCCATCTTCTTCTTTTCTTCCCTTTCTTCTCTTCCTGCCTCCCTTTCTGCTTTGTATTCGTTGATCCAATAAATATTTATGTCAATGTTACATGCCCGGCACTGTGCCTGGCACTGGGAACAAAGCAAAGTCCCTCCTAATCAAGTTGACATTCAGTTGAGGGTAGATTGACCATAAAGAAACAATCCCTCACATAAATAATTAGTTACTGATGAAATGACTTGTTTCTATGCAGAGAACAGGAAGAGTGGTGTGCCAGAGAGTGCCCGAGGCTGGGGGTGTTTTAAGCTGGGTGGTCATGGGAGCCTCTCTGAGGAGGCGATATGCGAGATCAGACAGGAAGGAAGAGAAGGCACCAACCATGAGAAGATGTGGAGCCAGAGTCCTAAGGCTGGGAACTGCAGGTGCAAAAACCCTGCAGTGGGCGGGATCTTGGCAGGTCTGGGTCCAAAAGGCCAGTGTGGCTGGAGCCCAGTGACCAGGCAAGAGAGCTGTAGGAGAGGTGCAGGAAAGGGTGGATTCTGGATGGGATTCCAAGAACCTTGGGAAGTTTTGAAGAAGAGGAGCAGTCTAATCTAAGTCATGTTTCTGAAAGAGCACTCCAGCTACAATGCAAAGAACAGGCTGAAGTGTGGCAACAGTGGAAGAAGGGAAATGAGTGAGGACACTATTGCAGTGGCCAGGAGGGAGAAAGTGGTGGTTTGGACCAGGGTGGGGACAGTAGGGGTAGAGAAAAATGAGTCTTTACTGACAGCTACTAAGTGCCGGGTGCCAAGAGATGAGAAAGGCCCAACCCCCTCTTTGCAAGGCATCTAGTAAGAAGTTGGTCAAGGAAACAAGATCACTGAAATCCTGTCCTGGGTGTGAAGACAGAGGTCTACAAGGGCACAGGGGACCCAGTTGTGAAGGATCAACTCCATTTCAAGAGGGAAGGGAGATTGTGGAGAGAGCTTGGTCTCTTCTGAGCCTCCACCTATTGCAGATGCAGATGACATTCCTGCAGCTAGCTTCAGGGCCATGCTGGTGGATCGTACCCATGAGACCAGCGGGGTCCTACAGAATGAAAGTTATTAGTGTGTGCCAAGGGCTCCGACATTTCCTAAGTCAACCTGAAAGCTGTCATTGAAGCTATTTAGGAACTCAGCAAATGGAATTACTCCCAACAGGCAGCTGGCTTTTCCAAAAGTTCAGTAGACTTCCTCCCAGTGAGCACCAAGCTGAGACTTTAAGGATACACTGAGCTTCCCAGGCAAAGAAAGGGGCGACTCAGGGCATTCCCCAAAGATGCATGTTCAAAGAGGAGAAAGGACTGGGGCTTCAAGTCAACAGCCAGCAGCGCCCACCTGCTAGCACCGTGAGTGAGCCACCTAGGAAGTGGGTCCTCTAACCTCAATGAATACTTCAGATAACTGCAGCTCCAATCAACACCTCAACTGCAACCCCCTGAAAGACCCCACGGCAGAACCCCCACCAGCCAAGCCACTCTCAAATTCCTGATCCAGAGAGTCTGCAAGCTATAACTATTTATTGTTGTTTTAGCCGCTAAGTTTTGGGATAGTTTGTTACACAGCAGCAGATAACTAATACAGAAAGAAGGTGAGTGTTGAGACAGTATAGAAGAGAAGTTAGAGAGGAAACCAAACCAAGAGCAAGTTGCTAAGGGTATCCTTACCACATTTGCAGGCTGTATGCCCAGGGGTCTCCCCTCTGTCCGTGGCCCCTGATCAGTCCAGTGGCACATTCTTTCCACCCACAGCCATCCCCATATGGCTGCTTCTTATGGCTGCTTACACACATAAGGACACTTGTAAAACTAGCTTATTAACACACAGAACCTGCTACGTGCCAGCTCTAAGCTAAGGGCTCTCGCATATAAGTTTTTGTTAAATTTTCACAACAAAACTTGGAGGTGAACATTATCATCCCCAGTGCCCAGGACAATATCTATCACAGAGTAAATACATGTGTTAGCATGGAGTAAGACTAGTAATAAACAGACCCCAAAATTTCAGGGCCTTAAAGAAAAGAAATGTATTCCTTTTTCACCAAAATCCTAGGAGAATGTTGCCTGTAATGTGAAAAAATAGTTAATATAAGCTTGGCCACTGTATTAATCAGGGTTCTCTGGAGAAAGAAAACCAATAAAATGGGGAGAGAGAGAGATTTTAAGGAATTGGCTCACGCAGTCGTCGAGATTGATTGGTCTGAAATCTGTAGGGCAGGCTGGCAATTATATGTATGTATATATACACATATATATTTTATTTATTTATATAATGTAATATATATAAGGAGTAAAAAAGTGTATATACTTATATATAAAGAGTAAAAAATTATATATATTTATACATATAAAGAGTAAAAAATTTCATGGGGGAAGAGAATAGAAATACAACTTCAAGGAGAAAAAGAACTAACTAGAATTTCTGATTCTTATTTAAAAAGAACTCCTTCATGTATTGTTTTTCTAAAGCATATGGATGGGTATTAAATTGGGATGATATTCAGATTCCCTATGATACATTTAAAAGAGCAACTGAACAGCCTTATTTTTAAATGTTTTTACTAAATATTATATCATTTGCAATGATTTAAACTTCTGAAATAAAATTATTAGTTATTCCAGTGACTTTCCAGCTTAAAATTTAGAGGCAAATATTCCTTAAGAGGATATCAACTATCAATATTTTCAAATGTTGATAAGCCGTTACCTCATAATTTCTGCAAATTTATAATTTAATATTATACCACATACTCAAATTGTCAACTTTTCACAGCACATTACCGAAGTTATCAGGAAAACTGGACTACCGTGACCAAAGATGTTCCCGAGCGCACACTATTCTGACACGGAGTGCCATCATCAAGAAGCGGTTTTCTTTAACAATTCTACTTATAAACAACGTGGGAATAGAAGAAATTTAAAATGTTTAAAAAGTAGTAAATGCACGACTGTGACTGCAAATTGCATTTTGGACGCTTTGTATTATAGGGTATAGACAACCCATCCCCAACTATGGAATGTTAAGCTGACAACCAAGACAGTCAAAGCCCTCTGTAATCAATATGCCACTATTATCTGGCCATACCGAAAAATAAACAATCAGCAAATTACTTTACCTTTAAAAAAAAAAAAAAAAAAAAAAGCGTTTACACTTAGAAGTTGAATGAGAAGGGATTCCCTCCTTCTTGAAAGTGTTTCTGGAGCTGCTAAAAAACTTGCATTTATAAAATAGTTAATAAAAATATTCCTCTGGATTGTACAAGAAGAGGGACAGAGACCACTGCTAGGAAAGGGAAGATAATATCAATCAGAGTCAGCTTCTTTCTCTGGGCTTCATCAGAGCCTGGGCTCTCCTCATTTTTTTAGTTCTTCATTTTCTGCAGGTAAGCTTCTTTGGCTTCTTGGTTAGCCACCTCATCCTGTTTTCCCTTTTGTTTGCTCTTTTTTGTCTGAAGATTTCTCCTTTCCTGCTGCCTTTTTGGGCTTCCTTTCCACTTTAGGGTTAGCTGACAACCTTGCAGGTCTTCTCTTGGGCTCTTCCTTCACCACCCTTTGGCTGAGCTGAGCTAACCTTCCTCTTGGGTGTCTTGGTGGCGGAGAGGGTGCGTGCCAGTTGCCTGCAGCAAGTGGTGCCAAGAGCCTTGGTGAAGCAGGGCTGCCTGGCTGCTGCAGCTCCTCTGGCTTCCTGAGCTGCTGGTACCCCTAAGCAGCATTTTAAATTCTTATTTTACACATGAGGAAAACAAGGCTTAGAGAAGCTAAGTCGCAGTCACTTGTCCAAGGTCGCCCAGAGAGTAAGTGGCCCATCTCCAACCCAAAGGAAAAGGCAAGCCAGAGACTGGGAGAAAATACTTGCAAAACATACATCTAATAAAGAGCTTACATCCAGAATATATAAAGAACTCTCACAATTCATTAAAAACAAAACAACTCAATTTTCTTAAAATGGGTAAAACAAGCTCAAGCCTGTAATCCCAGCACTTTGGGAGGCCGAGACGGGCGGATCACGAGGTCAGGAGATCGAGACCATCCTGGCTAACACGGTGAAGCCCCGTCTCTACTAAAAAATACAAAAAACTAGCTGGGCGAGGTGGCGGGCGCCTGTAGTCCCAGCTACTCGGGAGGCTGAGGCAGGAGAATGGCGTAAACCCGGGAGGCGGAGCTTGTAGTGAGCTGAGATCCGGCCACTGCACTCCAGCCTGGGCGACAGAGCAAGACTCCGTCTCAAAAAAAAAAAAAAATTTAAAGTGGGTAAAACATTTGGACAGATACTTTTTTTGGTTTTGGGGTTCTTTTGAGACAAAGTCATACTTTGCCCTCTAGGCTGGAATGCAGTGGCACGATCTTGGCTCACTGCAACTTTCACCTCCCGGGTTCAAGCGATTCTCCCGCTTCAGCTTCCTGAGTAGCTGAGACTACAGACGCACACCACCACGCCCTGCTAATTTTTGTATTGTTTTAGTAGGGACGGGGTTTCACCTTGTTGGCCAGGCTAGTCTTGAACTCCTGACCTCAAGTGATCCATCCACCTTGGTCTCCCAAAGTGCTGGGATTACAGATGTGAGCCACTGCACCCGGCCTGGACAGATATTTTATAAAAGAAGATGTGTGAGTGGCCAATAACCACAGGAAAAGATGTTCAATATCACAGGTCATCAGAGAGTTACAAACTAAAACCATAATGAAACACCATTACTTACCCACTAGAATGGGTAAAATTTAAAAGGCTGACAATACCAGGTGTTGACAGATGAAGAGCAACTAAAACTCTCACACGTTATTGATGGGAATGTATAACAGCACAGCACTTTGGAAAATCATGTGGTATCTTACAAAGTTAAGCATACACTTTCCACATACCCAGCAATTCCATTCCAAACTATTCACAAAAATAAATGAAAATATAGTCCGGGCCGGGCACAGTAGCTCATGCCTATAATCCCACCACTTTGGGAGGCCGAGGTGGGTGGATTACTTGAGGTCAGGAGTTCGAGACCAGCCTGGCCAACATGGTGAAACCCTGTCTCTATTAAAAATACAAAAATTAGCTAGGCGTGGTGGGGGGCACCTGTAGTCTCAGCTACTCAGGAGACTGAGGCAGGAGAATCCCTTGAACCTGGGAGGCAGGGCTGGAGGTCAAGGGAGGAGCTTGCCTGCAAGCGTAACAAGGAAACTTTTAAATAGATGGAGAAGCTGGGCGTGGTGGCTTACGCCTGTAATCCCAGCACCGTGGGAGATGGAGGCAGGTGGATCACTTGAGGTCAGGAGTTCAAGACCAGCTTGGCCAACATGGTGAAACCCCGTCTCTATTAAAAATACAAAAAAATCAGCCGGGTATGGTGATGTGCACCTGTAATCCCAGCTACTTGGGAGGCTGAGACAAGAGAAGTGCTTGAACTTGGGAGATGGAGGTTGTTGCAGTGAGCCGAGATCACGCCACTGCACTCCAGCCTGGGTGACAGAGTGAGACCGTGTCTCAAAAAATAAAAATAAATAAACAAATAGATGGAAATGATCTAAATCTTTATTATGGTTGCGGTTATACAATTGCATATAATTACCAAAATTTCTCAAATTATACACCCAAATGGTTGAATTTTATTACACCCTTTTATATTGTCACAGCTTACTAAAAATGCAGGTACAACACCATCCAAAAATATTAATAATTGTGGCCAGGTGCGGTGACTCACGCCTGTAATCCCAGCACTTTGGGAGGCCGAGGCTGGTAGATCACGAGGTTAGGAGTTTGAGACCAGCTTGACCAACATGGTGAAACCCCATCTCTACTAAAAATACAAAAATTAGCTGGGCATGGTGGCATGTGCCTGTAGCCCCAGCTACTCAGGAGGCTGAGGCAGGAGAATTGCTTGAATCCAGGAGGCAAAGGTTGCAGTGAGCCAAGATCGCGCCACTGCACTCAAGCCTGGGTGACAGAGCGAGACTCAGTCTCGAAAAGAAAAAGAAATACTAATAATTGCTCTTACTCCATGGTCCCTGTCTTTCCCATCTTCCTGTGCTCTCATCTCTGCCTAGCCTACGTTTCTCTGATACTTCCCTCTGACTCCTAGGACAAAACTCTGTGTGCCTCTCCAGGGCCAACCCCTCTGTGCAAGTGCTGGATTCCATTTCTCCTCCTGCGCCAGTCACTTTGGATTTGTGCTGGGGTGAGCAAGATGGGTCCTGCCAAAAAGGTCTGAGAAAGCAAGCTGGGGAACCAGGAAACACCAGAGCCCCAACAGAGTTTAGCCAATGACTATCTTAACTAAGACTGCAGTATTCGTGGTCTTCAACACTGGAGCCATCTTATTCTCTACTAGGATGTTAGGCTCCGTACTCCAGTTTGTCTCTTGCTTGATATCCTTTAAGATCATCTAATTTATTTCAGTCTGTCTTCACTTATGTGGGTGCCTTAAACAAAATATGTGGTTTCTTTCCTGCAGGAATTTTCAGCCTCTTCATAGAGATCGATGTCATTGTGAATCTCTAAAGAAGAACACTGATTATGGAATCTCCTTGGTATTTTAAACCAGTGCCCACACAACACACCGTGAGGGCTTCTGCACAAAATAAGCAGACATTATCGTATCTCCTAAGAGACACTCCAGCCCCAACCCTGCCAGGTCAAAGAGCAGAACTTTCCCAAAGGGGCTGAAGCGTAGCTGTGCCCTCAGAAGACAGCAAAAGGTGGGCCTGGAGTAGGCAGAGCTCTCTCCCACCGCCTTCTCCTACGAATACGAAGAGGAAAGGTTACCCAATTACACCCAAAGGCAGCTCTGGGTCAGCCTTTTCCTGGATAAGCAGGTTTGGTGAAGACAAGGTGGTGTCTGAAGGGAGCATCATGCTCCCCCTGGGGTCCTAGGATTAGCCCTGGGCCTCTGCAACCCAGGACCTCAAGTTTTTCTTTGGAAGGTCTTGGCTTTGGCCCTGGAGTGCTGAAGCACAGAGTCCATCCAGTGTACTGCCTTCACAGAAGCATCCCCACCCCTGGGTTTACCCTTGGCGGATGTATGGGAGCCCAGCCCGCAGCATGGAAAGCAAGCCCTGAAGTGGCAGAACCAGATGAACAGCCCTGAGCCTGCCAGCTTCCTGGCCCAGGTGCCCACACCAGTCCTGACAAGGCCTGGAATGAGCCACCTCAGTGGGAAAAAGAAAGAGGAAGCTAAACCGAGGAGTGAATACCTTCACCCTGGCTCTGCCCCAAACTCCGCCTGCTGGAAGGCAAGAGATGAAAGAAAAAGCCAAACCCTTCGGCGAAAGAAGGCAGGAGAGGAGAAGCAGGAGAGGGATGTCAACAAAATTCTGGAAAGGGGGAAGCAGAAAAACGAGATTCTTTCCTCTCTCCCTGCTGAACGTTTAGGGAAGAATCTCCAACAAGCTTAGAAGGCACCAGACACCTCTTTGAAGTGGGCCAGGGTGAGATCCAAAACAGGGCTGTGAGTAAGAACCTGAAGAAGGGGAGCACGCTCCAAGATCCTCTCCCTCACTTCATGAAGGGAACAACCCCTTACTCCGTATCCCTCCTCGCTGCCAAATTGGAGAGTTATCATCTGGAAAGCCTAAAGGCAGGGATGGCAGTGGTGGGGTCCTGGTCACGCTTATTCCTTCCAACCCCCTTCATCGCCCCCTCCTCACTCTGCTTCATCTGCCACCTCCAGGCAGGAGGCTCACAGGATTCTTCACTGGAAATCTTGCTGGCCCAAGGGAAACGACCTACATATTCTGCTACTTTGGGGTCCCCAATATTAGGGCCAGAATCCTATCCCACCCTTTTTCTGTGAAACCCTCCAAGAATCCAGCTCTGCTCCCACACAGGGCTTCCGTCAGCTGCTAACTGCCTCATTCTTAAATAGGATCAGACAGCCAAGAATCAAAGTCATTTGAGGAAAGCCTTAACTACAAAAAAACAGAAACCAAAACAAACAAACAGAACATAATGAACTTTAAGGAAACAGAGAAAATGTGAAGATCGGAATAAGAAAATAATTTTCATTATAATTACTACCCCCAGAGGGATAAGAGAAGATAATTAACTCAGGAAACAAGAAGATGATGTTATAAAAAAGAACCCTGGACAAGAAACAGCTCTTGAAAATTAAAAATGACAGCAAAACTATAGAAGGGTTCAAATTAAAAAGGGAAGAAATTTCCCAGAAAAGATAATAGGAAAAAAATTAAAAGTTGGAGAATCATTTGGGGAGGTCTAATATCCAAATAATTGAAGTTCCAAAAGAGAGAACTGATAAATTGGAGAAAAGTAACAACTCAATCATCTGAGAAAATTTCCCAGAGCTTAGGGACATGAGATGCCAGATTGAAGGGCTCACCAAAGACTTAGAATAAAGGATAAAAACATATCAAGGCACATTACTGGGAAACTTCAGAACATCAGGCATGCAGAGAAAATCCTGTGAGCTTCCAGAGAAAGAGAAAACAGTTTATATCCAGAGATCATCAGTCAGAAGTACGTTATTTTTCTCAATAGCAACACCAAAAGCAAGAAGACAATGAAGCAACTCTTTCAAAATACAGAGGGAGAATTCTTTGTCACCTAGAATTTTATACCCAGGCAACTATCAACAGTGTATGAGGGTAGAATAAAGCCACTTTGAGACACAAGTGGTTTTTTAAAAATTTGCCTCTTGCAGATCCATTCTCAGAAAGCGACTAGACAAGTAAACCCAGAAAGAGGGAGAAAACGAACCCAGGAAATGAGGAACCACACAGAAGAGAATTGAGAGGAAGGGCCACAGTGAAGATGGAGGGCGATCTGAGGATGAAAGCTGTTTGGTAGGACCAGAGAGTGTATCATCCCAATTCTCCAGGTGGGATGCCACGAGAGATAGACCTGATACAACACCAGTGGGTCTACATTCATTGAGGGAAACTTAAAGATATGTGTGTCGATTTTGGCGCAACTTAATGCTAAATATGTAGAACACCAAGCAGATGAAAAATGAGGCCAAGTTTAACTTCAATCAAGACAAAAGTTGTGTAAGAAAGAAAATTTAATCACAGCACAGTATATGATTCTGTTCTTAACAATGTTTACATAGTCACAATAATATAAACATTGGATAGTAACTTAACCAAAAATGTTGTGTAGCCATGTCAAGAGGATGAAGGAAAGATGTGTGTGTGGTGTACAATCCTAATCTTCTATAGCAGGAATGAGGTAGATAACACCTAAAGCAAAAACATACTAAGAGAAGAAAAATAAGAATATTCTATAGAAATTCAAATGTAAACATAGAACATCTTAAAAAGTTTAGGCCAGGGCATGGTGTCTCACACCTGTAATCCCAGCTCTTTGGTAGGTCGAGGTGGGCAGATCACCTGAGGTCAGGAGTTCGAGACCAGCCTGGCCAACATGGCAAAACCCCATCTCTACTAAAAATACAAGAATTAGCCAGGCGTGGTGGTAGGCACCTGTAATCCCAGCTACTTGGGAGGCTGAGGCAGGAGAATCGCTTGAACCCGGGAGGCAGAGGTTGCAGTAAGCTGAGATCGCGCCATTACACTCTAGCCTGGGTGACAGAGCGAGACTCCATCTCAAGAAATAATAATAATAATAATAATAATAATAAAATTTTAAAAATGTTTAAAGCAATTGTCTCTTTGGAATGGAATTTGGTGGAGGGGGGAAGAGTAAAACAGGGGATTTCTTTCTTACATTATAGAACTATTTGATTTTTTCCCCTTTTTCTTTTGAGGTATACTTAATATATAATAAACTCACCTATTTAAAATGCACAGTTTGATTGGTAAGTTTTGTCATATGTACACCACAGTCAAGAGAGTACACATATCCAGCACCCTCCACTCAAGTTTCCATGTGCCTTTGTAGTCCTCCTTCCCTCCAGGATTACTCCTAGGCAGGGACATATGGATGACTGGAGATCAATGGCCATCCAAGAATGGTTCAACAGTTCACTGTTTTAGTGAACCAGGGGTCTGTGCTTCTAGTGCAGGTTCTCCAGATGCCAGCCTGGGGAAAACACCTCACTGTTCAACTTGGCCTTCAGCACTCAGCTTGAGAAATACCTCCTCCAGGAAGCCCATCATGACTGCCTCCCTGTGCCCATGCTCCCTTCCTTCAAGGTGTAACTCTCCACTTTGTAGTGTACTTGTTTCTTTTTCCCCTGCACCCAGTGGGCATTCCTAGCCCTGCAAGAAGGAAAGCCCCCTTTGACTCACAGGGGCTGGCTCGGAGCAGGTGCGCAGGGAATATTTGTTGATTGAAGGTATAAAATACATGACGGAATAGATATATGGAAGGGTGAACGGGTGAGTGGATGCAAGGTGTTTTCCCACGTCAATGATATGAGGCTGTTTATATTAAAGATGGTATCTCTTTAAAGACCACGTGAAAACCCAGCAGAGGCTGAAATGGGAGGAAAGTGCCGAAACACAACTGGAGCCATGAGTCCATTCTTGGAGAGGTCTGAGAGACACCTGTCCCAGGATGAAATCCTGTCCCAAACATCCCTTCCCCTCCCCCTACCCTCACCCCCAACCTCAGACCCAAGACCCACCCAGGGAGCCCTGGGCTGAGCTGACCCCAGCAACTGGAGATGTGACTCACTAGGGGGCACTCTTCCATCACACCAGCCCTGCCCCAGAAGGCACAAACCCTGCCCTAGGCCCTTTCCTGCAAACTCAGGGGCCTCTTCACATTCCCTGCTGCCTCTTGCCAAGAGCAGAGGATCTTTCCAGGCAGCAATGGCACATCCACAATATCAGTATTCACTCAGTATAAGGTAGCTTTGCAGAAAAGGCAGGTGTCTGGGGTTACACTGATATTTCAAAATGGTCTTTCTTTATTCACCCGCCAGAATGTGCCCATTCTTAGATCCTCACCCCATTCCTTCCCAGTCTGATGGCTACCCACACAAAAATAAACTCAAGTGTGCGCTCCTGCATTTCATCCAAGTATTTGCCAATATCCAGACAAGTCTTCCATGCAGGACTGGAAATTGTGAAGGCCCTGGGCAGTTACACACCCTAGAAAAAGGGGAGTAAATGGGAGCATGGTTCAGAGCTCCCTGCCCATTGTGTAACCTCACCATTCATAGGAATCCTCTTAGCCCTGGGCCGGCAGGGGCACCAGAAGGAAGAAAAGGGCCACAGAGGAAGGCCAGGGGCTCAAGGAATGTGTGCAGTTTGGAGAGGCAGGGCTTCTTCTTCCTTTGTTTTTGTTTTTGTTTTGTTTTGTTTTTTTGAAACGGAGTCTTGCCTGTCACCCAGGCTGGAGTGCAATGGCGCTATCTGAACTCACTGCAACCTCTGCCTCCTGGGTTCAAGCTATTCTCCTGCCTCAGCCTCCCGAGCTGGGATTACAGGCATCCACCACCATGCCTGGCTAATTCTTGTATTTTTAGTAGAAACAGGGTTTTGCCATGTCAGCCAGGCTGATTTCGAACTCCTGACCTCAGGTGAGCCATCCGCCTTGGCCTCCCAAAGTGCTGGAGTTACGTGCCTGGCCGCTTCTTCATTTTTTAGGACAACATTCTCTTACCTAAACCATTGTGGGGCCTAATTTCATAAATGCTCCAACTCCAGAGGATTTAACCCCTAAAGACACAGACCCCGTGAAGCCCTTTGTGCTTAATGGAGATTCCAGACCTGAAGCGTGAGAGTGAAAGGGAGAGGGGGCAGCAGTGGAAGGAGAAGATTTGGGGGAGAAAACCTAGAGGGAGTGATGAAGGGAGGGGTGGAGAAGGGAGTGAAGGGGGGACAGGGGTTTGCAGGAGGACAAAGAGAAGAAAGTCCCCCACTTGGGTCTTCTGCTCTTGGAACTGGAGCACTAGAACTTCCATCCTAATGTTCAGATTCTTCCTATGAATTTGCTTCGTGCTCCAGTAGGCTTCTTGTTCCCATAACCTGTCAGAGGGAGTGTCCAGAGGAAGCTGGAAAAGTGAATTTCACAACTAACAGTCATCCTTTGATCTTGCCACCTGCACCCTGGAGCTCTCCTCCACTAAGCAAGCATTTGGGAAGTAAGGGGAACATTTCCTTCCCAGCTGTATGAGAGGAGGCTACTAGGGTCCCACCAAGAGCTCACTTTCATATTCTGGTTGGGTGCAGTGAGATGCAGCTGCAGGGCCAGACTGAGGACATAAACCAGGCACGGACCCAGACCCGGGCTAGGGAGAGGCGATGGTGTGGGTGCCTGAATCCCTTGCTAAGCCATGTACACACCTATGATACAGCCACACCCCAAGGAGCTACACTTCCCAGAGCAAAGGCCTCCAGCCTGGCTTACTCTGAGAATTAGGTCACCTCCGCATCTTTCCTGGGTAGGATTCCTGACCCAGTCAGCCACATTGTCATCTGGGAAGAATCATAACCTGCAGGAGGAAGAGAGGAGGTAAAGGAGAAAGGGACAAAGTAGACTGAGACAAAAGTGGAAGAAGAAAGCACTGGCTCACTAAGAAGCCTCTCTCCCCTCTGCTGTAAGCGAAGATAGATTCGTAGGCAAGCAGCCTGGCCCGCCCAGTGTCCCCTGTGCATACCTGCCTCTGGCACATCTCAACGGTGGTCACCTTCTCAACCAACCACCCTGCAGAGCTGGGATGGCCACCAGCTTAGGCAGGTTCCACGGAGCCTCCCAGCAGCCCGTGCCTGAGAGATCGTGCCCTCCGTTCTTTCTGCAGAGAGAAAGGGAAAGGAAAAATAAAAGTACATGCACATTTCTCATTTAGGTTTTGGGATCCCTCTCCCGCTTCTGTCCCTTTGGGGACAGAAATTAGCAATCATGGGTGCCTGTGTGGCTCCGCAGCAGGCTTGTCGGCTCCAAGGTGTACCTCCTCCACTCTAGCTGCCTTGAACTGACGCCCTTCTGCAACCATCTCAAGAATATTTGTCAAACATTTTGTCAGGCATCCTCCCAAATGCCTGAAAGACAGGACTGTACCATGCCGTGTTTCCCCCGATTTTACAGCCCCAGAGTTCACATGTCCACAACCACTCCCCTGCCTCCACCAGTTATACTGTCCATAAGGTAAGGCCACTCAGAGACCTCCTTCCTTTCACTTCTAAAATTCCTACCTACAGTGGTATACTGATCACAGCTTCTCTTTGTAAGGGGATCCTTGGAAAGCCAAATATCCCTTAGCTTGGCACAAATGATCCATTTGCTCAATCATCTCAGATTCAATCACTGTTTGAAACACAGTGTTTGGCTTCTAAGTAAAACACACACACACACACACTTTTTGTGAGTTTCGTTAAAAATTAACAATGTCCCTGGCAATTAAGCTTGCAGAGTTTCCTTGTCCTTGGTTGCCTCCAGTGAATTTGGGACTTGCAAACTCCATATTGAGGGGAGGACCTAGCCAGGGGTAGAAATCAGCCCTGACTATCCTGGTGGACAGGGCCCGACTGCCCCCACCTCACCCCAACTGACTTGTAGAGAGGCCTTGTGTGGTGGGGACGGGGAGAGTGTGTCAGAGCAGGCTTTCTGAAGAAGGAGTTTCCACCTAGCAGAGGAAGTGTCCTGGGGGCAGAGGAGAGGATTCCACGCAGGAGCCACCGAAGTGGGTACAAGGGAAACCCCCTGGCTGGCAGGGGTGTATGGGGAGGTAAAAAAGAGACTAAAACAAGGACAGGGCAGGTGAATAGAGGAGGGCTCCCAGCGTCTGCCCTGTTCATCTAGGGAGCCTGGATTCTGATAGCCAGGGAGGGGTTCTGAGAATAAGAAACCAAGCAGCCCAGTGGCTGATTACCTGGTTCTCGCTGTGTGTGACTCTGGACACGCTGCTTAAGCTCTCTGAGCCCTGGTGTCCTCATTTATAACACAGGAATGATAACAGAACGCCGTTGAAGGGTGGCTTGGCAGGGCTGAATCGGATGGCTGGGCGAAAAGCCAACGGTGGCACACCTTGCGCTCTGAGTAAAGGGGCGCCTATTATCACCTTGGGGAAGAATTGGACAGAGCGCCTGACGACGGGTGATTAAGTTGGGTAGGTGGGTCAAATTGACCGGATTTTCCAACCCAGATTCACACTTCCTCTGGAGACAGGTCGTAAAAGAGCTGGCAAAGGTGTTTGTAAACACAACTGCAATTCAAAGGTTGCCGCTGGGGGTGAAAGCAGCGGGGGTTAGGGGAAAGAGGCTGGGTGGCTGGAAGCATTCACTTCGCCCGGGGCACTGTCCCAGCCCAGAGGATATGTCTTTGCAGTCCCTCCTCCTTTTCCCCCCTCCCCCGGTACACACACACACACACACACACACACACACAGCCGGAGCCCCCTCCCGCAGCAACCTCGGGACACGCGTGGTACAGCCCTTGCTGTCGTCCCGTCGATAGGTTTAGGGATGAAGGGTGAGAGCGGGTCGGCGACTGGGAGTAGAGACGATAATAAGCCGAGTTGGATTAAATTGTCTCCAGCAGCTCCCAAGGCAAAACGGGGGGGCAGGGGCGGACACAGCGCGGCCTGGAGGGCGCTGGGCGAGGAGGAACGGAGCTCGGGGGCCGGCCCGGCCCTCAGCCAGCAGCGCCGCCTCCCCGGAGGAAGGCGGGGGCCGGGAGGAGGGAGCGGGAGGAGGCGGAGGGCGGAGGAGGGCGGCGCGCTGAGAGGTTATTTGTGGTTCGCTTTGATCCCGAGGGGGAACCTGAAACTCTCACATTCCTGGCATAGCAGCCGCCTCCGGCGCGGGCCGACCCTGGGGCTGCGCGCTGGGGCGCGAACAGCCAGAGCGTCGGCGCCACGGCCGAGAACACATCTCCGCTGCCGAGCTGAGCCGCGCCGACCAGGAGGTTGTGGTGTCTGACTGCGCCGGGCACCCTCGGGCCGCAGCGGTAAGGAAGGCTGCTCCGCGCTCGGGAGAGCGCGCGAGGCCACAGAAACGTGCCCCAGCCAAAGCTGTAGTCTCCGCGCAGCCCGGCCTTTTCCGGGAGTCGGAGCCCCGAGGATCGAGCGTCCTCGGGGCGCAGTGCGCCCTTTCGAGGCAGCCGCAGTGCTGGGCAAGAGCCGTTCCACGCGGGGAGCCCAGCGCCCTGGGCTTTGCGGGGCTCTAGAAGCGCGCGGGTTCCTTGGGGCTGGGGGAGAGGGGAGCGGGCCGACTCCGGAGAGAAGAGCGACGGTGTTTCGGTTTGCGGGTCGGCTGGGGTGGGGGTGGCGGGGGACAGGGATGGAGGCGCCGCTTGGAGCTCAAGTTGCAGGGTCTTGCGGGCTGATTTGGTTAGGTGGGGGTTACAGGTGCCTTTGCCCCCAACCAGTCCAAGAATTCCTCTTTGTCTTCCTTGGAAAATCCTCTCTGGAGCCACGAATTGGCTCTCACTTAGAAAGAATGCAGCCTGCTGTCCAGCCCGGTGACGTCAGCGTTAGAGTATTTGGAAAACAAAGAGGGCTCGAGAGGGAGGGAGGCGGACCCGCGATGCTTAAAGACCTCTCCGGGCCTCGGGCTACCCTCACCGGCTCGCCCCAGGCTTACCAGCGACCTTCGGTGCTCCAGGTCCGCCCGGGCTCGTGGTGGGGCGGGAGCCCTGGCTGGGGTGCGAGAGTCTCCTAGCTTGGAGACTGTCACTTTGGTTCCTTAGGCGAGCGGGACCCCAGGCCAAGGCTGGAGACGCGCGCTGGCTTAGAAAGGCGGCCTTCAGAGAGCGCAGCAGAGGGGCGCGGCCGGGGGCGAGGAAGCAGGTTTTAGTAAAGGCTCAGGCGTTTGGTGTCTGAAAGGACGTGAATCTGAGGGGCTTGGCCGGGACAAATTCGCGATGAGAGGCCTTGGAGGTGTTCCTTGCTCCCAGTCCGGGCACACTGTGGAGCGCCTGGAATCTGTCGGGAAAGCTCCGCATTCCTTCCTGCCGCTCCCCTGCCTCTGTGGGAGTCGGCCCAGAGAGTGATTATCTTAGGAAATGCCCGCAGATAAAACTCCTGGGCGAACTGAATCCCATGCGAATTGAATCCCATTTGCTTGCTTTGCCTCGGGTAGCTCCGGAGTCTTGCACATCTACCCCTCGTTGTGTGCGGGGGCGGGGGGGGAGTGCATGACTCGGTGCCAGGAAGGATGGGTACAGAGGTGCCCTCCAGACTCATCCCCCACTCCTCACCTCTGGGCAGCTGTAGCCCTGGGGTGGGGAGAAGGGAACGATTGGGAATGACTGCTCTGCTAACATGCCATAGCCCAAACTGAAGCAGGACACTAGGGCTAGTTTAGTGGCAGAGGAGGGGCCACATTCCTCCCACCCATCCCCCAATCGCTGCCCACACACACAGGACCTGTGGCAGTGTGGATTCTGTTTAGTTTTCCCTGGAACCCAGTTTGGAGATTTGTGTTGGAAGAGGCTGTGGAAAGGAAGCTGGGTGAGAGAGGCAGGCAGCTTTCCAGTCCATGAGCCACTGGGAGCCCAGACTTAGAAGGGAAATCCTTTCTCTGATATTATCTCCGAGCACTTTAGGCTCACAGTCCCCTCTCCTCTGCCCCAGGTCTCTCAACCAACAACCTCCCCTTACTTCTCCGGTTAGCCCAAGTCAAGATGGGCTTCCTTGACACTGATGTCAAGAAAGATGCTGAGTGCCTGTCCCCTATGTGCCTAGAGGACCAGTGGGGGCTTTTCCAAGTAGCAAGTGTGTGTGTGTGTGTGTGTGTGTTGGGGAGGATAATCATAAAATCAAAGACATCATGCCATCCTTTCTTTTTCCTGGAGCTCTCTTGCAGTTACTGTCAGCACAAAGACTGACCCACTAACCTTAATGGGTGGCACCCTTTTGCCTCATCTCACAATACCATTGTCCTCTTGGAGCATTTTTATTCATCCCTTATTCACCAATTCAGGTGCAATTCCTCCTTCCTCCTGTTAACCTTGTGGAGTGACTGCCAAGGTCGTCCCATGACAGGGAGCCCCAGATTCATTCTGTCAGCAGCGCTTGATGAAGCAGAGTCCAGGCCCATCCTCCAGGAGCTCTCTGGTTCAGGGAGAGTGAAAAAAGTGGGCAGGGGTTCAGCGGGCTAGAGGGTGGTAGGTTGATTGTGCCAAGGCTGGGCTCTGGCATGCCTCAGTGTAGAGGGTCCTGGGGGCCTTTTGCCTAGGGCTTTTCTACTGGACTGCATGCATTTTTTATCACCTGCCAATAAATTGGGGCCCCATCCACCCCTAGACTGAATAGCTAAGTGGTTAGATCTGAACTAGGCCAGCCTTGGAATTGCCCATCAGGCTGTTTGATGTGTAGCTGGCTGTACGGGCGGTGGTTCCTGGTGGGTTATCTTCTGGTTTCCTGTTGTCTCTCTCCAGGAATAGTAAGTCACCATGAATGTTATCACAGTCATTGTTTACCAGGATTTTCACTGTACCAGGAGCTCACAGGCCACTGCCTCTTTTTATTCTCATCTCCATGAGTCAAGCAGAATTCTTTGCATTTTTCTGGTGGAGAAACTGAGGCTCAGAAGTTAGATAACTTGTCTTAATCAGTAGATAGCAGCACTGGTACTTGAATCCAAGCTTATGTGACCTGCCCCACCCCTGCTCTTCACTTTTGTGCTTTCCACCAGAGTAATAATGGAAATCCTGGAAAACCTTCTCCTTTCCCATGGACTCCCACTGATTGCTTTTCTCTCTGTCTCTCTCTCTCCCCACCCTCCTCTAGGTGCTCTGGGGCCAGGTGCCACCGGCCATTGTCCAGGCAGCTGTGTGCAAGCCAGAGAAGCATGAGGACACTGGAAGACTCCTCGGGGACAGTCCTGCACCGCCTCATACAGGAGCAGCTGCGCTATGGCAACCTGACTGAGACACGCACGCTGCTAGCCATCCAGCAGCAGGCCCTGAGGGGTGGGGCAGGAACTGGGGGCACAGGGAGCCCCCAGGCCTCCCTGGAGATCCTGGCACCAGAGGACAGTCAGGTGCTGCAGCAAGCCACCAGGCAGGAGCCCCAGGGCCAGGAGCACCAGGGCGGTGAGAACCACCTGGCAGAGAACACCCTCTACCGGCTGTGCCCACAGCCCAGCAAGGGAGAGGAGCTGCCCACCTATGAGGAGGCCAAAGCCCACTCACAGTACTATGCGGCCCAGCAGGTGGGGCCCCGGCCACATGCAGGGGACCGAGATCCCCGTGGGGCCCCCGGAGGCAGTCGGAGGCAGGATGAGGCCCTGCGGGAGCTGAGGCACGGGCACGTGCGCTCCCTGAGTGAACGGCTCCTGCAGTTGTCCCTGGAGAGGAACGGCGCCCGGGCCCCCAGCCACATGAGCTCCTCCCACAGCTTCCCACAGCTGGCCCGCAGCCAGCAGGGCCCCCCACTGAGGGGCCCCCCTGCTGAGGGCCCAGAGTCCCGAGGACCCCCACCTCAGTACCCTCACGTTGTACTAGCTCATGAGACCACCACTGCTGTCACTGACCCTCGGTACCGTGCCCGCGGCAGCCCGCACTTCCAGCACGCTGAAGTCAGGTAACTCTCCCCACCTTGGGCTTTCCAGTTCCTGGCTTATCCTCCAGCACAGGCTGTCAGGGAGGAGAGCCTCAAGATCACAGCTTGTGTCAGAGCTGGCCAGATCCCCACCCCACCTCCAGCCTTCCTGAGAAGGGAGAGCTATTGCCTGGCAGAGAAGAGAGATGTAACTGAGGTCCCCTAAGAAGTTAGTGGCGTCCCTTGCCTTAGTTCAGAGATAGGCACCATTGTCTGCTGAGCTTGAGCATTCTAGTAACTACCGTCCCCAGAGGACACAAATCGCAACAGGCGGTTAAAGGTTAGATTTCAGAAATAACTTCCTAAAGGCAAGGTTGGGAATCATTGCCAAACTGTTTCCAAGTTAAGTAGGAAGAAGGTGGGACCTCCTTCTCTGGAGGCTTTTTAAGAAAATGTGAGCAACTTGCCTTCTATGATTATTGGGAGGCATTCCTAACTAGAAGCTGGAAAGGCCCGGTGGCCTCATTAGAAACGTCTCTGCATCTTACACCAGCGCAGGAGCTTCCCTGTCTCTCCTCCCCATTTCCTGCCATACGCTTCCTGCATCTGCAGCCTGCAGTGGGACAGGATTCTGGGTCCAGGTGGGCCTCTTTCTGGGGAGGCTCAGGAGAGGCTGCTGGGTCAGGGCAGGGACTTAGAGTCTGATTCTGAGTATGCTGGGAGGCCCTCGGGGGATGTGATTTGGTTTTCCTTTTCTAAGTGCTCTTTCTGGCTACCATGCAGAGCATGGTTTGTGAGGGGCCAAAATGGAAGCAGGAAGACTTGGGGGAGGCAAGAAGTCTAGAGAGTTTGGAAAAATGAGTGTTCCTAGAAACAAGGCCCCACCTCAGGCTTCTCATCTGGCCCGCATCTTTTCAGAGAAGCAGACACAGCCATCACTGCTGCATCTCCCCCTGTGGGAGTCCAAGAAACCCCACCAAGGGACCCCAAGGATTTCAGACTCTTCCTCTGGTGGCCCAAGGTCAAAGTCTGGTTCTCTTCATGCCTGCTGAGTTTTCCTTTAGTCACCCACTTTCCCACCGTCCGGCCTTTCCTTGCTCTCGAGAAATGTGTGACATGATGGGGTTGGTATGGCGGAACAGAGGATGGAGCCTCTTGGTTTTTCTCCAGCCTCCACCCCCTCCAGACTCGCACCTTATCGCCCTTCTCAGGGCTCGGTCAGGAAGAGTTTCGGAAGCTGAGTGGTGGTTTCTTCTTTTGGACCAGCCTTATTGAACTCTGTCAGGAAAAGATAGTAATCGTGGCAAGGAAGTAGACTGTTTGCAGGAGAACAAAAAGCGGGGGAGGGAGAGGACGGGGAGAAAGGAAAGCAAGTGTGAAGGGAAAGGAGTTGCTATTCTTTCTCAGAGCTAAGTCATCCCCAAAGAATGCCAGTTGTGTCTGCCTGGCCCAGTGCAGGGGGGAGCAAGTTCTTGAAGCAACC
Organism: Macaca nemestrina; assembly: GCF_043159975.1. Lineage (NCBI taxonomy): Eukaryota > Metazoa > Chordata > Mammalia > Primates > Cercopithecidae > Macaca > Macaca nemestrina. The sequence continues at coordinate 36,989,848 of NC_092126.1, read as the reverse complement.
TTGAGAATGGCCATTTTAGCAGTGGAATGGAGAGTTTGAGTACTCCAGTGGGGACCCTCTTCCCAGCTCTTACTGGAAGCCCCATCTTAGATAGTAGGAGAAATACATCTGCCCAATATCCCCTTTCGGATGATCTGATGAAGATTATTTGTTAGGAACTTGGGGCTAGACTCCTAGCCTAGGGTCCTGAGAAGAGCAGGGGGGCCATAGGCTGTATGGGGGCAGGAGGCAGGGGCAGGCTGGGTGTGCATGAGTGCTGACATGATGCACCTAGAAGGAGAATTTGGGTTTTGTGGGGCTTCTGGGACTTGGAAGAATCTTTGTGAAACTGAGGCAGTTGTGATGCTGGGAATCACAAGGTCCCAGAAAGGCTCTTGGACTCCCCGTGCCTCTCGCCCTTTGCTCCTTCCCTCAATACGGAGCCCTATGGGTGATGTTACACCAGTGCCAGAGGCCAATAGAACATTGTCCCCTGAACTCAGCAACTACAGTAGTCCAGAGGCAGCCCTTACTCCCAAGGAAACCCAGAGTTTGGGCCACATTTATTCTCTAAACTGAGGGTAAACCGAGGTTCCTACTAGAAGAGATGGAGGATGGGCCACCACTACAGGAGCACCTGCCACCCACCCAGCACCGGCCCCGCACTCTGCCAGGCCTTACATAGCATCATCCTCACAAACCCTGGCGAGGCTGGAAACCCTCATGATGCAACAGAGCAATGCCCTGTCTGTGGGGCTGAGGCACTTGCCCAAGGTTAAACAACTGGAGCAGGGATTTAAACCCCTATTTGTCAGACTCTAGAGCTCAGACTCTTACGCTGACATCTGTCTCACTGTTCTAACCTTAACTGGAGTCTTCTAAAAATGATTCTGGGTGGGTGGGGGCTGGGGGTAGCAGGACTTGAAATAGAAAGGAGAAAATGAGTGCTGCTTTGGCAGTCTTGAAACTGGCCACTCATGTAATAGACATAAGGTTGCTGCTGGGGCCCAGCCACCAAGTTGTCCTGGGGCCTGGAAGGTTATATGCTCAGTCATGATTGACATAGCCTCCAGCCCCAAAAAGAACCTTCCATTGACTAGAAGTGTCAAGGTGCATTTTTCAAGATGACATATTTAAGCATTAGTTGCTTAGGAGGCCCAGGATTGCTCAGGCTGATCTCCAAGGCCCCAGCCACTGTGAGGCGGGTATGAAACAAGCATCCTGACATTAATCCCCTCCAGCTCTGCTGTCTGACTCTTGAGAGCCTTAGGCAGAAACATTTGGAAAAGGCCTTCCCCACTGGTCCCTGCCTACCACTTGAGGGTTGAATAATTATCTGCAGCAATTTTAATAAATATTAGTTATGAATAATAACCATCTTCCCAATATGCCTAGGAATGGGGCGACTCTGGGCTGCTCCGGGTGGGAACCATAAGGGTCTGTGCTGTCTCTGAGCACCGTCTCTTCTGTTTCCCAGGATCCTGCAGGCCCAGGTGCCGCCTGTGTTCCTCCAACAGCAGCAACAGTACCAGTACCTGCAGCAACCCCAGGAGCACCCCCCTCCCCCACATCCAGCTGCTCTTGGCCATGGCCCCCTGAGCTCCCTTGGCCCACCTGCTGTGGAGGGGCCAGTGAGTGCCCAGGCCTCCTCAGCCACCTCGGGCAGTGCCCACCTGGCCCAGATGGAGGCCGTGCTGAGGGAGAATGCCAGGCTGCAGAGGGACAATGAGCGGCTGCAGAGGGAGCTGGAGAGCTCTGCAGAGAAGGCCGGCCGTATTGAGAAGGTAGGCCCTGCTGGGGTTTCAGAGGGGCAGACCAGAAAGAGACCCCGAGGGGCTACCTGGGGAGTGGGTAGTCCAAGGAGAGGCAGAGGAGCCTGAAAACTGTTTGGCTTGATTTCCCCCATCCCTCTGTTCTCCACCTCCCTCACCCCTCATGCACCCTCCTGAGCTGACTCCAGACAGCTGGGGAACAGCCGAGAGGCCGGCAGAGCAGGCCTGGAGCATGAGCAGTTGCTGGCCAGTGGTGATTAGAAAGAGCCCATTCACCAGCTCCTTGCACACTCGCACCCTTGCCCTGCACACACCCCCTCTCATGGACACCTCCCACAGAGAGCCCTTTGTGTCCCCCACACAACAGCAAGTCTGTTCCAGGCCAGCCCTGGCGAAAAAGAAAACTTCTCCTCTTGGAAAGACTTGTTGGAATCACAGGCCAGCTAAGAGCACGTGCGGAACCTGCCAGCAGCCAAGTGGGAGGAGCAGCCGGGGCCCAGCTGGCCCTCTGGGTGGACGGTGATGCCTGGGGGACCAGGCAGAGGTGGCTCAGGCTTAGACCTGGTGCCTGCTTCTTTAGTGAAGGATTACCAGTTTTCTGCTGAGGCTCAGTTTTAGCAGATGGCCTCAGGCCTCCCTTGACTGTCCTGTGGTGTCCAAGTTAGGTCCAACCACCCCGACATGGCTGGAGTCTTTTGGTGCCCACTTCTGACCAACCGTACTCAGTTTCTTGGTGGAAGCCAGCCAAAAGTAGAATGTTTCCTTCTGGACACTGGGCACAGGGAAGCTATGTTTAGTCACCCTACAGGCAGCTACTTCCAAAGTACCTGGCCCTAGGGTCACTCAGCATCTGGTCCTTGGGGCAGCCGATGGACCATTGCTTGCTGGTCCCAGCAGTCCAGTCTACTTCTGGAGGCTACAAGCTTCTGATCATCCCGCCATAGTCATCCCACCAAAACCTGGAGGTTTTGCTCCTGCTTGGTGTCCTCTCATCTGTCACCTTTTCTGATGGAGAGTAGTGGGTCAGCCTGGAATCACTCCCTAGGAGCTCTCACCTTCCTTCAGCTCTGCTGTCTGCCTCTTGCAGCTGGAAAGCGAAATCCAGCGGCTCTCTGAGGCCCATGAGAGCCTGACCAGAGCCTCCTCCAAGCGTGAGGCCCTGGAGAAGACCATGAGGAACAAGATGGACAGTGAAATGAGGAGGCTGCAAGACTTCAACCGGGATCTTAGAGGTGAGAGCCAGTCACACAGGTGGAGGTTGGAGAGCCTCTGCAGAGGGCTTACTTCCTCTGTTCTAGAGAAAAATTGGGAATCTATTACCTGCTAAAAGTGCAGATGAACTCAGAGAGCCAGGCTGAGACCCTCGGGAGCTGCCCTGATAGAGAGATGCTTGTCTCTATGTACTGGGTCTCGGATCCCTTCAGGGAGCTCCCATCGTGGGGCCCGGATGATGGCTTCTGACAGAGGAGGCTCCCTCCCATCGGGCCCTGAGCTGAGCCGGGGTTTCCTCATGGCCCATCCCCAATGTGGAGGATGCAGCCCCGTCTTGATAGGATGTCAGGAAAAATCCCAAGCTGGCAGCTTCACCTGACACTAAAACATCTTTCCTTCCCTTGAAACAGAGAGATTGGAATCTGCAAACCGCCGCCTGGCAAGCAAGACACAGGAGGCCCAGGCCGGCAGTCAGGACATGGTGGCCAAGCTGCTTGCTCAGAGTGAGTAGGGGCCTCACTAAGAATCCTGGCCTGTGTGCAGGCAATGGGACTGCTGCACACCCTCTGGACCAGGAAGATTGGCCTTCCCCCTTGCAAAGCAGTACTTTAGGAGCAGGTTTACTGCCTACTGTGTGCCCAACACTAGACTGGATCTGGGGATGGTGGGGAGAAGTGGCTTCCAAAGAAGAATAGGATCTAGCTGTGTATCTATTAAGAAGATCAGTTGACACTAGAGGGAAAGCCAGGGAGCAGTGATTTGCTGAGCTTCCGTGCTGACCATCAGTGCAGTGCATTGGGCAGTGCGGGAGGCAAGGTAACGCTGAACACACGTGAGGTGAAGAAGGAAAGGTCGTCTGAGAGCTTCCCAGGGAGTTCCAGGCAGCAGAAAGGTCAGGAGTGTGCAACGGGAATGTGAGAGGCAGGGGGCATGATGGAACTGGGCCATAGCAAGCCAAGTGGAGGCACTTGAGACAGCCAAAAATGGGATCCTAGACCTTAACCAACAGATGCATTCTAAAGGGGGTGGTCTAAGCATCTTTGAAGAATGGGCAAGTTCATTGACTAGTCCATTCATTAATTAGCAGATGTGTTTTGAGCATCTGGCAGATGTTCAGGTGAGAATGGGAGCAGGCCCAGGAAGGTACCATGGCAGGGAGGTCAGGAGAGAAGTGGTGAGCTTAAGAAAGGAGCAGGTTCCCACAGATTTAAAAGAACAAGGGGGGTGGTCCTAGAAACTGGTGATTAGGAGCCCCAGTGGCCTGAGAGAGAGGCTCCGTGGGGATGGCAGGGGTGGAGAGCCAGCCAGAGGTGAAGGAGTTATTGGGCCGTTCAAGAGGTACATGGGGTGGGTGGCAAAGGGAGCCTTGAGCTCAGCAGCAGGAGGCTCTAGCAATCAGAAGAGACTAACAACAGTTATTTATTGAGCTCCTACTAGGAGCTTTACTGCCGTTCAGGGTGTTTGCAGAGAAGTGGAATGGGAGTGGTTGGTAGCTGGGTAAACGTGGCTTTGAGGCTTCACAGGAACTCTACTATGAATGGCACCAACAGTAGTGTGGGGTGCAGAAATGGAGGAGCAGCTTGAGGACTTAGCTCTGGCTGGCAGCACCCCTATCTTCCTTCAAAGAGGGTTCAAAGACTAGGGCAGGGAATGGGGGAACACAGCACTGAAGGAATTGACAGGGTGGGGCAGGAGGTAGGCTGGTCTCTACTGGCTGGGTGGGGTGAGGTGGCAGCGGCTTAAGGTCTCTGGGAAGGAGTCAAAGGGAATGAGGGAGAAAGGGGATGGGGCAGCCCTGGGGTTTCCCTGAGGAGTCTGGGGAGGAGAAGCTGCAAGGGCAAGGCAGATTAGGGTGCCTGTGGAGGAAGGCGGACTTTTGGGGCCTGGCTCTGCCAAAGAAAGGAAGCCATGGGGCGGGTTTCTGGGAGCTTGCTAGCGGGTGAGAAGAGGGGGGCCGGCTGGGAGGCGTTTCCGCTCCCCGGGGAGCGAGTGAGCGCCGGGCTGTTCTTGGCTCCTCGCTGGAGCCATTAATCTCGCAGCCGCGGGTGACCTGGATGCCTGGCATTCCAGAGCCGCGAGCTGTTCCGCTCCCGGCCCGCCCCCCGCCGCTCCCTCCCGTGCGCGCTGCCTGGCGCCCTTCGCCCGGCTTTGGGAGGAGGGAGGGTGAGCACAAAGGGAGCCTGGAACGCGGAGGTGGGGGCTCGCTCGCTGCCCAGGGCGCATCCCGGGTCCCCTCGGCGCCTCGCCTGCCTTCCTGCCCGCCTCCGCTGGCCTCCGGGCGTCCTCTTCCCACCGGCACCCGGGCCACTTATTTCTTACTGAGGAGCTCTCCTTCCCGAGATCCCACAGGCCCAGGGCTTTATCAGGGTCCTGTTGGCAGGGGATGGCCAGAGCCCAAAGCCTCCCAGCCCCCACCAAGGCCTTAGAGATTGGACAAAGCTGCAGGAAGCCTCTGGAAGCAGAAGGCTGGGTCCTCTGGCCCCTCCTCCCTCCCCTAGGGTTGGGGAAACCCAGGCAGCTCTTCCTTGCTCCGTAGTAGCTATTGCAAAGGCAGGAAAGATGTGTCTGATTGACCTCCCTTTTATCTGGGGTCAGTCAACACTAGGAAAGTGTGGCCATTATCATCAATGCCATCTGCTTTTCCTCCTAGGCAAGCCACGCAGCCCCCCCAGCACTGCCTTTCTGGCCCCTCTAGGCCGGCCGTTCCCCCTGGGGATCTGGCCTTGAGGCCTGAAGCCGGCCTGTTAGCTCCACCCCCTTGAGAATGTTTCTCTTCTCCCTGCGCCTCAGGTTCTCCAGCTATAAGATGAGGCAGTCCTTCCCCACAGAGTCACGCTAAGGCTGAAATGAGATGCAGGCCCTGGGCAAACTGTGAACGCACAGGTGGAGTAGGGGAGGGTCCTCCCTGCCTGAGTCCAAACCTGGCTGCTCCTCCACCCCACTCAATGGATGTCAAGCCAGCGAAGTATGAACACATACGTTTCAATATTATTGGACTTCCCCTTATTTTCCTCCATGCCACAGAATGATACCGTCCTGGGCTCAGCCTTCAAAAATCCAAAACGAACCAAGAGCTAACCTGAGTTGCCTCTGTGTCCTCCTTGCCCTGCCCCAGGGCCCTGAGTAAATGAATCCTCCCTTCCGCATGCCAAGGTCTCAAGCCTTCACTCTTCTGTTCCAGAACTTGTACTGTCCTATATCATAGGTGCTTAGCTACATGTGGCCCAAGAATTGAAGTTAATGAAAACAAATAAAATTTAAAATTCAGTTCTTCCATCTTGCCACATTTCCAGTCCTCAGTAGCACGTGTGTCTAGTAGCCACTGCATTGGAGGGTGCAGTATAGAACAGTTCCACTCTGGCAGAAAATTCCACTGAATCAGAATGCTGTTCTAGAGACAGTGCCTTTAGGTTCACTAGCGGGGGCCCACAGCCCTGCCCCGCCTCCTGCTCTCCAGCAAGGTAGGCAGCTGACCCACTCCTCAGGGGGCAGCCTGGGACTCTCAAGGGGCAGGTGCCTGGGAGGTGGATTTAAGGCTAGAGCATCAGATGGAGGGCTCGGTGGTCTGGTTTGGACCTTTCCTGGCCATGCTGAGAGGGCCTCTGAGCAGAGTTTCTTTGGGTAATTAACAAAATGATACAAAAGTCAGGATAGCTGGACCCTTACACACTAATCCTTGTGCCATAGTCATTTTCATTGTGCTGCAGACTTTGCATTTCTTCCTGAGCCTGGTTGCTTGCATCTCAGTGATCTTTTCAGACCATGGAGGGAAATGTAGCCCTCAACGGACCTCTCGGCCTGGGTCTGCAGAAGGAGCCCCAGAGCTCTGGGTGGCCTCTAAGTACAAACGCCTCACCACGTAGCCAGAGGCAGCCTGGGCCTTTGTAGTGTGGCCAGCTGGGGTTTCCATTTGGCAGCACCATTCACCTCCTATGTTCCTCCGCTATAAGTTGGGGATCCCAAATCCTACCTGGAGGGGCTGGAGGATTCATGGAATAAGATGTGTAAGTGCCTGGTGTGTGGACAGCAGATGGTGGTTCTGTTCCCTCTTCCTTCATTCTCCCACTTGAAGGAGGACCATGTCACAGCCCACCTAAGCCTCTGTTTTCTCATCTGTACACAGGCATCACAGTTCCTACCTCAGCAGTCTCTAGCCGTCACAAGGTTCAAGGGATATTGTGGATGTGTTTTAGACATGGTGGCCCCCGGCACAAGTGGATGGTGTTTGGGGCTGTCCCATGGCAGTGTGTCCCAGTAGAAAGGCAGGGTAGCCCAGTTGTTTACTCCTGACTTAAACCTGAGCCTCGGTTTCTTCTTCCATGAAACAGGGTTAATAAGGGTACCTTATTCGTGTTACTGTTGAGAGAATGAGAAGCAACTGTGCTCATCCAGTGGTCAGCACAGAGCCCAGGAGGCAATGGCGCCAGCCAATGTAGTCACTGTCACTGATCAAGCCTCTCTCTCCCTACAGGCTACGAGCAGCAGCAGGAGCAAGAGAAGCTGGAGCGAGAGATGGCACTGCTGCGCGGTGCCATCGAGGACCAGCGGCGGCGTGCCGAGCTGCTGGAGCAGGCTCTGGGCAACGCGCAGGGCCGGGCGGCTCGAGCCGAAGAGGAGCTGCGCAAGAAGCAGGCCTATGTGGAGAAAGTGGAGCGGCTGCAACAGGCACTCGGGCAGCTGCAGGCAGCCTGTGAGAAGCGGGAACAGCTGGAGCTGCGTCTGAGGACTCGTCTGGAGCAGGAACTCAAGGCCCTGCGTGCACAGCAGGTGAGCTGAGAAAACCTGTGCAGGTGTCCAGGCTAGGGCAGCATCTGAGGATGTCAGCTTCCCTTCGTCCTCGGGGACTGTAGGTTTGGAGGCCAGGGCTGAGGCCCCAGGAGCCCCTAGTTAGATCTAGGCTGCAGGCCCCTTGCAGGGCGGCAAGGATGATTGCTCTCTGCTCCACCTTTGCTGCGTGCTCCCTTCCACTTGTCGTCTTAGCAGAGGCCCTGCCACCTGGCCCACATCCAGCCTCAGGGGACTCCTGTCCTCGGCAGCAGCAGGGTATATTGTCCTTGACCTCTAGAGAAAGTAAGTTAGGAACCTGGATATAGAAGGCCCTCGAGCTTTTTTTTGTTTGTTTTTTTTGAGATGGAGTCTCACTCTGTTGCCCAGGCTGGAGTGCAGTGGCGCAATCTCCGCTCACTGCAACCTCCGCCTCCCAGGTTCAAGCGATTCTCCTGCCTCAACCTCCTGAGTAGCTGGGACTACAGGCACGTGCCACCACGCCCAGCTAATTTTTGTATTTTTAGTAGAGATGGGGTTTCACCATATTGGCCAGGCTGGTCTTAAACCCCTGACCTCATGTCATCCACCAGCCTTGGCCTCCCAAAGTGCTGAGATTACAGGCATGAGCCACTGCGCCCAGCCACCAGCCAGCTTTTATATGCCTCCCTGAGATTGGGAGGAAAGATGGTTGCCCTAATCCATAGTGCTTAACCTCACTTTGGACTTCTGTGTAAACAACTCTTGGTGTTTACAAACCAAATAGCTATTTCTCCACTCCCAAACCTACCCTTGTGACAGAGTTAGCATGGCTGAACCCCCGGTTTGCCCAGTTCTGTTCTAATTTACACCAATTTTCCCAGTATAATTATTGATAGCACCCCCTTTGCCAGTTTGGAGGATTATTTGTTTGGTCTCTATGCCCTTGGCCATAGGATTCAGGGCAGGGGTATGGGGACCTGTGCTGTACCCCCATTTCGGTAGAGGAAGGATGGGGAAATGTATGCTGTGTATGGCCGAACACGCACATGTAAGAGTGACAGTCCTTGTGTGGAGGCGAAGACCAGTGGCTGCCGCACCCCAACCTCCACCCTTGACCACGGTCTCCACTCCTTGCTCTGCAGAGACAGGCAGGCACCCCAGGTGGTGGCAGTGGCAGTGGCAGTGGCGGGTCCCCAGAGCTCAGCGCCCTTCGGCTGTCAGAACAACTGCGCGAGAAGGAGGAGCAGATCCTGGCGCTGGAGGCCGACATGACCAAGTGGGAACAGAAGTATTTGGAGGAACGTGCCATGAGGCAGTTTGCCATGGATGCGGCTGCCACGGCTGCTGCCCAGCGTGACACCACTCTCATCCGACACTCCCCGCAGCCCTCGCCCAGCAGCAGCTTCAATGAGGGTCTGCTCACTGGTGGCCACAGGCACCAGGAGATGGAAAGCAGGTTCGGCATTGCAGGCCAGGCACCTGAGGTTTGGGAGGCGGGTGGCAATGTCCAGTCACTGCCCTGCCCTTGATCCCTGATAAACAAGCCGCTTTCCCCACACAGCTCAGCAGTCCCTCAAGCAAGCTGAACCTGCATGCTTGGCACACCAGGCGCTGTAAACTTGCATTTGCCTAGAAATACCGAGTCCTTGGTCTACCCAGGAGACTCTTACTGTGGAGGTGTTGGGTGCCGTTTAGGGCTTAGGCCCTGCCTCCTCTCTCCGGAGTGCTGCCCTCCAGGATGAGGGCTGTGCCGCCACTATCATCTGATGACTCTGGAACCCACCCTTGATGGCCTGCCTTTCCTGGTGTGGGAAGGGCCCAGGGCCTTATGCACTGGTGGTTTTCAGAGCCTGGGCTCTAAGAGCATCACATGCCAGAGCTGTGGTACCATTTCTAAGCCCCCTCTAGGTCCCTGCTACAAGCACAGAAAGATCCAGCCTGGCCGGGTTAGGGGAGGGGGGGTGCTTTTCCTCTAACTCCTATGAGGCGGGAAGGGTGGCTGGATCTATGGGTCTGACAGTGTGGGCATGGCCTCTCACCCCTCAGGTTAAAGGTGCTCCATGCCCAGATCCTGGAGAAGGATGCAGTGATCAAGGTCCTTCAGCAGCGCTCCAGGAGAGACCCTGGCAAGGCCACCCAGGGCTCCCTACGGCCTGCCAAGTCGGTGCCATCTGTCTTCGTGGCTGCGGCAGCAGGAACCCAGGGCTGGCAAGGGCTCTCTTCTAGTGAGCGACAAGCAGCAGACGCCCCTGCTCGGCTGACTACAGGTAAGAGGAGGCTGCTGCTGGGATAGATTGAGAGGTAGTTTCTCCTGGGCCTGAACACAGATTGCCAGACCTTTCCTCCCAGAACTGAGGCTCATGGGAGCCAGGGCTTCCTGATTGTCTCCCAGGGGAGCTGGCTTATTCTCTACCTCCAGTGACTCTACAGCCCATGGCTCTCCTGCCAGTGTGAAGAGGGGTATTTCGTCCCCATCGCCGTAAATTCCATCATGCTTTAGCCCCAGCCACTGAACTGAGAAAAATAGAGCTTCCTGTGCAGATGCACCTTCTATGCAAGCCCCCTCCACTCTTCCTTCTAAGCAGATGCCACAGAAACTCTAGAAGATTTAATCTACAAAGAAGGGTCCCACCACCCAAAACATTTGGAAGCCAATCCAATCTGGTAGTCATTCCCATTTTAAAATAGGAGCATTTTTAGTCTTAAAGTTCTTGCAGATCAAGAGCAGCCCACTCCACCTTAAATCCCCAGCAAGGACAGTTAACTTACAGTGTCCTTCACCAGGGCCACATCTTACAGGTGTGGCAATAACCATCCACCTACCTTCCCAGCAGACAGGGCACCCACAGAGGAGCCAGTGGTCACATCTCCCCCTGCTGCCCATGCCAAACACGGGAGCAGAGATGGGAGCACCCAGACTGACGGCCCCCCAGACAGCACCTCCACCTGCCTGCCACCGGAGCCTGACAGCCTTCTGGGGTGCAGCAGTAGCCAGAGAGCAGCCTCTCTGGGTAAGTCCTCCTGACCCCACTTCTGTGCTAGGCAGGGCCAGGGGAGCACTGGGGTGTGAACTGGAACACCAAAGCCTTTTCTTCCCAGCCCCCTCTGGGTCATTGCCTGTACTCCATGGGGAGCCCTGCATAGCCAGAGGTGAGCAGCGTGCCTGGCCCACCTCACTGTGAACATGAAGGGTGGCTGGCTGCATGAATAGGGAAATTGGAAACCCTGATTAGAGGCAGATCCAGAATTCAGAAAGAAAGCAACCAGATGGGAGGCACTTAAGCTCCTCTTTCATGGTCTTCCCTACATAGTTAATTTCCAATTTGATTATCCAAGAGAATGGAGCTTGCAAGTCATGCCGATGGCACTCTGGAAGCCTGTTGAGAGTCCGGGAAAGAGAAATCTGAGAAGATGCCATTTCTTTTTCCACTCCCCTTTCACACTGGCCTTTGCATATTTGCCTGTGCCTCCTGATCTCAGAAAACCACAGGCATGAAAAGAATGCTGCAGCCTCCCTCCCTCAGGCTCTCCATTGCTCTGTCTAAGCTCTCCAACCAGTTCAAAGTTAGAAACAAATGCATCTTACACATCGGAGGTTGGTGGGCTGGGCTGAGCACTGAGAGGGTGCAGAGCATTGTGCTTGGTTGGCCAAGTTCTGGGAACCTGGGCAGCAGAGGTGGGAAAAGTTGGTGAAGAAAGATCGTTGTATTTAAAATGTGCCAGGATTTTAAAAGCAATCTAGTAACACTCATTGGCATGTGCCTGTGTTCTTGTCTCTCTCCAGACTCTGTAGCTACATCCAGAGTCCAGGACTTGTCAGACATGGTGGAGATACTGATCTGAAGGAGGTGGTGCTTCAGGACTCTGAGCCATTCTCTCCCCTCCTCTGCCCTGTGCCACTCTCAGCCATTTCAGCAGCCTGTCAGCCGCTGCTTTGTCCCTTTCCCCAGCCAGACTCTCATTCCCATTGACCATCTGGCCCCAGGAGCTCAGGAGGAGGACCCCAGGGGAGAGGAGAACGGTGAGAGCACCAGCACCCCCAGAAGACTCTGCTTCTTAGCCCACATTCCTCCCGGCCTTATGGAGAATGAGGATTCAGCCTTGACTTGTTGCCCAAGGCCTGCTACTGGGGTAGCAACTGACAGCTCAGAAAGGAGCTGAGCTCCCTCTGCCCTGCCAGTTGTCAGTCAGGCAGGGAGGGAGGGGCTGTCTTGGTTTGGGGGACTAATTTCCCAGGACGGCTGCCCGTGGACACCAGGCAGACTGGTTCACTAATCAAGTCAGCCATATTCTCTGGCTAAGTTTGGTTCCAGCCAACCTCATCTGCTCTTCAGTTCCTCACTGCCTTCCTGGGATACTAAGACTTGAATCTTTTGGCGACTATTAAGGGTGTTAGTGTTGGAGAAGCCACAGCCTCACCTTCTCACTTGCTGTGGGTTAGGGGCCATTAAGTGGACTGGGAGACAGTGTGCAGTTTGTATATAACTCCCTTTCTTGTGGAACAGAAGACTGAGGCTTGCAGGTTCTGATGTGTCTCCATGGGCTGTGCTTCCCTCTTCCTACTGTCACAGTTCCTGAAACTTCTGACTGGCCTCCCAGTTATGCCTCCTCCTCAAGTTCCTGGCCCGTGGATGTTAAAGCTGCTTGATTCCCAGGATCTCGGCTGCCTTTTCCTCCATCTTGAGCCCTATAAATGCCCACGGGACCCCCACCACCAGCCTCTTGAATGGCTCCACAGCTCCTGTCCCTGGGACATCCTGTCAGTTTGGTCATAAACCCTGAGCCAGATGAAATGAGCCACCTTGAACAGACACCTGCCGTACCCCCAGGTGGGCTGCAGTGGCCCTCCCCAGTACCAGTTCTCTCTGAGAAACTGGAGATGTTGTCTTGTCCGCATAAATAAGTGTCTTTGTTCCCACCTGGAGGGTTTGGGAGAGGAGCAAAGCAGTTGAAAACTAGTTAATGAGCTACCAGAGTCAAATAGTCATCTGAATGGAGCCCCCATCACAAAACAGTGCCCAGGAGGCTGGCTCCTCAAGCTACCCATGCCCAGCGCCCTGAAGCAGGACCAGATGCTTTGGAATCGGGGTGGAACACCCCCATGGCAGCCTGCCAGCAGCAGTGACTCCGACTTCTGGTCTTAGAGAATCCCTCACTTCAGCCCCAGGAGCTATTGGTGGGTTTTAGCAGTTTTGTCTTTACCGTTTTTAGTTCTCCTTGATTCTTTGTGTTCTTCCTTTATCGTTTTTAGGTTTGGTATGTGTTGTTTTATTTCCATGGTTCCTCAAGTTTCCTTTTTAAACATTTGCATTTGCTGGACAATTGCATATTTTTTAAAAATTCCCCTACCCCCGTTTAAAGCTGAAAAATACATTTGGTTCATGTGCATTGTTTACAAAGCAAAAAGAAAAAAGAGAAAAAAAGGCAAAAAATATCGTGAAAGAAAAAAAAAAACGACTTAATATATTTTGGATTAATATTTGGTATTTCTTTTAAAGTATTTTTTGTGCTGTGAACGTTTTCTGCCAAAGACCATGATGTGTGTCTGTATGTTTAAGTTATCGTAAATATTTAAAATGTAAACATGGCTGTTTTGTTATGCCACCCTGTACCAGGATTGCTGCCGCATTCCACTGGGTATAACAGTATTTTAATTAAAAAAATAATTAAAAGTGATGTCTTTGCACAGGTGAGACTTTGCACTGAGGGAAGGGAAAGGGTGAGGATTTTGGGGGGCCACCCAAGTCATAGTCCAGTCTCTTCAAGGACCCAAAATAGAATCTAGGAATTTTGTGAAGCTGCATTAAGGACAGAGTTGGAATGAGGATATGGTTGGCATTTTTCCCCTTTCATAGGTAACATTTCTTGAAGACTGGGAGGGGAAGGAGGGCCTGCCAGATGGCAGCCTCCCCAAGTAGCTCTGTTCTAATCAGCTTTGTTTGGCCACATGCTGTGGTCATCTACAGTGGGAGTGGGTGTCCCAAGATGGCTTTATCCTTCCCCCACTCCTTTCCCCACTCCCACCTAGCATATAAAGTCTTGTCCGAAACCATCCAGAAGGCCAGGCATCATGCAGAGGACATTCAAGGACGTGGTGTGTTCTTAGCCACTGCCTTCCTCCTTTGCTGTGACATCACCACTCTTTCCTGATGCTTAGGAAAGCATATTGCTCCAATTCAAAAAAAGAGAAAACCATTCTCAGTCTTGCTTGTTCTTGTATCAGAAACAAAATACCTGCCTTGTGCTTCTACAAGTGTGGCAGGACACTGAGGTTCCCCGTCAGAATGTGGCCATTAGTCCGCTGGCCATGAGGCAGCAGCAGGCTACCAGACAGCCTACATGTCGAATGGTTCCCCACCATGGCGGTGAGTGAAGTGTCTCCAGGACCAGTGTGGGAACTCGGGAGCCATGTTGATGAGTAACTAAGTTGAGATCCTAAAGAAGGTGTCTTCCCGAGCCAGCCTACCAGCCACAAGTATGGAGACAAGCAGGTGGAAGAATTGGAAACATCCAAAAACGTTTTCAGCAACTTTGCAGATGGTGATAGGCCCCACTGAATGAGGAGCTCTCCATGCAGAGGCATCACACCCACCCCATGGCCACACCTCCACCCAACCCTCCAGCCTGCCTCCTGCCACTGAGGCAGCATCTATGCCGGCCTTCCTCCCATTGAGGCCTGAACTGGAGTCAGGTTACTCACCTGAGATGCAGGCCTGGTCCGAGGAGGCAGCCTGAACAATAGGGCTCCTCACCCTCCCACCACTGCTCCTCCCTGGGCCACACCAGCCCATGGCTACATCTTCTGAGGCTTGCTGTCCAAAACAAAATGTCAGTGCCTGTGGCAGGGAGTTCCAAAGGACAGCTTGGCAACTCAGACCTGTGAACAATAAGCCCTGACAACAGTGCCATCTCACCCCAGTACCTTTGGCCAGGGGCTTCCAAAGCATCTGCACCTTCTGTGAGATCCAGTCTGTGGAAAGTCACGTTAATGTTTCCTTGGCATAGACCAAGGAGAACAGGAAATCAGTCCCAGTGTACCCAGCACATGTACGTGCATGTGCATTTGTGTGCATGTGTGCACATGCGTGCCTCACCCTGTGTCCCAGAGACAGGTGTGAGGGGCACCGATATCTTCTGGCTAGTGTCCCTGCAGGGCATGGGTGCTCTCCAGCCACATGGTCACCAGTGCATCTGAGTGACATTTCCTCTCAGGAAAGGGGATGAGTGAGCTGCTCGGTGCCCTGTGAAATGCAGTCTAATGAAGTTCCGGAACTAGTGAAGCTGCAGGCTGTGGCAGGGATGGTGAGGCCCTGGGCGGGGAGGTGTTTGCCCTCTGTGTCTAACACCTGTGAAGGGGTGGAGCCTGGGCCGGAACCCAGGTGGCTCAGCGGGGCCCTTTGGAGCCCAAGTTCCTCTTTGAGGGGCAGCCCTAACCTGCCTGCCCTACCTCCACCCAGTGCCTCCACCAACAGGGCTGGGGATGTGGCTCGGGGGCAGCCCATGGCTCCAAGGGCTGGAGGGCAGCCTATGAGTGGCTGCCCCAGCCTCTCTCACTTCTCTCACCTCCTGGTTAATTGTTAACTCTTCCCCTGGCATAAGTATGTGCCAGGCTCAGCAAGCTTGGTGAAAATATGCCAAGATAAGGGCAGAAAAATGGGGCCCAGTCACCCAGAGATAGCCAAAGCCATTTTACAGCCCCCGAAGAACAGCTAGACAGGAAAGCTTGCAGTACCACTCTGCCATCTCCTAGCACAAGTAAGGGGCTGGCCAGGATGAAGTCGTCCCTGAGCAGGCCTTGCTGGGAGTGACTGACCCTTCTGGAGGTGGTCCAGAAACCCCCGCAACCAGCAGTGCATTCCTGGACGTGCCATGCCTGGATCTAACACGGGAGAAGTGCCACAGCAATTGAACGCTCAGCATCTTTTTTTTTTTTCCAAACAAGATAGAATTCACATACCATAAAATTCACCCTTTTGAAGTGCATCATTCAGTGGTGTTTTGTATCACAGCATCTACTTTAAGCCAGTGGTCAACCACAGGTCATCACCAAATGCGCCACCAGTGGGCCATATGGACACAATTAGAAGTGTTATTGGATCTGCTGCCTTCACACTTGTCGGCTCCTCTTTCCTAGGCTGACACTTTGAACTTTCTATTGCAGACAGTCCCCTTTCACCCATCCTGGGCCCAGCAGCCCCAGAGCACCTCTGCTGGGCTGCAGCCAGGACACTATCTGCTCTGAGCTGGAGCCTCCCACATCTCATTCCCTAGGCTGCCAGGGTGGAGGTCCTGAGGTTTGGAAAGGAGGCCCGTGAGCCCTGAGGCGCCCATGTCTGCTAAGGTTTTCCGGAGTCAAGGAGCATTGGCAGGGGTGGGTCTAATTTTGTGAGGTCTGAAGCTTGTATAATTTAGAGGACCTTCTTTAAGAAAAAGAATGCAAAATGGTGAATACAAAATTAGGTCTAGAGTTTTGGAAGGGGCCTGTTCTAGTGAGCACCCGAGCTACAAGGTTCATTAGCTTCACAGTAAATCTTTGCCTGCCTGGGCATTGGGCATTGTGTTTCCCTGATGGGAATGGAGCTCTGGGAAGTGCCCAGGACTTCGGTTCATCCTTGTCTCTCCCAGGTGAGGCTTGGATCTGAAAGTCAATGAAGTTGGTTTTTCTTCTGCAGATGAAGTGGCTGGTTCTGGATGTCCACTAAAAACAGCCCCTTCTGTAGGGCAGAGGTACCCATAAAGGGAGCCTGGGGTCCAGGCGAATGAAGGGGGTATCACCGCAGAGCCTGGACGAAAGGGCTGACCAGTTCGCTGAGGACCAAACTGTAATTGACTCTCATGTGCACCCTGCTCTCACCCACCAGCCAAACCTCCAGCCCCCAGCGGGAGTGGGAGTGGGGCATATCTGACAGTTGGCTCTCGGAGTGCCCTAGAGAGCCATGCCACTTGCACTTGATTGCAACAGGGACACATTCTACTCTAGTCTGTGGGCCTGTCAGCTTTTGAATCTGAGCCAGCCCGGTGTCATGATCTGTCCTGAGATAAATGCCTCTTGCAAGTCCAAAGGCTCCTACCTGGGGGCACATTCCAGATGTGTTGGGCAATAATTTGGTTATTTCCCTGCACAGGTTTGTCTCTTCTTGCATCAAGTTGGCCTTCTTTTCAAGCTTCAGGAGCCTTGAAAAGAGCCCTGCCCAGTCTCTCTTCTGAAGCCTTTGCTTGCTCAACACAGTGTACTATGGAAATCTTCAGAGCATGTTGCATTATGGCAAAAATACCAAAATCTCAACCATAGAGTGACTAACTACAAAAACCACAGCTAGTTTTGCCTTGAAAATTACAATAACCCTTTTTAACTTAAAAAGAAAAACAGGCCCCTCTCTCTTTCTTTCTCCACCATCGTAGTGTGTGTTTGGCTCCGCCTCTCGCCATGTCTTCTCACAAGACTTTCAAGATTAAGCAATTCCTGGCCAAGAAACAAAAGCAAAATCGTCCCATTCCCCAGTGGATTCGGATGAAAACTGGTAATAAAATCAGGTACAGCTCCAAAAGGAGACATTGGAGAAGAACCAAGCTGGGTCTGTAAGGAATTGCACACGAGATGGCACACGTATTTATGCTCTCCGAAGGTTACAATTGTGTTACCATGTCAAGCTGAAAATGTCACCACTGTCTGGACAGTTGGACGTGTTTTTTTGGGAGTATGCTTTTTCTCTCTGAATCTGTTAGGAACATGCTGGTTGACTGGGTTCTGTAATAAATACGTGAGACCTTTCATTTCAAAAAAGAAAAATAGGCCTCCTTCCCAGGGGCTCCGGATTTCACCAGCCTTCTGTGCACGCCCAGCCATATAAACCGCACAGGGGTGGCTCCAAGTGCACTGTGGCCTCTTTGAACTGCAGGCCTTTGCACATCCCAATCCTTTTCCTCGCAATGCCTTTCTCATCTCTTTTCTCCTCCAGCTTGAACATCACTTCCTCCCGGCAGTCGCCCCTCTGCAGCTTCCTTTCTGCTCCCACAGGACCATGATGGGGAGGAGAGCTGGGGCGTGCAGGATGGAGGAGCTCTTGCTAGCAGACATTAAGACTCATGTCTTAATGTCGCACCCCTCTTGGGTGAGAAGGAGCCACAGGTAAAAAGACATAACCAAGCTTTTCAATGATACAGGTGTTTACTCTTGTCCTTGCGCTGGTGTCACAGGTGGCCCTGCTTGAACAGTAGCCCTGTAGGATATTCTGACCAAAGGTCTCAAGCCCTTCCTCCTTGGCCAGGCACCCATGCCCCTTCGCCATTCACTGAAAGTGGGAGAGGTGGGAGAAGGTAAAAGGGACTCTGTGGGTGGAGTCTTCAGGTCAGAGAAGGAGAAGCTGTGCCCGAGGGCTTGGGGAGCGGAGTGGATGAGCAGGTGGAGGTGGAGGTGGAGGTGGGTGTGTGAGCCCAGAACTGGCCCTGCCAGATGGCTGGTCCCTGAGTCAGGCCCAGGCGCTGACTGCCACGTGGGCAGTAGCCAGCCCCAGTCATGGGAACGGCAGGCGGAATCAGAACTCTCTCCACCCCTAGGAGGGCCGCACCTGCCTGGAGCTTCTCCTACCTGGCCCTGACAGCCCTGGGCTCCCTCTGGGAAAGGATAGGGGCAGGGGCAGCGGCAAGGGTAAGGTGGGGTGGAACACTTGTTATCAGGGCAGCAGTTCCCAGCCATGCCTTGTAGTGTTAGGGTCCCTAGAATAACTCACAGGGGTTGTCGATCAAGGCCACAAAGATCTGAGCCAGGCAAGGTCCAGGGAAAGGCTTTCCCGGAGCCTCCATGCCATCCCCAGGTGCCAACCTCCCTCCCCTTCCTCCCTGGAAGCCAGAGCACCACAATAAAGGGAGGGGGAGAGGTTGGTGATGCCTTCTGGGGAGTGGAAGCATTTGTCTCCCAGTCCCTGCCCCTTCTGTTCCCAAGTTCATGGGAAAGGAGGACCTGTCCTGTGCCACAAGAAAGACTCTGGCCCTCACACCTGTCGTTGTACCTCTACTTGGAGCAGCATTTTCAAAGGCCTGTGCTCCAGACCTGTGCCTCTTTCCTGCAGCCCCCCAGCTGGACCATCAAGGCCTGGTCCTGGGGAACAGTGTGGTCAGTTCAGGGGCCTGTGGTTGAACTTTTGCTGCCATCCCACCCCATGTCCAGTGAAAGATATTCACCTCTCAGACCTTCCCTTGCACATGTGCTCACTCAACTAATAGCCGTTAAGGACCCAGCATGTGCCACATCCATTCTATATACTGGGGGGAGTCAGTGGGGAATAAAGCAGACAAAATCCCTGCCCCATGGAACTTCATTCTAGCAGGAGTGGGGTGGGGGAAGACGAACAGGAAACTAAACTTTACAGAGTATGGGAGAACAATAATTCTTAAACTCTCTCTGGTGAAAAACCAGTTGATTTTTTTTCCATCTGCATTTGAATTTCTGAGCAATGTCAAATTTAGAGATCCCCTAGCTAGAGATGTTATGGCATAGAAGCTTCCAAATGCATCCCCTCAATTTCTGTATATGTGTCCTCTTGCAGTGCTGGTCCACACTGTGTGCCAAGGTGACAAGAGCTTTGGGGGAAAGCAGGGAAGGACGAGAGGGATGAGAAGTTTGAAGCAAGGTGGTAGGGCTGCGGGAGAGTTGCAGTTTTAAAGAGGAGTTATTAAGAAGGTGACATTTGAGCAAATATTTGAAGGAGGTAAGGGAGTGAGTCATGTGTGTAACTGAGAAAGGCACATTCCAGATAGAAGTTTTAATAAAAGGAAAGTTGAACTTCGACTGGTTGAAGCCCCCCGAGGGGTGAGGGGCAGGGGCAGGAAGCAAAGGAGCATTGTAGGAGGGACACATGTGAAGGAAAGGCCCCCCCAAATCACCCCAGGCCCACCAGCATCCTGAGTGGGGCTACAGTTACATTCTACCTGGTCTCCCCTCTCCTTTCAGAACCTTCTTTCTTTACAAACCAGCTCTCAACACCTGATATGTGGGTCACTCACAACACAGGCTGTTCTTTTAATAAAATGACATTGTTTGCTGTGCTCAGCGTATCTACCTCCAGCTTTGAACACAAGAGGTGCTTTAACCCAGGAGCTGGTCTGAGTTCTGCTTCTGCATCTATAGGCACAGGGCCATGACTGTGAAAAAGGTTCCATCCATCTGACTTGCTTCTGCATCTGAGCCCAGGTTATATGGCACAGGAGATGCGGCAGGATGAAGATTCCTTCCTCTATTGAATGCAATTCCACACCTGCTCATGCACACCACATGCATACAAACACTTTCACACCAAACACACAGGCATGACATACACTCATGGGCTTGTCCACATGCACACCTGCCACAAAAACCCAGCATAAGCCTCCAGATACACAATATGGGCATGCACACTTATACACACACGTGCACACACATACACATTTTTGGAGGCTTGAATGCACACCCATGCCCAACACACACCCCTCAGGCAGGCGCTCATGTGTCGCCTGAACATGGACTCACTCTTCCTACAGGAGAGTTTCTATTCTGAGCAAACATCCAGCATCTGCAGTCAATGGCAAACAGGTGAATGGGACAAAATTCACTCATGTGTCCTGGTGGCCCCACCAATACAGCCCTGAAGGAGCAGGCAGCAGGCTTGTTCCCTCACCACCAGGCCCGTCAGAAGGGCAAGAGCAGGGTGGGGATCAGGTCTGGGTAGGAGTGCACTCAGAGCTTCTGGGTACTGACTCAAGGTCAGGAGCCAATAGCCTTGTGCGTTCCTGACAAGTAGGTCACCATGACAAGGAGCACTGGCTCACATGCTGGGACCTAAAGTTGACTGGAAAAGACTTGGGAAAATCCAGCTGTTGTGAGACAGCCAGTGTTAGTAGGTGTTGCTTTCCCATGCCAGTGAGTTAGGTTGGGTCTATGCAGCACCAGAGCTATGGAGTGTGTGTCAGCGGCCAGGGCTCTTGCTCAGCACAGCAAAGACTAGGAGAAGAGGGCAGTGGCTTAGGAGGGATTGTAGTGCTGGGAAGGATGGGTGAGGCAGGGGACACATTATGAACAGTGTTATTTTTTTAGCACACCAGCGTGTTAGGCACTGTGCTAGGTGTTTTTCATGTATTATCTTGCAAGATACAGCCCTGCAAGTTAGATTTTATTGCCTCCATTTTACAGATGAGGAGACTGAGGCTCAGAGGGCTTAAATAAATTACTCTAGGTCCTCAGCTAATAAGGGCAGAGCTGGGATATGAGTCAGGGCTTATCTGACTGCAGATCTCAGACTTTCTCAACACCATCATGTTGAAGCTAAAACTTGCATTTTAAACTGTCAAAAGCAAGAGAGACCTAAGGAGACATGGTAACTAAAGGTACAGTGGTATCCTAGATGTGATCCTGGAACAGAAAAAAAAAACCACAAACTTTAGTTAATGACAATTAGCTGTGATACCTGTACAATTAATTGTGTTACAAGTACTTTACTAATGTAAAAGTGTTAATAATAGAGGAAACTGGGTGCAGGGTATACAGAAACTATTTATACTATCTTCATAATGATTCTGCAAATCTAAAACTGTCCTAAAATAATAGACTTATTTTTTAAACCTTGCATTTTTGCCAGCAACAGGAAGTAGTAGATAACCAACATTCCAAGGTGCAGCCTGTATATAAGGCCTGAAGAGGCCACGATCCCTGGAAAGTTTCTCAAAATAAGAGGCCATTCTGGACTTTGTACCACTGAGTTCCCATCACCTACATAACTTGAAATAGAGACATTAATTGCAGGGCTGTGATCACAGCCAAGGCCACCTTCCTAAATGGGGCAAAAGGGCACTGAAGTCAGGCAGAGCAGCTGCAAACTGGCATGAATTCCCAAGGCTGTGGCAGAGAATTCTTGCTGGGTGTGCCTGTACCTCCCTGACAATGTGGCCTGGCCAGGCTGATGTCCCTCCATTTTCTCAACTGTTGCCACTAGAATGTAGTGGGAAAAATGTATAACTTATACTTCTTTTGTTAATTTATTCTTAAATATCTTATTCTTAGTAATACTACTATAAATGTAATTGTTTTCTTGATTTCATTTTCTCATATTTTATTTCTAGTACATGAAATAAAATTCATTTTTGCATATTGATCTCGTGTTTTGTCACCTTGCTGAACTTGCTTATTAGTCTTAATAGTTTTTTAGTGGATTCCTTAGGATTTTCTATATACTGCAAGATTATGGCATCTACAAATAGAGATAGTTTAAGTTCTTTCTTTCTAATCTTGATGCTTTTTATTTCATTTTCTTGCCTAAGTACTCTAGCCACAAGCTTCAGTACAATGTTGAATAGAATTGGTGGGAACAAATATCCTTGCCTTGTTCCTGATCTTAAGGGTAAAGCATTCAATTTTTCACCATTAAATACAACGTTAAGCTGTGGTGTTTTTAAAACAAAAAGAAAATAGTTGCCCTTTATCAGACTGAGGAAATTCCTTTCTATTCCTGGTTTGTTGAATGTTTCCATACTGAAAGAGTGTTAAATGTTTTTAAATGCTTTTTTGGCATCTATTGAAATTATCATGTGGTTTAGTCATTAATTCTATTAATATAGTATATTATATTGATGTCCAGATGTTAAACCAACCTTGCATTCCTGGGATAAACATCATTGAGTCATAGGGTATACTCTTTCATATATGTTACTATTTCATTGAGTATTTTTCCCACAAGAATGTGATCCAGGAAAGCAGGGCCACATCTGCCCCTGCTCACCACATTGTCCCCATTCCCTCTAGCAATGCCAGGCACAGAGAGTGCTCAGTGAACCTCAACAAATGAATGAAAAAGTCAATCTATAAAACACAGGATCTCACAGACCTCCAAAGAGTTCACACTAGGAATAGTGACCATCATATTATCACAAATGTCTAAGTATGCATAATCCACATAAACTGTAGAATCAAGGGAGGTTATAAAAAACCCAAACTCAGAATGAAGCCCTTTCTGAGTCGGGGGGCATTGGGTGGCTTGCTCCACTACAGTCAAGGGTGTCTCACTTTAGGTTCCAGACTGAGAGGTGGAAGCTTATGGGGACTTGGGGCCCTCTCTCCACATGCAGGTCCCCCCAGCCTAAGGAAACATGCCAAGGTCTCAGGTGGTGACATATGATCTAGGATTGCTATGAGCAAACATAAGACAGATGAGTGGGTATGTTGTGGAAAGCAGAGTATGTTGTGGAAAGCAGGGTCTTGTTTGCTGTGGTCTGGGGATCTGTGGACCCTGTGGCAGTCAAGCTTGTCCCTGTTGACAGGTATGATCCTAATACAACTTCTAAGCAGGTTTCTTAAGCTCATCCTGAGATCACAGCTATTAATCTAAACTCTGGGGGCTGGCATGAGGATTAAATGAGATAATGAATGAAGACCCTTAGCATGATGCCCAACATAGACTAAGTGTTCAGTACATTTGTTTTATGCTAACTTTTATTATTGTTTTATGCTTTTATTATTTTTACAATTATTTTAGAAGGAAGTCCACTGACAGCCAGACTCTCTTGTAGCTTCATTTTATTCATAACTTCAAAAATCTGGCAGTCTCTTCCAGTAGGTACCACTTGAGTCAATCCAAGACCCAAAGAGCACAAGGTGCTCCCCAGGAGCAGCTGGCTGGGCACCACCCTCACCTGCTACCTGGGCACAGATGAGGGGTGCTTCAAGACAAAGAGAAAAGAAAGCTTTTCTTTCTCCCTGAATAAAAGCCCTGAGGGCAAGGGAAGTTGCCCTCCCTCTCACCCTCTGTCTCCCTACCACATTTCAGGCTGGCTGTTGATGCCCACAGTAAGGACAGTCCAGTCACAACACAAAGGCCATGGCACAAGAGGGCACCATAGGAAGAAAGCTGGGCACAGCCAGAGAGCTGGGTGCCTGCCTGCCAGCTCTAAGAGGATCCCTGGTTCTTCTCTCCTGTGTGGTGGGAACTCCTCTCTGGATTCTGGCACCAGACTTCTAGCTCCTCATCTCCTCCATACCTGCCTTATAAGAGCAAGGCAGAATATACCAAGAATGTATTTGCTGGTCTTTTAGCAACCAGTGTGCTTGCTGAGCCAGCCTCAGGCCCTTCCCTTCCAGGAAGCAGAGCAGCAGAGCCAGCCAGGCCAGGATTTTGGCTTGAAATGCCCCCAAGACCAACCAGCTGTGCTCTCAGCCCAGGTGAGCTTCTGTGGGACCACAGCCCAGATCACCTCATAGACTCCTTACTAATGATATGGATTCCATTGCAGCCATAGGTGGAGCTGACTAAGACATTGAAGAAAATTGAAAAGAACATTTAGAAGGCCGGGTGCAGTGGCTCAAGCCTGTAATCCCAGCACTTTGGGAGGCCGAGACAGGCGGATCACGAGGTCAGGAGATCGAGACCATCCTGGCTAACACGGTGAAACCCCATCTCTACTAAAAAAAAAAATGCAAAGGGCTAGCCGGGCATGGTGGCGGGTACCTGTAGTCCCAGCTACTCGGGAGGCTGAGGCAGGAGAATGGCGTGAACCCAGGAGGCGGGGCTTGCAGTGAGCTGAGATCCGGCCACTGCACTCCAGCCTGGGCAATAGAGTGAGACTCCATCTCAAAAAAAAAAAAAAAAAAAGAACAGTTAGAAAAGTAGGAGAACTGGGGCACCAATGGGATGTGAAGGCCTGTAGGGGAGGAAGGGGGAAGGAGGATGGGGCCTGAAGAGGCCACAGGGTCTGGCGGTTGTGAGGCCACAAGTGGCTGTCTGGTGCAAACTTTCATAGCTAGAGAAGGTGTTGAAGCTGTCTGTCCAAGGATGTTCATTACAGAATTGTTTATAACAAAGAACCATTGAAAATAACTTCAAGGTCCAGCCCCAGGAGACAAATAAATAAATTGTGGTTCAGCCATGCAGAGGTAAAAAAAAAAATTAGCTCACAGGTTTTGTTTGGCTATGAAGGAGAAGGGGATTGTTTGCGAACATTAAAAAGATTGAGAAGTTTTATGGGAAAAAATCCAGATGTCCAGCTTCTCTTCAACACCGAAAACTCTGGCAACACTAGACCCTCATTTCCACTTGACATGACTCTGGCTGCAGCAAGAAGCAGCTGCGTCCTTCAGATGAGGAAGTCCCTCCAGGTGGCCAAGGTTTCTACCCACCCAGTCTCTCATGCAGTTTCATGTCAGTATCTATCAGTTATGCGTAGAGATCTTGTGCACATTCTTCCCTGAGGCTGGAACATTCTCCTCTTCACCCCCACCCCTGTGCCCTGATAAGTCATTTTGATTCTTCAAAAAATAGCATGAATGTCACCTCTTCAGGGAAAATTTCCCCAACTACCACATAGTGAGTTGGGTCATCCTGTTTTGGGTTCTTCTTGCATCCTTGTAAAACTCTTCACTACTCTCACTAAAGAAGTGTCTGTGACAGCTCTCCGTTACAGAAGAAGTCCACTCAGTGAATACAGAAAGAAATACAAAGTCACCATTAGAATACCAGATGCCCCTGAAGGCAAGATCCACCCATGGATATTAAACTCAGTGGGTGAAAGTTTAAGAAATATGATATTTACATAGTCTCAAAATATTTTCCCCAAAACAAATTTTCATTAATTACAAAGGGGAAAATAGTAACTTGAGAGTGAAGAAACCTAGCAGATTTCACTTTAACCAAGTGACCAAGGTTAACATCACCAGTAATAAGTTGCGTTGACATCCTGCACCCCTTGATAGGATGCACTGAGAAAAGCACGTCACTTCTGTGGTATCTGTCCCAATAAGGCATAACCGCAGTCTAATCATGAGAAAGCCTCAGACAAACCCAAACTGAGGGGCATTCTACAAAACAACTGCCCAGTGCTCAGAAAAGCCTTAAGGTCATGAAAGACAAGGAAAGACTGAGGAACTGACACAGATTGGAGGAGATTAAGGAAACATGACAACCAAATTCAAAGTGAGTCACAGGATCAGATCCCAGAACAGGAAAAAAAAAGTAGAAAAGAAAATCTGTACTGAATGGCATTATGCCAATATTAATTTCTTAGTTTTCATACTGGTCGTACTGTATAGTTATGTAAGATGTTAATCTCTGGGGAAGCTGGGTGAAGGGTATGTGGAAGCTCTCTGTATCATTTCTGCATCTCCTCTGTAAGTCTGAAATGATCTCAAAATTGAGAAAAATCAAAAAGGTATGTGTGTAATTATTTGCTAGATGCCTGTGCCCCCTCCTGGGAGCCTATAAACTTCATGAGGATGTGGACAGGGACTGTGAATGCACTATCTCTATTCATCATTGCATCCTGACATTATGGAAAGTGCTTTACACATAGTGGGTATTCAATTAATATGCACTGAATAAACAGATTCATAGTTGACACAGAAAAATGTCCTTGGCATATGATTAAGTAAAAAAGCTAGGATACAAAACAGCACAGTGGGATCAACAGTTTGATCCCATTTTTTGCTTTGAAAAATCATATACCAATATTTGTATAAATGAAAAGACTATAATTATTTAAAAATGAAATGTTGACAGTGGTTATCACTGGAAAACAAAGTTATGGGTATTTTTTTCTTCTTTTTA
Source organism: Macaca nemestrina (assembly GCF_043159975.1). Taxonomy (NCBI): domain Eukaryota; kingdom Metazoa; phylum Chordata; class Mammalia; order Primates; family Cercopithecidae; genus Macaca; species Macaca nemestrina. Next base: position 36,963,579 of record NC_092126.1, on the reverse strand, counting down.
CTTTGCTATATGTGTATATATCTTCAGACAGAGTCTTGCTCTATTGCCCAGACTGGAGTACAGTGGCATGATCTCGGCTCACCGCAACCTCTGCCTCCTGGGTTCAAGTGATTCTTGCCTCTGTCTCCCAAGTAGCTGTGATTACACGTGCCCGCCACCATGCCCAGCTAATTTTTGTACTTTTAGTAGAGATGGGGTTTTGACATGTTAGCGAGGCTGGTCTTGAACTCCTGGCCTCAAGTAATCTACCCGCCTCAGCCTCCCAAAGTGCTGGGATTACAGGCGTGAGCCACCACGCCCAGCCTACTTTGCTATATTTTCTAAGATTATTTAGATTTTCACAAACTCTTTTTATGTGGAGAAAAGAAAGTGCGTATATACACATACATAAAGAATGCCCTGAGCACTGTGCCCGGGTTCCTGTGTGTGTGCAGACCTGGAGCCAGACTCCTGAGGGCTGGGCAGAAGATGCAGGTGTCTGAGCCCTGGGAGACGGTGACCCAGCAGCATGGTGACTGAAGTCAATGGAGGGGCGAGGTGCCAAAAGGGCAAGTTAATTATCCTCCACTTCTCAGCTTCTCCATTCAGCCAGCTGGCACTTCCTACCTAAGCAAAATTCTGAACTCGTGTATTAATTTCCTCGAGCTGCCATAACAGATGGTCACGAACTGGGTGACAACGCAGGAATGTATTCTCACAGTTCTGGAGGCTAGCAGTCTGAAATCAAGGTGTTCACAGAGCCATGCTCCCTCTGAAGATGCTAAGGGGGAATTCTTCCCAGCTTCTGATGGTTCCTGGCAGTCCTTGGTATTCCTTGGCTTATAGCTGAGTCACTTCACTCCTTACCTTTGTCATTACATGGCCTTCTTCCCTGTTGTCTCCTCTGTGTCTCTGTATCCAAATCTCCCTCTCCTTTTTCTTATAAAGACATCAGTCATTGGATTTAGGGCCCACCCTAATCCTGTATGGCCTCGTCTTAACTTGATTACATCTGCAAAGACCCTATTTCTAAATAAGGTCACCTTCACAAGTATCAGGGGTTAGGACTTGAGCATATTTTTTGAGAAGAGACAGTTCAACATACTACAGCCAGGAACTACCCTGTACCCATTTTCTATTACTGTGTAACATACCACTTCAAAACTTAGCTGCTGAAAACAACCATTTTATTTGCTCATAATTCTGTAAGTCAGCAGTTAGGGCTGGGCTCAGCTGGGAGATTCTTTTGCTAGTCTCCCCTGGACTCATTAGTGGGGCTGCAGTCTTCTGGTGGCTTGACTGAAAGGGAAGGTCCAAGATGGTCATATTCATGTCTGACACTTGGTGTTGGCAGTAGTGAGTCAGTCTGGTGAGCCTCAACGGGGATGGCATTGGTCTACTCCATGTGGCTTGTCATGCTCCATCAGGCTAGCCCAGGCATGTTCACATGTAGATTGGCAGATGCTAAGAGGACAAAAGCTAAAGCTGCAAAGCCTCTTGAGGACTAAGCTGCTGCATTCTAGTGGTCAAAGCAAGTCACAGGCAAGCCCAAATTCAAGGGGTAGGGAAGGAGACTCTACCTTTTCAAGGAAGAAGTAGCAGAGTTACGTTGCAAAGGGGCATGCACATAGGAATGGGAGGGGTTACTGAAGCCATCTTTGCAAACTATCTACCATAGACTTCAAGTTCTGGGAGGATAAGATAAACAGATCCAGCCTTGACCTTAAGAAGCAAGTCTAGCCCCCTGACTAGGCACTGCAGCAAATGCCACGTGTTAGAATAAAGGCACAGGAGAAAGCAGTGAATTCCCTGGTGTGTATAGCAGAGAGCTAGTAGGAAGTGAAAACTGAGTTGCCCACTTGCCCTCTAAGTCCCAAGTCAAGGACCTCTCATCCGTGTCTGGTTCTGGATAATGACCTCCATGTCCTGGGCCCTTAGGGCTCCAGATACAAGCTAAAATAATCATAGTTTAACCCTAAAGCAAGGATGGCATGGTCTCAAATCCCCAAAGAAGCAGTTACATTCTCATGCTGACTGAGGCAAGAAAACGTTTCCCAACATGAGGTTGGTACACAAATGGACTTAGAGCTAACCCTTGACAGAGTCCCTTTTCCCTCCCTCACAGACAAATGCTTGTCCTCTTCTCCAGTGACTGCTCAGGAGAGGTCTATCTGCCTACACTTCTGTGGGAGGAAAAACTCCAAGTACACACATCTAATATGCCATCAGGGGGTGGGAATCCTGGCTGCATTTTTTTCACTTGTAACTTTGACCCGCTTTCCTCATCTGTGAGATGTGGGTTAATGGGACTACAGTAAGAACCAGTGAGAATTATTTGCAAACACTCCAGAAATTGTGCCATTGTCTGTAAGGACATGTGTAGCTCTTGGCTCATTCATTTACTTAATCGTTCCCTCTTGTAATGTTTAACCCCATTTTGTCTGCCCACAGCAGCATCCTCCATCTCCCGGGATCCACTCTTCACTCTTTTCTGACCAGAAACTTTGAATGGGAAATGCCATATTCCTGGATACCCTCTTCACAGTGCTTGGTCCAAGGTTGAGCAATTGGCTCAAGTTGGGTCAGTCAGCATTCTTCCCTGAAATTTTTCAGTGTGAGAATGTAAAGAAGTAGCTTATTGCCCCTTTGGATTTGTAGTCAGAAAGTGCTGGAGCCATTTATAGTCAAGTCCTTCACCATGGGGAGGAAATGGATCGAGGGCAGAAGATGTAAGTGAATTCTGGTGCGGTGTCAGTTCTTGGTTCCAGCTGTCTCTGAGGCCCACCCTTCTCTTCCTGCAATTATGAGAACTTTCCCAGAGAAACTTCTTTTTGCCTAAGCTTGTAACCAAAGGAATCTTGACCAAGACAGACACTTTGTTGAATGTTTATTGAGCAATTCTATCTGCCAAGCCCTGGAGATACAACAGAGAAGACATGGATCCTTTCCTCTGAAATGTCGTAGTGGCAGAGAAAACAACAGGCAGGTGATGGGGGCTGCCACAGTCGTAGTGCAGAGCAGGCAAGCTCCGTGTTGCTTAGGGGAGTCCACAAACATCTCACAGGAGGAGGAGGCGCCTACCCACAGCCTTAGGTAAGACTCACTAGTGGTGGGGCGGGTGTGGATGGGGAAGTGCAGGGCTGTGGGGAGTTGCAGGAGACTGTTGAGATGTGAGGGTAACAGTGTGTATAAAGGCACAGGATACGGATTGACACAACACTACTGGGGAACAGAGCATTTCCTGGGGGCTGGGACTCAGGTGGAGAATGAGACAGCATCAGATCAGAAGGGCCTTGTGGACCAGGCTTGAGAGCATGACAGTAGTGGACAGTTGCTGAGGAGCTGGGTGCAACCAGGGTCACCATACTTGTAGGAAGAGGTGTACCAGGTGAGACACAGGCACTGGGAGGGCTGCTTACATCATGCTAAGGCAGTTACCTAGTTTCTACCTACAGCCTTCACCCTGCACCTTGGGACACTCACCTAAAGGGGGTCAGCAGGTGCAAATGGAGCTCCCTCATGCAGACAAGCTCAGCCTCCTTCCGAAGCTGGTCCTGTCATTAGGACCGTGGGATCAGGCCAGCCCCTCTGCACATCCTGCCTGCCCCACTCAGCAGCAGGCAGAGGCCAGCAGTCCCATGGTGGACTGGCTTTGCTGTAGGCATCATGCCCTCTGCTCCTGTGAGATCCTGGAGCAAGCTGCCCTGGCAAAAAACATATCTGCTCACAATTGTAAAAGCAGCAGCAACAAGAAGTGAGCCCTTTGGTTCATACAAGAGGCAAACAGAGCATTTAGAGGAGGAGGATCTCTGTGGAGCCCCTCTCAGCTGTGCAGGACCAGAGCGGGCCTCCTTCTAGGGATCAGAGCCCTTCTTTCCTACAGCAGTCCTTGAGTGACAGGCACCTTCTCGGGGGCTTTGTACACCAAGCAGAAGGGCCCCCAATCCAGGGGCAGCCAAGAGATCAGGCCATGTGGAGCCTATGAGCTGCACACAAGAGCAGGTGGTCAGCTCAAGGCAAAGGAATTTCTTGGACACTTGTACCTAAAGCCGTGGTCAGAGATCAGTGAGCACCACAGAAGCTATCAGGAGGTGGTGTGAGCAGGTAAGTAGCTGAGGTCAAATAGCTGGAGAGTCTCCCAAGACTCAAATACATATTCCCAGATGCTCTGCCAGACAGAATCCCATCTACCTGCCATCCTCCACAGCACCTTGCTCTGCCTCCTGCAGTGACAGATAACAAGATTCTGTGAATTCTTTGCCCACCATGCTGTAAGGCTCTGAAGACAGGACCTGGCTTGTTCACACTGCAGCCCCAGCTCCAGCCTAGGCCTGGTGTAGGGCAGAGGCTGCAAATAGGAGTTGGTAGTGAATGAATGGCCGCTTGAGGAGCTTGCAGCAGCACTCTGGGGCAGCAATGCATGTTGGGGTGAGAACAGCCCCAGAGACTGGAGGAGAGGATCTCGGAAAAGGGCCGCAGGACAAGCAGCAAACTCAGATCCAGAAAGCCTGATCTGAGACAAGCTCAGGGAGATGGGAGGAACAATCTGGGCCAGGCAGCCTCACCAGGAGTGTCCCAGCAGAGGAAGCCAAGAGCAGGGAGGACAGGGATGCAGGGAGGTGATGGACCTGGGATGAGAAGAACCCACAGGTGAGGGGACTCAGGACAGAGAATAAGGACTCAGGGTCCCTCATATTCTTAGCAACAGGAAAGATCTCAGCACTGGCCTGGACATCGCCATAATGCCCACAGTAACCAAGGTCCCACACCTAGGCTCAGTGGACTCTCAGGACTGGAGCGGCCAGGATTCACACTTAGGAAGGCTGGATGAGCTGGCCGCTGGCAGAACAGGGTGAACCCTGTCACCAGACTGGTGAGCGTGAGGACCCTGCAGGCTGAAAAGGAAATTGCTGGGTAGAGGCTGTTACTGTGATACCCTCAGTGACTTATCAGGAGTGTTACATCTGGGCCTACTCAGTGGTACACTAGGTTGGCAGGGGAGAGGTGGGAGCTGTGCGGCTGCAGGCAGGGAGTCACTTCTAGTCTGGATGGGAGTCAGAGCCACTTCATTGCTAGAACAGCAAGTGGAGGGTAAGCAGGACTTAGCTGGGTGCTGGGGTGGCCTTTGAGTACCAGGTCCAAGCACTCAGGCACCCAGGACAGAGGGAAATGGAAAGTGACCCACCAGATGGAGAAGAGGGAAGGATGAGGTTGGAGAGGGAATTGAGACCATCCCAGAGGGCTGTGTAGGCCAAGGCCAGAGTTGAATGCTGTCCTGAATGCCTGCAGGGTGCCAGGGAAGGGTTGCAAGCAAGGCGTGGCAAGGTGAGATTAGCATTTTTGGAAGACTTGTAGACTCACCCTGTCTTCCCCACCATCCTCCACTCCAAGGCCTACAGTGCTATGCCCTGTGGTATTTCTTTGGCAGCTATGACCTTGAGCTCTCAACAATGACCTACAAGAGGTCTGGGAGAGACAGACAGGGGTGGGAGCAGGCAAGTCGCCCATGGGCAGCTCCACCCTGGGGCCTCGCTCCAGGAGATTCCCTGCTGGGCAGTGACCATGGCAGGGATCAGGCTCAGGCTTGCTTAGACTCAGAATCCCCAGGCATAGGAGGAAGTGTGGCCACTATGTCTTGGGCCTCACCCGGAATGAAGTACCCTTTAGAAGCCCATTGGCTTCTCAAGGTATTGGGCCTGGCCTGCAAGCCTTCCCCACCTGCCTGGCCCTCCCAGCCCTGGCTTCTCGTTGGGCTGGTCTGGCCAAGCTGGAAGGCCCCAGGGCCACATTTTGGGCCCTGCCCTCACCTGTACCTGCGTCAGTGCTGCTGCCAGCCTCCTACCTCGGGCTTAAGGAAAGGGCCCACCCTGGGCCCTGGCTCCTCACCAGCTATCCGGGACTCTCCCGTCCCCATTGCTTGTCAGACAGCCTGGGTTGGGTTGTGCTTCTGAGCCCCATCCTCCCCCATCCCCACCACTGCCCAGCTCAGCATCTTCCAGGGATGCTCAGGTTCCCAGGCCCTGCCTCAGGTGAGGGCCGCATTGCCACTCCTTTGCACAGCTCCAGATGGCAGAAAACAAAAGTGTGCACAGGATAGGGGCTGGGATCCTTAACCCTTCCCTGCTTGTACAGGCACCCTGCCACCCCCCACTTGCTCCCTATGACCACACCAACCCATAATCTATGGCACTTACCCTGCACTCCTGAGAGATTTTTTACCACGTGGGGACTTGGTGAGAAGTGATTCATTACTTTCAACAACAGAAGGATGATGCAATCTACAGCTCCCCACAGGAGAAGGGAGGGACGGGGACACCAGGAGCAGGTCCAGGGTACAAGAGGGAACAGAGAATCATATGTCCAAGCATTGTTTTTAGCCCCTCCTATAATATTGTGCTGGGCACAGATGGCGCAGCAGCTCTGCCTTGGAGGAGCTCAAGCTGGCTGGAGATAGATGACAGGAAGTTGATAATATGTGGAGCAGGTGTTTATGAAGCAGGAAGCAGAGGTTCCAGGAACAGAGACCTGTGATCTAGGGGCAGCCAGAAAATCTCAGAGGAAGACCATCCCAGCTGAGGCCCACAGGTTGAGTTGGCCAGTTAAAGAAGGACAGTGAGGCTAGAAGGAGGATGAGCCTGGGTGACATGAGGGAAAGGAAGGTACAGGGAGGACAGCAGACCTTTTTTTTTTTTTTGAGACAGAGTCTCGCTCTGTCACCAGGCTGGAGTGCAGTGGCAAGTTCTCGGTTCACCGCAACCTCCAACTCCCTGGTCCAAATGATTCTCCTGCCTCAGCCTCCCAAGTAGCTAGGATTACAGGCATGCACCACCATGCCTAGCTAATTTTTGTATTTTTAGTAGAGACAGGGTTTCACCATGTTGGCCAGGATGGTCTTGATCTTCTGACCTCATGATCTGCCTGCCTCGGCCTCCCAAAGTGCTAGGATTACAGGCGTGAGCCACTGCGCTGGGCCAAAAGTAGACATTCTACATGGCTAGAGAGTGGAGGGCCAAGTGGTACAAGACAGGCCTGGAGACAGAGTGGCCAGGATCGCATGGGCTCCAGGAAACATCTACTGCCAGGCAGGGTGCTTTTTGGTGAGATGTCCCTCGACTGGATAGGGGGATGCGGCTCCTGCCAGTGTCCTGTGTATACAACCCAGAATAATGCCCTCCAAATGGCTCACTCTTGCTTCTGTCCTGTGAGCCCTGGACCATACTACACAGTTAGAACCACAAGAGTTTCCTGTATGAGCTATCCTGTCCTCCCAGGACCCCAGCCAAGCCAGTGCTTTGCTTTCACTGACCACATAATAACTTATTTTGCAAATAGGCATCTGAGATTCAGAGCAGACAAGGAACTTGACTGAAGTCATGGGGCACACCAGAGGAGAAGGGGGTTCAAGGCTGTCCAATGCCAAAGCTTTGGGCGATGTTAATGGATGTCGCACGCTACACAAACAGACACTTTTCTGCAGGACTTTTCAGAACCTTTAATGTAACAGCGGATGAAAGGCTTATATAACATGGAGAGACACATTTTCTCCTTTTGTCCCTAATGGACACCTTTCATCCCCAATGGACCCGCTGTCTCCAAGGAGCCTATTCTGGGGCCTGCTGTCTGAACTGTAGGGTCAGAGACAGGATTTTGGAGGCCTCCCTGCTCCATGCTCTCTGTATGTTGACTTTAGCACTGTCCTTTTTTGATTTTCCAATTGCATTTGGGAAGATTGGCTTTTAATTGGAGGTTTACATGAGCAGGGGTGAAGGAGAATGGGGAAGTTAAGCTCCCTTGACCTCCAGCCTTCACAAAAGACTTCTTCATTCCATGCACATTACCTGAGGCCTTGGATCACCTATGTTGATGTGTCTGTGGCTCAAGAAGGGACATTCCCAGAGGAAAGAGCCGCTCTGGGTCACCAAGCGTGCCAGCATGTTTTGGGAAGGCTTCCAGGAAGTGGTCGTGTTTTATTGTGAAGGAAAGGTGGGAAAAGAACAAAAGACAAGAGCAAAGGCATAAAGGAAGGAGTCACGGTTACAGGAAGTGCAGGGATCATAGGTCCTGAGGCTTGGAAGAAGTCAAGAAAGGAAATCAGTACTGGTGGTAAAGGCCTTGTAGGCAATGAGGGATTTGGACTGGGATCTGGAGGTGTCAGAACCATAGAAGGCACCTGAGACAGGGATGACTAAATCAAATTCACAAACAATTCTAGCCTGGATTCACTGCCAGCAGAAGGGATTCCAGGCATTTCTTCCTCCCTGGGAGCTCGACTCACTCTTGCTGCAATGTGCCAGCTCTGACACAGCCCATGCCACCTCCTGCCTTGGCCTCCTTTCCCGCAGCCTCCTTGGCCTGGCATCTCTGTCATCTCTGCTCCCCTGCAAACTCCTATGGACAGCCTCACATTGTCCTCACTGAGAACCTTGCACCAGGTTCTTTCCATTGTTCCCGTGCTCACTGCAGGCTCCTCAGCTAAGCCATCTGCGTCCCCCATCTTTCTGCTCACCAGGGACTATCCCCAGTGCCTTTAAAGAAGGGTGGTGCCTCTGGGGCACAAAGCAGTGGCTGGGGCATCAGGAAAATGCTGGCAGGTGCCCCCCTACTCCAGAGAACACAGGATAGCACTCTTTCCTTAGCGCAGTCTGCTCTCCATCCCAGCTTTCCTGGAGCCCATCCCTGGTTTTGGGGAAAAAGAAACATTCAACCAAAACAGAGACTAACCCTCAGGGTTACCCTGACCAGGATACTGGATGCTCATTTCACTCCCAATAGGCAGATGCCAAAAGCTGCCTGGAGGAGAGTGTGGAGACAGAAGAAAGGGGCCTGACTGGCAGCATTAGACCACAATAATCTACCACCCCTGCCCCATCCTTGGGACTGTGAAGGATCCAGATGGCTGGGCTAAGGCTGCTGTTATCTCTGCCCTCTGGGCCGGGCTGGGACAGGACTGGCTTCCTTCAGGGCTCTAACTGACACATCTTTTCTTTGATGGGCTAATTCTTTGATGTGGTTGTCCTTGGCCTCAGAGTGGTGACTTTTCCCATCCCTGCTGGGATCCTGGGGATGGGGTCGCTGTGATCAGCCCATGACAAGCACTGCCCCCTCCAAATACCTAACATGCTGTAACATGCTCTTGGAATTCTCTCTCCCTTGGCTTCCGTGAAGGGTCAGAATCTCGTGAATCTGCTGTTTAACTCCCTGCTGGCATGTTAGGTATTTTTACAATTGTTCTGAAATCCCATTATCTCAGCCTTCTGAACAGGCTCAGTGTCTCGTGCTGACTGAATACGTGACTGGCCACCAATCCTCTCCTGCTGGCCTCACTCACGGGGATGCCAGAGAGCCCTGGGCTGCGGGCTCCCCAAAGTCTGCTCCTCCGACTTCAACACACTCTCTTCTCCTGAGGCCAGGGCCGTGGGAAAAGCACAGTGATCGCAAAAATAGAATGGAATGGTCTTGGCCACACTGGATAATTGTAAACACAGAATGATGTTTCAAAGAAAAACAAAAGTAAAAATTATAGAGTTGATGAGCTGGGAGGAGCTCAGTTAATTTTACTCATTCTCTGTAGCCAGCACTTCCCACAGGTGTAATTTTACACTTACCTGTGTTATTATTTGTTATTATTTGCTTAATTCATTCAACAAATATTTATTGAGCACCCACTGTTCTAGATGCTTGCGCTACATCCATTATCAAAGCAAAGACCCTGTCGTCCAGGGGCTTCCATTCCAGAGGATTAGTGGGGGAGGTAGAGGACAGCAAACAATGGACTCATAAATCTCAAAATGACAGAGCATGTTAAAGGTGATAAGTGTGGCTCTGCACGGTGGCTCACGCCTATAATCCCAGCACTTTGGGAGGCCGAGGCAGGTGGATCACCAGGTCAGGAGTTCGAGACCAGCCTGGCCAACATGGTGAAATCTCTACTAAAAATTAAAAAAAAAAAAAAAAGTCAGGCATGGTGGCGCGTGCCTGTAGTCCCAGCAACTCAGGGGGTCTGACACAGGAGAACTGCTTGAACCCGGGAGGCAGAGGTTGCAGTAAGCTGAGATCGCGCCACTGTACTCCAACCTGGGGCGACAGAGTGAGATTCCATCTAAAAATAAAATAAGATAGAATAAAATAAAATGATAAATGCTAGGGAAACAGAAGCCTAAGAACAGATAAAGCATTGCTGGGGAGTCGGGGAGGTCGTAGCTCTCAACAGAGTGAGCTAGGGGCAACCTCTGCGGGGAGCATTCCAGAAGCAGCAACTAGCAGAGGCCTGTGGGAGGAACAGGCTGGAGCCAGGCAGCTGGAGCAGAGCAGAAGGGAGTAGGGGGAGAGGAGGTCGGGCGGGTACCAGCCTGGTCACTGGCTCATTGTAAGGCCTTGGACCTTTATGAGAATGAAACGAGAGCACTGCAGTGAATGGGAGTGGTGTCCTGTGAGAGCTCCGGGAGGGCAGGGTCTGCAACCCAGTGCTTAGAACAGGGCATGGCACCTGGCAAGAACTCAAAAATTCCACTGGAATGAATGAATGAATTAATGAATCCAAGCAGGAGACTATGCCCACACCTCCCCAGAGAAATAGGACTGTAGGTACATTTGGACAAATAGACTTCCAGTCTGGTCCTTGTATCTGAACCAGAGCTTCATATCCTTATCAGCTGGGGAGCTTTTCTAAGTCCTCATACCCAGGCCCCTTCCCAAAACTCTTAATTATCAGGATGGATGGAGGAGGGTCCTGAGAGGGGCCCACATGAGGATGTGATTCTCATGTGTGCCCCCTCCCTAGTGAGAAACATCAGTCTCAACATTCTCAGCTATTTCCAAATACTCAACACCTGGCATCGTATCCAGCCCCAGGGCACACATTTAATGAATGAACAAATGTTTGTTGACTGAATTCATGGGCATTTAAACTCATGGACAGAGCTAATTGACTGCCTTTTTTCAATTTTCAACTCAGATGTCTGAGATTGCATAAATAAATAGCATTCCAGAGAGAATGGGAATGGGAAGCCTGAAGCCATTGTTATCACTGTCCCTCCACTCCCATCCCCCCAAAACATGCCATTACCTATTATCTGGGTCTCTTCTGCTTTTTTGACTTCAATTGTATCTGCCCTGAACAAGGGGTAGCATAGGGGATTCAGGGATTCTGAAACCAACTCAATGTATTTCTGCAGAGTTCTGAGCCAGCAGGGCCTCTCCTCAGATGAGAGGGCTGCTGAGGAATGAGGCTCTACTACTGGACAGTCCAGTGCTCCCAAAAAAAGGGGTTCATGAGTCTGGAGACCCAAGGAGTGGGGTGCCCAGAAGGACAAAGGGAGGTAGCCAGTTCACTTCTCTTTCCATGCAAGAAGGGCTCGCCCACATTCCAGGGTTAGGGATGAAATTCTGCTGCAGGAAATGCAGGGGCTTTGAGGACAGGGGTCCACCCCTTCCCTTCTCACTTTGCTAGCCCAGCTGCCCCTCTGGGGAGCCTGGGGCTCCAGCTTAGGGTGCCTGGGCCTCACAGATTCCTGGCCTCTTGCTTGCAGGTGCTGGCTGCCAGACATTTTTGTATATAAACAGTAAAGAGCTCCTTATTATCTTGACATACTTGGAATAAGCACAGCCATTTTTTTTTCTCTTCTTAGAATTCAATAAAGGCCAGAAATTCCACAGGGCATCTGGCTCAACTATATTTTCTCCTTTGTCTTTTTTCCCACTCCCCTCTCCAACACCATAACCTTGAAAGGGCAGCCACAGGATCAGGTGATCTGTAGCGAGGCATGAGGGTACTGCTCCACCTGGTGCCCAGGAGTCCACTGACCTCAGTGAGGCCCGCGCCCACCTGCACACCCCACTGAGGGGTCACCTGTACACCCCGCTGAGGGGTCAACTTTGTACTCAGGAAAGTGGGAAATGAGCAGGTGAGGGCCTGGGACAAAAGGTCAGGCAGCCAGGGTTCAAATCTGCTCCTCCACGTATCTACTGTTGGCAAATGAGTTCCCCTCTCTGAGCCTCAGTTTTCTCATGCCTAAAAGATGTGTGTCAAAAGTTTCTTCCTCTTAGAGTGGATGTAAGGATTGAATGGGTGATGTGCAGAGAGCACTTCATAAACAACAGCTATAACAATTGCAACTTCGTTAGTGCCGAGCACTTGTCCTATTCCAATTACTGCATAAGAACCCAGGATCCTGAACTAAATTAGATACATGCCAGGCCCTCAGAGACCACCTCAGCAAGGAGACAGACAAGGAAACAGGAGGCTTTGGGGTTTGCATGATTAAATGCATGATTCAATTAAACGTGTGATTCAAGATAGAGAGGAAGGTGGGATTAACCCTTTACAAAGAGATCCAGACAGTTTCACGGAGGAAAGGACCCCTAAAAAGGCTGTCGAGGTTGAATAGGAGTCCTTCAGACAAACAAGGGAGAAAGGACATCACAGGTAGAGGAGATAGAACATTCTAAGACTCAGAGGCTCAGTCATCAAGCTTAGTTTGGAAGTTCAGGGTTCAGGTAACTAAAATGGGAAGAGACAAAGGTAATGGGAAGCTGGAAAGATGGGCAGAGTCCATCCTGGAAGGCTTTTGAGGCCTCCCCAAGGAAAGACCTAGACTTTTCCCTAAGGTGACTGCCCTGTAGTGAAGGATGCAACTGTCAGGGTTTCCTTCTAGTCAGACTTCTCTGGCCATAGTGGGAAGAGGACAGGGGCACACTCTGGAAGAGACCAAGGCTGGGTCAGAGTTAGAAGATGGATGGAAGGGGATAGGGCAGGAGCCCCACACTTCAGTCATTCCCCTGTTCCTTCATGATCTACCAGGGACCACTCGAACCATTTCTTACATAGCATTTCTCTTTATGCTAGTTCATTTTTAAACCATTTTATGTTGCTTCTATTGTACCATTATAGCCACCACTTCATTTTTTCCCTAATATATGCATAAAAATGCCACATTCTTAAAATGAAAAGTGTGGGCAGCAGTGGCTCATGCCTGTAATCCTATCACTTTGAGAGGCTAAGGTAGGCAGATTGCTTGAGCTCAGGAGTTCGAGATCAGCCTGGGTAACATGGCAAGACGGCGTCTCTACAAAAAATAAAAAATTAGCTGGGCGTAGTGGCATGGGCCTGTAGTCCCAGCTACTGGGAAGGCAGAAGCAGGAGGATGGCTTGAGTCCAGATGGTTGAGACTGCAGTGAGTGGAGATTGTGCCACTGCACTCCAGCCTGGGTGACAGAGCAAGGCTCTGTCTCACAGAAAGAAAAGAAAAGAAGGCTGGGTGCAGTGGCTCATGCCTGTAATCCCAGCACTTCGGGAGGATGAGGCAGGCGGATCACCTGAGGTCAGAAGTTCGAGGCCAGCCCGGCCAACATGATGAAACCCAGTCTCCACAAAAATACAAAAATTAGGCCAGGCAAGGCAGCTCACTCCTGTAATCCTAGCACTTTGGGAGGCTGAGGGGGGCAGATCATGATGTCAGGAGTTCGAGACCAGCCTGGCCAATATGGTGAAACCCCATTTCTACTAAAAAATACAAAAATTATCTGGGCATGGTGGTGCGCTCCTGTAGTCCCAGCTACTCATGAGGGAGAATCACTTGAACTCAGGAAGCGGAGCTTGCAGTGAGCCAAGATCACGCCGTTGTACTCCGGCCTGGGTGACAGAGTGAGACTCCATCTCAAAAAAAAAAAAAAAAGAGAGAAGAGAGAAGAGAGGAGAGCAGAGGAAATGGGAGGGGAGGGGAAGGGAGGGGAGGGGGAGGGAGGGAAGGGAAGGGAAGAGAAGAGAAGGGAAGAGAAGAATATGTCCATTTGCCATTGGTCATGTCTTTGCCCACCAGTGGCATGTGACTCAGGCCTGAGGAGCCATGGATCCTGCTAGTGATAAGAGCATCCGATTTGGGAGGGATTGGGAACGTGTTGGTCAAAAAATACAAAATTTCAGTTAGGAGGAATAACCTCAAGAGATCTATTGTACGCTATGGTGACTACAGTAAGAATGTTTTGTGTACTTGAAAGTTGCTGAGAGTAGATTTTACACGTTTCCCCTCCGCCCCCTCCCCCGCAGCACAACGATTAGTATAAGGTAAGGCATATGTTCATTAGCTCTACTTGGCCATTCCGCTATGTATACAGATTTCCAAACACCATGTTGTTTACCATAAATATATACAATTTGTATTTGTCAATACAAAAATAATTTTTTAAAAAAGAGAGCTTGAGCCAGGCCATGGTAGCAGAGACAAGAAAGGGGTCTGCTCAGTGTGGTATCTGTCAGGCAGGCTCCCTTACTCCTGCTTCTACCTTCAAGGCTTTTGTGACTTTGCTTGGGCTGGCAACGCACAGCACTGTGGTTGCTCTGAGAGCGAGGACCAGCCCAGCCTCCACGCAGGGACTGTCTCATCATGAACACCCCTCCTCATCCACAGCTCTGCTTAGGGCAGAAACAGGCAAATGTACCTTTCCTAGAGCAAAAGAGATTTAAGCAGACCCAAGGATGACTCAGCTGTGGAATCCTTTGTGGGCAACTGGATTGTGCAGTATTAGTGAAAAATATGTAGAGAGAGAGGAGGAAGAAAGGAAGGCAAGAAGGAAGGAGATGCACAATCAGATTCATCTTCACAAGAATTTTGTAAAGCAGGAACTACTGTACCCATTTTACAGATGGAAAACCAACCGCATTTAAGCTACCTGTCAAGATCATTTCTAGTAAGTAAGAAATAGATCTAAGCTACTAGTCCAGATCTGTCTGACTATAAAACTGCTGCTTTCTTTTCCAAGAATAAGGTCCCTAATCACACCACTGTAGCCGAGCAACTGTTATTGTTTAAAATCCCCTTCCAGTCTTCTCTTGTTCAGGTGCCGTAAAGGTATGTATCTTCCTTTGTTCACTTAATATTATATCATAAACACTTGCAATATTGCTAAATAGTCTTTATAGTAATCACTTTTACATAATATTCCACCCTGTGGACATGAGGTGACTCACTTAGTCATCACTAAATATTTAGGTGGTTTCACCGTCTCAGGATTATAAATCCTCCCTGCCCCCACCCTTCCTCTGTCAGGCTCCCCTGGCATGAGTCAGGGCCCCCACTTGCCCGATGTCTGGAAGGTTATGTAGGTCACTGGGACCTGGTTATGCCTGCCATAGTGCAGCAAGGCATTCTAGAGTTTCTCGGAAGGCTGAAGCTACTGAGAAAGTTAAGTCCTCTTCCTCTTCCTCTTCCTTCCCTCTGCCAGGCTTGGCATGGACTCCCCCTGCCACTGCCTCCACCCACTCAGGCCACAAAATTGGAGCTGGTGCAGACTGGAGATGCCAAAGGCTGGTTGAGCTGGGTTTGGGCTCTTGCAGCTGGTGAAGGCAGCCCCATGCCCAGACATCTCAGGAGCCAAAGGGCACCCAGATGACCCCAAGGACTGGTCAGCAATGAGTCCAGCATTGGGATGGGAGCCAGATCTCTGAAAAGAGCCCACAGCCTCGCTTGGTCCCCATTTCCTTGAGAAGCCCCTCCCGGAGAGTTTTCTGTGTTTTGCCCCTCAGGGAACATGGCCACATCCCAAACTGGCTCCCCAGCAGCTCCAGGCTGGACTGTGGAAGCAGAAACCCTCCTGGCAGGAAAGCAGACACCATCATCGCCTCAGGTGAATGGCCCAACAGCACGTTTTCAGGATGTTTCTCTGTTTTATCTGTTTGCAAAGCAGATATTTGGGGAGGTTGGGCTCAGAATTGCTTCATGGCTTTGCCAGTCCCATGGGAAATGGTTTGCATTCTTAGCATAGTTGGAGGGCTGTGAAGCAACAGAGAGGACTGCTCCGAGGCCTCTCTGGGACCAAGGAAGATGAGCCACTATCTCGGAATCCTCTCTCCTTGGATGGGTTCTGGTGTGAGACACACTGAATGTTCTTTTCAAGAGGGCAGGGTGGTGGGATGTCTCTAGAGGGGCTCTGTGGAGAGAGTCATCACATTACTTATGTAAGCCCGGGGCTGCGAGTGCTTTCAAGGGTCATGTTATGCCAGCTCCTGCCCGGAGAAACACACACTCAGTGCCAGCAGAAACGGGCTTCTCAGAGGCCTGGAAAGCATTAATGGCAGTGGTTTTCTCTAGCCAGTGGTTCTCCATTTCTTCTGGGTACGTTGCTGTTTGTATTTTTTTTTTTAAATACAGAATATGTATCATTTAAAAGCAAAATCCCTGAAGATGTTTTTGAATTAATAACCAAATGAAAAGGCCTTAAGAGTCAGGGCATTTTATCTCCTGCCTTGACAGTAAACCCTCGAATGGAGCAATCTTTCTTGTCAGAAAATCATGTCAACCCTTCGTCCTCTTTCCTGCAGCCGATGGGATGCCTGCTGCACTGCTGGAGAGGCGGCAGAGCCGTGGCCTCCGGGAGGGGGCTCAATCCTGTGACTGGTGCATGTTCTCCATTAGACACACTGGCTGGTGGCCAGCAGCCCCACCTACAGAATTCCCTGAAATGAGGAATGGCATTCCTGAGACCACTCAGCAGAGACTGCCTCAAAAGGCAAGCTGGACTTTATTCAGGCCCTGCTCAATGCCAGGAAATGCAGCGAGAGAAAATCCCCTTCCGGCGCCACCTCTGTGGCTGGCACACAGGTCCCCTGCCCAGCGGGTGTGTGTAGACGTGCCCTCAGGAAGCTCAGCCCAAGGCCCTCTGGAAATGGCCACAGCTGGACCATACGGAACTCGTCCACTGCTTCTTTGGAGCTCCAGGAAAGCGCCAGAAAAGGGGCACTGAGGCAGAGGTAAAGCCAAGCAGCCTGTGGCTCAGGGGACCACCTTGCGACTGCCTGAATGTGAAGCAGGCAGAGAAATCCTCCTGGGAACCTGAGGCCAGGTGTATGAGTGGGATTTAAGAGAGGCCAGGGCTCCTTCCCGGGTGGCCCCAGCCCAGGAGGAGGGCGTGAGAGGCGCACCTGGGAAGTGTCAGAGCCTGACAGGTGTGAGCTGGAGACCTGGCAGGAGAGTGTTCTCACCACCTGACCATCCTGGAAAGCTGTCAAAGTCCCAGTGCCCATATCACACCCCACAACAACCCAATCAAACTCTTTGGAGGTAGGACCCAGGTATCCCTGTTTTTTAAAAATTTACAGGTAATTAAAATATTCAGCCAGGCTTGAGAACCAGTGCTTTAAAGAGATATCTGAGGCATCCCAGACTCATCAAACAAAATAAGCAGGGCTCCTCCTGAGTGAATCATCAAGCCACCTTCTCTCTAGAGGCCCTCTTCACTCCTCTAGTCTCTCCAAATCCTTGCCATTCCTCCACATCCATCTCCATCGCCACCTCCTGATGGGAGCCCTCCATGGCTGCCCCAGCTGCAGTGAGTGCCTTTCTTCAAGGGCCCCTGTCACTGAGGACCTGCATAGCCATACGTAGCCATCAGCTGACAGGTGTTTGACCATCCAGTTGAGCAATCCATTCCCATGGGGGCAGGTACTATGTTGTCCATCATGCTTTCTCACAACCTGCTGACCTACCACCTACCGCAATTCACTGCCCACATTATAAACTCAATTAGTGTTTTCTGCTGACTTACATCCTAGCGCATTTCAACATTTCGAGCAATCTTGGTAAGAGAGTTGAAAGAATGATTCAAATTAGTGGTTTTGCTGGTGATCAGTGATTGTGGTCATAGAGATGTATACGATAGGAATGGTATCGGAAGAATGGCCAAGAAATGCCTCTCAGGCTATATCCCAAGATGGTATATGTAACCCATATAGCCCAACCCTCACGTGGTCCAGTCTCTGCACTGAATGAACATCTTCAAAGCTGTGGTAGTTCCACAGGGAAGTAGGCAATGAAAGGTATTTTCTAATTAAAAGCACTTCAAATATTTACTACAGTCTCTTGAGGAAACTTAAATGTGGCAAACCAAACACATGCATTTATATCTACTGAGGAGCCTTGAGGGATAGGGAGAAACAAAAAGGTATTCTAGCCAGTGAGACCAGCAGTGATGGGGACAGAGGGACACAGAGCCCCCCTGGTTCTCAGAATGGCAAGAGGTCTTGTGAGTGTGCAGTGTAGGGAGGAAAGCATGGGGTGGTTAAAAGAGACTGACAAGGAGCCAGTACACAAATGGGCTTGAGTCATAAGCCAAGGGGGTAGATTTCAGGTTTTACCATCCAAAGCCTACAACGAAGAAGTGGTGTGACCAGATCACTCTGGCAACATGCAGAGGTCAGAAGACCTGTCAGGACACTAGAGCAGAGGTGGGGAGAAAGGTCCAGGCACAGAAGGGCTGGGAGATGCGAGCCAGCCACTATCAGGTCCAGCTGCAGCTGCTGAAGAAGATGCTTCTACACCCTGTTCCCTGTGTGGTGTGTTCTCAGGCCTGGGGCTGGCATTGAAGGTGCTCCCACACACCTTACCCAAGACGTGCTTCCACTCAGTGCTAACTGGCCACTCCATGCCACTGCTCCAGGCTCTGAGCTGAGGTCAGATTCCCCCCGACTGCTGGGAGGGCCAACCTCAGCTGCCTTCACACACAGGCCAACATTTTCACCTTACGTCCAAGCCAAAGGACAGGTATAGTCACTACCAGATAGAAAAACAAATCTTTAGGCTCGGACAATATGAAATATATATCAGTGGCTTAAAAAAAAAAAGTATGTCAATTTTTACCAAAAGAATTTCAGAGTCTGGGCTGCTTGGGTTTTCCAGGAAGCTGATGTTGAGATAGGGTTAGGAATGCAAGGTTAGAGAGGGCAAGGGTAATGCCTGGGAATGAAATGGGGCAAAAGCAAGAGTGGAGTTCTCAGACCTGCAGACCTGACTCTCTGCCAGTCATCCAGTGAACTAGAACAAAAACGGCCCATTAGAGGACTCCTGTGTTGGAAATGTGGAAACAATGGAATGGCTGGGTCCTCATACCACCATCTTGCTCAGTCCTTGGCCAGGGACACTCAAAAGAAAATCATAAACTTGGTCCAAAAGCTGAGTAGAGCCTGTAGGAGCCAACAGTGGTAGGCTGCCAGCTGAGCACAGCCTTGCAGCTGGGCAGTCTTTTGTTTTTTGTTTTGTTTTGTTTTGTTTTTTTGAGACGGAGTCTTGCTCTGTCGCCTGGGCTGGAGTGCAGTGGCCGGATCTCAGCTCACTGCAAGCTCCGCCTCCCGGGTTTACGCCATTCTCCTGCCTCAGCCTCCCGAGTAGCTGGGACTACAGGCGCAGCTGGGCAGTCTTTCACTGGGGCAATGTGTCTTCTGTTGGACGCATCTTGGAGCAGCACATCTGAGCAATGCATCCTCGTGTCTGTCATGAAGTCCTCCCTCCTCCCAGCCTCCAGTCTCAGTGGGCCACACGTAGCATGTTTGAACCCGCTGTGCCTGTCCCCATAAGGGGCCCTCCTCACTAACCCCATTACCTTCCTTCCCTGCTGCCTCACCAGGCAGAGAGCACCTCTTTCCAGGGATCTGCTCTGTCCTCTCCCTCCCTTCAATTCCCAACACTAAAGCCATTTTCTTTTGTTTGTCTCCTCCTAATACTCTGTCCAAAACCCATCACCAGCAAAATCAAAACATAAATGATTAGGTAAGCAAAGATCTGTACCTTTTGAACCACTAAAGGCTAATCTTCCTAAGACATAAAAAGCTCAATACAAGTTACAGATATAACCAAACTGAAAAAAGGAGTAAACGATATGAATGGACAGTTTATGGAAAGGAAGTCCAAATGACCCTTAGATGAAGAGACACTCAATCTGACTCATAGTAAAAGAAATTCACGTTTAACTACAGTAAGACACCGTTTTCGGCTATCAGATTGGCAAAGATCGAAAAGTTTGATTCAGCGCAGCGTTGGCGGGGAAACAAGCAGGCTCGCAGGCTGCTGGTGGGAACGTGAATTGGTAAAGCGGTGCGGAGGACAATTTGGCAGTGTCTCTCTAAGTTACAAATTCCCATGACCTTCGAAAGGCAGTCGAATGTAATGGTTAAGTGCACAGACTAGAGTCAGAACACCTCGGCTTGAATTCCAGCTCTACAAGTCCTTTACCTTCTCTGTACCTCAGTTTTTCTCATCTGCAACATGGAATGATAATAGTATCTCCCTCAGGAGATTGTTGCAAGGATTAAAATACCTTAATTATTGTAAAGCACTTACAACAGTTCCCAGCTCTTAGTAAATACCCATGCAGATGTTAACTATCATTATTATTAATTGACTTTGCAATTCCACTACTAGGAATTTATCCTACAGATATGCTTGCACATGTTCCAAATGAGTACACGATGTTATTCATTGCAGCACTGATGCAACTGAGGAGAAGATTGGAAACAATCCAAATGTCCACAAACAGGCTAAGTTAGCAATGGTGCATGTGTATAATGCAATACTATGGGGATACAAAAAATAATAATGAAAAAGCTCTTTAGTCTGATCCAGTAGGTGCAGAATGCTGCCGTAAGTTTTTAAATAAGGAGAGTAGCACAAACACAAGTCCACATTCCCTTATCCACAATTATAAAATTCAAAAATCTCCAAAGAACACAACTAAGAAATAAATAACACGTACACATTTGGTCGCAAAACCTGGCTGAACTGAACTGACTTAAGGCAGATTATGGCTTTATTTATTTTACTTGGTGCAGAAATATTTGTGTATTTTATCACAGGCTCTGCTGGGACTGTGACAGAATATACACACTACCTTTCTACACTCCTTGAATTCCCAATTCCAAAATACACCTGCCCCCAAGGGTTCCAGATAAGGGATTGTGGACTATAAGATTATTTACTTTTTTTTTTTTTTTTTTGCATTAAAGTATCTCTTGAAGCATACACAAGAAACTAGCACCAGTTGCCTCTAAAAAACGGCAACCAAGGCCAGGCACAGTGGCTCACACCTGTAATGCCAGCACTTCGGGAGGCCAAGGCAGGCTGATCACGAGGTCAAGAGATCGAGAGCATCCTGGCCAACATGGTGAAACTCTGTCTCTACTAAAAACACAAAAATTAGCTGGGCGTAGTGGCACTCACCTGTAGTCCCAGCTACTGGGGAGCCTGAGACAGGAGAATTGCTTGAACCTGGGAGGCGGAGATTGCAGTGAGCTGAGATTGTACCACTGCACCAGCCTGGGAAACAGAGTGAAACTACGTCTCAAAAAAAAATGGGAGGGGGGCAACCAAACTAGGAGGGGGAATTTTCACTTCACTGTATTTCAATTCAAACATTTTAAAGTATATGGATATTTTATTCCATCTAAAGATATTTTATTCTATATATTTAATGAAATAAAATATCCATATACACACATTTTTCCTGGGGCTTTTCCCAATAAATCTCTTGCAAGTGGAACCTCATCTTGGTCAGTGATTCACTGAACTTTAGTGAGCTCAAACTAACAAAACACAAATACACACAGAGATTTCAAATCACTGCTTTACCTAAAGAATACATACAGTTTTCCTGATCTTGCTTTTGTTATTCATAAATATCTAACTAAAATTAATCATTGGTTTACCTCTATTTCATTCTTTTTAATAGATGCATAACATTCTTAAATATGAATGCACCGTAATTTATTCAACCATTCACTTTAATTCCAATTTTTGGACACTATGAACAATAAATAAATAAATGAAGACTGCTTTAGACGTCTTTAGTGTTGGGCTGTCGTGAAGCTTGATCTACCCTCTCGCTGGCACTGGCTGTGGCGGGCTGCCTGGGAACGCAGACCTGGGAAGCAGGGCTCGAGGGTTGGGGCAGGTGGGACAAAAGCTTCATATCTGACTCACTGTGCTGCTCTGGGCACAGTGGCGAGGCCTCCTCCCTAGAAAAGTGGAGATAATGAGAGTGACTCAGTGGCGAGAACTCAGATGGGCCAATTGGTGAGAAAGCCAGGTCTCCTCATCAGCCTTTTGCGCACCTTTCCCCGGGGAGGGGCAAGAGCTGCCCCTCGGACTCCTCCTCGGTCACATCTCCCCAGCAGAGCCCCAGAGTGAGGGTGTCAGATTCCAGAACCTAAGGATGTAAGTGCCCATCAAGTACCCAATACAATAAATGGGGCAAGACCCATAGCAGGACAAGTGGTGGGGAGATTCCAGAGCACCTGGCATAAAGGAAAGATTCCAAGGGCTTCCAGCAGGAAGAAAACAGGTCATGTGGAAGGAAACAGGAATCAGACTGGAGGGTGGGGGTGCTGCAGGTTTGATCAGAGGCAGGCAAACTCAGGAATTCAGTTTATAAAGCATTAAAACTTTTCAAATGTGGTATGGGCAATTGAATATAGAAGTCTGAAATGTGAGGCGTTTTAGGGCAATTTTTCCTTCTTTTTTTTTGTAGGACTCCCCTTCCCCATAACCTATGTATTATAATAACCTAGTGTATACCTGTTCGTACTTTTCTCTATGCCTACATATGCAAATGTATATGAACATATACATGCACACATAGCCATATGTATACACACAGTATATGTATACATATATCCACATATATACACAAACATATATAATACATATTCACATATATGATATGCAGATATGTATATCTATATATAAAAGTACACACACATAGCCATATGTGTGAATACGCTGCAGCTATGAGAACGTACCTCCCATTGTTCACTCACAGGAGCTTTTTCCAATAGATCTCTGGCAAGTGGAATCCCATGTTAGTCACTGGTCCTTGCAGAACTCAGACTACCAAAACATACATATACACACATAGGTTTTAAATCATTGTTTTACCTAAATGATGTATACATTTTTCCTTATCTTGTTTTCTTTTTCATAAACATCTAATAAAAAAGTAATCACTGGTTTATCTCTACTTTATTCTTTTTAATGGGTGCATAACATTCCTAAATACAAATGCCCCATAATTCATTCAGCTTCACTTTATTTTATTTTTTTCTTATTTTTATTTTTTTGAGATGGAGTTTTGCTCTTGTTGCCCAGGCTAGAGTACGGTGGTGCCATCTTAGCTCACTGCAACCTCTACCTTCTGAGTTCAAGCAATTCTCCTGCCTCAGCCTCCCAAGTAGCTGGGATTACAGGCACGCACCACCACGCTCAGCTAATTTAGTACTTTTAGTAGGGATGGTGTTTCACCATGTTGGCCAGGGTGGTCTCGAACTCCTGACCTCAAGTGATCGGCCCGCCTCGGCCTCCCAAAGTGTTGGGATTACAGGCGTGAGCCACTGCACCTGGTCAGCATTCACTCTAATTACAATTTTTGGACACTATGAACAATACTGTAATACACATTATCCCATACAGATATTTGAGGACAGATGAAAAGGACTGAACTGGTGATCAAAATATACTTATAGACATATAATTTGTACAGGTCATAATATATAAAATTATTAATTTTATATAATAATTATAATTGATTTTTTTTGAGACGGAGTTTCACTCTTTTGCCCAAGCTGGAGTGAAGTGGCATGATCTCAGCTCACTGCAACCTCTGCTCCCCAGGTTCAAGCGATTGTCCTGCCTCAGCCTCCCAAGTAGCTGGGATTACAGGTGTGTGCCACCACACCTGGATAATTTTTTGTATTTTTAGTAGAGACAGGGTTTCGCCATGTTGGCCAGCCTGGTCTCGAACTCCTAACCTCAGGTGATTCACCCGCCTCAGCCTCCCAAAGTGCTAGGATGACAAACATGACCCACCCCACCCGGCCATATAATTGACTTTTCTAAAGACTAGAGAAAGTCACATTTCAGGTAACACTGTATGTGAATAGCCCTTTCTCTGCAGGTCCACCAGCAATAGGTATTCCCAGTCTTTTTATTTTTTTCAAGCTGACCTAACCATTGCACTAACTACTAGTGATTTTTCATATGTTTTTGGCTCTTCGAAACTGCCATTCCGTAAATTGCCAATATTTCTGTTGAATCATTTATCTTTTTCTTCACAATTTGTAAATGTTCTTTGTGCCTTTGTCCTCTGATTTGTAAGTATAGTTTCCAAATCAGTTCATCTATTCTTTGTGCTACCTTTTGCCACAAACATTTAAGATTCTAATCTAGTCAAATATGTTCATCTTTTCTTTCATAGCTTCTGGGTTTCTGGTATTTGTTAAGGCTTCCCCCACCCCAAGTCTCCATTGTCCAAGAAGGCTGCTAGAGCTCTAGTCATCACATCTGCATTACAGGTGGCAAGATGGAGAAAGGAACAAGAAAGGCACTTCACCTCCCTTTGAAGGCATCTTTCCAGACATTTCCACACAATAATTCCATTTGCATGTCACTGGCCATAACTTAGTTATGTCTACATAGTAGCCATAGTTAGCTACAATATTGTCACCACCATCTTTGAGAAATGCAACCTGCTATACTCACACTTAGAACTAAGAGCACTCTTGCTTCTCAGCATTCAGTAGACAAGCTGAGACCACACAGTGCTGAAAGAGAGCTGAAGCCTGGGAACCCACCTCCTAAGAGATAAAGGGTTTCTCTTCTGGCCTTCAGGTGTCATGCCTAAGACACCAGGCCTACTAAGTCACAAAGAGCCTACTGGGAGGATCGCAGCCCTGAGGCTTCTGTGAGCAAAATCCCAGAATGACTGCAGTCTCCAGAGGTGTAACCTCTGCCTCAAGCTCCTCTCCCTCCAGTGTTCTCTCCAGGGAATGGGCAAGAGTGTGAGGCTGGGTGGGGAATAGCTAAGCCTGCTGGCAGCAGAGCTGATGGCTTCTGAACTGTGGGAAATACCACTAGGCATTTCCAGGCAGATGGGGGCTTTAGGGAATTACTTATGATTCATGCCAGTCTGCAGGGTGTGTCTGTGCCAAAAAGAACAACACAACATTGGAAATACTTTCTAACTGGAATCACTCACTCCCTCACTCAGTCACTCACAAGCCCACTTGTCATTCACTGAGGGCCCAGAGATGGGGCTAGGCACATCTATCCAGGCTTTCTTCCTACAGTTCTGTTCTCAGTTGAAAAAAACATCGGTGGAAGAGGTAGGCCAGTGGAGAGCAGCTGGGCCATGGAGGGAAAGACAGAAAAGGTTCAGCGTAAGCTGGCACACAAGAGCCGCAGCCATGCTATGGGGCAATGTGGGCCCTGAGGATTCGCCTGCCTTCAGAGGCTGGCTCCACCACATGCCCCAGCCTCACCGAGCCTCGACTTTCTCATCTAGGAAGTGGAAGGGTAATCCCAGACCTGCCCCAGTCTCAACGTTGAGAAGTGGGGTGACGCGGGCAGTCTCTCCAGACCAGCATGCTCTGCTGCAATGCTCCTGTTTTTAAAAAAATATCCCTGAGGCCGGGTGCCGTGGCTCACGCCTGAAACCTCAGCACTTTGGGAGGCTGAAGCAGGCAGATCACCAGGTCAGGAGTTCGAGACCAGCCTGGTCAACATGGTGAAACTCCATCTCTACTAAAAATACAAAAATTAGCTGGGCGTGGTGGCACGTGCCTGTAATCCCAGTTACTCAAGAGGCTGAGGCAGGAGAATCACTTGAATTCGAAAGGCAGAGGTTGCAGTGAGTGAAGATCATACCACTGTACTCCAGCCTGGGCAACAGAGCAAGACTTCATCTCAAAAACAAAAACAAAAACAGAAAAAAAGATTTGAGAAAATTATACACATATTACATCTTTGCCATTAAAATAGCCAGGAAACACAGGCAAAAGGAAGGCAATAAAATAACCATTAATTGCAGAGGAAAGAGCTGTTAACATCTGGACATAGGTTCTTTCAGCATTTCCAGCACCCAGATATATTTTTAATTGGATCACACTTTATATATGGCTCTGTGATCTCCCTTTTTTCACTCAACAATATGCCGTGAGTTTCTTCCTACATCAATAAGCAAACTTCCTTGACATATTCTAATGTTCGCATGACAATCTGTCAATGTATTGTATGACTAATTTTTCCTTTCCCCTGGGTCTAAATATGATCTAGCACAGAACTGTTACTGATCCTGTCTTTATTTAAAATTTTGATATTTGGTTCACCATGGATTAATTTTTGCTTTTAAAAAGTTGCATTAAAATATTACTTGTCTTGATTATGGGGTTTTGGGCGTACCCCTACTTCACTTGCTTCACCCTCATCCCAGCCCTGTGTCATGTAGATACTCCATACTTTATGCCACTAATTGTTGGGATCCTTGAGTTGTTTCCAGTTATCCAGTTTCTCTGTCTCAGTATTTCCAGAATCCAGTACAATGCTTGGTACCTGGTAAGCACTCAATAAATATTTGTTGGATGACTGAATGGATGAATGAATGAATTGGTGAAGGAAGGAAACACTGCAATGATTATTCTTGTGCCAAAATTCGTGTACACATCCCCTGAAGGAAAGGGAATGGGTGTCAAGAGAGGAGGAGGAAAGGCAGAGCCTCAAAGGAAGGGCAGCACAGGACCAGGTGTCCACAGTACGGAGTCCAGGGGAGGCAGCAGCCTGAGTCGTGTGTGTGTGGGAGTAAGGCAGGGCTCTGGTGGGCTGGAGCTGTCCTCTCAGTTAATGCACTGCCCGGGCCCACCTGGAACCTCCTTTGGAAGTCCCCAAATGGAGCTATCAGTACTGCAGTGCAGCTCCAGCCCAAAGAGCTGGAACCAAAACACTGCCACATCCCAGCTGTGTGACTAGCACATGCTCACACAGAGGCACACACACCCAGCCCCGAGAGCCTCCCTCGCACAGGCTGACTCAGAAACTCACTTGGAGACTGGGCTGGAGGCCCGCTGGCCAGCTTACTTCTCCGGGGGCGCCGAGACTCTGTGCCCCCAGTGTAGAGCTGCCTCTCCATAGCAATAGCAATGGGGGATTTTCTCAACTGTAACCAACGTGTGGAATTTTAAAATAACAAAGCCAGAATCCAAGAGAGGAAATTCTAAGAACGTGAAATAAGTCAAAAAAGCAGAGGTGGGTGTTTATTTTCCATGGACTGCTTGGTCCTCTGCCTCCCTCCCTGACCCCAAAGGCTGGGGGAGGGGTCCGGATTCAGATGTCAGCACCACAAAGCTAAAGGAAACCCATCTTCCTGTGTTTGCCAAGGAACAATGCTGGAGAGGCCATTCCAAGGCCTGCACTTTTCCTCTGCACACAAGAATTTAGGTCCCAGTGCATTCCTGGGACAAAGAACTTCTGGATATAAACATTCCTGTTTCATCACTCAGTGACATTTGGGACACACAGAGACTATGATCCCGTGTGGCCTCATGTGCTCAGATCCATACTGACCCAAGCCGGGTGAAGATCTAGTAGGAGAGGAGATTTAGAATCCCGGCCCCACCTTTCAGCTAATCAGCTGAAGGGTCTGATCTCCTCTACCTCCCCAGTGACAACCTCCCAGCTCTGCTTTCTGTCCCTGCCCTCCGAGCTCCCATCAGTCCTTTCCTGGATATTGCCCAAGTTCAGTCTTCCTGGCCCTGACCCTCCTTGCTTCATTCATCCTGTTCTCAGCCCTTGGGCCAATCTCCCACGCTGCACCTGCAAGCAAGGCCCTCCCCTGCTCCAATTCCTCCTTGCCTACAGCATCGGGTTCCCTGGATGTATTTCAGGATCTTTATGATGCCCTCCACCATGCCAGTCTCATGTCCTGCATGCTACCACCCCCCAATCAGGGAGGGACAAAAATCAGGAAGTTCCATGACTAGACCCGCATGGTCTTCTCTTTGGGCAGGCCCCTCCACAGGGATGAAGAGCTGGACAGCTGCCTTTTCGGAACCAGAAATCAGTATCACGAAGGGGAAGAGGAGTCAATCAGGCAAGGTGCTGAGAGACCAGCCAATGTACACAGAGCGCCTACTAGGTGCTAAGCCCCACGCCAGATGCTTATGGGCATTATCTGTCAGTCCCCACAATACTCCCACAGCAGCGTGCTGAGTCCTGATTCTCTTCTCACTCTTAACAGGCCACTGCTGTGCCTCTTGCAGAAGACGGGCTCCATAGACGAATCAATATCATGGGTGGACGGAGGTGGACACCCTGACCCTTACTGTGACTCTGCTGGGCCTTTGGCAGGCATGGGGAGAGGCCAGGAGCAGACTTATGCTCCGTTTGGGGGCCAATCGCACCACAGGCTCTTTCTCTGCACATAAGGTTCCATCTGTCTAAAATACTCTTCTTCTCCCATCTTTTGGGCTGACTCCTAGTGGTCTTCCGGGTCACTTTGCAGCTTCTCCCAGGAAGCCCTCCTGGATCTCCACCCCCAATCTGGGTTATTCCTCACTGTTCCCCCACACCCTGGGCTTCCCCCACCTCTCCCTGGGTGTTTCAGAGACTGTCTCGAGGATCAGAATGTCAGCCCCTCAAGGACAGGATGACTTCACCTCTGTGCCCCCAGAATTAATCTCACGGACTGGCACGGAGCAGAGGCTCGGTAAATATTTGTTGAATGAGTTAAATGCTGTTAGGTATTCAGTCACTCCCTGGCCGATCAGAAAGCACCTAATCCTAAACTAGACGGTCTGCTTTCCCCCTTCTCTCCCCAGGTCTTGCCATTCACAATTGTGCTCACAATAAATGGGCACATTTTGGGATCTGAACCCTGTGCCCCTTGAGGCTGATGATGGAGAGGGGTAGGTCCTATCTCCTCTGAGCTACTGGCTCAGCTTCCTCAGTGCCTGAGCGGACCACTGCGGGCTTCCCTCCTTTCCTCCACCGCGACTGGTCTCGCCGCACCCCTGTCCGGTGCCTCCTGCAAGTCCCTCCTGGTCGGCGGCCTTCGGGGCCCTGTCCTCCACCCGGACGGACGGACGGACGTGCCGGGGGCTCTGTGTGGCGGGGTGGCACAGAAGGGGCTGGCGTTCTCCAAGGGGAGGAGAACAAACTTGTGCGCTCAGAGCGCGCAGTGAACACCCTGTTCACATTCCTGCGCCGGCCGGAATGCCGGCCCGGCACCAGCCAAAGGCCGCATTCCTCGCGCCGCGGCCAGCGCGCAGCCCTGGCTCCCGCCCCGCCTCTTCCCTCCCCGGGCCCGAGCACGAGCCAGTGCGGGCGCCCCCCGGCGGCTGCCCCACTCCGCGCCCAGCCCGCCTTTTGGGTCTGAGCGTCCCCTCTCCCTCTTCCCCGGGAAGCGTCCGGCTTCGCCACACTGCTGCTTCCATTTCTGCAGCCCTACGCCTCCATCGCTTTTAGTTTTGTTGTTTGCTCCCAATGAAAACAGGTAAAAACCTTCCACGGCGCCTTAGAACCTTGGTGACAAACACCTCCTTCATCTCCAGGCTTCCCCGCCCCGCCCCCACCACCCCTCGGGCGCGGCCGTGGCCCTCTCAAACGCCCGCACCCCCTCAAACGCCCGCACCCCCTCAAACGCCCGCACCCCCTCAAACGCCCGCACCCCCTGGGGCTCCCGTCGGGGCTCCAGGCGCCCGAGGTCGGCTCCCAAGCAGGCGCCTCGGGTCGGAGGCCCCGCTGCAGCCTCGGCCCTGCCTGCCCCGCCCGGAGGCTCTGCAGAGGGCTCAGAGAAGGAAACGCAGTCCGCCAGTCCCTGCGGCTCTGAATTGGAAACTGCGAGAAAATGGGTCAAAGTAACACTGTAGGAGTGTCCACCCGCCCCGCCAGATAAAGCGCCGCTCCCCCGTAGTGAGGATCACGCTCCTGAGGAGAATTGAGGCCCCAAGAAAATCCATAACCACTGGGCTGGGGGTTTCTACAACGGTATAGAAACCACTCGGATCACACACACCAGCTCACACACACAGCTGCGCCGACGTGGAAACTCCACGGAATCAAGTGAGCAAATGGACTGTTCCCTAAAGCCAGACCACAGGCCTGCGGAAGTTCCTGCCGTCCAGCAGGGACTCCAGGCAGGAGTGTATGATGTCCGCTTGTCCCTGCAGGGGGCCTTGCGCAGATTCCCGGCCAGTGTGTGCTACCCAGGGCGGGCAAAGCATGGGCTTTCACCCATTTTCCCAGCTTGTTGATGGGGAGCTTTCTCAGTGGGAAAAGTGCCACGGCCTAACATCATTTGCGTGGGAAAATTTGCATGTTTATCAGCCCACAGACCTGTGAAGGACTCACCCTGTGAATGAAGTGACACCTGGGAACCCAGTAATGCAGCAAGGCATGCCTGGAACTTGCATTGCTCACCATCCGAGCGTGGTTTGTGCTGCCAGGAAAGGCGGGAAAACAGAATCCAGACTCTGATTGGCAGACACCCGGCCTGGAGGAAGGGTGGGAAGTCAGGAGCGCTGCATGGGTAGCTGAGCTTGATGGCTGACTTGCCTTGCTTGGTTGGTTTCGTAGCCTCTCAGAGCAGGAAAATAAAGTGGTCCCCTTCCTACCTGGCAGGGGTGTGGCCTGCAATATCTGGAGGTAGGCCCAGAGCGACCAGGTGGCAAGTGGCCATGCAGCCCTGATTTGAGGTTGTAGCCCTTGCTCAAGGTCTGTCTCTTCCCCGTGACACCAAAGATGGACATTCTAGACATTTTACACCACCCTGGCAGTTCATCAAATGGCAGTGCCAAGACTCTGTCTCAGTGGGGTGTGAGGGTGCTCGAGGTGATGATGACTAAGTCAGACACAAGACAAGCCCCAGTGAGGAGCCTATTCATTTTACAGACACTGAACCTAGCCCCTACCTCCAAGAGACTCACTGTCCCCTGGGGGAAGCAGAATCCTGGCCATTTCAGTGCAGAGTGATAAGTGACAAGGCAAAAGCAGCCCCAGTGTGCAATTTGAGGACCACGAGGGGTACTGGACCCACCCAGGGCAGAGCAGGGCAGGGCGGGCCTTCTGGAAGGAACTGCTCTCCAGGGGAAGGAGGAGGATCTGCCAGGAGAAGAAACTTTCTGGCCTCTACTGTAGAGTGTTTTTTGTGTGTGTGTGACAGAGTCTTCCTCTATCACCCAGCTAGAGTACAGTGGTGCTATCCTGGCTCACTGCAGCCTCATACACCCAGGCTCAAGCCATCCTCCTGCTTCAGCCTCTGAGCAACTGAGACTACAGGAGCAAGATACTATTCTCAGCCTAGAGTCCTTTTTAGTATTCTGCAGCCAACATGCCATTGTGCTGATATTTTGCTAAAGAACCTCCATGGGTCTTGCCAGTCATGTGGTTGGACTGGATAGTATTTAAGCCTTGCATTCTGAGGTCCCTTTCTGAAGACAGTGGGATTGTAATTTCCCACTGGGCCCAGGTAGGGGTCAGGTTTCAGGTATGAATTGGCCTCAGAAATGCAGCCCCTTCAAAGGATATGAACAGACATTTCTCAAAAGAAGACATGCATACAGCCAACAGACACATGAAAAAATGCTCATCATCACTGGCCATCAGAGAAATGCAAATCAAAACCACAATGAGATACCATCTCACACCAGTTAGAATGGAAATCATTAAAAAGTCAGGAAACAACAGGTGCTGGAGAGGATGTGGAGAAATAGGAACACTTTTACACTGTTGGTGGGATTGTAAACTAGTTCAACCATTATGAAAAACAGTATGGCGATTCCTCAAGGATCTAGAACTAGAGGTACCATATGACCCAGCCATCCCATTACTGAGTATATACCCAAAGGATTATAAATCATGCTGCTATAAAGACACATGCACACGTATGTTTACTGTGGCAGTGTTCACAACAGCAAAGACTTGGAATCAACCCAAATGTCCACTAGTGACAGACTGGCAGACTGGATTAAGAAAATGTGGCACATACACACCATGGAATACTATGCAGCCATAAAAAAAGGATGAGTTCGTGTCCTTTGTAGGGACATGGATGCAGCTGGAAACCATTCTCAGCAAACTATCGCAAGAACAGAAAACCAAACACCGCATGTTCTCACTCATAGGTGGGAACTGAACAATGAGATCACTTGGACTCTGGAAGGGGAACATCACACACCAGGGCCTATCATGGGGAGGGGGGAGGGGGGAGGGATTGCACTGGGAGTTATACCTGATGTAAATGACGAGTTGATGGGTGCTGATGAGTTGATGGGTGCAGCACACCAACATGGCACAAGTATACATATGTAACAAACCTGCATGTTGTACACATGTACCCTAGAACTTAAAGTATAATAAAAAATAAAATAAAATAAAATAAAAAGAGAAATTCCGCCCCTTCTCTTGGAGTTACTTCAAGTCAGGGCTCTCCTCACTGATGTGTGAAGTGTCATATCACTCCCTCCACTGAGGTGTGTCCAGTGTGTGCAGCAGAACTGGGCAGGGAAGGCTTGGTCCCAAGGGAGGACCAGCCCCCATCTCCTGTGACCTTTCCTGCACACTTAGGTGAATGGCTGACCTCTTCGGAGCCTTACTTCATCCTTGTGCTTAAAATGAATAAACGACCCCCAGGCCTTCCCTATCCCATATTAAGAGAAATTAATTCAAATAATAAACTCTTTGAAAGACTAAAGTTTTCAAAAATGTTATACAGAATAATGTTTCTCAAAATCCCTAGTTTGTGGGGCATGGGGAGAGGGGCTTGTTGAAAATGCTTTTTCCTGGGCTAGCTAATAGTCTGAGCCGGGAGGCCATAAGTGAGGCCCAGGACTCTACGTGCTTAAAAAATCATCCTAAGGAATCCTGATGCTTTGACAAGAACTTACACAGACAACCTTACATTTGTTCTCAGGAAGTCCTCTTAGAAAATTCATTTCACTCTCTTGAATCTGGAATCCCAGCACTTTGGGAGGCTGAGGCAGGCAGATCACTTTAGCCCAGGAGTTCGAGAACAGCCTGGGCAACATAATGAGACCCCATCTCTACAAAAGAAATAAAAAAATTAGCCATGCACGTTGGCATGTGCCTGTGGTCCCAGCTACTAGGGAGGCTGAGGTGGATCACTGAGCCAGGGAAGTCAAGGCTGCAGTGAGCCATGATCATACCACTGCACTCACAGAGTGAGACCCTATCTCAGAAAAAGAAAATAAAGAAGAGCCATCTTTCTGTCAGGATTCAGAGAAATCCCATGAGATTTTTAAATGTGCCCCTGAAAGGAAGAACTTAAGGAACGGGATCTAGAGGGAGACCCATTCATTGTGCAAGATGGGAAAATGCTCACAAAGTTGACACTCCAGGGAGCACCATAGAGCACCACGCAGTGGAAGGCTCCCGCCCCCTTCCTCCTCTCTTTTCTCTTCCTCCCCTCCTTTCTGTTACAGGAATTGGACACTTGTAAAGTAGACCAAAAACAAACAAAAACCACCTGACTTGAAATGCCTCAACTGGAATTGAAACCAAAGTCCCCAAGGGTCATAGTTCCAATGCCTAGCCCTTGAGCAATGTCAGCAACAGTCTTCACAAACCCAACAGCTCCGACCCTTGGCCCAAAACAAACTAAGAATGGTAAAGATAGGAATGTTGAACTGTTGGCTGCGGCATACTCCAGTGGTCTTTTGATCTGTGCCTCCACCCCCAAATAGGGTTTGGCCTGCACCCCTGACATACCATGTACCTGTCCTGTTGTCACTGGTCATTACTGTAACAAGGCACAGCAATTTTTTGTTATTACAGCAAGGTTCATGGTAAATGATAACAGATATAATTTCAAATAATTTTGACAGATTTAAATTTGAGAGACGGGTGCCTTACAAGGTCTGTTTAGACTGTCATTTTTATGTCATAATGCAGCTAAGAATTCCCACAAAAAGTGGAAGTGGCAGCTCAGACATCTTCCTCTGGTTCGAACATGCAGACACTGATCACTTTACCGTCAAACCTTGGACTCTCCATAGGAATCCTTAGAAGCTACTTGTCAATTCCACGAGGATGACTATGGTTCAGTTATGTGTTATCTAGTTAGGTTTGGTATATCCACCAGAAATCCCATCCAGCAGGAGCAGGCCAACTGTGCTGAGGCCAGTTCCTGTCAGGGCACCCTCATTCTTCTCCCAGTTCACCACACACACTTTGCTGACTCAGGACTATTTGAAATACAAACCAGTGACAGAGCCAGCAGCAATCTGAATATAAAACATTAAAATTAGCTGAGTGTGGTGTTGGGCACATGTAGTCCCAGCTACTTGGGAAGCTGAGTTGGGAGGATCCCTTGAGCCAGGGAGGTGGGGGTTGCAGTGAGCCAAGATTGCACCACTGCACTCCAGACTGGGTGACAGAGTGAGACTCTGTCTCAAAAAAAAAAAAAAAAAAAAAAAAAAGTGAAGTCACATTGTCATTTATTTATTTATGTTCCAGACAGGGTGTCGCTATGTTGCCCAGGCTGGCCTCAAACCCCTGGGCTCAAGCGACCCTCCCATCTCAGCTTCCCAAGTAGCTGGGACTACAGATCCATGCCACCGCATCAACTCTTATTTTTAGATTAAAATTATAAATACATACATAAATGTTCTATTATTTTCTTCCTGCACCCCCAGCAGATCACCTTACATACCCCAGTTTGGAGACCACTGACCTAACCGGGATCCTCTCACCCCAGGAGCCCATCTCTGAAGAGCTTTCTGCTATCAGAAGCGCCCCAGCAGTTAGCCATTTCCCTGAAAATCAGGCAGCCAGGCCCTACAACTGGAAGAATTTCTGACAGAGTCGAAGAATCACATGTTCCAATTCAGACTTCTATTTTGGTATCTGCAACCGCCAGCCTCCCCATGCTTCCATGCCAAGTTGTGGGGGTGAGGGTGGGCTGAAGACTGTGCTGAAGCAAGGTGGGGTGGGCCCCATTGGGTGTGAATCTGTGGGACTCCCAAGGCCACACTCAGGCTGCATTCCTGAGGTCTGCAGGGGAGGGGCTGCGTTCTGGTCTAAGCATGGAGAAACAGCGGCCCCTGGTGGCCCTGACATGTAGTGCCTCAGAACCCCAGCTCCTTCCTTGACTGTTTGCTGAACTCGTTTTGATGCTCAAGAATGATGGCGTAATTATTTATATAGATATGTGTTGGAAAGGCCTGGGGTGGTATCTGGGCTCATCTGTGTGATCTTGGGCAAATTAACTTCTCTGAGTCGCAGTGTCTTCAGCATTAAAATCGGATAATCAGACCTACATTTTAGGGTTGTTGATAAAGCAAATGAAAGGATAAATGAAAAGCAGTAAACAGTGGCCAGCACATAGGCAGGGTCTGTGCTATGTTGTGGTCATGGTGCTTGATGTTGATGCCTGCAGACACTGAAAGGCAACTGAAATATATTTCTAGGCACAGACCTGGAGAGAGAGTGAGAGGCTGTGGACAGGAACTCTCCTGTTCCTGTGCTAACACACACGGAGGAGCAGTGAACATGTCCTGGACGGATGTGGTGAGTATGAGCCTGTGTGTGTGCACAAGCACCCTCCCCATAGTAATGCAGAGTGCTCTGGAAGGTGCTCAGTATACACCCCCCAGGGAAGCAGTGTCACTTATTCTCCAGGCACATTGCAGAGCTAGACTCTGAGAAAGGATCGGAGTTTATTAATTTATACGATTACTTATTGATCACCTGCTATGTGCAAAGCAAGGTTAACAAAATTTAACAAACAACTATCACAAAACATTCAAACAGAGGCAAGTGTTAAACAACAGAGCTAGCCTAGGCTGGTGTTCTGAGGACTAAGAATTGTATTCCCCGAAGCCACCAGGACAGAATAATTGAAAATGCACAAAGCCAGACCCAGGCAGAGTAAGGATTTCTGTGCTCTGACGGCCTGTGGGAGGTGCATCACCACTCAGCTCTCTGGAACATGCTTGGGCCCACTCAGTCCAGATAAAGCCAGGACAAGGTGTGAGGTGAGCCCTCTGTGATCATCCCTGCTCATCACTAGGATTCCAGCCAACTAAAATGTGATTTTGTTAAAAGCTAGCAACCCCTGGGTGTTCCCCCAGATTTCTTCCATCCATACCTGCAGAACGGGATATGAGCCCTTCCTGGGTTTGGTGATGAAGAAAGAGAAGGTCTGGCGGCCCAGGAGAGGTATGCAAGATCTGCCAATCCCCAATAGGGCCCTTAGGGAACAATCAATTCTTCCACAATCCAGAAGAATGTACGTGTTTGCCCAGGTGAACTGAAAGATCAAAATACATGAAACATTTGTTGCTGTGCTTCCCAACCGCCCCTAAATTACAGACTTCTGACTTATGGATATCCATCTTCATACCCTTGAGGAGTGCCCTGACCTCACAGAGCCTATTACCTATATGCTGGGCAGGGTTAGCAAAATCAGAGGTGGAGAAGGCTGGGTCCTAAAGTCAGGGAAGGACTTCTGCCCAGTTGAGGCTTCTCCCTTCTCCTAATCTCCTTTCACCCTTGGATTCTTTTTCTCTCCTGTCCATTTCACCCATATTCACCCATCTAAGGGAATGGAGGACTTGCCTTTGGCCCACTGCTATCTCCACCAAGCACAAAACATCAATAATCCCTCTGCCTCCAGCACTGCCATTCAAGGTAGATGCAAAATTGTTGCTGCTTCAATGTTTCTACTTTCTTGCAAACTTGAAAAACAACACTGCTACAGCCCTTTCTTTTCTTTCTTTTTTTTTTTTTTTTTTTGAGACAGAGTCTCGTTCTGTCACCCAAGCTGGAGTGCAGTGGTATGATCTCTGCTCACTGCAACCGTCACCTCCCTGGTTCAAGGAAGTCTCCTGCCTCAGCCTTCCGAGTAGCTGGCACTACAGGTGCGTGCCACTATGCACAGCTAATTTTTGTATTTTTAGTAAAGATGGGGTTTCACCATTTTGGCCAGGCTGGTCTCGAACTCCTGATCTCAGGCAATCTGCCCGCCTCAGCTTCCCAAAGTGCTGG
Organism: Macaca nemestrina; assembly: GCF_043159975.1. Lineage (NCBI taxonomy): Eukaryota > Metazoa > Chordata > Mammalia > Primates > Cercopithecidae > Macaca > Macaca nemestrina. The sequence continues at coordinate 36,927,013 of NC_092126.1, read as the reverse complement.
GATTACAGGCATGAGCCACCGCACCTGGCCCAGTCTTAAACTTTTCTGGAAAGGTCTTGTACAGCTGTTCAGCTTGGGGGTGAGTTGGGGTGGGAGACAAGCTGGGAACCACCCACCATGGAAAACGCTGTTTCTGTAGAGACATTCTGAGGTCAAACAACTGATTTCAAAAGCTCCAGCTCCCTAGATCCCTGTGGATCTGTTTTCCCTTTTCCTTTTCAGGGACCTGGAAACATTCCACCCTTTTCCTGACTCTCTTGTCTGCCTAACACTCTAATCAGTCTTTCTTGGCTCTGTCCTTGCACCTCAAGAAGAAGAGAAACAAAGGAAGGAGCCAGTCCATGGACAAGGGCTCTTCCAAATTCAAAAGTGTTTTTCAATTTCATTAGGAGGGTTTAGAAGGTACATAAAAACTAGCCAAAAATAAATAAAAAAATAAACAAGCAACTATTAACTCCAGGAAAAAATAAAAGGAGACATAATCATAATGGACTTTTGGACTCAACCATGAATTGAGCTCACATGTTTATCCAAAAAAAATAGTAACAATTTAACAAAAAGTTGGGACCTAACTATCACAGCAGGGTGCAGAAAATGACAGTGGGGACATGGTGGTATCACTCAATCTTTGTCTTCCGTGATAGGAAGTCAAAAGATAACATCTAGAGTTGAGAAATATGGCAGTAAGTACCAGGAAAATAACAGTTTAAAAGTTTAGGGAGGTTGGGCACAGTAGCTCACGCCTGTAATCCCAGCACTTTGGCCAGCAGAGGGGGGTGGATCACCTGAGGTCAGGAGTTCGAGACCAGCCTGGCCAACATGGTAAACCCCCGTCTCTACTAAAAATATAAAAATTAGCCAGGTGTGGTGGCGCACGCATGTGGTCCCAGCTACTTGGGAGGCTGAGGCGGGAGAATTGCTTGAACTAAGGAAGCAGAGGTACAGTAAGCTAAGATAACACCACTGCACTCTGGCCTGGGCAACAGAGCAAGACTCTGTCTCAAAAAAAAAAAAAAGAAAAGTTTAGGGAGAGGAACAGGAATAAGAAATTGTGGGACGGTGTTATTTTTACTATAAATTATATCAGCTATATTTTGCTCATAAAACAATCCTCATGTACTACTTTGACTTTCAAAAATAATAATCTAGAATTTTTGAAAAGAGAGCCGAATGTCTGGGAGATAATGTTGAAAAATATCTCCTTTAAGGCAGAGTGTAAAGACTGAGAGATGGAAAACATAGGATAAAATAAAATAACATAGAGATAAATCTAGACCCAGATGTCTGGATCCAGGAGGGGAGGAAACAACTGAGGAAGTAACCAAAAGACATTTTCCTAAGGCAAAGAAAGACACAGATGATCAGAGAGAAGGATCCATTGAAGGTGAGAATATGAATAGGGAAGTCAAGAAAAATGAATAAACAAATAACAACACTGATGGCCAATAAACGTAGGGAAAAATAAAAGCCACACACACAGCTAAAAAAAAAAAGTGTATTGAAACACTAAAGTTTTCACCTCTCCAGATGGGCAAAACTTTGAAACCTTGAAAATACTCCATATCAATAAGTAAATGGAGAATCAGCACTTTGATCCTCTGTTATTGAGAATGCAATGGTGCAGAGTTTGCGCAAGGCAAATTGGCGAGAAAAAAAAAATCAGAATTCAAAATGCCCTTGCTCTTTATTCCAGCACTGTCATTATTAGGAATTCATCCCTTGCATAAACTCATTAAAGTATGTCAAGATATCTATAATTGATAGCAGCAGGAGGCAGACAAGTACCTAGGCAGATAAGGATGGATCCCCAGTAAAACCCCACCTCCAAGCCAAAGACAGTTTAAAGCCTGAAAGTCAAGCTACAAGTCAAATCCACAGACCAGATTGAGAACCTGTCACCCCGTTTGACGTGCTTTCCTGATTGATCGCTTCCCTTCACCTATTTGACATATACCTACCCTTTCCTAACTGGTTTTCTACACTGTTGTGCCCACCTTTGAGTGATATATTTGCTTTAATCTTTTTCGAATACTCACAAACCAATCAGCGCACATTCCCCATTCTGAGTCCATGAAAAGCTCTGGACCCAGCCACACGGGGAGAGAAACCACCTAACTGTGGGAGTGGGGGACCACCCTCTACATCCCCTCTCTGCTGAGAGCTGTTCTGTTGTTCAGTAAAGTTCTTCTCCACCCATTCTCACCCTTCAATTGCCCAGGCTGGTCTCAAACTCCTGGGCTCAAGCGATCCTTCCACCTCAGCCTCCCAAAGTGCTGGGATTGCAGGCATGAGCCACTACATCTGGCTTATTTTATACTTTAACAATGTTAATTGGAGTTATCTGACTGGTGGTATTGTGAGCCTTCTTTGTTCGCTTTGAAATATTTTTTGGTACTAAGCCAAATCAGTGTTTTGTTTTGTGTGTTGTTTTAAGGGAACCACTGAGGAAAATAAGGATGAGTAAAGAAATATCCTTATTAAATATTATACATTAAATATTATACATTTAAATGCACTTGGGTGGCCAGGCATGAGCCGGTCATCCCAGCACTTTGGGAGCCCAAGGTGGGCAGATCACCTGAGGTCGGGAGTTCGAGACCAGCCTGACCAACATGGAGAAACCCTGTCTCTACTAAAAACACAAAATTAGCCAGGCGTGGTGGAGCATGCCTGTAATCTCAGCTACTTGGGAGGCTGAGTGCAGGAGACTAGCTTGAACCCAGGAGATGGAGGTTGCGGTGAGCCGAGATGGCGCCATTGCACTCCAACTTGGGCAACAAGAGGGAAACTCCATCTCTAAATAAATAAATAAATAAATGTACTTGGGTAAAATTTCAGAACTTCAAGAATAAAGAGAAAATCATATAAGCTTCCAGAAAGAAAAAAATAGGTACATATAAAGAAGTAAGTTTCAGCCTGACATCAGATTTTACACCAATTAGATGCTATGAGACAAAGAGCAGCATCTTCCAAGTTTTGAAAGAAAATTAATTTGAATCTGGAATTTTATAGTCAGTCGAATTACCACCCAAAGTAAAGACAAAATAAAGACATTTTCTGAAATTCAGGGAGTCAGAAAATTTACTACTCATGCACTGCGTATGAAGAAATTACTCAAGAGGATGTCTCACTGAAACAAAGTAATTCCAAAAAGAGTAAGTGAGGTTTTTATTTTTATTTTTATTTATTTATTTTTTTTTTTGAGACGGAGTCTTGCTCTGTCGCCCAGGCTGGAGTGCAGTGGCCAGATCTCAGCTCACTGCAAGGTCCGCCTTCCGGGTTCACGCCATTCTCCTGGCTCAGCCTCACGAGTAGCTGGGACTACAGGCGCCCGCCACCTCGCCCGGCTAGTTTTTTTGTATTTTTTAGTAGAGACGGGGTTTCACCGGGTTAGCCAGGATGGTCTCGATCTCCTGACCTTGTGATCCGCCCGTCTCGGCCTCCCAAAGTGCTGGGATTACAGGCTTGAGCCACCGCGCCCGGCCGAGGTTTTTAAGAAATAGAATCTGAATGTGAGAAGAAATATAAACATGGAACAAAATGCGCTAGTTTATTAATTTACATTTTGATACATGGGACATTCTCCTTTGGCCTGCAGATACTTATAACTGAAGATCATTTTCTTCTTCAGAGCTGCAGCCATGCTACTTGATCCTGCAGCAAATAATTATACAATATAACATCATAATTGCATGTTACAATAATGTTATTTATGTGGGGTTTAATATCTTAGACCCAATCTGTAGACAAAACAAAAGGAACAGAACAGAATGTAAATATTACAAACATTGACAAAGTAAAGGGAAGAAAAGTGCTGACAGCCAGGGAGCTACATTCTGTAAATTCATTTAGCTGCAATTAGTACAGATGCTTCTCAATTTTTGATGGGGTTAACATCCTGATAGACCCATCCTAAGCCGAAAATACTATAAGTCAAAAAGTATTGAATACACTGAACCTACTGAACATCATAGCTCACCCTAGCCTACCTTAAATGTGCTCAGACGCCTCACATTAGCCGGCAGTTGCACAACACGGTACACTGTAGAGCACCAGTTGTTTACCCTCCTGATCACATGGCTGACTGGGAGCTGCCCAGCATGGCAAGAGAGTACCATACAGCATATTGCTAACCCTGGAAAATATCAAAATTCAAAATCCAAAGTATGATTTCTACTGCCTACATATCACTTTCACACCATATAAAGTTGAAAAATTGTGAGAACGACTGTAAGGTGGAGACCATACACACGCATATCAAAATCCAGGCCTAGTTGATTAGATTTTAGGGTTCCATTCAATGCAAAATTGAGAAGAACCCAGGCCCCAGTAGAAAGGAAGTGGCTCTAGTGATGTATGGGAGCTATGTCTTACTGCTCCTTAGAGCCCAGTGCCTTCATCGCTTCTCAACCATTCCTACTGTGGTTAGTTTCTAGCTAACAACACGATGTTAGCTTGAAACAACATCCTGTTGTTAGCTTGAAATTAACCATACTTGGAATATTTACACAATATATACATCAGGGCTTTTTGTTTCTCCTCCCATAGAGGAGCCAGTTGTTCAATACTTGCCCGCATGGTCCTGGGAAAGTCAGACCTGAAGAACGGAAGAATTGTGTGGAGATGAAGGTGGTGGAAGCTGATGATGAGCCCCTCAGGCCTAGATGGGTTGTGGGGAAGCTAGTGGCATTCTTAGATAGGGAAATCTGCTAAGACAGGAGTCAGCAAACTGTTTCTTTTCTTTTCTTTCTTTCTTTTTTTTTCTTTTTTGAGACGGAGTTTGTTGCCCAGGCTGGAATGCAGTGACCCGATCTCGGCTCACTACAAGCTCCACCTCCCGGGTTCACACCGTTCTCCTGCCTCAGCTTCCCCAGTAGCTGGGACTACAGGCATCCGCCACCGTGCCCAGCAAATTTTTTTGTATTTTTAGTAGAGACGGGGTTTCACCATGTTAGCCAGGATGGTGTCGATCTCCTGATATCGTGCTCCGCCCGCCTCGGCCTCCCAATGTGTTGGGATTACAGGCGTTAAGCCACCCCGCCCGGCCAGCAAACTTTTTCTTAAAGTGCCAAATAGTAAATATCTCACAACTACCCAATTCTGCTGTTACAGCTCAAAAGCAGCCATATACAATACTAAATGAAGGAGCATGGCTGTGTTCCAATAACACTTTTATCTACAACACAGGTAGCCAGCCCATAATTTGCCAACTCCTGGTCTAAGACAAACTCTACAGGAGGACACTTCAGATATGGCATAGAAATGGGCTCTGCAGTCACACTTGGAGGCAGCTTCATAGCAGGATATTTGAGGCAGAGGTCCCATTCCTGGCTCCCCATGGCCTCCAAGTGGCTTGAGGGGGATCCAGAATTTCCTATGTCCCATGCAAGAGGACACAAAGGTGCTTTATCAGATATGATTAGCTTTGCCTTTATAGTAGCCTAAAAACACACAGTTTAATAGTGGCTTAGAAAGTACACATAGATGGATTTTCTCATGTAAAATCCTGGAGGCGGCCCATCCAGGGCTGGTGAAGTGTGAGAGACCCTTGCATGTCTGAGCTTTCCTCTCCGCCATTCTTAAGTGTGGCCTTCGTCCACATGGTCCAAGCTGGCTGCTGTGCTGCCATTATGTCCACCACATCCAGCCCTCAGGGAGAGATGAGCAGAGGAAGGCACCCCTTTCCACCTCTTATTAAAGACCCTTCGGCTGGGCGCGGTGGCTCACACCTGTAATCCCAGCATTTTGGGAGGCTGAGGCTGGTGGATCACGATGTTAGGGGATCGAGACCATCCTGGCTAACATGGTGAAACCCCGTCTCTACTAAAGATACAAAAAATTAGCCGGGTGTGGTGGCGGGCCCCTGTAGTCCCAGCTACTCGGGAGGCTGAGGCAGGAGAATGGTGTGAACCCAGGAGGTGGAGGTTGCAGTGAGCCAAGATTGTGCCACTGTACTCCAGCCTGGGCGACACAGCAAGACTCCATCTCAAAAAAAAAAAAAAAAAAAAAAGACTCTTCCCAGAAACTGTACACATTTATCTACTTACGTCCCATTGGTTAAAACTTAGTCAGCTGACAATACCCAGCTGGAAAAGAAGTGGGAATATGTAGTCTTCAGCTACAAATTGGGTGTTAATTGGAAGGACAGCTACCGAAGGACAACTGTCTCTGTTGCTGAGAGGGCCTATGGAGTGGCGGAGTCCCAGGGATGGCCAGAAGTGCCCACTTGCAGGGACTTTCTGCTCCAGCAGAGGAGCCAGTGCACAGGACCAGCTTCATGGACCTGGGAGATTGCATAGGCCCCAGGCTCAGAAGGGCCCACACTTGGTTTTAGTAAGTAAAATTCCTACTAATGATATAAAATTGTATTTTTTCTTTACTTAGAATGACATTAAACAGCAAATAGAAAACACAAAAGGCTAGGCACAGTGGCTCACACCTGTAATCCCAGCACATTGAGAAGCCGGGGTGGGCGGATCACTGGAGGTCAGGAGTTTGAGACCAGTGTGGCCAACATGATGAAACCCCCTCTCTTCTAAAAATACAAAAATTAGCCGGGCGTGGTGGTGAGCACCTGTAATCCCAGCTACTCGGGAGGCTGAGGCAGGGGAATGGCTTGAAACCAGGAGGCGGAGGTTGTAGTGAACCAATATCATGCCACTGCACTCCAGCCTTCAGGAGGTGACAGTGAGACTCCATCTCAACAACTAAAAAAAAAAAAAACACCACAACAAATCAAGAGAGAAACACCAGAAGAAAGGAAAATGTTTTATATTTTAGGGTCTTTAGTAGTACTTTTTTCCTGCCTTTTGAACGAGAAATTCTACATTTTTATTTTGCATAGGGCCCTGCAAATGATGTAGCCAACTTGGCAGCACATTATCCCAGGATGCCACATGGAACAGTCATACCTCTCAGGTTCACTGCCAGGAGCAGATGCCCCTCTCTTCAGTGAGCACAGCAAAGGGCCAGAGGACCCAGGTAAATGAAGGCCCCCCACCCACCACTGAGCTTCAAGGATACAGTAAGGGCCCTCATTTACCCAGACACACAGAAGGCATCCTGGGGAGAAGAAGGGAGATCAGAGCTCAGAAAGACAGAACTTGGAGACACTGAATTTTCTGAGTCTATGGAAAGCAGCCACATGAGGGAGTTTAACTCCAAAAGATCTGAGTATTCAGTCTGAAAGGAGACTGCAAGGAGAAAAGATGTGTGTACTGTTCAAGGCAAACCTTGGCTTCCCCGGTCCACAGTAGTGTGGGGCTGGTAAAGAAGATCCTAATCTTTCTGGCAGGTCGGAATGGGGCATGCACATTTGCACACCTGCTATCCTTGGATCCAAAGCACTTTGTCTGAAATATCATTCTTCCTGTTCCTGCTTCCCTCATTCCATCCCTTCTCCTGTAACGCTTGGGCATCTGGCTAACTTCTCACCTTTCTACATTTAGTTCAGGCTCTCTTCTCCCAGGAAACCTTCCCTTTCACTTTCCCCTCCTCTAAGTACTCACTGCAAATGGCACACACCCAGTTTCAGAGGTGAAGTTTGAGGGACAGCAGGCATTGCACTGGCCATGGAGTCACAGGCCTGGAGTGGAGGACTTCCTGCTTCACATTTATCCTTGGAGCTTGTTGCACCATGTGGAAAGTGGGGGCAATAATACCAGACTCACCTACCTTGCAAAATTATTTTAAATTTTGTTTTTGAGTAAGTACTATACACACACAGTCCACAATTCTATGGGTATATAAGGGTACACAGTGAAAAATAGCTCTCCTTCTCTCTTCCCTCCTCCAGGCTCCCAGCTGGCTTCCCCAAAGACAATCCCTGTTATGAGTTTCTTTGCCTTCCTTTCTTCATAAATACTCCATGTGTTTTAAAGCAAATAGATTTTATATCATCACCTATGTAGTATTCCAGGGGAGAATGCATAACCTGAATCTAACCATGAGGAAGTATCAGAAAAACCCAAGATGAGGAATATTCTATTATTTAAAGCATGTGTTGAAGGGATAATGGTATTATCTGAAAGCATCAATAATCAATATCATGAAAGACAAAGAAAGGCTGTGGATGTGTTCTAGAATTAAGGGACATGGTAGATTAAAGTATTGCATCCATGTTAAATTTATCAAAGTTGAAGTGGGGGGGGCACATAAAAAAATTTACCAAAGTTGATAAGTCTACTATGGTTGTATAAGGACTATCCTTTTTGTTTGTCTGTTTTTGTCTTTCTTTTTAAAAAATAAATACTGACTTATTTAGAGGTAAAGGGCCCTGATGTATATAACTTACCCTCGTGTCATTTAAGAAAAAATGTGTGTGTGTTTGTGTGTGTCTGTGTGTTTGTACATTGCAAGAGGAAGAAGGACACAAAAGAGAAAGCAAATGGGGCAAAATGTTAACAATGGGTGAATATGGACAAAGGGTTGATGAGTATTCTTGTACTACTTTTATTTTTGCAAGTCATGTTTAAGATTATTTCCAGGAAAAAAAGTTAAGTCTTCTTTATTCACAGATTCTACATTTGCAAATTCGCCTGATCACTAAAGTTTATTTGTAACCTTAAAACCAGTACTCATTGCCATTTGCAAACATGTGTAGAGCTGGAAAAAAATTTGAGTCACCCAATGTACATGTTGCCAACTGAGGTCTAACCAGGCAATACTCTGCCTTCTTGGTTTGACTCTCATACTATAAACAACTATCCTTTCTGTGGTCTGTTTAGCACCATGTTTTGACATTTTTGTGCTTTTTATTGATTATTTTGCTGTTTAAGTTGGTCCCCAAGCATAGTGCTGAAATGTTGTCTAGCATTCCTAAGCAGAAGAAGGCTGTGATGTGCCTTAGGAGAAAATTTATGTGTTAGATGAGCTTCACTCAGGCACGAGTTGTGGTGCTGCTGGCCATGAGTTCAATGCTGGCAATGAGTTTAAACATATTGTCAACGAATCAATATGTTTTAATATTTGTTAAATGAATAATATATTATATATTAAATGTATTGGATAAACAATGCATGCATAAAATATGGTTATGTATTGATGAGTTTACAAAAGTGTTGTGACCACAGGGTCATAGAAACCTAACGCTGTATTTCTGTCAGGAGCAAATGTTTCATTATTCACCCATTCAGTGTTTTCAGTAGCTTTTAGACTATAACTATTGCAAATAAGGAGAATTGAGTATTTATATACACGCATTTCCTGTACAAATGATAGTATACAGGGCACACTGCTCTGTACCTTATATTTTTAAAACACTATTTCTTAGAGATCATGCTGTTAGGTTATATTCATTCTTTTGAACAGATACCTGGTATTCCCCATATGTGTGTCATCTAATTGGTCTAACCAGTCCTCTAGTGATAGACACTTAGGCTTTCTGTTTTGGTTTTCATTTTTTTAACATTGCAGGGGCCGGGCACGGTGGCTCAGGCCTGTAATCCCAGCACTTCGGGAGGCGAAGGTGGGCGGATCACCAGGTCAGGAATTCCAGACCAGCCTGACCAATATGGTGAAACCCCGTCTCTACTACAAATACAAAAAATTAGCTGGGTGTTATGGCACGTGCCTGTAATCCCAGCTACTCGGGAGCCTGAGACAGGAGAATCGCTTGACCCGGGGAGGCGGAGATTGCAGTGAGCCAAGATCACTCCACTGCACTCCAGCCTGGGCTACGGAGCGAGACTCCGTCTCAAAAATAAATAAATAAAATATAATAAAATTGCATATTAGCAAAGTTATTTTTTTCTATTTTCATTTGGTTATGATTTTTTTGAGGAGATATATATATATTTCTTTATCCATTCATCTGTTGATGGACACTTAGGTTGCTTCCAAATTTTGCCTGTTGTGAATAGTGCTGCAATAAACTTGGGAGTCCAGATATCTCTCCAGCATACTGATTTCATTTCCTTTGGATATATACCCAGTAATGGGATTGCTGGATCAGATAGTAATTATATTTTTAAGTTTTGAGGAACCTCCATACTGTTTTCCATAATGGCCACACTAATTTACATTCCCACCATCTGTGAGCAAGTGTTCCCTTTACTCCACATCCTCCCCAACCCTTGCTATCTTTTTTCCTTTTCATAATAGCCAGTTTAACTGGTGTGAAGTGATATCTCATTGTGGTTTTGATTTGCATTTCTCTGATGATTAGTGATGTTGAGCATTTTTTTCATATACATGTTGGCCATTTGTATGTCTTCTTTTGAGAAATGTCTACTCAAATCCTTTGCTCATTTGTTTTCTTACTGAGTTATTTGAGTTCCTTATATATTTTGGATATTAACCTCTTATTAGATGTATAGTTTGCAAATATTGTCTCCCATTCTGTAGATTGTTTTTTCACTCTGCTGGTTGTTTCCTTGGCTGTGCAGAAGCTTTTTAGTTTGGTGTAATCTCATGTGTCTGTTCTTGCTGTTGTTGCCTATGCTTTGGAGTTATATCCAAAAAATCATTGCCCAGACCAATGTCATGGAGCTCCTCCTGTATGTTTTCTTCAGTAGTTTTACTGTTTCAGGTCTTATATTTAAGTCTTTAATCCATTTTGAGTTGATTTTTGCATATGGTTTGAGATTCTTCTCTTTGTAGATACGCAGTTGCCCTAACACTATTTACTAAAGAGACTGCCCTTTCCCCATTGTTTGATCTTTGTCAAAAATCAATTAATCATAAATGTGTAGATTTGTTTCCAGGCTCATTGGTCTATATGTCTGTTTTTATGCCAATACCATGCCGTTTTGATTACTATAGCTTTGTAGTATATTTTGAAGTCAGGCTTCCAGCCTTGCTCTTTTAGTTTAAGATTACTTTGGCTATTTGGGGTCTTTTGTGGTTCTACACAAATTTTAGAAATTTTTTTCTATTTCTGTGAAAAATGTCATTGGAATTTTTGTAGGGATCGCATTGAATCTATGGATCTTTTTGGACATTTTAACAATATTAATTCTTCCAATCCATGAACACAAGATAACTTTACATTTATTGGTGTCTTCAATTTCTTTCATTATTTTATAGTTTTTGGTGTGCAAGTGTTTTATCTCCTTGGTTAAATTGATTCCTAAATATTTTTTGTACCCATCGTAAATGAGATTTTTTTTTTTTGATATCTCTTTTTTTGGATAGTTTATTGTTAGTGTATTAAAATACTACTGATTTTCGTATGTTGCATTTATATCCTGCAACTTTACTGAATTTAGTTATTAGTTCTAACAGTTATTTTGGTGGAATAGTTAGGGTTTTCTATATAAGAAATTTGGATTTTATCTTTCCAAAATGTATACCTTGGTCCTGTCAAGTCTTACTTAAAGTATTTCCATAGCATCCCCTTGCACTTGGGATGAAAATTAAAATCCTTAATATGACCTGCCAGACACTCTCGCATAGCTTTCTCCCTTCTGTTCCCTATTCAGCCCCTGGTATCATCTACCCTCCCTCCTGCCACAGGACATTTGCACATGCTTTACTTCTGGAACATCTTCCTCATCCCTCATCCTTAACCTGGTTACCTCTTTCTTCCAATGTTGACTTCACAGTCCATATTTTGCTCACCAGTGTATCCTTGGCCTAGTCTAGAACCTGCTATTTAAAAAGTGCTTAATACATTTTTGCAAAACAATTGAATGAATGAGGCAGGAGGCATTCAGAGAGGGAAGTCAGCTGGTAAGGATTATGTTTTTGTGGGTCTCTTTTGAGCAAACACTTGGTTTTAAACTCTTCATGGAATAAAACTATACAGCTGTTTTATCTTCTCCTTTCAGGTTCTCAGATCTTTAGCACTAAAGGGGTGTTTGGTTGACTTAGACAAGTGATAATGATGGGAAATCAAACAAGTTCTCCAAAGTAACCCTGAGAAGGTTGCCAGAACTTTCTGCACCAGTCTCTCATGCTTGAAAAGGGGATGATAATGTCTAAATCTGGCTCGTGAGCAACACACCTGCTGGTACTTAGCACATTCCTACAGGAGCTCCTACCTCTCTTCAATTCCAGCAACCTATAAGATGTTGATTCTACTCTCTAAGAATTTTCAGCACATTGGCTCAAAACAAAAGATCTAAATGCAAAGATCCAGTCACAAGTTACCATTCCCTCAACAGGCTCTCTCTTACGCTTCCTCCAGCCAGGAGATGTCTGCTGGCATCCAGCTAGAGGGGAAGACAACAAAAAGAAAATGTCACAGCCGAAGTTTTTACTGCTACATCCCAGAGTCCGAGCCCTATGTCCCTGAGTGAGTAGAAGTGGAGCTCTGTCTGCACTGTCACCTGACCTTGGGCATTTTTCTACCTTTGAGTGACTAATTCTATTCTCAAGTATTCTCTAACATGATATGAAACTTGTGGTATAACCCACATCCTTCTCATATGCCAGAAGGTCTACACTCACATCCTCCCCGTTGACCACCACCCCTTTCCTCTATTTTTGGTGGTAAAATGAATCAAACTGGCTCACACAAAAGGCTTGAGAGAGAGAGATTACACACTTGATCTCATATATCCAAAATTCAGCCACTTCTTGCCACCTGCTGTCTACCTCCCTGGTCTGAACTGTCTTCATCTCTCACCTGGTTTATTGCAATATCCCCAGCTGATCTTCCTGCTTTCACCTTTATGCCCTCAATCTTTCTCTAGGTACAAGTTGCCAGTAAAATCCAGAACACTCAGTTAAATTTGCATTTTAGATAAACAATGAATACTTTTTAGTATAAATATGTCACAAATATTGCACAGGCTATACTTATACTAAAAGAAGTATGCATTTATCTGAAATTCAAATTTAACTCAACACCATGTAGCTTTATTTGCTGGCTCTGGCACCCTATTCTTCAGCAACCAGAGTTATTCTTTTAAAACACAAATTAGGTCGGGCACAGTGGCTCACTCCTGTAATCCCGACACTTTGGGAGGCCAAGGTGATTGCATCACCTGAGGTCAGAGGTTCGAGACCAGCCTGGCCAACATGGTGAAACTCCATCTCTACTAAAAACACAAAAATTAGCCAGGTGTGGTAGTGGGCGCCTGTAATCCCAGCTACTTGAGAGGTTGAGGCAGGAGAATTGCTTGAACCCAGGAGGCAGAGATTGCAGTGAGCCGAGATTGCACCACTGCACTCCAGCCTGGGCGATAGAGCAAAACTCAGTCTCACTAAATAAATAAATAAACAAAATGAAATAAAATACAAATTAGCTCATATCATTCCTCTGCTCAAAATCTGCCAATAGCTTCCCATCTTTGCTCAAAGTGCTGATAAAGCCAAAGTCCTTCCAGAGATCTGCCTTCCTCAGTGCCTCTAGGCTCTCATCTCCTACTACGCTCCCCCTGGTCCACTCAATCCAGCCACCCTGGCTTCCTGTCACTCCTGGCACTGTTCCCAGAGAACCACATTACTAGCTCCTTCTCCTTCTGCAGGTCTTGCTCAGACAATATTACTTTCTCAGGAAGGCCTTCCCTGAAAGCTTTTTAAAAACTGCAGCTACCCTATCTTCTATCCCCTCTCCCTGCTTTTACTCCATAACATGTGTGCCACCTTCTAGCATAACACATTATACATACGGATTGGTTTGCTGTCTGTCTCTCCACTAAAAAGTATGCAAAGTACGGTCCATGAGGGCAGGTACTATGTTTTGTTCAAGCTGAATCTCCAGCATCAGACCCTTCTTGGCACATGGCAGATGCTCAATAGATATTTGTTGAGGCCAGGCGCAGTGGCTCATGCCTGTAATCCCAGAACTTTGGGAAGCCAAGGCAGGTGGATCATAAAGTCAGGAGTTCAAGACCAGCCTGGCTAACATAGTGAAACACCATCTCTACTAAAAATACAAAAATTAGCCAGGTGTGGTGGTGCATGCCTGTAGTCCCAGCTATTTGGGAGGCTGAGGCAGGAGAATCACTTGAACCTGGGAGGCGGAGGTTGCAGTGAGCTGAGACCACACCATTGCACTCCAGCCTGGGTAGCAGAGTGAGACTCCATCTCAAAAAAAAAAAAAAAAAAATATATATATATATATATATATATATATATTTATATTCATTGAAATATTTTTTGAACCAATGATGAAACCCAGGACAGGAAGGAGAGCCAGGGAAGTTCAGAAACAAGAGCGGGTTTTGCTTTTGTTTTTCTTCCTTGGCAGCCTTGCTCTAATCTTTCTCCACTTACTCTTCTTGCTCAAGGCCCCATTTGGCCACCATCCCAGGCCTCACTAGGGCTTTTCAGGGGTGCTTTCAAAGACAGTAGTAATCTGATGGGCTCAGCTCCATCTCTTTTCCATCTCTCCCCACCTTTTTCTTCTTCCTCCCTCTCTCCCCATCTCTTTTTCTACTAGTGTTTTAAGTTTTTTAAATAAAAGGGTAATATTTCTATAAATATAACTTTAGTTTCTTAATAGGCCAAGACTGAAAGAGGGGTAATTTGGGAGGACTCTGACAGCCAAGAGCAAATGCCACTAAACATCTGCTGTCTGTCCCTTCCCAGGCTTATGTTCCCTGCAGAGAATCACCAGTTCAATAGCATGTATTAGTCGGGAGAAGAGAGGATAGGCTTTGCTTTGGTAGCAGACAGCCCTCAAATCTGTCACATAAAACAGAACTTTATTCTTGCTCATGCCACATTTCCAAAATGAATTGGGAAGGGCTCTGCAATTCAGTGTCTCAGAGATGCAGCCTGATGGAGGCTTTTCTGAAGTGCGTTTGCATCATCTGGTCACCACTTCAGAGCAGGAAAAGAGAAAGATGAAAGGACACACACTGGTTCTTAAAGGCATCAGGCCAGAAATGAAGGCTGTCACTTTCACTCACAGTTCATTGACCAGAATCAGTCACATGGCTCCACACAGTTTCCAGAGGCCTAGGAGAGGTGGAGGGCATATAGTTATTTTGTAAAAACTTAATGTCTATTCCCAGGCACAATTTTGGGGAAGGAGTGAGAAGACATATTTTCCCCAAAGGCGAGGGGTCTGTTCAGAGATAGATGATTATCTACTCACCCGTTCCACCTCCCAGAGCTTGCAGAACTCAAATGAGGCCTGGCTTACACAAGATGAAGAGATCAAATATAAGCCAGCTCCAAGCACCTGACCAGGCCAAACGGCAGGATGATTTCTTGGGAAAGGCAGGCATCAATTTTGCCTCCCTCTCCATTCCCTGATCCCAGACCTGCTAGAAGCATTGAGGACCTGCAGCCAGACCATTAAGAACCCTCTGAGATATCAGTAACACTCAATGACATCACCAAGAATAATTTCTTCCTTCTTTGAGATTATTTCCCTAGGATAAATTCCCAGATGTGGAATAACTGGCTCAAAGTATAACAATATTTGTATGGCTTTTAAATCAAGTTGACCAAGTGCTTTCCGAGATTTGCATAGTGAATAAGCACTGTCTATCATATCTGTCCCTTGCATTGTCACCAAGATTAAGAGTGATTATTTTAGATTTTGCCATTCTGATGATCAAAAATCATATGTTTTCTTTGTTTTAATTTGTATTTATGTGATTACAGCAGGCTGTAATCTTTTGCCACATTTGTTTATAACAATGTTTCCACTTGTGTAATTTGTGAGCACTGATGCTGGCTTACTTACTCAAGCCTTAATTTCATTTTGTTTTGTTTTGTTTCTTTTTTTTGAGATGGAGCCTCGCTCTGTCACCCAGGCTGGAGCGCAGTGGCGCGATCTTGGCTCACTGCAAGTTCCACCTCCCGGGGTCACGCCATTCTCCTGCCTCAGCCTCCCGAGTAGCTGGGACTACAGGTACCCGCCACCATGCCCGGCTAATTGTTTCGCATTTTTTAGTAGAGACGGGGTTTCACCATGTTAGCCAGGAAGGTCTCGATCTCTTGACCTCATGATCCGCCCGTCTCGGCCTCCCAAAGCGCTGGGATTACAGGTGTGAGCCACAGCGCCTGGCAGCCTTAATTTCTTAAACCAATTTTTATAAATTCTTTATGTAACAAAGATGTTAGTTTTCTGTCTGTGGTAACAGCAGCCTTTTGTCTCCACCTCACCACCCTCATTCTGGTCTCTTTGCTTTTTCATTTTGGTTATTTTATTTCCATCGTTTTCGTTGTAGTGAAGAAGTTTTAAATTTGTATTTACTCAAATTCGTCAGTCTTTTCTTTTGTGGTTTCTTCCTTTTTTCTTTTGTTTTCCTTTCTTTTTGGTTTTTACTTCAGAGTTTACAAATATATTTCCTGTCCTGAAATTTGATTAATATTTGCTTCTATTTTCTTCCCTTTGTCTTCTATAATTTGTTTTTTTGACATTTAAATCTGCAATCCAAATGAAACTTAGTTTGGAATTATGGCATTTATTTTTCCAAAAAGTAGGAAGTGTAAGACTTCCTGCAATTCCTTAAGCCAAATAAATAAACAAATAAAAGTAAAGTTTGTCCAAAAGTATCTTGGGGCATGTGAGGATTGGGGTGGGCCTGAAATATAATTTTTGTTTAGTTCTCTTGAACCCTTAGTGTTTCTAAAGAACAGACAGGGTTGGAAATGGCCCATCTGAATAATCTCTTTTCCATCAGGTCCTCTTCAGAGGACACAGAATGAAGTCCACCTGCTAAAATCTTTATTTTATTTTTGAAACGGGATCTGGTGCTGTTATCCAGGCTGGAGTGCAATGGCGCAATCTCAGCTCACTGCAACCTCCGCCTCCTGGGTTCAAGGCATTCTTGTACCTCAACTTCCCAAGTAGCTGGGAGTACAGGCGTGCATCACCATGCCTGGCTAATTTTTTTATTTTTAGTAGAGACAGGGTTTTGCCATGTTGCCCAGGCTGGTCTCGAACTCCTGACCTCAGGTGATCCACCAGCCTAGGCCTCCCAAAGTGATGGGATTATAGGCATGAGCCACCGCACTGGCCCTTCTTTTTTTGTTGTTGTTTTGTTTTGGTTTGGTTTTGGTTTTGGTTTTTTTGAGTGTGACATCTACAGGGTTGATAGTTGCTGGAGGGGATGGGGGGTGGTTAGGGCAGGTGCCTTTGTTTCCGGATTCATGAGGTTTTCTTTTTCTTGAGCTGTCTATAACAGTGAATGGCGGTTTATGTTACAGACCAATACTGTGATTGGCATCGTCAGGTACATTCAGTTTTCTGCATTGAGAAGGTTATGTAGCTGCAGTCCACAGGAAACCCTTTTAAAATGAAGACTGAGTAGGGGATGGACCCAAGAGGTGTATAGGGGCCAGGTAGTTCGTTACAAAGAACAAACACTCACTTTGTATTTTTTTGTCTGTTTGGTTTTTTGTTTGTTTGTTTGTTTGTTTTTGGTTTTTTTGTTTTTTTGTTTTTTGAGACAGAGTCTCGCACTGTCACCCAGGCTAGAGGGCAATGGCGTGGTCTCGGCTCACTGCAACCTCCACCTCCCAGGTTAAAACTATTCTCTTGCCTCAGCCTCCCAAGTATCTGGAATTATAGGCACGCGCCACCATGTCCAGCTAATTTTTGTATTTTTAGTAGAGACGGGGTTTCACTATGCTGGCCATGCTGGTCTCGAACTCTTGACCTCGTGATCTACCTGCCTCAGCCTCTCAAAGTTCTGGGATTACAGGTGTGAGCCACTGTACCTGGCCTGTCTGTTTAAGTGAAGGTGGAGAGATGGCTTACTGCTAATATATAGAGAATGCTAATACATATTTTTAGTCACTCAATACAAATTTTACTCTAAAAGTAGTCATGAGATATGGGGAGTCGTGGTGGCACAAGCCTATAGTCCCAGTTACTTGGGAGGCTGAGGTGGGAGAAAAAGGAAAATGAATTAAATGTAAAATGATGTTCAGGCATTATATTTATTTTATTAGATGTAATAAGGTAATTTTGGTTGCTTTTTTGTTATTCTTATCTGTAGAGATATATACTGAAAAATGTATGAATAAAATAAAACTAAGTGATCTTAGAATTTGGTTTGCTCATCAGGAAGCTTTTTGCACTTTGACTTTTTAGTACATTGCATTAAAATATTGCTTATCTTGATTACTGAGTATTTTGGGAACCCCCTTAAGTTTTGCATCTGAGGCAAGTGCTGTTCTCAACTCACCCTAGTCCTGGCCTTTGGGAGATGGAACGTCAACAAGCAGTCAAGAGGTAGACAATGCAATTACAGAACGGTATGAATGCCATAAAGGCAAAGTGTGGTAGAGAATCATGAGGGAGTGAGAAGAGAGACTGGGAGAAGGTGTGGGCATGACTGTATGTGTCTGTGCATGTTGTTAGGTGGTGTGCAGTGGGAAGTCAGGGGCAAGCACTCCACAGAGAGGATGGAGTTGGAGAAGTCGGGGAGTGGGAGGAATTAAGGATATGTTTTCTGGATAGAAAAGATGGGACTTGCTAATGGATTAGAAAAAGAAGGAGAGCCAAAAGGGAAGAGACTGAATGTGTCTATAGTAATGGCAAACAGTACATTTATCAAGGTCACGAACAGTGAGGAGAAACAGGATTCAAGGGAAACCAAGTTTGACTTTGAACCATATTAAGCTTCAGCTACTTATTGAGGACACAAGTAGAGTTGTCACCAAGGCATTCCTGAAGGCAAATGTGGAGCTCTGGTAGAAGGAGTTGAGCAAGAGATACAAATTTGGATGAGGTCACTTATGGAGACAATATAGACAGACAAATGGAGAGGCCACAGAGCTGAGCTTCGAGGCTAATCAATACTTATAGGTCAGGTAAGAAGGAGAAACCAGCAAATGAGGCTGAGGAGTAGCCATCATTGAGGTAGGAGGAATATCAGAAGAATTCTAGAAGAACTGTATGAAAGGCTGCTGAGAAGTGAGGCAAGCTGAAAAAAGAGAAGTAACCATTAGATACGGTAGCAGGCAGGTTCTTGGTGACTGAGACATGGTCAGTGCTATGATTGGAACGTGTCCACCAAAGGCCAGGAGTTGGAAACTTGATCCCCAGTAGAGCAGTGTTGAGAGGTGGAATTTTTAAGAGGTGATAAAGGTATGAGAACAAAGTTCTCATGAATGAATGAATTAATGTCATTATCCCAGGAGTGGGCTTGTTATAAAAGCAGGTTTTGCTCTCTCTTGCCTCTCTCTTGTTCTTGTTCTTGTTCTTGTTCTCACCCTCTCTTCACCCTCTACCTTCCACCATGGGATGTGCAGCAAGAAGGCCCAGATGCAGGCCCTTGAACCCTGGACTTCCCAGCCTCCAGAACTGTAAAAATAAATCTGTCTTCTTTATAAATTACCCTGTTCAGGTATTCTGCTATAGCAACACAAAACAAACTAAGACAGGCAGTGCAATGAGCAGGGAGATGGAAGCCATTGTAATGGATTAGCAAATGAATGTGAGAGGCGAAGAAATGAAAACAGTGAATTTCATAATGCATTTGAGAAATTCTTCGAGGATGTAGAATAAAGAGATGGCTGAGAAGAATCCACACCCCTCACGTCCACTATCTGTGTACAATATTTTTAATTGAGTCCAGCTGTGGTTCAGGAAGCTGTGAAAATTGTGAAAATTGAGCTCATGAGCACAGGTTACTTTGCTGAAGACTACAAAGAAGGAAGTAATTTGTCTTACATTTTTCATTTTTTAAAAATGTATTATCTTTTAACCAGCTAAACAACGGCAGAGGAGAGCATTAGCTAAAAATGTTAAGTCTAAATTAAGGGTTGAGTTTTTTTGTTTGTTGGCTTTTTTATAATTTTTTTTTTTAGATGGAGTCTCGCTATGTTGCCCAGGCTGGAGTGCAGTGGTGCCATCTCGGTTCACTGCAAGCTCCGCCTTCCGAGTTCATGCCATTATCCTGCCTCAGCCTCCCAAGTAGCTGGGACCACAGGCACCTGCCACCAAGCCCGGCTAATTTTTTGTATTTTTAGTAGAGACGGGGTTTCACCGTGTTAGCCAGGATGGTCTCCATCTCCTGACCTCATGATCCACCCGCCTCAGCCTCCCAAAGTGCTGGGATTACAGGCATTGAGCCACCACACCCGGCCTATTTTTAATTTTTATGGGTACAAAATAGGCATATATATTTATGGGGTACATGAAATGTTTTGATACAGGATGGAAATTTTTTTTTTGCAATTGTAGACAAAATGTTAACATCTTTAATCATAAATGAACTCTTCAGAAATCAGTACAAAGAGACTAACATTACAAGGGAAGTGAAAATAAAAGGAACAGAGGAAAATGGAATAGCACAAATGAGTTACAAGGCTATATGAAGATGATGTAGCTAACATTAATAGCTGAGAAAGCAATGTCATTATAAATTACATTATTTATCCTTACAAATATTGATTATCTGATGTTTGTACAGCTTTAGGAAATGAAGAATTCTCAAATACTGGGGAAACTTACTCTAGTCATGGGGAGTTTACTCAAAAATGTAGATTTTTCCATAAACTTGGCCCCAGCAGTTCCAAACCATAGTAATCACTCCAACGAAGTAATTAGATACACACCCACACACATACACATACATGTTTACTACAGAGAAAATGTGTAAGTAATATATCATCCCCCAAAAACTACTTATGTATCAACTGGCTTATAAAAAATTGGCTGGGGGGGGAATATTTTGATACAGGATGGATGGATATTACTCATATAATGAGTAATAATCACACCAGAGTAAATGGGGTATCCGTCACCTCAAGCATTTGTCATTTATGTTACAAACATTCCAATTATACTCTTTTAGTTATTTTTAAATGTACAATAAATTATTGTTGACCCTAGTCACTCTGTTGTACTATCAAATACTAGATCTTATTCATTCCATCTAACTATATTTTTGTACTCATTAATCATTTTCACTTAGACCAACTTCCTCCACCCCTGCTGCCCAATGCCAAAACTGCCCTCCCTAGCCTCTGGTATCCATCATTTTGTTCTCTATCTCCATGAGTTCAATTGTTTTAATTATTAGACCCCACAAATAAGTAAGAACAGGCAAAGTTCTTTTTTCTGTGTCTGGCTTATTTCACTTAACATAATGCCTTCCAGTTCCATCCATGTTGTTGTAAATGACAGGATCTCATTCTTTTTATGACTGAATAGTACTTCATTGTATATATGTACAATATTTTCTTTATCCATTTGTTTGCCGATGGGCACTTAGGCTGCTTCCAAATCTTGGCTAATGTGAATAGTGCTACAATAAACATGAGAGTGCAGATATCTCTTCGACATACTGATTTCATTTCCTCTAGGCAAATACCCAGTAGTGGAATTGCTGGATCATGTACCAGTTCTGCCTTTAGTTTTTTGAGGAACCCCCATTCTGTTCTCCATGGTGGTTGTACTAATTTACATTCCCACCAACAGTGTACAAGGGTTCCCTTTTCTCCATATCCTCACCAGCATTTGTTATTGCCTGTCTTTTGAATAAAAGCCGTTTTTACTGGGGTGAGATGATATCTCACTGTAGTTCTGATTTGCATTTCTCTGATGATCAATGAGATTAAGCACCTCTTCAAATACATGTTTCCTATTTGTATGTTTTCTTTTGAGTAATGTCTATTCAGATCTTTTGCCCATTTTTGAACTAGATTATTAGATTTTTTTTCTACTGAATTGTTTGAGCTCCTTATATGTTATAGTTTTTAATCTCTTGTCAGATGGATAATTTGCAAATATTTTCTCTCATTTTGTGGGTCATCTCTTCACTTTGCCAATTGTTTCCTCAGCTGTGGAGAAGCTGAAAAGCTTTATGGGATCCTATTTGTCCATTTTTTGCTTTGGTTGCCTGTGCTTTTGGGGTGTTACTTAATAAATCTTTCCCCAGACCAATGACCTGGAGAGTTTCCCAATGTTTTCTTTCAGTAGTTTCATAGTTTGAAGTCTTAGATTTAAGTCTTTAATTTATTTTGATTTGATTTTATTTACAGTGGCTCACACCTGTAATTTTTGATTTTTGTATATGGCAAGAGATAGGGGTCTAGTTTCATTCTTCTGCATGTGGATACCCAGTTTTCCCAGTATCATTTATTGAAGGCTGTCTTTTCCCCAGTGTATGTTCTTGACATCTTTGTGGAAAATTCATTCACTGTAGATATATGGATTTATTTCTGGGTTCTCTGTTCTGTTCCACTGGTCTATGTGTCTGTTTTTATACCAGTATCATGCTGCTTTGGTTACAATAGCGCTGTAGTATAATTAGAAGTCAGGTAATGTGATTCCTCTAGTTTTGTTCTTTTTGCTCAGGATAGCTTTGGCTATTCCGGGGCTTTTGTGGTTCTATACAACTTTTAGGATTGTTTTGAGCTTTTTAAAAGCAAGAATCATCTCTAAAGGCAGGGTACGCCAAGCACAGAAAAATGAGGGGTGATGGAAATTGAGCTCCATCTCATGCAGAGCATCTGACAGCTGAGACTGAGGGTCTGCCTACCACCTTATTGAGTGGACAAGCCCTTGAAGCAGGCTGCCCTGAGATGGAGCAGCCTCGGGAACACTTGCCACCTCAGCATTTTGTGAGCAATGCCTTGTTTTCCCCTCATCAAGAACAAAGCCAGAACTGTCCCCAATAGCTCCAATCCTCTATGCTAGGCAAGGGTAGTCTTCTGTCACTAACAGTGGGGAAACTGAGAAGAAGCAGAAACAGCATCACGTCTCCCCTGCCCCACCCCCACTCCACCCTGTGTTCTTCAGTAAAGACAGGTAGAGAGCAGAGGGAATAATAAACATTCATTTTAAAAGCCATCAACCTGGGCCAGGCTCACATCTGTAATCCTGGCATTTTGGGAGGCTGAGGCAGGAGGATCGTTTGAGACCAGGAGTTCAAGACCAGCCTGGGCAACATAGCAAGATCCCAGTCTCTACAAAAAACTTTTTTCTTTTTTTGAGATGGAGTCTCACTCTGTCACCCAGGCTGAAGTGCAGTGGCTTGGCCTCAGCTCATTGCAACCTCCGCCTTTCAGGTTAAAGCGATTCTCCTTCCGCAGTCTCCTGAGTAGCTGAGCATGTGCCACTATGCTCGGCTAATTTTTTGTAGTTTTAGTAAAGACAGGGTTTCACCATGTTGGCCAGGCTGGTCTCAAACTCTTGACCTCAGGTGATCCATCCACCTCGGCCTCCCAAAGTGCTGAGATTAGAGGTGTGAACCACCATGCCCTGCCTTACAAAAAAAAAAAAAAATTTAATAGCCAGGTGTGGTGGTGTGCACCTGTAGTCCCAGCTACTTGGGAGGCTGAGGGAGGAGGATTGCTTAAGCCCAGGGGTTTGAGGCTGTAGTGAGCTATGACTGCACCACTGCACTCCAACCTGAGTGACAGGGAGAGACCCTGTCTCAAAAAAAAAAAAGCCACCAACGTCATCTTTTTAATCAGTCTTGGTAGGGGAAACTGTTCTGAGACATAAGGAAACTTATTTTGGGTTTTGAATTCTAAACCCAAGACACCAAGTATTAAGTTCTTATAAATTGTTGGTTTGAGGAATTAGGGACAACTCTGCTCCTTATTTCAAGCAAATTGAACTATGCAGCATGATCACTTCTCTGATTCCGCTTTGCCCACCGGCTTGCTCTGTACCTCTGGCTTTTTAAATTTCCTCCTTAGACTTTGGGCAGGGACTGCTCAGACAGGCCTTAGCAGCGATTCTTTTTTTTTTTTTTTTTTTTTTTTTGAGGCAGAGTTTCGCTTTTTTTACTCAGGCTGGAGTGCAATGGCGTAATCTCAGCTCACTGAAAGCTCCGCCTCCCAGGTTCAAGCTGTTCTCCTGCCTCAGCCTCCTAAGTAGCTGGGACTGCAGGTGAGCGCCACCATGCCTGGCTAATTTTTTGTATTTTTAGAAGAGACAGGGTTTCACCATGTTGGCCCGGCTAGTTTCAAACTCTTGACCTCAGGTGACTTACCCGCCTCAGCCTCCTAAAGTGCTGGGATTACAGGCGTGAGCCACCGCACCTGCCCTGATATCTATTCTTTAGTCAAGGAAATGAGACATTTGTTAAACCAGCTACTTTGGCAGCTCTCAGGCCATACTTGGCCCAGCAGACCATTCAGAACAAACAAATCCATCTCCAAAAGTTTGTAGAGGTAAGGCAGCTTTCACTGGATGTTTTACTAAAAGGTGCAATAAAGAAAAATGTATGCCACCCAATATAGCAGTTTCTCCCAGCACCGCCTCTTGTGGAGAGGGGAAGTCTTCTGCTTCATAAAACACACTCGGCTCCCTCCTCTGGCCACTGGTGCTCTCTCTCCACATTCCTCTCCTCTCTTCTGTGCTTTCCTAGGCAGAACAGCCTAGCCTGCTATCAGCTTCTGCTCCCCTGCCTCTCATTCCAGCCATCCTGACTGGTCGTGACAACATATTTCCTGCACTTGAATGTTATCTGTCAAAACAGATCTGAAGGGCCTGGCACGGTGGCTCATGCCTATAATCCCAGCACTTTGGGAGGCCGAGGCAGGTGGATTACATGAGCCTAGGAGTTTAAGACCATCCTGGGCAACATGGTGAAACCCCATTTCTACAGAAAACACAAAAAATTAGTCAGGCAATGTGGCACACGCCTGTAGTCCCAGCTACTGCAGTCCCAGGCTGAGGTGGAAGGGTTGCTTGAGCCCAGGAGGCAGAGGCTGCAGTGAGCCATGAAACTGTGGTTGTGATTGTGACACTGCACTCCAGCCTGGGAGAGAGAGTGAGACCCTGTCTCAGAACAAAAACAAACAAACAAGAAAAGATGTGAGGGCCCACTCTCCCCAGTGACAGGACTCCCATTTTATTTACTGAGGTCTTTTGGGTTTGTATTAGTTTCCTATTGCTGCTGTAACAAATTGTCACAAATTGAGCAACTTAAAATAACATAAATTTAGTGTCTTACAGATCTGTAGTGCAGAAGTTCAAAATAGGACTCGCTGGGCTGAAATCAAGGTGTGGGGAAGGCTGCATTCCTTTCTGGAGGCTCAAGAGGAAAATCTGTTTTCTTGCAGTTTTTCCAGTTTCTAGAGGCCACTAGGTCCCTTGGTTCATGACCCCCTGCCATCTTCAAAGGCTGGCAATTGCATCACTGCAGCCCTGCTTTCATAGTCAATCTTTTTATCTGACTCTGGCTCTTCTTCTACTTTTCTCTCTCACATTTAGGGAACCTTTTGATTATATCAGCCTGCCCCGCAGATCCAGGATAATCTCCCTATTTTAAAGTTGGCTAGTTAGTGACCTTAATGCTATCTGCAAACTTAATTCCTATTTGCCATGTAACAACATAGTCACAGTTTCTGCAGATTAATACATGGACACCTTGTGGGGGTGGGGGGCATTATCCAGTCTACCACAGGGTTCAAAGGCCAATGTGGCTAGCAGTAGCTTGGGGAAGAATGGTCTCCTCTTCCTGTAGCCATAGACAACACAGGAGAGAGGCCGTGCTGGGTCCTAAGCCTGACTTGAATAGGTGACAAAGGGGCTAAGGAAAACCTTTCTCTAAGTTTAGCATGATGCCATCCTTTCTCAATTTTAGCTCTGCTCCAATCCTTGACCCTAACCTCCACATTCAGTAGGCAAAGATGGGTGGTGAGTGATTGTCAGAAGAAACAAAGAGAAGCAGACAACTTTATCCCCAGTTAAGAGATATTTGCTTTCCATGACCTCTTCCATCCTCTCCTGGTCCTCTTGGCTCACAAACATTGAGTCATTCAGATTTTGGTGGACGTCTTGGCATTTGATGTCTCTCCCATCCCCAGGTTAATGCCAGAATAACATTGACTTCTCGTTGACACAGGGAGGAGGAAACGAATCATCTCCCCGGGGCTCTGATTTGTAGATGAAGAAATGCAAGATGGTCACCTACTTTGATTTGGGACCAATCATAACGCCAGATCCCCATGCTTCTGTGGTATAGTGAGATAGTCTCCAAAGATGGCTGTTGCCAATTCCCTTTCTTTCTTTCTTTTTTGAGACAGAGTCTCGCTCTGTAGCCCAGGCGGAGTGCAGTGGCATGATCTCGGCTGACTGCAACCTCTGCCTCCCGGGTCCCAGTTCAAGCAATTCTTCTGCCTCAGCCTCCCAAGTAACTGGGATTACGGGCACGCTCCACCATGCTTAGCTAAGTTTTTGTGTTTTTAGTAGAGATGGGGTTTCACCATGTTGGCCAGGCTGGTCTTGAACTCCTGACCTCGTGATCCGCCCGCCTCGGCCTCCCAAAGTGCTAGGATTACAGGTGTGAGCCACCATGCTTGGCAGGCTGTTGCCAATTCCTTATGTCCCTGAATCCACTGCTGCTCCTCACATTGAGATGTAGAGTCTAATTCCTCTCCCTGGGCTGACCTTAGTAACTTGCTTAACCACTAAAATGTGATGGAAGTGAGGTTCTAGGTCTTTTGAGGCTAAGTCACAAAGTTTTGCAGGGTCCTCTTGGGCATTTATTCTGTGAGAAGCCCAAGCCACATGGGGAGGCCAACCATAGGCTGTCTGGTTGATAAGACCAGATGAGCTCCCAGCCAACAGCAGTATCCACTGCTAGCCATATGAGTGAGTCATCTTGAATAGTTAGCCCAGTCAAGCCTTCAGACAGAAAGTAGGCATGAGACAGTTTATATCTGAAAGAAGTAACATGGACAAAAATGACAAACCAAAAGAATGAGTAGATGAGAAATATGAATAGAGCTAATTGAGAACACTCATCTTTCAAGATTCAGTTCAAGTACCCTCTGCCAGGCAGTCACCTCTTCTTCCATTTTCCTAACTTCTGCCTTGCTTGAACTGCTTTTTTTTTCCACTTTAATCGTAGCCCCAGGAATATTTTGGGGTGCTATTTTTTAAATTAAATATTCCTGTTATGGTTAGGGTAAAGGTAAGTGTCTACAACAAAGATTTCTCAAAATACAATTGCTTAAATTATGTAGATGTTCCTTTTTCTCTCCCATATAAAAGTCAAGAGGTGAGGCCTCCTCCTCATGGTCATTCAGGGACCCTGATCCTTCCAAGTCATTGCTCCACTATCCTCCTTGGTAAATTCATCAACTGCTTTATAGAAACTTGGTCACCACCAGATCTGGGTTCCAGCCAGTCTGGAAGAGGGAAGACAGGCAGAGGAGGCAGGCCTGATGCCCTAGGCGTAGAAGTGGCTGCATCACCTCCTTCACAGGTTTTTGTCAAGAACTTGGTCACATCACTGCACTGAACCCAAGGGAGACTTGCTGGTCCTTACAATAAGCCTGCCTCCTGATCCAGAGTGGAGCTTAATCTGAACCTGATGAAGGTATGAGTCTGTTGCAGCTAGCTAGGCTGGAAGTGATAAAGGTGAAAGCCGATGTGGGGACCTGGGAAAGAAGAAAGAGAAGACAGATGTGGAAGAATTTAACAGGGAAAATGCACAGGGCTTGATGAATCTTGCCAGAACCGAGAGCTTTGAATGTTATGATCCTTTGTGATCTAAGTTGACAGATCTTTGGCACAAGTTTAAAGAACTTGAGCTGAATACTTCACTTAACAGAAATTTGTTAAACACATTCCAAAGTTAGAAAATTCCTCAACTGTTTCAAAATCACAGGAAAAAGCATGCCTTGAGCTTGAAGGCTTTCAGGGTTCTCTGGTTTAATACTGCTACTGTTAACAGGGTTCAGCACCAAATTGCACATTAGGGCTTTCACCTCGCTGCCATTCCATACCACTGGCCATACCTTCCCGGCTTCAACAGCACCCTTCTGGATTGCTAACAAATGCTCCAGAAAGCAAATGTGTGCACTCATTCCCTGATGTCCAGACACTGGCTGTTTTCTAGGGAACCAGGCTCTGTGGCTAAGCACTGTTTGGACACATCATTCTTCAAAGTCGGCACAGGTTTTGGAATCAGCGCAAACTGAGTCTGAATTCTGGCTTGGCTACTTACTACCCACTTTAGTCACGTTGTTTCACTTGCTAAGCTTCTGTTAGTCTGTTAACTTACCTACTTAAGTTCTAGCTCCTTCGCCTATAAAATGGAGACTGTATTGGGCCTACCTCACTGGGTGTATGGGAAGTGCATTAGTCCATTTTCACACTGCTATTAAAGACATACCCAAAACTGGGTAGTTTATAAAGAAAAGAGGTTTAATTGACTCATTCATCTGCATGACTGGAGAGGCCTCAGGAAACTTACAATCGTGGCAGAAGGCAAATGGGAAGCAAGGACCTTCTTCACATGGTGGCAGGAGAGAGAGCGAGTGTGAAGGAGAAACTGTCAAACACTTATAAAACCATTAGATCTCTTGAGAACCACTTACTACCACAAGAACATCATAGGGGAAACTGCCCCCATGATCCAATCACTGATCAGGCCCCTTCCTCGACATGTGGGGATTACAATTCAGATTACAATTGGAGATGAGATTTGGGTGGGGACACAGCCAAACCATATTATGAAGTAAATGAGGTTCTGGATATGAAGTGTCCCTTAGTAAATAAGAGTGAACAATAACCAGTAGCTCTTAAACTATTACAACAACTAGGTTTTCAGGCCTCTGTGACCTCTCGAGTCAAAAGGTATTACAAGTATAACAGAAATAATACCAGTTACAGCAATTTACTAAACTTAAGTGTGCAAAATGGAACCTTATTAATTTCGTGAGCATGTTTTAATTTCCAACTCAGTGACTCCAGCATGGTCCCTGGAAGAAAACCTGACCCTGGTGCGTGCAGTCCCATGTCTTGACTTCTCAGCAAAATTTGGGATGACAAATTGGACTTGGAACTCCATCTTCACTTCCTCTTGTGCTCTCTTGTTTGGTGTAAACTGAGAATTTTGCTCATTGCATAGTCACCTCAAGGAGGGAGAAATGGGCCCCTTTTTAGGTCTCCTATGCTTTAGGGACTCATGTTGTTGTTTGTTACTGATGTCCTGTGGTCTATGATGCTCTTTCAGAGATGACAGCTGTGACAGCTCTCATCAGTGGCACATTCTGTTCCATCCTACAGTCTTCAGTCTTGTTCTCCCCTCACTTCTAGGGGTCAGGCTCGTTCCTCCCTTACTTCTGGGGACAGGCCAACCTCATCCTTCCGGTGGGTAGGTGTCTCTCACCTCACCCGGACCATGTTGGTTCTCACTACCAGCCAACTTGTGGCTCACTATGAGCTACAGAAGCCCTCCAAGCCACATTTGGACCTGTAAAAACCGGGACCTATTCATATCTAAATGCACCATGTCGCCATTCCTCTTGCTTCCCCTTAACAGAAGGTTATCCCAATAGAAGATATTTGCTCTCCATGACCTCTTCCATCCTCTCCTAGACCTCTTGGCTCACAAACATTGAGCCATTCAGATTTTGGTGGACATCTTGGCATTTGATGTCTCTCCCATCCCCAGGTGAAGGACCCATCTGAGCAACTACAGCAGGGAAACTGAGCCTGCAAATCTTCCTTTCTCTTAGGTACCCCACCTCTACCCTGGGAAAGTTTCCTTTTTCCCCCTTCTCTTTCTCTTCACGTCAGAGCTCATGTTGGGGTTGGGAGGGGAATGTTCCAATACTTGTCATTATATTCTTCTATAATTCTGTCTCCTCTGCCTTTCTCCTCCCCAGCACAAAGCTCTTTTTATGTAGGTGAAAGGGACGTGTGTGTGTATGCGCATGCCTGCACACATGAACACACACACACATGCACACACACACACACACACACAGAGTGAAAACCAGTTCTCCAAGTTTATGCATACTTTGCAGGCTATTTTGTCTCCCATCCACCAGAGAACAAAACTTCTTTGAATTGAGAAGCTAAGAAAGTCTGCCATTCTTGTTAGGAGCAGGCCATTGGTGAATGCTGAGGGGGTGAACATGTTTTTGATGTCGCAACTATTAGTCTGCCATAAATGAATACTTCATGTTGCATCTGTCTTACAAGTTACGTGGGTGTTTACCAAGTTAGTGCATAGGAAAGAGGTCAGCCAGACTGCTCAGTACTTGGAGTGAGCAGAGACCCCTTCATGGTGCTCCACTGGACCCTTCTAGTTACCATTCCAATCTTTGCATGTCATTTTTATTTTTGTCAAAGTTATACATACATATAGTTTAAGAAGTCAAATAGTTCTCTGAAATGCTAGAAAGACAACAGTCTTCTGGTCTCCTCTCCTGCCCTTCCCTCCCATTCTCACTGTACTTCTTCAGTTGACTCTTTTGATCTTTTCATCTACATTGCTGATTAATGGGATTACATTGCTGCTTGATTCTCCATTTTAGGGAATATCTATTGATAATGGGCATTTTACATCTTTTAGATTATTTTGGCAAATATCCATGGCCTATAGCTATTAAAGTCTGTTGCCATACTTTGCTTGCCAATCAACGTTAAATTCTGCCAAATGTTCACATATTTGTTAGCAAAAAGGCACAAAAAGACTCATAGCAATTAT
Organism: Macaca nemestrina; assembly: GCF_043159975.1. Classification (NCBI taxonomy): domain Eukaryota; kingdom Metazoa; phylum Chordata; class Mammalia; order Primates; family Cercopithecidae; genus Macaca; species Macaca nemestrina. Next base: position 36,896,747 of record NC_092126.1, on the reverse strand, counting down.
TTTTGCAACCTAGGGGATGTCCTCCCTTTCTATCTATGGGCATGTCATCCAGTTGAAAGACTGGATGCCCAGCTTTATCCTTTCCAGATCATAAACTTCATGTTTTATGCTTGGGCTGGGGAGAGAAGCTGGGCATCTGTATGCTTCTCAAAGAGATAATCATGTCTTCTATCCTTAGCCCTTCCTACATTCCTCCTTTCAGAGATACTTGGTGGCTCTAACTCCTGACTTACGTTTTTGCTAAGTCCGTTGCCACTGTTCTGCTTTCTGCTTCCAAAATGTAGTTACTGTTGTCTCTGTTCCCATTTCCCTTTGTCATTTGGTTTATGTCCTTAAAAAAAATCCCTTTCCTGCCAATTGAGGAGAGTTTAGGGAAATTGCAGAGATAAAAGTTGTGTTTAATCTGCCATCTTTAAGCAAAAATATCTCACTCTATTTTAGCCCCTTCTGGTTTCATTTGGGAACTATCCAAGCTAGATGCCGTAATGTGTCACTTTAAACATCCTCTACAAGCTTGTTCCTTTTTCTTTCCACTGCTCTGTATTGGCATGCAAATATGAATTATTCCACAGGCCATCTTCTTTCTTTTTGAAAACAAACTGCTCAACACATAGGTTAGTGTTACCTCGGAGACTTCACTTACCAGTTTCAGCTTCACTCCCAACAACGCCCAGAACTTGAAGAGCCCTGGCCAATACTATCTTCCGTCCACCTCACCAACAATTACATATGTTCAACCCTGTTATCCATCTCCAATTCTACCCTACTCCTCTGTGCTTTCACCCAGAAATGACCTTTTTGATATTTCAGAGAGAATAGAAGAAACAAAATACAGATTTCCTTAACTTCTTTCTCCTCCTTCCCCACCCCACGTCTACATCTGAACCCATCCTGGCTGTCCTCTTCAGCAATCTCTGGCCCCAGCACTGTAACTGTTTATGAAGCTGCCTGAGATGTCCCTCCCACATGCAGACCACACTGTGCTTTCCAGTTCCAGTCCTTCCTGCCTCTTTGGGACATTGCTCCATCAGCTATCCCCTCTTATTTTTATAATCTTATATTGTATTCTTTTTCTTTAACTTTTATTTTAGGTTCCGGGGTACATGTGCAGATTTGTTACATAGGTAAACTTGTGTCACAGGGGTTTGTTGTACAGATTATTTCATTACCAAGATGCTAAACCTAGTATCCAAAATTATTTTTGCTGCTCCTTTCCTTTCTCCCACTCTCCACTTCAAGGAGGCCCCAGTGTCTGTTGTTCCCCTCTTTGTGTTCATGAGTCCTCATTATTTAGCTCCCACTTATAAGTCAGAACATGTGGTATTTGGTTTCCTGTTGCTGTATCAGTTTGCTAAGGATAATGGCCTCCTGTTCCACCCATGTTCCCATAAAAGACATGGTCTCATTCATTTTATGGCTGCATAGTATTCCATGGTGTATATGTACCACATTTTCTTTATTATATCTGTCTTTGATGGGCAGTTAGGTTGACTCCATATCTTTGCTATTGTGAATAGTGCTGCATTTCCATGCAGGTGTCTTTATGGTAGAATGATTTATATTCCTCTGGGCATATGCCCAGTAATAGGATTACTGGGTTGAATGGTAGTTCTGCTTTGAACTCTTTGAGAAATTGCCATACTGTTTTCCACAATGGTTGAACTAATTTACACTGCCACCAACAGTGTATAAGAGTTCCCTTTTCTCTGTGACCTCACCAGCATCTGTTATTTTTTTTACTTTTTAGTAAATAGTCATTACTAAATAGTGTGTGAGATGGTATCTCATTGTGGTTTTGATTTACATATTTCTAATGATCAATGATATTGAGCTTTTTAAAATATTCTTCTTGGCTGCATGTATGTCTTCTTTAGAAAACTGTCCATATTCTTATATTCTGTAAGAGCAGCCTCATTTTGGACATGGTCACTTTTGGCACATTCCTTTTGGCTTAGAAAGAGCTTAGATTTTTTTCATCTTAAAAGAATCCCTCTAAATCCCTATGGAGATATTGCTCCATCTCTCCCTACTCTTATATCAAGCTTTTTGAAAACATTGTGTTTAGTCCATTTTCATTATGCTGATGAAGATATACCCGAGACTGGGTAATTTATGAAGAAAAAGAGGTTTAATGGACTCACAGTTCCACATGTCTGGAAAGACCTCATGTCATGGTGGAAGGCAAAAGGCACGTCTTACATGGCAGCAGGCAAGAGAGAAAAAATGAGGGCCAAGCGAAAGGGGAAACCCCTTCTAAAAACATCAGATCTCATGAGACTTATTCACTCCCAGGAGAACAGTATGGGGGAAACTGCCCCTGTGATTCAATTATCTCCCACAAGATCTGTCCCACAACATGTGAGAATCATGGGAGCTACCATTCAAGCTAAGATCTGACTGGGGACACAGCCAAACTATGTCGAACATCTTCTGATGTCATGGTATCCACTTCCTTGCCTCCCCTTCCTTGTGTGACCTTTGCAGTCAGCTTTCTGCTTCCCACGGAGTCTCCCTCACCAATGTCCATTTTGTCAGCAGAGGCATTCAGCATGCCTCCATTCATGGCTTACCTCATTGCATTTAGCACAATTGACCACTGCCCCATTAACACACTTCTTTTTCTGGACACGATGACTACTCTTATGCTTCTCCTAACTCTCTGGTTACTCCTTCTCTGTAGTTTCTTATAGGATTACATGACCTTATTATATTTCATAATGCATGTTGCTATGGTTTAAATGTGTCCCCAAAGTCCATATGTTGGGAACTTGATCCCTAATGCAGCAGTGATGGAAGGTGGGGTCTAATGAGAAGTGTTTGGGTCATGGGGGCACCATTCTCATGAATCGATTAGTGCCATTATCTCAGGAGTGGGTTCCTTATAAAAGGACAAGTTTGGTCACATCTTGTGTCTTTCTTGCCCTCTTTTTGCCCTTCCATTATGGGATGACACAGCAAGAAGACCCTGCCAGATGTTAGCTCCTCATTCTTGGACTTCCCAGCCTCCAGACCATGAACCAATACATTTTTGTTCATTATAATTTACACAGTCTGTGGTATTCAGTTATAACAGCATAAAATGAACTAATACATATGTCAAGCATGCATTAGAGTGTCTGACATACTGCCCATGTTCAAGAAATGTCCTCAATCATTAGTAGTCCCAGCGGGAGGAAGAGGAGGGGGAGGAAGGTTAGCATTAATATTGCTACTAATCTCTATCCATCAGAATGGCACCACTACCAGCTATTTCCAGTCCAAACACTTGGGATTCATCCTTGGCCCTTGCCACTCACTTCCTACTTCCTCAAACTTTATTTAACCTATCATCAAGCTGTTGATCCTATTCCATAAATATCCCTCAGATCAGACCCTCTCTACCTGCTCCTCTGCCCCCATTTCCACCCTCACTGCTCTGCCCCGCCCCATTCAGTCCCCATCGTCTGTTACCCAGTCTATTTGAAAGTCAGAAAGCCATACTGCCTGGTGTCCCAGCCTCTGGCCTTACCATTTCCCCTCCAGTTCATCCTCTACATCTTCTCCGAAACGATCCTCTAACATGCTTGTCTGACCAGATCACATCTCTCCTAGGCATATTTCAGTAACAATTATAATTGGAACAGAGAAGAGAAAAGCTAATATTTAAAATCATAACAGACTGCAGCTGCATCATCCCCAAAGGCTTGCATGTCTCTGAGCACAAAGCTCTTTGTTTCAAAACACCTGGGTGGGGCCAGCCTTGGTGGTTCATGCCTGTAATCCCAGCACTTTGGGAGGCCGAGGCGGGTGGATCACCTGAGGTCAGGAGTTCAAGACCAGCCTGCCAAAGTGGCGAAACCCCGTCTCTACTAAAAATACAAAAATTAGCCAGACAGGTGATGCGCATAGTAACCCCAGCTACTTGGGAGGCCAAGGCAGGAGAATCGCTTGAACCTGGGAGGCAGAGTCTGCAGTGAGCCGAGATCGCGCCGCTGCACTCCAGCCTGAGCAACAGAGCTACACTCCTTCTCAAAAAACAAACAAAGAAACAAAACAAACAAACAAAAAACACCTGGGTTGACACAGAAGGTGAACAGTTGAATTTAAAACAAAGAGATAGCTAAACTCCTCTGCAGGAAATAAATCAGAATTTGGGGGCTGGTAGGCATCTAGAAAGGGAAGAGAATTGAGGAAAGCCTTAAGAGGCATGCTACCTCACCATCTCAGTGGGAGGCTGGAGGCATACCCTTAACCCCACTGTCCTTTGCCCTACATCTTTAATAAAGTTTATTACATAAACACTGCCCCTCATGAATCTAAATGGAGGAAAGGGGTGATGTTCTTTGAGGATCTATTAGGAACAAGAACTGAGAACAGAGGTGGGAGGGCGTCCCTGGGACTCTGGAAATTCCAGGTAGGATGAAATCGGAGCCTGCAGACCCTAGGAACAAAGGGCTTGGACAGGGAGGACCTGATGTAAACAAAGGTGGGTGTTCAAGTCAATTATACATAAATTTCAAAAAATATCGCCAGGCTCTTTGGTGCGATCTCATCACTATGGCAATAATGTGGCAGATGTTTTCTATGGGTCAGGCAATGGGCTGGCTGCTTTGAATGCACAATCTCATGTCATCCTCTCCTAAGGTCTGCTACAGAGTTGACATTACTGGATCCATTTACACCTTAGGACCTACCATTTACCTGGAGTCACAGAGTTGGAAGGGGTCAGGGAGTTGGGGTCTGAAACCAGATCTATATATTCTCGCTGTTATTCAGAGCTGTCTCCTTTCTCTTAGACAAACTCTCAGCATTTCCCCATTGGTTCCAATTTTCTAATTGTGGTCAAATAAAAAGTCAGATCCAGTCACAGGTCTGAATAAAAACATCAGGTCTATTCACTCATTTTGCAAATTGGAAGAGGTTGCTCCAAGGAAGTGCAGGGAACTGGGACCTCAAGGGAGCCAAGTGAACGAGGATATTTCTTTTCATTGTGAGTCTAATGTTCCTTTCACTGCACTCATTTCCCAAACTGGGCCTGCAGAACTGGTGATGCCAGTAAGTGTGCCATGAGAAAAGTATCCTGCAGTTAAATAAATCTGGACATTATTGAGTTAAAGTTAAATAGAGCTTCTCACAAGCCTCAATATATTACTGTGAATTTGATTTTCCAAAAGCAGGTGTTGGTATGTTCGTTTCCCACTTATTGGACAAAGACTTTGGTGGAACAATGATGAGCCTCTTATCAAGCTGGTGTATTGTGGAACAGAGTTTGGGAACTCTGGCTTCCTTTGCAGAAAAATCCTTGCTTTGAGGAAATACAGGCATTACATTCAGCAGGGGTTTCAAGTAATGCAAACTGACCACCCATAGAGATGATATTTCCTGCAGGAAGGATGAGGAACTCCTGAAGTCCTGCAGGAGCTCACGTTTTTCCTGGTGGATATGAGTAGAGACAGACTCCATGTAGAAGGGATATGCTGAGTAAAGGAAGGAACTCCACAGAACAGGCTTTGGGAGAAAGGACAGGATCTAGCTGAAGGATTCTGAGAATGAGGCCAGATATAAAAGAACACGTAGTAAACAGACGAGGCTGCTTTACAGTACTCAAAGCACAAGGATGATATACCTTTATTTTTCTCAAATAAAATCTGACTTTGAGGCCCACCCACTGTGAATGGCAAGAAGTCTTATACTAGGCATTTTTTATTTTTGGTGACTCTTTTGTTTTGTTTTTGTTTTTGGTTCTTTTTTTTAGATAAAGTCTTTCTCCGTCACCCAGGCTGGAGTGCAGTGGTGCAATCGTGGCTCACTGCAACCTCCATCTCCCAGGTTCAAGTGATTCTCATGCCTCAGCCTCCCAAGTAGCTAGGATTACCAGGGCACACCACCATGGCAGGCTGATTTTCTGCATTTTTAGTAGAGATGAGGTTTCACCGTGTTGGCCAGGCTGGTTTCAAACTCCTGACCTCAAGTGATCTGCCCACCTTGACCTCCCAAAGTGCTGGGATTACAGGCATAAACCACCCCGCCCGGCCATTTTCGGTGACTCTTACCCCATATCAGCATCTGGGGCTTGTCTAGTCCGGAACAACTGGGGAAGAGCCAACTCTGCTCATCGTGGATCCCCAAGAGAACCACTAGTGTAACTCCTGCTGTGCAAATTTGGACTCCAGCTTGGACCAGCACTGCCATTCCAGGCAGGATGCCAAAATGGCCCTCCCAGGGGTTTCATCACAGATAGGGATCAGCTACAGAGACCCCTGTGGTAACCAGGGCCACTACTTGGTGTCCACAGATATCCAGCCTCCTTACAGTGTCCGAGATACTCCTCTGCCCAGCCTCAGTGAAGTTTTCTTGGCAGCTGGCTATATTCTTCCTTCCCTGGACGCCCAAACTTCAGGCCCACTCCCACTCCCAATTCATCCAATTTCGCTTCTTTAACCAAGCTCTGAGAGCATGGGTCTGATAATGATACTCTGGGATTTGGGGAACCAGGTTGACCTTACACATTTAAGGAGAGCATGAACTAAACACCCCCTTGAATCAGGAGGAAAAATGCCTCGTCTTTCTTTGGCTAATGAATCCACAGCAGGCACTCCTAACATTTCCATTAAAAAAACAAAAACAAAAACAAGAACAAAAAAACAAAACAAAACAAAAAACCAAAAAATCAGCTGGGCACAGTAGCTCACATCTGAAATCCCAGCACTTTGGGAGGCTGAGGTGGGTGGATCACTTGAGGTCAGCAGTTCCAGAACAGCCTGGCCAACCTGGTGAAACCCTGTCTCTACTAAAAATACAAAAATTAGCCAGGTGTGGCAGTGTATGCCTGTAGTCTCAGATACTCGGGAGGCTGAGGCATGAGAATCATTTGAACCTGGAAGATGGAGGTTGCAGTGAGCTGAGATCATGCCAATGGACTCCAGCCTGGGTGACAGAGTGAGACTCAGTCTCAAAAAAAAAAAAAAGATGATTTTTCTCAAGAATGCATCATGTCACAAATACACAAGAGAGGCAATTATATTTGCACTAAAAGATAGGAAAATGTTAGAGACAAATTTAGAATTTGGTAAAGCAATGAAGTCAGGGAAAGGAAATTCACTCCAGTAAGACCCTTGTCCCTTTGGAGTTTCTCTCCACATGGAGGGGTTGAAAAAACCTTGGAGTGATTCCGTAAGAATGACTCTGATGTGATCACTGTGATAGCACAGGTGCCTGGGAAGTATTGTGTAGCTGAGCACAGGAGTCAACATGCTGTAAACTTGCTTGACATCCACAACAATAAATAACATAAATAATCATGACCAGTAAAAAAGAAAAGAATAGAAAGGCTGGCTGTGATGGTTAATTATTATTATTATTTAATTTTTTTTTTTTTTTTTTTTTGAGACTGAGTCTCCTGCTGTCATCCAGGCTAGAGTGCAGTGGCACAATCTCAGCTCACTGCAACATCTGCCTCCTGGGTTCAAGTGATTGTCCTGCCTCAGCCTCCCTAGTAGCTGAGATTACAGGCACCCACCACTACGCCCTGATAATTTTTATATTTTTAGTAGAGATGGGGTTTTACCATGTTGGCCATGCTGGTCTCGACCTCCTGACATCAAGTGATCCGCCTGCCTCTGCCTCCCAAAATGCTGGGATTACAGGCATGAGCTCCTGCGCCTGGCCCATGTGATGGCTAATTATATGTGTTGGCTTGGCAAGGCTAGGGTGCCCAATTGTTTGGTCAAACACCAGTTTAGAAGTTGCTGTTGAAGTATTTTGAAGATGTGATTAACATTTAAATCTGCAGACTTTGAGTAAAGCAGATTACTTTCGATAATGTGGGTGGGCCTCAGTCTAATCAACTGAAGACCTTAACAGCAAAGACTGGGGTTTCCAGAAGAAGAAGGAATTCTGTCTTAAGACTGCAAGACAGAAACTCTGCCTGAACTTATAGCCTGCAGACTCAGACTCAAGACAGCAACATCAACTCTTCTCTGAATTTCTAGCCTGCCAGCCTGCCCTACACATTTTGCCCTTGCCAGTTATCACAACTGCATGAGCCAATTCCTTGAAATGAATCTCTGTCTCCTATTGATCTGTTTCAGGGAAGAATCCTCACTAATGAAAAAGGCTTATGCCATTTTGCATATTATAGTGTCCACTAGAGATTAAGAATTAAAGACATGAGAATGGAACCAGGCAGCAAACTAGGTGCCCATATCTACTTTTCCTTCCCCCAGCACCAAATTCCACAAAGTGAACAACATTTAAAAGAAAGGGGAGAATGGAGAAGAGGTATAGAAGTAAGAGAAGGAGGAGGAGGAAGAGGCAGTGCATTTCTTCATACAGCACAATGCTTTGACTGTGACAAGAATTGCAAAGATTTTTCTCTCAGTTTGCCTCTTGTTTTTTGACTTTGTTTATGGTTGTGTTGTCATGCAGAAGTATTTTATTTCCTATAAATGAATTAGAAAAATGAAGACATCCTCTAAAAGACAGAAAACAGATGGTATCAAATTAACAGAGAAGCAAGATCAGAGAAAACCACAGCCTAAAATACCCTCAGTCCTGCTTTTGGAAGGGAAGTTGTTCTGGAACAGCTCCTAGTTCAGAGTCAATGGACCCAAAAAAAGGGATGGTACCCTGGGGCAACCACTGGGATATTCAATTTGGAGCAACAGGCCATGTGAAACCCTTTTCTCTTCTCCTTTTGTGCTGAGCAGGGGTTAGCAGTGGTGTTGTCTCCAGGCTAAAGCAGTGACTTGGGCACTGAGGTCAGAGATGCAGAGTGATGTCCCGGCAGCAAGTCATCCCCAGGATAGACAAGAAAAACCTCATGTCAAAAGATAAGCTAGCAGAGGTTCCCACACTCAGCAGAGGCACACTTTCATCACCATCTGCAAAATCCAATATAGTGTCACAAAAATAAGGATAAGCAGATGGTCAATAGTCAGGAAGTATCTGAGGAAAACCAATACCCTAAAAGAGAACAGCAGACTAACAAGCAGAAAGATTGATGTCTGAGGAAAGAGTTAAGAGCAAAGAGCAGAGTTTAAATACCTCTAATCAATTGCTTCAGAATGGTTAAGAACATGGACTCAGGAAACAAACTGCCTGAAATCAATTTCTAGTTCTATCCTGCTCTAAGATGTATGGATACCACTGGGGAAAGTTGTGCCTCAGTTTTCTAATCTGTGAAGTGGGAATTTGAATAATACCAATCTCATAGGATTATTTAAAAACTTAAATAAGATAATCATGAAAAAACAAAACTCAGTAATGAGCCAATAATAAGTACTCAATACATGTTCGATACTGTATTATTGTTTTTAAGAAGCAAGAACTGGCTGCAGTAGAGAAGCAAAAATTTGAGAATATAGAAATGAAAATCAATGTATGGCAAATTTATAAATGAGAAAGATGAATGAACCACATAATAGATTAAAAAGTGGGCCAGGTGTGGTGGCTCACGCCTGTAATCCCAGCAGTTTGGGAGGCCGAGGCGGGCGGATGACTAGGTCAAGAGATCGAGACCATCCTGTCTCTACTAAAAATACAAAAATTAGCTGGGTGTGGTGGCATACACCTGTAGTCCCAGCTACTCAGGAAGCTAAGGCAGGAGAATCGCTTGAACCGGGGAGGCAGAGATTGTGGTAAGCTGAGATCACACCATTGCACTCCAGCCTGGGCGACAAGAGCAAAACTCCATCTAAAAAAAAAAAAAAAAAAAAAAAGTGAATTAGTTACTGAGGTTTTAGCCAGTGTGCCCAGAAGGTGGCGGTTTGTATATGAGGGGCCAAGCTTTCTAACCATCCTTTCCTTCTTTCCTTTCCCCTTCATGGAGGCAGAGCTTTTGACTGGCATGCCTGCAGGTGAAAGTGGGGGTAGAGATTGGTGTGCCTGGGGCTGAACTTTCAGTAGGTTTCAGTAGGTAGGGCCAGAAGTTTGTTTACCTATGGAAGGATTAATCAAATAAGCTGATCAGTTGAGGATAATGGGAACCAGGTTTTTGAGTTATAAATAGGGAATGAGGAAGGAATTGTGTGGCACTGGAATCAGAAGCACTGATGTGAACTCATGGATGTTACAGAGGTATGTAGGTATATGTGTACATACATATGCAGACATGTACATGCATACATACATTTGTTTCCTTGCTTTGTCTCCTGAAAGGACCTGCAAACAATATACAATAAGCACACCTAGTTCCCAAATCTTGGTTTCTAAATACCATTCTCTATGAAAAGGAACTAGGGCTGCTAAGAAAAAATGATTCCAGGGCTGGGCAGAAAAGTGCAAAAGGAGATAAAAATATTTTGTTTTTCTAAAAAGTAAGAAAATGCTCAGTGAATGCTAGAGACATATCAAAAGGACCCAGGAATCAGCTGCAAGGAGACCCACTGGCCAAACCTGGGACAATTCAAACATAAAAAAATATATAATGATAGTAATGGATTATAATCTACCAAATAATCCATGAATTCAGTTGATATAAATATATCAATCAATAAATGGAAGGAAAGGGAAAGTTCTCCCTTATGGTTAAATGCCAACTAAATATGGAAGAAATTAAAAAGTGAAAAAAATCATCAGTGGGTAATCAAACTAGTAGATAAAAGTTTGATGAGGAACAGGAGATTTACATAATCTCAAAGTATCTCCCCCAAAATTTCTTGTTAATTACAAAGGAAAATAACTTTACAGTGAGGAAATGTATTGGAGAACACCTTAAACAAGTATTTAACGTTAACATCACAGTAACAGACCAAGCCAATAACCCGTGATTCACTGAGAAGAAGATAGCAATTCTACAGTATTGCTGCCAAAACGTATAACCTGAATCTAATCATAAGGAAACATGAGGCAACATGGATTGAGCAACATTCTATACAATAACTGGTCAAGGGCAAGAAATTTAAGCAAAAGAAAGGCTAAGAAACTCAGATTAAAGGCGACTAAAAAGATATGACACATAAATGCAATTTATGATCCTAGATTGGATCCTGGACCAGGAAAAAAATAGCTATAAAAACTTTATTGGGACAATTAATGAAATCTGAATGTGAACTGTGGATTAGAAAATAGTATTATTATGAATGTTAACTGTCTTAATTTTGATAATGGCACTAGGGTTATAAAAAAGAATGTCCTTGTTCTTATGAAATACACAGTGAAGTATTTAGGCTTGATGTATGCAACCTATTCTCAAATAGTTCAGAAAAACGCCTGCCTGCCTGCCTGCCTGCCTTCCTTCCTTCCTTCCTTCTCTCCCTCCCTATATCTTTCTTTCTTTGTTTTCTTTCTTCTTTCTTTCTTTTTTTTTTTGGTTTTTTTTTGTTTTTGTTTTTGTTTTTTTTTTTTTGAGACGGAGTCTCGCTCTGCCGCCCGGACTGGAGTGCAGTGGCCGGATCTCGGCTCACTGCAAGCTCCGCCTCCCGGGTTTACGCCATTCTCCTGCCTCAGCCTCCCGAGTAGCTGGGACTACAGGCGCCGCCACCTCGCCCGGCTAGTTTTTTGTATTTTTTGGTAGAGACGGGGTTTCACCGTGTTAGCCAGGATGGTCTCGATCTCCTGACCTCGTGATCCGCCCGTCTCGGCCTCCCAAAGTGCTGGGATTACAGGCTTGAGCCACCGCGCCCGGCCTCTTCTTTCTTTCTTTCGTTCTTTCTTTCTCACTCTTTCTCTTTCTCTCTCTCTTTCTTTCATCCTTTCTTTCTCTCCTTGATTTTAAAAATGGAGCTGATGGGCCGGGCGCGGTGGCTCAAGCCTGTAATCCCAGCACTTTGGGAGGCCGAGACGGGCGGATCACGAGGTCAGGAGATTGAGACCATCCTGGCTAACACGGTGAAACCCAGTGTCTACTAAAAAATACAAAAAAACTAGTCAGGCGTGGTAGCGGGCGCCTGTAGTCCCAGCTACTCGGGAGGCTGAGACAGGGGAATGGCGTAAACCCGGGAGGCGGAGCTTGCAGTGAGCTGAGATCCGGCCACTGCACTCCAGCCTGGGTGACAGAGCGAGACTCCGTCTCAAAAAAAAAAAAAAAAAAAAAATGGAGCTGAGAATTTCCTGGAATTTCTGAAAGACACCAGTTCCGGGAATCTCAGTATCTCCACTTTCATACATCCCAAAGAAACTGTAGACATCAGTTTAAAAAACCTTTTAAAAACCCATAAGGAGGCCAGGCATGGTGGCTCACGCCTGTAATCCTAGCACTTTGGGAGGCTGAGGTGGGCGGATCACTTGACGTCACGAGTTCGAGACCAGGGTGGCCAACATGGAGAAACCCTGTCTCTACTAAAAATACAAAAAATTGCCGGGTGTGGTGGCTCACGCCTGTAATCCCAGCACTTTGGGAGGTTGAGGCGGGTGGATCACGAGGTCAGGAGATTGAGACCATCCTGGTTAACACGGTGAAACCCCGTCTCTACTAAAAATACAAAAAATTAGCCGGGCCTGGTGGCGGCGCCTGTAGTCCCAGCTACTCGGGAGGCTGAGGCAGGAGAATGGCGTGAACCCGGGAGGCAGAGCTTGCAGTGAGCCGAGATCGCGCCACTGCACTCCAGCCTGGGCGACAGAGGGAGACTCCGTCTCAAAAAAAAAAAAAAAAGGAAAAATACAAAAAATTAGTTAGGCGTGGTGGTGGGTGCCTGTAATCCCAGCTACTAGGGAGGCTAAGCCAGGAGAATCAGTTGAACCCAGGAGGTGGAGGCTGCAGTGAGCCGAGATTGTGCCACTGCACTCCAGCCTGGTGACAGAGCCAGACTCCATCTCAAAAAAAGAAAAAAACAAAACAAAAAGCAAGAGACAGATAATGTATCAAGGTGATCAAAGTGGCAGTGAAATATCATGGATGTTCTAGCAACTCTGAATTCTGTAATGAGTAAAACTATTTTTTCTTTAGAATAAGATAAGGCATTTCTACTCAAAAAAAAGCTGAGAGATTTTACCACAAAAGATCACCATAAAGTAAAATTTAAAAGATGAACTTCAGGCAAAAGGTAAATGTTTCCAGATGGAAGGTCTGAGATATGAAAAGGAATGGTTGTAAGTGTAACTAAGCAAGCACTGACAAAATCAAGTAACAATAACAGTATTAAACTTTTGAGCATGTAGGCATAGGCTAGAACTAAACTTGTGGACAATAAGAGCAAATGAGTAGGGGTGGTGGTGATCATAAAATGTTTTAATGTTCTCACGTTCTTCAGGAGGAGGGTAAATATATGGATTAAATTTAGACCTTGTTAAGTATGAGTTTCATATAACTAGAACGATCATAAAAAGAATAGCCATAAAGCATATGACTTCCACAAAAAGTAGAGACGAAAAAGTAAAATGAGAAGGAAAATCAATCCCAAAAAAAGCAAAAATTGGTTAGTGGCATGTGAGGAGAATAGCATAAGAAAGAAAATAGAAAATTTGTAATGAAATAGTTGAAATAAATCCAAATATACCTGCAGCTCCAATAATGTAGTGAACTAAATTCTCAAGTTAAAGACAAATATTGTCAAATGTAATCAAACAAAATCCACACTTAACACATTGGGACACAGAAATGTTGAAGCTGACAGGATGTAAAATGATATACAGGCAAATGCTAAGAAGAAGAAAGCTGGCAAGCTGGAATGGCTTTATTAACTTTAGACAAAATAGACTGTAGGCAAAAAGCATCAATGGAGATAAAATGAGTCATACATAAGAATAAACAGCTCAAAATTTTCCAGAAGACACATCACTTTAAAATTTCTATGTCACTAATAATATAGTTCCAAAATATTCAAAGCTCAAACTGACAAAACTATAGAATAGATAAATCTATTATCTTAAGGATGAATTTGCATACAGTTCTCACAGTAAGAGATCAGGCAAAAACAGAAGAGTAAAAAGAAAGAATATTTGATCAACACAATAAAAAGGTTGATGGGTTGACGTAATGTACATTACATAGAACTTTGCTCTCAACTATTGTAGAGCATATATACTTTTCACATGAAACATTTATGAGAATTAAATGACATGCTACACCATTAATCTAGCTTTAACACATTTCTAAAGATTGATATCTGAGCCCAAAGCTAATATCTATGAAGCTTTTAGATTTTTTTTTTTTTCAAGAAGGAGTCTTGCTCTGTTGCCCAGGCTGGAGTGCACTGGCGTGATCTCAGCTCACTGCAACCTCTGCCTCCTGGGTTCAAGCGATTCTCCTGCCTCAGCCTCCTGAGTAGCTGGATTACAGATGCCCACCATCATGCCTGGCTAATTTTTGTATTTTTAGTACAGATGGGTTTTCACCATGTTGGCCAGGTTGGTTTCAAACTCCTGACCTCAGGTGATCCACCCGCCTCAGCCTCCCAAAGTGCTGGGATTACAGGCATGAGCCGCCATGCCCAGCCTTAGAATTTGACCTAGAGACAAAAAAAGAACCGCCATGTCTCAGAGCTGTGGAAAGTTCAGTAGTTTCAACTAAAGAATTCCTAGAAAGGTGTACTGATCTGTTCTAAAATGAATTGTGATGGTGGTTGCACAGCTCTGTAAGTACGCTAAAACTCATCGAATTGTTAACTTTAGGTGAACTGTGGTATGCAAATTATATCTCAATAAAGTTTACATGTGTATCAACTTGAGAAGCTAGAAATCTGTGGATACTTCTCTGTTTCTATGAGGAATTTAAAAAAACTTTCAGAAAGAAACTATGAGCTAATGAAGCTAAAGTATTTGGGGGGAAAAAAGAAGTCTGACTTGCAAGACCTCAAAGAAAACATTAGACTTAAAAGTACTGAACACTTACTATAGAAACCAGGAGACATGACGAAGTGACATACTGCACTCAGTGAATTAACCAAGTAATAGTTGAAATCCTAAAGGCTTAGAAGAAGAGAATGAAATTGAAATATGAACTAATTGTATTCCACAACTAGAAGAACTGGAGGATCCCCAGAGTAAAATTTTAACAACTCAAAGATGATGGGCAAACAAACAAACTCCATTAACTCTAACAGAAAGTGATTAAAAACCATTTCCAACGCTAACTGAATAATGAGATATCAGCTAGGCGCAAGAGGAAGAACAAATTGAAAAGTTGCAATATGAACCTCTTTGCTTTATTCATCAGAAAGTTAAAATGAAAAATGTAATGGACAAAATTGTGTCCCTCCAAAATTCATATGTTGAAGCTCTAACCCCCAATGTGACTATGAAATTGGAGGCGGAGCTTTTTAGGGAAGTGATTAAGGTTAAATAAGAACAGAAGAGTGGGGGCCCTAATCCAGTTGAACTTCTATTCTTATAAGAAAAGGAAGTAACACCAGATATTTCTCTTTTTCTGTGGGGACACACAGTAGAGGTCATGTGAGGGAAGAGCAAGAAGGTGGCTATCTGCAAGCCAGAAAGAGAGGCCTCACTAGAAACCCATTCTGGCAGCACCTTGATCTTGGACTTCTAGCCTCCAGAACTGTGAGAAAATAAATTTCTGTTGTTTAAGTCACCTAGTCTATAGTCTTCTGTTACGGCAGCCTGAGCTGACTAACATAGAAAGCAAATACAGAAGCTTCTGATTAAAAATAGTAGAGTAAGAACATGCATTAATCTACAATCCCTTTTAAAATCCCTTGAATACCACCATTAAGAGATTTTTCAAAGGCATAAACAAACAGGACAAAAAATATGGCAGAGGAGACAACAGCAGGAAGATGTTCAAAGCTGGAAAGCAGGACATGTAGTAAATTATTTCGCTGATCTGAGAAAGAGGAATCCTAAGGCAGAAATAGGAAAAGCAGAGAATCAATCCAAAAGACTCAGGAATTGGTGGAACCAGTTAACTTTGCAAGTGAGAATGAAGATTGTATTGAAAATAAGAGAGTTGTTTAAATAGATTAAAGAGCTAAAAGGTTGTTAAACCTCCAGATACCTTCCTGCTATAGTTTGGGTGTTTGTCCCCGACAAACCTCATGTTGAAATTTGACTCCTGATGTTGCAAGGTGCATAGTGGCACCTGGTGAGAGGTGTTTGGGTCATGGGGGCAGATCCCTCATGAATAGATGGATGCCCTCCCTAGGGGTGAATTCTTTCTGTTAGTTCCTTCAAGTTCTGGTTGCTAAAAAGAGTCTGACACCTACCCCGACTTGCTTCCTCTCTTGCTATGTGACCCTTTTGCACATGCTGGCTCCTCTTCTACTTTCCACTGTTGAAGCAACTTCAGGCCCTCACCAGATGCAGATGCCCAATCTCGAACTTTCCAGCCACCAGAATAATGAGCCAAATAAACCTCTTTTCTTTACAAACTATTCAGTCTCAGATATTCTGTTATAGCAACACTACCTGGACTAAGACACCTCCCCAACTCAGCACAGCGAGAGGTCTCTCACTACCTCCCCCAGCCTGGCAAAGTGCTGGAGTTTTAAACATTGGAGAGGGGCCGGGCGCGGTGGCTCAAGCCTGTAATCCCAGCACTTTGGGAGGCCGAGACGGGCGGATCACAAGGTCAGGAGATCGAGACCATCCTGGCCAACACAGTGAAACCCCGTCTCTACCAAAAAATACAAAAAACTAGCTGGGCGAGGTGACGGGTGCCTGTAGTCCCAGCTACTCGGGAGGCTGAGGCAGGAGAATGGCGTGAACCCGGGAGGCGGAGCTTGCAGTGAGCTGAGATCCCGCCACTGCACTCCAGCCTGGGCGACTGAGGGAGGCTCCGTCTCAAAAAAAAAAAAAAAAAAAAAAAAATTTGGAGAGGATAAAACTAAGGGCTAAGTTGAAGGCAAGGGTACCATATTAAATATCGGAAGATTTTGAGACATTTTATCTACATATTGATTTTAGGATTATGGGTCCTTCTTTTCCCTTGGCTGCTGGAATGCGATTAGTTGGGCCTGTACCCTTTAGTGAAGAGATGGGGAAAACATTCTGTGGGAAGTTAGACCAGCCCAAAAGATATGTGGAAAGATACGGACACTGGGGATTCCTAAATAAGTGGCCAGATGAGCCGCTGAGAACTTCATAGTCAACAGATTCCATCCATGTCTATACAGTTTCCAATTCACTTTTTAGCGCTCCTCTCTTCAATGAGCAACCAGGCAAGGTTGATTTCAGGAACTGGTCTAACAATAAAGTCTAAGATGAAAAACAAACAACTTAAAATAAAACGGAAAATTAAAACTATACAGAGAAATAAAACTTTTTCAAAAGTTTTTTAAAAGTGTTTTAAAAATATATTATTACTATCAGAGCTGTAAGAGAAGATAATTATTATGAAGCAAGAATATACCATTAGGCCTGGTGCGGTGGCTCACGCGTATAATCCCAGCACTTTGGGAGGCCAAGGCGAGTGGATCATGAGGTCAAGAGATTGAGACCATCCCTGCCAACATGGTGAAACCCCATCTCTACTAATACAAAAATTAGCCGGGCATGGTGGCGGGCACCTGTAGTCCCAGCTACTCGGGAGGCTGAGGCAGGAAAGTCACTTGAACCCGGGAGGTAGACATTGCAGTGAGCCGAGATTGTGCCACTGCACACCAGTCTGGCAACAGAGTGAGACTCTGTCTCAAAAACAACAACAACAACAACAACAACAATATATATATACACACACACACATATACACACACACATATATATACATACATATATACATATACTATATATATATATACACCATTTAAAAGGACATTTCAGAGAACAAACAAGCTCTAGGAAATTAAAAATGAAAGCAGAAATGAAAAACTCGAGAAGAGTTATAAGATACAATTAAAGAAATTAGTTAGAAAGATTAGCAGACAAAGAGATGCTTTAACAGCCAGAATATAGGAATTTTAGAAAGAAGATGGAAAACAGAGTGGGGATATCATCAAGGATATAATTCAAGAAAACATCCCAGAACTGAATAGCCAGTGTTTGCAGATTGAAAGGATCCGCAAAATACTCTAGACAACTGATTAAAATAGAAACACATCAAGGTGCACATTAAAAACTTTCAGAATATCAGGAATAAAGTATTCCAGATTTTTCCAGAGGGCAGAGGGCCAGGGGAGGAAAAGGAGAGAGGGAGAGAAGGTTTTATACAAAGGGTCAAGAACCATAATGGCTTCTGACTTTCCAAAAGTTACACTGAAAGCCAGAAGACAATGTAAAAATGCCTTTGAAATTCTGAGGAAATGTTACTTTTAACATAGAATTCTATGCCTAGTCAGTATTATGAATAAAGTGTTCATAAAGATGTTTTGAATAAAGACTTTCAAATATGCAAACTCTCAAAATACTTATCTTCCATGTATACTTTTTTAGGAAAATGCTGGAAGAAGTGCCCACTATATAAAGAAGGCAAATCAAGAAAGAGGATGGTATCCAGGAAACAGGGAATCTAAAAACAGTTACACAAGGAGGTCCCCGCATGATGGAACATTGCAAGATGATCACTTCTAGGGAATACTGAATCCAGATGTCCAAGATGATGAAACTGATGGATCAGTTGATGTGTGTGAATAAATTGAGAAGGTTTAAACAACTGAGGGATGAATTTGGGCCTGAATTATTGATGAATACATAGAAACCCAAGCAAGTGAAGTACATGCTGACTTTAGCGGGGAAAAAGGCTGTGCAAGAAAGGAAAAATTATTGTCACATGGCTCAGCTGTGAATAGCATTTACACAGTCATAACTATATAAACAGTGTTTACGGTATGGATGGTAGTGAGAACAGGCAGTTTATATGTGTGTGGTATTTTGGAGGGTATAAAAGAGGGCAAAATATACACAGTTTTCTGCAGGGGCAAATCATTTTAATACATAATGCCCAAAATAGAAATATCAACAGGTTGGTCATATAAACATATTATTTCAAGTGATAGAAGTGAATAAACAGCTAAAGGGGTTTAAAGCAGCTGCCAGGTGAGAATGGAGAACAAGTGGTAATGTTGTTTCTTGGTAATATGCCTTGTAGAACGGTGGCTCACACCTGTAATCCAAGCACTTTGGGAGGCCGAGGCAGGCAGATCACCTGGGGTCAGGAGTTTGAGACCAGCCCGACCAACATGGTGAAACCCTGTTTCTTCTAAAAATACAAAATTAGCTGGGTATGGCGATACACGCCTGTAATCCCAGCTACTTGGGAGGCTGAGGCAGGAGAATCGCTTGAACTGGGGAGGCAGAGGTTGCAGTGAGCTGAGACCACACCATTGCACTCCAGCCTGTGCAACAAGAGCAAAACTCCATCTCAAAAAAATAAGTAAATAAATAAATAAACCAACAACAACAAAAAACTATTTGACTCTTTAAACTATATTTGTATACAATTTTGGTAAAAATAAAAACTAACAGGCTGGGAGCGGTGGCTCACGCCTGTAATCCCGGCACTTTGGGAGGCCGAGGTGAGTGGATCACGAGGTCAGGAGTTCAAGACCAGTCTGGCCAACATGGTAAAACACTGTCTCTACTAAAAATACAAAAATTAGCCAGGTGTGGTGGCGGGCGCCTGTAAACCCAGCTACTCAGAAGGCTGACGCAGATAATTGCTTGAACCCGGGAGGTGGAGATTGCAGTGAGCTGAGATTGAGCCACTGCACTCCAGCCTGGGTGACAGAGAAAGACTCTATCTAAAAAATAAATAAATAAATAAATAAATAAATATAATAATTTTAAAAACCCTAATTTTTTTTAAATAAAGAAAATGCCTGGGCTGGACGCGGTGGCTCACGCCTGTAATACCAGCACTTTAGAAGGCTGAGGCGGGAGGATCATGAGGTCAGGAGATGGGGACCATCCTGGCTAACACAGTGAAATCCCGTCTGCACTAAAAATACAAAAAATTAGCCGGGCGTGATGGCGGGCGCCTGTAGTCCCAGCTACAGGGGAGCCTGAGGCAGGAGAATGGAGTGAACCTAGGAGGTGGAGCTTGTGGTGAGCCGAGATCGTGCCACTGCCTTCCAGCCTGGGCGACAGAGCGAGACTGTCTCAAAAAAAAGAAAAGAAAAGAAAATGCCTGAAACATATTATAGCATAAAATAGAAACATTTAATGTTCTCTAAGCAGAAAGACATGACTCTGCAAATGTAGGTGACTTGAAACCAATATGAGAATGAAATGAAGAGAAGTTATCAGTTGTGGAAGACCTAAAAGCTTATGAGCAGAAATTGCAAAAGGTATACACAAAATAAATTACAGAAAAAAGAGAAATATGCTGTCATGATAAGAAGGTTGGTGAAATCTGGCTTACTGCTTGTGTTATACGCTCTTACTTATTACCATGAGGACTATAGTAATCTGTTACAGTAGCAACAAAAAACTAATGATGGTGTCGCCCTCGATCAGTTGTACCTTTTCCTCGACTGTGGAGACCTCCTCACAATTTAAAAGAACATCACCTAGGTTTTCTCCTGGAATAAGGTCCTGTCTTCTGAGAGGCCAGACTAAATACATTAAATTAGGTTAAGACAAAGCCATTGTATCAAAGAGACCTCCAAATGGATTTAATACCATAAAAGTTTATTTTTCTGTCACATAAGAGTCCAGCCAGTCTCAGCTGACAGTTGGTTGTGCTCATGTGGCCCCGGAGGCTTCTGAATTCGTCCTCCCTCGAGGCACCCTGCTTACCTCTGCAATCAAGGGGAACCGTCGCCACTCACACAGGAAGTGAGGAAGCAAAAGCTGCACATATCACTTTTGCTCACATTCTACTCGAAAGAATTTAGTGAAGTACAGGGAAGGCTGTGAAATTAGCACAGCAAAAATTCTATGAATATGGACAAAGGGGAGAATGGATTTCGGGGTACAATTTGTGTCTATCACCTGCATGACCCGGTCTTTAGATTCTTAAGTCCCTCAGCCTAAGGAAGTTTCTTCACTTTGGCCCCACATTGTGCATCCCCGTTGCAAGGTTCTGGGCCACCTACCTCATTCTTTTGTGAGATGCTCACTTTCTTCCAACTTAGCAAAGATCCCTGGCTCCCTTGTAGGATAATAAAGAGGCTTCTCTAGGCTTTCAGCCCAAGACACTGAATAGGAATGTTTCTCATATTTCACATGCCAATGTAAAATTTACTTTGATGATAGACATCATTTTTGCAGAATTTCTTTTTCACCTTGGGGTGACTAAAATTCTGCACATTTGAGCTAAACAATTCAGCGTTGAGGTTTGTGGTTAAAAAAAATGCTTATGACAAGTGAAGATCCCCTATAATACTGTGACTTCTCATAGGATCATTTGCCTATTTTAGTTTCAGTTACTGCAGGTAATGCCATTTGGCAATTGTTTAAAGTGCTATGAAAAATGTAATTTTTAAAATCAAATGCTGAACAATCTGGAACTAATATCTAGATCAGCACTGCCCAATAGAAATGTCAGATAGGCCATAGACGTAATTTTCTAGTAGTTAAGTCAAAAAAGGTAAAAGAAACATATGAAATAAATTGTAATACTATATTTTAACACAATATATCTAAAATATTACCACTCTAACATTCAACCAATATAAAAATTATCAATGAAATATTTTACACATATATATTTTTTAAATACCAAGTCTTCAATATCGGGCATGTATTTTGCACTTACAGCACATCTTGATTCCTACTAGCCACATTTGAAGTACTTTACGGCCACGTGTGGCTAGTGCCTGCTGTACTGGCCAGTGTAGAACTAGATGATCTCAATGTGGAAGGTATGTGAAGAAAGAGGGAAGTGAGAGCAGGCTGAAATTCCTGTTTTGTTTAAAGTTAGATATAGCCACTAAGGAACATTCAGTAAATGTAATAAGTAGTGTTTGGTACAAATGGTTAGCCACATGGAAAAAATAAAATTGTATCATGTGCCACACATAAACATAAATTCCAGATAGATTAAGGAGCTATTTTTTAAGAGAAAAAGTACAAAATACAAAAAGTGTTAATTGGGGGCCCTGTGTAAGACACAAAATGCAGAAACCATAAAGGAAAAGATTGTCAGATTTATCTAAAATGGAAATCCAACATTTAAGTTAAGCAAAGAACATCATAAGAAAAGTTAAATGACAAGGGATACAGTAAAAGAAAACATCCATAAATCAACAAGAAGACAAACAAGCCAACTAAAAAATAGAAGAAGTGGGCAGATATTTCAAATAGTAATTTGAATAGGCAATAGGTATATAAGATGCTTAATCGCACTAGTGATGACAGCAATGCAGATTAAACAACAATAAGCTATTTTTCTTTCGCTAGACTGTCAAAAGCAAAATGAAAAACACTGGCATATTACCTTGTGTCTCTCATTTATGCCACTGTTGGAAATGTATATTTGTAAAATCTTTTGGAAGGCAATTCAGCAGAATCTATCAAAATTAAAACATAACTCCTTTGGACTTAAAGATTCCATTTCAGAGAATCTGTTCTTCCAAATATTTATACATGTGCACAAAGATGTATGTGCAAGGATTTGATGTGTATTACCAGAACTGGTGAAATCCATCAGTTCATCCCAACCAAAAGAACACCATAGGGGTGCCTCCGTATGCCCTGTCACGAGAACGTCCTCGAGATCTCAACTTATTTAGATCAGTCAAAAAAGCAAATCCTATAGACAACAACTTTTTGCATGATTCCATTTCTATAAGACTGAAAAAGAGCACACACATACAATTGTGTGTTTAAACACATATGTGTGTAAGTAACTGCCTAGAGAAAGGGTTCTCAGAACATACACCAAACTGGGCAGTGGGTAAGAGAGATGAGGGTATATGTGGAGGGACATATTTCTATTTTACTTCACGTACTTCTGTGCTGCTTGATTCTTTTACAATGCAAATGGTTTAATATATTAGGTTTACAGTGAGAGCCACATTCCCAACTGCTCCTGGCAAAAGAAGAGGCTGATTTCAGGACTTGGAGCTACCCCTTCTCCAATCACCTGCCCCCGCCCAGCTGAGTGGTCAGGTCAGGTCCACGTTGCTGAGTTGTCTCTGGGTGTCTGTCCTTGTGGGCACCAGGTATTCTCAGCCCACACCAGAGGTCAAACATGGAACACCCGTCATCTCTGTGTAGCCATGACCCCATGCTCCCACCTACCCATCTACCCTTTGGCATCTCAAGCCCAAGACTGGCTTTTTAAAGTACAAGTCCTGCTGATGGTATTTCCTGGCCATGCTGAAATATGTCTCCTGGAGGAGGAGAATAAGGTCAACCACCGTGACAAACAAAACCAAGAGCGGAGGGCCAGTGTGTGGATTGTGTTGATGACTGTGGCTTTCATTTCCCCAAGGCAAACCTCAGGAGGCGGTGGTCAGGGTTTCTCATTTTCATGCTGAGGCTTTTTGGGAAATTTCAAAAGTTGCCACCCACACCTTGTTAGGGGAGGGAGAGGAAACTTCCTCTTCAGGGTGGGTTGGGGATTGTGGGAAGACCTTTGTGTGAGACCAAGTGTCATGCAGAGACAGCAAGAGAGAGACTGAGAATCAATTCCTTCTCCGAGGGGTTAATTAAGGTGTGGGGAAGTTTGCAATCTTATTCAGAAGTTAACATCTGAGTATAGATTTGAAGGAGGTAAGAGATGAAGCCATGTGGGTGTCAGACAGAAGAGCACTCCAGAGACAGGGAACAGCAGTGCAAAGGCCCTGAGGTAGGATTGTGTCTGGTTTGTTGGAAGAACAGAAAGGAAGCCTTTGTGGTGTGGCAGGAGCTAAGGGAGTAGGCGGTGAGCAGAAGACAAGGTCAGAGGAAAGGGAGAAAGGTGGAGAGTGAGAACTACCTTGACATCCTGGAAAGACTTTGCCTTTTATTCTAGGTGAGTTGGGGAACCACTGGTGGTCTGAAAGCCAGAGAGTACATGATCAGGTTGACGTTTAACAGGATGCCTCTGTCTGCTGTGTTGGAAACAGACTGAGCAAGTAAGGGAGAAAGTGGGCAACTGCAGCTGACCAAAAGAGAGACAGGAGTGCTGAGATACTAATGGAGTGACCTGCAACATCAGGAGGCTTGGGAAACAGATTGCTGGGCCCTAGCCCTGGAGCTGCTACCTGTTAGTATGGGGGGTGTACAAGGAATTTACATTTCTACAAGTTCCCAGGTGATGATGATACTGCTGGTCTGGGGGCCACACTTTGAGAACTTGTCTTTGTAGCACTGATGAAAACATTTGTTTATCAAAGTTCTCAAGGAAGCACATTGCTCGCTCCTGTGTTCCCAGCACCTAGTGTGATGCCTGGCACCAGTCTTGATCGAGCTCAGGCTCTGGGCCATGCGTGGTGCTATTGAATGAGGTTCATGAGGATCCCAGGTTTGAACTGTTTGGAGGTAACTGGTGATGAAACTTTCACAGGAAGTGGTCATTAAAGGGAAAGGATTCCTTGTAATAACAATAGCAACAGGTGTGACACCTACCCAGTGTCTGCCTAGGTGTTTTACTTGTATCTCTCTCCAATTAAATCCTGTAAATGCCCTGGAAGTCGGGCATTATCCTGGGATTTTTATGAATGAGAGAACCAAGGCTTGGAGAGTTTAATTTTCCCTGGTACAAGATTAATAAGTACCAGAACCCAGCCAGGCCTGACTGTTTAATCACAGGCCGCCTCAAGAAGTCACTGACAAGACCTAGTAATTAAAGAACCTCGAGAAGATAGGAGTTTCTTTCTTTGTGGACTGAGAGCCTTTTTAAAAGTGCAAAGAATATGCCATCCTTTAAAAACAAAATGCTTCCCATCTAAATTGAGATTCCTGTTCACACATGTTTCGAGCCTCAAGCCCTTCCTGGCAGAACCCTGGTAGCAGTGGCTGTCCCAACAGAAGTTTTTTTGCTGACTTTTGTGGCTTTTAGCCTTCTCTGATGGAGCACTTTTCCTTCCCTCTCCCTCTTCTCAGCCTCCTTCGGTAGGATGAAGGGTGTAAGACTTTGTGCTGAGGAGCTGAAGCTTGACAAATTGAAGTCTAAACGGAATCCGTGTATCTTGATAGGGAAGAAGAAAATCAAGTTCCAGCACTTCCCTCCTTATCCGCCTCTCTTTTTCCTACCCTTCCCTGAGGATAAAAATAGCAGCTTCCCAGGGCCTCACTGCAATCGAGCGTGCTGAAACTGGGCCTAGCGTGAGAGCAGCTGCTCCCCGAGGCACGGGCTCCGCGAGAGCCCTGGGGTCAGGACGGGGGCCTGTCCGCCGGGACGAGGTGTCCCCGGACAGGGCAGGGGCCCTTGGAGCCTCACCAAGAGAGGGGGCACTGGTGCAAGTTTGACCCCGATGGTGGGCGGCTCACAAAAATACACCAGGAGGCCCGGAAGTCCATGCACTGGCCGGCTCCACCGCCTTTAAGTACACGAGGTCTATCTGCAGTTCTTAACCTCTTTGAGGGGACAAGGACTCCCTAGAACAAATGATGACATACCACCTCTCTGTGTGCACTCAAGCACACATACAACACACAGAAACATGGACGTGGACACAAATACACACGGAGACACATACACTTCTGCACACAATTTCATATTATTGGAAGGCTGTGGAAGCCTGGTGTGGACCACAGATTAACAACCCCAAAGGCAGGTGGATTATAATGATGCAGAACGATTATTAAAAAATAACAATTTGGCCGGGCGCAGTGGCTCACGCCAGTAATCCCAGCACTTTGGGAGGCTGAGGTCGGTGGATCACGTGAGGTCCGGAGTTCGAGACCAGCCCAGCCAACATGGTGAAACCCCGTCTCTACTAAGAATACAAAAAATTAGGCATGGTTGCGGGCGCCTGTAATCCCAGCTACTCGGGAGGCTGTGGCAGGAGAATCACTTGAACCTAGGAGACAGAGGTTGCAGTGAGCTGAGATTGTGCCAGTGCACTCCACCTTGGGCGACTGAAAAAAGCAAGACTTCTCAAAATAAACAAATGAAAATATGAAAAATAAAATTTTGTAACATGTAAAAATAGGGTTACTAAAGCGTGCTAAGATCTTTCTGGAAAACAAATGTACGTAGTATAAATTCTAATAATAGATACGGATATGATAAAGTTGATCACCGACGGTAAGACAAAGGATGGTTTCTATATAATTTGAGTTTTCCCACTAAACAGGAAAGCATGTTGCTCTTTCGAAACCAGAACGGCCGCATCCAGGCGTTTTCGGGGACCTGGGGCGCCCACTGAGCTGCAGGCGCGGCCGGTGGCTCCAGCCTGGCCCCTCCGTCGGGAAAGGAGGGTTAGACAATAGACAAGCAAAAATTAGACGCGGTGACCGCGTGGGGCGGGACCGGCTCTTGGGGAGAGGGTGACCCGAGCCCTTCGCCCGCCGAGGAACTTTAAAACCCCAACGCGCTGCCCAGCCCGGCCTGCACAGAGAGAACGGTGCGTGCGCGCTCCCGGGGAGGTGGCGGCGCGCACGGGCGCGTCTCCGCGGGCAGCCCCCTACTCCGGACGATGCCGCCGAGGAGGCGGCGGCGGCGGCGGCGCGCTCTGGAGGTCTGAAGCCACTGCTGGCTGCCACGGGCCGGCGGCGCGATGAGCTGGGCAGCCGCCCCCGGCTCGGGGCTGTGAGCGGCTCGGGGCCGGGGGTGGGCGGCGGTGCGGCGGGCGGCAGACGCTCCTCTTCGGCGGCGGCGGCGGCCATGCGCGGGGCGGCGCGGCTGGGGCGGCCGGGCCGGAGTAGCCTCCCGGGGGCCCGCGGCCTGAGGGCCCCGCCGCCGCCGCCGCCGCTGCTGCTTCTGCTGGCGCTGTTGCCGCTACTGCCCGCGCCTGGCGCCGCCGCCGCCCCCGCCCCACGGCCCCCGGAGCTGCAGTCGGCTGCCGCGGGGCCCAGCGTGAGTCTCTACCTGAGCGAGGACGAGGTGCGCCGGCTGATCGGTGAGTGGGGCCGCCGAGGCCGGGGCGGGCAGGTCAGGCCGGCGGGGGCAGCTTCCGGCCGCCGGCGGCTCAGTCTGCGCTCCGTGGACCGCGGGCGAGTGCCCTCCCCGCCCCCCGCGCCCGGATTTGCCTCGCGGCCGGGTCTCTGCCTGCCGTGCTGGCTGGGAGGTGTGGTCCCTGCCCGGTCCCCCGCTCCGGCTCAGCCTTCGTGCTGCCCTCGCTGCCCTGCCGCGATAGACCCACATTCACCCCATCCCATCCGCCTTACTGCCTCCTTAGCCCTTTTCCCTAGAAGAGTCAAGCGCCCTTACAACTTTTCTTCCTTGCTATACGAAGTTTTTTTGACCCTTTCTATGCGTGTCACTCTAGGGTCCTCGATTTTGAATACCTCGAAATTTACGTTTTAGACTGAACTTGCAAACCCTTTGCTGTGGTTTTGATGCCCCAGTAGAGGCCACGGTCTGTGCTTACCCTTTTACAAAAAAAAAAAAAAAAAGAGAAAGGGGGAGGTTATAAGGGCACCAAATGTTCGTGGCAGCCTCCAAATCTTGGGACGCAGATTTGGAGCATATGCTTAGATTCTAAGCATATTTTTAGTGAATGAATCGCCAGGTAGCAGACCTTTTTAGTTTCAATACCTTTTTGGTTTTTGCATTGGGTGTGTTGGGAGTTTGGACTGATTCTCTACTTCTGGGCCGCTCTCCTACTTTGAATACCTTGAAGGGAAGCAAGAACTTAGTCTTGGGTCGGACTGTGGTTCCATTTACTTGCTTAGCTTTGTTGTTTGGGGAGTTAATTTGAAAAATTGCTGGGGTCTTACGTTAGGACTTTGTGGATTCTGGAAATGACCCTTTAGAGGAAGATCTGACAGGAACGACCCCCCAGAAAGAAAGTCCTTGGTACCTAGACATTTGCATTCTTTTGTTATTATGGCAGTATCTTTATTTCATCTCAAGGTGGTGCTTCTGAGTGTTTGAGGGGAAAAATTATTCTCTGTTGCATCATTTGTCAGTATTATTTTTTTAAGTAATAAGACTTTGTTGAGGTGTGTTGAGATTGACTCAAGGTAGAAATGGAATTACTTATAGCAGACTCTTCAGACATTACATGTACGGATTTGCAGTTTTTAACCAAAGAAGAATGCTGTGTTTTTATGAAGTCGTGCCATTCTTAATCCTTCTTAGTCTAGTTGAATTAGCTGAATGTAGTTTAGCTGAATTAAAACTGCTAATTGGGGTAATACTTGGAACACAAGACTAAGACTTAGGAAAAATAATACAACACGACTCATGTCACATTAATTTTAGAAATATTAACGTATTGTCCAGGCGCGGTGGCTCACGCCTGTAATCCCAGCACTTTGGGAGGCCGAGGCGGGCGGATCACGAGGTCAGGAGATCGAGACCATCCTGGCTAACACAGTGAGACCCCGTCTCTACTAAAAATACAAAAAAAAAAAAAATTAGCCGCGCGTGTTGGCGGGCGCCTGTAGTCCCAGCTACTCCGGAGGCTGAGGCAGGAGAATGGCTTGAACCCGGGAGGCGGAGCTTGCAGTGAGCCGAGATCACGACACTGCACTCCAGCCTGGGCGACAGAGTGACACTCCCCGTCTCACAAAAAGAAAAAAAAAAATTAACGTATTATGCATGGTTTTGTAAAGGCTTTTTAGTTAAAAGCACTTATATAGCTTGTGAGTTTGTTTACATGGGTAAACAAAGTCAGAGGTGAAGGTAGGGGACAGAGGACAACCAGGGACTGACATTGAATTCTTGCCGTATACCTGCCCCTACATGCTTTATACATGCTTTATACACATAATTTCTTCTAATTTTATCATGGCCCAGTGAAGTAGGTGGCATTATTCCCATTGTAGAGATGAGGAAAGTGGGGTTTTTAAGTAACTTGCTCAAGGTCACACAGTTCATAATTTTTTTTTTTTTAAGACGGAGTCTCGCTCTTGTCGCCCAGGCTGGAGTGCAGTGGGGCCATCTGGGCCCACTGCAACCTCTGCTTCCCGAGTTTAAGCGATTCTCCTGCCTCAGCCTCCCAAGTAGCTGGGATTAGAGGCACGTGCCACCACTCCTGGCTATTTTTTGTATTTTCAGTAGAGACAGCGTTTCACCATGTTGGTCAGGCTGGTCTGGAACTCCTGACCTCGTGATCTGCCCACCTCAGCCTCCCAAAGTGCTGGATTACAGGTGTGAGCCACTGCACCTGGCCTAGTTCATATTTTTTTAAAAAAAGAAACAGTGTTGACATAGGCAGCAAAGTTTTATTGAATGAAATGAAGATATTGTGTATAGAAGTTTGATTATGGCATGGTGGAAAATAAATCATTGCTAATTAGCACTTGAGTTATGTATCTGTTACCTTATTTGGCCTGGAACTAATTTTCTTAGCAATATTTGCAGCAGAGGAAGCTCCTGATTGATGAGCATCCAATTTATGCCCAGAAATACTGTTGCTGGGAGGGTAGGAAGCATTGTTTTGATTAACTCCCTTGTCTACCCTGGGGGGCAAGAGAGACTTCTAGTAGTATTTTCTCTAGTGCAAATAGGGTTGACCTGTTACAGAGGATCTCTAAGTCACTTCATCCTGCCAGATTCACGTCGTTTGTACTTTCCATCCGTTCCCATCTCCCTCATACATTCTACCTTTAAAATAACTCCTTGGCTCCTCCAGGTAGGGAAGAGCCAAGTGGGTAGGACTGAGATGTATACAAGGCACTCCGAGTTCTCAGAATACAGTCTCTCACAGAAGCTGTTATGATACTTAAGGCTTCTTGGAATAGTAACTTTGCACCGTATTTTAGAATCACTGTAGATTTTGTGCCTTCTGAACGCTGGCATGGGAAATGAACCATTATTTTATAATATTTTTAAGACAGTTTAGTGTTCCAAGTAAGAAACTTAGAAATGAAGTTGACAGTGACAACTTTATAACTTGAACTACTTACCATTGATATGAGAATAAGTTGTTTTAATCCAATTAACATATGCATATAGTTTTAAGAAAACCCAGTAGCACTAAAAGGCAATTTTTTTTTTTTTTTTTGAGACAGAGTTTCGCTCTTGTTGCCCAGGCTGGAGTGCAATGGTGTGATCTCAGCTCACCACAACCTCTACCTCCCAGGTTCAAGCCATTCTCCTGCCTCAGCCTCCCCAGTAGTTGGGATTACAGGCACACATCACCACGCCTAGCTAATTTTGTATTTTTAGTAGAGACGGGGTTTCTCCATGTTGGTCAGTCTGGTCTCGAACTCCCAACCTCAGGTGATCACCCACCTCAGCCTCCCAAAGTGCTGGGATTACAGGTTTGAGCCACTGAATCCGGCTTAAAAGGCTTTTGACAAACACAGCAGGCTCTTGCTTTTGTCCTTTTTATCCCCCAGGCTCTACTTTCCAGGGGTAGCTACTACCTCAACTATGTCTGTTTATTTTTTCTTCCTCTTTTTTTGCTTTTGTAATTCTAAATCAATGTAGAATAAGTCTTTGACTTTCTAGTATCATAACTGAGCTCTTTATTATTTCTCTCTTAAATCCTCCAGTGTAGTTACATAACTTTTTTGTAAAAATAGTATTTACATTATTGTGTACACTTGTATTGCTAAATAGGGACTTATGGTTATGTTTTTTTCTATACATTTTTGCTTTTCCCAGAGCAAATAATTGCATTTTGATTAGTTATCTATTTATCTTTGGCTGTGTTCCCTCAACTACTCCAAGAAGTATATTAAATGCCTTTTGATTTTTTTTTTTTTTTCCAGGTAGCACATTAAATCATCTGTCAGTTACACTTGGTTTCCTCTTAGAGACTTCTTGGTCTGGAGCATTCCATTCTCTTGCTCCAATCTAGATAGTAGGATTATTTTTTCTGGGACTTCCTGTTACTTCTTTCCTGTCTGGGAACCTCTGTGTCTTGGATCTCCTGTCTTCCTTTTTCTTGCTTTGCTTCATTTTACTACTACGTATGTATCCTCAGTAGTTTCTTAAGAAGGAATGATGGGAGATAAATTACTTGGGGACTTGAATGTTTGAATATGTCTATCCTATCCTCATATTTTATAGATGGTTTGGCTGAATTTAAAAGATTAGGTAGAAAATACATTTTTTCATAATTTTGATGGCATATTCACAGTTTTCTGTCTTAAGGGTTTTTGATGAAAAGTCTAAAGCCATTCTGATTCCTGTTTTTTACTCTTGTTTTTTTGAAGCTCAGGTTCTTTTCCTCTGGCATTCTGAAGTTTTATAAGTTTTTGTGTGGTTGGTTGGTTGGTTCTTTCCTTCCTTTCTTCCTTTTCTTTCTTGTATTACCTTAGTGGGTCGTTTCGATCTAGGGACTCCTATCTTTTAGTTTTCAGAAACGCCTTTTTTTTTTTTTTTAAATAATTCCCATCCTTTATTTTTTCTCTCTCTCTCTCTCTCTCTGTGTGTGTGTTTGTTTCTGAGATGTCTGTTGGTTTGGTTATTGAACCCCCTACAAGTGATCTTCAAATTTTCTTAACTAATCTCACCTCTTGCATATTTCTTTGTACTGGAAAGAGTGGGCAGGGGGGGAATGGTTCTTAATTTTAATGATCATGTTTTTAAATTTTAGAATCTTTTTCTGTTTCCATTTCATTGCATCTTATTTTATGGATGTATTACCTTACCTCTGATGTGTGTATTTTTATTTTTTCTTTGTGTTTAATATATTTTTAATATTTCTTCTGTTTCCTCCAGTGTGGCTGTTCATTTCAGGAATCTTTTCTTTGTTTAAATCATAAATATCTGTTGACCCTTGACTGTCTATAATGAAGAGAAAGATCCTGAGGAGTTGATTGCAAAGGAGAGAACATGTGTGTATTGGTGGTCTAGTGACTTGTGAGTTCAGGTGGACTTTTCATTGGGAGTCTGCCCCGAATATCGACACCTTTACATCTCGTTTGGGGCCAGTGTTCGCAACGAAGAAACCGTCATCTCGTGCCTCTGGTATGCTTGGTGATATGCCAGCTGCCAGGGTTTGGGTTACCTGGCTGAGGGAGGATGGAGGCTGTAGCCTTTGACTTCTAGGTACACTTTTCCTGTCACTGTGATTCAGTTTCTTCAGAAAAAATTTTGGGTCTCCTGCTGGAATTGGGGGTCCAAAAGTTTTGAACACCTCTTTCAGTGGCTCCTGCCTTGTCTAGGCTGAGCCTCAGATCAGCCTTTGGCATCTCCTTGGTGCCTCAAGACCTGAGCCTCTTAGAGGCCCTGAGGGACAGTGACCATTCCTTCATCTACTTTGCCATCTCGCAAAAGTTTGTTTAAAAAAATATGTTGTCTTTCCTTTTATGTTTGTCCTTGTGGTTTGATGTCTTTGTGATTTCTTTTTTTTTTTAAACTAAAAAAAAAGGAGGAATTTTGGAGGTAAGGGATTATGGTCATTTCACAATGTGTAAATGGCAGTTAGGGTTTGGGTTTAACTATTGAAGATGATGTGTGTCTTTTTGTATGAACAGTATTAAGAGTAGTTAGTAGTGGTGGTTGTAGTAGTAGTTGACACTTTTAAAAGTGCTGTCTTTTGTCTGTGTGGGGCATAGAGGTCATCCCTGTGTTACGTACTGTCATTTCCATTTTACAGATGAGTGTTAGTCTGCTCTGGCTACTGTAACAAAGTACCATAAATTGGGTGGATTGTAAACAACAGAGATTTATTTCTCATAGGTTTGGAGCTGGGAAGTCCAGGATCAAGGCTCTGGTAGATTTGATATCTGCTAGAGCCCTGTTCCTGGTTTATGGATACAGCCTTCTCCCTGTGTTCTCACGTGGTGGAGCTCCCCTGGGTCTTTTTATAAGGGCTCTAATCCCATTCGTGGGGACTGCTCCTATGAGCTAATCACCTCCCAAAGGGCCCAGCCTGCTAATACCATCGCCTTAGGGGTTAGGATTCAATGTAGAAATTTTCAACAGAGAAATGAGAAAACAATAATCTTAGAGTAGGTATGTATTAATAACTAGCCTGGCTTTTTGGTAGTAGTAGGGCACGCAGTCCTGATGGAAGTGTATCTATTCTGAAACCCCAAAAGCTTCGGGAGCTTTTCAACTCTGGTTGGCCTTCCTGTGTTCCTGGGCCCTGGTTCATCGCTTGCATTTACTTCTTTTAACAGGCTGCAATGTAGGCATTTATTTCTGCATTGTACTGATGAGGACCCTGATTCAGGGCCTTTTGGACAGTGAGTAGAAGGCCAGGTCTTGAGTCAGTCCTGCCTGAGACCTGAATTCATACTGCTTCTTTATCAGCTCTGGAGGAGTGCAATTAACCAAAAACTCAAGGAGTAGAATCTGCAAGCCTGCAGGTGGTTGTTTGTGGTCTTTATTATTATGCTAATTATTCTCGCATCCTCCCATGTTCTCTAATTGATAATTTTCATAGTACTGAGCTCTGTGGAATTCCAGAGCCTGTGAAGGTGGCATATGGCTGGGCAGTGCCAGAAGCTTGGGAAGAACATGCTGGTGGGTGATATAAACTGGTTATGGCAACAGTGGTGGTGGCGATAGGGGTCGGGGGGGGACTTTTGGGAAGAGACCCCATTTCTACCAGTTAGAAATTCACTTTGGATAACTTGCTTCTCCTTTTAAAATAAATACCTTTTGAAAAAGTTAAGCGTGTTCACATTTTATTTAAAATCAAGTCAATACTAGTTGGGATCACTGTGTCCCAAATCAGTCCAGAAATTTTTTTTTGAAGCTAAACCAAGTACCATATATTGTGGTAGAAAATGACAATTCAAAATTATTACATTCCTTTCCCTGAAGATCTCGGAATTTTGTAGGGGAGACTTGCATTTATGACTGCAACAGAGATAAGTTGCTGATTGACATAAGTTATTATAGGAGTACTTACTTTTGACTGTGGAAAGGGCGGAGGAGAGAGAGGCTTAGAGAGTTTAGGAAAGTTGTCCCAGGAAAAAAAAAGACATTTGAGCCTCATCTTGAAGGATGAATTTGATAGGCAGAAAAGAGCAGTTCAAACCAGGCAGAGAAAGTAGTGTGAACAAAGGCATAGAGCTGTGTGAAATTATGGGGTAGGAAAAATCTAATGTGGCTGAGGTGAAAAAATTAGCAAAGCCATGGAGCGTCACAGGATAAAGCTGGAAGGTAGGCTGAGGTTAGAGTAGGAATTTGAACTCTTATAGGTGAATTCTTCAGTGAGCTGCTGAAGAATGCAGACTAGGAGAGTGCGCAGTCAGGTCTGGGTTATAGGGAAGATAACTTTGGCCCCAGTGAAAAGGATGGCTTTGGAGAATGAAATGCTGGATCTGGAAAATGGGATGGAGCCAACCTTGTGATGATAAGAGGGGTCAACTAAGGCAGTTGAAGGGGTGGGATGGATTTGTGAGGAATTTGGTGAGTTTGGAGAAGACTTAGCAGAAGAGACTTTAGGGCTAAAGAAAGGGGAGGAGTCACAGAGGAATCTAGGGTTTCAGATTTGGGCAACTGAACCAAAGGACCCTTTCCTTTTGGGAGAAGTGGTTGGTCAAGGGAAAGAAAAAGGAGATGAACCATGTATTTCTCTCCTCCCAGCACCCGTCTTTCCTAAATCCCAGAGCCCATGCTTGGTGTGGGGGAGGGGTGGAGGGTTGAAGGTGTCCTCTGCAGGTGAGTCTGGCATAAGCCACCAGAGGGCCCAGCTGCTGGGTGGGTTGTTGGGAAGTTAGCACTCTGCAGCAAACCCTTAACCATAGGCATTTTGGTGGAGTTGGTATTTATTTGAATCCATGTGTTCTTCATTGGGAGACAGGCAGAGACATTGTGCAATTGTGGGTTTGAGGGTTGTTGTTTTTTCTCCTTATGCGACACATGTGAGAGAACTCTAACCAATTACAGCTAAACCTGTCCCCTGTGAGTCACATCCTGAGTTGACTGGTCAATTCCGAAGGTGCTGCCTAAAATGCTGTTTGGATTTTAAGGATCACTTTTGGGACAAATCAAACATGTGAACGTTTATTCAGGCACTTGAGTTGAGAAGTTCCATAGCATTACTTTTGGTGTTTTGATGCAGTTATGCCAATGTTCTGAAGAATCTTGCCAGCTACACATCCTAAAGCAAAACAAAAACTTGTACATGAAACAGAACCATTAGCTATTCTAAAATTATATCACACTTAAAAGTATACATTTTTGTGCATTGTTGATGTAAATCAAGTACAATATTTTCTAATAAAAATTTTATTAAACAGCATTCATGTGTGCAGGACCTCTTAAAATGTGCCAAAATAAATGTGTATTGCTCAGTTACATAATAAACAGTTGTTGAATGATTCTTCTTGTGTGTTCAGCAGTGATAGTGCTGAGTGGATTTCATAGGTGTCATTCTTCTATTTTTTTTGAGACGGAGTTTTGCTGTTGTCACCCAGGCTGGAGTGTAATGGCATGATCTCGGCTCACTGCAACCTTTGCCTCCCGGGTTCAAGCAATTCTCCTGCCTCAGCCTCCCGAGTAGCTGGGATTACAGGCGCCCACCACCACTCCCAGCTAACTTTTGTATTTTTGGTAGAGACGGGGTTTTACCATATTGGCCAGTCCAATCTCGAACTCCTGACCTCAGGTGATGCGCCTACCTCGGCCTCCTTTCAAAGTGCTGGGATTACAGGCGTGAGCCACCTCACCCGGCCTCATTCTCATTCTTATATAAATTTTAAGCTGGAATAGACAGCACACAAGTCTCTAGTTAGGGATCACCTGTAATTTAGGGAGGAGGAGGAAGAGCGTATCTTGCTGTATGCCAGGTACTTTACATGTGTTCTCTTTTATCAACCATAGGAAGTCGGTGGCATTGACTGTTTTTTGTTTGTTTGTTTTTTAAGCAGATAAGGCTGAGACGCTGAGGTTGTGGGCAATTACAGAATTTACTGTAGGTCACAGAGATGTGTGGGGCTATGTGACTGCAAAGTGCATGCTTTCTGTACTGTGCTGCCTTTGAAGATTAACAGTTTACTTAGTCTTTAACCAAAATCATCTGAGAAGCTTTACCAAAAAAAATACAGATTCCTTGACCTACCCTGAGCAATTTGTTGAATTGACTGAGATGGGGCTCAGGTAAATTAACGTTTTAAATGCCATGTTTAATTGATTACAGGATGTACAGTTTTTCCACATTTGAACATCTCTGAAATCAGAACCGTGTTATAATCGGTGGTGAGTCATCAGGCAGTTGATAGCTTTTTTCTTTCTTAGTGGTGCAAAAAATAATGATGTACTTTAGATTAAATGAAATATGATAGTATAAAAAGATGATACTGTAAAGGGAACTTAAATACACAGTTTGTCAGCTTTCTTCCTTTCTTTTTTGAGAGGGAGTCTTGCTCTGTCTCTTAGGCTGTAGTATAGTGATGCGACCTTAGCTCACTGCAGTCTCTGCCTCCCAGGTTCAAGCGATTGTCGTGCCTGAGGCTCCTGAGTAGCTTCGGACTACAGGTGTGCACCACCACGCCTGGCTAATTTTTGTACCCTTTTTTTTTTTTGGTAGAGATGGCGTTTCACCATGTTGGCCAGGCTGGTCTCGAACTCCTGACTTCAAGTGATTCCCTCCCAACCCCGTCTCGGCTTCCCAGAGTGCTGAGATTACAGGCGTGAGCCACCATACCAGGCCTCCACCTTTTTTGTACGCGTATGTGTGTGCTTGTCACAACTTTCAGAATTGTAAAATTCACTGGTGGTATTTATTATTTGCTTATGGCAATAGCTGTGTAGTAATGCCCTTCTGAGGAAACCATAAAATGAATGAGATATTGTCATTAGATTAAGAGCAATAGCAAGGTTACTTTTCAGCCAAGAAGCTGCAGGCAAGGAGAAATGTCAGTGGTTCTCAACCTTTTTTTGTGAAAGCCTCAGGCCCTTTCCCTAGAAAAAGGCGTGAATGTCCACATATACCAAATTTTGTATACTGTGCTAGGACCTCTTAGACTTTTGGGGCCTTTGATGGACTCCTGATGAAAAGCTTAATGGGTGTACCTGAGTGTCACAAAAACTGGTATATATCATATTCTGTTTTACATCCTAAGATCTGACCTCCTACATGAATTTTTTTTAAATTTGCATATATTAAGATTTACTTTGTTGTAAAGTTATGTAGGTGTTGACAAATGCATAGTGTCCTATATCCTCCACAGTATCATAGAGAGTAGTTTGCACTTTTAAAAAATCCCCTGTGAATGGGGCATTTGTGTTTATAAATACTCCCTCCCTTTTATTTTAAATAAGGTGCTTTAAAAATGTATTTATTATGGAAAATTTCAAAAATTCAAAATAAGGCATAATAATATAATGAACTTCTATATACCCGTCATCCAGCTTCAGCAATTCTCCACTCATAGCCAATTCTGTTTCATCTCTACCACCTGACCCCCTACTCCACTCATTTGCCCTTACTCTCCCTATCCTCTTCTTAGATTATTTTGAAGCAAATCCAGACATAATTTCATAAAAAATATTCCGATATGTATATATGAAAGAAACTTAAAAAATCTAAGCATTATTGCACATTATTAAGAAATTACGAATTTATAAATATCAAATATCTAAGCTGTTGAGCTTTTCCTGATTTATAAATATGTAAATGTATATGTAGAGACTCTTGCCTACCACCAGGATCCACTTTTATCCCTGACCCTCCCTGCACAACTCACTTAGTTCCCTTGGTGCCAGACTCCTTCTCACCCTAGAGTCTACATTAGATGGCACCTCTGCCTAGGGTTCTTTTCCCAGATCTTTACATGGCTGGTACTTTCTAGATCTCAACTTAAAATGTCAATTCCCCAGAGAGGCTTGTCTTCCTAGGGTTGATCCCTAGTGCCTCTCTGTGCTATCACACTGTTTTAAGCATCCGATACTTTTTTGGTTGTTTCCATCTCCTTTAGTGAAAGTTAGTTCTGTTTGAATAGAGACTGTTTAGGTTGTTCCACTTTATATTTTTAGCACATGAAACAGTACCTGACATGTAGTAGGTTTTCATTAAAAGTGGAACAAATGAGTAAACGAATGAATCATACTTACAAAAAAATTCACTATCCTGTGCCTTACTGGAGTCATTATTCTGTTGATCATTTCCCATTGCCTGCTAAGTTATTATCCAAAAGGAAATTAGACTGAAGCTATACTTACTAATGGAAGTTTACATATGTTAATTTTTTATAGCTGCTTTTCTTTTTTTTTTTTTTTTCCTTTTTGAGACAGAGTCTCACTTTGTTGCCCAGGCTCGAGTGCAGTGATGCAGTTACGGCTCACTGCAGTTTTGATCTCCCAGACTGAAGTGGTCCTCCTGTCTCAGCCTCTAAATAGTTAGGACTACTAGGTGTGAGCTACCATACCCCACTAATTAAACAAATTTTTTTGGTATAAATGATGTCTCCCTATGCTGCCCAGGATAGTCTGAAACTTCTGAGCTCAAGGGATCCTCTCACCTTGGCCTCCCAAAGTGCTGGGTTTACAGGTGTGAGCCACTATGCCTGTTCTTGATAACTTACTTTCTTTTGAGTTGCCTAATTTGCCTCTCCCATTCCCTTGCTGTCTCTGGTGCTCCCATGTCAACTTCCATAGCTCCATACCCTGCATAAGCAGACCTGTATCACTGCACCCATCATATTTTGTCTCCCCCTCCTGTACCAAGGCTACCTCATGGGTTGGCGCAGAGCAGTCTCTCAATAGACTGTTGGCCCACACTACAACTGGAGGATGTGAAATATTCAAGAGAGATTCTGGCAGAAGCCTTTATCAGTAATGAAAAGCTAGGAAATACAATTTCTAATTTTTTTCCCCAAAATGCCTAATCTGCTATCCTATCCAGTCTATTTTCTATCTTATTTACAGTATAGTTTTCAGCCCTAGAAGTTTGACTTGGGTCTTTTTATATTTTCCATGATTCTACTTAACTTTTTGACCATGTGGAGTACAGGTATAATAGTTGTTTCAGTGTCCTTGTTTGTATTCTAACATTTGTGCCTGTTCTGTGTTGATTTTGACAACATATCATGTTTACTTCCTCAAGTGGCACAGTTAGGAAAGATTCTTAGTGCTTGCAGATTCCTGGCTTTTCCTTGGGAGGAACAGGAGATTCCCTTCCATGTCTTCTTGAAGCTGATTTCTAAACCACCTATCAGGACCAAAAGGGTGGGCCTACCTGCTTTTCCTTGGGCAGAAAGAAGGCAGTCTGAAGGAAGGAGGGGAAGAAGGGGTATATTTATGTTGTCTGCTATTGTTGATCATGCATGTATTCTTTCTCTGGAAAGCCCTTTTTAATCCTTCTTCTGTGTGAACATACACTCTCAAGACAGTTCTATCAAGACACTTAGGGTTGCAGGACAAATATATGTGGAAAATGCTGAAGAGTGTGGCAGAGAATTACGTGAAAAATCACATTTAATCCACAGATTATTGCTTGAACAGCTATGGGATTGAAAATTTACATGCTTATTCGATTATGAGGAAAGGATGCCCCTGTTCTATCTACAGTCTAGTATTTTAATTCCTTGTAGTTAAACATTAGGTCTCAGCTAATTTTCTAGGTATAATATGACCACAGCTAGATTTATTAGATTCTGATGAACAAACTGTTATTTTATCGATTTCAGCTTGTTACTTTCCATAACCTAAGAGCATTTGAAATAAGAGCTCCTTGTTTATTTTCCTTTTAGCATTCATTAACGTGTTTCCTTTTAGCATTCATTAACGTGTGTTCAGTGGTTTAATACATGTTAAGTGATTTTGGTTTTCTTCTCTGATTAGTGGCTTATATTACCACTGTCCTCAGAATCTAGAAGATTATCTTGACTAAATGAATTTTTACTTAAGGTTTAACTGGCATATGGAAACTGTGGATGATATAATAAAATAATAGTGTTTTGGCTAACACTAGGAAACCATGGATGATATCATAGAGTAATAGAATTTTGCGGCTGAGGAGGGACATTAACTTCATCTGGTTTAACTTTTTTGTTTTGTAGTTGAGAAAATTGTTGCCTAGAGAGGGCAGTTAAGTAATTGGTTGCCAAAGGTCATTCAGCTACCTAGTAGTGAAGCCAGGGGAGGAGAAGTAAGAACCATGAACTCTGCTTTATAGTTCTCTTTCTACAACATCACTTTTTGTTTTGCCTTAACTAATGGTTCTTGACATTTTCTTTAAAGTACCATTTTCTTTAAAACCCATCTTTGATGTAGTTGACCTTTATCGACAGCCAGCCATTCATGCATCTAATATTTAAGTAGTTACAAGTAAACTAAGACCTCAGCCTTGTTTGTAAGATGTGCAAGGTAATAGGAAGATGGACATTTGAAACAACTCCCTGAAATATGTTTTGTTAAGTGCTATGAAGGTGACTTTTAAAATAAAGGGAGGTGGTTTGCTGATTTAGCACGAATGAACCATGTGTGCAGCTTTGAGAAACCAATAGTCAGCTTTTAAAATCATTTGGAAAAAATTTTTGAACTGTTGAATTATTAGAACCTGAGTTAGGCCAGTTCGTGTGAATCACAGGCCTTGAAATAACTTTGAACTTAAAATCGTCTAGGGAAAAATGAATTTTTTTTTGATGAGCCTTAAGAGTTTTGCAAGAATAACTTTGGTTTTTTAGCTTTGAATTTGGGTTGTTTTAAAAAAAAATTATGAAAAAATGCCATGCTTTCTAACAAGAGAGCAACATTTTTACTTTGCTGGAATTGGCAGTGGGAAATTGAAGTCTGGTTAATGTAACTGAACAGCTGAAGTATTGTCATCCTAAATCAGAAGTTAAAAATTCTATGCATTCTAATGACAAAATGCTACCTCTTTAGTCCGTGGTTGTCCATTCTTGTTCTTGTCTGCTTTCCAGCAGAGCCCCCTTTTCTCTCGGCATCCTTGTCAAAAATCAGTCAGCCCAAAATATGTAACTTTATTTCTGGACTCTCAGTTCTCTTCTGTTGGTCTACATGTGTGTCATGCCAGTACTATACTGTTTTGATTAAAGTAGCTTCGTGGTGAGCTTTGAAACCAGGAAGTGTGAGTCCTCCAGCTATGTTCTTTTTAAAAATTGTTTTGGCTATTTTGGGCTGCTCACAATTTCATATTAATTTAAGGATCTGCTTTTCCTCTTGTGCAAAAATGGGAGTCAGAATTTTGGTAGGGATTTTGCTGAATCTGTAGCTCACTTTGGGTAGTATTGTTATGTTAACAATGCTGAGTCTTCCAGTCCATGAACATAGGGTGTTTTTCCATTTATTTAGGTCTTTAATTCTTTCAGCAGTGTTTTGTAGTTTTCAGTGTACAGTTATTCCTAAGTATTTTATTCTTCTGGATGCTATTGTAAATGGAATTGTTTTCTAATTTCCTTTTTGGATTGTTCATTGAGGGACCAGCTCTTATTATGCATTATACCTCTCCTTTCCTACTTGGATTGTTTTGCCCCAGGACAGCGTCTTAGCATTCTCTTCTCTTTTGATTTCTATGATCTTTACTTACATAACCTTTGACTCATTAGGATTGTTGGAGTCACCAGACCTCTACAAAATGATACTCAGTGACTTTATTTCCCTGACTCTAATTTTCATTTATTCCCTCCCTTTATCCCAAAGGGATATTAGAACCTACCCTGATTTTTTTTTTTTTTTTTTTTCCTTTGACCATGCTGGTGTCCCAGTTCCCAGTTTTCTTTTTTTTTTTTTTCCCCCCCAAATAAGGCACTCATTGGAATGACTACCTTAGACTCAGCCCTTGGAATTTCCTAACTAGAGCACCCAACCTTCCTTCTCAGTCACTCCCTTCTACTGGAACCAGGCTCTGTTTCCTAGTCTCATAAAGAGTTACCCTGTTCCTAGCTTGTCTCAGAACTGGTTCATTAAAGCATTACTGAATAAATTGTTTCCCTCACTACCTCTCTAATCACTTCTCACTACTCACTTAACCTCTGTGACGCTTAACACTCCCTGACAGTAATAACCCCTACTGTCCACCATCCCTGCTTTCAGGCTGCATTTGATTGCTATTGTCATCTTTGAAACACTAATAATTAATAGCATTTAGAAACAAGTAGGTTATCTAGCCCCTATCTTTATGTGTCTTTTACTTTTCCTTGAAATTTTTTTCAAGCATATGATGGGGAAGGAAAGAAAAAGGAGTTAAAATTGAGAGATAAAGCATGATATTCTCTAAAAGATGAAATATAGATTTCATCTTTTTCTAAAAATAAATTTGTTTAAAATTCTTTTATTTCATTAATTTTATTTCCTGATTATTAGGGTAAAATATACTCATTTATAGACTATTTGTAAAATATACAAGAAAATATATAGACTGGAAAATATATTCGTTATAGACTATTTGGAAAATATTTGTAAAGAAGAAAAATACCATGTATTATTTAACCATGCATTGACAATTTTTGATAAATGTATTTTCAATTTTTTTTTTATGTTCTTGTTTTTTCTTTATGTAGTTGAAACCATTTGTGAAGGTTAAGAATATAGGTAACTCTTTGAAATAGATGGTACTTAAAAATGTGTATGTTCAGTTTTGCCTCACTCCCTGCCTTCTTCCCATTGCCTGGCGGTCATATTATGGGCTATACATTTTCTCCTTTAAGAAATTGATTATGCTTTTCTTTATAGCTGATCACATTTTATAAATATCTTACAGATGATTTGAAGTAATTCACATTTCCTATAGAGTACCATCTTGATGTATGTATTAATTATGGCTATACCTATAAATGATATCTTTTATATGCTAATATCATTCATAGACTGATAGGTTTGTACCATGGTCATACTTATATTTGGTTCTCCTCATATTTCTACTATTTTGGTTTTTAAAATTCTTTATAGTTTGATACAGAACAGTGATGATTCATGATTATTACACATCCTAAAGCATACCTCTTCTCAGTGTAAAACAATTCTCTATCCCCTATTAAAAACAAAAGTTTTACTAATCTCTCAGTATGTTTTAGAGAAACTTTTTGGGGAGAATACATAATTGAGGTGTTTCCTGAGGCGTTCTGAGTACTGTTTTTGCATATGATGAGAGTTTGTCTGGAAATAGAATTCCTTGCCTGCTTCCTCTTCTAAAAATTAAAGCTGTGTTCCATTCCCTATCGTCCTCAGGGTTTTCTGTTATTCTCATTCAGATAGCATGGGTAACTCAATAATTTTATTTCAGTCCCATTGTCAAATGTTGCATGTGGAAACTTTTCCCAAGTTTTGGTCTTCTCTTTTGGTCTCTCTCTTCAGTTTATCTTACTTTGCCAAATTTTGCTATTTGATTTAACTGGGTATTTTAAGGGAAAGTTGGAGGAAGGTGTTTTAATCATTAATAATTTATCATTAATGGTGTTAACATTAATATACCAAAGATAATGTTTTTACAAATGTGATTTTTTTAATTGAATTTTATTTTTGAGGGCCTTTTCTCTATCTCCTATCAACCTTCATGGATTATTTTAGACAGTAGTTGATTGTATTTTTGTATCAATGAGTTGTTGCAGCTGTATGCATATTTCTTTAAACACTTTTATTGTTTTTCCAGTTTAACTTTCATAGAAAATTTAAGAGAAGAAAAAGAATAAAAGCGTATAATAAAAATAATCCATAATCCACCATTTATATTCAACCACTGTTAACATATTTTGTTATTTTCCTTTTTTTTTTAAAGTGGAACACCATGCGTATGAATATATGTTTAACTTTGATTCACTGGATGTTTATTGAAGACCTGTTACATACATGAACTATTCTAGGTGCCAGACATTGTTGAAAATTTGCTGTATACAGTTTGTGTGTTGTAATTTTCATTTACTGTTATATTCTAAGCAAAACTCATTTTACTACATTATTTATAACAGCTTTATTCATGGCTTCATAGTCTTTTTTCAGTGTTTTTTAGTTACTTATTTCGTCGTTAAAACCTGTTTTCAAAGAAGAAGCCCAGTATGTTAGATAGATGAACAGGGAGCAATTTAGTTGAAAGGATATTATGACTTGGGGTATCACCTCTCTCCTCCAAAGAAAAACTGTTGAAAACTGTTGTTCTCTCTTGTGGATGTATTATAGTTTATTAATCATTGCTCTGTTGCTGGTAGTTTATATTATTTCTTTTCTTCAGTTTTAATTGTTTCTATTAATATATTTGTACATAAAAATTTGTGTCTGTCTTTCATTTCCCTAAGATGAATTTTAGTAATGGAATTACTGGGTCAAAGAGTATAAATGTTTATAAAACTTTATATAGAATCACAAATTACTTGTCATAACCTGTATAACGCTCAGTATTATTTTTAAATAAGATAAACATTTCTGTTATAACATCAAATGCATTCCATAAAAAACCCTTCAAGTTTACCTAGTCACTAAAAATAACAAGATTTATGAGAAAAATAAGGTTAAGGGCAAACCACTCAAGACCTCTGCAATTTTCAAAGCAGAGCACTAACAAAAGCGTAATAGGTACCTTATGAGATGACTTGGGCAGCCCAGTTAAACCATTTAGCATGGCTTGTGTTGCCTCAGAAGAGAGTGAAAGATACTAACATACAAGGTGTGGTCTTGAGACAGTACACATGAAAGTCATTTTCTAAGCCAATGTGGTTGCCATAAAGGTGGGCACCAGAGGAAGTGCAGCTTGCTGTGCAAAGGATGGGAATGCTCCTTTGGGATTCCTGGGTACAGGTGCTCATTTTAAATGTTCTTGAAATAGAGCTGAGAGGGCTTCTGCTTGGCAGCAGCTGAGCTGAATGAGGATCTTTTTCTTTCTCACTGAAAGTTATATAATTCTATTCCTGCTATTCCAGATCCCCTTGCCTAGGAAAATTAATATGTGAACCTACCTCCTTGTTACACTGGAATGATCTTATTTACAAACCACTTGAAAGCTCGTGTTACAGAAACATGTCTCACAACATAACAGACTGTATTTGCTAATTTGATGCGTGAAAATTTGAATAGAATTT
Source organism: Macaca nemestrina (assembly GCF_043159975.1). Classification (NCBI taxonomy): domain Eukaryota; kingdom Metazoa; phylum Chordata; class Mammalia; order Primates; family Cercopithecidae; genus Macaca; species Macaca nemestrina. The sequence continues at coordinate 36,852,074 of NC_092126.1, read as the reverse complement.
TATTGGTTTCGTTCAAACCTTTTCAAACTGGAAATAACTACCTTAGCTAATAAAGAATGGAATATCTGTTTCAAAACATGTTTTCAAAACCTATAGTCAGAAAACAGCAACTGTGTTTAATGATTGATTGTACTGCCATTTCAACACCTCAGTCTATGGTAGTGAATTTTAAATTTGCAATTTATTTTGGTGGTCATCAGGTGTTCATAGAGATTTGGATCACAGGGCTTTAAATTGTCAGCAGCTTATAAATATTTATTTGCTGAGGGTACAAACATCATCTTGTAGTGAGTCATTTGTGGCAATGGCTTAATCTAGGATTATGCAGCATTCAATTATAGCACCAGAAAGGACAGGAAGTAGAAGAGTGAGTTCAAGGTTGGGTGTCTTTTTCTGAGCGGATTGTGTGTGTCAGACGTAGGCTGTGGTGGGAGAAAGTGGAAACCTGCACTGCTAAGAAAGTAATTGAAGTAATTGAGGTTGAGGCCTGTAAGAAGAAACTGAGGAAATGATTGGTACAATAGAATGGGAGAAACAAGAGGATTATAGATACTGGAGACAGAATGACCCTGGGAGCAGCTGTTGTAATAGTAAAGGAAAGAGCTGAATAACACTAGCTGTTGAGATACTATAGTTCAAGATTTTAGAGGCAGAGTAATTCGCATATTGCTGCTGTCCATAGAAATGAGTTTCTTTGGTATGGATGGAGGTTGTTGGAGTTGAGGAATAAAAGGAATAAAAGAGTCATTGAAGGGCAGATTGGAAGTGGGTTAGTCTCAGGGACATTGGGAGCCTGCCCCAATGAGACATAGAAGAGGAATGTATAGAACTTGTATAAACTGGTCCCAGAATCCTCAGTGAATGAGGTAGCTGAGATACTGAGAAGGATAGAGGGTGGCATAGTTTGATGGCATGATTGTAAAGAAATAGAACTTTTGGTAAGGATGCTCAAGCATGACTTCAGTCATCTGAGTGGCCATGGCGATCCAGGGCAGTGTCCACTGAGGGTAGGAGAATGGGCCCTTTGGGCTCCACAGGGCCAGGGGGAAGTTGTACTTCAGAAGGATAAGGAGGTTGGTGGAAGTCAGAGTGGTGTTAATGGGTGACAGTCTAGAAGCAGATCATTGAAAGGGGATAAGGAGTGGACAGCCAGGGTGCTAAGCCTACCAGCACAAGTTGAAGTCCAACTAGGTTTTAGAAGCCTGAGAAAGTTGGCTGACTGCAGTCTTTGCCCTGTCTTCAGTTGTAATGTGAAGTTGCTCTGATATGTTGAAAAAGAATATTCTCTACTTAGGAGGCATAGTTTCTGTTGAAGTTGGTAGTTGCTGTTTGGGCTGGTAGAACCAGAGAGACCTTGAGCAAATTGGGGAGAACAGATGTTCCCAGGAGGCTGGGAAGAAATTGGTTATATCCACCAGTCTACTTGACAGATAAGATAAAATTTCTAGTAGAACAAAACCACAAATTATCAAATGACTGCATGTATGACTTAAGGATGTGCCTGCATTGTTTTTTTTTTCTTGTCTGGCTGCTTACAGGTCCTTTTTATCTAGCTTAACATGGAGTTGAATTTACAGAACTCCTAGATGCTCTTGATACTTTGAACTGTGTCTGGAAAACTTACTCATTATTTTTTGTTATTATTACCAGTAATAACAACAAATTGTTATTTATTAGAACAGAGTTCTTTATTTTCCTGGGAAAGGTGTTTTGAAGTTTAAATATGGAAGTTGGTGATCACTTAAGATTAATTTTTTCTAAAATTTTTGATGTTAGTACAAGTACTATGCTATGATTTTGCAAGCTTCTTGAGATAAGCAGAGGGGTAAAAACCGTTGAGTTTTCCATCTTTTTCTATCTTTTTTCCATCTTTTAAAAAATTTAGGTAAAGTACGTATAATGAAATACACAGATTTTAAATGTCCTGCTGGTTGAGTTTTGAAAAATGCATACACCTAGTAACTATCACTCCAACCAAGATATAGGACATTTCCATCACCACAGAAATTCCATGATGCCTCTTTGTAATCAGTTCAACAGTTTCCCTTCCACTCCCCTTTCCAGGGTAACCATTGATCTGATTTTTGTCACCATAAATTACTTTTGCCTATTCTATAACTTTACATAAGTGGAAATACTAGTATATACTTTCTTGTGTAGTTTCTTTCACTCATACAGTCTATGAAATTCATCACTATTGTTACCAAGTCTATTTTCATTGCTGATTAGCATTCCATTTATATATATGCCACAGTTGGTTATCTGTTCATCTGTTGATGGATGTTTGTGTTGTTTCCAGTTTTGGCTATTGTGGCTAAAAGGGCTGTGAACATGGCCAGGCATGGTGGCTCACACCTGTAATCCCAGCACTTTGGGAGGCCGAGGCAGATGGATCACTTGAGGTCAGGAGACCAGCCTGGCCAACGTAGTGAAACCATGTTTCTACTAAAAATACAAAAATTAGCCGGACGTGGTGGCAGGTGCCTGTAATCCCAGCTACTCTGGAGGCTGAAGCAGGAGAATTGCTTGAACCTGGGAGGTACATATTGAAGTGAGCTGAGATCCTGCCTGGGCAACAGAATGAGACTCCATCTCAGAAATAAAAACGTTGTGGGGAGGGATATGAATATTTGTGCATAAGTCTTTTTTTTGTGGACATATGTTTTCTTTTCTTTTGGATAATTACTCAGAAACGGAATTCTTGGATCATAGAATAGGTGTATGTTTAACTTTATAAGAAACTGTGTTTTCCAAAGTAGTTGAAAGTTTTTTACACTTTAGCAATGTGTAAGATTGTATAATAGTTACCCCACCTCCCTGACAATGTTCAGTGTTATTTTCTTTGGTGCTAGTGGCTCTCATTGTGGCGTTCGTTTGTAGTTCTCTGATGACTAAAGATGTTTAGCACCTCTTCATATGCTTATTGGGTATGTATATAATTATGAAACGTCTGCTCACATCTTTTGTCCATTTTATCTAATTTGGTTAAAAAAGTTTTGGTTCTTTATATATTCTAGAAACAAATCATTAAAAAAATTTAACCAACATCTCTCCCTTCTCCCAGACAAGTTCTTTCTTAGATATATGTGTTGTGAATATTTTCTCCTAGTTTGTGATTTTAATTTCATTTTCTTAATGTTTTTTGAGGGACAGAAGTTGTTAATTTTGATGAATTTCAGTTTTTAATTTTGATAATTTTTAAATTTTGATGTTTTAAAATTTTGATAATTTTCAGTTTTTTCTGGTTGCTTTATGTTCTGTGTCACCTGTCCAGGAAATCTTTGCTTACCCCAGGTTGTGAAGATTTTTCTATCCTACATTTTTTTTTTTCTCAGCCCGAGGGAGAGCAAGGGAGAGATGGAAGGAAAGACAGAAAGGGATGGGGGAAAGAGAGAGAGAGAGAAAGAGAGAGAGAGAGAGAAAGAGCAAGCAGTAGAGAGAGTCCAAGGCAGAGAGAGAAGAAGAAAAAGAGAGAGGGCGAGGGAGCCAGAGAGCAAGAGCGACAGGACCCCAGAGAGGGAGCGTTCCGCTCTGGCAGACATGGCCCCTTCTATCCTACGTTTTCTTCTAGAAGCTTTATAGTTCTGGCTTTTACATTTAGGTTTATATCTCAGATTGGGTTTTGTATGATATGTAAGATAGGGGTTAAGGTTTGTTTTTTTTTTTTTTTTTTTAGTAACCCTAGGAAGAGTTTTTTAAACATTTATTTTTTCAATTTTTATTTACACATTATAATTGTACATATTTATAGGGTACAGTTTGGTGTTTTGATACATATCTCTGCTGTATAATGATCCAATCAGGGTAGTTAGTGTATTCATCACATCATACATTTATCATTTCTTTGTGATAATAAACTTGAAAAGCCTCTCTTCTAGCTATTTTGTGATATACTGTGTTTTGCTGTTAACTAGTCACTCTATTGTGTGTTAGAACATCAGAATTTATTCCTCTTATCTAACTGTAAGTTCGTACCCACTGACCAACCTTTCCCCCTCCTCCACTTTCCCCTCCCCTCCTCAGTCTCTGGTAATAATTACTCTGCTCTATTCCTATGATACTAACTTTTTTTTTTTAAAAAAAAAGATTCCACATATGAGTGATATCATGCAGTATTTGTCTTTCTATGTCTGGCTTATTTCAGTTAACATGATGTCTTCCAGGTTCATTCATGTTGTAGCAAATGACAGAATGTCCATTTTTTTAAAAGTCGAATAATATTACATTGTGTACATTTACCATATTTTCTTTATCCATTCATTCTTTGTTGGACAGTTAGGTTGATCTCATATCATGGCTATTGTAAATAGTGCTACAATAAACATGGGAATGCAGATACCTCTTCAACATACTAATTTCATTTTCTTTTGATATATACACAGTAGTGCGATTGCTGGATCATATGGTAGTTGTTGTTGTTGTTGTTGTTTACCCCCTACACAGTCTTGTTCTGTCTTTCAGGCTGGAGTACAGTGACACAATCATAGCTCATTGCCGCCTTGAACTCCTGGGCTCAAGCCAGCCTCAGATCTCAGCCACCCAAGTAGTGAGGACTACAGGCATACATCACCATGCTTGGCTAATTGTAAACATTTTTTGTAGAGACAGTGTTTTGCTAATGTTGCCCAGACTGGTCTCATACTTTTGAATGGCCTAAGTGATCCTCTGTTCCCGGCCTGCCACACACTGGGATTACTGGCATGAACCATCATACCTGGCCTTACTTTTAATTTTTTAAAGAACCTCCAAAGTCAGGCCAGGCACAGTGGCTCACGCCTGTAATCCCAGCACTTTGGGAGGCTGAGGCGGGTGGATCACGAGGTCAGGAGATCGAGACCATCCCGGCTAACACGGTGAAACCCTGTCTCTACTAAAAATACAAAAACAAAATTAGCTGGGCATGGTGGCGGGCACCTGTAGTCCCAGCTATTTGGGAGGCTGAGGTGGGAGAATGGCGTGAACCCGGGAGGCGGAGCTTGCAGTGAGCTGAGATCGCACCACTGCACTCCAGCCTGGGCGACAGAGCGAGACTCGTCTTAAAAAAAAAGGGCCTCCAAAGTCTTTTTCGTAATGGTGTACTAGTTTATAATCCTACCAGCAGTGTAATAGCCATCCTAACTGGAATGAGGTGGTATCTCATTGTGGTTTTAATTTTCATTTTAAGGTGTTTTTTTTCTGTATATTTATGCATCTAGTTGCTTTATATCTCTTGTTGAAAATACTAAAATTAAATTGCTTTGGTTCCTCTTCCAAGGCATTTTCATTTTCAAGATTGTTGTTGGCATGTAAATTTTGTGATTAATTTTTCAAAAAATCTCTTGAGATTTTGATTAAGATTACTTTGAATCTGCAGATCAATATGAGAGACTTGACATCTTAACAGTATTGAGGCTTATCTAAGGAGAATTGTACAGTATGGCTTTCCACTTTTTAAGGTCTTCTCTAATTTTTCTTAGCCATGTTTTACAGTTTTCAGTGTAGCGATCTTACATAGCCTTAGAGTTATTCCTAGGTCCCTGGTATTTTTTAATGTTACAGTATTGACTTTTTAAGTTTTATTTTCTAGTTGTTGCTAATATAGAAATACAATTGATTTTAAAGTATTGGCTTTGTATTCGGAGACCTTGCTAAATTCACTAGTTGGTTTTAATAGTATTTTAGTAGATTTCATAGTGCTTTCTATACATACCATTATGTCATCTGTGAACAATGACAGTTTTGCTTCATCCTTGTGCTTTTTATGTCTGAATACATTGGCTAGGACCTCCAGTACAAGGTTGAATAGAAGTTGTGGACGTGGACATCTTTGCCTTGTTTCTGATCTTAGGTATAAGGATTTAATAATTCACCATTGAGTATGATATTAGCTCTAGGGTTTTTTTTTAATGTTCTTTACCAAACTGAGAAAGTTTCTGTCTGTTCCTAGTTTGTTGACAGTTTTTATCATTAACAGGCTTTGAATGTTGTCAAATGTTTTTTCTCTATCTATTGAGATGATACGGGTTTTTATTTTGTTAATGTGGTAAATTATACTGATTTTTAGAAGGTTAACCTTTCATATATACTTGGTCATGATGTGTTAATCCTTTTATGTATTCTTGTATTGAATTTGCTAATGTTTTGTGGAGAATGTTTTAATCTATGTTCATAAGGGATGTTGTTCTGTAATTTTCTTTTCTCATAATGTTTTAGTAAGTTTGTATCAAGATGATGCTGCTGGCCTCATCAGATGACTTAGGAGGTATTCTCTTCAACTATTTTCTGACAGAGTTTATGTAAGATTGGTGTGGTGTCTTCCTTAAATGTTTGATAGAATTCACTAATGAAGCCATCTGGACCTGGAGCTTTCTTTTGGGATAGGTTTTTAATTGTTTGAAATTTTTATTTCTTTTAGTTTGGTGAATTTTGTTTTTAAAGGGTTCTTGTTTCATCTAATTTGTTTATTTTATTGTCAAAGTTGTTTATACTAATCTTTTTATCTTTTTAGCATCTATAGGATTTGTAGTAATATTTCATTTTCATTACCAGTATTGGTGATTTGTGTTTGGTGTTTTTTCTGTTTTTTCCTTGATCAGTCTTGTGAAGTGTATTAATCTTTTCAAATAATACTCTTTTGGTTTCATCCTTATAGTTAATATCTTTATCATATGGTGTTTGATCAAGGAAGGTAGCCTCTATGATTTTGGTTTGAATCTGTTTTTATATTTAAAAAAATTTTAAATATATGTGGTCTAATTCATGATTAATCCCCCCTCACTTTTTCATGTCCCATAATTATATGTTCAGATCATCTATGTCCACACTCAATTTGTATCTGTTTTGATCTTATTTTTTAAAGAGAGAGGGTCTTGTGTTACACAGACAGGAGTGCAGTGGTGTGATCATAGCTCACGGTAACCTCAAATTCCTGAGCTCAAGCCATCCTCACGCCTCCTGAGTAGTTAGTACTACAGGTGTGCACCACCACTCCCAGCTATTTTTTAAACAGTTTTTTATAGAGATGGGTTGTTGCTGTGTTGCCCAGACTGGTCTTGAACTTCCAGCCTCAACTGATCCTCTTGCTTCAGCCTCCCAAAGAGCTGGGATTACAGGTGTAACACTATGCCTGATTGTTCTGATCTTTTGATTTCTGAGAGGATGTTAGTTTCCATTTGTGGTTGTGGATTTGTGTTTCTTTTTGCCTTTTTGTCCTGTTGGTTTTTACTTTCTGTATTTGGAGCCCTTTTTTTTCAGTTGTACTACTGTATCCTCTTGTGGTTTTTATTAATATGAACTCATTAATACATTTTATATTAATACAATTATTTTGAAATCCTTTCAACTTGAGTTCTAGTTTGTCTCATGTCAATACTGCCTCGTGTAACTTTCTTCTTTTTATTTATCTGACATATATTTCTAACTAAACAGCACCTATCTAGACTAGAGTAAGACCCAGACTTAAGAAAAAAGGCAAATTTAAATTATTTACAATTTTTCCTCTAATGCCTTTCTCCAACACCACCAATCCTCCATTCCTGGATATTTGCTAACACTCCTGCCAGCAGGGAGAGGCTTTTGCAGAAGGGTCTACATTTCTCTCTCTGCTTTCAATATCTTTTGTAGGATAAATAAAAGCAGTACTACCCAGCTAGTGCTGTGGGTGGCAAGCCACCCAGGTGCTGGGGCAAGAGACTGAAGGCACAAGCTGTTCCAGTATAATAAAGAAAATGTATGGAACAAGAATAGTTATACTAGAAATAGAATGTAGATATGATTACATATGAATATTATTAATCATTAGTTTGTAGCATTACTCTTTATTCCAATGTTATAATAATCTGTCTTCTACAATTATAACCTAGGAAAAACCAGGCCATACAGAGATAGGAGCTGAGGGGACATGGTGAGAAGTGACTAGAAGATAAAAGTGTGAGCCCTCTGTCATGCCCGGATAGGGCCACTAGAGGACTCCTTGGTCTAGCGGTAACACCAGTGCCTGGGAAGGCACCGTTACTTAACAGACCTTGGTCTTGTGGTAGTGCCAGTGCCTGGGAAGGCACCGGTTACTTAGCAGACCAGGAAAGGGAGTCTCCCTCTTCCCCGGGGGAGTTAGAGAAGACTCTGCTCCACCACCTCTTGTGGAAGGCCTAACATCACTCAGGCCCACCTGCAGTCATCTGGAGACCTAAATGTCTCCCTGCGATGCTATGCTTCAGTGGTCATGCTCCCGGTCCACTTTCACGTTCCACCCTGTACACCTGGCTCTGCCTTCTAGGTAGCAGTAGCAGAAGCAGAATTAGTGAAAGTATTAAAATCTTTGATCTCTCCGAGAAATGCATAGAAGAAATAATGACGTAAGCTGGCCCCTCTCTGTCTCCACCTAGGCTACCAAATAGGGAAGGGCCGCCTGTTTGTTGGACACATGACTCACATGACCTTACCTATCACTGGAGATGACTCACACTCCTTACCCTGCCCCCTTGCCTTGTGTACAATAAATAACAGCACAGCCAGGCATTCAGGGCCACTACCGGTCTCCGCATCTTTGTGGTAGTGGTCCCCGGGCCCGGCTGTCTTTTTTTCTATCTCTTTGTCTTGTGTCTTTATTTCTATGATCTCTGGTCTCCACACACAAGGAGAAAAACGCACAGGCCCTGTAGGGCTGGACCCTACAAGTGCAGCAACTTCCCCCTATGTAGCATGCCTTAAATTTCATTTCTGCATTAATGATTTTATTACATCTAGTTCAGAAACGAGAAAACGAATTTTACAGGATACATACCTGTAGCAGAGTGATTGGTTTCTAGATCTCTATTCTTAGGAGGTATGAGATCTCCATCTTGACCTCTCTGCATACTGTGAGGTTTCAGACCCCATAGTGCCGGCTCAGTAAATGTGAAATTTGCATTTTGGCTGTTGTCATCAGTATCTTTTCCCCCTCTAACTTGTGGAATATATATGTCATGTATTACTAGAGGGACACCTGGATAGAACTTCAAATAATAGTAAATCAATTCAAGAGAAAGTTACTCCCTGCTTTTAGTCTTTCAGTTCCTTGGATGATCATGGGGAAATCCTGTGTGAGTTTTTTTATTTTTATTTTTTACATTTCTCAAATGCTTGATTATACCTCCCTCCTCCCTTTTTATAGACAATGAGCTAGGCTCGAGCTCACTGCCTTCTTGGTAGGCACCAGAATTGAGCTAGAATTTAGTACATTTGTTTTGTTTTTCTTTTGTTTTTGGATAACTTTTTTTTTTTAACAGTAACTGTTGATTTGCCACTGAAAAGTAGTGTTTAAATTTTGCCTTACAAATTCTTATTTTAACAAATTAAATGAGTTTTAAAGAAAAATATTAAATACAGGTAGGATAAAAGAGTGTGACAAAATTGAGAGCCTGATACATTTGGGAGATTGCATGTGCCCTGGTTGAGAAGGTGGTATGGGAGTGAGTGAAACTTGGGAGTCACTTCTCTGGCATTCCAGGCTCTTCATTTATTTTTGTTTTGTCTGTAGTACTAACCTCTTGGTTAACAAGTGTTTATGTTTTGTGCAGAGAGCTGTGTCCTGCAGATACCGTGAAAAACATAGTGTTCTTCCCTTTGTAGTCTTGGTAGGCAAGACAGCATGTGCCTGCAAGACACCTGGTGCAAGTGTGTACCATGGTAAATGCTATCGGAACAGCAAGGACCTTGTGTTGTCAGAGGAAGCAGAGGTCATCTCTGGCTGGGGGCTTGAGGCTTGGCTCAGGCTTATATTTTATCTGAGGCGCCTTTCTCCCTTTCATTTTGAATCTCCCTTCCTAAGTCTACATAAATTTTTTGGGAAAAGGGGCATTTCTTTGTAGCTGTTACTCTAAGAAGCACTGTGTCCAGAAGAAAGAACATCACACTGGCCCTGGGAAGACAGAGTGGCTGCCAGAGTTCTAGTTCTAGCACACCTGTTTTCGGCTGGATAACTGCTTAATTGTTTCAAGTCTCAATTTCTTCATCTTTCTTGGTGATGATAAAACCGTGTGTCTTTCTTGCTTCATAAGGCAGCCCATGGGAGGGCCATTTGTGATGTTCATTTGCTTATCAATATTATCTTCACTCTATTATTTGTATTTGAAATACTGATAGGGATGATTCTGAGGGTATTTTAAGTGTTTAATTATTTTTTTCCTATTTTTTTCTAGGTCTTGATGCAGAACTTTATTATGTGAGAAATGACCTTATTAGTCACTACGCTCTATCCTTTAATCTGTTAGTACCCAGTGAGACAAATTTCCTGCACTTCACCTGGCATGCGAAGTCCAAGGTAAGAGAGTGACTAACCACAGACATCATGACAGGGTCACCCAGCCACAGAGGCAAGGGCTATGTTTGAGGACTGGGCTGCCATCTGTACCGAAGGGTCGGCCGGTGATGCGATATAATAGTACTGTTTTCAGATTTATATTTCAAATACTTGGCCTATTCCTCTAAAATTTCTCGAATCCTTTAAAACGAAGGTGGCTGTCATTTAATTGATTAGCATATGACACAACACTTACATCCTTTTAGGCTCTTCAAACAGAGATCCAGACCTAGCTTGAAAAGGGTGAATTTGGACCCAATGATGACAGTGCTGCTGTGGTGAAATGATACGGGTGTAGGGGTGGGGATTGGTAAGACAGGCCTTTTAGACATGTTGGACAGAATGGATACAGTTCTCCCACTCATGGAGAAACAGTTTAAGAAAGGTACAGCAGATGCAGCCACCCATGTGTCCTGTGGCGAGGCTTGTTTACTCCTAAGGGCTAAATCCAATCACTTAAGAATCTCTCGCCTGGGCTACTTGTTGCTGAATTCTTCACATTTGCTCTGACTGCCTGGGTCCCTCAAACTTAGTAAGTTTTCTCCTAAGTCAGAGAGTCGGAGGCTGAGCCTGGAGGTGCCTCCTATACCCAACCAACTTCAGTTTCTTTCATTGACTTTGTATATAGGCTTTTGAATAGGATTTTATTTAGGAAATAAAAATAATCTTGCTACTATAAATAAGAATACCTATTGTAGAGTTGTTTTTTAAAAAGTATTATAGAGTAGCGTCTGTCATGATATTTGCTGCAAGTTATTTAAATTGGCCACTTTAATATAGATTTTTTTAAATCTTCATTTTTTTTCTACTTAGAAAACAACAATGATTTTTGGGAAATTCAAATATTACAAAAATGTTTTAAGAACTCTAAGACTAGGCCTGGCATGGTGGCTCATGCCTATAATCTCAGCACTTTGGGAGGTCGAGACAGGTGGATCACGAGGTCGGGAGATCAAGACCATCCTGGCCAACATGGTGAAACCCCGTCTCTACTAAAAATATGAAAATTAGCCAGATGTGGTGGCGCACACCTGTATTCCCAGCTACTCAGGAGACTGAGGCAGGAGAGTTGCTACCCGGGAGGTGGAGGTTGCAGTTAGCTGAGATTGCACCACTGCACTCCCTCCTGGGCGACAGAGTGAGACTCTGTCTCAAAAAAATAAAAAAGAAAAAGAACTGTTAAGACTTTGTAGTTCTGTATTCAGAAGTAATTGTTTATGGTTTGGTATAACTTCTTCAAGGTCCCCTTTTTTTCCCTTTTTAAACAAAAAAGGGATTTTTAGATGTGTATGTTGTATAGTACTTTTTCCCCTACAGAATAACTTATCTAGGCATCTTTCTTTTTCTCTCACTCCTTCTCTTTAGTGGTTTTATAATATGATATTGTATGGATGTATGCTATATTGCTTTCTGTAAAGTACCTCATTGATGGGACACATGGATTTTTAATAGCATTTTATTATTTCAAACAATGCTTCCCTTCACTGTTACATAGTTTCCCTCATTTCATTTTGTAGGCAAAATCTAGGTAATGGGATGATGAAAACAATTGGTAGTTCATCTTTTATTGATGTTTCTACCTTTGCTATTTCTTTTATTTAAAAATTTTTCAACCTTTGCTTTTGATGAATATAGAAACAGAAAAAAATGTGTTAATGTGTATCCCTGTGTGTGTATATGTACATATATATGTGTGTGTATGTATATAAATATGTTAAGAACATCTTTGTTCAGAAGTTTTTGTGCACTTATGGCCTTATTTCTGAATAGTAAATTACTGCTAAGAGGTGAAATGGCTAGCCAATGCGTGTGCGTGTTTAAAACTTTGAAAGGTACTGCCAAATGTACCAGTGAATAAGTGCTTATTTTTGATCTTCATTTCCTAATACCAACATTTTAAGTATACTTGTTTGCCTTCCAATCTCCCTCTCCCTCCCGCTCCCCATATGTCAGTGTGTATTTTCTAAGAAAAAGGGCATTCTTTATACGACCAAAGTACAATGATCAAAACCAGGAAATTTGACATTATTATGTTATTATCTAATCCACAGTAGTCACATTTTATCAATTATCGCAACAATGTTCTTCATAGCCTAATTTTTACTAGTTGATGTCTCTTAGTTCCCTATCAGTCAGGAACAGTTCCGTAGCCTTTCTTTATGTTTTTTGACCTTAACATTTTTGAAACATATAGGCCAGTTATTTTGTAGAATGCCTCTCAGTTTGCGTTGTCTGAGGTTTCCTCATGATTAGATTCAGGAATATCTCTTTGGCAGTGATACCACAAAGGTGCTGTCCTTCCCAGTGCACAAGGTGCCAATTTGTCCTGTAACTGGTGGTGGTGACTCCGAACACTCTCCTCACCAGATTTCTCCCGTTGAGTTTTTCCCTTTATGATTAGTGTGTAATTTGTGGGGAGATAATTTGAAACTATCTTTTAACAAAATCTCATTCCTCATCACCCTTTCAACCTCTGCTTTTTGCGTCTGTTTTGAAACTAGTTTTGTATTTCAGCCTGTGCTGTGGTGAGAGCAGTGTGTTTCCTCTCCCTGGAAGAGGTCAGACCTACGCTGGATAACCATTCAGTAAGGCTGTTGTAGAAGGAATTCAAGTATTTCTGGAGTGGTTGTTACTGAATTTTAAGTTCCCTTGCAACTCTGAGGTCCAGTGTTTCTATGAACATCTTTCAGGCAGAGAAGCTTCTTATATTCTTCAAAAAATTGATAGCTAATTCTTTGTTATTATTCTTACCTTTGATGTTGATACATATAAAAACAAATAATAAATGTATTTCAAAATGGTGAAAGGTTTATTAGAGAATTCTGTTCTAGGTGCTTCTATTGACTTTGAGCAGAGTGTAAATATTTCTGGGCACACTTAGGAAAAAAGAATGCTGATATGAGAAGGTTTCCTGGGCAAGTGTATGGGTAGTGATTTGTGAGTACAAAGGCAATGTGGGAAGTGGCAGTCAGGACTGAACAAAATAAAACCTTCTTATACTGATTCCTTTAAAACAGTTAATATACACTGTTATTTGGAGTGAGCGCAGGGTCCTGACATTGCTGGTAATGGGTGTCTGAGTCTTAGGAGCCTGTTACAGGAGGATATTGGAGTGGGAGAGAGCAGGTAGGAGGGGCTCAGGTGAATATATATGTTTGAAGGGAAACCTGTGTTTGTGTGGTGCATTTTGGGTTAGGAGAAGCCTTGGTATAGCTGTAATTGTACTCCCATATCATTCACATTATTTTATAGCGCATAATTTCCAAGTTACTTCTTTGGCAGGTATAAATATCATTGTTAGTGCACATTTGGGCTGCCACTGTGGTATGATATGCTTTGTGAGGCAGAAGTTTCCTTATTTTTTTGGAGGGTATGACCATTTATTTACATGTCCAGGCCAGAAATGTAGAAGGGATCCTAGTTTCCTTCTCCTACACTTTCTAAATCTAGTTGATTCTCTCTAATAATTACATCTTAAATTCATTTCCTACCTCTCTTGTGACCCAATGCCTCACCCTTAGTTTGGGCCTTCATTGTTTCTTGCTGGGTTCAGAAGTGGTCTTCTAACTGGTCTCCTTTCCTCTGGACTGACCTCTCGTTGCACCCTCCACAAAGCCACCCTAGGCTTCTCTGTTGCTACCGGAATAAAGCTCTTGGTTTTGTCAGAGGCCTTTATGGTCTGGTCTTGGCCTTTCTTTTCTGCCTCCTATCTAGCCAGTCATTTAGTGTCATTTTTTTCTGTCTTGGAATTTCTTGAATGCTCTTTGATCTGTCACAGTGCTGCTGTTTGCCACAAATGCCCTTTCTTCATTCTTTACCTAAGTAACTCCTGTTTATCTCATAAAGCTGTGACCTGGTGTCACCTCTCCTCCAATGTGTCAGGTGCCCTTTTCTGTCTGCACGGTGCCCTTCTCCTCTCTCATAGCCCTAGTTATACTTTAAGAATATTATACTAGTTTGATTTTCTTTTCTTTCTCCCTCCTATATGCTGAGCACCTTAAAGGGTATCCTCTGTGCTTGGTATAGCACGTGGTACTTACTGCAGAAAAGATGTGCAGGTAGAAGCCACAGGGCCTGGCTCAACAAATGGGGAACTTCTGAGCAGTTGGGGCTTTTCAGAGTTGGAATGTGTGGCTTTAGGAGTGGTGACTTTCCTATTTCTGGAAGTGTGAAAACATATAGGCTGGGTACACTCGACAGTAATTGCACAAATGGGATGTTTCAGATATTTTACTCTTAATAGAGTGAGGTTATAAATTTGGAAAAATGAGTGGGTTGAATATAAACCTAAACTGATTTATACCTGTAACAGGTATAAAAATTTAGAGGAAAGTAACCATCTTATAATTTTTTTTAGTAAAAAACTAAGGAAATATGTCTGTGTTAATCTAGTTTCAGGCTTCAGGCACTATTGCAGTTCCCAATTCTAGGTAATAATCTCTGGTGATTTTAGCACAGTTGATTATGTTTATTTATTTTAAAAATTAATCTTATGAGTAGATAATATATGCACATAGTAAAAATTTAAAAAGCATAAAGGGTATACAGTGAAAAGTAAGTCCCCTACACCTTCTGGTACCATCCCTGAGCAATCCAGCCACTTAGGTCCCCTTGCCTGAGTCAGCCAATGTTGCCTGATTCTTGTCTTTCCTTTAGAAATAGTTTGTGTGTATATAAGCATCCAGGTGTATATGTATATATACATCTTTCAACAACTAACATACCACATACTTTTCTGCAGTTTGCAGAGCACTGAACGATATCCTGGTCAAGGATCTCTGTCACTTGATACAGAGTTGTACTTTTTCCCCCTTCAAATGGCTGTATTATTTATTATTATATGGTTGTACTTTGGTTATTGATCAGTTCCTGTGAGGAAATTAAGACCCAGATTTGGAAAGGGACTTGCTTAAGGTAGGAGAAGTAGGGTTAGAGGAAGCAGAAGATAGAGATGACCTGAAATGGGAAAGTCACACATGAGGGCAGGGGAGGCTTGATGAAGGGTTTGTCACCTGATCATTTAACCCTGAGGTGTAATCATGAACTTTCAGAAGGAAACTTTTCAGAAGGAAAATTAGATGAAGCTCTAATTACTTCATCGGAAACCCTCGGTTCTTTCTTTAAGGTTTTGCCAGAAGATGAAATATTTGCTTCCAGAGATCTCCTGGCTCCCTGGCATATGTCGGTTCAACATTATAGATATTTTAACATTAGTTTTCCCATATCACAGCTTCTGGTAATAGTGTTTCTCAGTGTTTACGCGGTTTTGTCTTGCCGCACAGATTGTGGTCTCTTCAGGGGCTTGAAGCTGTCTTACTCTAAGTGCATAGGTCACACATGCCTTAGCGAGTGGTCAGGAAAGACCATTGTGTTAATTGCATTTTGAGCTGGGAGTAGAACTCTGGTATTGCTTCTTTTTCACAGGACCACACACTTAAAAGCAGGCTACTGAGAGGCTTTAACAGATAATTAGTTTCTTCTGTATTCCAGCACATTCCCCAATATCCAGGAAAAACATGTAACTGTGTCTGTTGAGTGTCAGTAGCTTTTTTTTTTTTTTCTTTGAGACAGAGTCTCACTGTGTCACCCAGGCTGGAGTGCAGTGGTGTAATCTCAGCCCACTGCAAGCTCCGCCTCCCGGGTTCACGCCATTCTCCTGCCTCAGCCTCCCGAGTATCTGGGACTATAGGCGCCCGCCACCACGCCAGGCTAATTCTTTTGTATTTTTAGTAGAGACGGGGTTTCACCATGTTAGCCAGGATGGTCTTGATCTCCTGACCTTGCGATCTGCCCACCTCGGCCTCCCAAAGTGCTGGCATCACAGGCACGAGCCACTGCATCTGGCCGTCAGTAGCTTTTTAGATACCTGAAAAGCAAAAATTTGCCAGGATGTAGCAGAATATTCCCACTCCCCACCCTCACCGCGTGGCTGTTCTCTGCTTTCAGGAATTCATCATCATTTTCTAGGAGTTGCAGGGAACTTGTCCAGAGTTCCAGCAGACACCGCTGGAGGCCAGCGGCTGTGTCCTGTGCAGAGTGAGGTTTCTATGAGAAAGGCATTACTTCTAGTAAGTTCAGAGAAATTAAAGGGCTATTTAGCTGTAGACAAGTGTATTCACTTTAAATCTGTACTCTCTGTGTTCCAGAAGGAAATGGCTTTACTTGCCAGCTTCCTACTTGTAATTGCCATTTGTTTCCAAGTAAGGGAACATAAGCAAAAATGTTTATTTTTCAGTTTATTCAAATGTTTATATTTTTGGTAGTTTCTGTTTTTTTTTTTTTTTTCCTTTTCTTTTCTTTCTTTTTATTTTTTTTCCTTTTTTTTCTTCTTTGAGACTGAGTCTCACTGTGTCACCCAGGCTGGCATGCAGTGGTGTGATCTTGGCTCACTGCATCCTCCGCCTCCCGGGTTCAAGTGATTCTCCTGCCTCAGCCTCCCGACTAACTGGGATTACATGTGCCCACCACCATGCCCACCTAATTTTTGTATTTTTAGTAGAGACGGGGTTTTACCATGTTGGCCAGGCTGGTCTAGAACTCCTGGCCTCAAGTGATCCACCTGCACTGACCTCCCAGAATGCTGGGATTACAGGTGTGGGCCACCAGGCCTGGCCTGTAGTTTCTTTTCTGAAGTATTTTGGCTCACTCTACACCCTGATAAACAACTACTGTTCAAATTGCTTTGTCCCAGTAGACTGTACATTTAACTTTTGAGCAGATCTGTTTCATTAAAGGATTATTGGCAAGTGAGAGTCCTTACAGATTGATACATGCCCAACTAGAGAAAATTGGATTTCAATAATTGGAAATTTCTTCTCTAATCCCAGAAACTGCAGTTTTAAAATTTATATCCTAAAGACTACAGAGGGAAAAGAGAACTACCTTGTGAATGCCCCCCATTTTTAGACAGTTCCTCAAAAAAGGAGCCAGCAAGCAGGCGTCCACAGTTTCATGCTTCATATTCCTCTAAGCTGCTGATAACGACCAAAGGGGCTGCCTTCTCAGATCTCCTCCTCAGCCCTTTGCACCTCTCCCTGTGCCCTCACTGGCCAGCTACACTCACAACCTTGTGTCCCTTCCTTCTCTCCTCCTTTTCACCTTGCCACACTGAAATGCTCAGGTGCCAGTCTTACCCCTTTTTTAACTGCAGTTAGTGCCCTGGACCCCTTTGCTAGACCCTCTCTGCTTCCTTAGGGGTTCTGGTCTCTGGTCTGCTGCTTCTCTCCTTGTGATAACTGAGACCTGTGATAAAGGAGACAGCAAGTTTCTGGGGAAATAGTAAGTGTGGCTTTGAATTTGTTAAGTTGGAAGGCTGTAGGATAATTAAGTAGATTTGCCTAGTAGGTAATTGGACACTTGGGAGGGATTGAAGATAAAAGAGAGTGAGAGAAATGGATGATTAAGATATTCTGTCAGTGGTGAAATGGGCTAGAACCTAGTGTACTAGGAGAGAAGGATTTACATTTGGAGAGGAAAATGGACCTTTCCTTGGGAGTGGAATGAAAAGAATGGATGCTCTAACAGATCTGCTTGGGTGTTGAAAAGAAAGGCGAAAATGGAGTTCCTCTGTGCTAGTGGAAAGGGACAAAAACATTGAGTGTGAGGAGGCGGGGAAGGTCTGTAAGGTTGGAATAAGACTAGGGAAGAGAGGGTCAGTGAGGAAGGGATTGCTGAGCGGAACTAAAGGCCTCCCCTGAGACTGGAGGTCATAGTTGTGTAAGAGCTCCTTCTCTGTAGGATGGATTTCCTTCAGCAGTGCCGAGCAGCAGGAGTAGAGTAAGGGGTGGTCAGGATGCTGGAGCTGCCCTTTGAGAGTTTGGAAGGAGTGAACCAGCTGAAGGTGCCAATATGACTGTCAGTAATGTTGCCTTCTTTAGGGCTTAGGCTGTGGGAAACATAAAACTAGGTGTTTGTGGCTATACTGGAGAGAAGGGAAGTGGCTTTAACTGGCTACTGCATCCTGTTAGGAACACAGCTCCTGGCTCATAAATGTGCCTCATAAACTTTGGCTGACTTGGAGTGATGGAGTCAGAACTGGTTTTGTAGGAATCAGAGGTGGTGATGGGATCTTTGATAGAATGGCATTTTTGCATTTGTTTTGGTTATGAAGTAGTTCTTTAGTGTGTCAGGATATTGAATACTGAATATTGAAGCCAGGGAGAACATAGAAGGACACCAAGGCCTCTGCGAGTCCTGTGTGGGTCATTGGTGTTGATGGCATGAGAAATAGCCATTATGAGTAGAAGCTGTGAGCTTCAGCTGGGCACGGTGGCTCACGCCTGTAATCCCAGCAATGTGGGAGGCCAAGACAGGTGGATCACTTGGGGCCAGGAGTTCGAGACCATCCTGGCCAACATGGTGAAATCCTGTCTCTACTAAAAATACAAAAATTAGCTGGGCATGGTGGCGTGTGCCTGTAGTCCCAGCTACTTCGGAGGCTGAGGCAGGAGAATCGCTTGAACCCAGGAGGCAGAGGTTGCAGTGAGCTGATATCACGCCACTGCACTCCAGCCTAAGTGACAGAGTGATACTCGGTCTCAAAAAAAGAAGTTATGAGCTTCAGAGTAGAGGGGATTTGCATGAGGGCATGAGGAAGGGATGTCTGGGAAGGACCTAGTGATCCTAAAGAGTGTTGACCCTACTGTCTAGGCCCTGAGGGTCGGGTGTTATAGGAACTGAATGATAGAAGAACAGATGACTTCTGAGAAAGCCAGGTTGTGGGAGAAGGTGGGAAGACATTTGTGAAGAGGCAGAGAGTGTAGGAGGTTGTTCTGAATAGGGAGGTTCTCAGAATGGGGGAAGAAACAGAAGGCCTGCAACAGTGTTTTTGACAGACCCAGGAGGTTTCGTGTCAGAATCCCTGGGGCCAGCAGTGGGCTGATGATTATGAAGAAGGGCAGCATGGCAGTAAGGTGGCTGTTCTGGAATGACTGCTGATGCCGCTGATGTCTGCATTGATCAGAGGAGACTTGTGCCAGGCTAACAGTTAGGTGTATTACGTTAATGATCCTATTTGATCCTCATAACATGTATTACCCTCATTTTACAAAAAAATGGAAACTCAGAGAAGTTACTAATTTACCTGAGGGTCACATGGTCTCATGGTTCCGAACCCAGTTCTTGCTGGCGGTGCTGGTTTCTTTTGTGCACCTACCCTTCATGTATAGTCCTGTTCAGAGAGAGCATGGGTGTAGGGATGTATAATGAATGCATTCTTTGATGATGTATTGCTGGAAAGCTTGCTCATTCCCTGCCCAAACTTGCTTGACTGTGGCTCTGTAGCACCCCCTGGTGGCAGCAATGGTATTGTGGTATGCTAAGGTGAATGTGAACACTTTGTAGCCAAGGTACCTCTAAGTCACTGATGTGCTGCAGCAAGAACATTTCCTTTGTTGGGAATGTGGCACTTATCAAACACAGCCTTTAACAGTTGTTTATGTACCTATCTTAACTGCAAAGGAAGAGTTTAATGTTTGTATACCCCTACAGTGTTTAGCTAAGAGACTTTAAATACAGTGTGAAAGGAGAAACCCCAAGGGGAATCAAACTCTAGATTGAGCCCTTCTTATTCATGGGTAACAACGCCTTCCACCGTAGCCCAAGCGTAAGGGCCATCCCTTCCCTTATATCTGGGATGATACTCTTTCCCTCTTTTCTTTCATCTTTATTATGTACCATTTCATTAGCTTTATTCACCAGCATGTATACATATTTGAATATCTCATCTAAAAACGAAGAAAGAAAAGCTTTGGAACACCCCCCACTTCACCATCTGTCTCCCATTCTTCCAGTTAAGTTTCTTGAAGAATGGCTTATCGAATGTCTTTCTTCCCACTCTTTTCCCAACCTGCTGCCTCATGGCTCTGCAAATCTCAGTCTGCCACCAATGACACCTTTTGTGACCACCGAATGGCAGAGGGATACCATACGTATCAAGAACCTGTGGGCAGGGCAGAGAGTGATGTGAACTGTAGGACCTCATTGAAGGTCTTGATGCTGGCAGCCATTCTGAATTTCAGCTATTGCTTTGCAGTTTGAGCTGCTTCTTTCATGAACTCTCCATAGCAACAGAGCCATAATTATTGATGTTGATTGGTTCTATTAAGCCGCATTGGGTAGGCCAGGTATTGATAGATAATATTGGTGTTTTAGAGACGTTTCATGGGTTGCCTTTCTTCCCTCTGGATTCTGAATCACTTCTCAAGTTAAATGGGGATCTAAATATGAACTTCCTTTTTGGTGGGAGCAAGACTAGAGGATGTGACTTAGATATTCTATGAGAAATCTACCTTGGCATCTGCTTATTGTGTGAGTGGGTCTGCAGAGCAGACCTTCTTCTACCAGCCACAAGGAGGCCCTCCGAGCTTGGCTTTCATTTATCAACCAGAGAAGACATTGGTAGCTATTTATGGTCTGTCAGTTACATATCTCACCGCTCTGGTTCTTCACATCTGGCTCTTCATGGCCTCTCTGTCAGTGCTGCATAGTCGTCAGCAGGATTTCTGACCCTAGATGGCAGGTTTTATGGAAGAGTGGTGGTCCTGTTCTGGACATAAAATAGAGGGTGGCTTACTGGATTGAATTTTTATCCAACTGAAAATTCTTGGGACTATTTCTGACAATTTGGATTTTTTTATAGCTAGATTATTTGTACATGTGAAAGGCTCATGCATTGATTAGTTAATGAGCTAATTAATGAAGTCAAGCTGATAGTATCTTTCTTCTTATCACAGGTCCGTTTTGCTTATTTCTGTCTATTTTACAGGTTGAATATAAGCTGGGATTCCAAGTGGACAATGTTTTGGCAATGGACATGCCCCAGGTCAACATTTCTGTTCAGGGGGAAGTTCCACGCACTTTATCAGGTAAGTGAGTTTCTTCAAAGACAGAGTTAACATACTTTTTCAACTGCATGCCCTGTGTTCCCAAAACAGAAGTTTAACTACTGATGAGTAATGTGTATTACTTGATAGGCATAAGATGTGTAAGTACTGTGAAAAGTAATTTTTGTAAATATTTGCACTGTGTTCTTAAACCATTCTCTCTTTTCTTTCCTTCTAGAACTCTCTGTGCTCAGCCCTCCCTCTCTCCTTTTCTGCATTGCTGATACTTACCTCCACATGAGTCCCTGTGTCTGATCTCGTTTCGCTTTGATTAGGCACCACATTCCACCCTGTGGCCCAGATGGTCTTTGCATGGTCATATTTGACCCTGTGACCTGAAGCCCATCAGTGCCCTCCACTCCCATCAGCTGAACATTCCAGACTCACCACCTTGTGTCCTGGATCCTTTACCATCTGCCCCTGTCTGCCTGTCTAGCCTTGTTGCTGCACTTGCCCGAGTTCTAGCAGTTCCAGACTACATGAAGTTCTGATCTTTAAGCCTTTGCATGTGCTGGTCTCAGTATTTGGGATCATCTTTTCCTCTTTCTGCTTGTGAACTCCTTTCTATTAATCCTACTCATTCTGCAAGACTCAAGATCTACACTCTTTTTCCTGCCACCTTCTCTTTCATTTGTTAACTTCTATTCTTCCTACCCCCTTGGAACCTTATATTTAACTGTTTTTGCACTGATTACATTATCTAGCAATTCCCTTGATGCTTAGCATAGAGTATGGCGCAGGATAGGCACTCAGTACAGTCAGAGTAAGTGAATAAATATCTTATTTACACCAATTTAACTACTTTTGAACTAACTTCTTAGGCTCTTTAAGTTGTAGTATTTGTAAGAAATGGAAATTTTTAAAAATTGAAAGTATCAGCCACAATAGTGTTGTGAAACTTTTTCTGGCAGTCATATTCACTGTTATCAGTCACATACATTAAGCTTGAAGAAAGCACAGGAAGGCTGCTTAAATTTTTGTGGGCAGTAAAGGAATTTAGAAATGCCCATATCTTTAATGCACTCATACAGATGGTAGAATGATATATTTTAAATTTGTAGGAAAAGAATCTTAAAGATTGGGGAAAAAATTATATGCACTGAAGTCTGTTATCCCATTGCTACAGTTATGAATTAAAATCAGTTTCTATTGAGAAAGGTGTTGTTTTTAAACTCATAGCTGAGAATTGATCAGATTCATTTACAGGTTTATATTTAATCTTTTTATGAAGAGCAGACATGCTTGCATTTTGGTGGTGAGTTGTCTTTCCATTTGATCATGTAATTTCTGTTGTTACTACTGCTGATGTGTCTGCTAAGGTTTGCCTGACGATCCTTTAGCTTTAGTGTATTGGAATAGCAGGACTTATGAGACAAAGTGATATATTAAAAACGATGAGCAAAAGTTGAAAACAATTATTTCTTCATTGATGTCTTGGTTTGTTCTTTAATACTAACTTTTATATCCACAATGAATTAAATGCTTAATGTCTAGAGGTGTGGTAGCCTGAAGATTTCTAAAAACTTCTGTTCAGTTACTTTATTTAAATGTATTATTTTTAGTTTTCTTGCAGCAAAAATAAGTAATTCTAAAATGTTTAAAAGAATCATTTTGGGGCATTAATGGTGATTTTTAGAAAATGTAAAATATTTTTCTTATTTTTTTTAAACAGTGTTTCGGGTAGAGCTTTCCTGTACTGGCAAAGTAGATTCTGAAGTTATGATACTAATGCAGCTCAACTTGACAGTAAATTCTTCAAAAAATTTTACCGTCTTAAATTTTAAACGAAGGAAAATGTGCTACAAAAGTAAGGAATTTATTTACCAAAATATGTTTTACGTATATGTGAGAAGGTGAAAAATAGAGTTTGTTGTTTTTTCACAGATTTGATTATGACCAACTCGTGATTATAGTTGCAAGTGAGAAAAGAACACTGACAGATGAAGTTTTGAGATAATCCCAGATAGTTGGTAGCCAAGAATCTCACTCAGGCCTCATTCAGTCCATGCTTTCTCAAATCTTTTGTCAGAATTGCTAAGATGTTTTCCATTAGGAATAGTGCTAAAATGATTGAAGAGGTAAAGAAATAAGAAAAATCTGTTGGGACTTCTGAGTAACTATGTTAATTGTGTTTCCCTTATCAAGTTACTTTTATGCAGAAGCATTGCTCTGGGGTGAAGACCTGGGTTGGAATGACAGCTCTGGTCTTTTCAGGATATTGGTACAAGTTCCTTAACGTCTCTGAAGCTCAGTTTCCTTCATCTGTAAAATGGGCATAATACCTGTTTCAGAGGTTTGTTGTTTTTACGATTCATTAAATCTAGCCTAAAACTTAGAATACCGTATGTGGGTACTTACCAAAGTTAGTTTTTTTTGGTTTTGAATTATAAACTGAAGAAATCAGAGTGGATATGAAAGAGTTCCAGCATGCTAGGTCATAAATCAAAGAATTTTGGAGTTCTCCTTACAAGTTTAGTTCAACACACTCACTGTAAGTTCCATAAAGCTAAAGTGACCCAAATTTACAAGGTCACATAGGTAGAATTGGTTAGCATCTAAGATGGGGGTGAGGGGAAATCCTTAAAAAAAACCTCCCAAACCCTAAGTGCTTACTATGTTCTAAGTGCTTGACAGATATTACACCTGTTTAATCCCTACAGCAACCCTAGGCAATGGGTTCTGTCATTGTTGTCATTTTCAGAAAAGGAAGCTGAGCTTCAGAGAATCTAGCTTGCCAAGATCAGATGGCTAAGTGGTACAGCTAGGATGCAGACCTGTTCTGTCAGTCTCTTTGTTAAACTGTCTTTTAATAAATTTCCCAATTGAAATCAGTGCTGAGTGTTATGAAAACACCTAAGGCCAACAAGTGAGTTGTAATGGCTAATGTCTGGGTACATGCCAATAAAAAAGCTTCACTACCTTTGAATAGACATTTTAAGAAAGAAAAGCTAGCATCTTTCAGCTTTAGTGTTTTGATACAATTTTCAGTTCTACTATATTCAGTTATGTACCAACTTCCATGTAATTTTAAAGACAAAGGAGATTTCAGAGACTCTTTAGTCCAGTGTGGTCATTATATGTTTGATATAAGGAGATTGGACCCTAGGCCACCTAGGTTACCACAGCTAGCCAGTGAGGAGTATAAAACATTCAGTTCGTGATCCTCAGAGAGATGGACATGACTGTACCATGGTGCTTCATGTTACTCTTAAAGGCAGAATGATAACCAGACTTGGTGTGGCCTCTGGATCCCACCAGTGCTAATATCTGCTAAGGTTAATGATCAACTGATACTCAAAATGATCATATACCTTCTCCATTTTCTTTAATATGTGTGTGAAATTAACATTAAAATTCTGTGTTGGAGTAATTTTCTATTCTGTTTTAGACTTAAGTTTTTCTCTGGCCCTCTATTTATTGGTCATGGTTTTGGCCACCCTAGTCACCCAGTTCAGGCTCATGACTTTTACTTTGTTATGTGATCCTAATGTTTTTATTTATCTGGTTTTCCAGCCTACTATATTTAAAAAACTGTCTGCAACAGAAAACATATCTGTACCATATGGAATGTTAGTAGGTGTTACTAGCAAGAAAAGTTTCCTTTATCATATGAGGATGGCAATTATGGATTAGACAAGTTTTGTGACCCCATGACTCCTTTTAGTCTTTACATTCTAATGTTCACTGTGAACCTCCAAAGAGACACTATAGTATGTGGCATTTCCCAAACTTCTTGACCACAGGAACATTTTCATTGAGCATCTAGAAGTAACACCCATTGGCTAACAGTGGTATAAAATATAGATTGATGACTGTAGTGGTGATTATCGGAATAGTAACGTAGCTTTCATTATCTTGCAACAAATACCTGTTGCTGAGTTCCAGCAATGTTCTGATAATTATTGTAATTAAGGATTTTCATGGAAAAGAGAATTTCTAAAGCATCATTTATCTCCTTTTAAATTCAGAACTTGAAGAAGTAAAAACTTCAGCCTTGGACAAAAACACTAGCAGAACTATTTGTAAGTGTTAATGTATTATCTTTATCCATTATTAGAAATGAAAAATGGTTGACTGCATATAAACATGATTGCATGAAGCTTGGAGGCCTCATGGTTTCCAGTTTGTCAAATGATAATGACACCATGCTGTTATTTTGCTGGTGCTTTGTAGACTGGTGGATAGGTCATGAAACCTAGAATATTGACTATTTTGAGAACTAAAATTTATACGTATTTTGTAACAAGTAAGCTAAAAAGTTTTACAAGCAAGAATATCGTATTTTTGAGTAGTCCTAATTAAAGTATGACCATGAAATATATGTAAGATCTTTATTAGCAGAGGGTTAGAAAATCTGGCTTGCAGTCTAGACCTAATCTTAAGCTAATTTCATCCAGGTGAAAGTGTAAGCTTAAAGATACTATGTTACTTAAAACTACAGAGCAGATATGTGAAGTAGATTTTTATTTTTTGGTATTGGTTGTGTTTAGATACTATTACAAACTTCTTTTTTTCTTTTCTGACATGAAGACATCATTGGGTCTTACTCTTCTTGGGGTTGTGTTATTAGCAGTATCTTAAAAGGATACTAGATTCTCTTCATGCAAGTAGACTTTTAAAAAATTGTTTTTCGAAAATTTCAAGTATATAAAAGTTCAGAGTACGCTTTGATGAACTCCACGTGCCCATCCCCCAACCTCAGTAATGATCAACACTTTGCCATCGTTCTTCCATTGATTCCCTCCTTTTGTGCTGGTTAGGGGTGGAGGAAAGTATTTTCAGGCACATCCTAGGCATCAGATTATTTCACCCGTAAATATTTCAGGGTGGATCTCTTTTAAAAGGGCCTTAAAAAAAGAAAAAACCACAGTCACCTAATACCTATTCATTTTGATTTGTCACATATAACGAAATTAACAGCAGTTGCTTAGTATCTCCAATAGATAGTCCATGTTCAAATTAACCTGATTGTCTTAAAAATGTCTTTTTTTCCCCCCTGAATCAAGATCCAAATGAAGCCTACACAACTGTTTGGGTGATATGTGTTTTGTTTTAATCAGAAACCACCAACCCTTTTATTAATATTACTTGTTTATTGAAGAAATTATATCATTTGTCCCATAGAATTTCCCACATTCTGCATCTTCCTGAAATCATTGAACATGTTTTTTTTTCTCTCTCTCTCTCTTCTGTAAACTGGCAGGTAGATTTTGCACTTGATTAGATTTAGATCTCTTTGGTAAGAATGGTCTATAGGTGGTACTCTGTGCTGCCTATTTTGTCTTTTCATCACCTTGGGAGGCACAGAGTATCTGGATGTCCCAAAGTAGATTTTTTTTTCCTGTAAAATAATGTGACATATTGTCTACTTGCTAGAGTATTTCTGAAAAGAAAGAAAAAAACATTAAAAAAAAGTCACTGTTGCCAAAGTTTACTTTTAAAATTCTGGTGACTTTGCCCATTTCTTTTATGCTAGTAGGATATTACTTCTCACAAAGAGCAGTATTGCATATTCTTGGCCTCTGTCTGTCTCTTCCTTGCTCCCTCTCATCTTCCCACCTTTTCTATTTATTCAGCCACCCAACACCTATGGAGAGTCTGTGGTGTGTTAGGTGGTATGACTGAAGCAGAGGACTAAACTGTGAGCAAATAGACCCTGTCCTCGGGGGTTTATAATGTAGTGGGAGAAATAGACAAGGCAATAGGCAGTGATAACAACATAGCGTGGCAAGCTATGATATGGCAAGCACAGGGGGATTTGGGAACCCAAGGATAGCTTCCTGAGAACAGTGACAGCTCTTCTGAGAGCTGAAGGGTGACCAGATGGTGGCAAATGGGGAATGGGAAAAATGCATAGGGAAACCTGGAATTTGGAGGTAATTGAGCAGGGTACATCTAGGGGGATCTGCCCAGCAGAGCTGTATCCTCGGCTCTGCTCTGGAAAGTATTTGGACAGCGCTGCTAACACATACCTCCAGAATTCAGAATTTTTTTCTGCCCCTCCCAAGACTGAATAGCTTTCCCATGGCATAAGGTAATTCTTGATGAAAGTCATGCCTTCATTCAGGCTACAGCCAAGTCTAGCTGCCCTAGAAGTCATTTGGTCTCTTTGCGTTAATCTGTTCTGATTTATTGTTTGTTGATTGAAAGTTTAAATTTTAGAAAAGTTTTATTTTTCTTATTTCCATGTGTTTTTGAAAGCTATAACTTTTATCTTTTATCCCAAAGTATCCCCAGAACTCCAAACTTCTGTATCTGTCAATTTAACATCTATGCATGGAGATATGAGGTACCTAGTTAGTAGACTAGGTACTCCAAATTTAACTTGGACAAAACTCCTGATTTTCACATCCCCAACCTGCTTATTTTTATCTTTGTAAAGGTACCCTTATCCAAGCTATCGCTTAAGCCAAAACTTTTCATTCTTCTTTTTCTTTCTACTTTGGTACAATCCATTTGTAAGGTCCGTTGACTGTGTTCCCAAATCCATTTACTTCTCATCTTCACTGTAACACTCTTGTTCAAGCCACTGCTCTCTCCTCGAATTACTCTGGTAACCTTCTAACTCGTTCCCTGCTTCTGCTCTTGCATTCTTCACACATCATGCAGTCACTTTTTGTTAAGTGGCCGTGTGAAATTGCTTTGCTTGAAACCTTGCAATGATCCCCCATCTCATTTAGGATAAACCCCAAATGCCTCAAGTTTTGTTCAGTAGAGTTATGATGTGAGTACTTGTGATCATATCTTGCATGAATCTCCAGGCACACCAGTTCTGCTTCTGTTTGCATCTTCCCCTCTGCCTGCTTCTATCATCTGTATCTTTGTTTCTGTGTGTTTTTTCTCAGTTTGCTTCTGTGTGTGTGTGTGTGTGTGTGGCTGTGTCTATGTCATTGGGTTATTTTCCCTCTTGCTGAGGCTTTCTGTTTGTCTCTCTTTCTTATTTATTTATTATTTTTGAGACGGAGTCTTGCTTTGTCGCCCAGGCTGGAGTGCAATGGTGCGATTTTGGTTCACTGCAACCTCTGCCTCCTGGGTTCAAGTGATTCTCCTGCCTCAGCCTCTTGAGTAGCTGGGACTATAGGTGCACACCATCAGGCATGGCTAATTTTTGTAATTTTTTTTTTTTCAGTAGAGATGGGATTTCACTATGTTGGCCAGGCTGGTCTCAAACTCCTGACCTCAAGGGATCCACCCACCTCGGCCTCCCAAAGCGCTGGGATTATAGGTGTGATCCACCGCGCCCAGCCTGCCTCTCTTTTTAAAATAATAGAAAGCCGAGTATCATTTTATTTAATGAATAGAGTCTTTAAAAACAGAAAAGCAAAACAATTTCTGTTACTCTCAAAAAAGAGTAAATGTTTTTTTTTTATAAACTTGTGGACCCTTCTGTCACTCAGTCTTCTGTGAGTCAGTGGTCCCTGGCAACAAAGCGATGTCTGATCCCTCTAACCCAAACATCATTGTTGAAGGGATAGGAAGAATATATAGATCTGCACTGTCTAGTATGGTGCCTGCTAGCCACATGTGACTTTCTAACTTAATTACAGTGAAGTCAAATTAAAACATCAGTTCCTCAGTTTTACTAACTACATTTCAGTAGCTTTAGTTGTATTTACATTTGAATGCTTAATAGCCACAGGTGACCAGTGGCTACTGTATTGGACAGTACTCTAGAGAACATTTTCGTCACTGCAGAAAGTTCTGTTGGACAGCACTGCTATAGTATATTTTATGCACTGGTATGTGTGTTTTATGTATACCATTTGTGAGTGACTATTATACTCATTAGCCAAAAATTCTATTGAAAAATTCTTTTTTTTTTTTGAGTTGTAGTCGCACTCTGTCGCCCAGGCTGGAGTACAGTTGAGCGATCTCGGCTTGCTGCAACCTCTGCCCCCGAGGTGCAAGTGATTCTCGTGCCTCAGCCTCCCGAGTAGCTGGGACTACAGGCGCCTGCCACCACGCCCGGCTAATTTTCATATTTTTAGTAGAGGCAGGGTTTCACCATATTGGTCAGGGTGGTTTCAAGGTGATCTGCCTGCCTTGGCCTCCCAAAGTGCTGGGATTACAGGCGTGAGCCATCACACCTGGCCTAAAATATCTTTTTTAAACTACAACAAAAACATCAAAAAAATTTTGTGAACTTACACCAATATGCTACTGGTAACTGATCTTACCAAAGAATGGGCACGTGAAAAGAACAGAATACTTATTTGTGTATATTGGATCACAAAGCAGTCATATTTCTTTAAAAAGCTAAATGTGCTTTTTGTTTTTATTTCAGATGATCCCGTACATGCAGCTCCAACCACTTCTACGCGTGTGTTTTATATTAGTGTAGGGGTTTGTTGTGCAGTAATATTTCTTGTAGCAATAATATTAGCTGTTTTGCACCTTCATAGTATGAAAAGGATTGAACTGGATGACAGGTATTGTACACATTTTGGGAAAGAAAAAAAATGAAAGCAGTTATTTGTATATGTGTGGGAGCCCGTACATACCAATGCGCAGTGGTGCAGGGGAAGGAGGGAGGATGACCAAGCCCCAGCCAAAGGAAAAATAAGATGACCTAATCACTGTCTCTGTGTTTCTCTGATTTTATTTTTATTTTTTAAAAATTATGAAGTCAGAAATTTGTTTTTTAGTTGTTGGGGAAGAAGTGGAGAACAAGTATGTTTTTTCTATTCCCTTTGACATGACTCTACTTCAGAACATTGCCTTTTCAAAATAGCCCTGTTTCTTCCTTCTAGCTCTTCCCTTCATCATTCTCCCAACCTTCTCTTCCTGCCTCCATCCAGTAAACATTTATTGTGCACCTGCTCTGATTTAAACCATTGGTTCTCAACCTGGTTACACAGTAGAGTCAAGGAGAAGCTTTTAAAACATGCTAGTATTTGGGTCCACCTTCCAGAGATTTTGATGCAAGTGGTTTGTGGTAGTATTTGGGGATCAGTATTTTTCATAAAGCTTCCTGGATGATTCTAATGTACAGCCAGTTTGAGATATACTGGGTTAGATACTATGCTGAGTGCTGGGAACAGACAGAAATAATGATATACTTCATAGTTTCAAGATTTAATCTTTTGCATTAACCTGTAATTATAAAAGTATGTAATTTGATGACTATGATATGTATAGTAAAGTGTGTGAAAACAAAAGGTGCTTGTCCAGCCTCAGTGAGTCAGAGATGACAAGGAGGACATTATAGTCAAGTTAGGGTGAGAGGTACAGATGGAATGATAGGTTTATTTTCATAACACACACTTCTTGCTTCCCTCCTCAGTGATTCCCAGTTGCTGACTGAAGACATGCCCCAGCTTTGTGACTTCTTTGAAAGCCCTCCTTTATGTGGAGATGTATCACCATACTCTTTGAACCTTTTCTCCTCTTCTTGCTGTATCCTTACTTGCGCTCCAGTCAAATGATTACTTATTCCTCACTTTTGCCCCACACTTTGCCCTTCAGGACTTTTGTTCATTCTTTCTCCTTCCCATAGGCCACCTCCATGCATTTTCCACCAGTCCATACTTGGTCTACTCTTCAAATTCCAGCTCCATTGCTGTCTCTTTCATGAAGTCTTTCCTAAGCCTCCCAAACACCCATTTCTCTTTGTCTCTGTCTCTCTCTCTCGTAGCAGTTAT
The DNA here is from genome assembly GCF_043159975.1 of Macaca nemestrina. Classification (NCBI taxonomy): domain Eukaryota; kingdom Metazoa; phylum Chordata; class Mammalia; order Primates; family Cercopithecidae; genus Macaca; species Macaca nemestrina. The sequence continues at coordinate 36,821,232 of NC_092126.1, read as the reverse complement.
TGTACTTTTTCTTCTATAATTTTTTGTGTGATTGTCTTACCTTTAGAATGTAAGCTTTTTCCAGTTAGGGAGCAGTGTGTCTTACTCCTTGTTGAGTCACCAGTCCTAATTGGTCTTAACATACAGCTGGGAGGCATGTTTGTGGCATAAGACTATGAAGGGGAAGGGAGCTGACTGGATTCAGTACTTGCCCCTAAGTACTCTTTGTCTCCACTGTTTTATTTTCCATTTCTGTGTGGAGAAAGAGAAAAGGGATACGAATGAGAAGGAAGTACATATATGATTTGTTTCAGAATATGTTTTGTGTACATGGTGGTGGTGAAGTTAGGTTTAGATTTTTACAGGGGAAGAAATGGCATTTGGAAGCAATTAAGGGAACATTTTGATAGGACTTTGAGAGAGGATACAGGTAGAGAGGTGACTGAAGAGTATGACATTTGGAAGTCAGTCTTGATGTACCCAGAGAGTTTTCCTTGAATGCCTGCATGTGTGCTAGGGCTGTGAGTCCACATAGGCCAGAATTGTGCAATAACTTTCAGATTCCATGGGGCATCTACCTCTGCCTGCTGAAATAATTAGTTACCATCCATGAATTGGTGTTCCAGTTCTCTATAGTTTTCAGGCAAAAGTTTCCAGGCATTACTTCAGTAAAACCAACTTATATTATCACATGTTTTCAGAGCATAGCCTAGTGGTCAAGAGTATGGACTCTAGAGCCAGACTATCTCTGTTCGAAGCCTGGCTGTTCTGTTTACTAGTTTTATGGGCTACATGGAGTAAGTTATATAGCCTGTGTGTGTCTCAGTTCTCTTCTGTAAAGCAGAAATACACATCTAGTTAGTTAGGTATGTTGTGAGGTTTTAATGAAATAATACTGTAAGCTCTTAAAACACAGTGCTACGTATAGTAAATGGCATTTTTATGACGTTTTTAATAAAGCTGCAGTATGCTAGTAGTGATGGACAAAGTTCTTCTTCAACCCTTTTCTGTCCTATTAACAATTATTTATTACCTGCCAGGCAGGCTAACAGTGGTGACCAGAAAGCTCCCATCCAGTTATCCAACAGCATTTAAGAGACATCTGCTGCTTCTCACTCTATATAGGGGCCACTGGGATTACCATTTATTGAGTGTTTTCTGTTTACTAGTACTGTTCCAGGTACTTTATATATATTATCTTAACACTCACAGCCACCTAGAAATAGGCTTGAAGAGATTAAATAACTTTTTCAGGATTGCTCTTCTAGGAGCAGGGCAGAGCAGGTGGGACTCAGTGTTGTAATAGCTATATATTAATAATCCACTATTGTCATTGTATAAAGCACTTGCTCTGTGCCAGGCACTGTTCCCTGTGCTTTACATTCATGAACTCCGTTAATCCTCACACAGTCTGGTGAGGTTGGTTGGAGCCCATGGCTCCATGGAATTCCTTAGAAAGGGATGGTAGTGTTCTTCCATTCCAGGCACTTAGGAGCCACTGCTTGTTATGAACAGATCTCCTTAGAGGCAGAGAATTAACACTGCCTGAGATGTGCTCATGCCAGGGCAGTTGGAGCTCATGTGTGTGGCTTTACCTCTCCCAGCACTGCAAATTGATCTTTTCAGTCTGTGTTATGCCAGATGAGCCTGTCCTGGATAAGCAGAGCTTCTCTTTATATTCACCCTGAAGTCCTGCAGGAGGGTTGGTCTGCAGCGTGTCTCTACTGTAGTCTTTCCCTATTCGTTTGTGACTGTGGGAAAGTTTATTACTCCTTTGTGGGATGCTTGATTTTTCTCTTCCAGTTTCCATTGTCCCCACCACCGCCCCCCTGCCCTTACTGGTGATAGTTTCCCTTTAAAATCTTTTATTTTATATCTAATGCCTAACAGTGTCGGACACATAGTAAAATACACAGTAACTATTTGGCTGAACAACCAACGAGCAGAGGGAGGAAAACAAACATTTTGTTATACCAATCATTCTTTGGTTTTTTTCACAACGATTTGTGTCAAAAATGACCATTCTGTCTGGTTTATGTTTTCTGTTCCAGGGAAGTGTGGTTTTCTCTGGTCATTGATTGACTTAGTATTAATTGAGCTCTCACTGGGGCTCACTTTGGCCCACTTGGGGCTTCTTGTGCCAGGCACTGGCTTAAGTGCTGGGGAAGGAGAGGTGAATAAACAGGCACTTGGCCTGCCTTTGTGGAGTTTATAGTCTGATTGGGTGAGACAGACATTAAACAAACAAAAAAAATCCCTGCTGGAATGTAGGGGTCACAATCTTTGTCTGTTGCGTTCACTGCTATATCTCTAGCACCCAGTACAGTACCTGACATGTAGTAGATACTTAATAAATATTTGTGGAATGAATAGATGAAGTGGAGTTACAGAGAAAAACAGAAAAGTACAAATTGTAGTAAGTGTTTTGAAGGAAAATTATGATCTTTCCCAAAGTTCTGACTTCATTCTAAGACAGGGTTAGTATCTCCATACATAATTTTACTTGCTTTTGAAAATCAAATGAGATAATTTATTCAGATTGATAATTTATTTAGACTGGCTATAAACTATTAAGTGCTGGCAAATATACATTTTAATCTCATTTTCTACCTCTTGTGATATAGCTGTGTAGGTGTTGACTTTAATGGATGTCAGGGGTAGGTCCCCAATTGCTTCTTGCTTCACTCGTAACAGTAAGTCTTGGATTCCAAAAAAAAATTTTGTTCTGACCACTTAGCATAGTGCTTTGCTTATTTTAGGGACCCACTTAATATCTGTTGAGGGAGTGAAAAATTGACATAGATGTCCCTGTAACACCTTTGTGTGCCTACAGGCTTTTCAAAAATTCTGAGGTAGCACAAGAGTGCCACCTACTGTTCAGTTAATGGAGAGAATGTGTCTGCGCACTTAAGTCATCAGTGATGTTGGTTGTAGATATATAAGTAGTATTTTCACATATCTCATACAATTTGAGCCTCACAAAAATCCTGTGAGGTAGATTATCTTAATCCCATTTATTTCCTTCCCTTTTGAGGATGGTAATGCTCCTCTTCCCTCCTCATTATTGAAGTCTGGACTTCTAACAGCTTTGATATCTGGTTTGATTTTTGAGTGGTACTCAGCTGTAAAACAGAGTCCTGTAATTGCTTTTTGTTCTAAGGACTGGGGATGCATAATATTCACATAATTAATATAATTATAGTATATATAGATTAGTAATAATAATTTATGAATATATGTTTGAGGGCCAGGCACTAAATGCTTTACTTACTTATTTTTCATGTAATCGTTTTAGCAATCTTACCAGAGGATAGTATTATGCACATTCTGTCCACAGGGAATTTGAGGTTCCAGAGGATTAAACAGTTTGTCCTAGGCCGTACAGCTAGTAATCAATGATACTGGCAGTTCTGACTTCATGGTTTATGCTCTTCATCTCTTTTCTATATTGACCTATACCCACTGCATTATAAACCCATATAGATCAATTCTGGAATAACATCGAGCCTAAGAAGCTCTTCCAGCACTCTGACCAGATGATAGCCTAATGAATCTTTATTATAGTCTCTTTGAGTTGCAAAGTATCTTCGCAGAGTTGCTGGGGAAACAGGGCTAACTGCAGCTTCACAAGAAGTATCAGGTTGGTGCAGTAATTCCAGTTTTTTTTTCGTTAAAAGCAATGGCAAAAACTGCAATTTGCAATTTACTTTTGCTCCAACCTGATAGATAACCTAAAATGATAGACATATTCAGGGAAGGCATGCTGGAGGGGCATTTCGTTAGGCAGACATGTATCTTGAGATCCATGGTTGTGCTGAGCAGAATGGCTTGCATATTATAAGTGCGCTCTAAATGTTTATTGCAGGACCTTCCTATCTTAATTTTTGCTATGACTTTCTACAAATGTTTTGGTTACAATAGCAGATAGTAATATATTGTATTAGTAGCAATAAAAAGGCTACATAAAGACTTACGATCCTCATTGCCTGGATGTTACATATTTACATTTTTCAGTTTTCTGTATGGGCTCTTGAAATTGATAGAATACACTTTCATATATAAATGTTATAGATTATATAGCAGCCCTTTGTCATTTTGTGTGTGTGTGTGTGTGTGTGTGTGTGTTTTGTTTCAGAGACAGGGTCTCACTATGTTGCCCAGGCTGGCCTCAAACTCCTGGACTTTATTATGTATTTTTTAAAATCACCAGTTTTTGAAAATACAGACCTATTATGTGGGAAGCGGTCAGTTAAAAGATTTTGCATATTAAGGAAAGTTGGAGACTTGATTGGGCACTGCTGATCCTGTAGCTAAGAGAGACATTGAAAGATCTATCCTGCCATCTGGTTTCACTCTTCATGCTGAATTTCTATGTTTCATGTCTCCACTGCTGCAAAATTATAAGAACTAAGGCAGTGAGACTGAAATGTACCCAAGAGACAAGGTTTCTCCCCCCGAATAGACAAAACTGCATGCTTGAGCAGCATTACTTTGCAGTAATCTTGAACACAACAGTATTTGAACCTGTCATCTTCTTAGTGTTGTGTATTATTTAGAGAATATGGTGTAATGCTTCAAGTACTAGAGATTTCCCAGAAGTTGGATAAAAAGGAGGGATTGGGGAAGTAGAAGCAGCAAAATGTATTGTGATTAAATGAACTTAAACCAAATTTGATACTTTTTTTTTTTTTTTTTTTTTTGAGATGGAGTCTTGCTTTATCACCCAGGCTTTAGTGCAGTGGCGTAATCTTGACTCACTACAACCTCCGCCTTCCAGATTCAAGCAATTCTCCTGCCTCAGCCTCCTGAGTAACTGGGACTACAGGCATGCGTCACCATGCCAAGCTAATTTTGTACTTTTAGTAGAGACGAGGTTTCGCCACGTAGGCCAGACTGGTGTCGAACTCCTGACCTCTGGTCATCTGTCCGCCTTGGCCTCCAAAGTGCTGGTATTATAGGCGTGAGCTACCACACCTGGCCAATACTCCTTTCTAAGCTCTGAGCATGTTGGCACATTTGACTTGGTTTGCTCTTCCTTTGTCTGTAGGCCATTTGATATTGGACCATCATTGAAACAACCCTGTCTTTCTTCTTCTTTTCTAAAAAGCAATCTAATTGAGTGGCACGGGCTCTTTTTTTGAGAGATGATCCGTAGTTCCCTAACATATCTTTGTGTGAAGTTCAGGACAGTTATCTGAGGTGTCTGAGCACTAGTACCTACATTTCTGAATAATTTTGATAAGCTGAACTTGCTTAATGATTTTGGAGATAGAAATGAAAGAAAAAATAGAGCTCTATAGGAGTTAGATTAAAATTTCAGTACGGAACATCATGAATTATTGTGGTCTCCATCAGGATTTTAGGCTGGTTACAATGGCTATGTGCATTTTATATGTATGGAAAAAGGAAATTTCTCATTGAAACTGACTTGTCAAATATTTCTCTCAAAAATTGTTTGCAGCATTAGTGCCAGCAGTAGTTCCCAAGGGCTGTCTCAGCCATCCACCCAGACGACTCAGTATCTGAGAGCTGACACACCCAACAATGCAACTCCTATCACCAGTAAGAGTTAATTTAATTCTAAAGCCAGTTTACTAAAGTTGTCTATGCTGCTTCCCAGTGGTCTTGCATGGTTAGTGTTCTTGTGAAACATGTTGTGTAAATCGTATCTAAAGCATGCAAAATTAGGTATGCTCTTCAACTTTTGCTTTCTAGAGCATTGAATGAAACATTCTAAAATTGAGGTGTCAGAAATGAAATTTAAGTTTGCTAGAAATGGTGTGGCTTTGGGGAGATTTCCATAGATTTATTATACTAAAAGGGCTACTAAGTCACTTCTGTAGAAATTCAAAAGGAAGATTTTCAGGTAACTATATTTAATTAACCATTGAGCTACATAAAGACAGAGACTTTAGATTGTGAGGAATTGTTTGATGGGCTTATGGGCCATGATAAAGACTACATTGTTTTTTAATCATAATAGGAAGTTATTCTCAACTGGAGAGTTGAGAATGTCGGATCTGATTTCCTTTTTTGGACTGGCATTTATTCTTTAGTAAAATAAGATGAAGAATATCTGTCCTCTACCCAGTGCCCTATTGTGGTTTTCTAGTACTGTCTCCCATGAAAAAGAACCAGGATTTTTTGGAGAAATGGCTGATTGCAGGTCTGGGTCAGGAAGTGAACAAGATAAGCCTGGGACATGTTGCTGAGTCAGATATCAAGGAAATAGCTAAGACTTGAAGAACTCCCACTGGCTAAAGATGGGACCATTCGATCATCAAAATGAATAATGACTATAATGAATTAAGATGTAAAATGTGTAAAAATGCACAAATTTGTAGCAATACCTTGTTTAACAAAATTGTTCATTATGAGAGGTAACTAAGGCTCCAATGAATACCTTACTCTACCAACTGACTACATGAACTGTATTTCAGGGTAACCAGATGGTGGTGGATGAGAGAAAATGTTTCTTTACAGATGATTCTCAGCTAATAAATGTGGAAGGAATTATATAATTAGAAAAATCGCATGTGCAACTCCTGATGAAATAGTTGATTCAGAAAAAGATCATCAGTGATTAAAAGGAAAATGGGGAACTCTGCCATTGAGGGATGAGGCTGTCACCACCTGAATACACTGATGAACTCAGTGTTACTAAAAGTAGGGACCTAGATATTTTGTACCCAAGGATATTATGTACCATTCATGGAGCGTTCTTTTCTCTCCCTACTGCACCCCCTACAAGTTAACCTGGATCTAATCAAGGTTATAGACCTGACTTACAGTTTATAGGAAATACTACTTGAAGAAGTAGAAGCCAAACATTTTCCAGGGTAGCCGACCCAGTTTCTTCAATAAGACAGTGGCAAGAAAAAGGAGGGGGAGAATGCATAATGGAGTAAACGAAATTTAAGGGAAATAATAATAGCAGCTACTCTTCCCACTAATGAAGAAAGAAATATATGCTTTTTAGGAAATACAATAGATGTGAAAGTAGTTTAAGCTACTCAGAACAGGCACATCATTGCATTTGATATTTAGATCTCAATCTTGGCTCATTAGAATGGATTCTTAATTGTTATATATGACCTCAAAGAGGCAGGTAATTGTTGTTATATATGCTAAAATACTTTCTTAAAAAAGTCAAAGGGGCCGGGTATGGTGGCTCACGCCAGTAATCCCAGCACTTTGGGAGGCCGAGGCCGGCAGAACACGAGGTCAGGAGATCGAGACCATCCTGGCTAAGATAGTGAAACCCTGTCTCTACTAAAAATACAAAAAATTAGCTGGGCATGGTGACTTGCGCCTGTAGTCCCAGCTACTCGGGAAACTGAGGCAGGAGAATGGCGGGAACCCAGGAGGCGGAGCTTGCGGTGAGCCGAGATCGCGCCACTGCACTACAGCCTGGGCAACAGAGTGAGACTCCATCTCAATAAATAAATAAATAAATAAATAAAGTCAAAGGAAATAAATTTATCTTTTAAAGATTGTTGCCATCAATAAGAAATTTACTTGTTTGTAATTGTGGCCATTACCGTAAGGAACTAGATAATTTACTTACCATATATATGCTAAAAACAAACACTTTTTAAAAAGGTCAATAGAAATACATTTGTTTACAGATAGAAAAAGAGGAAGAAAAAATTATTTGAAGACATAGTAGCCAAGAATATTCTAAGATAACAGAGCGCAACAGATCACAGATCCAAGAAACTAAGAGAACTCCAAGTAGAATTAAACATAAACATTCGCATGTACTCCACACACCTAGATAGTCTATCACAGTCAAACTGCTGCCAATCAGTGGTTTCAGGTGGTGTCAGCCTACATCCTTTGTAAAGTTGCCCAAAACTTTTCATATGGTTCTCCTGACAACCATCGATGATCATTGCGTAGGTCCACTAATTTTGAGGGGAGGTTTCTTCCCAATATCTGCTAAAGCTAATAAATCATTAGAGATGCCATTGCAACTTCTACTTGCTAACACCAGATTTTCCTTTTATTCTAACATTTTTTTTCTTGAAGTGAAAACTAATTTGTAACTAAATTCTGTTTTTGCTGTCATTGAATTAAGAATGAATGGGAATTAAGGGAACTTAATAAATTTGAATCTCACAATGGTTTTGCTAGGATTACCAGAATAATTAAATTGATTATGTATTTTGTTTGTAAACAAAGCCTTTGCAGACAAAAATAACTTTTTGTTTGAAACTTTTTGTTTGTTCAAACAAACCAACTTTTCAAATGAGATGTTTGAAAAAAATCTTCATTTGAAAAGTTGGTTTGTCATGAAATTATATTAGAAAATCTTTTGGGAGAAAAACTGTCCATAAGAGGGATTAAATGAAATTTCACAGGTCAAGCTTGTTTCATTTGGCTAAAAGGCAATTGAAGTGGTGGTCATGGTAATGCTATTTTTAGGATTTCTTGTTGCAGTTTAGAATTTTAACATTTTGGAATAGTGTTGTGGTGGGCGAGAAGACATTTCTTTAACATTTAGTGTGGGCTTCAAATAACTCTCCTAGTTCATATATATGCCTGTTTCCTTTTATGATTCTTACACTCATTCCTGCGACTTGAGTCCTGAGGTTCTAACTGAACTAGTTGACCCCAATACCATAATAAGGGTATTTATATTGCTTGGTTTGGCTTTGTTGGCTCCTTAGGTTATCCTACCTTGCGGATAGAGAAGAACGACTTGAGAAGTGTCACTCTTCTGGAAGCCAAAGCCAAGGTGAAGGATATAGCAATATCCAGGGAGAGGATAACTCTAAAAGATGTACTCCAAGAAGGTATTTATTATCTCAAAGTCAGTTTTTTAAGTATGATTTAATGTTACCACTATAAACACTTTTTTCAAAAATTTAAAAACTTTCATCTCGTTTTGTGTCTAAGATAAGGATAAGAAGCAGTGTATGGTTTTTCTCTTACAAAATTATTTTTATTTTTTCTTTATACTTTAATGTGCCTTGTACAACTTTGGTGCAGTTCTTTATTTTCAAGTATATTAAAGCATGTGTATTATTGTTTGCTATGTTTAAGGTGTATTATCTGTTTAGTTTTTATTTAAAATGATTACTACCTGGCAGGTCTCTTTGAAATATTCTAAGTTACCTTCTCTCTGACAGATGACTTAGGGGTTGTAGTGTAAGGAGTGGACATGGGCTTTGGTTTTGGTCCTAAGTTCTAATCCCACATTTTATTCTCTGTGTGACTGGAGAAATCACATAATGTCTTCAGTCTCCAGCTTCCTCTTCTATAAATTTGGACTGCGTTGTCATCTCTTAGACTAGTTATAAAGATGAGATGAAATTAGGTACAGTAAATGAACTAACACATAATAGTGTTTGCTGGGTATTAGTATGCTTCCCTTCCCCTCTCACTGGGCCTTGCTTTCCTTTTTGAGTTGGAGGATGTTGATTAGGGAGATGCTGAAAGAAGAGGACAGAAATTAATAATAAAATACTGCACTGAGCTCTTCATGTTGTTAAATAGAGAATTACTTTTTTACTCCCACCGTAATTCAGCTTGGAATGCTTTGGATACTTTTGAGTCCTCCTTATGTATTCCTTTGCTGGTTGGGACACATTTAGGTCAATCACAACTAAGTCAGGTACTTAAATTGTCCCCACTAGCAAATGGTAATTAATGGAAGCAGATTTTCTGATATGTCTTAAAATGCATGATCGCCACTTGTTACAGTTGACTGATTTCTAAGCATAACTAGTTTGCAGATCTGTTTGCAATGTGAAGAGAGTAAGTAGACCAGGTAGCATTTCCTAAAGAATAAAAAAAAGAGAGATCAGTTAATAATGTTATGTTTGCAGTTTCTTTTGGGCTCTGAGTGGGATAGAATAGGCAATCTGTTGTAGTGGTATGGTTTGAGAAGAAGGAATTCTGAACCAGGTAGAGTTTTTCTTTTTTGGTCTTTTCAGGCCCATAGTAGTTTATTTTAAAATTCTTTTGATTTCAGAAAAGAAAATATGGTGGCTGATTAACATTTAAAAAGGTGGTCAGGTTCACTGGAAATCTGATAAATGCAAAGAAAACAACAGTTACATGCGATTTTTTTTTTTACGTTAGACTGTGAAAAAGTAAAAATAATTTCTAGGTTGACGGGGGTATGGAGGAACACACACTCTTTTACGTTGCTGGTAGGAATGTGAATTGCTGTAACATTGTGGTAAAGTAATATGTACATACATATTTTTGTGTATGTTCCTTATATCCGTTGTTTTTAAGTATATGTAAATCTATGTTTGGCAGTAATATTTAAAAATGGGACTAGGTACTGGGAAGAGGAGACAGGAGATTTTGCAGCGCTGCAGTGCAAGAGAGTTACAAAGCTCAGTCAAGCAAGGTGAACTTGGGTGGAGAGAGAAGGGAGAACCTTTGTGAGGAAGACAGGTCAGGGTGTGTCGCTCTGTGTATTGACTAGAGTGTTTGAAGGTATTTACTCAGCTTCAAGCAAAATGTCTTAAATTAAGATTATCCAAAGTCTTTTCTGCCTGGAGCATACAAGTTACTCTGTCTCTAGGCCCCAGTGAGACCTGATACATGGATACAGACAACTCCACCTCATAGAGCGAAAGGCCTTAGAGCAAGCCTATTTGTATGCATGGCAGCCGCATCTAAGTGAAACTATTTGCAAGCTTATCTTTTAAATTGTGAAGGAAGGAAAGTAAACAATTTTCTAGTGAAAAAGAGTAAAATGAGATTGATTTTCAGTGATCATCTTGTTTGGGAGCTTTTTATGGGCAATTACAAAATTGGTAATAAAATCTAGGTGGATTTTCTTAGTTCATTTTTAATCACTCCTTCCCCAGCACCCCCAAAGGTCATAACTAACTTCTCTTATTACTATAAGAGTTTTTTGTTTTTGTTTTTGTTTTTTGAGACGGAGTCTCTCTCTGTTGCCCCGGCTGGAGTGCAGTGGCGCAATCTTGGCTCACTGCAAGCTCCACCTCCCAGGTTCACGCCATTTTCCTGCCTCAGCCTCCCAAGTAGCTGGGACAACAGGTGCCTGCCACTACGCCCAGCTAATTTTTTTGTATTTTTAGTAGAGACAGGGCTTCACTGTGTTAGCCAGGACGGTCTCGATCTCCTGACCTCGTGATCCACCCGCCTCGGCCTCCCAAAGTGCTGGGATTACAGGCATGAGCCACTGCGCCCAGCCTCTTCTCATGCTAAGAGTTTTTAGGAACACATTTTACTAGTGAACCAAGAGTCTAATTGGCTTGTCTGAGACCTTCTGAGGAGAGAGTGGTAGAAGGAATGGAACCTAGGACTGTCTGGATCCAAAACTTGTACCCCTTGGCCTTCCCTTGAAGCTACTTTTTAAGGCTCTGCAGTAGAGGAAAGTTCATTTTTGTCTTTTCGTCATTTCTCTGAGGCTAAGCCTAGAAACTCATAAATGCCATTGTGGATACTTCATTACTGAGCTCCAGTGCTCCTGGCTATATCATTAGTTTATTTAGTATAATTCAGAAAATTTTCATATACTTAGTTTAAATATGGTGTTTCTGAAAACAAGGTGTGTAATAGTTACAAAAAACTTTTAACAGTTGTTAAAACCAAAGATTTGGGTCTTTTTACTCTAGGGCTAGAATAATGTTGTTGATCACATATGCCCTTGTTATTTTTGTTTTATATTATATTGTGCCAGAAAGTTTCGTACTATAATTTTATGAAGGTTATATGATCTCATTAATTATTACTTTTCCTTTTAGGTACTTTTGGGCGTATTTTCCATGGGATTTTAATAGATGAAAAAGATCCAAATAAAGAAAAACAAGCATTTGTCAAAACAGTTAAAGGTAGGATCTTTTTTCCATAGTATTTCCGTGATGCTCTTCTGTCTCAGGTGGCTCATGCCAGCAAAATTCTATCTCAGTTCCCCAGTGTGTGCCATACCTTTTAAATCAATCCATGTTAATTTAGCTTAAAACAAAAATTATCTTATAGGAGCCTAATTGTTTTGGAAATTTGGGTGGTTCTCATTAGGTATAGAAAAACAGAAGTCTGCTAAATTAAGACATGAGACATTTGTTAGATATTACTCAGTTAATTGCAAGTCAAACTGCATCCACTTGATTTCATTGTTACTATATCTAATGTTGGTATACTTTTGCAGGTATAGCCATAGTTGGAATTGCTGGCCTAAGGGTGTGTACATTTAAAATTTTAATAGAGCCCAGGTGCAGTGCTTACACCTGTAATCCCAGCTACTCAGAAGGCTGAGGCGTGAGAATTGCTCAAATCCAGTAGGCGGAGGATGCAGTGAGCCGAGATCATGCCACTGCACTCCAGCCTGGGCGACAGAGTGAGACTCTGTCTCAAAAAAAAAAAAAAAAATTAATAGATATTGTTAGATTGTCCTCTAAAAGATAGCACTGGTTTATATTGTCATGAACAGAATACCTGTTTTTACTAAATATTATTCTTTTGGGCCATCATTTGAAATGTGATACCTAATTTTTAATTTATTGATGTATATAAGTTATTTAATTAAAGATTCCCTATCGAGATACTACAGTGTTACTTATGCAGGCATATGGCCTATTTCCTATTACTGGTAGATTAGCAAGACTTTAAAAAATATTAGAATTGTAATTACAACAGATACTTGTAAAAGCTTAAATAATTCTGAATTAAGAGCTGCATGCAGTGGCTCACAATTGTAATCTCAATGCTTTGGGAGGCTAAGGCAGGAGGATTGCTTGAGCCCATAGGTTCAAGATCAGCCTGGGCAATATAGCAAGACCCCTGTCTCTACAAAAAAAAAAAAAAATTAGCTCGGTGTGGTAGCATATGCCTGTGTCTCAGCTACTCAGGAGGGTGAGGTAGGAGGATTGCTTGAGCCCAGGAATTCAAGGTTGCAGTGACCCCTGATCATGCCACTGTACTCCAGCCTAGGTGACAGAGCAAGATCCTGTTTTAATTTTAAAAAATGATAATAGTAATTCTGAAGTAAGTCTTATTTGCTTATTTAGAGAGAAAGAAAAATGTGATGATTTATAGGGTACTTAATGTGTGTCAGGTCTGATGTAAATTGAGAAGGCATAGTAATAATTTCTAAAAACAAATTTGGCACTTTGCCTTCAGAAACTGAAGGGAAGACTAAATTCAGTTTTATGAGTAAAAAGCGATAAAATTTTACAGTTTATGAAGTTAATTTATAAGAATTGTTTCTAAATTTACTTAAAGGAATACATGGGAAGTACGAAGGGTTTATGTTTATTGTTTGTAAAAAGTTGGCTTGTGCCAATCTAACAAAAAATCTTTGGAATTGCTTTTAATTGAACAAAGTTGTTTGTTTAAGGCTGCTGCAAATACGTCCATACACACACACCTCTTTGATCTTGTCTAAATAAATGGTTTAACTTACTGTATCATTCAATATTTATTTTATTCATTCACCCCTTCCCAGCACCAAAAACACTTTTAAAGGGGAATATTTATGTTAGGTCCATCCCTTCTTGTCCTTTGACTGAGACCAAGTGTAAGTTAGGTCCCAGTAGGTTTTCTAACTGGGAGAGTTTACATATTACTTTTTGTAAATGTAAAATTTGAGCCATAAGGTTATTAAACAACAGCCTTTTGTTACTCTTTTCTCATTTTTTTTTTTCCTAAGGAGTCTCCTTAATTCAAATATTTCTTCTGGGGTTTGTAAGTATTCTATAGACTGTGTGGAACTGAGCTATTATTGACTTGTTCTGAATTAAGGCAGGAGGTTTTTATATAAAGTTGGGTTGATTTAGGATTGGAAGGGGAGATAAAAGGAAATAATAGTGATAAGAAAACACAATGAGTATACTTGGACTGTTTCACGAGATAAGACTTCTCTTTCCGTATATGCTTGACCTGTAGTCACTGGTTGTTTCTATGCTTTACGTCTGTAATTATAATGTTCTTTGTGAGTTGTGCGGAAATAAGAGAAAGCACAGTGAGTCCTTATGGGGGATAGAGGGGAAGTGCGTTGACCAGGATACTTGCCTCGAATTTGTTAGAGAGATAGCACCACATGACTGTCTCTGAGATTGATTATTTTGGAATTCTGTTTTTAGATTTTGTTGTAGCCACATAGAGCTGACCAAAGTCTCACAAATCTGTATGCTTTGTTACATGTTGCACAATTAGAAGTGTAGCATAAAATACAAAAAAAAAAAAAGTGTTTTAGAAAGCACTGACCTTTGCCTTTAGGCATAAGTAGAAAATTGGAGTTTGACTTTTAAAAATATTCATAATTTTTTACAGAGACTTCATAGATACTCCAGTATAAATTTCTGGAGATTGAAATTAGCAGCCTGAATCTTACACAGTAAATATTGTGAAATTGAATTCCATAAAATAAGCGAATCAGTTTGGGTTTATTGGTATTAAATTCTTATTTTCTTTATTGTAGCTACTAAATTTTTATAGTTTTGTAAGTAAACAAGTGCTTGTTTTTAAAAATCATTTTGTGCATCCTTGTAACTTTTAGAATATATTTAATTAGTACTCTTTTCAAATGTATACATCTTGAAGATAGACCTTTCGTTATGTAAAATTAAAAGACTATTGAGACTGGGAAAGGAATCCAAGAAAATGAGTTTTTCTTACTAAATGGATAAAAGTTATTTTATCTTCAATTGAGTTTTCTTAGATCATCATTCAAGCGTCCTTTGCTTTAATAGAACATGCTTATCAAAATTAAAAACTTGAAAAAAGTAAGTACAAAATGACACATTCTGAAATTACCATTTGTTGTACTTAGATCTCCTTACCAGTTGAGGGAATAGTAAAGTCTTTTTAACTGGGCGGGGACCTACAACTATTACTAGTTTTCAGTCTTGAAAAGATCCTACTAGCCCCCAGTAGTCCTGGCCATAATTTCATTAGAAATTATTTAGGTTATAGAAAGAGTAATAAAGGCACATTCTGCCATTTACTAAGAAATCCCACATTTTAAGCAGTTTGTAGACACGTAGAGTTTATTCCGGCACACATTGGTATGAAGCACCTTTTCCAAAGAAGTATCGAATGTTTCAGATCCTTGGCTTTTTGTCCACCCATTTTACATTCCTACAATAGTCTTAACTAAGAGAAGCTGCTTGGAAAGGGAACACTTAGTAGCAAGTAATGGAAGTGAAGCAAGAGAAGTGAAGTAGGAATGAGATTCCAATGGGTAGATGTGGAAGTAAATGAAATTTGAGATTTCTCAGCTTTGACAGTTCCACATTTAAAGACCAAATGTGACAATCATAGTATCTGAATTCAGTGGGATGGGTTTTATTGTTGGTTCAGCATTTTCCTAGGTGGGTCTAGAATATGAATCTTGGCTTTGCCAGTCTTTCATATTTCTTTCTGCCTCTTATTGCATTGGTCCGAAGCTTTATAAATTATTATTTAATTAATTTATTTATAGCCAGGGTCTCACTTTGTCGCCCAGGCTGGAGTGCAGTGGCGCAATCATAGCTCAACCTCCTGGGCTCAAGCAGTCCCCCTACCTCAACCTCCTGGGCTCAAGCAATCCCCCTACCTCAGCCACCTGAGTAGCTGGGACTACAGGTGTGCGCCACCACACCCTGCTTACTTTTTTTTTGTAGAGATGGGGTTTCACCATGTTGCCAGCCTGAGCTTTACAAATTGTTATTGCTGTTTTTACTACTGATGTAAAAATTCATTTTGGGTTTCTTTGAAAGGGTTTTTAAGAATAAATAGTATTTTATACTATTAAGTTTGTTTTAACATTTAAAAACTATTTTTTAAAATTCAAACTCACTTCTTATTTGTTTATTATTATTATTTTGGGAGACAGGGTCTTGCTCTGTTGCCCAGGCTGGACTGCAGTGTGGTGCAGTCGTGGCTCACTGCAACCTTGACCTCCTTGGCTCAAGCATCCTCCAGCTTCAGCCCCCTCAGTGGGTGGGACTGCCAGTGTGTACCACCATGTCCAACTAATTAAAAAACTTTTTTTAATAGAGATGGGGGCTTGTTGTGTTCCAACTCAGGCTGGTCTTGAACTCCTGGCTTTAAGTGATCCCCCTGCTTCAGCCTCCCAAAGTGGTGGTATTACAGGTGTGAACCACTGCACCTGGCTGCATTTGCAATTTTATAATAAGAAATATTCTTTTCAAGTAGTGGAGAAATTCCTTTTTACTATTAAGGTTGTGTTCCCTATAAGATGAGGAATCCTTGTGGATTTGTACAAATATTTGAGGGCCTAAAAATTCCTTTGGAGATGTAGACTTAAAGATATTGGTAAATTGCATTATCATGTTTTTGTTTCAAAAACTTTGACCTAAAAGTTAATTTGTTCTGTTTTGCTACTTTGGACCAAAAACCGTAAGTTTAGAAGCTAAAAGTAAAATGGCATAATTCTAATTTTGGTTATCATATGGAAGTTAACTAATTTTTACTACTGTATTATTAGTTCTTTTTGTTTGTTTTTAACCACAGAGAAGTAAAAAGAAGCAAGCAACAGAATATGCCATAATCTCCAATCATAACTTTTGTAGTAATTTTATACCTGTAATGTTTGTTGGGTTAGAAAGTATAAACAGAATAGAAAACGTAAATTCTCCCATCTTGAAAAGTAGCCATCATACATAAACAATTCCTTAATATGTAAGAAATATTAGGATATGTAAACACAAGTTGTACCTTGTTTTTGAAATTTAATATACCTTAGAGATCTTCCTCTGTCAGTACATATAGCCCTATCTCATTTTTTAAAAGTAGCCACATAGTATCCCATTGTGTCAGTTTAATTAGTTCTTTGTTAATGGGTACTTTGGTGGTTGAGTTTTTTGCCACTGAACAGTGCTCTTGTTACATTATACATAGATGAGCTTTTGTGACTATATCTGTTAACAGTGAGATTGACGATGCAAAGTATATCTGCATTTCAAAATTTTGTTACATGTTGCTTTCTCTATCTATCCAAGGTACTATTGATGAGCCTGTTTTCTCACGCTGTTGCCGAAACTCTCAATAGTAGATAGTGGAATTTTTTGTGTTTCAATTTGACAGGGGAAATGGCATCTACTGGTTTAATTTTCACTTCTTTACTTAGGACTGAGGCTATGAGTCGTTTTGTATTGTGTGTCATTTGTTTTTTTTTTTCTCAGTAAACTGTGTGTTTATATCCTCTGCCTCTTTTTCAAATTTTTTCCTTATTGATTTATATGAGCTATTTAAATAGGAAAAAAGGAAGTTAGCAATATATATGCCTTATGTGTGGCATATATTTTTCCAGTATGTTATTGCATTTTCTGCTTTGTTTATGGAAACTTAATTGATTTTAATATAAAAATTTCTGGGAAAATTGACTTGTTTAATGAGACTGCAGTAGAATTTTTATCTAGATCTATTTAGATTTACCTGTAACTTATAATGAAAACCTACCTACCTTATAGTCCAAGATAATTATTTACTAATAGCAGAAAATGTTAATGCCATATATGTAGTATTATTATTCAAGACAATTTCTTTTCTTTATATATAGATCAAGCTTCTGAAATTCAGGTGACAATGATGCTCACTGAAAGTTGTAAGCTGCGAGGTCTTCATCACAGGTGAGAGGAGAAACCACCAGCATTTTGGTGTTGAGCGTGGCAACGCTTGATGCTGCATCATTTTTATGTGCAGGACATTGTGATGACTTCTGAATTGAACGCTTTGTGGAATAGCTTAATTTTTTTTTTCCGAATATAAAAGTGAAATGCATTCTCACTGTACAAAACTTAACAAAGTATAAAGAAAACAAAGAATAGTATGTAAGCCCACATCTAGATAATCATAGCTAATCTAGCTAATCTTCCCAGAAATAATTTATACATTTTATGTGCATATTTCCCTTTACAAAATAGGATGATTGTTTACATATGTTAAAAAATATTTGTTATGAGATTTTGAACGTATAGGACCTCAAAGTCAAGTACAATAAACATGAATAAATTTTCCTTCTAGATGCAATGATAGTTAACATTTTGCCATATTTTCTGTGTTGTGTATGTTTATGAGATTTATATCTCTAGATATTAGTATCTATATATTCGTGTATATAAATATTTTACCATAAATTAGACATCTGAGTACTTTTATTGCATATCCAGCATTTATTTTCAATAAAAAGAATATATTTTTCTTTATAATCATAATACCATTGTTGTCTTTGACAAAACTAACATGCTTCTTAATTTAACAAAACAATGTATCTGACTTTTGATGTTGGCAACTGTAAATCCATATAGCCATTTAAAGAAGCTACATAGTGGTCCACTGAATGGACGTACAGCATTTTATTTAACTAATTTCTGGTATACAATCATTATGCCATGGCATGATTTAAAAAAAAATACTTATAGTTCTGTATGAAGACCTTTTTCTTTTTGTTTTTTCTTCTTTTTGAGACGGAGTCTCGCTCTGTCACCCAGGCTAGAATGCGGTGGTGCATCTCAGCTCACTGCAATCTCCACCTCCCTGGTTCACACCGTTCTCCTACCTCAGCCTCTTGAGTAGCTGGGACTATAGGCGCCCCCTACCATGCCCGGCTAATTTTTTGTATTTTTAGTAGAGACGGGATTTCACCGTGTTAGCCAGGATGGTCTCGATCTCCTGACCTCGTAATCCACCCGCCTTGGCCTCCCAAAGTGCTGAGATTACAGGCGTGAGCCACTGCACCCGGCCATGAAGACCTTTTTTAAAAGCTTGATATTGGTGCTGTTCACAGAACTATAACAAAAACTTCTACCGTTTGAGCCAGAAACAGCTTAAATATAACATCATAATGTGTGACAGTATCAACATTAGAGCAAGTTTTTTTTAAAGCACTATGTAGAGTCAACATAATTTGTATGTCTGCTGAAAATTTGATCACATATGTTTAAAAATAGAACTGTAGTCATCCCTGTTGGAAGATGTTTATGGGCTTCTGAAAAAATACATTTTAGTTTCTGTATAATTTAGACAGTTCCTTGAGTTCTGCTGAAAAATAAGGTGACTACCCAGAGTCTTACTCTTGAATTTGGTTATATTTTGGTTCATATTCAAAAGAATTTGAGGACCTAAAAAGAATGTAGCCATAGTAAGATAAATAAAATGATAATGAAAATGAAACTGAGGTTTTGGGCATTGTGGTGGTAGAAAAGAAAACCAATAAGCCAGCAGTAAGGAGAACAAATATTTTTACTGTAACTGAACATAAAACATCTCCTAGCTTCTGGGCAACCAAGGGTGAAGGAAACGCTAAAAGTTGATAATCGCAGTAGCAGAAGGGAAGGAAACAGTTGGAATATTGTCCTTTTTGGCAGTGTTGAAAGTGCTTAATGGTCTATTACACTGACTCTAGGGAGAAGGGCCAAAGGTGTTTAATCCTAGTGTATACTGTTACCCTATTACTTAGGTACCTAGCCAATGTTTTTACCCCAGTGAAAGGTTTGCATCACCTCAGCACAGACATGAGTAGCAGGGATAAGTGTAGAGAAAGCCAGAATTTTCCCAAGAAACAGTTTTATATTCACTGTAGCCCTAAAGATGCCTTGGCTGAAAAATGCTCAGTGCAAGCATTTGCCGTGTTGTGTCTCATGCAGTTTTAGATTGTAAGGTTTTGCAGCATCCCACCAGGATGAATTAGTAGTCTCAGGAGGTCCTTAGGGGATGACATGACATACTAAATTGGGGTTATTTGATACTGGGCATTCAATCTTGAGGAAAGTCTTGTAAAGGTAGGTTATAGCTTGATTATGCTTAATAGTTCTTCCTTCTATGAGGTGATAGCAGGACTCCTAGTTACAGTGAATAAAACACATTATCAATATGTAGAAAGTATATTATTCTTTCCATTTGCTGTAGCAGTTCATTTCATTTTTAAGGTGACCAGGGCCTATCACACATTTGGTTTTGATCCCTGATATGTATAGACTATTCATAGCTATATTATGTATTTGTTTGTTCATTCTTTTATTCTAATTCATTCAGTACCCATTTTGCACTTGGAACTGTGTTAGGTAGAAAGAATGAAAATGAAATGATCTTCAGAGATCATATTATAGAATTTATCAAGTAAACCCAATACATTCAGCAAGAAAAGACACCTGTTTTCAGATTTTACCTTTGTAGCTGGTTGTGGTATGTAATACAGCATGTTTGCTTCATGTTTTAACATTCCATGGTTAAGGATTTTACAAGTATTGAGGTGTTTTAAAGCATTTTGAAATCCTTTCTTTTCACACATTTTTCCCCTGGAATTTATGAAAATAATTTTATTATAAGTGAAAATAGCTGTATAAATAAAAGATATCAACCTATTCTAATTTCATTAGAAGTGCTTCGTGTCAAAGTACTCTTGAGCTATTTCTGCTTGTGGTTTGGCCCCTTCATTGGCCCAGGGATGCCTGATGGTGAACACTTCCACCAAATGCCTCACAGCTCTCCCTCTGCAAGCACCCTCAAAAAGACTGAGAATTAGAGGCAGTTCCTACATCAAGCCCCACAGAACCTACCCTTCCTCTACCTTCGTTCTTCTCTATAGCACCTCCTGCTTTCATTTACTCTTCTTAGAGATCCAGACCTTCCCCTTTATCCTCCTTTTCATTTTAAAATGGGCAGAATAAAAAACAGCCATTTGTACTTTGAAACATTTTCATGAAGTTTGTTACCTCTACCAGTGGATTTTTAATCCTATGGTAGTGGAATAAAAGATTTGACCTCATCCAGCAAATCTAATGGATAAAATGCTTTAACTCTGCTAAATGAATTTCAGTCACAAAGAAAGAAACAGAAGTAATCTTTGGTGGGTTAAATAGATTGGGCAACAGTGTTTACCCTGAAATCATGGTATGCCCAAGTTAATCCTGAGTGTAAACCCGTAGTCATTTTGGTGTTCGTGGGAGTTGGTGGAAAGGGGCTCTGTAATCTCCCATGTGATCTCCCTTGCTCCTCTGGAGAGAAAGTCTAGTGGTCTGGGGGAATGCAAAGATTATTGAATCAGATGAAGATTGTATTTTTTCCTCCGTGTACTTGCTCTTTGTCCTTGGGAGGTTACCTAAACTTTCTCTCCCAGCGTGGATTTCCTTGCATATAAACTGGAACTCCTAATCGCTGCCACTCAAGTGGTTATAGAGAGATTGCCTGTTACAGGTTTACTGATCTCTAAGTCCTCATTTTCCCACCTCCTCAGGGTCAGTGCTTTCCATGTTAGCAACTTCTGCAAATATGAGGGGAGCACACAGCTTTGCCACTTGTGCATTGGTGATTGTGCCACGGTTTTATAACTGGGGTTTAAAAAGTGATACATGCTCAATTAAGATAATTTTTAGGAAATGCAGAAAACAAGGCTGAAATTATTTATAGTCTCACAACTTAAAGCAACTCAACTCTTTGCATATTTCTATGCAGACCTTTATTATTATTTTTTTCCATTTTTATAATTATCTTGCAAATGTGAATTTTGTATCTTTCTTATAAGATAAGCTTTTACTCATATTCTCATATCGTGACCAATTGTGACATATTATCCTGTTATTCTTTCATTACTTTTGAACATTCAAGCTGTTTGCTACTTTTTACTAATATCACATTAACTGTCCTTGTTCATTAACTAGTTTTATGTTTGATGTATTTCCTTATTAAACATCCTTAGAAGCAGAATTTGCTAAGTTAAGGAGTAGGAATGTTTTAAGGCTATTTGTTACTGTTATTTGTTATTAAATGTTTGTTTTATATAGCATAGAATACAAAGTGTTGGGTGTAAAAATTGAGTTTACCTTAGTTTTTGTCTTCTAGCAATTTTTAGCTTAGTGGGGAAAATGATATAATTATGTAAAAAGTTATATAACCTTGGGAAAAATTAGCAGTTATTTCCAGATGTCAGTGGAGGAGGTATTATTAGACAATAGGATGAAATGTACGTATGTGTGCCATAGAAATTAAAACAGGAACAGGATTGTGCACTACATGCTTGGTTTTATTTTGCACATCACAGCAACCTTTTATGGTTGGTGGGGTCCCTGTGTTATAAGAATGGAAACCAAAGCCAAGAGACAGATGGTCACTCAGATAGTAACTGGTAAATCTAGGATTCAAAAATCTGATTCTAAATCCAGTGTGACCAGCTAAGGACTTTTTGGCTTTTGTGGCAGTTTCAGCCTTTTAGAGACCTTTTTGATGATCAATATTCTTGACCACAGTCTGGATTGGGCCTTTTTTTTTTTTTCTTTTTCATGTGTGATATGGAGTAAATGGGATTTTATTATCATAATACACTCTTGGGCAAGTCAGTTTTTAGATGTCTCTGATGAATTGCCCTTTGGAGTAAAGATACGGTGTGGTTAGAGTGTGCCTTCAGAGAATCCAGCCCACGGGAAGCAACTTTGAGTTTATGACTTCGCCCTACCAAGAATGTGCATATATGGCGATATGTGCACATATATGGGGAACACTTAAGTCTGGTTTAAAATACAGAGCACTTATAGTTTTACATTTTTAATGGTAATCATGTTTTTAAGTATTTTGGGGATTTTGTTTTGTTTTAGATTATTTTTATTAGAAGTAAGCCCCTAACATTTTGGATTCCTTTGTCTTTCTCCCAATTTTTTATTATTTTATAGAAATCTTCTTCCTATTACTCATGTGTGTATAGAAGAAGGAGAAAAGCCCATGGTGATATTGCCTTACATGAATTGGGGGAATCTTAAATTGTTTTTACGGCAGTGCAAGTTAGTAGAGGCCAATAATCCACAGGTGAGAAAAATTTGCCCAAATACCAATTATTTACCAGAAGTTTCTGATAATGTCTTTGAAAGTAGATATTAACGTTCTTGAATATAAACTGTTTAAAGGCCTGCAAAAAAGAACCTCAAATGAACCACAAGATATTTATAACCTGTTGGTTTAAAGGAAAATGTTGGCTTATGTTCCCGCCTTGAGGCTTACACTGTGCTGATGCTGAAGTTTTCCTTATATTTTTCTTGTGTACTTATTCATAATGAACTCAAACCCTTTGTAATGCCATCTCAGGTGTTTTCCTGATAACTGAGGGTACTTGTCCTAGATCTTCCTCTTAGGAATGGAAACAGACTTTCTAGAGCCATTTGGTTCATACTATATATACCAAAGCCTGGTGATGACCGGAGGTCTAGATTGTGGGTGGTAATTGGATGTATTGTAAATATGCTTGGCTGTAAGTTGGCAGTCATCTAAGAGTGTTTCTCTTCCCTGCTTGTGTTTATAACTGTGAAGCTAAGGTCAGATACCATGCATATTATGATGGTAGTGGTAGTAAAGCCTAGTGGGTTTTTTGCTGTCTGCTATATCTTGTAGTCCAATTAAGTTGCTTTAGGATTTATAGTAGTATAGTTATTATAGTTGCCAGGAGAAAATGGGTTCAAAGGCTGCATTGAGTATTTGGCTTAATATGTATGATATGCTTTATAAATTGACAAGACTAAAGCTGGGATTCTCAACAAGTGGTTAGAGCCTGTGGCTCATCTGCATTACCTGGGGAAGGATTTTATTCCTCCACCCCAAGTACTGTCATCCACCTAGAGGAGCACGTCAGCAGAAAAAGCTAGGGGCTTGTACTTTGGGTTTTTTTGTTTTTTGTTTCGTTAGACAGGATCTCAGTCACTAAGGGTGGAGGGCAGTGGTGTGATCACAGTTCACTGCAGCCTCAACCTCCCATATTTAAGCAATCCTCCCACCTCAGCCTCCTGAGTAGCTGGGACCACAGGAACATGCCACCATACCTGGCTAATTAAAAAAAAAAAAAAATTTGTGTAGAGACAGGGCCTCAGTATGTTGTCCAGGTTGGTCTCAAACTCCTGGGCTCAAGTAATCCTCCCACCTCAGCCTCCCAAAGTGCTGGGATTATAGGCATGAGCCACTGCACCAGGCTTAGACTTCTGTTAATTTGAAAATAATCCTGAGGAGAGAATCTCCTAATAAAAACTACTGTTTTGGGAGAAAAAAAGATTACTGAATTATAAACATTTGAAATATTACCTTGAGAACTCAGCATTCACTGAGCAGATGTATTGAGCAGCTGCTCTGTGTGCTGGATATTGGGGAGACACATCTAACAGATGAAAGGAGACAGAGAGTAAATGGTAGATTATAGAATAATAAGGACTATAGTTGATATAAGTACAGGGATATATGGGAACATATTCTTGGTCAAGAAATAGCTTTTAAAAATTCAGTGTGTAGGTTTAAAGCAGTATATTTGGATGGTGTAGGATTGTGGAATGAAATAAAGTAAGAAAGTGCCATCATATTTGTGTGCTATTTGCAAACCATGTCATTTTTTGTTACCACAGGCAATTTCTCAACAAGACCTGGTACACATGGCTATTCAGATTGCCTGTGGAATGAGCTACCTGGCCAGAAGGGAAGTCATCCACAAAGACCTGGCTGCTAGGAACTGTGTGTAGGTGCCATGAGCTTTACGCTGTCACTTGATATAGAGTGCTTCCTGGATTTGGGGTTCTCTGCAAGTCACAGTGGGACTTGTGTTTATTTAAGGGTGGTGGTAATCCCTACTTTTTAATACTCTTGATTGCATTTGATGTTCATGTCTTTACTTTTCAGCATTGATGACACACTTCAAGTTAAGATCACAGACAATGCCCTCTCCAGAGACTTGTTCCCCATGGACTATCACTGTCTGGGGGACAATGAAAACAGGCCAGTTCGTTGGATGGCTCTTGAAAGTCTGGTTAATAACGAGTTCTCTAGCGCTAGTGATGTGGTAAGTGCTGAGACCCCCAGATAGCAAAAGAATAGAGAAATAGCTTTCTGTTTCTAAATGTTTTACTGTTTTTGTCTTTTGGGTTTTTAAAAAATCTGCTAGCTGTTCCTGGAAATTTTTATCCAGAAAGCAAGTGTAATTAGCTGCCAATCAGCCAGTTTATGGAGAGGAGCTGTGACCCAGACCATAGGCCAGCACTGTGTGTAATCTCATTTCATCCTCACAGTACTGCTCTGACAGAAGCACCGATTTTTTTTTTTTTTTTTTAAGACGGAGTTCTACTCTTCTTGCCCAGGCTGGAGTGCAGTGGCGCCATCCCAGCACACTGCATCCTCTGCCTCCCAGGTTCAAGCGATTCTCCGGCCTCAGCCTCCCAAGTAGCTGGGATTACAGGCATGTGCCACCATGCCTGGCTGATTTTGTATTTTTAGTAGAGACAGGGTTTCACCATGTTGGCCAGGCTGGTCTTGAACTCCTGACTTCAGTTGATCCACCTACCTCCGCCTCCCAAAGTGCTGGGATTACAGATGTGAGCCACCATGCCCGGCGACAGGAGCACTATTAACACTAGGAGGGAGGCTGTGGTATCCCAGTTTTAAAGGTGAGGATTTTGAGACTCAGAGAGGTTACAGTAATTTCATTATTTTTTTTTTCTTGTTTAAGAGACAGACCAAATCGTTTCCAGATCATAAAGGTGTTTTCTTTTTTTCAGATGACCTCTTCTAAGTGTTATGGCCTGTAAAATTTGTAATTCCCCACGTCATCCTCGTCCTTTTGTCAAGTTTCTGGGTGGTTTTGCCCACTTAGCCAGACCATAGTTGGGTCCTTTGTACTTAGTGATGCATAGTTTCAGAAGCCACATTCACTTGTGGATATTTTAGAGCCATTTAATATTTCTGTCACTTGATTTCTTAGTCTTATTTGGAAGACTAAGCATAATTTATTTTCCTATCTCTTGCCTGTTAGACTTTATTATTGTTGCAGAATATTTAGGGATTAGGTAAAACTTCTGCTTATAGGGTCCCACCTATGTTCACTCAGTGATAATCAGTTTGTGTTACATGTAAAGTCCTGTAGAATAATTTGCTTCTAAGCTTCAACTGTAAGAATTGGGCTTACTGTATCATTGTATTTTGTGTCTTTATATTTTATAATTTAGGGATACTCTTTTGCTTCAAAGTCTGTATGTTTTAAGGATTAATCTTTAAATCGTGTATTACTGTATGCTAATTAATTATATTAATTGGTATATACTCATTTCCTCGGTGTATGAGTTTTCTGTGGCTGCTGTAACAAATTACTACAACCTTGTTGGCTTTAAATAATAGAAGTATAGTCTCTCATGGTTCACTTCTGAGGCCAAATGTCTGAAATCAAGGTGTAGTCAGGGCTGGGCTCCCTCCAGAGCCTCTAGTGGAGAAGCAGTCCTTTCTTTCAGCTCCTGGTGGCTGTTGGCATTCTTTGGCTTGTGGTTCCATCTCTCTGTTCCAAGTTCATACCATCTTCTCCTTCACATATGTCTTTCAGACTCTCTCTGCATATGATTTAGAACTCACCTACATAATCCAGAATAAACTTTTCCTCTCAAGGTCCTTAATCACATTTTGTCATATAAGGTAATTACAAGTTTTGGGGATTAGGACATGGACATATCTTTGGGGCTACCATTCAGTTCACTGGAGTCAATAATTGAAATGATCTAAGATTTCTTTACTGAACGACTTATGGAGAGGAGCTGTGACCCAGACCCAGATTTTCTGATTAAAAATCCTTAAAATAAGAATAATTTGAGAAAGGGGAAAAATCCTTTCATTAACTCTAACTACTAAGTAAATTTTTTTTCTCCTTTCTGGAAACTATGTTTTATTTGATATTGATATGGTTTGGCTATGTCCCCACCCAAAATCTCATCTTGAATTGTAATTCCCATAATCCCCACATATCAAGGGTGGGACCAAGGGTGGAGATCATTGGATCATGGCGGGGGCGGGTTCCCCCATGCTGTTAGAGTCTCACGAGATCTGATGGTTTTATAAGCATCAGACATTTCCCCTGCTTGCACTCACTCCATCCTGCCACCCTGTGAGGAAGGTACCTGCTTCTCCCTTTCCTTCCGTCACGATTGTAAATTTCCTGAGGCCTCCCCAGCAATGCAGAAATAAGTCAATTAAACCTCTTTCCTTTATAAATTACCCAGTCTTGGGTATTTCTTCATAGCAGTGTGAGAAGGGACTAATACAGATATATTGCTCCATTTACATACGAAGTATTTTGATAAAATGTGTTCACTTAATGTAAATGCAATTTACTTACACAAATTTTAAACTTTTTTTTTTTTTTTTTTTTTTTTTGAGACGGAGTCTCGCTCTGTCACCAGACTGGAGTGCAGTGGCGCGATTGCGGCTCACTGCAACCTCCACCTCCTCGGTTCAAGCGATTCCCCTGCCTCAGCCTCCTGAGTAACTGGGACTGTAGGCGTGCACCACCATGCCAAGCTAATTTTGTTAACAAGGTCTTTATGTATCTTCAAAATACTTTGTTTTAACTCAAGATAAACTATTCTCAAACAGTTTATCTGACACTTGTGAGATGAACAAAGTAAATATGAATGATTATGAGAAGGGATGTGATCTGCTTCACAGAGCAGTCTCAGAAGCTAACACTGAATGACAACCTGTTTCATGTTGTCCACAGCCTCTCCTAGCCAGAGAGGCATGGGGCATGGTGGGCCAGGATGAGGAAAATAAAACCAGACTCTTGGACACTGAATCCCAGGGTTCAGCTTGTAGAGCAGTGGGGTACTAATCCTGGTCTGTTTTTCCAGAGCTTTGATGATAAAGAAAAAATGTCTCTCTAGCATGAATGTCTAGAAGTTAAACATACCAAGTAAAGCAGTAGAAATATGCAGAGCAGCTTAGATACTTTTAATGGCTATCTAATGAGAACGTGGGCTTTTTTTTAGGGAGAGAAGGGTTACATTTTTGGTTTTGATTTTGATTTTTTTCAAATGACATATGAAAGGAAAGCTGAGTTTGATTTTGGACCAATGCACAGCTGCTGTACTAAATGACAGGAAGGACTAGTTCTACCCTTTGATAAGGTTTTTGGTTTTAGAGTTGCCAAATCTTTATTCAGAAATTTTGAATTGTATCTGGAACTGTTTACCAGCTCTACATTAAGCAAAGCTATTTTCATGGAGTGGGAAGGGGGGCAGGCAGGAGGAATCGGTTTGGCTTTGGTTGTAGAATGTAATTTTAAAACATAATGTCAGTTGAATTAGAGTAGCGTGGTTCTCAAATTTACTCCTTTAGTGAAAGCTCACATCTAAACATTTTTAAATGTAGAAAAGTAAAAGAAACTTTTCTTAGTGTTTACATTGAAAATTTTATTCCATAGTTGATTTAAAAGGTGGATTCATTTGTCTCTTTGGGATGTTAATTTTTTTATTTCCAGTTGTTGATTTAAAATTTTTGTTATTTATTGAAATATAGTATAGTTGCCACTGCTGAAATGAGATGGCAGTTGTGGTGGTGAACCAAAACTAGTTCGATGGGCAGAAAATGGAAGATAATTCTTAGATGATAATCTCTAAGTATTTCGTGTAATTTGAAGAGGTTGGAAATTTTTTTATTATTCTCTTAGAAAAAGGAGCATTGATATCTTGTATTTCAAAGGGGTATGCAAGATGATGAATAGTGCTATTTGCTTGCACAGTGGAGGCCCCCAAAATATATATTACTTTTTTTTTCCTTAGATACAGGGTCTCACTCTGTTGCCCAGGTGAGAGAGCAGTGGTGCAGTCATAGCTCAGTGTAGCCTTGTACTCCTGGGCTCAAGTGATCTTCCTGCCTCAGCCTCCTGAGTAGCTAGGACTACCAGTGTGTGCCACCACACCTGGCTAATTCTTTTATTTTTTGTGGAGATGGAGGCTTGCTGTGTTGCCTAGGCAGATCTTGTACCCCTAGGCTCAAGCGATCCTCCTGCCTTGACCTCTCAAAGCACTGAGATTACAGTTGTGAGCCACTGCACCCAGCCTGTATTACTTAATTTAATGTATATATGTGTAGGTATACCATCGTATAATTAAGTGATGATAGGAGTTTTTTTGGTAATATTTATGATCAAATATTTTGCAGGACCTACAGAGTGAAAATTAAGTTAGATAATGTACTTTCAACAAATGAGGGTATAGCTAATAATAAATCTCCAAGCAAGATGCTCCTAGAGTGTTGAGTCTCTTCAGCTGGATATTAACTGGCAAAGTTCATGTTGAAGATACATGGCATGGTTTGGTTAAGCAGAACATTTCAAATTATATCAGAAATAGTTATTTTTATGGTTATGACATTTTGCAGGAGTTCACATATTTTATGTAAGAATCTGCCATCATCAGAATGCAATTATACCAAATAGTTGCTTGTTCATGTGGCAGCTTTATTTTAAAATATCACCATTAACTTAATGGTGATCAGCTTCACAAGAGAGTTACTTTAGTTATTTAGTTAGTTAGTTATTACAGATAAAGTTTTTTATTCATTATCCTCCTCCTCTGCCTCTTCCTCCTCGTCATCTTTGCCTTTCTCTTCCACCTTTGTCCAGACAACTTTAGCAGGACCCTTTGTGCCATCAAACTTTCCTTTAGACTTGCAGTTAGCAACATCCTTCTCATACTTCTCCTTCAGCTTTGTTGCCTTTGTGATGCAAAGCTGCTTTTCAGTGTCACTTAAATTACTCTACCTCTCACCTAGCTTTTTTGCCACATCTCCAATAGAGATGCCAGGGTCTGAATTCTTGGGGCGGAATTCTGTACAGAACAGGAAGAATCTGGACAGTGACCTTTTGGGGACATTGAGGTCCTTTTTGTTTTTTATTTTTTTGTTTTGCCTCCCTTAGATGGTCCATAATCCTTCATTTCTGAATCATAGCATATTTAATCCGCTTTTGCCATTTCATCAGATTTAGACTTCTCTTTCCCAGACACTGTCTTCCACTTCTCAGTGCACTTTTTGGTCAATTTTGCAAAATTGACAGGGATATCTGGGTTTTTCTTCTTAGGTTCTCTGCATGCCTGCACAAAGAAGGCATAAGCAAACATCTTGCCTTTTGGTTTTCTGGAGTAGATTTTAGCCACCCTGACTCAATTGTTCACGAGTCTGGGCAGCACAGGGCATGACACGTAGCTTAGCGATTCCCCAGCCTCACGCTAGCTGCCTCTGCAAGAGGCACCTCAACAGGAGAATTACTTTAACATCATAACTACTTTCAGTGTGTTTTGGCATAAACTTACTTGAAATAGCTGTGTGACCCAAATTTTCTGAGCTATACTTAGCATGTGATGTTAAAATATCCTTTGATTTGCATTTAACGTGATTAACTCCTAGAAAATGCTCACATTTTTCTTTTTTAGATTATTATAAATTTGTTTCCATATATATATGTGTGTGTATATACAATCCTACACACACATATGTGTGTATTGCCTTTGCTTTAGATAATTGGAATTGAAAGGACTAGGAACACCCTTCTGTTTTCCATGACTATGATGTGACTGTTCATGTAAAAATCCTGCCTTTTAGTTTTCTGGGATTGAATTTTTTTTAATTCTTAAAATATTTTAAAGTGCACATGTTGAAGATTGCTTTTTAACATTTGGGTTGGAAATACATACAGTCATTATGTTCTGTTACCACTTTTTCTTTATGGGTGAAGTTGGGGACTTAAAAGTTACATTTAATATTCTATTTTTGGACACTTCCACCAGAGTCTATACACATGTGAAATACATATTTTTAGATGTAAATGTAGCACCCAACAAATGATACTGCTGCCTTGGAGGGAACATTTTCTCTGTCCTTTAAGACATCCTTAATATTTTTGCATTTCTTTATAATTAAAAATTCTACATAATTTATTTAGAAATACATTAATGTTTTCCATCATAAAAATAATACATTGCATCTCTAGGTTGTATTTTCAGAATTTCTACTGAAAGGATTCAGTATTTCAGTATGTCCAGATTCTTATGTTAACATCAACTTTTAACTATTGAGCTTAAGAACTATGCACATCAAGATTTGACTAGTTATAAATGTCTAATATTATTCTAAGATATGATATCATTGTAGGCATTCTTAAGAATTTCTGGATATTGTTTTTATTGTGTTTTCATCAGATGTGGATACCTCCATAAATTTTTTTATGTGACTTTCTTTTCCTTTTTTTGAAAATAGAGCTCTTGATTTACATGTTCTTTGAATTATTTAGCTAACTATAGTAGCTAACGTAATTCTGCTCTTAAGAACTACTTTCTATTAGGAGATTACTAAATGTAATCAGGAGTCCGCAGTTACGAATTTCTTTCTTATTGGTTTTCTTGTCGTTATAGTATTACATTGTGTTTAAGAAGCATGTTCTTAAGAAAAACAAGTCAAGGAAATAACTTCCATGCCAAATATTGTCAGCATGGTTTATGGCAATGAAGAGATCCTTTTAAAGGTATTTGAACAGTTTTTAGGGGATAGGACACATCAAAATGTGTTGCTTGTGCCTTTACATTATTTATTTTGTGAATGTTAATGATTACCTAGAAAATAAAGGGAAATCTGAAGTTATCCAGAGACTGCATCTGCAGCACATTGCTACGTATGACTCTTTAACTTCCTATTTGCCCAGTGCTGTGGAGGAAGCCCAGTGCTTGTTGTATCCTGAGCAGACCTGAGCGGGAGAGTCTGACATTTATAATATACCCATGAAGAGTAGTCTGCTGAACTACTGTGGTATCAAAGAGAAAGCTAGAGTTATGGAGGATGCTTATTGTTTTTTAAAGTATAGAAAACTTTATTCATTATTAATTTTAGAGTAAGGCATAGATGCCTAATATTTGTTTCCTTTATAGTTGCTGATTTTATATACAATAATCTTGGAACAATTATTTAAGTATTAAGTTCACATTAAGAGGAATAAATATTAAAGACAGGAAAAATCTAGAGGTGCGAGGATTATTTCAGACTTGAAGAAATAAAAATTTTAAATTTAATATTAACGTTAAGATATTGTTTAGTTTTATTTAATGGTATTGTTTTATTCATCCTAATATTTCCTTAGAATGAGGAATAAATGGATTTACTTTAGGAAGAGTTGCTGTATTTTCAGAGGTGAGCACTTGCTGTCCTGTGATCAAATAGTTGACCTAGGTATGTTTTCTGTCGTTGGCTCTCCCTCAGGATAATTTACCGATAAAATCTTGTAAACAACTCTTTACATTCCTTTAAAGAGACTTGTTCTTATTCTGTTTAATATTCCCTTCAGATAGCCCCAGTGTTCTGATGGAGTAATGTCTGTGCATCTGATGCAGTGGCAAAAAGTGCCATAAATAACAGATGCATGTAATGGCCTGGTTAGCATCCAGTGTTGGCTCCATGCATCTGATGCAGTGGCAAAAAGTGCCATAAATAACAGATGCGTGTAATGGCCTGGTTAGCATCCAGTGTTGGCTCCTCTGTCTTTCCTAATCACAGATCGTAGGGCAGGTTCATAGCAGAAGTAGTCACTTTTCAATCATGTGTAACACTCTGCTTAAAGATCGCTGATGTTTGAAGTTGAGTTGGTGTCTTAGTGTATTGGGGCCACTATACCAAACTGCCGTAGACTGCCGTAGACTGGATAACTTAAATAACAAACACTGAATTCTCATAATTCTAGAGTCTAGGAAAGTCCAAAATTAAGGTGCCAGTAGGGTCAGTGTCTGTTGAGAGCCTCTTTCCTGGTTCGTAAATGTCTATCCTCTCTTTGGGTCCTCATGTGGCATAAACAGTGAGGGAGCTCTCTGGTGGTCTCTTATTTATAAGAGTACCAATCCCATTTATGAGGGCTGCACTCTCATGACCTGACCATCTCCCAAAGGCCCCAACTCCTAATACCGTTACTTGGGGGTTAAGGTTTCAGCATATGAATGGTGGCAGGGACACAGACATTCAGTCCACCACATTCTGCCACTGGCCTTCCAAAATGTATGTCATTCTCACATGCAAAATACATTCATTCCATCCCAACAGCCCTAAAAGTCTTAACTTATCCTAGCATCAGCTCTAACGTCTTAACTCCAAAGTGTCATTTAAATATCATCTAAATCTGGTATGGATGAACCTCAAGGTACAGTTTATGCTGAGGCAAATTCTTCTCTAGCTCTGAACTATAAAAGCAAACAAGTTATGTGCTCCAAAAATACAGTGGTGGGACAAGTAGTGGGTAGACATACTCATTCCAAAGGGAAGAAATAGGAAAGAAGAAAGGATGAATGCATCTAAAATAAGTTGAAAACCTAACCGAACAAACAATATTAAACCTTAGGACTCAAGAATAATTCTCTTTGGCTTAGTACTCTGCTTTTCAGGCCTCTTGGGGTGGGAACATCATCTCTCAGCTAGGTGGGAAGGCACCTCAGAGGCTCTTTGCCAGGGTCCCACCCCAGAGGCACTGAGATCCTTTTTTGGCACTTGGGACACACCAGACCTGAAGAGGCATCTAAGAGGAGGCATGTCCCTCTGGACATCTGCTCTAGACCTGGTAAAGGGCATCTACAGAAAAACCTATAGCTAACATATTTAGTGGTGAAAGGCTGAATTCTTTTTATTTAATATCAGGAGCAAGACAAGGTTGCCCACTATTATCATTTCTGTTACTCAGCACTGTCCTTGAGGTTATAGCCAGTGCACTAAGGGAAGAAAAGAGTGGATAGAAAAAAGTAACTATTTGCAGAATAGTATGATCATTTATGTAGAACATTCAGTATGATATACAAAAACGCTACTAAAACTAATAAGTGAGTTTAGAAAGATTGCAAGATCAATGTACGAAAATAAATTGTATTTTTAAACACTTAATGAAAAATAAGAAATTAAAGTTTTAAGAAAGTTTATAAGAACATCAAAAATGTGAAGTTTTCAGGAATAAATCTGACAAAAAATGTGAAAGAGCTGCACAATACATTGCTGAGAGAAATTAAAGAATACATACACAATAGGAGAGGTACACCGTTTTTGCCTTGGTCAGAAAACTCAATATTAAGATAGTCTCTCCAAGTTTGAAAGATATTATCAACATTATTAGTCATTCATTAGGGAAATGCAAAATTAAACCACAGTGAGATACTGTTGGTTTGGCTAAAATTGAAAAGTCTGACCATACCAAATATTGACAAGGATATGAAAGAACAAGAGCTCTTTTACACTGCTGGCAGGAATGTAAAATGGGATATTCACTTTGGAAAACAGTTTAGCAATTTCTTAAAATTGATATATATGTACCATATTCAGTCATTTTGCTCTTAGAGAGAGGAAAACGTGTTCTTACCAACACTGTACACAGATGTTCATAGCAGCCTCATTTTTAATAGCTAAGTCTGAACATAATTCAAATGCTTATCAACAGGCAAATTGGTAAACTGCAGTATTCCTATAATGAGCTATACTACTAAATAAAAAGGAATGAACTGTTGGTACATGCTGCATCATGGATGAATCTCAGAATGATTTTTCTGAGTAAAAGAAGCTAGGAAAACAGTATACAGCTTGAATAATTCTATTTATATAATTCTAGAAAATGCCAACTATATAGTGACAGAAAGCAGATTAGTGGGTACTTGGGGATGGTAGTGCTGGTGGTAGGGAGGGATGAAGGGAAAGGATCAAAACAGAATCTTTCGGAGGTGATAGCTACGCTCCTTACCTTGGTTGTGGCAGTGGTTTCAGGAGTGTTTATGTGTGTCAGAACTTACCCAGTTGAATACTTTATGTGCAGTTTCTTGTGTGTCAGCTGTACTACAATAAAAATAAATGAAAACTGTCGTCGCTGTCTGATCACTGCTGCTAACATATCTAAGACTACTTGCTAAATTTGCCCATTCTTAAGACCTGCCAAGGACTTTTGTTTAAAGTGATGTGATCCAGGCCTGTCATGGTGGCTCATGCCTATAGTTCCAGCACTTTGGGAGGCCACAGCGGGTGGATCACTTGAAACCTGGAGTTTGAGACCAGCCTGGCCAACATGGTGAAACCCGATTTCTGCTAAAAATACAAATAAATAATTAAATAATGTGATCCAGGCTTCAGAATTATTGAGATAGGACTGGGGAACTGTACTTTTTAGCAAGCACCCCAGATAATTCTTCTCCTTCTAATAAAACACTTAACCCAGATTTATTTAATTGTACTTCGGTAATCTGCAGCCATGTCTTCATATGAGAAAGAGATATAAGGTTTCTAATATGAACAGAAAGGCCTAGCCATGGAACACCTGATTATACTTCCACTGTGGTCAGATAAGATAATTTACAATTGAATGGAATTATTTTCTTTTCAGTTTATAGTTCACTGAAGTGAGCCTTGCATTGTAAGTTCCTGAAGTAATGACTGGAAATATCTTAACTCAGTAGCCCCATCTTTAGTTAATGCTGCACTAAAAGAAAAAAGGAATTTTACTTATATAGTTTTTGACAAGTCATATTCATATATGTTTTAGTGGAAAAACCATTTTACATCTTATATATGGAAGCTATAAAATAACACATGTTCTGGGGAGAGGAATAAGATGAATAGAATAACACTGTAATTCTCTAAATGTTCTTTAGCCACGGCCTTTCATAAAACTCTGGAAAGAACAGCATGACCTTCTTATTGCCCCCTTTCCACCGACGTCAAACAGAAGGAAATTATAGAATAAGTCTGTCTAAATTTTAAATAGTTCAGTTATCAGAAGACTTTAGAGCAAGTTTTCCACAAATCATCTCTGTGCCATTTTGTCTTGATTATTTTTTTAAGGGTTGGTTTGCCAACATGTAATTAATCACTTTTGTTAGTTTTTAAGGAAACGAAATGGCATTGTTCCCTTTGGCTTAACTATTCTTTTCGATGGCGTCTTTTAGTGTTGTAGTTGTAATATGAAAACCTTAGGTAAATGTTAGGCAGTAATAATGTGAACAAAACAGTGGGAAGGGAGTAATTTTTAAAAGCTTATATATATTGCTGCTGTGATACTTACATTCAACTCCAGATCTCAAATACCACGAACATTACTATCAAAGTCCCTTATAGTCAGAAGGTGTTATAATGTCAGTGGATGGGGTTATTCCCTGTGTACAAAGGGTCAAGATGCACTTGTCACCAATTCCCATCGTTTCTTCTTCCAAAATCTAGTTTGAATGGATCATTTCATCTCAGAAGGAAGGGATGGGAGCACCCTTCCGACCAGTTTCATTTCTTTGGGCTCTGTTCCATCTGTGCAGGGAACTACCTTCTCTATGGAAATTGGATACGATTTTAAAAACAAAGCACTGCATTTACTAATGACTGTCAGTATTAAGATTTCATATAGATCTTGTTACTTCTCAGAAAAAAGTTTCATATAGAGTAAGGTTTTAAAGATAGGCAAATAACTAGATGTGAGCAGGCACCGTCCTTTAACTTTTATTAATTCGAAATCATTTTTCCATTTTTAAGCAGAATAGAATGTCCCAGTAGGTGTAAGGGAAATTTTAGTAGCCTCCAAGACTCTGTGGAGATTTTGAAACTATACACAATTTAGGGTAATGCTGCCGTCAAAGTGATTGAGATATACTCCTTCCTCTGTGTTCTGAAAGTTTATGTAGGATTGGGTGTGTAATGAATGGGTTGAATTGTGTCCTGCCTCTCCGCCAAAAAAAAAAAAAAAATCGGTTGCAGCCCTAATCCCTAGTACCTCAGAACGTGACCTTATTTGGAAATGGGGTCATTGCAGATGTAACATTAAGATGAGGTCATACTCAAATTAGGATGAGCTCTAATCCCCCCTAAGACAAGAGACACACACACGAGGAGAAAATGTCATGTGAAGATAGAGGCAGGGACTACAGGGCTGCAGCTGCAAACCAAGGCACACCAGGGGCTGCCGGCAACCACAGGAAGCTGGGAATAGGCAAGGGAAGATTCCCCCTCCAGGTTTCCAGGGAAGCACAGCCCCGCTGACACATGGATTTGGACTTACAGCTATCAGAGCAGTGGGACAATAAATTTCTGTTGTTTAAGCTACTCGTTTGTGGTATGTTATTATGGTAGCCCTAGGAAACTAATACAGATTTGTATTTTCTTTCAAGTTTGATAGAATTCACCAAACAATGTTGAGTTTTCTTTGTGGAAAAGTTTTGAATTGTGAATTCAGTATCTTTAATAGATGTAGGGCTATATAGATGTTCTGTTTATTCCTGTGTGTTTTGGTAATTTGTATTTTAAGAAATTTGTTTATTTCATTTAAGTTACTGAATTTATTGGCATAAAATTGGATTGTTCATAGTATTTTTTGATGTCCTAAAGGATGGTGTTCCCTCCTTTATTTCTGATATTTACAATTTTTTGTTGTTGTTCAGTCTAACACAGTGGTTCTTAACTGGGACAATTTTGCTCTGGTTAAGGGCATTTGTCTGTGCCAAGGGACGTTTGGCTATGTCTGGAGGCATTTTGGGTTGTCACAGCTTGGAGGATGTGCTACTGTCATCTAATGGCTAAGCCCAGGGAGAATGCTACACATCCTACAACGCACAGGACAGCTACTCACAGCAAAGAATCCTCCAGCCCACGATATCAGTAGTGCTGAGGTTAAAAAACCTACTCTAGGCTTTACAATGTAAACCTTCTATTTTCCAAAAATATTATATCATTTCATGTTTAATAGAGTGTTTCCATTCATCCCCTTCCAGTCTTCAAACTGTTTGTGGGCATACCTTTTACTTCTCTGTATATTATTAACCCCACAATATATTGTTGGCTGTTTTTCCTTTAAATAGTCTCTCAAGGAAATTTTAACATAAGAGAATATGTTCAGTTGTTATTAATATATTTTCAGCACTCTATATTCTTTGCATTGACTCAGATTTCCATGTGGTATATTTTCTTTCCACATGAAGAACTGCTTTCATACATCTTACAGGTCTGCTGGAAACATAGTCTCTCTGCTTTTATTTGTCTGAAAAACTGGATTTTATCTTCATTGTTGAAGTATATTTTGGTTCTATATAGAACTTTCTATGACAGTTTTAAATTTTTTCTTTTTCTTTCTTTGAGACAGAGTCTCACTTTGTTGCCCAGGCAGGAGCGCAGTGGTGCAATCTCGGCTCACCACAACCTCCGCCTTCTGGGTTTAAGCAATTCTTCTGCCTCAGCCTCCTGAGTAGCGGGGATTACAGGCGTGTGCCGACCATGAGTGGACACTGTTGGCACTGTTTACTGTTCCTGTTCCTTTCTGTAGTTTACATGTTAAATTTAAATAAATCTGATCACTTACTCAAGCAAGGTTGGAAGTTATTTTAATCCTTTAATTTAAAACTTTATAGTAAAAATCCATGCCTTCTTATATTTCCCTCATTTGCATATTTCACTTAGGATGCTCTTCCCTTTAATTAGACTAAAATTCCATTCATTTTCCACTTCTCAATCATGCAGACTAGCTATAGTATTTACAGTTACAAATTCTCATATTAGAAGAATCTTAGACATAATTCATAATACATAACTTGTAATCAGCAGTAAACTATTACTTCCAATGGATCTAATTACTTAGAATTTATAATATTAATATTGGATGCACTCTTTTTTATCTTAGCAAGGGAAACTAACTGTGTATGATAGACTTCTTTTTGTAAATAACATTTCACTTTTCCGAAGCATGAGTTGAGCTGCTCTTTTTTGTACTGTAGCTGGCTGTGGGCACTGGCCCCCTGACCGTTGTTTTAAATGTCCCCTCATTGTGCTCCTGCTCCTTTCCTAGTGGGCCTTTGGAGTGACGCTGTGGGAACTCATGACTCTGGGCCAGACACCCTACGTGGACATTGACCCCTTCGAGATGGCCGCATACCTGAAAGATGGTTACCGAATAGCCCAGCCAATCAACTGTCCTGATGAATTGTGAGTTTTTTTTTGAGCTTGAAGGCATGAGTTTTATTCCATTTACTATATTGGAATAAAGGAAAAAGAGCAGGTTTCCATATTCACATAGAGCCTTCCCTTTTAAGAATAATGACTCTTTGGATTTAAATTAGACTCTTACAAAGAACCACAAAGTCAGGGAGATTCATTCACTCTTTCATGCATTTGATATTAGAATGCCTTGCATTTTATTTTATAGTGCATAATCTAAGCACCATAAATTAGTCTGAGAGGGTGTACTAAGAAAATTGAATACTATGTCAGTTATTCTATACAGAGTGAGTACCTGACTTTTGTAGTTATAAAGTAATTATAAAGGACATAGTAGTTATAAAACCTTTCTCATTGTCATTTTGCCTTGCCAGTTAGTATCAGCTGATCCAGGGAAGATGATCTGGACTAGTAAGCAAAATAGTTGCTTTCTGTTTCCTGCTTCTATCACGTAGCTTATCTTGCCATGTAGTGAGGGTGGGATAAACAGGGGGCTCTTCAGGGTGATTGATTGTACAGATGAGTATGTTCTCAGTTCCAGAACTCCCTGAAGTTTCTGCACCATGACAGAGTGGCAGCTTTTGTACTGATTTTACTCTAGATCCAGGGTTCATACAACTTAGATAAAACTTTCTCTTCCTCCAAGTTCTTTTTCTTAATTTAACTACAGGAAAACACAGGTTGTTCTTTTTTGACTGTATTTTAGGTTTTTATATGAACTCTCTGTATTTGCTGAAATATTTTGATATGCTGTCATGAAGAATTGAAATTCACACATGTAATCCAAATAATTTCTTTTAGCTTCTTTCTAGAGCTGCCAACAGATAGTAAAATGAATCCGTTTTTAATATATCATCCTCTCGATACCCACCTTTAGACAGGCAGCATAACTGGCATCAAACTGACCAAAAGTTTAGGAATACTGTATCCTTACTAGTCCAAATTTTCATTTTTGTCACTCTGCAGATTTGCTGTGATGGCCTGCTGCTGGGCCTTAGATCCGGAGGAGAGGCCCAAGTTTCAGCAGCTGGTACAGTGCCTAACAGAGTTTCACGCAGCCCTGGGGGCCTACGTCTGACTCTTCTCTCCCAATCCCGCAGCATCAGGAGGAAGGTGCCTGTCGCGGCTCTCTTGAAGCCTGTCATGGATGCTTCCTATCTAACACAACGCCAACAGAAGCACATTCGTCTTCCAGAACGCCGTGCCTTAGGAATGCTTTAGAATCTGAACTTTTTAAGACAGACTTAATAATGTGGCATATTTTCTAGATAATCACTTTTATTAGGTTGAACTGAAAGGGTTTTTGTAAATTTTTTGGCCAAAATTTTTTAAAACATAGTTACTTTGGACTAGGGGTACATTCTTACAAAATAAACAGTTTTTAAAATTGTTTAGACACAGATATTTGGAATTAGCTATCTTAGTGCCAACTGCTTTTTATTTTTTTACTTCATCAAGGTGATGTAAGTGACTCACCTTTAAAGTTTTTTTAACGTTATTTTTTGTCACTACTCTGGGAAATGGTTTGTCTTCAAAATGCAATGCTTTTCTTAGGAAAGGAAAAACAGCATTAAAAGATACCTGGTTTGCCTTGTACAAGAAAAGGCAGTATTAGAGGAAGAAAATTTAAAGAAAAGCTAGAGGAAAAAAGCAATTTTTTTTAATACTTACTAGAAGCAAACTGCCCTTGCATGGAAAACTGTTTATTTTTTTTCAGTGAAAAGGAATTCTGCTTTCGTATTTTTTGGGAAAGCAGGAACTGAGTTCATTACATCTTTAATTTGGCAGAAATTAGCCTTTCTGTGAACCAGAAGTGGTTTGGGGCAGATCTGTAGTAAACAATGGTGATTTTATTTATTTTTACTCTCTGGAAAAGGAGATAATACCATTCCAGAAAGTGAACTCATATTTCTAAGGTTAAGATTCCCTTTTATTGCACCTAGAATAGTGCTATGCACAGAGTGGGTGCCTGAGTTGTTGTCATTCTTTTTTAAAAAAAAAAAAAAA
Organism: Macaca nemestrina; assembly: GCF_043159975.1. NCBI lineage: Eukaryota > Metazoa > Chordata > Mammalia > Primates > Cercopithecidae > Macaca > Macaca nemestrina. The sequence goes on along the minus strand of NC_092126.1, from coordinate 36,780,567 downwards.
TGTAAACTGGTAAATTTTGTGCTTATCTTCAAGGCTGGCTTAAGTATAAAATTGTTTTTTTAAACACTTGAAAAATTAAAGGATTTGTTTTATATTATGACAGTATTGAAATTATTTTTCATAATGAATGATTGGTTATTGCGTCTGGTCAGTCTTTGAACATTCAACAGCTGGACATGTGTGTTTTATTTCATGATGTTTCAGTCAAGTTCCAAAGCCCTAACACAGTTACAGCTGGCTTAGTCTCCAGGTTCTAGTGAAAAGTTGGAATTAATGTTATAAGGAAGTATTAAAACACTGAAACATTTCTCCAAAACCAGCAAGTAAGGGGTATGTATGTATTTATGCTCAGTTTTAGTTGGCCTAAAGCAGAGTTGAATGGGCCTCCTAAGTAGCTAGGCCTGCAGGTACTGCCACTGCTCCCATCTTCGCAGATATATGAGGGAGAATGTGCAGCAGTTGGAGGCTTTTGCTGTTTTTAAACAAGCTTTATGAATCAGCAACGCACCTGGAAAGATAGCTCACACAGTGCCTGGTTTTCCACAAGTAAGCTCAGGGCATGATTTTCTGTGTACATTTGTTAACAGTTCTTTGGTTTTATAAATACTCATATGAAGCCAGTCCCTGGAGGACTGTTTTTTAAAAAGTCCCTTTGAACCATTTGTAAATTATATTTTCATTCATAACCTGCATTCTTAGAAGGCATTCAGTCAACATTTATAGCACTTACTGTGTATTTTCCACATGGAGTGGTTCAGCTCGAGCGTCCCTTCCAGTATTCAGGGCAGTCTTATTTTGTGTTCAAGTGAGTGCATTGTTTAAAAATCACAGTTTATTAACATGTACATGATCTATTTTAAAAAAATAAGTACTGACACTTGACTTCTATCCCCAATTAACAGATAGTAAGAAATGTCCTCAGTTTGGTGGATGCTGTGGTGCTTGTAACCTTATCTTTTTGTGTTTGTGAGCACTTTTATTTTATGTATGTATTTTTATTGTAGATTTTTCTTGAGCTACTTGGAGTCTTTGACATGGGAAGGGAAGAGCAGTTATAAGATTTCCCTGACTCATCTTCTTCCAGTAATTTTGTTGTAGATTGTGAATGTTACTGAAGTTTTACATTTTACTGATTTTGCAGAAAATATAATTTTTATGGAAAAGAAGCAAATTGACAAAGCACTGTTGTGGTATTATAAGCTGGCTCTGGTGACCTAGAAGTGCATTCTGTTCTGTTCTTTCTTGTAATCCTCCTGTTGTAAGAATTTTTTTTTTTTTTTTTTTTTTGATAGAAGGAGGATTAGGTTGGTTGCTCATTCAGTGTGTATTTATTGAGTGCCCACTGTATCCTGACTGTCGGGATAATACAGGGAACAAGATAGATGAGGTTCTTCCCTTTCTAGATTTTGCATTCTAGTTAGGAAAAGCAGGTAATGAACATAAATAAGATTTTGGTAAGTGCTATGATGGAAATAATAGAGTGATATTAGAGAGTGTAACTTTAGATGTCATAATTAGCCAAGCTTCTCTAAGCAGGTGGCATTTGAATTGTGATCTGAATGGCAAGAAGCAGCCAGCCATGAGAACATAGAGGCAGAAGGCACATAATTGCAGAAGCCTTAAAGCAGAAGCAAGCTGGCCTCCAATCTCAGCCCTTCCCATTCATTCTCTAGCTGCTGCTGTTAGAAAAAGAGAAAGGTAGCTAGCGTGGCTAGAATGTAGTTAGTGAGGGGAGTGGTACAAAGAAACAGGTCTTTGTAAACTGTGGTATACATTTATATTTTTTGCTGAATACAATGGGAATTCATTTGAGGATTTTTCAAATAAGTAGCAATATGATCTGATTTGTCATTCTGAAAAGGTTGTGCCAGCTCCTCTGTGAAGACTGGATTGTGAGAATTCAAAGGAAGAAGTAACGAGACCCTTTAAGAAGCCATTGGGTAGTTCAGGAAAGTAAAGATAGAGGTTTGGACCCTTTGAGTAGTGAGGACATACAGAGAGAAGGGGCAGATTGGAGATACGTTTTGAAGATACACCAGGACCTGGATCCATTGGATGTTGACGGTGGGTTGAAGAAGGAAACAGGGAGGTCAGGAATGACTAATTGGTTTGGGGCTTGAGCATCTGGTTTTATGGCCAAGCTATATACTGAGATGGGGAAAAGTCTAGGAGAAACTGGATTTTGCATTGGCCAGATAAATCCATAATTTGGTGTAGACTGCGTTTGAGATGCCAGTTGATCATCTGTATGGAGATTTTGGATTGACAGATTGAGAGTCTGCAGCTCAGGGAAGGTCTCATTGAACATATGAATGTAGGCGTATAGCATATAGACTATTTTTAAAGCCATGGTACTGGATGGAGTTGCTAGGGAGAGAGTGTATAGATGGAGAGGAGATCCTAGGACTGAGTCTTGAGCACTGTAACCTTCAGTTCCATCTAGTGAAGGAAGAAGAGATAACAAAGACTGAGAAGCCACTGTGATTGATAAAAACAACGACAAAAAAGTGAAAATGAGGTGTTGCAGGAGCCCAAGTAAGGTCGTGTTTCAAAATGGAGACACCTCCATCAGATTTGGCAATATGGAGTTAACTGGCAGGAGCATGGGGACTGGAGCAAGTCGAGTGTATACACAGGTGGGTATGTAAAGGCCTACTATAGTCAGCCCTGCTGTGAAGGGAAATGGAGCAATAACTAGAGGAGATGAAAGGGGGGTTTTGGGAGAAGAGGGACAGGAGTGTTTTCCAGATGAAGGTACAGTGCCAGAAAATGTTTCACGGGCTCATGGGAATGATCCAGTAGAGGGAGAAAAATCCTCTGGGGTATGGGCCACTGCTCTTCCTTGCCATTTGGTCCACAAGCATGAAAGACTTTCACTCTGGTCTCGAGCCCTTTTGTTGTGTAAGGGTTGTGTGTTTACTGGGGGAGAAATGTGAGGGAGGTAAGGTAAGGGAGGTGGTACACAAAACTCTCACTGTCCCATTACCCAACAGCCTGCCTCTGTTGAGGGGCTTTCCTGGGACTTCAGACTAGCACCCTCATTGTGCTTGCAGCTGTCATGTTTCCTCGTCCAGATTGCCCCATAGCTGCTTCCCTGGCCTTGGCCTTGAGCCCCTCTAGCCAGCAACTGCCCAGGTAACACTTTCTAAAACTGAGCTGCTGTCCCTGCTTGGAGCCTTCAGAGTAGACTTCAGACCTAGGCGGAGTATCCACTCAGCTCTGCCATTTCTCCTGCTCCCCACTTCGGGCCTGAGTGCATCCCGCCGCTCTGCACGCTCCTTCCCCTTCTCCGAGAATGACGTGCTCCCTGCACCCCCTACACCCCCCACACCCCCGCTGCCGGGGCCCAGGGACCAAGAAGGTGCCTGTCACACCTTACTGCTCTCCACCCGGCTTCATGGTTCCTTTGCAGCCTTTTTCCCTGGGTTTGAACTTTAACAAAGGTAAGATGGAGGTTTATTTTTCACCGCTTGGCTGTGAGTTCCTTGAGGATAGGAACTTGTGTTTTACTCAGATCTGAATCTCCATTGCTTTAGTGGTGTGCTCAGTACATGGTAGGGGTGAATATTTAATGAATGAACGAGTGAAGATACCTATATTTTGCACAGGAGAGCAATTAGAGAGGCTTAAAACGAAAGGAAGTCTTCTAATTTCTTAAAAGCATTGTCTCATATTTGAAGAGTTCAAGTTTGATGCAACATAAACTGATAAAGTTTGAAATAGAAAGAGACAGGTTGGTAGGAAAGACCATCTGTATCCTATCCCCAAACTGGCTTAAGTCCACTCCCACTGCCCCCAGCTACCACCTTTTTACTTCATTCTACCTGCTTTTTCTTTGGCCACCGGAATAATAAGCCTGATGTAAATTCTGTTTCATACTCCCACAGGTCAACTTTTTTTGGAGTTTGACAATAATTATTCCAAGTCAAGTAATTCATTGATTTTAGTGGAAGATTGTTTTCCAGGTGTTATTCTTCCATGCGCCTCATCCCCAACTCATACAGTAGAAAAGAGATGATTTAATTTAGGGGTCTAGAAAATAAAAATGTAAATACTTGCTTGTTAAATTAATAATTTTTTTCTACCTTCATTTTTGCCTATAATATTTCAAGATAATATTGGACTTAATTCTCTGGGACACACAAACATCCTGCATAAGTATATTGACAACATACATTTTATATGTAAGTGAACCGTATGGGTGAGCCTCTGCTTTCTCCCTGACAGCACTGTTCTTTAAGAAATTAAGGCTAACTAGGTCTATAGGGTTTAATGGGAGATGTCTCCTAACTTTTCAAAGACCAGATGTTCTTGTTATACTGGTAAAAACTTAAAAAAAAAAGAGGGATTGATGATGTTCAACGTTATTCTCTTTGAACAAATACATCGTTTTGTTCGTACTTGGTTTCTCAGTCTTTCAACACTAAAGCATATTTTAATGATTTGTCTTTAGAAGGGTGAGCACTCCTCTGGGGATATATTACAACTGGGGAAAAAAATAGTTTGAAAATAACTGTTTACCCTTAAAGAGGTTAACTCTATGATGCCTTAAGTTTACATTTGCGATAAACTTTTTTACATCTTTCTGAGTCTTTTTTTTTGCTTTTTGCCTTCTTGGTTCTGAGAATAAGCATAGGCTGCTATTAGATAGGTTTGTATCATTAGGGATAGCATTTAGCTGCAAATAATGGAAAAATTCAACCATAATCACTTAACCAAATGCAGGTCTATTTTTCTCCCATAACAGCTCCAGAGAGAGAGAAACCAAGGCTAATGCAGTGATCCCAGGGTGTCATCCATTGCCAGTCTCCTCCTGTTTTGCTGCTCTGCCATCTGTAGGATGCTGTGGCTCTTAGGGACCCCAGGGGCCTAGAGCTTGCTCCAGATAGGAAGATGAGCAAGGGCAAAAAACAAGAGGCATAAGTTAGTTAGCTGAGTCCTTTTTGTGAGGAAACTACTAACTTCCTGTAGTATGCGTCCACCAACAACTTAATATCCTGAACACACGTGAGCACTCCATGTAGTAGGTATGCCAGGAAATTAGATTTTGTTCTTTTTTGAAAACAGCTTTATTGAGATATAATTCTAGTATCACCCATTTAAAGTGTATAATTCTCAGTGATTTTTAGTGTAGTCACAGAGTTGTATAATCATTACCACAATCTAATTCATTTTTATTACCCTAAAAAGAAAGCCCATGCCCGTTAGCAGTCACTCCCACTTCCACTCTCACCCTCAGCCCTAGGCAACCACGAATCTACTTTTTGTCTGTATGTATTTGCCTGTTCTGGACCATTCATATAAATGGAATCACACAACGTGGTCTTTTTTGTTTGGCTTATTTCTTTTTTTTTTTTTTTTTTTTGAGACGGAGTCTTGCTCTATGCCCCAGGCTGGAGTGCAGTGGCGCCATCTCGGCTCACTGCAAGCTCCGCCCCCCCGGGTTCACGCCATTCTCCTGCTTCAGCCTCCCGAGTAGCTGGGACTACAGGCGCCCACCACCTCGCCCGGCTAATTTTCTTGTATTTTTAGTAGAGACGGGGTTTCACCGTGTTAGCCAGGATGGTCTCGATCTCCTGACCTCGTGATCCGCCCGTCTCGGCCTCCCAAAGTGCTGGGATTACAGGCTTGAGCCACGGCGACCGACCGGCTTATTTCATTTAACATAGGATTTTCAAGATTCCTTCATGTTGTATCTTGTATCGGTACTTCATTCTTTTTTTTACTGACAAATATTCCATTGTATGGATATAAATCATTCAACAGTTGATGCACATTGGAGGAAACTGAGTTTTGAGTTGGCCATGTTCTCGTTGTGAACAAAATTGGGCTTCTGTTGGTAAGGAAGGGGCAATGGCTCTTGGTGAACAGCTAGCAGTGTCTGCCCCTTTGCAGAAATGTGCTGGTATCTGGCTTCCTTCAGCAATATATTTAATGCTTCAAAAGTTCTGTCAGAGAAAGTACAGTGACAGTGAAGAGTCTTAGTGACTGTAGGGAGTGTCCACTCAGCTTGGTGTTTTAAGTTGGTGAGTCCTGCCATTATTTGAGACGAAAGCCTGATAGGAATTACTACCTTACTTTTACCTTCTAAGTCTTTGTCCAGAAAACTCTACTGCTGTATTCCATTGTGAATGCTGTTACTTTGGCTTCTGGCCCACTGTTTTCCACCTGTTCATAATGCTGCTACCACCTTATAGCTTTGAGCTTGCAAAGTTATTTATGTTTTCTTCAATATTTGGCATACAGTATCTACCACCAGGTACCTTTTTGCTAGCTTCATGATCTGACTATTTAGGGCCTTTGGAGGTAAGCCAGGGATTGGCTGTGTGTCTCCATTGAAAGTCTTATTAAAGAGCTTAAAACATATTTATTTAATTATCTATTACATAGATTTATTATACTGTATTTCATATGTCTTTAGACAATATTTGCATTCATACTAGGTTTTTTGACTTTTGAATTGATACTGTTTGGTCACAGCATTACTTAATAGGCATCTGAAGAACAGTTTAGACATTGTCTGCCTAATTTAGAGAGCAGGATACCGTCCTGGAGACTCTATGACGAATTGGTTGTGGGCCCTCATTCTAGAAAAACACTAAAATTAATATCCTGAGAAAATTCCTCTAGGCCAATGTGGTTCAAGCCAGAATGGGTTTGACTTACCCATAATCTCTTTATCAGAAAGTGCAGTGCTTGATAAATCTGTGTTTAAGTTTTGTGTTGGGATCTCTAGGCAGTGTCCCTCTGGCCTTTGCTCTCAGTCCCCAGAACGGCCTACAGATAACTTAGCTTAAAGGAGAGGGGCAGCTTTATTTGACCTGACCAGCATTCTTGGCCAGCTGAGCAGACTTGTCTTGTGGTAAGTATTCCCTTAGGGTCTTTCTCACCTCTTCTGGGAAGGCAGGAAGAGGAAGAGACAGGAGATTGGCACTGCCAGCTTCGTGGAAACCTGGACTGGCTCCCACTGAGGGGCTTCGCCTTCTCCATTTTCCTCTGTGTCCACTCTGGACCTTTTATTCTTTCGTGTCCCTTTGTTGCCAGCCTTACCTTCTGGCTCTTGTCCGTATGTCCCTCTTAAAGGAACTTCATTCCCTTTCCACAGGGTATAGTACTTCAAGTGCATTTAAACAATGTATTAAGACTTAAAGTAGATACAAAGATTAGTTTTTTCCACAGCCACCTTAGCAGGGCATCACAGTTTACAGATGAAAGGAGGATTACCTGTTTTATTTTACAAATAAGGAAACTGAATTCCGTATCACTTCCTAGACACGAGATTGAAAATAGGCTCTTTTTCATGTTGGCATGTTTTTAGGAGGTAGTTGGAATTCCCCAGGAAGGGAAATTAATTTGTTAAGTGCTAACCAGCACTCATTTGACAGACATATATTAAAATGCCCGTCAAATGAGTGGAAGTTGATAATAGATTTGTGGGGAGTTTGGTATCATTGGAGCATAGTGTTTAAAGCATAGGGCGGTAGACGATTCGAAGAGTAAATGGCAGATATGCTGTGAGAGCCTAACATATTAAGGAGTTTAGACTTTGTTCTGGAGGCTTTGGAGATTCCGTAAAAGGCTTTCATCAGGCAGTGACGCAGTCACATTTGTTTTAGCAATGTTAGTAGCATGTGGTCATTGCCTACTATACAGGCCTTGTACTGATTGCTGTACATGCATGATCTCATTTAATCTTGACAACAATTGTTACTAATTTCCATTTTACAGTGGAGGAAATGGAAGTTGAGATAGATTGCACAGGTCATAGTGGAGCTGTGATTCTCATCTAGGGAGTCTGACCAGAGCACACATGGGACACCTGGTTGGGATGAGAGGAAAGAATTGCAGGATGTGTTAGGAGAGCCTACTTGGTGTTCTCAACATTTAATGACATAAGAGACGGTATTGTTGGTTCAGAGTGAGAGGTGTTGGATAGGAGTCTGTAAGTATGTAAGAGTGTGAAGGTTTTTCTAAGGGAAATCTGAAAGGGAGCTGACCAGGAACAGTGCAAGTGAGGTCAGCTGAGGGTGGAGACAGGAATTTATAGTGGTACTGCCCTGATTGGTTATGGCATTCTTCTCCATGAATTTGGCTGCGATAGAATCTGCTGTAACACAGAGTGGATTAAATAAGATGAATTTTCTGTCTCCTATATGACAGTCCAAAGGGAGGAGAGTGGCCCAGGCTGGTGGTGTGGTTCATGTTCCGGAACCATTCAAGATCCCAGTTCCCTTCCATCTTGTTCTATGATCCCATGGCTATGTTAATGTGGCTGCATGGCCAAGGCTGAGTCTCTGCCACATCCCAGCTTCTGGGAAGGGGCAGGGGCAGAAGTGAAAAGCAAGTAATTTCCTTTTAGACAAATAATAGAGATGTTGTGCACATCACCTTTGCTCACATTTTATTGTCAAGAACTTAGGCACCTGGCTGCAAGGACCTCTGAGAAAGGAGTCTGGTTGGCATCCAGGTTGCCAACTAAAACCATTACTATGGAAGACGAAGATAATGGATTTGAGGGGCCAGCTGATAGTCTGCTACAAAAGAAAAGACTGGCTGTGGAGGATTGGAGTTTTTCTGGACAGGTGTGAGGATAGTGGGGCAAGAGAGTTTTAGGGTATTGGTGAGATGTAACTCAGGTGGACAGCCATGAGCTCCAACTGGGCATGGTAGTTAGGTCAGGAGATTGAGGACCTGGAAGCCTGCAGAGTAGATGTGGGACTAAGGGAGAAAGTGGTTGCAATGGGATTAGTCATTTGTGGCTAGAGTAGGATCTGGGTTGAAGTCCAGAGGTGGCCGAGTTCTGAGAGATGACAACACCTGGAGTGAAGCCATGGTTAGGGAAACCAACCATGGTGAGGTGGAGGTTTCCAGAGTTGAAGCAGGCACAGAGCATGTTTGGTGTTCCTGCACAGCAGTCAGACTGCCTACGCATATACTCTATTCTCATCATATACTTATACCACACCCCACTTCGTGTCCATCTGGATATCTCCTCCTCACCTACAAAACCCACTTCCCACAAAGCTGTTCTTGATCCCTCGGCTCTTAAAGTCTCCACTTTGTTTCTCTGGCTACCAGCTGGCAGCTTTCTCTGCTTCTTTGTAGTTTGTAACTTAAGCTTACATATGGCCAGTTGTATTAGGGTTCTCTAGAGGGACAGCACTAATAGGAGATATATACATCCTATTTTATATATATATGTATGTATGTATATAAAAAGGGGAGTTTCTTAAGTATTAACTCACATGATCACAAGGTCCCAGTAGGCCGTCTGTAAGCTGAGAAGCAAGGAAAGCCAGTCCGAGTCCCAAAACTGAAGAACATGGAGTCCAATGTTCAAGGGCAGGAAGCATCCAGCACAGGAGGAAGATGTAGGCTGGGAGGCTAGGCCCATCTAGTCTTTTCACATTTTTGTTTTTTTTTCCTGCCTGCTTTATATTCTAGCCATGCTGGCAACTGATTAGATGGTGTCCACCCACATTAAGCGTGGGTTTGTCTTTCCCAGCCCACTGATTCAAATGTTAATCTCCTTTGGCAACACCCTCACAGACACACCCAGGATCAATACTTTGCATCCTTCTATCCAATCAAGTTGACACTCAGCATTAACGATCACAACAGTTCCAGCCTTTCTAAGCCACTACATATACACTGCATATCTGCTGCAACCTGGCAGTTGCTGTGCTTATTTTCACACCAAATTCCCAAGACAGGCAATCTGATTGGCCCACATCTTTTCACACTGGACCATAGCTAGCAGGTCACTTGCAGGACAGAATGGGCAGATGGCTGCTAACCCAGCTGCTCCCCGTGCTGGGTTCAGTGCCAAGCCTATGACCCTGTGGGTGCAGAGGTGCAAAAGAATACAGCCCTATCATTGCTTTATCTTTCTGCCAGCCCTTGGGTGTGGGAGGGGTTTTTAGAGAGATGCAAGTTGGCTGTGTCTCCTTGCTACTCAGAACAGTAGGTTTATACTATACCAAATGGGATTTGATCAGCTGGTTGAGAATTCAGTCATCATCGGTCTGTTCATTAAACTAGAACAGTTGAGGAGCTCTGCCAGGCCCTGGGAAGGAAGAAGCCAAGGAGGCCATCCTGTCCTCACTGTTTGGTGGGGCTGGCGGGGAGGAGTAAGGTGGGGGTTTGGGACACATAACCAGCCAGTTACGGCACAGTTTATGTGGGAGGAGCAGCTATGAAGCTGTGGCCACCTCCAGGGTTTCAGCCCCAGAGAGCCTTCCCCAAAGGGCTGGTAAAACCTAGGAAACCTAAGCACATGGGGAGGGCATCTCTGCCTCCCTGGATGGGAGGCAGCCCCTTGCCCTAAGAGGGAACTGCTTGAGCTGCTGCCTCTAGGACAGGAGTGCTGCTAGAGTTTGTGTGTGGTGACAGGACATGCATGGCCATCTGTTCGTGCAAGTGGCCATCACATCTGTCCTTGGGTATGGCTTTCTCATTGGACACAGTGGCGTGGTGAGAGATTGCATCTCTGAACTTCATACTACCCTGGTCTCAGGGTGTGACTGCAGCTTTGCACACACCCTGGAGTGAGCCTCAACCTGAGAGTAAGGAAACCACTTCTGGCATCAGCTGGAAAAGTTTTATTTTATTAAAACTTTTTTTTGCAAAGCCCAATCTTTTAATCCAAGAATCAGTTTCTTGGAAAACAAATGCTTTATTTCCCAGAGGTAAAAACAAAAAATGCTCTTGTGGAAAACTGTGTCATATTAGGTCAGGGAAAGAGATTTTTTTTTTTTCAGGTTAGTGAGAAAGGTCTGGCCAGTCCTTCAGGTCCAGATGGCTATCATTGCTTCCAGGGCAGGAGTTGGGAGATGGGGGGCTGGAACCAAGGTGGTCCCACCAGGATGGGCCCCCTAAAGCCACCACAGAACTGGGCTCAGACTTTGGCCCCAAATGTCTCAGGGAAGTCCCTGCAGAGACTGGACCTGAGAAATGGCCCCTCTCATGCCTCCATCCTGTCGTTCAGAGGCCATGTTCACCTTCCATCCCCTCTCAGGAAAGCAGACATCCATTCTCTTCCCTGAGATTTCCCAGCCTTGGGGAAAACACACTCGGGTGTCACACCCTCACCTAGTGCACTTCTTATTCAGAAGCCTGTCATCCAGATGACAACATCCAATGTCACTGGTATGAGACGAGCCTTGTTTTCTCTTTCTCTCACCACATACTAAATCCACTACTTATAAATTTGCCTCTGCATCTCTGTCTTCTCTTCACTCCATCACCATCCTTCTGGACCACACAACCCTTCCTCATAGGGCTGCCTCCAGCCTTCCCAACTCTAGCCTGTTCTCACAGCTGTCAGAGCCATCCCATCATGGGGGGATCCAAGGGCCTGTCTGGGTCGTCACAGTGGGCAGGAATGGCACAGCTTGTCTCTCCAGGACAGCTAGAGACTCCCACAAGGCTGGGCAGGAATTCCACGAGGAATTGCACAGGAAACATCACCTCACTACCCTGGAAGTTGTGGGTGACGGGAGGAAGCCTCAGAAACAAACCAAGAAGCCAGAAGGACTCACTGGGTTGGGGGCTGTGGGGAGTGTTCCCAGAAGAGAAGCTGCCACTAGACCTCAAGGTCTCCACGGCTCTAGAAAAAGGAGGGCTGACCCCAGCGTGACCTCAGGTTCATTTTCTAAGCAGCAGGTGAGGCCGGGGGCCCTCTTGAGTTTGTGCTGTGGTCTGTCCAGTTGGTATCCAATCCCACAGACTCTCATCACTGTCATCTTTGTCATCTCCCTCACCCTCTGACCCTGCCTGGCCCTCTCATCCTCTCCTCTCGCTCTCACCCTCCTTTTCTGACCCTCCCCCGTTCCCCTTTAACCCTTTAACCCTGCCTTGTCTCAACTCTAGTCAGCAGCTCCAAATCTATCCAGGGCTCCTAGTCAGCCTGCTCCTCTTTCAGAAGAATGTTCTCATCCCTCTGTCCCTCCTGCGAATACTACTGTCCCCTTCCACCCTGGATTCCCAGACCTTGCTCTATTTATGGTCTTCTCTAACCGTGATTTTCCCATTGTTGGTCACTCTCTTCTTGTCTACGTGTGAGTGGAGCCGTGAGGGCCCTCCGCCCTCCACTCCCCTGACCTGGGGCCAGTGCTCTCACTTTCTGGAGCTGCTCCCTCTGCAGGCTGCAGACTACAGCTGCCAGATTCAATGACCTTTTCTCAGTCATTCTCCTGACTGCCGACCACATCACCCTGTTTAAAACCCTCTCTTCCTTCAACACTTCTCTCTTGGGGCTTTTCTTCTTCTCACTTTATGCACAGGCTTCCACCTCTCTTCCACTCCCCAAAACATCAGGAGTTTCTAAGGTTCCGTTCCCAGTCTTCTCCCTCACATCTGTCCCTCAGTGACTCCATCTGTGCTCAGATACCTGCTCTGTCCCCAGCACCCCACACCTGGTCTCTGGTCCAGGACCTCTGGACATCTCTTCCTGACGTTGTCCCCCTGGTCACACAGCCACCTCAGCTAAACTCATCCTCTCCCTTCCCTGCCCTCTACCAGGGCCACCCAGGAAGCCACCTCCACTCCTTGCATTGTTTTTCCTGAGTCATCCAGGGGTAGAGCTTGGGGTCTCTCTGACAAGCTCTGTCCAGCCCCCAGTCCTCTTGAGAGTGCCTGCAGGGTTGATGGGGCCAGCCTCTCCTACCCTCTCCACTCTCTTTCCCAGACGTTGTCAGTAACATCCTGTTTGGGCCTTCTGTCCCCCATTTTCCTTAATGCTACACTGGCTGCCAGAGTTACCTTCATTTTCCTGTTCTGAATATCACTCAAGCATTTATTTCAGACATTCGCAATACTGTCATGAGAAACGTTTTCCTTCAACAAGTGTGGATGCATAAAATCATGTGAAAAAGACTTTTGTTTTTTTGTTTTTTGCCTATTTTATGTTGTAAGCTCCCCAAGGAAAGATGAACCACTCCACCCACTTCTTTGTGACTTCCGGTAGCACTTTGGCTTTATTAAATATAATGATTTCTGAGAGTGAGAGAGTACTTCTACTGACCAAAGAAAGGTAATCCTACCGCAGCTTACCCAGAAATACACACACACACACACACACACACACACACACACACACACACACACACACACGGAATTCGTTATTCAAAGAGTTCCTACTGACAAAGAAAAAACCTAAATGCATTCAAGACTTGGAGAAAGATCTGCCACAGACAGGGTTGGTTTCCAAGATACACATTCCCAAAAGAAATACAGACATGGACATATCCTTAATGTTTACACACAGGGCTAGATGGCCATGTGTTGGGGGGTTTTACACCAGCCCCACGGATGGAGTGCCTTTCCCCCAGCTGTGTCCACGTGGCAGTGCACAGGCTTGTAGTGTTTATTTACTCAACCTACACTTATGCATGTGCATGATCCAGCCAGAGTCCCAGAGTTGCTTTTCTAGTGGTGGCAACAACTTCAGCCCAATGGCCTTGACCTCTGGACCCAGACCTGAGACCACAGGGCGCCGGCTGGGGTTGGGCTGCAGCCTGTGACCATGAGCCACTAAGGAAGTAACCCATGAACGAATCGCCACCTCCTTGCTCTATTTCGCCAGCACGAACATCACCTAGAGTGTTAGTATGAAGGTTTGACACTGTTGGCTGACCTACCATGAAAGGGAGGTACCAACAACTGTGAAGGTGATTTCATGACAAATGACACTTCTGTTATTCTTTCCCACCTCAGGAATTAGATTCCTTGATTTATTTTTAAGTTAAAAAAATTTTCTGCGGTGAAATTCTAAAGTACACAGTGCCTTTGTTACAAATACACTGTCTTATCTAAGCACAGGATACCAGGAAGTTGCGCTGTAATTGTTTTTGAAGATCTAAGGAAAATATTATTTTATAACTAGTGCATTGCTACAATTAGCATTTGATTCACTTCCTGTTGTCTAAGAGAAAATGTCGAGCTGTGGGTTTAGAATCAGAGTTTAGTGCTGGGTTAATTAAAGCCTAACAATAAGAGAGAGAAAACAAATATTTTTGAAAGCTGATATTGCTCCTTCTTATTTTATCTTCCATATCTCTTAACCTCTTTTTAAAAAATATTTTTCCTCTTTTTAACTTTCTTTACTGCATTCTAGGTTTACTTTTTATAACCTACCTTCTGAGTAATCAGTTATTTTTTTCAGTTTTGTCTTTCTGCTGTTTAATGCATTTGGGTTTAAAGTTCGATGTCTATATTTTTCATTCCTAAAAGTTTTCTTTTAAAACTTATCTTTTTAATCTCAGTAGTCGCTTTTGTTTTTATAGCATTTATTGTTTCTTTAATCATTGTAAACATGCTTTTTAAATATTCTAATTCTGTTAATTACTTTTTTTTATGGAGTCTCGCTCTGTTGCCCAGGCTGGAGTGCAGTGGCGCAATCTCGGCTCACTGCAACTTGCATGTCCCAGGTTTAAGTGATCCTCCTGCCTCAGCCTCCTGAGTAGCTGAGATTACAGGTGCATGCCACCACCCAGTTAATTTTTGTATTTTTAGTAGACACTGGGTTTCACCATGTTGGTCAGGCTGGTCTCGAACTCCTGACCTTGTGATCTGCCCACTCGGCCTCCCAAAGTGCTGGGATTACAGGTGTGAGCCACTGTGTCTGGCCAAGTTCTTGGAATTCTAAAGCTGCTTGTGCTTTTGCTGACTCTCATTCATGGTGGCCTCTTTTCTCACATGGTCCATAAGCTTGACTGTGACCTCACATTCTCCCTGGCCATGTAGTTGTGCAGTTTTAAGTGAGTTTCTTAATCCTGAGTTCTAATTTGATTGCACTGTGGTCTGAGAGACAGTTTGTTGTGATTTCTGTTCTTTTACATTTGCTGAGGCATGCTTTACTTCCAATTATGTGGTCAATTTTAGAATAAGTGCGATGTGGTGCTGAGAAGAATGTATATTCTGTTGATTTGGGGTGGAGAGTTCTGTAGATGTCTATTAGGTTCACTTGGTGCAGAGCTGAGTTCAAGTCCTAGATATCCTTGTTAACTTTCTGTCTCGTTGATCTGTCTAATGTTGATAGTGGGGTGTTAAAGTCTCCCACTATTATTGTATGGGAGTCTAAGTCTCTTTGTAAGTCTCTAAGGACTTGCTTTATGAATCTGGGTACTCCTGTATTGGGTGCATATATATTTAGGATCATTAGCTGTTCTTGTTGAATTGATCCCTTTACCATTATGTAATGGCTTTCTTTGTCTCTTTTGATCTTTGTTGGTTTAAAGTCTGTTTTATCAGAGACTAGGATTGCAACCCCTGCTTTTTTTTTTTTTCTCTTTCCATTCGCTTGGTGAATCTTCCTCCATCCCTTTATTTTGAGCCTATGTGTGTCTCTGTATGTGAGATGTGTCTCCTAGATACGGCACACTGATGAGTCTTGACTCTTTAACTTGCCAGTCTGTGTCTTTTAATTGGGGCATTTACCCATTTACATTTAAGATTAATATTGTTATGTGTGAATTTGATCCTGTCATTATGATGTTAACTGGTTGTTTTGCCCATTAATCAATGCAGTTTCTTCATAGCATCAATAGTCTTTACAATTTGGCATGTTTTTGCAGTGGCTGGTACCAGTTGTTGCTTTCCATTAGTGCTTCCTTCAGGAGCTCTCATAAGGCAGGCCTGGTGGTGACAAAATCTCTCAACATTTGCTTATCTGTAAAGGATTTTATTTCTCCTTCACTTATTAAGCTTAGTTTGGGTATATATGAAATTCTGGGTTGAAAAATCTTTTCTTTAAGAATGTTGAATATTGGCCCACACTGTCTTCTGGCTTTCTGCGGAGAGGTCAGCTGTTAGTCTGATGGGCTTCCCTTTGTGGGTAACCCGACCTTTCTGTCTGTCTGCCCTTAACATTTTTTCCCCTGTTTCAACCTTGGTGCATCTGACAATTATGTGTCTTGGGGTTGCTCTTCTCAAGGAGTATCTTTGTGGTGTTCTCTGTATTTCCTGAATTTGAATGTTGGCCTGCCTTGCTAGATTGGGGAAATTCTCCTGGATAATATCCTGCAGAGTGTTTTCCAACTTGGTTCTATTCTCCTGGTCAATTTCAGGTACACCAATGAGACAAAGATTTGGTCTTTTCACATAGTCCCATATTTCTTGGAGGCTTTGGTCATTTCTTTTTACTCTTTTTTTCTCTAAATTTGTCTTCTCACTTTATTTCATTAATTTGATCTTCAATCACTGATATCCTTTCTTCCACTTGATCAAAGCAGCTATTGAAGCTTGTGCATGTGTCATGAAGTTCTCATGCCATGGTTTTCAGCTCTGTCAGGTCATTTAAGGTCTTCTCTACACTATTTATTCTAGTTATCCATTTGTCTAACCTTTTTTTCAAGGTTTTTAGTTTCCTTGCGATGGGTTGGAACATGCTTCTTTAGCTTGGAGAAGTTTGTTATTACTGAACTTCTGAAGCCTACTTCTGTCAACTTGTCAGAGTCATTCTCCATCTAGCTTTGTTCCATTGCTGGTGAGGAGCTGCGATCCTTTGGAGGAGAAGAGGCACTCTGGTTTTTAGAATTTTCAGCTTTTCTGCTCTGGTTTCTCCCATCTTTGTGGTTTTATCTACCTTTGGTCTTTGATGTTGGTGACCTACAGATGAGATTTTGGTGTGGATATCCTTTTTGTTGATGTTGATGCTATTCCTTTCTGTTTGTTAGTTTCCTTCTAACAGGTCCCTCAGCTACAGGTCTGTTGGAGTTTGTTAGAGGTCCACTCCAGACTCCGTCTGCCTGGGTGTCACCAGCAGAGGCTGCAGAACAGCAAATACTGCAGAACAGCAAATATTGCAGAACAGCAAATATTGCTGCCTAATCCTTCCTCTGGAAACTTTGTCCCAGAGGGGCACCTGCCTGTATTGAGGTGTCTGACGGCCCTTACTGGGAGGTGTCTCCCAGTTAGGCTACACGGGGGTCAGGGACCCACTTGAGGAAGCAGTCTGTCTGTTCTCAGAGCTCAAACGCCATGCTGGGAGAACCACTGCTCTCTTCAGAGCTGTCAGACAGAGACATTTAAATCTGGAGAGGTTTTTGCTGTCTTTTGTTTGGCTATGCCCTGTCCCCAGAGTTGGAGTCTATAGAGGCAGGCAGGCCTCCTTGAGCTGTGTGGGCTCCCCCCAGTTCCAGCTTCCCAGCTGCTTTGTTTACCTACTCAAGCCTCAGCAATGGCAGGCACCCCTCCGCCAGCCTCGCTGCCACCTTGCAGCTAGATC
Organism: Macaca nemestrina; assembly: GCF_043159975.1. Lineage (NCBI taxonomy): Eukaryota > Metazoa > Chordata > Mammalia > Primates > Cercopithecidae > Macaca > Macaca nemestrina. Next base: position 36,763,340 of record NC_092126.1, on the reverse strand, counting down.
TCAGACTGCTGTGCTAGCAATGAGGGGGGCTCTGTGGGTGTGGGACCCTCCGAGCCAGGCGTGGGATATAATCTCCTGGTATGCTGTTTGCTAAGGCTCTTGGTAAAGCACAGTATTAGGGTGGTAATGACCTGATTTTTCAGGTGTTGTGTGTCAGGGTTTCCCTTGGCTAGGAAAGGGAATTCCCTTCTCCCTTGCACTTTCCGGGTGAGGCGATGCCTCACCCTGCTTCAGCTCTCACTCAGTGGGCTGCACCCACTGTCCTGCACCCACTGTCCGACACGCCCCAGTGAGCTGAACCCAGTACCTCAGTTGGAAATGCAGAAATCACCCGTCTTCTGTGTTGCTCATGCTGGGAGCTGGAGGCTGGAGCTGTTCCTATTCGGTCATCTTGGAACCACCCCCCGAGAAATGTAATTGATTTTTTATACTGAATTTGGATCCAGCAAATTTGTTAAACTCTCTTATTAATGGTATTACTTTTTCTATAGATTATTTTGGATTTTCCATATAAATAATATTATCTGCAAATAATGACAATCTTGTTTCATCTTTTCCATCAACACATTATATAAAAAAATTTACTGTGGCAAAATGCACATAACATAAAATTTACTATCTTAACCAGTTTTAAGTGTCCAGTTCAGTGGTATTAAGTACATTAGTATTATTGTGCAATCAGCATCACCATCCATCTCCAGAGCTCTTTTCATCTTGCAAAACTGAAAATCTACATCCATTAAATAACCCTCCACCATTCTCTCCTCTCTCCAGTCCCTGGAAACTACTGTTCTGCTTTCTGTCTCTATAATTTTGACTACTCTAGGTACCTCATATAACTGGAATCATGCAGCATTTGTTGCCCAGGCTAGTCTTGAACTCTTGGCTTTAAGTGATACTCCAACCATGGCTTCCTGAAGTGCTAGGATTAGAGGAGTGAGCCACCTCACCCAGCCTCTGTTCTATATATATATATATATATATATATATATATATCTTTTTTCATTTTTTTCTCTATATTTTTCAGATTGGATAATTTCTACTGACCTATCTTCAAGTTCTCTGCTTTTTCTCTCTATCCTCTCCATTCTTTTGCTAAACCCAGAACATGGTTTAGTTCTGTTATTGTATTGTTGGTTCTTGTATTGTTTAGCTCCAGACTATCCATGTGGTTCTTTGTATCTGCTACTTTTTTGTTGTTGTTGAGACTATCTTACATTCATTTTAATAGTGTTTATCCTTACTTTTATAGCATATTATAATAGCTATTTTAAGGTTTTTGTTAGATAATCTTAATATTTATGTCATATTGATGTTGGCATCTGTTGACTGCCTTTTTCCATGAGAGTTGAGATGTTCCTAGTTTTTTTGCATGCCAATTGATTTTTATTGTATCCTGGCCATTTTCAATATTATGTTATGGAATTCTGAGTCTTATTTAAATTCTCTGGAAAATATTGATACTTTGTTTTTAGGGGCAGTCAACTCAATTGAGTTCAGACTGCAGGTTTTAACCAGGCTTCTATAGTTTGTGGTTTCAAATGAGTTCTATTTACAAAACCTTTGCAGGGCTATTCAGATTTGTCCTGCATGTATGCCACCCAGTGGGCAGTCTGGGTCCTGGGAAGCAGTCTATCTCCTAATTTAGTTCTCAAATTTTTTGGTAAGCTGTTTATTGTGGCAAAATACACATAACATAAAAATCGTGCATGCATAGTTAGAGGTGAGCCCAGGATTTCATAACCAACTCTATGGGGTTGATTTCCCAAGTTCCTACCTCTCTGCAATCTCCCTTATACTTCCTGTTTCCCCGGGATTCCTCATTCTGCTTCTCTGGCTAGGAAACTAACACTAGGGCTTTAGTTACCCTGCTTCCCATAACTGCACCAAAATCTTAGGCCAAGTGGCAGGAGGACAGAAAGAAAACAACAACAACAATAGGAGTTTGCCTCACCCTCTTGGGACACTTTTGGGACCATAGATATTCTAATAAAAGAGTAAGGCTCCTCACTTCAAAGTTTTAGGCTTATCTAAATATCCTTTCCTGGAGTGTTCTATTCATAACCTTTGCCTTTTTTTCTATTGGGTGGCTTATCTCTTTTGTCTCTTCTTTTCACTGTAGTTCATTATATATTCTGAATGTTATTTATTGTCTAGTATGTATTTGTACTTATTATGCAAATATTTTCAGTCTATGATTAGGTTTTTTTAACTTAGTTTTGTTATGGTCAAATTTTTCAGTTTTTTCCTTTTTGTAGTTTTTGCACTATGACCTAAGAACTCCTTCTTCTCTGCTGATTATAAACACAGCCTAACTTTTCTCCCTGTACTTTTACACATGTCTTATTTGTTTTCTGTTTAGTTTTTTAATTTACCCACAATTTATATTTGTGAGGAGAAAAGGTAAGTTTATTCTGTTTTGCCCTTCTACAATAGGTAGCTATTTGTCCCCAAATCATTGACTGAATATTCCATCCTTTTAAAAACTCATTTGCAATGCTGCTTTTACTATGCTCGATTTTCATACATGTATGAGTTTATTATTATCTATTTTGTATTTAGTTTATCTATTTATTGATACCCAAATCAGTACCATGTAATTATAATTATAGTTTGATAGTATACTTTTTAATATTATAGAATATATTCCTCTCTTATTGCTTTTTTCTTTTCTTTTCAAATAATTTTGGCTATTCTTACATATTTTCTCTTTCAGGTGAAGTTTGGAATCTCTTATAAAATTTCTTTAAACATTTCTATTGTAATTGTAGATAATTGACATGTTAACAATTAGAATCATCCTATTCAGTATCACAGCACATTTTCCCATTATAATGAACTTTTTAATGTTCTCCAAAATTTTATTGTTTGCTTTATATAGGTCTTTAATAATTCCAAATTTTATTATTAGCTATTGTTATGTTATACTAATACATTATGAACCTAGAAATAGAAATTTTATAGATTTTTGAAAAAATGAATGGGGATTTAAAAAGTTATTGCCCTAAAATTGGTTTTCTGGTATAAAAATAAATAACTAACTTTTTGATTTGATACTAAGCTCCCTCACTATACTCTCTTACTTGTTCTAACAATTTAACAGTTGGTTTTATGGAATTTTCAACACATATGGTTATGTTGCCAACAGATAACAGTTTTGTCTGTTTATATTTTGTCTGGATTTATATGTTATTTCTTTTTTCTCTCTTGGCAGATGCATTCAGGACAATCTTTAATATTGGCAGTGGTAACTTTCATCCTGGCATTGTTCTTTACATCAGTGGGAACACTTCCACGGTTTCACCACTTACTATGATGTCTTCTGTAGTTTTCTGGGGAATCCCCCCCTTTTTTCCCCCAATTTCATCATTTTTAATATCAAAGTTTCCATCAGAAAGAGATTTTGAATTTTAAAATTGTTCTTACAGGAGAGGGATCAAGATGGCTGCTAGACGCAGGTAGTATGTGCCTCCTCTAAGGAGAGGAACCGGAATAGTACAATACTCACATTTCAAACAGAGTATCTAGAAGAGAATGGCAGGATTCACCAGAGAAGAGATTGGAATCACCAGAAGTAAGGAGAGGGTTGGAGTCAGGCAGCTTGCCTGGCAGAGGACTGATGGAATCGTGAGAGGCTCCTGGATGCAGGGAAGCAAAAAGACAGAAACCCCCAGGGCTTAGCTTTTACAATCTTGGCCACAGTAGAATCCCACTAGGAACTTGGGCATAACATAAGGAGCTGCCTAAAGATTGCAGAAAGATATTGCTCCAGCGGGAACTCTCACAGGCATCTGAGCCCAGAGCAGCCTCAGCTGGGCACCATTTTGAGAGCTTAGATACGAGGGATCTACAGATGATGGCTGTTGCCATTGCATTGCTCCAAGGAGGGTGTGGGGGAGACTAGGCACTCCCACACACCCTTGGGAGGGTCTCTATCACCCTACTGAGGCTGCTGTTGAGAATGGAATGTGAGCAGACTGCACTCCCTACAGGTGCTTGCCTGGAAGGACCCCGCCTTCTCTAGTCTCAGGCCCACGGTGCCACCTTGAGGGTTTGACACTGGGCTGTGACTCGCCCTCAGGCTGAGTTCAGACTTACCTGGCAGTATCTGTTGCCTGGCCAAGGAAGGTCAGGGAAACCAGGCTCTCCTATGCACATCTGAGACAAAACCCACTGCCCTACAATAGGCGGCTGTGAAACTGAGATATGAGCAGTACTGTGCTTTCACAGCTTCTTGCTTATGCTGTTTGCCTGAGAGAAGCCCCACCCTCTCTGGTGACAAGCCCACAGCTGGCACCATTTTGAGAGTTTAATGTTGGGCTATGCCCTGCCCTCAGGCAGAGTTCAAGCTGATGAAGCTGCAGCTGCCACCCATCTGAGGAGGGACAAGAAAACCAAGCTTTCCTGCATGTTCCTAGGACAATACCCACCACCCTGCTATAGGCTGCTGTGAGACTGAGACTTGAGTTGGGCCACACTGTCCACAGCTTCTAGCCCATGCTACCCACCCTATCCTTTCAGAAACTCACAGCTAGTACCATTTTGAGTTTAATGATGGGCTGTGCCCCATCCTTGAGCCAAGTTCCAAGCGATGCACTGCAGCTGCCACCCAGCTGGGAAAGGGACAGGAGAGATTAAGCTCTCCTAAAAGCATTCAGGACAATATCCACTGCCTTGCTACAGGAGGCTGAGGACCTGGGGACTAGCCCACCCAACCCATAGCAGCTTCCAGCAACACCAACACAGACTGCTTGGATCCCAGTTGGATGTTCCACCACCACTACTGTCACCACCCACACAACACCAACTGCCCATTGGACTGAGAACCCACCCACACTCCTGACCCACCACTGTCACTACTAACTTCAAAGCAAGCCACCTGGAGGCCCAAGAATCAGCTCTCTAGAACCCACTAACACTAGAGCCAGTGCAAGCTGCTCTGGAGCCTACAAACAGGCACATTCACCCCACTGCTGCTGCTGTTGGGTGAAGACTAGTTCAGTTGGCATCCAAGTCCCCAGAAAACTTCACCACAACCTCAGCTAATCACTGTACCTGAAGCCACCAAGGAAGTCACAGATACCATGGACCCTTGTGCTGCCAGATAAGCCATACTAAGATCACACTATCACAGGCACCCAGAATCAAAGCCAAAGTATCATCATATTCAACCAACTACATACATACATTTTCAGGAAAAATTTCTCCCCTATGAAAGCAATTTCAAAAGCTGGAACAAGACACTACTACACCAGATGTGCAGATATCAATGGAAGGACACGGGAAACATGAAAAAGCAGGGAAACATGATGGCACTAAAGGACTGCAACAATTGTCCAGCAATAGATATCAATAACAAAGAATTTCTCAAAATGCCAGGTAAATAATTCAAACTATCGATTTTAAAGAAGCTTAATGGGATGCAAGAGAAATCTGAAAATCAATACAAACAAATCAGAATATCAATTCAGGATATGAATGAGAAATGTACTAAGAAAATATCTCTTTTTAAAAAAGTGGAAATTTTGGAATTAAAAAATTCACTGAAGGAAATACAAAAGACACCCAAAAGCTTCAGTAATAAACTAGACCAGAAGAAAGAATGTCACACCTTGAAAACAAATCTTTTGAAATAATCTAGTCAGAGAAAAATAAGGAGGAAAAGAATAAAAAAGAATGAACAAAGACTTTGAGATGTCTAGGACTGCATGCAGTGACCAAACTAATGAATTATTGGTATTCTAAATGGAAAAGAGATATCACAAAGTTTAGGAAATCTATTTAAAGAAGTAATTGATGAAAACTTCCCAAGTCTAACAAGACAGACATCCAGATACCCAAGGCCCAGCAGTCCCCAGGCAAATACATTGCAAAAAGGACTTCACCATGGAATATTATATTCAGAATGTCTCGAGTTAAAGTGAAAGATAGAATTTTAAATTACAAAAAGAAAAGCACCTAGTCACCTATAAAGAAAACCTCATGAGACTCACAGTGAACTTTTCAGCAGAAACCTCACAGGCCAGAAGAAAATGGGAAGGCATTTTCAAAGTGCTGAAAGAAAATAAAATCAGCAAAGAACTTTATACCCTGCCAGAATAAGCTTCATAAATGAAGGAGAAATAAAGTCTTTCCCAGACAAGCAAATGCTGAGGGAATTTGTCACCACTAGAGAGGCCCTACAGGAAATGCTTAAAGGGGTCTAAAACATGGAAATTAAAGGTCAATGTTCACCATTATGAAAACACATAGTATAAAACTCACAGTTCTTATAAAACAATTACAGTAAGGAGGAAGAGAAAGAAATCAAATGGCAACATGACGAAATTTCATTAAACCACAAAGACAAAAAGAGAAAAGAAATGAAACAAGAATTTATAAAACAACTTGAAAACAATTAACAATATGACAAAAAGAAAACCTCACATATAAAGACTAACCTTGATTGTAAATAGATTAAACACTCTACTTAAAATATAGAAATGGGCAGAATGTATTTTTAAAAATAATAATGCAACTATATACTGCCTACAGGAAACTCACCCTACCCATAAAGACACATATAGACAAAGTAAAGGGGTGGAAAAAGATATTCCACACAAATGGAAACCAAAAGCAAGCAGGAGTAGCTATACCTACAGGTAAAACAGACTTTAAATTAAATATGGCAATAAAAGACAAAGAAAATCATTATATAATGATAAAGGTATCAATTCAACAAAAGGATATAACAATCATATATATATGTATGTGTTGGATATATACATCTCCAACATCAGAGCACACAAATTCACAAAACAAGTGTTACTAGACCTAAAGAAAGATATAAACAGCAATAAAATAACGGTAGGGGACTTCAACATTCCACTCACAGCACTAGACAGATCATCAAGACAGAGAATTAACAAAGAAACATTGGACTTAAATTAGACTTGAGACCAAATAGACTTAACAGTCATTTACAGAACATTCTACCCAACAAGTACAGAATATACATTCTTTTCATCAGCCCATGTAACATTCTGCAAGATAGACAACATGTTAGGCCACAAAACAAGCCTTAAGAAATTTTTAAAAATGATAATTATATCAAGTATCTCCTCAGACTACAGGGGGATAAAGTTAGAAATCAATACCAAGAGGAACTTCATAAACTATACAAATACATGAAACTTAGACAGCATGCTCCTGAACTGTCACTGAGTCAATGAAGAAATTATGATGGAAATTTAAAAAAATTGAAACGAATGAAAATGGAAACACAATATACCAAAACCTCTGGCACAGAGCAAAAGCAGTGCTAAGAGGGAATTTTATGACATTAAATGCCTACATCAAATAAGTAGAAAGAGCATGAATTAACAACCAAACACTGCACCTCAAGGAACTAGAGGAACAACTACAAACCCAAAGATAGCAGAGGAAAAGAAATAACAAAGATCAGAGTAGAACTAAATGAAATAGAGACCAAAAACAATACAAGGGATCAACAAAATGAAAAGTTGGTTCTTCAAAAAGATAAACAAATTGATAAACCACTACCTAGACTAACCAAGAAAAGAAGAGAGAAGATCCAAATAAACACAATCAGAATTGGAAAAGGAGACATTCCAACTGATATCACAGGAATACAAAATATCACCAGAGACAATTATGAATAATGATACACTCACAAACTAGATAATCTAGAGAAAATGGATGTATTCCTGGAAATGTACAACCTCCTGAGATTGAACCAGGAAGAAACAGAACTCCTGAAGAGACCAATAGTGAGTAGCAATATTGAATCAGTAATAGAAAAATTTCCTCACACACAAAAAAGCCTGGGACCAGATGGATTCACAGCTGAATTCTACCAAACATACAAAGAAGAACTAATACCAATCCTCCTGAATCTATACTAACAAATCAAGGAGGAGGGATTTCTCCCTAACTCATTCTATGAAGCCAATATCACTCTGATACCAAAACCAGACAAGAACACAACACAAATAGAAAACTTCAGACGAGTAACCCTGATGAACATCAACGCAAATATCCTCAACAAAAATACTATCAGGTGGGATTTATCCCAAGGATTCAAGAATGGTTCAACATACATGAATAAATAAATGTGATACATCACACAAACAGAATTAAGGACAAAAACTATATTATCTTCTCAGTAGATGCGGAAAGAAGCTTTTGATAAAATTCAGCATCTTTCCATGTTAAAAATCCTCGACAAACTAGGCATAGAAGGAATATACCTCATTATAATACAGGCAATATATGACAAAGACACAGCCAACATTATACTTAATGGTAAAAGTTGAAAGCATTTCCTCTAAGAACTGGAACAAGACAAAGAAGCTCACTTTTACCATTCTTATTCAACATAGTATTGGAAGTACTTGCCAGGGAAATCAGGCAAGAGGAAATAAAAGCCATCTAAATTGGAAAAGAGGAAGTCAAATTATCCCTGTTCACTGATGATCTTATATCTAGAGAAGCCTAAAGACTTCACCAAAAACAAACAAACAAACAAAACCTCTTAAATTTGACAAACGAATTTAGTGAAGTTTCAGGATACAAAAGTAGTATAAAGAAATCAGTAGTATTTCTATATACCAATAATAATCTAGCTGAGGACCAAATCAAGAAGGCAATCCCACCTACAGTAGCTACAAAAAAATAAAAAAATACCTAGGAATATATTTAACCAAGGAGGTGAAAGATCTTTATAAGGAGAACTAAAAAACACTGATGAAAGAAATCATAGACGACATAAACAAATGGAAAAACATTCAATGCTCATGGATTGGAAGAATCAATATAATTAAAATGACCATACTGTCCAAAGCAATCTGCAAATTCAAAACAATTCTATCAAATTATCAACATCATTTTTCACAGAATTAGAAAAAACAATTCTAAAACTCATATGGAACCAACGAAGAGCCCAAATAGCCAATGGAATCCTAAGCAAAAAGAACAAAGCTGGAGGCATCACATTACCTGACTTCAAATTATACTACAAGGTTGTAGTAACCATGACAGCATGGTACTCCCATAAAAATAGACACACAAATTAATGGAACAGAACAGAGAACCCAGACATAAAGCCACACACCTGCAACCAATTGATCTTCAACAAAGTCAACAAAAATATAAACTAGAGAAAGGACACCCTATGTAATAAATGCTGCTGGGAAAATTGGATAACCAAATGCAGAAGAATGAAACTGGACTGAAACCTCTCATCATATACAATAATTAACTCAAGATGGATTAAAGACCTAAATGTAAGACCTGAAACTACAAAAATCCTAGCAGAAAACCTAGAGAAAACTTATGGACATTGGCCTAGGCAAAGAATTTATGACCAAGTCCTCAAAAGCAAACACAACACAACAAAAATAGACAAATGGGAGTTAATTAATTCAAATGCTTCTGGATAGCAAAAGAAACAATCTACAGAGTAAGCAGACAACCTGCAGAATGGAAACAAATTTTGCAAACTATGCATCTGACAAAGGGCTAATATCCAGAATCTAAAATGAATTCAAACAGCTCAAGAAGAAAAAACCAAATCATCCCATTAAAAAGTAGTCACAGGACATTAACATATATTGTTCAAAAGAAGGCATACAAGTGGCCAACAAACATTAAAAAATGCTCAACATCAATAATCACCAGAGAAATGCAAATTAAAACTGTAATGACATACTATCTTATGCCAGTCAGAATGGTGATTATTAAAAAGTCAAAAAACAACAGATGTTGGTGAGGATGCTGAGAAAAAGGAATGCTTATACATTGCTGGTGGGTATATAAATTAGTACAAGCTTTGTGGAAAACCGTATGGAGATATTTTAAAGAACCAAAAATAGAACTACCATTGAATCCAGCAAGCTCGCTGCTGAATATATACCCAAAGGGAAAGAAACCATTGTATCAAAAAGATATCTGCCCTCATATTTATTGCAGCAAAGATATCAACCTGGCCGGGCGTGGTGGCTCACGCCTGTAATCCCAGCACTTTGGGGGGCCAAGGTTGGCGGATCATGAGGTCAGGAGATTGAGACCATCCTGGCTAACACGGTGAAACCCCATCTCTAGTAAAAATACAAAAAATTAGCTGGGCATGGTGGCAGGTGCCTGTAGTCCCAACTACTAGGGAGGCTGAGGCAGGAGAATGGTGGGAACTGGAAGGCAGAGCTTGCAGTGAGCCGAGATCACGCCACTGCACTCCAGCCTGGGCAATAGAGCAAGACTCTGTCTCAAAAAAAAAAAAAAAAAAAAAAAAACAACCTAGGTCTATCAATGGAGTATTAGATAAAGAAAATGTGGTATTATATATTATGGACTACTATTCAGTCATAAAAAAAGAATGAAATCATGTCTTTTGCAGCAACATGGATAAAACTGGAGGCCATTATCACAACTGAAATAACTCAGAAACAGAAAGTTAAATACCTCACGTTCTCACTTATAAATGAGAGCTAAACCGTGGGTTCACACGGATATGCGGAGTGGAATGATAGACACTGAAGACTCCAAAAGGTAGGAGATTTGGAGGGGGATGAGGGTTGAAAAACTACCTGTTGGGTACAGTGTTCAGGTGATGGGGTACACTAAAAACCCAGACCTCACCATTATGCAATATAATACATGTATGTAAAACTCTGCACTCATATCTCCTACATATATAAAAATTGAGCCGGGCGCGGTGGCTCAAGCCTGTAATCCCAGCACTTTGGGAGGCCGAGGCGGGCGGATAACGAGGTCAGGAGATCGAGACCATCCTAGCTAACACGGTGAAACCCCGTCTGTACTAAAAATACAAAAAAAAATTAGCCAAGTGTGGTGGCGGGCGCCTGTAGTCCCAGCTACTCGGGAGGCTGAGGCAGGAGAATGACGTGAACCCAGGGGGTGGAGATTGCAGTGAGCCGAGATGGAGCCACTGCACTCCAGCCTGGGTGACAGAGCGAGACTCCGTCTCAAAAAAAAAAAAAAAAAAAAAAAAAATTGAAATAAAGGGCGGGGCGTGGTGGCTCACACCTGTAATCCCAGCACTTTGGAAGGCCGAGACGGGCGGATCACGAGGTCAGGAGATCAAGACCATCCTGGCTAACACGGTGAAACCCTGTCTGAACTAAAAATACAAAAAATTAGCCGGGCGTGGTGGCGGCCATCTGTAGTTGCAGCTACAAGGGAGGCTGAGGCAGGAGAATGGCGTGAACCCGGGAGGCGGAGCTTGCAGTGAGCCGAGATCAGGCCACTGCACTCCAGCCTGGGCGACAGAGCAAGACTCCATCTCGGGGGGAAAAAAAAAAAAATCTAATAAAAATGAACTTAAAAAAATTTAAATAAACAAGTTTTGTGGCTTTTTTTTTTTTTTTTCAAGACAGAGTCTCACTCTGTCACCCAGGCTGGAGTGCAGTGGCACAATCTTGACCCACTGCAACCTCCGCCTCCTGGTTTCAAGCAATTCTCCTGCCTCAGCCTCCCGAGTAGCTGGGATTACAGGCGCCCACCACCATGCCCGGCTAATTTTTGTATTTTTAATAGAGATGGGGTTTTGCCATGTTGGCCAGGCTGGTCTTGAACTCCTGACCTCGTGATCCGCCAGCCCCAGCCTCCCAAAGTGTAAACAAGTTTTTTAAAAAAGAAACACACCAATAAAAAGTAAATGTAAAAAAATAAATAAAACGAGCTTACAGCATCTATTGAGAAGAGCACTTCCTCTTTCTTCTTCTCTCTCTTAATAGAGTGAGTTGATTTTTAAATTATTTAATTTTGAACCATTTACATATTTCTGGAGTAACTCTACTTGGTCACCCAGATTTTATTTCTTAACAATTAAAAAATTAAATCTAAGTTCATAAGTGCACTTACTCTATACTCACATTCTATTGAACTACACTTGCTATTTTTGGTTTCAGGGTTATATAAGTAGAGCATCCCAAATCTAAAAACCACAAATCCAAAATCTGTAACTTTTTGAGTACTGACAGGACCCGTAAAGGAAATGTTCATTGGAGCATTTCGGATTTTGGATTTGGGGATTTGGAATGCCTAACCAGTATAACGCAAGTATTCCAAAATCCCAAATCCAAAATTCTTCTGGTTCCAAGCATTCTGGATAAGGGATATTCAAGCAGTATTGAGAAATTTGGAACATTTTAAATAACTTTGTAAGCTCACAGTTATTGTCATCTGTTGTTTTGAGTTTGGTAGATTTTTCTCTGCATAGTGAGCCTAGTGCTTTTTGTAGAGGAAAAGAGTTGAAGGATAATAAGTTTTTATTATTTATGTTTTTTAAATTAAAGTATAATTTAAAGATTTTAGGGGTTTATTTTGATGAGTTTTAATAAGTATATATACACTTGTGTAATTATTACTCAAAATGTTTTCCAAAAAGGTTGACTCATTGATTTTGATATATGATCATACTTAGAATACTTTAATAATTTTTTTAAAAATTTCTCTTTACAACTTATCTTTCATATCTTGTTCTTGATACTGTTTTTAAAATTGTTTTCTCATTTTTTTCCTTTGATCGTAGTAACTAAAGATTTGTCTTTTATTACAGGTCTTTTTAAAACAACTGGTTTTTAGTTTTATTGAGTATTTCTGTTTTTAAATTTTTTCTTTTTAATTTGTTTCTGCTTTTATTCACTTTAGTATGTTTCTTCTATTATATTGGGTTTATGTTATTATTTCATTTTTAGCTTTTTACTGAGTTTAGAGCCTAGTTCATTGATTTTCAAATTTTCTTTCTAATCAGTGCATTTAAGGCTACAAATTTTCCGTTCAATATATTTTGGCTGCAAATCATAAGCTTTATAATGTTGTGAGTGCTCTCATTTTTATTCATTTATAAATAGTTTTTTTTTCAATTGAAGCAAAAAACATGTACATAAAGTGTATCATCTTAACCATTTTCAAATTTACAGTTCAGTAGTGTTAAGTATATTGACATTGTTTTGAAACAGATCTCCAGAACTTTTTTTATCTTGCAGATTTGAAACTCTATACCCATTAAACAATTCCCCTTTTTCCTCTCCCCACAGCTCCAGGTAATCACCATCCTACATTCTTTTTCCTTAAATTTGACTACTTTAGATACCTCATATAAATGGAATCATACAGAATTTGTGCTTTTGTGACTGGTTTATTCTACTTAGTATAATTTCCTCAAGTTTCATTCATGTTTTTAGCGTATGACAGAATTTTCTTCTTTTTTAAGGCTGAAAAATATTGTGTATTTGTTTATAATACACAATATGTTTACAATGTACATTTGTTTATCTATTCATCCCTTGGGATGCTTCCACAATATGACTATTGTGAATAGTGCTGCTATGAACCTGAGTGTGCAAATATCCCTTTAAGATTATGCTTTCTGTTTTTTTCTTTTTCTTTTTCTTTTTTTTTTTTTGAGACAGACTCTTGCTCTGTCGCCCAGGCTGGAGTGCAGTAGCATGATCTCAGCTCACTGCAACCTCTGCCTCCCGGGTTCCAGCGATTCTCCTGCCTCAGCCTCCCGGGTAGCTGGGATTATGGGCACAAGCCACCACGCTTGGCTGATAAGTATTTTTAGTAGAGATAGGGTTTCACCATGTTGGACAGGTTGGTCTTGAACTCCTGACCTCAGGTGATCTGCCTGCCTCGGCCTCCCAATCAATTTTTTTTGACGTGTACCCAGAAGTGGGATTCTTGGATCATATGGTAATTCTATTTTCAATTTTTTGAGGAACCATCATACTCTTTCCATAGTGTTTAGACCAGTTTACAATCCCACCAACAGTGGACAAAGATTTCAATTTCTCTGTATCCTAACCAAAACTTAGTTCCTGTCTTTTTCATAGTTGCCATCCTAATGGGTGTGAGGTGATATTTCATAGTTTTAACTTACATTTCTTTTTAATTTAAAATATTTATTTGTCAAATAAATATTGAATATATTCAAGGTGTATAATGTATGATTTGATAGATGTATGTATTGTATAATAATTACCACAATCAAATTAACACACCTATCACTATACATGCTGTACATTAGATCCCCAGAACTTCTAAATTTTATAGCTGAAAAGTTATACCCTTTGACCAACATTTCCCCATTTCCCCTGACCCCTATCCCCTGGCAACCCCTGTTCTACTCTCTGTTTCCATGAGTTCAACTTTTTTATAGATCACGTATGCTGTGATTTTGATGTGTTTTGTCTCCCACCAAAACTCATGTTGAAATTTGATTTTTAAGGGCCGGGCGCGGTGGCTCAAGCCTGTAATCCCAGCACTTTGGGAGGCCGAGACGGGCGGATCACAAGGTCAGGAGATCGAGACCATCCTGGCTAACACGGTGAAACCCCGTCTCTACTAAAAAATACAAAAACCTAGCCGGGCGAGGTGGCGGGCGTCTGTAGTCCCAGCTACTCCGGAGGCTGAGGCAGGAGAATGGCGTGAACCCGGGAGGCGGAGCTTGCAGTGAGCTGAGATTCGGCCGCTGCACTCCAGTCTGGGCGACAAAGCGAGACTCTGTCTCAACAAAAAAAAAAAAAAAAAGAAATTTGATTTTTAATGTGGCAGCCTTGGGAAGCTGGACCCTACAGGGTGTTGTTACATCATGAAAACAGATCCCTCATTAACAGATTAATGCAGTCTCTTGACAGTGAGTTCTTGTCTTCGTGAGACTAGATTAGTCACCTCAAGAATGGGTTGTTCCTTCTCACATTTGGTCTCTTTGTACATACCCACTTCCTCTTTTATTTTCTACCGTGATTTGAAGCAGCATGAGACCCTCACCTGTTAGACTACCCAATCTTGGACTTTACAATTAGACCCAAATAAGCCTCTTCGCTTCGTAATTTACCCAGACTCAGGTATTCTGTTATGGCATCACCACTTATATGTTATAAGACAACATATAAGTAAGATCATACAATATTTGTCTTTTTTGTCTGGCTTATTTCACCTAACGTATAATGTCCTTTAATTTCATTTATGTTGCAAATTACTGGATTTCTTTTTTATGGTTGAAAAATATTTCATTGTATATTTGTACCACAATTTTAAAATCTGTTCACCTGTCAGTGGACAATTAGGTTATTTCCATATGTTGGCAATTGTAAATAATGCTGCAGTGAATGGGGGTGGGGGTGGAGGTGCATATAATCTCTTTGAGATCCTGATTTCATTTCCTTTGGATATATATCCAGAAGTAGGGTTACTGGATCGTATGGTAGTTCTAATTTTCATTTTTTTGAGGCACCTCCATACTGTTTTTCATAATGGCTGTACCATTTTACATTTCCATCAACAGTGTAAAGAGTTTCAATTTCTCTGTTCCTTTGCTTTCAGTCTGTGTGTATACTTAAGGCTAAAGTGAGTCTCCTTAGGCAACATATGGTTGGAATTTTTTAAAAAATCCATTTGGCCACTCTGTGTCTTTTGATTGGATAATTTAATTCATTTACATTTAAAATAATTTTCTATGTGGGGACTTACTATTGTTGTTGACAACTTTTACTATTCACTTAAATGAAGCATTTTACAGCTTCTCTTTGGCATATCCAAATTGCCAGTATCACTAATCTTGCACTTTGGGACATCATTAAATAAAATACAGGGTACTCAAACACACTGTGATATTGCAAGATTCAATCTGATAACTGAGATGGCTACTAAGTGACTAATGAATGGGTAGCACATATAGTGTAGATACACTGGGCAAAGAGATAATTTATGTCCCAGGTAGGATAGAGTGGGACAGCATGAGATTTCATCATGCTACTCAGAAAAATGTGCAATTTAAAACTTATAAATTGTCCATATCTGGAATTTTCTATTTAATATTTTTAAACCACTGTTGATTATAGGTAACTAAAACCACAGAAAGCAAAACCTTAAATAAAGGGGAAATACTATATGGTGTAAGAGCTCAACTTTATTCCTTTGCATGCAGATATCCAATTTTCCCAGAATTATTCATTGAAGACTTCTTTTTCCATTGAGTGTGGCCTTAGCACACTAGTTGAAGATCATTTGACTTTATGTGCAAGGGTTTACTTCTGGGATCTCTATTCTATTTATTAGTCTATTTTGTCTTTATGGCAGTACCATTAGTCTATTTGTCTTTATGGCAGACTACTCTATTCATTGATCTATTTGCCTTTATATCAGTATAGCAGTACACTTTTTTTTATTATTTTCCTTTGTCATAAAGTTTGAAATCAGGAAATGTAAGTGCTCCAACTTTTTTTTTTTCCCTTTTTCAAAATTGTTTTGGCTATTCAGGGTTCCTTGAGATTCTATATGAATTTTAGGATTTTAAAAATATTTTTTATATATCTGTAAAAAAAACTATAGGGACTTTGATAGGATTTGTTTTGAGTCTGTCGATCACTTTGAGTAGAGTGGATATTTTAAGAAAATTAAGTTTTCCAACCCCAAAACATAAGATGTCTTTCATTTATTTGTGTTTTCTTTAATCTCTTTCAGCAATGTTTTGTTATTTTTAGTGTACAAGTCTTTCACCTCCTTGCTTAGGCTTATTTCTAAGTATTTTATTCTTTTTTATGCCATTGTAAATGGAATGGTTTGCTTAATTTCCTTTTGGATTGTTCATTATTAGTGTATAGAAACACATAGGTTTTTGTATGTTGATTTTGTATCCTGAAACTTTGCTGAATTAGTTTACTAGTTCTAATAGATTTTTTTTTAGTGGAATCTTTTAGGTTTTTTACATATAATTTCATATCATCTGCAAACAGACAGTTTAACTTCTTCCTTTCCAATTTGGATGCCATTTTTTCTTTTTCTTATCTAATTGTTCTGGAGAGAACTTCTAATACTATGTCAAATAGAAGTGGTGAGAGTGGGTACCTTTGTCTTTTTCCTGCTGTTAGAGGAAAAACTTCTAGTCTTTTGCCATTGGGTATGATGTTTACTGTGAGTTTTTCATAAATGACCTTTACTATGTTGAGGTATTTTCCTTTTATTCCTAGTTTGTTGAATTATTTAAATCAGGAAAGGGTATTAAATATTTTCGAATGCCTTTTCTGCATCTATTGAGATGATCATATGATTTTATCCTTCATTCTGCTAATATGATGCAGCACATTTATTGATTTGTATGTGTTAAACCATCCTTCCATCTCAGTGATAAATCCCACTTAATCATGGCATATGATCATTTTAATGTGCTGTTGTGTTCAGTTTGATAGTATTTGCCGAGGATTTTTGCAACAGCATTCATCGGGGATAGTGATCTTTAGTTTTCTTATCGTGTCTTTGTCTGACTTTGGTATCAGGTTAATGCTGGATTTATAGAATGAGCTTGTAAGAGTTCCTTCCTCTTCAGTTCTTTGAAAGAGTTTCCAGAGGATTGATGCTAATTCTTCTTTAAATGTTTGCTAGAATTCTTCACTGAAGCCACCTGATATTGGGAAGTTTTGGGAGTTTTTTGATTACTCATTTAATCTCTTTATTATTTATTGGTCTGATTAGATTTTGTTTCTTTATCATTCTGTCTTGGTAGTTTGTGTGTTTCTAGGAATTTATCCATTTCTTCTAGGTTATCCAATTTGTTAGTGTATAATTGTTCAAAATATTGCATAATAATTTTTTTTTATTTCTGTGGCAATGGTTGTATTGTGTCCCTTTAACTTCTGATTTTAGTGATTTGAGTCCTCTCTTTTTCTTAATCTAGCTAAGTCTTGTCAATTTTGTTGATCTTTCAAAAAACCAACTCTTCATTTTGTTGATTTTTTTCTATTCTCTAATTCATCTATCTCTCCTATTATATTTATCATTTTCTTCCTTTGCTGGCTTTGGGTTTAGTGTGTTCTTCATTTTAGTTTCTTAAGGTGTATAATTAGGCTTGCTGAATTGAGATCTTTCTTCTTTTTAGTATACATGTTTACAGCTATAAAATTCCCTCATAGCACTTTCACTGCGTTCCATAAGTGTTGGTATGTTGTGTTCTTATTATTAATAGTTTCTAATTTCTCTTTTGACCTTGTCTTTGACAAATTGGTTGTTTAAGAGTGTGTTGATTTTCACATTTGTGGACTTACTGTTTTCCTTGTTCCATTGACTTCTAGTTTCATTCTGTTGTGTTTTAAAAAGATACCTTGTGTAATTTCAACCTTCTTGAATTTGTTAAGATTTGTTTTGTAGCCTCTAATGTGATCTGTGTTGGAGAATGTTCTATGTACACTTGAGAAGAATGTATATTCTGTTTTTGTTGGGTAAATGTTCTGTATATGACAGTCATTATAAATTCTTTGTCAGGCAGCTCATAGATTTGCTTTCCTTTAGGCTTTTCGGGGGAGGTTTATTTTGTTACTTTGGGCCATGTTTCCCTGTTTCTTTGTGTGTCTTGTAATTTTTTGCTGAGATTTGGGCATTTAAAAAAAAACAAACACCTCTTCCAGGCTTTGTATCAGCATCAGGCAGAGGAAGGTCTTCATCATTCAGCCCAGCTGGACCTCTCAAATCATTTCTGATCTCTTGCTATTCCTGGTATCTACCTGTAGAACTATAGTTCCAATGTGATGCCTGCTTCTGTTTACATTGGCTTCCAAAATCTTGCTCCAGTTTGTCAGCACTCTGAGTCAGGTGAGACAGAAACCAGTCCCTTGGGCAGGCCCAGAAAAGCTATAATATTGGACACATGTTCTGATCTTTTTTTTTTTTTTTTTTTTTAATGGAGTTTCGCTCTGTCGCCCAGGCTGGAGTGCAGTGGCATGATCTTCGCTCACTGCAACCTCCACCTCTTGGGTTCAAGCGATTCTCCTGCCTCAGCCTCCCAAGTAACTGAGACTACAGGAGTATGCCACCACACCCAGCTAATTTTTTTGTATTTTTGGTAGAGATGGGATTTCACCATGTTGGTCAGGCTGGTCTTGAACTCCTGACCTCAAATGATCTGCCCGCCTTGGCCTCCCAAAGTGCTGGGATTACAGGCCTGAGCCACCGTATCCGGCCCTGATCTTTTGTTTTTATTCCAAGGGAAGAGCTCTTGTATGGTGACAGTGGTGGGGGATTCATCCTACTTGCTCTGTGCTATGCAGGGGGAAGGGCATGAATAACCCACCAAACACTGCAAATTTTCCTATGCCTTTCACTGGAATCCCTTTTTGGTTTTGGTGGAGCTGTAGCTTTTCAGTTGGTCTCTGGAGTTCTCACAGAGGTATTCTGGTTCATATATTGTTGATAACTCAGTATATCTGTGTGGGAAAGAGGGTCTGTAGCTTCCTAGCCTACCATCTTGCTGATGTCACTTTTCTCATTTCTAAATAGTTTAAGGTATGACTTTGATGGAATGTTCTTATAAACCTCAAATAATTTAGAAAATTGAATTCTTGGCCAGGCACGGTGTCTCACACTTGTAATCCCAGCACTTTGGGAGGCAGAGGCGGGCAGATCATGAGGTCAGGAGATCGAGACCATCCTGGCTAACATGCTGAAACCCCGTCTCTACTAAAAATACAAAAAATTAGCCAGGTGTGGTGCTGCGTGCCTGTAGTCCCAGCTACTTGGGACTTGGGAGGCTGAGGCAAGAGAATGCCTCGAACCTGGGAGGCAGAGGTTGCAGTGAGCCGAGATTGTGCCACTGCACTCCAGCCTGGGCGACAGAGCGAGACACAGTCTTAAAAAAAAAAAAAAAGAAAGAAAAGAAAAACAAAATTGAATTCTTTTCAAATAGGCGTGTGTGTGTGTATGTCTATGTGATTTCTATTTTCTAATTATACTGAATTATGGTTAGCGAATATGGCATATGTGTTTCTTATTCTGGGAACTTTTGGAGATTTCCTTTGTGACATATTACCTGGTAAGCTTTTGTGGAAGTTCTATGTATGTTCTGTGTTTTGAGTACAAAGTTATAACTTTATCTTTTGTACTAAGCTTCTTAATTTTGCTTTTTAAATTCTCTATATTATTATTTATAATTTTCAACCACATGATTGGCCAGTTTCTAACAGAAACTGAGGAATATTTCTGGGACTCAGATATTGCTCTCTGTGATAATAGATATGTAAATTTAGCCTTTTATACCTGCCAGTTTTTATTTCATATATTGCAAAACATGTTTGGGGCATAAAGGTTTATGACTACCATGTTTTCTTATTAATGAGGGGTATAATTCTTTTGTTCTTCTTCTTATCAAGTATCTCTTATCAAATAAACTCCTCTGCCCCAGTTTGTGATTTTTACTGTTTTGACTGATACTAGTAATGCTATACCTGCCTTCTTATTAGCATTTGCATGTTATATCTTTACCTATCCTTGATTGTTTTAGTAGGCTATGTTTTTAAAACTATGTAATTTTCATTTTAAAAATGTAACCTAATAGCCTTTTTAAAATAGGTGAATTTATCCCAGTTACATTTATCATGATTATTGATAGCTCATTACAGTTATTGATGCCTACCAGCCAAAGACCAACAGAAATAGGCTTGTCGTCAAAGTTTGGTTTATTGGTACTTATTGCAGCAAGGGCAACACCCCAAAGTTCCCCATGGTGTGTGGTCTCCCTTGTTGCAACAAAGACCAATAATTTTGTTCAACGAAACCTGTGTTCCTGTTGGTCTTTGACTTGTGGATATCAACATAGTAAAGCGCTCTCTTTCTCTCTCTCTCTCCATCTGTGTGTGTGTGTGTGTGTGTGTGTGTGTGTGTTGTCTTTCCCAAATACATGCTATCTCTTCAAATATTTCTTGCTACCTAGCTATCTTGGGAATCTATTTCCATTTCTTTATCTCTACCCCTTAAACTCTGTGTTTCTGTCTTTATGTCTGTGTCTGTTACACACACACACACCCCCACACACTCACCCCTTAACTTGACTCTGCCACATTTAGTTAAGCCAGATTTGATGACCAGAACAATGTCTGCTACCTTGTGAGCCTTGGAGTGGGGGGTAAGGAGGAGAGATGATGGATAGAGATTTGGCTCAGCAAAGCTCTTTCAAGAACTTTCCTAACATGGCAGTGAAGAATGGTCACAACAAATGCCATCTCCCATCCTGATTGTTCTTGATAGTTGATGACCCTGTGACACTATGGGCTTAATCATATTCTTATTGCTTGGATTCAATTAGTCTGTATAATTAGGATCAAAACAATACAGTTTGTACTTTCTTTTTTATCTCCACTTCCTTTTACAGCTTAAGATCTTGTGTGCCACAGAACCAACACCTTCACTTCTGATCTTTGGAACATTTGCATATTAGATAATCAGAGTTAGTCTGGAAAGGAAGAGGTAGAGATGGGGGAGAGATGAGACTGAGGCCTTGGACCAGAAACCAATGTGGGGTAGTTTTATTAAGTTCTCCCACCTATATTCTAATCATTACAAAAAATGCCTTCCATCTACACTGTACCTTCATAGATACAATCTCTTTTGTTTATTGAAAAAACCCTGAGAAATAGACATGCAAAATATCAATGCGTCCATTTTATTGATTAGGGAATTAGAGTTATGATAGAATCCTTGCGTTGTCCATTCATTACTGCATGGTCATGTGCCTGGTTGTGTACCAAGCCTTGGGGTTCAGGAGTGAATTAAACGTGGTGGCTGTCTGGAAGAGCCAGCTGTGGTGAAGGAGGCATACTGTTGATGATCCACAGTGTGATATAGGCTCGACTTGCAAGGCAGATGATACTGGAGGTGTGAATGGTTGTGGGCAGCTGACTGAGCCCCAGATGCTCCCTGGGGGATCAGGGAAGAACATGAGGGAGGCCTTAAAGGTGAGACAGAGATGCCGGAGAAAAGGAGGATGGGACAGGATGGGCTCTTAAGTTGAGGAAACAGCACATATGGAATGGGGCAGAGCTGGATCCAGGTGCCCATGGGCAGTTGTGGAAGGCAAGGCAGAGTAGCTGAGGCCATGGAGCTGGTGTCGTGGGTGTCTGTCCCCTTACCCCTGGCTAGTTCACCTTCCACACATTATGTAGCCTGGCAGTCTCCATCACTGGGCATGTTCACAAGATTTCCAGTGTGCTTTCCGGTCCATCAGCAGCTCTCCATTCCCTGTTCTGTGCTCCGTCCGTCAGTCCTGGTGTCCTTCCCTAATTCCAGGGCCAGTCCTACCTCTAGACATGTTGATTTGTCATCCAATACAGTTCCTTGGATTATTTATACCAGGTGAGTCAGGTTTTGTTTGTTTGATTGTTTGTTTGTTTTATTTTGTCACTTGCAACAAAAAAAAGCCCCGAAACACCACTGGAAAAGTACCTGGTACACCCTAGTGCAAGGCCTTTTAAGAAAAGAAGGTTGGAGAAGGAGGATTCAGCCTCAAGGTCCAAGTGAATGTAAGATATCTGGGCATGTAGAACAGGCCCAGGTAACTCCCCAGCCCCACTACAAGTGCAGAGGAAGTAAAACAGAGAGATAGTCATGGCCAGACTCACACTGAAAAGAGAAGTGTCCATGCCAGGGGCATGGAGGAAACAGCACAGCTAAAGTTGACCCTTGAAGGTTAATGAGTAGTCTGAGTTCTGATCAATCGATTGGTAAATCTGTCTCTCTCTCTCTGAGTTGCTAATAATCAGGGAAGAGAGGCAGAGGGTAGAAAAATGGGGACAGAAAAGTTTCCCCACCAGTATTTGTTTTAAGGAAAGTGAATTCAGACTAGAGAGGCTGAGGAGTGGGTATCAGTAGAGAGCTGGGTTCTGTGAGCAACAGGACCCAACGCCCTGCAGAACACCCCTCCAAATGGGACCTGTGTCCCCTTTGCCTGGGTTGTTGCCCACCTGGTGGCATCTGTCTAAGCTCAGAGAAGGGCCCTGTCCAGCCATAACTTTGGAGGGAGGCCCTGCTATGCTCCCAGCTGCCTGCTTTGCTTTTCCTTGGGATTGTTCCTTTGACTGTGGCATGCAATCTGGCAGTGTCAGCATCACCTGGGTGTTCCTTTTGAATCCCAATCTGCATTTTAACAAGATCTTTGTGATTTGTAGTTAGATTTGTCTGCACATTAACATTTAGGATGCACACTTTGGAGGATCTTTGGGTTTTGCTGCATACTGCCCTGGGTTTTTTGTTTTGTTTGGCTTTTTAGCTCACGAGGTCTCCATGGGAACCTTTTCTCAGCAGGCTAAGATAGAGCCAGCCAGTCTCACCTGTGTGTGCAGGACAGTATATGCTCTCAGTGGGCACCACAGCTTTGAGGTAGCCCTTTGGAATGTGGAGCAACTGACACTTGCACCAGAATGAAACTGAGGCTGACAGAGGGGTGGGGTGTGGATGCAGGGAGGCAGTTACTGCAGGGAAAGGGCCATGGTCCTGGGAACTAGAGGAATAGGGCAACCTCCCAGTGACAACCCACTTACCAAGTGGAGAGTTACCCTGGGTCTCAGTCTGAAGTCAGTCCCAGCATGCCCCAGTGGGACTTTGTCAAAGAAAGCCCTTTTACACAGGGGACTTATATCTTACCCCTCACTCATATTTGAGACCTCAGTCAGGGCTTGGTGCCATGCAAGGGATGGATGACAGATCATTCTAGCTCCTGGAACTTCTGGAGATTTTTTTCACTGATGTCCTGACTTCCACCATATCAAAGAAGTAAAGCTGTGGGTGTCTCCTTTTTTCTCTCAGGAGTACCCAAAGTGCAAACACTTGTCTGTATTACAAAAGCTTTCTCCCAATGCAACATGTTAAAGCCAGCCATACCCCCACTATAGTCACTGCTATGATCCGAATGTGTCCCACAAAATTCACATGTTAAAACATAATTGCCAGTGAAGTAGTGTTAAGAGGTGTGGCCTTTAGGAGATGATTAAGTCATGAAGGCAGAGCCCCTATGACTCTCAGAGCCCCAATGAATGGGATTAGTGACCTTATGAAAGGGCTGGCAGAAATTAGCTTGGCCCGTTCTGCCTTCTGTTCCTTCAGCCATGTGTTCCTCCAGCATTTGTCCCCTCTGGAGGACACAGAAGCAACAAGGCATCACTTTGCAAGCAGAGAACAGCCATCCCAAGACACTGATTTTGCAGGCACCTTGATCTTGGACTTCCCAGCCTCTAGAACTGTGAGAATTAAATGTCTGTCATTTGTAAATTACTCAGTCTTGAGTATTTTGGCATAGCAGCACAAATGGACTAAGTCAGCCAACCACATTCCATTGGTGTTGATGGGGATTCTTTGTGGTCAGGGACACATGCAGTGTTGTTCCAAGTGCCAGAGGAGAGATAGGCTCCTCCGTTGAAGAAGTCTGCCTTCAGGTGGTTCTTGTAAGCTCTTTGTGTCTTGTAATGCCACCCAAGCAGTAAAAGGTTTCCAGACAGATCTCATCATGGCACCAAGGGACTTGCTTGGGCTCTTCTCTGAGTCTGGCATCACCAGGTTGAATGCTAACAAAATTACTCTGGTGACTTCTTGGCTATGCCCTGATCATTGGAAGCCAGAGGGAAGAATCCATTTCTGTAGGATTTGGCTATGGGATGAACAAGTACACACTTGCAGTCTAGATTATGATGCCAAACAACTTTTCCCCTTCTCCTGGAGTTGTCCATCAGCTCATGCCAAGCTCATCTTAGATGGGCATAAGATATGCCTCCCTTCTGGCATGTCCTTTATTCTCTCCCTTCAGCTTTACATTGAGAGAAATGCAGAGGAGGGGGTGAGAAAGCAAATTTCGAGATTTGAGAACTGTGACCAGGAAAGAACTTTGGTTATGATTAATACATGGAACTGAAAGCAAAGAGATTAGCAATGCAGTAAGTGTTTGAAGGAGTTATATTTTATAAGCTACCACAAGCCTGGACCAAAAAATGGCCTTGACTGTTCAAAACAAAACAATCAGCAGAGTGGCAGTGTAGTGAAGTGGGAAGCAAGCCTGGACCCCACATTCCTCCAAGCACAGAACATCCTGGGATCTTCTCTTATCTGTCAGCAGCCACGATGTTTGCAGGAAGTTCCAAGAAAACAGGCAACTCATAATGGACTGAACATGTTGACTCCCCCACAAAGTCTTTGACTCATAAAGTCTTTGGATGTTCATCTTCACTTGGATGACTAATAGTAATTTCAAACTTACAATATGAAAAGGTGAACATTTGAGACTTCTAATCCTGAACAAGATGGATAAATCAGCAACATTTACTTTTATCCAAAACAACTGGAAAACTGAACATGTATACAAAACAATGGTTCTTAAGGCATTGAACAATAGATAGTAAAGAACTGTAATCCCTAAGAGATGGAAAGTAAATGAAGTGAGCCCTATCATGCCCCAGGTTAATGCCTCAAGGGGAGCCTAGGGAGAGCTTAGAAGTCTCCACTTTGAGAAGATGAAGCTGGGAGGCCAAGGTGGCTTGAGTTTGCAGGAGAGATTATCAGAGAGGAGGAGTTGCACAGAGAGAAAACTCTAGAAATCCACGGAAGGTCCCAGAAGTACTGATTTCAACTGAGTACTGACACAAGTGCATGTGAATGAAGAAATTTCACAAGTCAGGGAAACGTATACCTGAAAAAAATCAGGGAAAATTGCTCTAGCTCACATTCGGAAAGAAATAATGCCTCTTCTCACCATCTGGAGTGGAAAATTTCATAATTCATAGGGCATCCGGTAGAATACGTAGAAAACTTTGCCTCAGTAATGGGGAAAAACTAGCTCCAGACTAAACACTATTCTGGTCCTATGTAACAACAAAAGCCCAAAAGCAAATCCTAAAAGAATTAAATGGGCTCTAAGTAACTTAATCATACTCCATAACAATGGACAAGAATATTTATAGAATTACAAAAACATCTAGTCCTCAATAAGGTAAAATTTAAATGTGTGGCATACTCTCAAAGATTACCAGATATGAAAAGAAGTAAGGCCAGGCATGATGGTTCACACCTATAATCCCAACACTCAGGGATGCTGAGGCAGGAGGATCTCTTGAGGCCAGGTGTTCAATACCAGCCTGGGCAGCATAGCAAGACCTACATCTACAAAAAATTTAAAAATTAGCCAAGTGGTGTGGTGTGCATCTGTAGTCCTAGGAACTCAAGAGGTTGAGAGGAGAGGATTGTTTGAACCCAGGAGGTCAAGGCTGCAGTGAGCCATGATCACACCACTGTCCAGTTTGGGTGACAGAGTAAGAAGACTCTGTCTCTTTGAAAAAAAAAGGCAGAAAGATGTGATCCATAATGAAGAGAAAAATTAATCAATAGAAATGAACCCAGAAATTACATAGATGATAGAATTAGTAGGCTAGGACCTTAACACAGTTACTAGAACTACGTATGTTCAGGAAGATAGATGAACAATTGAATGTATTAAGTAGAGATACACAGAAATATAAGAAGGCCTAAGTTGAACTTATAGATATGAAAACTATAATGCCTAAGATAAAAAGTACATTGGATGTTATAAAAGGCAGATTAGATATGACAGAAGAGAAAATTAATAAATTTGAAAACAGAAAAATAAAAATCATCCACAGTGAACTACAAAGAGGAAAATACTCCAAAAAGTAATAATAAAATAAAGAGAATGAGCGAGCTGTGGGACAACTTCAGACACCCTAATATACACATAACTGGAGTTCTTGAAGAGGAAAATGGGGTGAAAACAAAAATTAATTTTGAGAAAAAAAATCTTCTAAATTATGCAAAAACTATAAGCCCAGATATTCAAGAAACACAACAAACCCCATGCACCAAAAGCAAGAAGAAAACTGCACCAAAATACTTAATCAAATTGCACGAAACAATAGATAAAGAGGAAATCTGAAATGTAGTCAGAGGGAAAAAAAGACAGTAGATTTCTTGTTGGAATAAATGTAAACCAAAAATTGTCTAACAACATTTTTAAAGCACGGAGAGATAAGAATTGACACCCTAGACTCTTTTACTGAGTAAAAATATCTTCCAAAAGTGGCGAAATTAAGACTGTTTTAGGTATAAAAGTCCAAAAAGAATGAATCACCAACAGACCTGAGCTACAAGAAATATTAAAAGAAGTCCTTTGACAAACAGAATAAAAATGATGCCAGTTAGAAATCTGGATCTAAAGGAATGAAGAATATCAGAAATAATAACCATGTGAGTAAATATAAAAACTATTTTTAAAATTAATCTTTTTAAAAGATATTTTGAAAGCAAAAATAAAAACAATGTAGTGTGGATACATTAGATCATATAGAGAAATAACATAACATATAGAAAACATATAAAGAAATATATAGAGAAATATACGTAACATGTAGAGAAATAAATATAGAGAAATAACTTATAGAGAAATAAAATGTATGACAAAAATAGCTCAAAGGCGTGGAGGAGAAAAATGTAAATATATTATTGCATGGTCTTAACCTATCCATGAAGGGGTATGACATCACTTTGAAAACAGACTATGACAAATCTTATATGTATGCTCTATACTCAAAAGGACAACTAAAATAGCATAGAGTTACTGCTCATAAGCTGACAAAGAAGAAGATGAAAAATTCTAAATCGATCCAAAAGAAGGCACCAAAAAAAGAGAGAAAAGCAAACAGAGCACAGATGATATTATGACTCCACTTGCTTGAGCAGATAGCCTCCCCCAAGTATGTACAGCTGGATGAGTGGGCAGTGCATGAGTATGATGCAGGTGGCTGGGTGGTTAGGTAGATGGGCAAGTGGGCCATTTTCTAGGTGGCTGGGTGAGAGGTGAGTAGGCCAGTGGGTGTGTGATGAGTACATAGGTACCCAGGTCTCATGTTCTCCCAGACCTCCAGGCCCTGGATTTTAGTCCCTCATCTGCTACCTGACTAATAATGTCCAGGTACTTGGCTCCTTCATTCCAGTTGAATTTCTTCCCTAAGGAAGTTCCATAAAGAGCTGTGCCGCAAAGGATGGAAAAAATTTAGGCAAATAAAAAGAGAGGGGGATTGTGTTTCAGGAAGAGGTAGAGCAAAACAAAGATATGCACTAACCCCCTCCCCCACCCCCCAACACACACACACACTCTTATCCAAAAGTCCCAATTACCTTCTGTCAACCATGGTCCAAAAATATTATATCACTACTCTTGCACTTTGGGGCAGTAAGTAAGATTAAGTAAGATGAATGTTATTTGATAACCCAGAGGGCTACTCAGTGACTAACAGCAATCTGGGGGAAATCTGGGAGAAGCAGAGCAGGAGGGTGCGAGATTTTATCACATTACTTAGCTTGCCGCACAATCTAAAATGAGTTGCTTATTTCTGGAATTTTTCATTTACATCACAATACCCCCATCATCCACCTCGCGTCATCTCATCACATAGGTGCTTCATCACCTCAGGTCATCACAAGAAGAAGGAGAGTGCAGTAAGATATTTTGAGAGAGTCGTCACCTCACGTCATCACAAGAGGAAGGAGAGGGCAGTAAGATATTTTGAGAGACCACATTCACATAACTTTTAGTATAGTATATTGTTATAATTGTTCTATTTTATTACTGGTTATTGTTGTTAATCTCTTACTGTGCCTGATTTAGAAATTAAACTTTAGCATAGACATGTATGTTCAGGAGAAAATATACTGGACAAGGTTCAGTGCTATTTGCAGTTTCAGGCATCCACTAAGGAGAGGTCTTGGAATATATCTCTGGCAGATAAGCGGGGACTACTGTAGACCCCTCCTAAAAAGTTTGTTCACAGACAGCTAGGATACCAATTAAGAGAGAGTGAAGTGTAGGGTCTAGAAGCTGTGGAAGAAAAAAAAAAGAGAATGACTAACCCTAGTGCAATTGCTACAGTGACTGCTCTTACTGTTGATTTATTGACCACATGCCATGTTCCAGGAGCTATGCTACAGCAGTTACACATTTTCTAACCACCCTCTGAGGTTGGTGTTATTATTCCAATATGATAGGTAGGTAGATTGACAAAGAGAGGTCAGTTAACATGACTGCAGGCACACAATGGGTGAGTGTCTCAGCAGGAATTCAAACTCATGCCTGGGTGACCCCAAGATGGTCTCTTTGCTGCCTTGTAGAAACAAGATCTTCTCCCTGGGTGGGCCAGTGGTTTGGGAGGTCTTACTGCCTTCTGAGGCCCCCTGCATGGAGAAGCTTTTTTTTTTTAAGAGTTTGGGATCCTTTAGAAGATAAGCCAAGAAAAGTGGGGTTGATCTGAGATGATCTCCTGGGGTTCTGGGCCTTAGACACTCAGGCAGCAGGGAGTGAGTACCTCAAAGGCAACACTGCTTCTCTTGCCGGCCTGAACAAGGCTCCTCCTCCACCCCACCCCCCGCGTACAGATTCAAAAGATTGGGGGACTTCCTAGGTAGATGACCCTGGACTAATTCTTTCATTATTCTGAGCCTCAGTTTCCTTATTTGTAAAAGGAGGACATAGCTCCTAGCCCTTGGGATGAGCAGGTGCAGCAAATGCTCCACCAGGCTAGACTGGCCCTACGAGAAGCCAGTGAAAGGCAGAGGAGGGTGCTGGCACCACACGGGGAATGGCCCTGCTTATGCTGTACTCAGGGCTCCAAGATGCGGTGGGAGGAGGCTGGAGGGAGGCAGCCTTTAACTTCAGGCAGCACAGGGTTCAGATCTCTGCTCCATCACCTACTGCCTATACTTGCACTTTGTACAAGTTCGTAACATTTCTGAGACTCATTTTCCTCAGCTCTGAAAGGGCATGGTCATGGTACAGACCTTGACCTCAGAGGAATGTCAGGAGGACTCAATGGACAAGTGTCTCTCAGGGCCTGGGCTGGAACTGGGGACACAAGTGCTCTCCGACTGGTGTTGCCACACTTACACAGGCCCCTGATGCAAGATCAGGGATGGGCTCCCGGCATACAGGGCAAGGAGCCCCTCTCCTGCTCCTGCCAGTCTAAGGTTTGGCCCAGCAAAGCCAGAGTTGGGGACAAGGAAGAGATGCTTGAGGATGAGTGACTTTTTTTTTCTGTGGCTAAAGCGTGCTTGTCAGAGAACAGCCAGGGTGCCAAGGCAAAGGGGCGAGGCAACCTGGGAGATACTCTGGGGGTCTTGGAGGTAGCCCTGACATTGACAGAGCCCAGCTGGGTCTGGGTCTCTCCTCTTAAACCCTTGCTCAGCCCAGCACTGCCTCTCAGGTCCTCTTTGCCTACTGCCTTTATGCATCAGGGCTCCAAGGTGCTTCTGGGTTTGCACTGACAGCAAAAAGGCAGCTGACTGGCCAGGCGCAGTGGCTCACGCCTGTAATCCCAGCACTTTGGGAGACTGAGGCAGGCAGATCACCTGAGGTCAGGAGTTCGAGACCAGCCTGGCCAACATGGCAAAACCCTGTCTCTACTAAAAATACAAAAAGTAGCCGGGCATGGTGGTGTGCACCTGTAATCCCAGCTACCCAGGAGGCTGAGGCAGGAGACTCGCTGGAACCCAGGATGCGGAGGCTGCAGTGAGCCAAGATTGTGCCACTGCACTTCAGCCTGGTTGACAGAACAAGACTCTGTTTCAAAAAAAAAATTAATTAAAAAAAAAAAAAAAAGGCAGCTAACCAAATTCCAGGAAGAGAACCCAGGCCAGACACTAGGTCTGCTGGCACCTCGATCTTGAGCTTTCCATCTCTAGAACTGTGAGAAATAAATGTTGAAGCCAAAAAAAGAAAAAGAAAAAAAAAAGACATCTGTGTGATCTTGGGAAGCCCCCATGCCCTGATCTGACAGACAGGGTTGTTCTATCAGTGTTCTCTAAATTTCAGTTGTTTGCATACTATCTGTGATTTTTGCTACATTTGCATAGAACTGGTTCCATCATTTGCTTAACACTCTTGTTTAAAAAGGCCTATTAAAAAGAAGACTTCATGTATGACTATGATAAATGAAAACCCAGACATAAATAGAGTATCTCCAAAAATAAACAAACACATATTTAAAATAACAGAATGAATCCTATGCTATCTACAATGATCTCATGTATCACACTTGGAAAACTCAGGGCCAGATGACCCCTGTGGCTCCTCCCCGCTTGTTGCATCTGTAACCCTCCCTGGCCTCCTCCTCCTTCCTGGGAATGCAGCCTAGACGGAGAACATACCTGAGGGTCATTATTCCCTGCCCACCGTTATCTCTGTGTACTAAAAAATCATACTTACTACTTACAGTGCAAAGGACAGGAACTCTGCTTCTGGAGAGGCCTTGGATGTTGGGACAGACAGTATATCCAAAAAGGAAGTCCTGGGTGTTATCCACTCCCATCTGAAGAACCTCAGACATTCCCTGAGAAGAATGGCAGTGGAGATTACATCAGGAGTCTGTTGGCCAAGACTCTTTGGGCCCCACTCTAGTTAGACATCCCACATCCCTGTCCATTAGGCAGCCACAGAGAGACAAACAGCCTACCTTCACCCAGGGGCTGGCAGCCACCCTTGCCTTCCACAGCCAGAAAATGTCAGGAACAGAAGAGGAGGGCAGAACCCAGGGACGTGCGTGTGCTCATTAGGTCACATCCAGAACAGAGAACGGGTCAGAACAGAGCTACATGGGGCTTCTTTTTGGCTAATATAATACCACCTAATGTACGTAGCATCTATGCAGGCCTAAGCCAATATGTGAGTTTGTATCTTCGTTTTTAACAACAAGATTTAAAAAGTAAAAACAAAATATGGCCGGGCGCGGTGGCTCATGCCTGTAATCCCAGCACTTTGGGAGGCCGAGGCGGGCGAATCACAGGTCAGGAGATGGAGACCACGGTGAAACCCCGTCTCTACTAAAAATACAAAAAAAAAAAAAAAAAAAAAAAAAAAAAAAAAATTAGCCGGGCGCCGTGGCGGGCGCCTGTAGTCCCAGCTACTCAGGAGGCTGAGGCAGGAGAATGGCGTAAACCTGGGAGGCGGAGCTTGAAGTGAGCCGAGATCGCGCCACTGCACTCCAGCCTGGGCGACAGCGCGAGACTCCATCTCAAAAAAAAAAAAAACCAAAATATAAATTTCAAAACTAGAAAAAAGTTTGTAGAATAAGGGTGTAAAGAAGGAAATTTTTAAAAAGATGTACGTGTTTGTGTTTTAAACTAAGTGTAATCACAAAATAATCAAAAAGTTAAAAAAACTTAAAAGTTTTAAAGTAAAAAAGTTACAGTCAAGCTAAGGATAATTTACTATTGAAGAAAGAAAAATATTTTAAAAATAAATTTCTTGTAGCCTAAGTGTACAGTGCTTAGAACATCTACTGTAGTGTACTGTCACATCCAAGGCCTTCATGTTCATTCACCACTCACTCACTGACTCACCCAGTCCTGCAAGCTCCATTGACGGTAAGTACGCTACAAAGGTATACCTTTTTTTATCTCTTACACTGCATTTTTACTGTACCTTTTTATGTTTAGATATACATATACTTAGCATAGTATTACAATTGCCTATAGCAGGGCTCCCCAGTCCCTGGGCCACGGACCTTACCAGTCTGTAGCCTATTAGGAACGGGGCCACACAGCAGGTGGTGAGCAGCAGGCAAGGGAGCATTACACCTGAGCTCCCCTCCTGTCAGATTAGCAGAGGCATTAGATTCTCATGGGAGTGCAATCCCTGTTGTGAACTGCGCCCGCGAGGGATCTAGGGTGCTTGCTCTTTATGAGACTCTAACTAATGCCTGATGATCTGAGGTGGAACAGTTTCATCCAGAAACCATCCCTCTGCCCCTAGTCCGTGGAAAGGGACCGCTACAGTATTCAGTAACATGTTGTACAGGTTTGTGGCCTAGAAGCAATAGACTATTCCATAGAGCCTAGTGTGAGATCAGCCTAATGATGAGATCACCTAACAATGCATTTCTATTATACGTATAATAAAATGCACCTATTTTAAGTGTACATTTGGATGAATTTTTAAAAACTGTATACACTTGGATAACCACAACCCAAATCTACACCAAAAACATTTCCATCACCCCCAGAAAGTTCCCTCAGATTCCTTTGCAGCCAGTTGCTCCCCAGCCCCAGTCCCAGGCAACTGCTGATCTGCTTTCTGTGACTATAGGTTAATTTTGTCCTTTCTAGGAGTCCATATGAATTAAATTAGACAGTCTGTATTGTTTTGCCTCTGGCTTCTTTTGCTGACCGTACTGTTGTAGAGAATTGGTAGTTGGTTCATTTTGGTTGCTAAGTAATATTCCAAGGTAGGTACATACTATACTTTGTTTATTCATTTATCTACTGAGGTTGTTTTCAGTTTGGGGGCTATTATGAATAAAACTGTTATAAATATTTGTATACAAGTCTTTCTGTTGACATGTTTTCTTTTTTCTCAAAACCTAGGAGTGGAATTGCTGAGTCATGGCTAGTATGTGTTTAACTTTATAAGAAATGTGTAGACTGTTTTATCATTTTACACTTGCACAATATATGAACAATGTATGAGAGTTCTGGTTGCTCCATAGTCTTGCCAACCTTCAGTGTTATTAGTTTTTAAATGTTAATGATTCCGTTGGATGTTTAGTGGTATCCAGTTGTGGTCTTAATTCATATTTCCCTGATTACTGATGATGTTGAGTATCTTTTCATGTGCTTACTGGTCACTGGTACATTTTCTTTTGTAAAGTGTCTGTTCAAATCTTTGGCCATTAAAAATAGGTTGTTTATTATCTTATTATTGAGTTGTAAGAGTTATTTATATATTTTGTATACAAATCCTTTGCCTATTTTAGGTATTGTAAATATTTTCTCTTGGTTTGTGGCTTTTTTCCTTTTGTCAATCATGTCTTTTGAAGAGAAGTTTTTAATTTTGATGAAGTCTAAGCGATCAGTTTTTCTGTTATGGTCAGTACCTTTTATGTCCTAAAAAATCATTGCCTGACCTAAGTTTACAAATATCTACTCTTATATTTTCCTCTATAAACTTTATAGTTTTTGTTTTAACCTTTAGGTATATGCTCCATTTCAAGTTAGTTTTTGTGTATGGTATGAGGTAAGAATTGAGATTCCTTAAAATTTTTCTTTACAAATATTCAGTTGTTCCTGAATCATTCATTGAAAAGATGATATCCTTTTTCCCATTGAGTTATTTTTGAATTTGTTGAGTATCAGTGGACCATATGTTAGTTTTATTTCTGGACTATCTAATCTGTTTCATTGATCTTATGCCTATACCACACTCTCTTGATTACTATAGATTTCCAGTACATCTGAAAATCAAATATAGTGTAAGTTCACCAAATACATTCTATTTCAAGATTGTATAGGTCTTTAGCATTTCTGTATACATTTTAATGTTAGTTTGCCTACTCCTATAAGAAAAACCAGCTGGAATTTTGATTGGAGCTGCATAGATAAAACTGGATGAGAATTAACATCTTAAAAATATAGTCTTCCAATCCATGAACACGATATATCTTTTCATTTCTTTAGGTTCTCTTAATAATGTTTTCTAGTTTTCAAGGCTTATATATACTTTGTTACATAATTTGTTAAATTTATCTCTAAGCATTTCATATTTCTTGATTCTGCCTAATTGTTTTTTTCAAAAAAAATCTTGTTTTCCAATTATTCATTACTGGTATATAGAAATAAAAAAATACGTATTTTATATATACTGACTTTGTATCCTGCAACCTTTCTGAATTCTCTTATTACTTTCAGTAACTGTTTTTGTAGATCCCTTAGGATTTTCAGTGTACACGAGCATGTTGTCTGCAAATAAAGACAGTTTTACATCTTCCTTTCTAATCTTTACCCTTTTATTTCTTTTTCTTGCCATATTGCCCAGGCTAATACCACCAGTATTATATTGAACAGAAGTGGCGAGAGGTACACCTTAGGATCATTCTTGGTTTCTTTCCTGATACTTTATACCACATTGTTATTAGATCATATTGATTCTTCCTTTGAAATACTTCTAGAGTCAGATGACCTCTTACACATGCCATATAGTGAACTGATTAAATACATGGACTCTAGACCCAGAGTGCCTGGGTCCAAATCTTGACTCTACCAGTTACTGGCTGTTCATACTTGGGGAATTACCTAACCTCTTTGATTCAGTCTTCTGATGTGTAAAAAGAGATGGATTATAATTATACCTACTTCATATATTTTTAGGCTGAGGATGAAGCCTTGGTTCATGTGAAATGCACACTAAGTGTCCGTATCAAGTAACCCCCTAAGTGGTCTCAGGCTTACTGAAGAGTAAGCCTGTTACTCTTCAGTTTATTCTCAATACAGCAGCCAGACAGATCCTGTTAAAACTCAGACAGAACATATCACTCTGCAGTTCAAAGCTTTCCAGTGGTTCTCATTTAATTCAGAATAATTGTCGAAGAACTTACAGGAGCCTGCTTGTCCAGGCTGAGGGGACTCAAGGACACTTTCCTATGCAGGGAGTAGGCTACAGGGAGGACAGTAGCTCAGCCAGAAGGAAGCCTTATATGAGTTGTTGGGAACAGGTAAGCGTAGCTGCCCTCTCCCATTGCAAGGTTGCCCTCCCCTCCAGGAAGTGTGTTCTTCCGCAGCCCAAATTCCTATTCCTTCTCTGAGATGACAGGGTCTTGCCACTGCACACAGGCCAGTCTCAAAGGAGTGCCGGGCACACAGACTGTCCTCACAGGCAGGTCAGCAAGCTGGAGAGGCTGGGGAGACCCTGACAAGGCCTGCCTGCCCAGCAACCAAATCGGCTGATTTCCTGGTGGAGGGTCAACTCTATACAGTCCTTGGCTAGCAGAGCTGAGGGTGTCTGCGTGTGCCATCTGGAGGACAGGCTCCATCCTGGTGTTTGAATGTTCTCACTCTATGTTTGGGGTCCCAGAGGCTACACTGACAGAACCCTTGTGCTGGGTTCCAGGCACACCATGATGAATGAGACACAGCCCTGTCCTCATGGCACTCACCATGTAGTGGGGAGACAGAAATGCAAATGGGCATGGGGCAAACATTAGAGCAGCAGGCCCTTAGAAGAGAGTGCCCACCTCACTCTGGGATTGTGGCAGGCAATCAGGACATCTTCTCAGGAAGGCCATAACCCAATTTCTGAAGAATAAATGTTGCGTCAGACTTCATTGATTTCTTTAGGGGCGTAAGTGAGAAACTCAAAGGGTTTGCTTTCCAACAGTTCTGATAAGCTGAGCACTGTCACCCACTTCTTACCACACCTACACCACATGGCCATCCTATGTGAGTCAGCATCCTTGGCTAGCAGTCTGGCCAAGAATTGTGGTTTTCTTATTCCCAGCATAGGTGGAAGGAAAGGAGTCCTGGTGGGAGTTGAGCACCCATTGTATGCCCTGTGCCATGCTGGGTGCATCATATATGCGATCCCTTGTCATCAGTGCTGCTCTGTGAGGCTGGTATTATTACTTTCACTTTAGAGATGGGCAAACTGAGGCTCAGAGGTGTTCAGTTTTGTTCCAGGCCACAGAGCTAGGAAGAAGCCAAGCCTGAATTTGCACATGGATCTGTCAGCCATCAAAGCATGAGCTCTTCCCACAGAACTGCAGGATCTACCTTTGAGTCTTCTGACACTCCTCAGGATGGGAAGGTGGCATCTGTAGTGTTACCCTGGCAGCCTCTAAGTCACTGGTGTTTCAAAAGCCCAGGCTATGACTCAGTGGGTTCCATAAATCTCCCCATACTTTTCCTTACTCAGGCAGACTTCTTACTCAGCCTTAAGTGGAATCAGGTGGGGCAGTTTTATGGCAAGCAAACCTCTTCAGGTGAGCTGTACCACCTTCACCGTAAGCCTCGTGGGAATCAAAACTCTCTTGGCCACTCACAGGGAAGGCAGACTGAATGGCCAACGCCACTTTTCCCCCAGAGAGCTCCCCATTGTGGCAGGTAACATGTTTGGGCCCACATTAATGTTAATGGCAGTTCCCTTTCATCAACCCTTCCTATCAGGGAAAACTGAAGACTCCTCCTTAAATCTCTCACCTTCAATGTCTGAGGCAGACAGAATCATTGTCCTCAGTTTACAGATGAAAAAGAGGCTCAGAGAGGTTATTTTTTCAAGGTCATAGTGTCTGATTTGAAACCAAACTGATCCCAAAACCTGCGTTCTTACCCTTGCAGTCTACTCCCCACCACCCACTCTCTCTCCTCTCCTCTGACACCATTAGGAGCTGAGACCCAGGAGTACTTGCACAACAAACCCTGCATGACTCAAGGTTGTTTTCTGGGCAGTGGGCATTCTGTTGTGTGCCAGGCTCAGGAGTTTGCATTCTGTCTTGTGGACAAGGACCAGTTGGCAGGTAATGCTGTAATGCATGGTCCAGGAGAGATGACAATGAAGCTTAAGTCAGGTCGCCATAGATGCCATGGCCAGAGGCTCACCTCCAAGCACCTCCTTCTCACTACTTTTTTGCATTTTATTTCATGAGAAGTTAGAGCCAATTAGAGCTAGACCAAGGATTCTCTGTCTTGGCTGCACGTAATCCCGTGGCAAACATCAAAAAATTATCAACACCTGGGCCCCACCCCACTGCTTCTGATTCATGTGGTCTGGAGTGGGACAAGAATATTAATATTTTTAAAAATTTGATTCCAGTGTGCCACTCAGGTTGTATAGTATCAAGTCCTGCTGCTCCCACCCTGCCTTCTGCCACAGGCTTCCTAACCCTGCAGGAGGTTCTGAAATGGAATCCCCAGGGCAGGTAGAGGAGCCTGAGCCACTGGGGCCTCTTCTCAGTGAAGCTCCGATGCCCATTCTGGCTGCACCAGTCTCCTAGAGAGCCAAGGCACATCTGAGGCCCTTGCTCGTCACACATCTGGATGGAAGCGGAGCACATCCTGGGAAAGCTGATTCCAGTCCCTGGGTAGCATCTGCTTCTCGGACTGAGGAATTTCAGCACTTGGAACTTTTCTCCTGGGAAGTCTGGCTTTGCAACCCTCTGGGCTCAGCCAAATGCCACCTTCCTTTGCAGCTATGCAGCCGAGGGTCAAATGAGCAGGGCACTTCCCAGAGGGCTCCCAAGGCTACAAGCATCATTCACTCCTCTCTCCCTCTATTGACTCAACTTCTCTCATTTGTGCCTCTGTGGCAGGCCCTGTGCTGCCGCTGAGTCACGGAACTCATGACGAGACACATGTGATGCACTCCTATGGATGACAAATGGTTGAGTGGCCATGGCAGACTATGTGCAGGATCCAATGGGGCAGAGGGAGGCAGGTCCGCAGGGCCAGTGCAGGCCACAGCGTACACATTTGCCAGTCTGATCAAAATGTTTGCGCTTTAGGCTGGCCTGTTCTTAAATCTGACTTCCTGGGCTATGTCCCCACCCTGCCCTAGAGAAACCAGACGTGGGGTGAGGTCAAAGAGATACTAGGAGTTCACGTCGGGTTCTGTTTGCCTCTGAGTGGGATGTGTTGGGTTGGCTGGACTCACAGGGGTTCCTCCTGGGGACCTGGTGCTCCTCTGGCCCTCACTCTCCCTGTTCATGCTGCCACAGCTTAGGGAGCCCAGCTGAGGAGGTCAGGGAACAGGGGCATCAGAGCCACTTAGGGCAGTGCTTTGCCAATGTTTGTACTCACAGTCCCTCGCCTGGGGAGTGCTCCTCCTCTCTGCAGCGGGAGGCTGGCTCAGCTGCCAATTATAGACAAGAGTCTTGGGGAGGCCTTTCCTCTCCTCTTACCTGGCCTGATCTCACTGCATTGGCAGCCAACCTTTCCTGTGTGGGAATTGGAGTCCTGGGAAAAGGGTCTATGGCCCTGTTATCAGGAAGGATTGGAAACCCTCAAACATTAACAAGTAGCTACAAGTCGTGAAGTTCTTAGGGCCAACCCTCAGGGGTGCTGAGCTCCAG
This sequence comes from Macaca nemestrina, assembly GCF_043159975.1. NCBI lineage: Eukaryota > Metazoa > Chordata > Mammalia > Primates > Cercopithecidae > Macaca > Macaca nemestrina. Next base: position 36,724,677 of record NC_092126.1, on the reverse strand, counting down.
AACCTGCCCTCTTAGTCCCCGAGCACTGATGAGGGTCCCCCAGGCCCTGAACCCCAATTAGGATTTCCCAGTCTGATGCTCTGGTGACAGCCCTTTAGATATCAAGCTGTGACATCTAAATAGGGAGCCTTCAGCTGTAGGGTCATGTCCCAAGCACTGCAGACCCCAGCTGCTCAGCCAGGGTCTGGCTCACAGCCTCTATTTTCTAGAAGATTGGATCAGTAACTGGCTGACTCCCTTCCCAAGCTGCCTATCCCTCTCCTCAGGCTGACCATATTTTGGACTCACTCACCTTTTCATTCTTCAAGTGCATGCAGACTGTGCCTGTGCCTACTTTGGGGGTATATAAGCCCATCCTTTTGGTTCCACTACATGCTCTCTTTTGCTAACCTTCTACTCTGCCCCTCCCATTCTGTGTGCACCTCCTCACTCTTCTTCCATCCAAAGGGTAGGGAGGACCTGGGTGGTGGGTTCCAGCCTGGCCAGCTTCCCAGGAGGACAGGAGGGCATAGGAGGCTGTCTACCTTCCTGGATAGGGCTGGTGAAGGAAGGCTACCTGTAGACCCAGAGAAGGGAAAGTGAGGACTTGGGCCCCTCCTTGCAGGGAGATTTACAGCAGGGTCAGGAGTCTGGCCCCTTCCCACACTGTGCCGCATCCCATGGCTGCAGGCTGAGACAGGAGCTGGAGAGAGAAAGGCAAACCAGCAGAGGAGAGAGGGAAGGCTAATATGAGCATGCTGGCCCCAGAGGGGCTCAATGGCAGGTTCACAGTGCACACTGGTAGGCAGAGTAAGGGCACCCAGTGGATTCAGAGACAGGGCAGAGGAAGCTGAGATAGTGCCTGAAAGGCCATACTCCCGCTTAGTCCCCATCTAATGGGTTCCAATCTCTTCAAGTGAATCAACTCTTTTGACATCCAAATATCTGTTGTCTTTCATATGATTGACAGTAGTAATATTTTAACCTTCCCTTTATGTGAACAATTTCCAAAATGTAAATTAAAAGCAGACCATCTACTTAGGTATGGGCATGGGACAAAATGTTCCCAAGTGCTATTTAGGAATGGAATGCCCACAATCTTTAGAAAGTCAGTTTTGCTTCAATAGGATTAACGCCTTCTTCTCTGATTTGATGTACTGTTTCAGTTCTGCAAACTACGTAATTACTATGTATGTGGATTTCATTAGGTGCATTACTTAAGGAGCTCAGGAATAGTACCAATTTGTTTAAAAATATCTTTTTACTATGGAAATTTTCAATCACAAAAGTAGAGAAAATCTCCCACGTGTCCATGACCAGCTTTAAAAATTGTTGACATATCATCAATCTTGTTTCATCTCCAGTTCCCTCTCTCACTCTTTCCCTTGCCTCTGGCCACTGGATTACTTAAAGCAAATTCCAGACATGTATCATTTCATCTGTAAATACTTCAGTACCTCTAAGAAGTAATAACTCTTTTTTCAAAAATATAACCACATGCTGTTATAACACCTAAAAGTTAACAATCATTCCTTAATATCATCAAATATCTCTAGTTTAACTTCCCTAGTTGCCTCGCTGATGACCATTTGCAGTTGGTTTGTTTAAATCAGGATCCAAACACAGTTCACATATTGATTGCATTTGGCTGACATTTTTCTTAAGTTTCTTTAAGACTCCCACTTTTTGTTTTTTTCTTTTTGTTTTTTCCTTTGTGGGAACTGGAGTCCTGGGAGAGGGGTCTATGGCCCTGTTATCAGGAAGGGTTAGAAACCCCCAAACACTAGCAAGTAACTTCCTACAAGTCATGGAGCTCTTAGGGCCAACCCTCAGGGTGCTGAGCTCCAGAACCTGCTCAGGCCCCAAGCACTGATGAGGGTCCCCCAGACTTATTTGTTGAAGAAACCAAGTTGTCTGTCCTGTAGAAGAGTAGTCCCCAACATTTTTGGCACCAGGGACTGGTTTCATGGAAGATAATTTTTCCATGGACCAGGAGACAGGAAGGGTGGGATGGTTTGGGAATGATTCAAGCACATTACATTTATTGTGCACTTGATTTCCATTATTACATTGTAATATATAATGAAATAATTATACAACTCACCATAATGTTGTAGAATCAGCAGGAGCTCTGAGCTTGTTTTCCTACAACTAGACAGTCCCATCTGGGGGTGATGGGAGACAGTGACAGATCATCAGGCATTAGATTCTCATAACAGCACACAACCTAGATCCCTCACATGCTCTGTTCACAATAGGGTTCATGCTCCTATGAGAATCTAATGCTGCTGCTGATCATTGCAGCAGTAATGTGAGCGATGGGGAGTGGCTATAAGTACAGATGAAGCTTCACTTACTCACCCGCCACTCACCTCCTGCTGTGCGACCTAGTTCCTAACAGGCCCGGGGATTGGGGACCACTGCTATAGAATTTTCCATATTCTGGAGTTTGTTGATTACCTTCCTCTTGGAATCTTTAACATGTTCCTCTGTTCCCTGTCTTTCTTGTTAACGGTAGTTAGATCTGGAGGCCTAATCAAATTCATGATGAAGTTTCTATAAGAATATCTCAACAATGGTATGATTCCATTCTATTTTTTTATACTGGTAGTCACATAATGTCTGTTGTGTCTGTTTTTGTGAGACATTCCTTGTAGAGTTTTTCATCAACATTCCAACTGGTAGTTTTAAAAGATGGCTATTAATGAGTGTTGCCTAGATGTATTATTATATTAGGATGTATAAAATGGTGATTTTCGAAATCTATCCACTCCTGGATTTATTAGCTAAAATTCTTCTGTAAAGAACTTTTCTACATCAACTATTTGGTTACCCTGAAATACAGTTTGTGCATGAATTGCAGAGAAATGCTTGCCTTTTACCAATTTTCAAAATAGTGAGCTGGTGTCCTAATAATTGTCAAAGGTGATCATGAGATGGGTGTCAGTATCTGGGGTCTTTTCTTTCTAATAGCCACCAAGTTATCCTGCCAGTTTTATGGATGTCAGCATGGAGACATGCAATTCCTGGATCAGAGACAAAGAACTTTATGACTCATAGCACAGCAAGCAGCATGAACTTCATATTTACAGCAATTTCCCTGTTTCCCAACTCCACAAGGGCAACATGGCATGGCCCAGGTAGATGCTGTACAAGAAGCGGGGTCACATAGCAGCTGAGAAACACTGAGCTTGGGAGATGGGAGAGATTCCCCTTTGTCCTGTGGGGTGATATTGTTCATTCCTCAACGCTACTGTCTGCAAACATAACCCTGATAGATGACTAAATGGCCTGGGTAAACAGTGGACAAGGCCTTGCATTCTTTTCATACTGAACATGCATGAAAGGGTGCTCAGGACCCATGGCATAAGACTAACAGTGTTTTGTTTTCTCATATTATTGTGTATGGACTCAGTTGTTTTAAAATGTATTTGATATATTTCCCTTCATTGTGGTCATTATTCTTTTCAATACTCAAATTGTCCCATCTCTGACCAGTGGAGCCACTTTGACTTGGCTTCTGTGATCTTTCGACATGACCTCAGTAGTCTTGGTTAACATCCTTGCCTTTTAGTTCGAAGAAGTGCTGTGGGCTTCCCCTGTACATTTTCTGCTTCAGACCTTCAGACATTTTCTCAAGGATTCCTTCCTTGGGAGATGGGATTTAGAGACCATAATCTGGGAGCTAGGAGTGCTCATTGCTGTTGGGTTGGTCATTGATTCCAGGTCTTTTCAGAAGACTGAGTGAGAAAATAGGTACTTGTTTTGAAATATAAAAATATTTTGTGAGTCAATATTAATATTTTAGATTAAAAATTTAGATTACAGGATTTGACTTAACTTTTTAAATTTTGTACTTGTATCTCTTTTATGCTGAAAATTTTGATTTTTACTAACACAATTATTCATTGTATCCTAATATATAATAGTTTCAACATAACATTACTAATATTAGTACTGCAATATGATGAAGTAATCAATTTAAGATTTATTTGCAGTTCATTTACTATATGTCTTATTTGGAATATTCACCAAATTATTGTATTTTAAAATCACTTTAATAATTCTCTGTAAGGTTAAGCCACCAACTTGATATCCAGTTAGGTTCATTTGTTTTGTTTTATATTTGATTTTTAGGGATATTTTCTTTTGCTTTAATTTTGCTTAATTATCTGTAAAATATTTATATGATTCTAAAGTCAAAACTATAAAGCAAGGTACAGCCAGAGAAATTCAGCTTGATTATCTTCTCCTAATTTCTTTACACTCCCTTCCCATATAGGAAACCATTTTCATTTGCTCTTCAGATATTATTACTTTCATTTTAAAATATAGGCAAATATGAATCTTTATATTCCCTCAGCCCTTACATAAAAGATAGCATACTACACACATGATTCTACACCTTGCTTTTCTCATTTAATAATATATGCCCTGTAGATTATACCAAAAACATATACAGCAATTCTCCTTATTCCTTTTTAAGCTGCGTAGCACTCCATTGTGTGAACATGCTGTGGTTTACTAAGATAATCTCCTATTGCTCAAAATGTGTATTACCAATCTTTTGCTATTACAGTGCTTCAGTGAAGAGCCTTATGATATGTCATTTTACATTATTTGCCAGTGTATCCTTGCAACAGTTTCCTAGAAACAGGAATTTCTGGGTAAAGGGAAAAATGTTTCTGTAATTTTGTTAGATATTACCAAATTCACCTCCATAGAATTTAGACCATTTTTGCATTCCCAACATTGTATATACTTTAAAGAGCAATGTGACAATTTCATTTAACGTTTACCATATATCAGAAATTGTATATTTGGATCAATTTAGAGATTTTTAAAGACAACTAGTATCTGAGAATGTAGAATGGTTGTTTGGTTTATATTTGTATGGCTCCTGGGTGAAGTGTGAGGCTTTGACATCACACTGACCTGTGTCCCCATTCCTGCCTCTCACCTGTTGGCTGAGTGACAATGGACAAATTGCTTAACTTCTCTGGGACTCATGGGGAAAGCATTTGAGGAAAGTGTAAGATGAGATAATGCACGAAAAGTCCTTGGCACAGAGTCTGGGGCAAGAGGAACATCACGTAGGAGAAACTGTTTGACTTATTCTTGTAGACACCACACTGTCCCTCCTCAGTCCCAGTCCTCATGTATCCAAGGGGAGGAGGCAGCTATGAAAGAACTGAATGATTAGGAAGTAGGTTGAGCAACTTGTCCCAGTTTGCCCTGAACTTTTCTGGTTTTAGTTCTGATAGTCCCACACCCTGGGATCCCCTTAGTCCTGGGTAAACTGGGACACTTCATCATCCTGTTGTGAAGACAGGCCCTGTCTTCCCAGGAAGAAGGGCCCTGATACTCCTGCCAGAGGTTGGAGACAGCTCCACCCCACTGTTCTCAAAAGGTCACATGAGAGGACAAAACAAGCATAACTTCTGTCACAGAAGGGACCAGAAACGTCTTAAAGTGAAAACAGGGCCCTCTTGAAAGGATGAACCATCAGGGAAAACAGGGGCACCTGGCTCCTTTCTCCCAGTCTGTGGCTGGGGAAGGTTTTTGACAAGGCTTTTGGCCTTCAGTATTAACCGTAACTGAATACCCCCTTTCCTGTCCAAGATTGGTTGAGGTTAATGTTTTATTGATAACTATAGTGAGGTGTATAGTTGGCTTATTAGCTATTCTGAAATTGGGTTTTAATGTAATAAAAAACAGTCACCTGAAACTGATTTAATCATCTCTATTCATTGTGGTTAGTCATTGTTTAATACTGACCAAGTGAGTGAGAACACTGGTATTTGGCAGCCTGACCTTCAGGACTCATGGCAGTTTTCATGCCAGATTTGTCACTGAGGGCATCTTGCAGCTCCAATTATTTCAAAATTTTCGTGATAGAAAAATGTCCTTTCAGAGATTGTGGGATATCCCAAGATTGCCAAGGAGTAGGCTACTCAGCTAGAAAGTGGGGCCTGTGCTTGGATCCACCCACCCTCTCCAACGTTCAAGGGCTGCTGAGCTGGCAAGGATCTTTCTCGGCCTCTGGCTCTTTGGTTCCCACTAGAAGCCAAGGAACAGTCTCAGGCGTGGCTTTTCAGGCTCCTTGAGGTTTTAGCCCCAATAGATTTATAACTTGAGTCATACATCCCAAATCCCATTAATTGCCTCTGAAATTATAACTTCACGTTCAAAATAGCTGAACAATCCTTCAAGGCTCTGGACTCCTTCCCTCGTAGGGCAGTCTGTCAATGGGAAGTGAGTGTAGTCTCCTGTGACTGGTTACTCATCCCGTGCTCCTTTTGATCCAACCATCGCATTTTTCTCCCTGCAGTTTCAAGTGTATTGTGTGCCATTATCCCTATGGGAGAATGTTCGACCACTTTTGGTGGCCTGGCACCCCTCCTGGCACCTAATAGCACCCAATTTCCTCTAGTGAATGAAGCCTCCCCACTGGGGCAGCCCTGGTAGGATGTTCCCAGGTGTGGCAGGATGTCTGCTCCCAGCCCCAGGCCCTGCCTGTTTTCACTCTAATACAGCTGAGAGTTGGCACCAGGCTGAGGTATGGAAAATGAGACCTCCTCTCCTGGGCCCTTGATTCTCCAAGAGAATGGTGAGAGGTCCGAACAGATGTATAGACTTCAGTCCACTTGGGCTGTAGCTCCTGGAAGGGCCAAGATACAGCCTGGCTGTTCAGGCTCTGGCCTCCATGGTCAGCCCATGTGCTCTGTGCCTTCCAGCCCATGTGCTCTGTGCATGATTGGCTGAAGCCGCGGTGTGCATGGGGCCGCAGCACTTGGCAGATGCCCGATGGTAAGGAAGGCCTGTGGGCCACCACACTTGAGGACTTTCTCATGAAACAGTCTGGCTCCTCATAGCCTGAGAATTGAAAAAAATCTTTGAAAAAATTAATGAATTGCTTATTTTAATTAAATAAAACATAAGCCTGCTACACAGTTGCAAATGTGTGTAATAAAACACAGTAAAATCCAATATCCATTCATCCCTACCCCACATATCTTTTTTCCTTCCAGAGCAAAGCCCACATGTCATTGTTGCAGGGACTTTTAACATTGCACAAAGTACCAGGCTGCTCACACACTATTCCTCACCCTGCTTTTCCCACTAACAACGTATCTGAGAGTCTCTAAACATTTCTGATGGGAAGAAGTAGTTGGGTGCTTTCTAGGAAGGGACAAGGACCTCCCTGAAGGGATTGGTTTCAAGGTGGGAGATGGCCCTAGCAAAGTGCAGAACAGGAGCTGGTGCAGCCTGTGAGCTGCCCTGTGGGTCTTGTAGCTCCACTACCTGTATTCTGTTGGGAGAAACAGTTTCAAAGACTTGACAGAGGCCACTCAACCATTTCATCATCTTCGCGGGGGGTGTGTGTGTGTGTGCGTGTGTGTGTGTGTGTGTGTAAAAGAGAGAGAGGGGGAGAGAGAGATGCTGACACCAACTTCCCTATGCAGGCTGTGATGGGGTGGGGATATCAGGCCTTATTCACCCTCTACCACCACGCGCAGGGCCTGGCACATAGTAGGTGCTCCAGAATCTCTTCCTGCCCTACAGTATGAATCCTATACTCTGGCCAATCTGGGCAATTGTTTTCCAGTTTCCCAGCCCTTGTCCAAGAAACAGTTCTGTTGCTTCTTGTGTTTTATTCTCCCTAGAATACCTTCCCATGTGCATCGTCTTCTATTGAAGTTGTGAGCACGTTCCTCGACCCTCCTTTCTGGGATGCTTTCCCAGACTAGCCCAACCCCTGCCAAAGGCTGCTGAAGGCATTCCTCTACCTCACACAGGACTTCCCTGAACCCTCCCATTTACACACACACAGCAACCCAACAGTACTGCAACTCCAATGCCAATATCCACACCAGTGACACAATATTAAATGCGTAAAACAGTGCTTCACTTGTTGTCTGATGGCTTCTAAAGGCACCTGGAACCAGAGAACTGGGATGGCCTGGGGCCCCAGTCCTGGAGCCTGTGGTCTCTCCATGGTGAGCCCCCATCTGCAACTAAGAACCCTCAACAGATGCTTTATTTTTCTTGCTATTGCCTGGCTTGTCCTCTCTAAACTCCTGAGAGAGAGCTAAAAGGCAGACCTGGGATTGGTCCAGAGAATCCCGACAGTCTGCATGGGCTGAGCATTCCCCCCCTAGACCATGCCATTGATGCTGGCCTGTGTGGGGATTGGTGTTACCCAACCCAATAAGCTGGAAGCAGGAGAGCCGAAACATGGGTGTCTGGAGCTGCCCTCTCAGCATCATTTATTTAATCATCACGTTTTCAACAAGCATTGCTTGAACTCCTTCCATGGATGGCTAGGCACAGGGGACACAGCCAAGAACCACACAATGTCCAGCCCTCAAGGTGCTGATACTCTAGGGAGACAAACAATAAACAAGCAACAGACACACACCCTCGTGGGCTAGCAATGCTATGAGCGAATAGTACAAGAGGCTAGGGTGTGCTGTGCAGTGAGCACCAGGAATTTTGTTGGGTGCTCAGGGAATTCCTCTCTGATGAGGGGACACCTAAATGGGGACTTGAAGGAAGTGAGGAAGGGTTCCATGCCATGTCTGGGAATGGAGCCTGCGGCAGCAGTACAGGCCTCATGGCTGACAGAACCCAGTGCATTTGGAGACGGAGAAGCGAGGGGCAGAGATATGATATGGGGTCCTAGATCAGGTTGCTGGGGATGGGGGTTGGGGGATGGGGGTGCAGATTGTGCAGGCCACAGAAAGGACTTTGGAGTTTTCCCTGTGTGAGATGAGAAGGGCCCTCTGGACTCTGGAGTACTCTAGGCCAGTGATGACATTGGACTTGCATGTTAAAATGATTGCTTTTAACCAGACCAGGGAGGAGGCCATGGCAATAGCCCGGTAGGGGAAGAAGCACCTGGGCTGGGAAGGCCGCCGTGGATGGGGTGAGAGATGGGCCGGTTCTGGGATGATGCTGCAGGAAGGGCCAGGAGGATGCTGATGGATGAGATAGGGGTGTGAGAGTGAGAGAGGCATCAGTGCAACCCCAAGCTTTCATCCTGAGCACTGAAAGGTGGTGATGGGGAAGGTTGTGGGAGGATCAGGCTAAGTGGAGGGAGCAGTCCCTCTCAGGGGCAGGCATGGAGAGGTCTAAGATAGGCACTACGATAACCTCTCCAATAGTTCCTCTCAGCCTCACTGTCTGATACAGCAAAGCAAGCCTCCAGAACAGGCCTCAGCTTCTTCTCCACACCCACGACTTGGTGGTGGGGAAAGACACAAGCTTGAAGAAAACCCAGTCTTGGTCTTCTTCCTTCTAGGCTCCACCTTGTGGTGCGGCTCTCTTCGGAGTCTCCTGAAGGGGAGGAGGGCCCTCTCGGCTGCTCCTCTGACTCCAACAGCTTGATGAAGCCTGTTTTTGACCTGCAGGAGGCCCCCTGGAAGTGAATAAGCTCAGTTACCATATTTGGACCAAAATTCTCACATTTGATACTGGAAGGAAATTTTTAGGCTCCGCTAGATGGCAAATTTGGTGAGGAGTTTTGTTATAGACACACTGCCCAGCTAGCCTAGCCTCAACTGCAAGACATGAGGAGTTCTGAGCCAATCCTGCCATTGTCATGGGAAACATCCATATTTCCACTGTGGGGAAGCACTGTGTCCTTTGAAACAATAGGGCCTACTGAAATGTAAACAGCACCCTTTCCTCTTGGATGTCCTGGCAGGGACATCCCCTCTTCCCTCCCCCAAGAACTCCGCAAGCTGAATAGCAGCGGTGACAACTGAGGAGTGGCTCCTCTCCTAAGTCAGAGGTCAGGGCTGAGCCTCCAGCAGCTCCATGCTCCCAGGCATGACCCGTGAGGAAGAAGGGGGACCTGTCAGTGTGGAAAGATGGCGGATCTTCCAGTCTCTGAGTCTCTGGACATTGTGGCTTGAGGCTTTGTTCTGGCCACTCAGTAGCACCAGCCCTCTCCCATGGTGGGGTACTTCCACGCTCCTCCATTAAGAGACCATGTCGGGGCTCTGGACTCAAAGGAATAAAAGGGCCTCCTAACTGGGGGACAAACAGGTATCCTCCTGTGGCCAATGCTGACCTGAAGGCTGCTGGACTTGGCAGGAATGCAGTGCTGGTGGTGTCTAGCATTTGCAGAGGACTTACTATGTGCCTGGCACTGTTCTAAGCATTTCACACAGATGATCCAGTGTAATCCTCATGGCTGATAAAGGAGGTAGGTGATACAATAGTTGAGGAAACATAGGCTTGGAGAGATTAGAGCTGTGTCTGAGGTCTGGGACTGATGGGGCCAGGGTGGAAAGCTGAGTGGCCCAACATGTGCACCTTCATGGTGACAGCCACCTTTGGCCAGGGTAGGGGAGTGCCAGCGCCTGTTAGGGCACCCACCATCCTGGCACCACAGTACAAGGACGTTCCACACACATTCATAGGGTCCCTCTTGGAGTTCAGGGATCAATGGGACAGTTTGCCCTCAGAGAGCTCATGGTCTAGCAGAGTAAAGACCATGTGCTAAGCCCACCACTCTAACAGTTGCCACAATTCCAGTAGCAGTTCCTGGATGATCAAGAATAAAGAAGCAAATTTTGCCAGAGGCTAACATTTCAGGGCTGGGATACTTGCCTTTGGGGGCTTAGAACTCTACTACTCTTCCCTACAATGGTTAATTGTGAACTTCAGTGGGCTGAGCCATGAGTGCATTGACTGTTGTGCTAGCAGTGCCTAGCAGGGGCTTGGCACACTGGGGGAAAGAGGCCGCTGCATGGTCACCATGGCAGCTGTGTCAAGATGGTCACCCTAGAAGGCTCCAAAAGTAACAGGTAGATTCTGTCCATGACTTACCAGGGCACTGTCCTGTGTCCTGGAAAGGGAAGGCACCTTAGAAATTTTTATTGCTTATCTTTAGACGCTGTGGATTAACGTGCCCCTGAGTACCAGCCCCAAGCCTACCAGACTGAGGCTCTTGAGGTGTAGTGTGGATTTTCACAGTGCATGGGATTCTGGGAGGAGCCTTCAAAGATGAATGGAAAGCCTCAAGGCCCACTCCTGGAGGTGTCCATGCTGACCCTCCCTGACCAGAGGACTTGGAGAAGGCAAGGTGCCTGTGACGTCAAGAGGTTCCTGTGAAGCAGCAAGTCTCCCGTGCACAGCTGACATGCCCAGCTGGGCCAAGAGCAGCAGGGTGGCAGAGGAGAGAGCTTCCTAGGACAGCCCAACCCCCTTCCCACCCTTCAAATGGAGGGAGAACCTCCAGGCCCTTGATGCATTTGGAATAAGTTTCGTTTCCATTCAGTGAGTATTTAATGAGGGCCTGCTTTGGACCAGGCACAGAGTAGACCAAAACCTCTGCCCCTGTGCAGTACACACTCTAGTGACAGGAGAAACCCACTTCCCCTGTCCATGGGGAAGGCTCACCCTGAGGGGGCTGTGTCTGTCCTGCAGCTGAGGGAGGGGCTGAGTGGACACACAGGGGGTTCAGGCTGTCAGGAGCGTTTTGAATAGCAACCAGCTCAGCCAGTCACGCTTTCTCTGTTACCGATTTTTTTTTAAAGGAATCTTACCTAGAATCCCATATAAACAATGTTTTATTACATACCTTTATTTGCTGCCATTTGTCACCCTGACTTATTAAGGTAATTGGTGAAGACAATAAGGCCATTTTGATGAACAGAGTCTCATGCCAACCCAGGCATCCGATGCCTTCCCATATATCAGGGTGCTCAGCCTTGGCACTATTACCACTGGGGCCAGATAATTCTCTGTCATGGGACTGCTGTGTGCCCTGAAGGATGTGTAGCAGCATCCCGGTTTCTACCCACCTCATGCAATCAGTAACAACTTCAGCTGTGAAAACCAAAAAGACATCTCCAGACACTGTCAAATGTCCCTGAGGGTGGGGGTGTGGGAACAAAATTGCCCCCTTGAGAACCACTGCCGTCTACCTCCATTGTGCGATATCAAGAAATCCTGTTTTGCATGGTGAAGTACTTACAATTGGTAAGATGTTTTTATTTTATTTTATTTATTTTATTTTTTTGAGATGGAGTCTCACTCTCTAGCTCAGGCTGGAGTGCAGTGGTACAATCTCAGCTCACTGCCACCTCTGCCTCTCAGGTTCAAGCAATTCTCCTGTCTCAGCCTCCCAAGTAGCTGGGATTATGGCTAATTTTTGTAGTTTTAGTAGAGATGGGGTTTCACCATGTGTTGGTCAGGTTGGTTTCGAACTCCTAACCTCAGGTGATTCACCTGCCTCAGCCTCCCAAAGTGCTGGGATTACAGGCATGAGTTACTGCTCCTGGCCTAGTTTTATTTTTATTTTATTATTATTATTATAATTTTTGAGATGCAGTCTCACCCTGTCGCCCAGGCTGGAGTGCATTGGCACCATCTCAGCTCACTGCAACCTCCGCCTTCCAGGTTCAAGCAACTCTCCTGCCTCAGCCTCCCAAGTAGCTGTGATTACAGGCACCTGCCACCACGTCTGGCTAATTTTTTGTATTTTTAGGAGAGACGGTGTTTCACCATGTTGGCCAAGCTGGTCTTGAGCTCCTGACTTCATGATCCCCTTGCCTCAGCCTCCCAAAGTGCTGGGATTACAGGCATGAGCCACTGCGCCCAGCCTCTAGTTTTATTTTTAATCAGCTATCCTGATATTCCCAGGACCACCTCTAATTAAATAGGAGTTTTATTCTAAATTCTGCTAAAAAAAAAAAAATTAATGCAGTGGCCCAAGTTAATGTGTTGGTAGTTTTCAATATACTAAAATGTATACGTAACACATTTGTGTGGGTGTGTTGTTTTTATTAAAATTTTGAATAGGAAAATCTTCATAGTAAAAAACATTCAAAGTGAATGTTGGCAGAGCCCCCGGAAGCCCTTTGGGAGGAGTCTTGGAGAGAAAGAGAGAGGATTTCATCAGGGTCACAGGTTGGGGCAGGAGGGCAGGGCCTTGGAGGCCTCTCTGCCGTCCCCAGGCCTTTCAGCTTCCTCAGATATAGCCTAGAGGAGGCAAGGAGCGGGTGTGGAAGGCTGGAGGCCTCTCAAGACAGGGACCAGGGTTGGCTTGAGGAAAATAAAGACTAATTCAGGTGGTGAGCAGAAGAAAAGAAAGGTCCCTGGCCCCACGCAGTGCTAAGAAAGAGCCCATAATCTTGGTGACGCAAGGCCAGTAGGTTAAACCCAGAATAATCATAATGAAAACAATCTGTTTGCACCATTGGATGCTTCCAGAAATTCCCGGGAGCAAGTCCAAGATGGAGAATCCCAGCCGGAAGTGTTGCTGGTTGGAACTGAGAGGGCCATTCTGAGACCCGGCTTCTAAGGACAGGGTGAGGGGTGCTGGCCCCCTCAGGGGAGCAGCTGCCAGGGGAAGGGGGCAGTCTGCAGGCTGCAGAAACAACAGCTGGCTTTAATGTTCTCAAAAGAGCAGCCCTTCACTGAAATCCATTTGTTCTCTCTTCTCTGAAACCGGAAGCTGACTCCAGGGCTTGCTCCTCAGGAAATGTGCCTGAAATGCAGTGTGACAGCTGACCACAGGCCCCTACTCACCACACCCCAGGGGATCTATGATAGACACAGTAAAATGAGGCAAAGGCCTGACAGGGGCCTGGCTATCTGCTGGCTGTCTCTTCAGCTGCTGGGGTGGTTCTCAGTGGGTGCCTGGCCCAGAACTAACAGGATGGAAGGGCCCAGGGAGCATGGAGCGCAGAGATGCTGCTGGCCACCTTTCACCTTTCCTCCCCTTCCCCACACAGTCACTCTGAGGAATCCCATTCTTTTCTTTTCTTTTTCAGATGGAGTTTTGCCCATCTGTTGCCCAGGCTGGAGTACAATGGCCCAATCTTGGCTCACTGCCACCTCCACCTCTCAGGCAAGCGATTCTCCTGCCTCAGCCTCCCAAGTAGCTGGGATTACAGGCATGTGCCATCACACCCAGCTAATTTTGTATTTTTAGTAAAGATGGAGTTTCAGCATGTTAGCCAGGCTGCTCTCGAACTCCTGATTTCAGGTGATCCACCCGCCTAGCCCTCCCAAAGTGCTGGGATTACAGGCGTGAGCCACCGCTCCCGGCCTGGGGAGTCTCATTCTTATGATGCGATTACCCAGTGTCCCTGTGTCAGACCTCTGGTGCCAAGAGAGACCTTAGAGATCACCTGGTCCCACACCTTCATTTTACAGATGGGGGAACTGAGGCTCAGGGAGGTGATTTTTCCAAGGTTACCTGGCTAGGCTTCCTGGAGCCAGCTCTGTGCTCTTCTAAAACCACCACTTACTTTCCAATGGACGGAGGTGACGTGTCAAGCGCCTGTCACCTCTATTAGCCAGCCTGGTGTCTCCTGAAAAGCAGCGAGCATGTGTGCACTGACGATGTGCACCCCTGCATGTCAGAGAGGGCACCTATGCATCTCTGCAAACTGCTGGACATCATTTGCTGGTACGTACCCTAGTTAGGTGCTGAGACTAGGGTGAGGGCTGAGGAAAAGGCTGGGGTTGGGGGGCGTGAGTGAGCACTGAGATTCAGGAAGTTGTCAGTAAGACTGAGGAATGTCCTTGGGGGTCTTTGACTGGGGTTGGTGTTGAGTCTGAGTCAGACAGGTCAGAGAAGTCAGCCCAGAAAAGGAGGCCCATGAAGGACACTCCAAATGTTCGTTGGAAGAGGGACTTTCCCCAGTCAGAAAGAACAGGGCTGGGAAGCTGGAAAACAAGAGGCATGTTTGGGAAATGTCCAATAGTAATAGACTGTCTGTGGAGCAGGGTTTATTGGGGGAGCAAATAGCTAGCAGGTATTGATTGAGCACTTGCCATATGGCAGATGCTGTGCTAGGCGCTAGAGACAAAGAGGCTTGAGTTGAGAGTTCCTCGTGAGTGTGTTCTGTTCATCTTCCTAACAGCTGCACAGACAGCCTGCTCTGTGACCCACACTCTGAGCTCCAAGGAGGAGGAAGCACACCCACACCCACACCCTTGAGAACTCACTGACCACAGGGAAGAGTCCACGGAGGCAGACCCAGAACGGAGTGCAGAGAGCAATGGGAACCGCCTGGGAATTGTTCTCAATTGTGTCCTCACACCCACACACTGACCTCCCGGGGCTCTGCGGCCAGGCTCCCTGTGCCTCCCTCACCCTGGAGAGAGTCTGAAGTCCCGGAATGCGCGTGTGTCCATCCCCTCCCCCTGCAGAAGATGCTCAACTGACCCAGCTGAGAACCACCAGCCCAAAGGCAAGCCCAAGTCTTGGCGTGACAGGAGCATTCAGCGCTCACAGTTTGTCTGCGGAGAAGAATCCCAGGCGCTGGGTTTCAGAATCAAGGGCACTGGTGCGGAGAAAGTCTCCGTCAGACCTCGCCTGACTCCTGCCACTGTGGGTCCCTGAGGGCCCCAGGCAAGGAGGACCCCAGCTCACCCATTCTGTGCTTCACATGGATGCCCGTGGCTCCTGGCTGACCTCAGTGTCTCTCCCCAGGATAGCGGGACTAGGGCAGTCTCCCTTCACAGTTGGAAAGCACCTTAGTTCCTTCTACTGTCTCAAACCTCTCCATGGGCGTTGGCAGAGCTGCTGTGGTTTTCATCTTACAGACGAGGCCCCAGAGGCTTGAGGGCGAATGGTGCTCAAGGGTGAGGTCTCTCTGAGGCTGGTGCCCTCCCCACACCCGGAGCCGTGCCTGGCAACTTTCCCCCAAGACCCTGCTCCCTTTAGCTACTGGGACTTCCCTCCCAATGCAGGCCGTGTGTGCCCTGCTCCTATGCGGTGGTGGGACAGGTTTCCAAAACCAACGGCAAAGTTTCCTGAAAGGCTCCGGCTTCCAGGACTCTTGGCAGGGCTCTGCCCAGGAAGCAATGAGCTGGCACTTTCCTGGCTGTGTGCTTATAGCTGACCCTGGCCTCAGAGGCCTTCCTCTCCTTATCAGGAAAGGATGCCAGGGAGGAGGGGGGAGGCTCTGGGGAGAGTCCAGGCCTTTGTGGGAACCATCCTAAGGGAAGTGGATGCTTCTGAGCAGCCCTGCCCGGCTCTGGGCCTTGCCCACCCTCATCTTCAGCAGGGCTTTGGCACTGGAAAGAATGAGCTTCAGCTCCTGAGCCTTGCAGGAGTCAGAGGTCAGCACATTCCAGGGCTCAGCCTTTCCGCCTCGGTCAAAAACTCTCGGCAGACCAAAGGCCCAGGCCACAGTCCACTGAGAGTTTTGACCAAGGCAGAAATTCTTCTCCACAGATAAACTGTGAGATAAACTGGGCGGGGACACCAGCAGCCTCCCCTCTGACGGGCAAAGCTCTTGGGGCCTGCCCTTGGCCACCCAGCCTGGACTCCCCGCCAACACACAACAAGGCCGCTGCTAGACCCCAGACCACGGCCTGTTCCCAGTGCCTGGGACCAGCCACTGGGATGGCTTCGCTGCTGGTGTCCAAGGCTCACAGATTCCTGTTCTGCTTTTCCTCCAGACATCCTCTCTGGTCTTCCTGGTCTCCCCTCAGGCACACATGCCTCTCCTCCCCTTATGCCTCTGTCTCCTCTCTCCTCTGCCTGGACCGCTCTCTCTTCATCCCTCAGCCCCAGCTCTCCCCTCAATCCCTGGGATGCCTCTATGGACCCCCTGGAGGGCTGGTCCCTCTGTCCCATGCCCTGGACTTCTCTGCGGCACTCCTCATGGCCACCGTGACTCTCTTGGGAGTGATCCGTTGACTCACTCTGGCTGCAGGAGGGCTGGGACAGTGCCTGCTGCCTGTGTGCCGGCCAGACACAGTGCGAGTGCCCGCCCGTGCTAACTGGGGAAGCAGAGATGATGGAATGTTTTAGCAGGATTGGGGTCCTCAGAAGGTACTTCCATGAGGTCCTGCACACAGCTGGGGTGGGAGGAGGCAGTTTAGGGCCTGGACGATGTGGGACTCATATGAGAGAACAGGCCAGGATGGGGTGCTAGGCAGGTGGGTCAGAGGGGCGGTCGTCCACCTGGGACACCATGTCTTATATATGTTTGCAGGGGTGAAAAGAGACCTGTATAGGGGCAGTGCCCAGCGAGGGGACCCTCAAACGAGGGGCAGAGTCCCTGAAGCCTTTGTACAATGCCACCAAGGGTGCTGCCCCTTCTTCAACAACACTTCCTCCTTGCAGGGAGGCTGCGGTGGTGTCAGAGGTGGTGGGTTCAAACCTGCTCCTGTCTTCTCTCTGGAGCCCCCCTTTCCTCATCTGCGAAGTGGGGATGGTAAGAGCTAACTGGCAAGGTCATTGAGTGGTCAGCTGAGGGAAAGTTCTTGAAAGGTGTTACTGAATCAAACGTCATTTTGCTTTTTCCTTCTCTGCAGAATCACAGGCCAGAGGTGAGAGCTGGGGAAAGGGAAACTGTCCCAGTCCCGGGAGTGGTCATTACAGACGGAAATCGCCCTCCAGCTGATGGTAAAGGACTGCAAATCCTATTCATGTGACTCAGGCCTCTGGTGTGCCTTCTGGGAAGAAAGCAGAAGAGGGTTCCTAACTGTTGAAGGGAAAAGTTTCCCTTTAGTCGTCCCAGCCACGTGGTTCGAGAAGCATGTAGAAGCTGTTACCAGGGCCAGGCACCGTGCGGGCACCGGAAACATTAAGATGGAACGACACAGCTCTGCCCTGGAAGGGTTCCTTTCCCGGGATCAGGGACTCTGTGACTCCTTTTGGGGGGCAGAGTTGTGGACAAGAGTGCATTTTTCTAGAGAGATGGTCCACAAGTATGAGAGGCCAGGCTCTGTCTCCAGGTACCCTTGATCCTTAGAGACCTCCCTCAGGTCCTGGCTTTCCTTTTGGATTCAGGGTTTCACTCCGTTCCCCAGGCTGGAGGGCAGTGGACCGATCATGGCTTACTGCCGCCTCCACCTCCTGGGCTCAAGCATTCCACCTGCCTCAGCCTCTCAAGTAGCTGAGACCACAGGTACACACCACCAGACCCATATAACGTTTTTATTTTTTGTAAAGACAGGGTCTCGCTATGTCTTTACATAGCAAGGCTGGTCTTGAACTGCTGGGCTCAAGTGATCCACCCACCTTGGCCTCCCAAAGTGCTGGGATTACAGGCATGAGCTACCACACCTGGCTTAGCCCTGACTTTCAATTCCATCTCTGTTCTCCAGCACAGGCTGTCTCTGCAACTCCAGGCTGCTCTGGCAGCTGCCGCCAATGCCTTTTCCACGTGGGGAGCTACTTGAGGTTCCTTCCACCCTTAACTCAAATGATGACAGCTCCAGCTTTTGGTTACTCAGGCCAAACTCTTAGAGTCATTCTAGACCCTTGTCTTTCAAAACAATCTATCAGCCAGTCCTGTCAGCTCTATTTTAAAATATATGCAGAAACTAAACGATAGTGATAGAAAATAGATCCAAGGGGCTTGGAGTGTGGAATAAGGGGGAGAAAAAAGAACAGGAGAAAATTTGGAAGCTGATGGGAATGTGAAGTATCTTGACTGTGGAGATGGCTGAGTGGGTGTATATGTGCATCAAAATACATGAAATTGTACACTATATGTGTGGTTTAATATATGTGCTAGTTATGCCTCAATAAAACGGTTTTTTATTTATTTTTTTAAAGTCAGATATTTTCAGTGACCTCTGTGAGACCCTGGACTAGTCCCTTCCCCTCTCTCAGTCTCAGCTGCCCAATTAGTGAAACAGGGGTCTCTAAGGGACCCTCCAGTTGGGGCTGTGTATGCCCACCATGACGGTGCTCCCCACATCTCAGAAGGAGCTCCCACCCTGGGGCGGGGGGCAGTGGGACGGTGTGACCCAGGTTTCTTCCAGCACTCTTCTGAGCTCAGCTCAACCCAACAGCCTTCCTGCAGAAGTGACTCAGACCAAGTTGAGAGGTTACTTGGGGAGAGGGGGATGGCAGGAAATCGGGCTAAATCCTGTAGGAAAAATAAGTTGGTGAGTAAATCCATGGCCCCACACTGCATAGGCTTCTCTTCAGGCACAGAAAACCTCCAGGGAGCTGGAGAGGAGCCAGAGATCTTGACCTACATTTGACAGATGGGGAAACTGAGGCCCAGGAGAAGTCTTTCTTTCTTTCTTCTTTCTTTCTTTCTTTTTTTTTTTTTTTTTTTTTTGACAGGGTCTCACTGTCAGCTGGGCTGGAGTGCGATCTCGGCTCACTGAAATCTCCATCTCCTGGGTTCAAGTGATCTCTGTCTCAGCCTCCTGAGTAGCTGGGACCACAGGCACACATCGCCACACCTGGCTAATTTTTGTATTTTCAGTAGACGCAGGGTTTCGCCATGTTGGCCAGGCTGATCTCAAAATTCTGGCCTCAAGTGATCCACCTGCCTTGGCCTCCCAAAGTGCTAGGATTACAGGTATGAACCACCACGCCTGGCTGAAGTCATTTTTCAAGTACACTGAGAAATCAAGCTGGAGTTGGTGAAGGAATGCAGGTTGCTGGACTCCTAATCCACTACTTAAATGTCACCTTCTCCATGAGGACTTCCTGAACACTCTGTTTCATATTGTTTCATATTGCAACTTTCCCTCACCCCCAGTATTTCTGATCACCCCTGCCTTGCACCTGTATTTTCCATAGCACTTTTCACTTTCTAATATGTAACATAATTTACTCATTTATTATATTTATTATTTGTCTCCTCCTGGTAGAATATGAGCTCCCCAAGGCTAGGGACCAGTGTGTGTTTTGTCAACTGATTCATCCTAAGCATCTGGGGTAGCCTTCAACAGTGCTTAGCATAAAGCTATCTTTAGTAGATACTTGTTGAATCAATAAATTTATTGAAGGCCAATATCCTGCAAAGAACAAGGGATTTTAACTTACTCTTATCTGAGTTCAGTTTACCCCTCCAGCACTGCCTAGCTGCTTTATTTTACCTCCTTATGTTCCCACTTTCTCATCCACAAATATGATTTCACTGGACTACTATGAGACATAATGCAGACGAAGTGCCTAGCAGAGTGCCTGGGCTAACAGGCAGCGGACTTGGGCTAACATCAGAGAGCAGCAACTTTATTTAACAAATAAATGTTGTGGTAAAGCTCTGGCAAATTAAACAGGACAAGCAGAGTGTCAACACACTTGGGAAGCTCTCAGATGAAATATTTTCTTCCCTCCTTGAGGGGGAATGTTCTGGTCCAGACCCAGTGAGTTTGAAAGAGCTCCGCAGGAGGAGTGAGGAGGCTGGGTGCTACGGTCTGACTGTGTCCGCAAGATTCATGTGTCGGAAGCATAATCCCCAAAGCAGCTGTGTTGAGAGGCGGGGCCTTAAGAGATTAAGTCATGAGGGTGAATGGATTAATGCGGATTATTACAGTTATGGGTTCCTGATAAAAAGGATGAAGTCAGTCAATTTCCTTTCTCTGTCTCACATGCCCACTTCCACCTTCTGCCCTTCTGCCATGGAATGCCCCCCACCAGATGCTGGCATCATGCTCTTAGACTTCCCAGCCTCCAGAACTGTAAGAAATAAATTTCTTTTCTTTATGAATTACCCAGCCTGGTACTCTGTTATAGCAAGAGATAACAGACTGAGACCCACATCTCAGCTCAGCTCTTTCACTTCCTGGCAGTAGGGCTCAAGGCCACATACTTGATCTCTCAGGAACTCTTTCTTCTCATCTGTGAAATGGGACAAGAATGTCTTCTCTGCTGACTTCAGAAGGGTCAGAGAGATTGAAAGAGAAATCACAAGTGCAAATGCCTCGTGAGCAATATAGGGCTGTGCCTTTATAGGTGAAATGGCTTCGGTTGGCAGCAGGGCTGCAAAGCTGCTCATTTGGGATAAGATGCTTTCTGCTCTAGGTAGACGTTACAGGCTGAGTTGTGTTCCCCTGAAATGCATACATTGAAGTCCTAACCTGCAGTACACCTTAGAATGTGACCATATTTGAAGACAGGATCTTTACAGAGGTAATTAAGTTAAAATGAGGTCATTAGAGTGGGCTCTAATCCAATATGGCTGGTGTCCTTATAAGAAGAGGAATTTTGGACACAGACACATTCAAAAGGAAGATAACATGAAGACACAGGAAGAAAGTGATCATCAACCAGTCAAAGAGGGAGGGCTCAAAATAAACGGATCCTGCCAACACCCCGATCTTGGACTTGCAACCTCCAGAACTGTGAGATGGAAATTTCTTCTTGAAGCCATGCAGTTGGAGGTACTTCGTTATGGCAGCCCTGGGAAACTAAGACAGGATGCCTGGACAGAACGCAGCAGACGTCAGCACGCCCAGAGAACCACGCTGCTCACTCTCTCCCACTCAGACCCCTCTGCACATACATTTGCCTCCAACATCGAGTCCCTGCCGTCCAGCCCCTGCCTCCCTGGTCCTGGAGATTTCTAGCTAGATCTTTCAGCCTGAAAGATCGGTTAGCTCAAGACGATTCCCCATAGCACCTTAGGCTGTCCCTAAACAGAGACTCTCAGGAACACACTATGTTGCACAAGCAGGAGGTTTCTGGAAGGGCCTCAGTCACATTGATTGAGAGAGAAAGTTTAGCCTCTTCTCTCCTTTTTTCCATTGGCAGAAGAGAGAAGAAGGCTGAATTCTCTGAATATGGCTGGGCAGGCACCCAGGGCCCGGGGCCCAAACTCCCTTGTCCTTCCTCACACTCTGGATGTCCTGTATGGACACGCTGGCTTCCTTGGGTTGGGAGATCTACTTGTGTCAAGTGATCACCTATGAGCCACAGATGCTCAGATCACTCGTGTGAGGGCATAGGGCTCCAGGAGGCTGCTGGCCAGGGCCAGACTCGCTTCTCCACTCAGGGATCATCTCCCTGCTGCAGCCCCTCAGCCCTAGATCCTCCTGTCCTGAGCTGAGTTTTGATTTAGTCATGAGATGGGGTGGTGTCCTCTTGCCTCCCCAAGAATTGCCCAACCCCAGCTTCCTTTCACGCAGGGAGCCCTTGAAACAGCTTTGGTCAACAATGTAGGCTAAAGGTCAGGAGAACAAGACCAACATGTCAACGCCGGGAAGAGCAACGCTCTTGGAAGAGTTTCCAAGTCAAGTGAGAAGTAGAAATCACCTGCAACCTTGTTAGAAGGGATCTTATTTCTTCTGCAAAGCAAGGGGAAAAACATAAACAAAACAAGGTTTTCCTCAGTAAAATAAGGCCACCACATACACTCCCCTTAAAAATCTAGGTTTGCCTGGAGTAACTGTGGGTTTTGGTCTATTGTCATGTTACTGTCAAGCTGCAGCACATCGTCCGAGGCAATCTCCTTATTTGACTGGGTCCTGATTTAGGAAAAAGGGAGGACCCAGGCTGCCAAAAATCCAGAGTCAACATTCCCCAGCTCTTCTGTCCTTCCCTGTGTATCTGGCAGCCCCACATGGACACACCCTGGGGCCATGGGGGGAGGGGTTTGAATTCCAGCCCCACAGCCTTGCTCTCAATTGCCTCCCTCATATAAGAAAACAAAAGGTCAGCCACCCAAGCTCAGTCAGCGTGGAGGGATGAGCCCAAAAGGAGCTGATGATCCTGGAAAAGCATTCACTCCCCAGTAGCTGCTGGCTCGGGGTGTTTCAGGTCCACAGGGAATCCTTTTTGACGTAGGATGGCGCTCAGAGTTCAGACTTTAGCTTTGGGTGTGAATTTTCAGTCCTAGTCAAGTCTTCTCAGTGAGTGTTTTAGACCCTTGCTCCCTCCTTCGTGCCTCTCCTGACCGCCCTAAATATGGATGTTTTCTAACAGAAGCTGAACAATGCTCAGACGTCAAGGTCTGTGGCCTCTAATCTATTTGTGTGAAGGATCAAATGAAAATGGGCTTTTCCTGACAGTTCCAAGAGTGAATTAGCAGCCTGTGTTTGTGGGTGTTGTGGAGCTGGAGCGACCAGAGACATCCATCTTCTGTCCTCTATCAGTGGAGGCGGCTCCAGGGAAGGGAGGCAACAAAGGAGCTGGCCTGGAGCCCACATGTTTGAGGAGTCCCTGGAAGCCCCTCAGGGCAGATGGTTCTCAGCAGCCTGCCTGGAAGCACCTGGGAGAAGAGAGCCACATCTGCCGGGACCTGCCTGCATTTGCAGATTCCACCATGAAACCGAAGTTCCCTGGAGCCCATTGCCAGGGACTTTTCCTTCTCATTGTTGCCTCTACATTAAAACGAGGGCAAATAACCAAGCAAGAATGTATTTTTAAAAGATGTTTAGGGAATTTCCTGGTTGTCACCACAAAATAGTTCTCCATACCTCCTACTTTTGTAGCCTGATCCAATTGGAATTCAGATTGATATCCTGGGAGTCATACAATCTGGACCAATTTTAAAAAGTTCAATTATGTGTACTAGATAATTCTTACAAAGTCAGGAACATAAGAAACATGTTCAGTAAAGATTTCCAATAACGGCGTTTGAAAGCACACCAGACCTTCTGTGGTCTGTAGATGTCTGTTCCACCCACAGGGGTCCTATATGGACCGTGAGCTGCTGCCTGGATGGCAGCTGACTGTCCCACCCGAAGGCAGCCACTAGCTTGTGAAGCAGCCCCAGGCACGTGGGTTTAGCTAGTCAAGTGTTTTCTTTCCTTTGCCTCAGAGTGGTTCCACACTAGCTGGAATCCAACTGACCTTGAAGGTCTTGTCAGGGAGTTTTGAATTGGGGACATGCACAGTGAGAGCAGAGAAGGAGAGTGGGAAGCAGAGAGAGACACAGAGTGAAGCCGTGTCATAAGAATGGCAGATCCCCCAGGGCAGGAGCCGTGGATGCCAGCATCTGGGCAGTAGCAGGATGGAGGGGCCTCCTCTGCAGAGCGGTTTTCCTGGGGTACATTGATGGGTTCCTGACAGCTAGGTTTGCACCCTAGCCCTGAACTTACTAGCTATGGCACTTGGGCAAGTTACAAACCTCTCTAAGCTGCAACGTCCTTCTCAAATTGGGATAATGATGACAACCTATTCCGTAAGACTGTTGCCAGCATCCAGGATAAAGCACACAGAGTATCTGGCGCCATGCCTAGCACCCAGGAAGAGAAAGTGCTCAACAATTGCCTGCTATCATCATTGTTAAGGCTGCCTATGAATGGATCTTAAACCCTAGGTCCTAACTGCACTGATGGTGTCCTGCCCACCTGTCTGTCCTTTCTCCTTTACAATAAACATTCATGACTCAAAGCAACTGGAGTGTGCCTGTGTTTATTGCAGCTTGGAAGAGCCTCTCTAGCATGGAAATGAAAACTTTCTCAATACCAGAGAGCTCAGGTAGCCACTCTGCATTTAAATCCACATGGGAAAAGCAGCTGGAAAATGGTTGGTTTGAGCTTTGAAGGGCCTGGATCTCAAGTGCCCTTTGGGTCAGTGCAAACTGGACAAAATGCATTTATGGGGCACTGCTCTGCTGAACAACAGAGAGGTGGTGGAGGCCGTTTCAGGACTGGAGGGGAGGGGGAAGCTGGTGTTCTTGTCCAGAGGACACGCAGCCAGCTGTGCAGCTTCACTGCTGACATCAAGTCACAGCAGCACCCCTGTGGCTTGATGGCAGCAGTGAAGCTGCACAGCTGGCTATGTGTCTGTGAACTGAGCAAGTGGGCATGTATGTGGACAGGAAAAGGTGTACATGCAAGAGCGTCCTATGTCCCATGGCCATGGGCACCTGTGTGTTTGTGCCAGGAGAGATGCTATGCAGGCAGGGCTGGCGGTGGGGAAGCATGTTTATGTGTGTCTGTGTGGGCTTGTACCTAGGGAAAGCTGTGTGTGTTGGGGGAGGTGTCGGAGAGCTGTGGGTGAGGGTGTCCCCAGCTGTGTACACCTGAGGATGGATGCATGTACACAGGCGTGTGTGATCCTGTGCATGGCCACGCATGCCCAGTCGTGTATGTGATTCTGCCCGTGGCTCCTGTGTGCGGCCACTCTCTTCGCCTTCAGCAGCTCAGCTGACCTTCATATAGAATGGGCGGGGCAGGCCACCAGGGTCACCTGGCTGACAGGGCTCTAATGATAGCCTTTGGGGCCTGCTGCGTTCCAGGAACCAGAGCCATTCAGGAACAACTGATGAGACTAGGAATGAGGAAGTCACAAAGGTTCCTCTGGGTTTCCGTTTCAAGGGGCACAAAGTGACCTTTGCCTCCTCTGCCACTTAGGCTTGCTGCTTGCTCCTTGTCCCTTCCCCCAGGGAGAGAGGAGAGGCAGTTTCACTTTTCTTGCCAGTTATTTTCACTTTCAGACTCCCTTGATTAAACACTGAGAAAGGTGAGGCAGGACTGGTGTGACGTGTGCCCGAGTCTCGGGCACTATCGTGAGGTGCAGGGCCAAGGCAGGTGATCCTGCATGTAGACATTCTAGGCTCAGGGACTGCCTGTGGATCCATGCCAATTGCTGTGATCAGCCAGCCCATCCAGGAAAGAGACTTTGACTTCCCCAAGCACACCAAACTGTAACTGTCTGGGTCCTGTCATTTGGGCTGATGAGAAAGCAGCTTCCGAGAAGAGAGATGATTCGTCCAAAAAGATATGATTCGTGCTAAAGCCAGCTGTCAGGCCTAGTGGGAGACATCTGGCTGATTGGCCAACAGTAGGTAGAGGTAGGAGCTAAATTTCCATCCTGCATAATAACAGCCTATGCCAGACAACATAGCTCCCAGCACCTCTGTCCACCCAGAGATGCCTTCCTGGCCCTCCCTGGCCACTTCATTCCTGCCCTCACTGTCCCTTCATGCCTGATCATGTGCCAAGAAGGCCCCAACCAACCAGACAGGCCCCAACCACTTCCAATTGGGCCCCACTCATCTGACAGGCTTCTCCCAGAGTAATCAGCCCCTGCTTCTCAGCCTGAGACTTCAACCTTTCAGACAGGTCCTGCCTGCTCCCAGTAGGGTCCCTCCTGTGCACAGGCCATGGTAGCTAGACCCAGCTTTCCCCTGGGTTATTGATTCCCAGTTCCCCCCGCTCCCAAGTTTCAGTGTGCCTGGAACCTGCTGCACACTCGTAATGGACTCTGCATGCTCCAGAGTGCCTCCAACACCACACACACACACACACACACACACACACACGCTCTCTCGCTCTCTGTCTCACACACACTCACACTCTCAAACACACGCTCACACTCACACACTCACACTCAAACACACACACTCACATGCTCATACTCTCATTGTCTCTGTCTCTCACACACACTCTCTCAAACACATACGCTCACTTACACGCTCACACACACGCTCTCTTGTTCTCTCTCTCACACCCACACACACTCACATTCTCGCACATGCTCACACACACACATGCCCTCTCATGCTCTCTCACCTCTTATAGGTGCTGTGCGTCCTTGCGCCCTCCCCTGCTCCGCTGATTGCCCCGTCTCATGGCCCTCATCAACTGTTCAGTTCTGCCTGAAGCTTGCCCTGCTGGCTCCCCCAGGTCACCTTCCCGGGCCACCATCTGTGTTTCCAGCCTGTGTTAACAAGATGTGTCCTGGTGGGTTCTTGACATTCTTCCAGTTAGAATGAGTATGTTCTGCATTTCAGATAAAATAATGACAGTCTTTCCCAATTCACAGAAGAAATCAAGTTAATGGTAAAAATTCTCTCTCTTTTAAGTCCTTCTATTAAATGTTTGACATCTGTGGCCTCAAACCAAGAAACAATCACACGTTTGATATAAAGCATCTAGACTCAGTTTACCAACCTTAATCTTCACATTACGTTTGACTGGTGTTTACTTTTATCCAACTGAAATGCTTCCTGTGTCTGAAATGAAATGCCAGCATGATGACATTTCACTCGTGGAATGAATTAAATGGGCCTGTTACCTGGGAGGTCACGCAAGTGGCCACCTGACCAGTGGCACTACCTTTCCCCAACTGTCTGGGGAGGCCTGGCCAGGCTGGGTGCTTGTCACCAGCATCCTGGATGTGTCCCACAATGGCCCCAAGCCACCTGGTGTACAGTTGCCAGATTTAGCAAGTGAAAATATACAAGGCACTCAGCTCAATGTAGTAAACAATACCAGATAAACAGGAAATACTTTTTTAGCATAAGTATATCCCAAGTATGGAATATTTGCTAAGTATGGAATACTTATGCTAAGAAATGGTAGTTTATCTAAAATTCAAACTGAACTAGGCATCAACATTTGACCTGGTGGTCCTAATCTAGTGCCTACACTCACTGGCATGAGCCATCACACGTCATAGGCTGTGCAAGGAACTCGCAACCCCCATAGCAAAGAGCTGAATTTGTCAATGGTCCACACTAGAGTGTGGACTAGGGCTTCTCCTGGCAGTAACCTCGCTGTCTCGGGTTTTAGAGAGTGGGATTACCTCTGGTCACCCCCACTGATACCCAGCCCTCAGGCCCCCAGCGGTCATTGCAGGGCCTTATAGGACAGTTTCTAGCTGGATGGTACTTTGAGCTCACACTTCCACAGTCGCTTGTTTTTCTTTCTCTTCTTGGCCCATGAATACATTTTTGGAAAGGAAGAAGGCAAGCCCAGTGAAGACAGCATGAGGAGAGCATCCACCTTTTGATATTGCACGCAAGCAAGGATGACACCGTGACTGTCTTTGAAAGGGCAGAGATGGACTTTTGCATAACATTATTCAGGTT
Source organism: Macaca nemestrina (assembly GCF_043159975.1). NCBI lineage: Eukaryota > Metazoa > Chordata > Mammalia > Primates > Cercopithecidae > Macaca > Macaca nemestrina. The sequence continues at coordinate 36,697,204 of NC_092126.1, read as the reverse complement.
AATGACACCTTGATACACATCAGTCAATTAAATAATAAATAAAATGTATTGATTCTTAGTCTTCAATAACCCTTCTAAAACTTGTTAATAATACTTGTGGATTGAAGATATATAAACAAAATCAATATTTATTGAAAAAAGTTCAACATTTGAGAACTTAGATTAACCTTGTTCATTGATCCTGTAAAGTGTCAGATTTTTGACTGATTTGTTTATTTACGTGCTTGTGAAATTCTTTGGGATGGATATTGCTTCATAATACAATGTTTGTAGCACACTCTGTCCTGCTTGCCTGTACAGTACTTTTGGGGGATGTGTCAATACCTGGGTTGGCCCTGGGAGGGAGTCATGGATGTGAGCTCCTTCCCTTGGTTCAGAGAGTCTGCTGTGGGCTTCCCACTCCTCAGCTTGGAGCGGGTCAGCAGCCACAATTTCCCTCCACAGCAGCCTTGGCTGGTTGACTCAGAAATCTGCTGGGGGCCTCGCATTCCTTTTTGAAGTGGTTTCCCCAAGGAAGCTGGGCCACGAGCTAGCTCAGATGGTGAAAGAGCCAGCAGAGAATAAAGGGGTCACACTGCCTTTTACTTGTGCAGGCAAAGGGTCAGAAAGGGAGGGCAGCAGGCAGACCCCAACTTTGGTAGACTTGACGAATGGACTGCCTGTCCACTCTGCCCTTGGGGCTCTGCCCTGATAAATGACTTTGGCATCTGAGTTCAGAGAGGGAGGCCAGACGCAATGGTTCATGCATGTAATCCCAGCACTTTGGGAGGCTGAGATGGTGGATCATTTGAGATCAAGAGTTTAAGACCAGCCTGACCAACATCGTGAAACTCCACCTCTCACTAAAAATATAAAACATTAGCTGGGCACGGTGGCATGTGCCTGTAGTCCCAGTTACTCAGGAGGCAGAGGCTGCAGTGAGCAGAGATTGTGCCACTGCACTCCAGCCTGGGCAACAGAGCGAGACTTCGTCTCAAGAGGAAAAAAAAAAAAGAGAGAGAGAGAGAGAGGGAAGCCTGGGGCTCTGCCTTTGGGCCATGTAATCCAGACAGGCAGCACAGCCCAACTCCATCTAGCATGAGCTGTGCCCCTCACTATGCTTCACCTGGCTGGACCTGGGAGACAATACTCATCTGCTGAAGCAACACATGGAAATCCTTCCAGGGCCATTGGCAACATCTCACAAAGAAACAGTACATCCCATGGGGGCAGGGGGAGGGTAATTGACATGGTTTTACATACACAAACAAACTGTAGTATTTTTGTGAATGGTTATGGATTTATTTTAATGTAAACTAGAAAAATGTGACATTAATATCAACAATAATCATTTATTATATCACTGTATATTGCAGAGTGATTTGTTCAGCCTATGCCACATCATCATATTAATTAACCATTTTAAGTAACATGGCTTTACCTCCCCAGGGAGACGGTGACTTCCTTAAAGAAATGACCTATCCCTAAACTTCTGTGGCATCCCCTTGGATCTGGCATAGAGAGCTCAATAAACAAGGCGAATCAGGCACAAAAAGAAGCATAGCTGGAAGTGCATATTTTCAACTCTTGGCCCTGGACAAGGCAGGTTGGTTTTTACATATTGGTGCTCAAATCAATCTTTTAAAAACATCTTTCATCTGCTCTTTGTTGACCCCTGGCCTCCATCCTTGGCCCTTCTTTAGTTGTCTTTCAAGCCCCAAATCTTCTGAGGCTTCGGGACTGGCAGGGGACCCTAGACTCAGGAATCTACAAGGGTAGGGATGCCTTCACAGTCACTACAGGACAGCCCTCCCCTTGCAGATTCCTGGACACATAAACATCCAGAGAAGGGCAAGTAGCCCTGGATGCTTGCATCCCACTGGGGAGCCATCAGAAGGTGGGGTAGGACTGGGAGTGTATTAGTCCGTTCTCACACTGCTATGAAGAAATGCCTGAGACTGGGTAATTTATAAAGAAAAGGGGCTTAATGGACTCACAGTTCCGCATGGCTGGGGAGGCCTCAGGAAACTTAAAATCATGGCAGAAGGTACCTCTTCACAGGGCTGCAGGAAAGAGAATGAGAGCTGAGCAAAGGGGAAAAAGCCCCTTATAAAAACCAACCTATCTCATGAGAACTCACTCACTGTCACAAGGACAGCATGAGGGGACCACCTCCATGATTTAATCACCTCCAATGAGGTCCTTCCCCTGACACGTGGGGGTTACAATTCAAGATAAGATTTGGTTGGGGAAACGGAGCCAGACCATATCAGGAACAATGGGGTGGAGGGCTGATTGGGTTCCAAACGGGCAGGAAGCCCATGCTCGGGGAATTTTGAAATTTCTGTATTGCCGAGTGACCACTCCATTGTCCCTGGGCAGCCAGCTGCAGAATGAAAGATGGTTTGTTTAATGCCTCATTTGAGAACCTTAAAAGAAACAGGAACTCAGTTTAAATGAGAGTAGCCAGGATCACATCAGATCCTCTCAAATCAAGATAGATAATCCTGAGATGAACACATTCATTCATTCAACAAATATTCATGAGTACCTTTGGAGGGCCAGGCTGGGACCCAGGCCCTGCACCAGTGACTTTATTAAAGTGTAGCTGTTTTGAATGATTAAATCTGATCTGGGTCTTGTAGAAAAGTGAGGACCATTTATTACAGCGTAATGTATATGTAGATATAATTTAGGCTTTGTTCACAGAAACGCAACCCCTTCTTCCACCACTTCACACAGTCATGCATATATATGCCTTCAGCCCTCTGAGAATGAGCCCCCTTCTTCCTGTGCAGATATGATCAGCCCTAGCCGACTATGGAAAACAGGGCAGACATTTGGCAAGAAGCTCAAGGTAAAAGCCATCTATTTAGTCCCTGGGCAGACGACAGGCAAGGAGGAAGGAGCCAGGGTGGCTCTGAGGCTGTGCCCCTGGGGAGCGATGCTGACCTCAGTTTGGAGGCTGTCCTCCTGCTCCTACATCAGCAAATGTGTTTATTCCGTTTCCTCTCCAGGGCTGGCATCTTCCCCATGTGGAAAGTCCTTCTGACTCTCAGTCCGGAATGTGGGTGCTGGGGGGAACTCAGGGAGCATAGAGGAAACTGAAAAAGTATTCTGGATGTAATTCATAACATTTTTAGGCCTTTGCAAAAGTGTGGCTTTGTGTCCTCTAAAACATACATGAATGGGGCGTAGAGAAAATAGAACAAGCATAAAAGGAATGTCTGATGCTGAGGGAGGAGAGGGTGGTGCAGGGAGATCGCCCTTCTGATGGCCGTCGCTGCCACTTACCTAGGCCTTGCACACCATTAACTCCTTTTTCTGCTCTTCAGCCAGAGCAACAATGACCAAGAATAAGTTAGAAAATGAGCCAAGAAAGTCCAGGCACAGAAGCAAGCCAGCATCAAGGGACTCGCCATTGCCAGTAAGCCACACCATCCCTCTAGCTCAGGCTGGAGTGGGCCCTCTTGTGTATGAGCCTACTATATGCATTGAGTGGGGACAGGACAAGATGCTTTCCTCTAAAACAGAGGTTCTGAAAGCATGGTCACTGGGCCAGCAGCAGCAGCTACACCTGAGGACTTGTTAGAAAGGAATGCAGAGGCTGGGTGCAGTGGCTCATGCTTGTAATCCTAGCACTTTGGGAGGCAGAGGTAGGTGGATCGCTTGAGGCAGGAGTTCGAGACCAGCCTGGCCAACATGGCAAAACCCCATGTCTACTAAAAAAAAAAAAAAAAAAAAATTAGCTGGTGTTCTGATGCACGCCTATAGTCCCAGCTACTCAGGAGCCTGAAGCACAAAAATCACTAGAACCCAGGAGGCAGAGGTTGCAGTAAGCCAAGATCATGCCACTGTACTCCAGCCTGGGCAACAGAGTCAGACCCTAAAAAAAAAAAAAAAAGAAAAAGAAGAAGGAAGGAAGGAAGGAAGGAAGAAAGGAAGGAAGGAAGGAAGGAAGGAAGGAAGGAAGGAAGGAAGGAAGGAAGGAAGGAAGGAAGGAAGGAAGAAAGAAAGAAAAAAAGTAAAGGAAAAAGAAAGAAAAGAAATGGAGAATCTCAGATCCTACTCCAGTCCTACTGAATCAAAAATCCCAGGGCAGGGTCCTGTGCCATGTGTTTGAACAAGCTCCAGGGTTTCTGATGCACACCCAAGTACGAGCACCAATGCTCTCCATGGGCACCCTGCTTTCATCCCTCCACAGCCACCTACGCCAGGCCAGGCAAGTGTTTCCACACAGACTTTCCAGGGCAGAATACCCAGATACCCACGTTCAGCGAGTGGCCTGAGTCTCTGAACTCAGGGCCCTGCTGCTGCCCATGGGCTTCTCTCTTCACCAATGTTTACTGAAATTCCATGGAAGTGAGGAACATAGAGCAGCAGAGACAACTGGAACCCAAGATGTGCTCCTCTAGAGACCAGATGGGCCCACGTTCCATATAACTATGATGCTTTCTCTAAGGGACTGGTAGCAGGAGAGCTTTGCAAGCTAAACCGAGGTCAGAGGAAAGACAGATGGCCTGATTGCATAGTAAGATCAAAGTTAGGTGACTTGAGGGTATGAATCTCCTGTAATTTGGAAAGAATTACCTCTGGCACAAGACCTACCCCTAATATATTTTAGGTCTTCAGACACAGCAAAAGGGGGAGAAGCAAATTGCAGCTGGAGTAGATATTCTGACATCTTTCCACCATCTTCTGCCGTCAGGAGTTGATGTCTCCTTCCCTTTAACATAATGAAGCTTCTGTACAAAGAGAGAATGGTGAAGACTCAAACCCCACAGCAGAGTCTGTGGAAGTTTATAAGGAGAGGGAAAATGTGAACTTGGTAACTTCCAGGGGAAGTGCAGACTTCGATGGAATGAGTTTTTTTGTTTGGTTGGGTGTTTTTTTTGTTTTATTTATTTATTTATTTATTTATTTTGAGACAGAGCCTCACTCTGTCGCCCAGGCTGGAGTGCAGTGGTATGATCTCAGCTCACTGCAACTTCCACTTTCTGGGTTCAAGAAAAAGAAACAGAGAGGGGGGTGGGGAAAGGAGAATGAGGAGAATGGATCCAGAGCATAGCTCAAGGGGCTGCCCTTAGTCAAGAAGGGGGACTGTCTTTCCACCGAATTCCCTGTAGGCCAGACAGGAAGTGAAAATAGGAGGGACAAACAGATGGGAGAATTGAAGGTGCCAAAGCCCTGCGTGGCTCCATGAAGTGCAAGGCCAGCTTCAGGTGGAATGAGGCCAGAGAGCAAAGTGTGGGCGTTTCAGAGGTGGGGTGCCCCCTGGTGGGGGCGGGTCCCTGGGTGTGGGTACAGGTGACTGATGTGGCCTGGAGGTGATGCCCTCCAAAGGGGAAGAAGTCAAGGGAGTGACGGTGTGGGCAAAAGATGGTGGTCCCTGTGGACGTGGACATTGCTCAGTATGGCAGTGGTGTGAGCAGAGGCTAAGGGGAAGTGCTCTAGGTTAGAGCCTCAGCCTGGAAGGATGAGGGAGAGGGACCTGGAGAGGAATTCACGGCAAACAGGGAAAGGGTGGGGTGTGGAGCCTCACAGATAGAGATGAAGGAACAGTGTGGGAAGGGGCCTCAGAGAGCCAGGTGAAAGCCCACACCCAACCACTTCCTGGCCCTGAATGTTGGAGAAAGAGCAGCCTTTGCTCAGAAGGACACAGGGAGCAGGGCCCCTGAGGGCAGCTGGGTTCCAGCAGAGACGAAGGCGGCAAGAGCAGAGATGGCAGAGGCTGAGGTGGTGGGGGATGGACCATGGACCCAGGGATCCAGGGGGCTGGGAAGGGGTTGGAAGGGGCAGGGCAGTGGGAGGTTGGGTCTGGGAGGAAGCATAGAGGGGTTAAGGGGTGAAGGAGGCAGAGGATCAGAAACTGAAAACCTTGTGTTTGGGGCCATGTCCCAGGCCAGTGTTGTGATCACATTTCCTGAGTTATGCCCATACATCACCAAAGTCAAGCCTCTGTTGATGACTGTTTCTTGTTGCCTTTGATAACTTTTTCTCTCTCTCTGAATAAAGCCCACCCACCCTAACTCAGGTCCCACCTTCTCTGAGAGTCTTTCTTGAGCATCCCTGAACCTTGAACTCTTACTATATTCTGTCTCATTTTAATCTCCAAATAACCTTGCATTTTTATTTTATAGTTTTATGTATAGGGAGTCATAAATAAAATTGGTGGGTCTCCTAAACTTTTTTTTTTGAGACAGAGCCTAGCTCTGTCACCCAGGCTGGAGTGCAGTGGTGTGATCTCGGCTCACTGCAACCTCTGCCCCCCGGCACAAGTGATTCTCATGCCTCAGCCTCCCCAGTAGCTGGGATTACAGGTGCCCACCACCACGTCCAGCTAATTTTTATATTTTTAGTAGAGACAGGGTTTTGCCATGTTGGCCAGGCTGGTCTCGAACTCTTGACCTTAGGTGATCCGCCTGCCTCAGCCTCCTAAAGTGCTGGGATTTCAGGCATGAGCCACTGCACCTGGCCTAAACTTTTTTGATTATACACCAATCAAAGATTTGTCACATATGTTTTATGTGGCTATTACTATAGCAATCTATTATGTATATTATAAAATGCATAAAAAGTATAAATTTAAAATTATGAGATGGCAGCAAATACCTCTAAATAAACATTGTGATGTATTCTGCCCACTGCCCAAGAAATGGTCCTATGTTCCTACCAGGGTGCACACACTCCCCTTTGAGACTGCTGAGCCGTGGTATGAGTTGCTGGGGTGTGCTGGTCTCTCATATGTCCTCTGTATCTCCTTTGTGAACAAAAATTGTGTTGTGTGCATAGCAGATGATTAATAAATATTTGTGAGAGGGACAAATAAACAAGCTACCCAGGAATGTTTTGGAATAGAGGTATAAACAAAAGGTCTCCGAAAAGGAATTTGGAGGAAAGAGACTTTATTCCAGTGAACAGTTTGCAAACTGGGGAGACACAGCCTAAAGTGTAAAATAAAGGTGCACTCCAGAGAACAAATGAAGAGTTTGGTGTTTATTTATTTATTTACTTTTGAGATGGGGTCTCACTCTGTCACCCAGTTTGGAGTGCAGTGGCATGATCATGGCTCACTGCAGGTCTGAACTCCTGGGCTCAAGCAATCCTCCTGCCTCAGCCTCCCAAGTAGCTAGGACTTCAAGCACGTGCAACTATGCTCTTTTTTTTTTTTAAAGAGATGGAGTCTCACTATGTTGCCCAGACTGGTCTTGAACTCCTGGCCTCAAGTGATCCTCTTACCTCAGCCTCCCAATGTACTGGGATTACAGGTGGGAGCTAAGATGCCCTTCTGGGTTTGGCTTTTATAGCCTTGCCCAGGCTCCCAATCAGATCTAGCTATGCAAGTGAATGATTCAAACTTACTTAGTTCTGATTGGTCAACATAGCTGAGTTCTGTTTGGTCAATACAGCTGAGCCCTGATTGGTTGATACAACTGAGATCTGAAAGTCCCAGAGTTAGACAGAGATGTGGGTTTTCAGGGAACTCAGAGTAGTATGACCTCTAGTCAGCAAATGGTCACTTAGCTCTATTTAAAATTTAGGCCCCATTAGCCACTTGGAATCCATCTTGAAGAACTGGCTCTTACAGGTTCACATTTGTTCACATTCTCCCATTTTGATCAAAACCTGTTGGTAGACATGCTGATGATTGAATAGGTTGATTCAATCATCAGTGATGGTTCAACCAATCATTGTGGCACTGGAGTGGTTGGCTACGTGCTCCAGGTTTATCTAGTCCTGTGCAGGAATTCTAATGTCAGGACAGTGACCAATTGAACAATTAGAGCCACTTACTTATAAGAGGTACTCAGGTACCTGTCAAATTTGAATAAAGTCTCTTGAGTTAAGTTGGTTCTGGTCTGGATGGAGCAAGTTTAAAGTCTCATAGTGTCAAGTTAGCACAATCCTGGTGGAGGTTAAAACAGGCTATAACAATTTTAAAGAGGAGCCAAATGCTTAGCCCAAATAGGAGGAGTGTCATTAATACTTGTAGGGTGGAAAGCATAAGGGATCCTGTACCAGGGCAAAGCCAGCTGAAAATATTTGGAAATTGGAAATCTAGTCCAGTAAGTCCAGCCAGAAGGCTCTCTGAAGATGTCCCTTTCAGAGATTTAACCAGATTTGCTCTTAGATGTTTACAGTTCAACATGACTGGAAGTATTTATCCAGGTACTGCAAGAAGTGTTAGTGACAGCACAAACACCACCCAGTGTGGTGAAGTGATTGTCTAAAGCAATGTGATTGTCTATGACCACATAAGCAAGGGAATCTAAGGGACCTCTGGTTTGTCCTTATGCTTCAGGCAGCAGAGCAAGCAATTCTGTTAATAGTGTGGGAAAGTTTTCTGACCATATATATTCATTCCAAGCAGGGCCTAGTTCAAGCCAAACCCATCTAGTTTCTTCACTAGGGTTAATCTCCCCATCACTCCCAGGTAAATGAGAGTGTCCTTGAGAGTGTCCACACAACTATTATCTTCATGATCTGAAGGGTTATCACTGGTGCTGGATTGTGCCCAAAGACTCTTAGCTAGCTCTTGGAGAGCAGGGTGGCAGGTAGCATTGGTGAGGCTAATGGAAAAGATGGAAATTTGGGTAAAAGCCATTTCTGTGGCAAAATCTCCTGATGAGGATAACTTCAGCATTATTTCCCCATTTGGGAGGAAGGAAATACAAGCCTGGTGACTTTCTTAGAAGTGTTTTCCAGGAAGTGTATGGGGACCAACAGGACAAGCAAAAGGCAATGACTGCCAGTGAGGAGTCTACTTGGAAGGGGATAGGTAGAGATTTAGGGACCATTGTAGGCTGACTGGCCACCTTGACCATCTGGATGAATTCAGAACTCTGGGGAGGAGGGCTCATTGAATGCTTATCAGGGTTAAGGATGGACAAGATAGCTCCAGTGTTAACCACAGCTCTGATTAGTTTGTCTCCAATTTTAATATCCAATTCTCCTGGTTGGTTAATTTCAAGTAGGGAAAAATGTCCCTTGAATGTCCTTGAAGCATCTCTAGTTTTGCATGAGAGAAGAGAGCCAGGGGCTTTATCAACATGTAGTCATAGCCAAATACTGGAGGAAATTAGAAGAATTCAGGATCTAGTCCAGTCTACAACTTGAAAACAATGGACAGGACTACAATCTAATAAGAGGTAGCCTTTAGTGTTTTATTTTCCCCAGAAACATAACTTTTTCTCTCCACATTGATCATATAGAAATCTCAGATTTAAAAAACCTCTATGGCTAAGAAGCCAGACCAAGGGAGGCTTTAGATTTTGCTTACAATCTTCAGGTTCTTGGGCCTGCCAGGAAGTGATGATTTTTATGCATTCACTGTAAGGCCAGGAATTCTTGAAGCCAGGCATTTTTGCACCTTCTTAAATATGACATTTCCACCAAAATCTTTATAATATAACCAAGGTTTCCAATTTTATCTTGCATATAAAGAGAGAGCAGGTTTTTATTGAACTTACATGAATAAAAATAAGAATACTTACAAATAATTTCTGAATTTTGGAGGAATCAAATAGGTATAAAAATCAAATGCTTCTACTTTTGCTCATGAAAGGATATTTCACTAAATTATAGCAGACTATAAATCATTTATGAAAGAAAATTTCCTTGAATCTGAAAAATACAGCACATAAGTAAAGAACTAACCATCCTTGTCTCCTTATGTAAGCACTAGAGGAAAAAACCAACCTTATCAATTATCAACTACTTAATTTCATGTAATTAATTTTGCTGTTGTTTTGCTCAATTTTGATTAGCAGTTCCAGGAAAAGCAATTTTGGACTATAAATGGTTGCAAATGCTTCCTGAGAAAAATTTAAAACAATAACTGTGGGTAACAAAAACCTAAAACAGCCATGCTCAAACATCTGATGAAAGTGAACAGTGGACAAGAAAATTTAGTTGTATTTGTGTTTATAAAAATTTAACGTAATAGCCTGATCATGTCTGATGGTACATGTCATGACATATCAGAGTTTTAGAAATCTCACACAATTTTGGAACATATTTTAATACCACGTGTATATAAATATAACTTAAAGGAAGTTGAATATCATTTCTTAATTGATAATGCTTCCCCTATGATTTCTCAATAAGCCTAATCATTTAATCTTTATGCAAGATGAGAGATATATTTTTGAGGCTCTCCTGGAGCCCAACTGGAAAATCCCAAAGTTAATTTTAGGTCAAAAAGATTTAATTTTGAATTTTGATCCTGGGGAAATCTACCAAAGATGTCAAAAAGTCTAAGGTACTTGATTGAACAGAATCATAGGTCACTGCTAAATAATAGTTATTCATTTAACTAGAGTGGTAATCAAAATACTTCAAAAGCACTATAGAAAGTTACATGGATGTAAAAGCCTTAACCCTTTTAAAGTTTGGTTTTCCTAAATATCAAAAACTCAATAAAGATAACATGCAACACAGGAAATTGTCTTGGTGAAGCATAGAATCTTTGTTACCTAGGCCAGTTTTCTAAAGGGCAAAGAAGAAAGAAAACTGCCTGTAGTGTGATTGCTTTTATTTATACAATGTCCCTTTAGATAACCTGGAAGTTAAGCCTAACTAAAAGGGTACTTGAATATAATCAGGCGCACAGGAGGTGTGCATCCAGGGTTATGAATGTACTCCATGTTATAGAGAAATGTAAGCAAGAAAACTGGTACCTTGCACGAGAGAATGTCTGGCTCTTAGTAATAACATAGGAAATTTCCTGGTTACATGGGACAATTCATACATATCAGGAAAAGTCAAAAGTACAGAATCAGGCTGGGCATGGTGGCTCATGCCTGTAATCCCAGCACTTTGGGAGGCCAAGGCAGGTGGATCACCTGGGGTCAGGAGTTCAAGACCAGCCTCTCCAAAATGGTGAAACTCTGTCTCTATAACAGTACAAAAATTAGCCAGGTGTGGTGGCAGGCACCTGTAATACCAGCTACTCAAGAGGCTGAGGCATGAGAATTGGTTGAACCTGGGAGGCAGAGGTTGCAGTGAGTCTGCATCTCAAAAAAAAAAAAAGTACAGAATCAAGTTGTATTGGAGGAAACACTGCTTTCCTAGACCTTCAAGATAAAAACTTGCATAAAAATTAGCTGGATGTGGTGGCATATGCCTATAATCCCAGCTACTCAGGAGGCTGAGGCAGGAGAATCACTTGGACTCAGGAGGTGAAGGTTGCAGTGAGCCAAGATTGTGCCACTGCACTCCAGCCTGGGTGACAGAGCAAGTCTGTCAGCAAGTCTGTCAAAAGATAAATACTTTAGTGACAAATTGTAACAGCTGTGCTAAAACCAGGGAAAAAGTTACAGGACTTGGCAAAAATGTTGAAGGAGAGGGTGATCAACCCAGCCAAGCAAAAAGATAGACCTTTTCAAGGGTAGAAAGAAGGAGAGTTGCATTTCTAACCTGAAACTAGGGAAATTAGATAGATCGCAGAAAGAAATGTGGCAGAAATAGAAACTATTTGTAGTTTAGAGGATTACTGCTAAGAAACAGATTTCAGAACCAAAAATCAAAACTTCTTACAATTTTATTAAAAGCAAATCAACATTTTATGAAACACCTCATTGTTCTAACATAGGGGACCAACATTTTACATTCTGTATTAGTGTGTTTTTAACATCAATCTCTAGAAAGGCTCATACACAATTTCCTTCCAATTGTAACTCACTTGATCACACAGAAAATTCCTCTTATAAATTGTCTTTTCATAAACATTATCATGATTTACTTAGATCATTAACAACATGCTTGTACTTTCTGGTTTGTCCTACACTTCCTCTTTCATGAGTAATCAGTCATTTAATCTAGAACAGAAATTTATCACCCAAGATTTTTTTCTCATATAAAATTCTTTTCTTTTTCTTTTTCTTTTTCCTTTCGTTTTCTTTTCTTTTTTCTTTTCTTTTCATCTTCCTTACTAAATATACATCTTACCCTCCTCATATGCTTGCACACAGAACAGTCTTTCTCATCAACAGTGGTTTAATCACACACATTAATTACAATGTTAACTCTTGACAACCCTAATTTTCAGTAAAAGCCTAGAAAGTAAGCAGCTTTTAACCATCAATCATGTACCAACAATCCATGAATACACATTTTACAATTTCCAGGAACACATACTTTCTAATAGAACCAACTCTTTAATATGGAACAGGATATTTTTACTAGAAGATCCACTTATGTTTCTCAGAAATAAGAAGCCAAAAGTATATGAACCTAAACCCAAAATATTCAGCAGCAAATGTCTCGGCATTACGTCTTATCTGAAAATGATCTAGACATTCAATGTGCATCCATCATTTAACTTGGCTTAGCAAACCCTAAGGATATCATTACTAAAAACATTTGAGAGGCTGGGCACAGTGCCCCATGCCTGTAATCCCAGCACTTTGGGAGGCCGAGGCAGGTGGATCACTTGAGGTTGGGAGTTCGAGACCACCCTGACCAACATGGAGAAACCCTGTCTCTACTAAAAATACAAACATTAGCTAGGTGTGGTGGCCTGTAATCCCAGCTGCTTGGGAGGCTGAGACAGGAGAATTGCTTGAACCCAGGAGGCAGAGGTTGTGGTGAGCCGGGGATCGTGCCATTGCACTCCAGCCTGGGCAACAAGAGTGAAACTCCGTCTCAAAAAAAAAAAAAAAAAAGACATTTGAGAAATCTTCTCGAGTGAACATATAAAGCATAACCATTATCAACAGTTCATTTATGAACTTTTATTTCATTTACATCCATTCAATTCTTTTACTTTTAACAATTATATTTGGAAAACTTCATGAGACTCTAGACAAACCTAGCTACCGTCTTAAGCTAAATTTTTTCATCAGTCAAATTTACATTATTGCATGCCAGGCAAGTATCATAAAAGCAAGAACCCTAAAGTTAAATACATGCATATTTTTCTAATAACTCAGAAGACATAGTGATTCCCACCAAACCAACAATATTAGACTAGTCCCACCCGCCAAAAGATTACTAAGTTACATGAACTTGACAAGCATTTGGACTTATTTGCTTAATTTATGAGTACTCATTCATTTATAAACCAATTTGGTAGCATAGACAATATACAAACAGATATGTATACACACATATACACAAAAATACAAAAAGACACAAAGATTTTACAGCTTTAATTTTAAAACTCACTAGTTTAAAAGGACAGTTGGATTCAAACTGTGTTTCTGTAAATGGAATAGGCTGAAATTTATCTGTCCCCCGTGGCCAAAGCCTTTACTGAATTTCAGATAAAACAGGTACAAATTTACATCTCAAGCACAGAGAGAATTTAAGTGTTCTCAAGAAGGAGTTCAAGTGTGCTAGAGGAGGATTAAAATGCATGCCAAGGTAACATAAATCATAGCAATTTATCACACGATTTTACAAAGAAACATGCAAATGAGCCTAGAGAAAATGTAGGAACCTTTTCAAGATAACCAGCTGAAAGAGTGAAAGAGGAAGGAGGGAGTGAACAATAGAGCAGAGATGGTGAAAAAGGTGCAGAAGTCAGGCAGAGGTGAGCAAGGGGGCTAGTGGAAGAAGGGTCTTTCAAAGGTGTTTTAACAGTTTTAATTTCAGTCTTGCAAGAACTATCTCTTTCTGTTTCATTAAGGCACTCACTCAGTTTGGAATTATTTTCTCTAATGGAGGCAATGGTAGCCTCTTGATTCCATTTAGAACTTTCAAAGGGCCAACTGAGACTTAGGCTTCCTTCCCATTTTCTCTGGGAGGCTCAGTATTTTCTTTGTTCCAATTGTGCACGCAAATAGGCAAGTTTGGAGTTTCAAAGGAGCCCCCATTTTTGCCAACAAAGTTTAAGATTACCCTAAGTAGTTTTTGTCCAAAGACCTAGCCAATTACAATTCCATGGACTGTAATTTTTGCTCATAAGGCCAGCAGGAGAAAAGGAGTGCTGGAAGGTGGCTGATCAGCAGGGGAATCTTAAAATGTGGGTTATCCACTGCACTGACCTGATGAAAATGTCCCTTCCAATGCCCTTGGTGTGAACTTCCCCACAAAACCTTACAGACCAGCTGAGTTTGACTGGGAAGAACCCCCCAAAAGGCAGGGTCAATGGGGATGGCAGACCCACCATCTCCCCAAGGTGCTGGGTAGTCCCACCTCCACCCCTACTACCTTCTTAGCCACCGGGGCCTGATCCCAGCAGTGACAGTAGCTCCTTGGGACCCAGCAGGAAGACAAGGTCTGTATTCAGAAGTCTCAGGTGTCAGGTCACAATGACCTCACAGCAGGGGTGCCAGGTCACACTAACCTTTCACATGGACTGGGGAGCCCTTAATAACCAAGCCTTAGTTCCTGTTCTTTGAAACACAGATTACAACAACCAGACCCACCTCTCATGGTAGCTGCATGGGTTAAGTGAGATGCTGGCTCTGAGGCTGCTGTGTGAATTGCCCAGTGTTGTTGAAAACTTGGTTTATTGGATTCAATAGAACTCTTCAGATGCCAGCAACAGGAAATCCAGCTCAACAAAACTTAAACTATAAAAAGAATTTATTGGCTCACAGAACTGCAAAGACCAGATGCAATGGCCCATTGAGACCGACAGCCTAAAGGACGTGGCCATGGTGACCTCTGGCCCACACTCCTGTTCCTCCAGTGGCCACATCCTGGGGCAGATTCTCCCCAGGGCTCCCTAGACCTTGACACTGAGGGAGGCAGCCGTCTGCCCTGACGCTGGCCCTGGGAGAGAGCACACTGTCCTGGTCGCTCCAGCAGGGGGCCCAAGTGGCCAGGCCTAGGCCCCATGCCCTCCTGCCCCAGTGAATGTCAGCTTACCTAGGCCTCAGCACCTGAGAGTAGGGAGGGCTGGGACCCCGAAGGAAGGTCGGGGAACTTTCACGAGAAGAGGGACAGATTTGGAGAGGAGTAAACAGAAGAGGTCTACCTTGCTGACCATCATTCCTACTACTGTCGCTGGAGGGAGGTTCTCGGAGCTGGTGAGGCCAGGAGCCCCTGCGTGTATTTAGTCTCCACACCCTGCTGTGAGAGAGCCATGGGCTTACTGTCCTCAGGTCAGAGTCCTCCCTGGTCACTCTCCTCGGCCTCCTCGCCTGCTGCCTGCACAGGGAAGCAACGAGCATTCTCTTCCTGAGTGCCCTGCAATGGAGCCACACCTCCAGGCACTCCCTCCCTGTGACCATGAACAGGGAGGAGGCCTGACTTCTAGTGACCTCACCAGGTGACTCAGAGCACCATATTGAGTCCAGGGTGTGTTGCAGACCAGGGCCCAGGTAAAGGGTCTCACTGAACTTTTATTGGCCCTGATGTTTACAGCAGAGAAGGCAGAACTGACGCTGCCTGGGAGAGCCAGGCTGGCCTAGGGCAGGGGCCAAGCACAGGGAGAGGCTGTGGTCCAGGAGCCAGGAGCCGCTGCCCAGCCCCAGTGCTCTTGGCCCCTGCTTTGTTCAATTGGGAAATAAGGTATGCACTGCGTGCGTCTCCCATCAGCCCCTCGCGCAGGAGCGGTGGGGAGAGGCAAGCTCTTCTGACAAATCAGCCCTGCTGTGTCTCCGGCGGTGGCATCCTGCTATCTGCACTTGTGTTTGTACTTGGTCCCTGCCCTGAAGGCTCACAATCTACCTGATATGGGGTCAGTCCAAACAGTGCAGAGAGGGCGTGTGCAAGGCAATGCAGGGCACCCGCTCCCTTTCCCAGGTGAGAGAAAAACAGGGCTCAATACGTATTCCTTGGGCTCTGTGGACAGGGGCTGAGGTGCAGGAAGGCAGGAAATAGGGAGCCTGGGGCCTTTCAATAAATGAGGAAGCCACAGACCTGGGCAAATAAAGAGAGGGGAGAGAAGAGGCCCAAGAAGCAAGACGGAGGAAAGAAGAGATCCCTCCCAGAAGTGAGGCCAGGGCAGGTGGGAGTGTGGGCCCAGACCAGGGGCTGGACCCCGGGCAGGGCACATGAGCCCCAGAGTGATTATACAAGTGATACAGGCATTGTGGGGAATCCAGAAAACAAATAAGGATGTGCAGGGAACCTCCTCATTGCAGCTTCCACGGGCTGACCCTGCTACGAGCAAGGTGAGGACACAAGGAGAGCAATTCTAACCAGGAAATGCCAAGAGAGCATTCACGAAGTCTGCCTGCCAAGAGTGTGTGTGTGTGTATGTGTGTGCATGTGCGTGTGTGTGCCTGTGTGTGTGCTCATGTCTGTGCATGTGTGTGTGCATATGTGTGTGCATGTACATGTGTGTGCCTGTGTGTATGTGTGCATGTGTGCATGTGTGTGTGCCTGACCAAGTTATTTTACCTCTCTGTGCCTCAGTTTCTAATCTTAATCTTCTCAGTCCTACTAGTTCTTAGGAGCCAGCTTGACAGTCTCCTCCTCCAGGAAGTCTTCCTGCTGCCCAAGGTGAATTAGGGCCCCTCTTCCATGCTGTCATAGCAACTGTGCACAATAGCTTTCTTCCTACATCACAGCCACATTTTCTTTTTTTTTTCACTCTGAGATCGTAGAGTTTTTGAGGTCAGGAGATGTTCTTGTGGCTATTTTTTTTTTTGGTTTTTGGGTTTTTTTTTTTTTGTATTTTCTCAGTGCTAGGAAATATTTGCTGAAATTCATGTAAAATGGAACTAATGAAAATAACCTTCCTCATTTGGTGGTTTTGAGGATTAAAAGAATCAACCTTGGCAGGGCGCAGTGGCTCATGCCTGCAATCCCAGCATTTTGAGAGGTCAAGGAGGGCGGAACCCTTGAGGTCAGGAGTTTGAGACTAGCCTGGCCAACATGGTAAAATCCCATTTCTACTAAAAATACAAAAAAATTAGCCGGGTATGGTGGTGTGCGCCTATAATCCCAGCTACTGGGAGGCTGAGGCAGGAGAATCATTTGAACCTGGTAGGCAGAGGTTCCAGAGAGCAGAGATGGCGCCACTGCACTCCAGCCTGGGCAACAGAGCGAAACTCCATCTCAAAAAAAAAAAAAAAAGAATCAACCTTGTACTAGAACCAGGCACAGACTGTTGGCACTGTTAAATAAAAATATGAAATAGTGGTCAGGGTGACTTGCAGAGGAACAGCTGCCCCACCAGTGACAGTGACAAAGCAGCAGTGGAGCCCTTGCTGCAAACATGGCCTCTGACTCAGGAGAGGCAGTCACTGTTGAGAGTTAACCTATGATCACACTTGGATATCTAAATTGCCAAGGAAGCTTCATCAGCTGCTGCAGGAGTGGGCAATGTGGCCCACCAAGTTCATGACCAGCCACCAGTGAGAAGAGACAAGGCTGAGACCCAGAGACAACCCAGAGGCCTCCAGGGGGCAGAAGGAACAGGGTTTGGGCAGAGAGAACAATGGCATGGAGGTCTAGGAGCAACGAGGCCTTTTCCAGTCACGAGGGCCCTTTTAGAATTCATTTCTGCTTAATAGCACTTAATAAACATTTTTGAGCAACAGGATATGTTAGGTCAAATGGGGGAGATAAAGAGAATTGACACAGAACCTTTGCCCTTGAAGAGCTCACAGCTGAGTTGGAGAAAGATACCTAGAGTGCAGTTTACTAACATCTATACCACCAACCCCCACAGCAACGCAGCTTCCCAGCATTGAGACCTTGCTATGCTCCAGGCACTCCATGCATCATCTCATATGCACTTCGCAACAGTTCATCATGAAGAGAAGGCACCGCAGAGCCAATGGGTTAAGCAAGCTATCGAAGGTAGTCAGCGATTTTGTCTGACTACAAGGTCTGTGCATGACAGGACTGTACCACTGCAAGACATGATTCTACTGTTGTTATGGGGCCCAGAACAGGCAATAATAACATGAACCACTCCTTGAAGAAAGAAGCCAAGCATTGCGAGGCAGGCCATGCAGGCAGGGGAACAGCATGAGCAAAAGCCCAGAAGTGGGAATGAATTTAACTGCCCCAGCACCAGGCCAAGACAGCTGGAGACAATTCAGGCAGAGAGGAGAGCCCGGAGCTGCTCAGCTGCTCTCTATCTTTCTCCTTCCCTCCGCAACCTTGAGAAAGTAGTTGATGGGTTCTATTTGCATTTTCTCCTTTCCAGTTTCTCCTGCCCACATCACCCGCTGCAGACACTCTTGCCAAGTTCCTCAGTGCCAGCGTTGCCAGCCTGGTGGCCACTCCTCAGGCCTTCTCTCGCCTCCTCAGCAGCCTGGCCATGTGCCTGCCCTCCTCCCTTCTGAAAGAGTACCCTTGCTCTGTCAACATCTCCTCCCCTGGTTTACTTTCCTCCACTCTGGCTCCATCCCTTGTGCCACCTTGATATTGCTGTGGCCCATCCTGGACCTATTTCTCATCAACACAGCCTCTCCAGGAGACTCATCCCTTCTTGAGGCTTGACCATCACCTCCACGTGGGATTTCCAAGCCCCTATCAATAGCCCAGTGTCCACCCTGAGTGCTGGACCCACATACCCATCTGCCTCCTGAAGATCCTTACCTGGGTGTAGTCTGGGAAATTTGAATTCAGAATGCGACCAGGATACTCACTGGCTTCCTTCAATAGTGGCTGCTCCTTCTGGGCCCCCTCTGTCAGGAGTGGGCATCACCAATGCTAGTTGCCCAAGCCAGATCCTGGGAGTCATCACTAACATCTCTCCTCTCACTGATATGTGGGTGCCACCTCCCTTTGACATTTCTTAAGCTTTTCTCTCCTTCTTACCACCATCCCACTGCTGCCATGCAGGCTTTTATCATAGCTCCTGGGGTTCCTTCCACAGACTGCCCAATTCCACTCTGGCTGCCAGAGAGGTCCATGTGAAATGCAAATTAGCCCAGGTCACCATTGGTCAGAAGCCTTTAACAGCTCCCCATTGTGCTGGGGAGACAGCCTAAACTCTCAGCCTCTTTGCTTCATACCCACATACCCACTGCGCTTGGTCTTGAGCTCCAGCCAGACTGAAACCATGGAGTAGGTTTATCCTCTTTACCCTAATGCTCTCAATCCTACTAGTTCTTAGGGCTCAGCTTGACAGTCACCTCCTCCCAGAAGTCTTCCTGCTGTCCAGGGTGAATTAGGGCCCCACCTCCATGCTCCCATAGCAGCTGTGCACAATAGCTTTCTTCCTACATCAAAGCCATACTTTCTCTTCTTGTTTCCCACCCTGAGACCATAGAGTCTTTGAGGTCAGGAGATGTTCTTGTGGTTTAGCTTTTATTATTATTATTATTGTTTTATTTTTATTTATCTATCTATTTATTTATTTATTGAGACAGAGTCTCGCTCTGTAGCCCAGGCTGGAGTGCAGTGACACGACCTTGGCTCACTACAGCCCCTGCCTACCAGGTTCAAGCGATTCTCCTGCTTCAGCCTCCCAAGCAGCTGGGACTACAGACACCTGCCACCTCACCTGGCTAATCTTGTATTTTTAGTAGAGACGGGGTTTCACCATGTTGGCCAGGCTGGTCTCAAACTCCTGACCTCAAGTTATCTGCCCGCCTTGGACTCCTCAAGTGCTGGGATTAGAGGTATGAGCCACCGCGCCCAGCCTGATTTTGTATTTTTTCAGTGCTAGGAAATATTTACCGAAATTTAAGGACAGAAAGTCTGGGAGGCATACTCCGGGAGTGCTCTTGAAAGCAAATGGGTTACTCCATGTGCAGGTGTTGAAAATGTAAAACACACTATTATTTTTTCCCTAATAAAACCCCAATTTTGTTCAGAGGACAGCAATAGTGTTAACTATACTTCTTAGCATCCTTTGCAGGGGGTAGCTATGTGACCCAGGTTTGGCCAAGAAGACTTAAGGAAAAGTAGCTGTGCATGCAAGGGAGAGATTTGCTCTCTTGATGTAAGCATGGCCCCTTCCTGTTTCCTGTCTTCCACGTCTTTCCTGGAATTAGGAGAGGAGGCTGGAGATGGAGCAGCTATCTTGTGACAATGAGCCAGCCATGGGGATGGGAACCACAGGCTAAGGAATCTTGAAGGGCCTAGGTTATGACCCCTGGACTACCTACTAGCAGACTTCTTATTATGAGAGACAAATAAATCTCATTTAAGTCATTTTGGTTGGCTCTCCATTACATTTAGCTGAACTCCACCCAGTAAAGGTCAATGAAGGAAGATAAGCATCTGTGAGCATTTCTGAATAGGCTTTTCCTTTGGAGATGATGCTGGCGCTGACGGGAGGCAGAGGGCCAGATTAACAGAACGGGACTAGGTGAGGGCTGGAGAGGCTGATCCTCCAGGGGTTCTACCAGAGGATCATAGTGAGGTCTCAGGGTTTGAGAAAGAAGCTCCAGCCATGGTAGCCCTAAGGTGCCTGTGACCTTGGCCTGGGGGTTTTCTGGTCCCTGTTTAGTTCATCTTGCAAAATGGGGCTGCTGGACTAGACAACTGATCAGAAAACATAATGCTTCAAGTCTGGGCTTTAGAGTCAGACAAGGCTGAATTCAGGGTCCAGCTCCACCACTTGCTAGCTGTGGCTTTCAGACAGCTTTCT
The DNA here is from genome assembly GCF_043159975.1 of Macaca nemestrina. NCBI lineage: Eukaryota > Metazoa > Chordata > Mammalia > Primates > Cercopithecidae > Macaca > Macaca nemestrina. The sequence goes on along the minus strand of NC_092126.1, from coordinate 36,676,773 downwards.
TATTGGACTGCTCTAGCATCCTTGTCTGTGGAGTCCAGACTCTAATAGTACCTATGCCTGTAGGGCTAACGTTGGGGCTTCATGAAATCCTGCATGTGGGTGCTCAGCAGAGGGCCTGGTATGCCCAGCACACACCAAGTGCTCCATGCTGGTATCCGTCCTTGCGTGCCATGTTCTCCCAGTGGACAGATGGGAGCTGGAATTAATGCCTGCCCTGAGGCTGGGGCTGCTACAGAGCTGTGGGAAGCCTGTCTGGATGTACCTTGCTCTATGGCTGAGTGAAGTGGCCAGGGGCTGCCCACTGTTCAACAGCTCTGGAATGCTGCCATGTCCAGGGACCTTGGGTCGCAGGTGCACAGAAGCCCTCAGACCCAGGCCAGGCCAGACCAGGCCCAGAAAGGTATCAGATCTTGGGTAGAAATAAGAAGCCTATGTGGTCCAATAAGAAGCCACAGGACAGATGGCTAAGGCTTTTGTCTTAGCCAAAGCCTCCTGGATATTGACGGCATCTTTTCCTGGGTTTGGGGTGGGGTTGGAGAGGTTCCCTCTGTACGGGACTACAGGAATGGGGGAGCTGGAAAAATGCCTCCAGAGCTGGATTCCTCACTGCAGCTGCTTTTGGAAGAACCTTGTTATCCTTCCCTTGAGAAGCCTCACTGTCTCTTCTCCGCGCTTGGAATCCTGGTGGTAAAAAATCTTGGGGAAAAAATAAACCCACTATTCATGCCAGCACTGAGAAGGAGGTCAGTGGGGTGAGTCTCGTTTGTCCACACCCTCCCACCCCCTCTACCCCTCCCCCCAGCACCCCAGGCCAGACCCAGCCATGCCGACACTTGACAGCCCCTGCAGTTTACCTTGGCTCAGGTCCAGAGACTTCGGGCCCAGCCCCCACCTTTTCACCTTGTTACCCAGCCCCCTCTCCAGCGCAAAGAGCAGTTTAAATATAAATCAGTCCTCAACACAAACAGAGCTGCAGCGAGTCTCAGAGCCATCACCGGAACTGAGGGCCCAGGTTTTCTGCGAGTGCAAACAAGCAGAGACTGGCTCCGTAAATCTCCCCAAGAGCGTCGGGAGGGGTGCCGGGGCTCCCCTCCACCCCCTGGATCCCGTTGGCCCCTCCAGCACCCGCCTCGGGCCTCCTCATACCCTAGCCTTCCTGCCCCCCAGCCCTGCCAACCTCTTTCTCCATCCCCTCCAGTCACCCACCTTCGCTTCACCCACCCTCTCTTCGCCAGTCCCCAGGAGCCTCCACCCCCTTGCAGCCTCCTGCCCCCGCACAGCCCTCACCTCCCCTCCCCGGGCCCGCCACCTCCTTCCCTCCCTCTCCGCCTCCCGGCAGGCGGGATCTTCTCCGGGGCAGTCAAGCCTAGCGGGTCGCTGCGGCGTCACACCTGTCTGAGGGGGCGGTGGCGGCGGAGGGGCGGGGGCTCGCAGCGCCTTTGACACCCGAGTAAAAGAGGGAGGAGGGTTTCAGACAGCTTTCTTATTGGAGCGGGTTTCATCATCGGCGGCTGCCACTTATAAAAACTTCTGGGCGCGCACTCCCTGGCTCAGTCTCGGCTCCGCGAATCTCCTCCGGCCGCCGCCGCCGCGCTCGCCACTCACCCGCCCAGCCGCTCCAGCCCGAGGCGCCCCGGCCCCCGCGCGCCAGGTCCCTAGCCCCGGGGCCCGTTGCCCCCGCGCTGCTCCGCGCCCGGCCAACCGCCCTCAGCCATGGGGCTCCTGCCCAAGCTCGGTGCGCCCCAGGGCAGCGACGCCTCTTCCAGCCGAGCCGGCCGCTGTGCCCGCTCGGTCTTCGGCAACATTAAGGTGAGCGGAGTACGCGGGGTCGTCCGGGCCGGGGCCGCGCCGGGCGCACCTTCGGCTGGGCACCCGTGTCTGTCTGCCGGAGCCAGGAGGCGCTGCGAAGCCCCGAGCTCCCTCCCGTGCTGCGCTCGGATCTCATCCCCGGGCGACGCGTGCTGGGCGTGTGTGTGCGAGTGTGTGTGTCTGTGCGCACGCTTGTGTGCGTGTGTGTGTGTGTGTTCACACGCCTTTATCGGAGTAAGTAATGGGACAATGGAAGTACCTGCTTACTGCTTACTGGGACAACTTCAGGCAGAGTTTTAAGCGAGAGAATTGTCCTGCTCGGTGATTGAAAAAGATTATCTCGAGGAACCCTTTTTCGGCCGCCAGCGGGCGGTTACTTCGTCAGTGGGATGGGCTTGGAGGTGCCAGGGGGCCACCCGCGCGTTGAGGGACAGACTGTGTCTCGTCCGAGCCCCCTCGTCCTGGGGTGGGTGGCCTAAGGGATGTTCTCCTTCCCCAGGCTTTCTTCTCCCGCCAACGGAGGTGGGGGGCTCTGCTACCTGGCTGTGCTGCTCGCGGTTATGTTGAGAATTCTCTCTCAGCGGGCAGCTTCCCCCAGGCTGGCAACAAACCCGCATGCTCGGATTGGCTTCCCTGATCTGGAAATGACCCCAGGAAGGCCACGGCTCTCACGGTTCAGTAAGGTCTAAGCAGGTGCCATTCACCAGGCAAGATATGCGGAGCGGGTGAGAAGATCGGGTGTTGGCAGCTCTTAGGATGAGAGCACCTTTCCCAGGGGTCGGAAATGGCTTTCCACTCCCTCACCGGTCCAGGAGGACCTGGAATGGTTCAATCCACACTCGGGCTGTTTTGCCCATTCTGGCTAGGCAGAAGTCACAATGGAAGATACCTCCTGAGAGGGCAGAGCTGCTGCCGTGAGGGTGTGGGAGACTGCAGCGACTGCATCAAGGCCTCTTCCGGTCAGGGTGGGATTCTGGTGTAGAGAGGTTGTTTCCCACAACCATACAGTCAGATGGGACTGGATAAAGCCTCCAGTGGTGCAATTAAGGGGAAGCCAGATTACACAAAGGGATGATGGTGTCATCCTTTTGTGGAAGGGGTATCGGTGCACTGGTTATATGTGTCCAACAGAAAGGGATCTGGAGGTCAGAGTGGATCTCACCTGCATACTTACTCAGCTGGGATCTCCGCTCCTGCTTCTGCTCTTTCTGCACCACAATAAATACAGGCTGAATTGAGTTTGTAGTTGGATATGGATAAGCAACAGAAATTTTGAGATAGTTTAAAATAATCTCCAAATCTCCTCGTTTTTGGCCAGAGCTGGATGGAAATGTTGTGTGCAGTTTTGGTTCCACCATTTTGGAGAAGTTTCATCAGGGAATTTTGGAACCTTTGGTATTTATAAATTAGGAATTGAGAGGAAAGGGTGGGGACTAGGATTAGATAGTCTAAAGAAAGGGGCCTCTACAGGAACTAGGGTGGAGCAACCTCCCTTCATTTTCACCAAGAAGGGCAGGAGGGATGGGTATCCAGGACAGATTCCTGACAGTGAGGGAAAGGCTGAATGAGATTGATCCATTTAGAACCCATCCTGGTTCCCTAAAATAACTGTTTATGCCAGCAATTTCTTTGGAGATCTATATAAATAAGATGATTTCTCATGTGTCGATGATTTATCCACATGTACCTGAGGGCTGGGCTCAGGCCAATTGGCCTCCTCAAGGAGTTAAGTGCTCATGCCAGTTAAGAGTTTTTCTTGACTCTAAAAATGAGATTCTGTTAGTCATCACCTCCTTTGATCCACAGTAATTGTAAGACCAGAGTTTGGAGCGACTTCCACTTAACTCCACTCATCAGTCTGAAACCAGATACAAGGTTGGATAGCTTACGGTGTCCAAGATAAATCTTGAATCTCAAATTCCACCAGTTAAAGTCACTTGCGCCTTTTCCTCCTGGGGCAATAACTGGAAGCTCTGCTATTTGAAGGAATATTTCCTCTCAGTGAGAGTAAATAGCCCTGCCACCTCGCAGTGGGGGATGGGTTGCACATATCTTGGGACATGTATGACATAGTGGGAACAGGGGACACTCGACCAGAGGGTCTGTCATTTGTCTAGATTCCTTGTTGCTGGACAGACTAACCAATCGACTTTGGACATTCCTGCAAATACCCACAAACCATATAGTTTAGGGGAAGTGGATAAAGCCAGAAGACTCAGATCCAAGGTCCCATCCCAGCCACCTACTAATGGGATGATGCAGGGAAGCATTTCTTACCTTTCCAGGGCCTCAGGGTCCTTACCTGAAAAAGCTGGTAATTGACCAATAACCAGCTCATGGGACTCAATGAAGATTATGTGGAATGAGGCATAGGAAAAGGGCGTTGTAAACCATACTGTGCTCTCAGGATCAGTACCCATCTGAGATCAATTCTTGCTTCAACAAATAGGATTTGTTCATGTTCAAACATTTAGGAATGATTGTTCCACCAATTCCATGAGACATAGTTATTAGTTAAGAAAAACTACATTTAATAATAATAATGATGATTAAAATAATAGTAATAGTGGCTAACAGTATTTGAGCTGTATGAGTGTACCAGGAACTATGGAAATACTTTATCTGTATTTAATCCTCATTACAACCCTATTGACTGGATACTATTATTGTCCTCATTAGTAATGAGGAAAACAAGGCATTGTGAAATTGTTCTCATAACCAGAAAGGGGTGGACTATAGAGGAACCAGGTATGTGAGACTTCAGAGTCAAAGACCCAAACCCTTGTTCAAGTTGGCCCTCACCATCAACACTATGCTAGTTAACACTGGTTTAGCAGGGGTGTGCTTATTCCCAGTGGCCAGTGATTTCTCTGGGCCCTGGTGACACACACATCCCAGCTGTGACCAAGGGGAGCAGCAGTGGCTGCAGGATGGATGCTCTCAATGGCTAACAGGCTGATACGCTTTCCCTCTTCATAACTGTCATCTCCAGAATGTGGCAGCTCTCAGGTGGGTTTTATGTGTCTCCTCTCCTGCGGTAGTAAACCAGATTTAATTTACAGTCTCTGTTGCCTCTGGCTTACAGGATTTTTTTTGTTTTTGTTTTTGTTTTGTTTTTTGAGATTGAGTCTCAGTCTGTTGCCCAGGGGGAGTACACTGGCGCCATCTTGGCTCACTGCAACCTCTGTCTCTCAGGTTCCAGCAATTCTCCCACCTCAGCCTCCTGAGTAGCTGGGATTATAGGCGCCCACCACCACATCTGGCTAATTTTTGTATTTTTTTTTTTTTAGTAGAGACGGGGTTTTGCCATTTTGGCCAGGCTGGTCTTGAACTCCTGACCTAAGGTAATCCACCCTCCTTGGCCTCCCAAAGTGCTGGGATTACAGGAGTGAGCCACTGCGCCCAGTCAGGAATCTTAAGAAGCAAAGATCTGCTCCACAATCACTGTTCAGCATTCAGTGTCCGGAATGCTAAATTAAAAACAGGTTCATTTAGTAATCCTGAGGGTGGGGATGGGAGGCAGCTTTTGCAGCTGACTTATCCTGGCGGCTTCAGGAAACTCTGTTTCTCCTTAAAATAAAACTTGCCCTTGGGACCAAACTGAGGTTATCTTATAGAAGGAGTGGTTGGTGACTGCTACCAAATTTCAGGAAATCACACACCCAGAGCTCCAGTGTAGTGAAGTAATGTATATCCAATCAGTGAGGGAATATGCCAGTGGAGACTGAGGGCTGGAGAATAGTGGGAAGAAGGGAAAGGCAAACCTCACAGCTTGGCTTCAGTGGCCCTGGTGACTTCTGGCCTGGGAGGACCAAGAAGTGGAGGAGAATTACTTTGTCTTGGCCTATGTCCATCCCTTCCTGAGGCTTCTGACCCCCAGCGATGGGGAGGCATCTTGGGCTTGCTTAACTAATCAGTTTCCAGAGCAAAGTGCTCTATCCCAGCAACCAGATTCATGCTCAGGAAAACACTCTCAAGAGAATCCCCTGAACCCAAGAATTCCTTCCAGTGTGCTAAGATAGGCCCACTCCTCCCCAGGGGTGGTGTTTCTCTAACGTTGAGGACAGCATTGTTCTGTTCCTAGGCATCTGCCTCCTGAGAGGCCTGCTTCCCCTGCTTGTAGGGAGAAAGGAAGAACAACTGGAATGGGTAGTCAGGTGGACCATGGGTCACTCAAACCTCCTCTTCCTGGATGATGCTCAAAGCCCTCCTTAGCTTTCAGTTTGTCTTCTGGTGGTACTCACACGGAACAAGTGGAACAGTGTTGTATGTTTCACAATATACATAGCTGATTTCACCTCTTTCTGATCATTGTCTTTTGTTGTGACGGTGACTACCTGTTTTTTCCATTCTGAGAGATCCAGAAGTGATGTTGGAACATTGAGAGGGGCACATGGCTTCCCTTTGCCTTCTTTTGTCTTGCTTGTGTAATAGACCAGGGTGTATGCAGAGGAATGGAGGGAGTCCCCTGGCCTTGCCCCTCTTCATTCTCCCTCTTCTCAACCCCCACTTAGTTTTATCCTGCCCCATGTCCTTAACCAGCCCCAGCACTCACTTCAATCCCCTTTCTGCCTGTGGTGGCGCTGGCCTTCAGACCATTTATGGGCCAGAGCCTGAGAGCCAGTCATGGTGGAACTAAGCAGCCAGGGATGCTCCCAGGGCAAATGAGCCCATCAGGAAGCCTGCACAGAGCCAGGCTAGTTTGGGCCCTATTCTGAAGTTAGGTTCACTAACATGTGCTTGGCCATCCCATTCTGTTTCTGTTGAGGAAGGACAGCTGTGTGAATCTGCACCTGTCTGTATCCCAGAGGATCAACACAGATGGTTGTCACTGCAGAACCTGGGGCCTCATGAGCCACCATAGAGAAAGTCAGCTGAGTTCCTAGTGCCAAACAAAATGATTGATTTAGAATTTTTTTAAAAACTTTTTATTTTATAATAATTATAGATTCATAGGAAAAATAGTACTTAGAGGTCCTGTGTAGGCTTTACCTAGTTTCTGCCAGTGGTTGCATCTTATATGATTTCAGTATAATATCAAAAGCAGAACATTGACATTGCTATCAAGTGTGTGTATAGTTCTGTGCCATTGCATCACATATGAAGATTTGTGTAACCACCACCCCACCACTTCAAGATACAGAACTATTCCGACACCACAAGGATTTCTCCTGTGCTGACCGTTAACAGTCATGTCCCCTCACTTTCGTGACTACCATCTCTAACCCCTGGTGACCACTAATCTGTCCCCTCCACCTGTATAATTTTATCACTTTGAGAATGTTATATAAATGGAGTCATACAATCTGTGACCTTTTGAGATTGACTTTTTTCATTCAGCATTATGCCCGTGAGATCCATCCAAGTTGTTTTGTGTATCAATAGTTTGTTTCTTTTTATTGCTGAGTAGTATTCCATGGTATGACTGTACCATAATTTGTTTAAACGTTCACTTATTGAAGGACATTTGGATTATTTCCATCTGGGGGCTATTACAAATAAATATGTTATGAACAATTGTGTAAAGGATTTTGTGTGGACGTTTTCATTTCTCTAGCGTAAATGCTCAAGTGTGTTTGCTGGGTTATATGTTAGTTGCATGGTGAGATACTTTTAAACTGCTGAACTGTTTTCTGGAGTGATCACACCAGTTACATTTTCACCAGCAATATGTGAGAGACCCAGTTGCTGTGACACCTCATCAATATTTGGTATTGTCACAAATTTTTATTTTAGCAATTCTAACAGGTATGAATAGTGACACCTCATCATGGTCTTGTTTTGCATTTCCCTAATGGCTAGTAATATTGAACATCTTTTCATGTGCTTATTTACCATTTGTATTTCCTCTTCATTGAAATGTTTTTTCCCTATATTTTGCCCATCTTCTAATTGTAATCTTTTGTTTTAACAGTTGAATTTTGAGAGTTCTTTATATATGTTAGACACAAGTCCCTTGTTGGGTATGCAGTCTGAAATGATTTTCTTCTAGACTGTAGCTTATTTTTTCATCTTCTTAACAAGGTATTTTATGGAGAAAAATGTTTAATTTTGATGAATTTTAATATATCAATTTTCAATCTTCTGGATCCTGCTTTTGGTGTCATGTCTAAAAACTCTTCTCCAAACCTTAGTTTCCGAATGATTTCTTCTATATTTCATTCTAAAAGTTTTTTTCTCATTTACATTTAAACTTATTTTCTATTTTGAGTTAATTTTTGAATGGGTGGAAGGTTTAGGTTAAGGTGTTTTGTTTGTTTGTTGTTTCACCTATTGCTCTCCAGTTGTTTCTCCACCATTTTTTTTGAAAAGACTATCCTTTATTGAATTGCCATTGCACCTTTGTCAAAAATCAGTTGGTTGTACTTGTGTGATCTATTCCGGGTTTTTAATTTTGTTTTGTTGATCTATGTGTATATTTTTCTGCTGATAGCAGTCTGTCTTCATTCCTGAAGCTAAAGCAAGTCTTTTTTTTAGTTGATGAGCCCATCCATCTTTATTTTCTTTAAAAAATTATTATTTTTGATTGACAAGTTTTTGATTGGCATAATTGTATACATTATGGAGTACAATGTGATGTTTTAATATATGTGTGCAATGTGGCATGATTAAATCAAGCTAATTAATGTATCATGACCTTGCTTATCATTTTTTATGTTGAGACACTGGAAATTTACTCTTTACTAATTTAAAATATATATTACATTATTGTTGACTGTAGTCACTCTGCTATGCAACAGATCTCAAAATCTATTCCTCCCATGTATCTGAAACTTTGTACCTTGAATCAATCACCCCCCATTCCCCCCTTCCCACCCTACCCCCAACCTCTGATAACCATCATTCTACTCTTTACTTCTATGAGTTCAGCTTTATTAGATTCTGCATTTAAGTCAGATCATGAGGTATTTGTCTTTCTGTGCCTGTCTTATTTCACTTAGCGTAATGTCCTCTAGACTCACCCATGTTATAGTAACTGACAAGATTTTCCCCTTTTTAAAGGCTGAATAATACTCCATGTGTATACATGCCACATTTTTCCTTACCTATTCATCCACTGATGGATGCTGAGGTTGATTCCACATCTTGGCTATTGTGAGTAATGTAGAGCAAGTCCTGAAGTTGGATAAAAGCTTGGTTTTACTTGGCAATGGTATGTGTTTATCTTACAGATACCAAATTTTATTACCTGTTCAGTTTCCCTTCTATTCTGGCTTTTAGGAAGATTTAAGGGCAGGTTTAACGCTTGCTTTTGGTAAGTGAGTGGGATCTTATGTATTTATGTGCTCCAGCTTTTCTTCTGCCCTTAGCTGATTGGTATGTTTTTTTCCCCTTGAAGCTGATTTTCAAGTCTATATTCCTAATTTTTTTCTAATCTTAATGACAGCCCTGCAAGAGAGGTATCAGCATCTCCATGTCACTGTTGAGGAAACCAAGGCTCATCCAAGGCCACATATCCAGTAACTGGCAAAGCAGGAATTCCCACCTGGTCGTCTCGCTCCTATTCTTCCCATGACTACAGAACGCCTCTCAGCTCTGGATTCTCTCGTCCACCAGCATTTGGGCCTGAGCTCAGTGATCTCTGAGGTCCTTTCAGACTCTTAGATTCTTATCTCATGATTTTAAGTTGCTGATTGAGATGAGACTAGGAGCAGGGCCAGTTAGGTCTGGACTCTTCTAGGAGACCTATTATGAAACCTGGCAAAAGCACCCAGATTGTCTTTGAGCAATCCCCAGTCCTTTCAAGTTGAGAGGACCTTGATTCCCTGAGTGTGTCTTACTGTTTGGGATGGATTAAATTTGCCCAGGGGTGGAGATGAAACTGAGGCAGGAAGTCTGAGACTGCACTGAGGGGTTGAAGGATGGGATGATACTCTGCAGCCAGCAGCTCTCTTCCTGAGCCTCTTTCCAGCCTCTTTGCCCCGCTGAAGGGAAAGGCTGTGGAGGCTCACAGGGATACACTGGAGGCTCAGACACAGCCAGAGCATTAACCCCAGGACTTGTGACCTTCAGAAACTCAGTCTGGTCAGCATTTGGCATTGTCTCCCACCCCCAAACAGGGCTGACCCCTACCTTCAGAAATGTGGCACACTACTGGAATCCTGTAGGAAGCTGAGAGTCCTGATGACAAGTTTCATTTTGTTTACCCAAATATCAGTCATACTTGTTTATGTCTAAAAACTGCTCCATCCAACACCCTTGAGAAATGCTGGCCTAGAGCACAGACAGCCTCAGTTAAAATACCTGTGTTATCAGAGAGAGGGCTACCTTGAGCTACTGTTTATCAAACTGCCCCACCAAGAGGCCCTGAATTCTAGAAGGGAATGAAGAAGTTTCCATGTAGGGGTAGGATAAGGTGGGTGAGGGGAGATGTCTGGGGATGTGGCCTGACTCCTGAGTATTACATTTCTTTGATATATTTTTATACTTTATCTTAAAATCAAATGAATGATATATCATCCTCCACAATCTATGTGTTTCCAAATAATATGTCATATTTCTCTCCAAACCTTGGAGTAACATTGATGCTCTAGGAAGGTGTGTGTGTCTAACTCGGCTCTCCCAGATATGGACTCCCAGGTACAGTGAATTGAGTTTGGAAAATACAACACAGGCAGACCTCACATTGGAACTAGTTTATGTGGTTGGCTTACCCAGCCAGCTTGTCAGGTGCAGAGGGAACGGTACCTAGACAGTTTAAGTGGGACAGGTGTGTGAGGCGTGGACATCAGAAAATTCCTGGTCCAGGCCCCGTGGGACACCACCAGACAGAACCAGCTAGAGAGCACAGTGAGGCCCTGTTGGCCTGGGGCATAGGGACAGCAGTTGAAGGGAAGGGTGGAGTTTTGGAAAGCAGGCTTCCAGAGTCACACTTCTGCTGCTTGTTTGGCTGCCAAAGAGATTGCAGAATAGGATTAAACTGATCTCTTTCTCAGACTGTTTTACAAGTCATTCTTCCCTAGTGCCACAAGCCCTTTTGAAAATTTCCTCCTGTACCTTTGATTTACAGTGTATTTGGGATACGTGTCTGGGAGCTGAGACTGACGTGGAGCCAGGACCTCACTCACTCAGTGAGCATTTATTGAGTGTCTACTGTAAGCATCTATTGAGTGTCTATTTTGTAAGCATTTATTGAGTATCTACTGGGTGAAGCTCATTACTAGGTGTTGCTGTTTATACCTGGCTCCCTGAAAGTCTCCCAGGTTTCCAAGAAAAAATTGCCTGTAAGTTCCCTGCCTTCCAAGATGACCAAATGTCTTCATTTGCCCGGGACTGAGTGGGTTAAGACACGAGACTTTCAGTTTTGAAACTGGGAAAGTTGTGAGCAAATTAGAAGGAGTTGGTAACCTCACTGCCTCCCTTGCTATGACATTTTACAAGAACAAACTCGCACCTTCTAACTGTGGTGCAGGGGAGGTGCCGAGGAGAGCCAGGGATGGTGTCCAAGAATGGAAATGAACCCTAGGGACCTACGGGGAGAAGAAATGGGGAACTTCCAGAGAGCAGGCAAGTGAGAGCCAGGATGGCAGTTGCTGGGCCTCTGCACGGCGGTGGGGCTCAGTGCCCTCTCTGGTTTCTATGTAGAAGTCCTCCCACCTAGCTTCCCACCTTCATTGCTGGTCATGATTTTTATAGTGTTTTTAAACATCTTATTGTATAGAATCTGTATAAATGATGATAAAGCTGAGCTATTGAAAGATGGTGCTTCCTGGCTTATGGAATTATTGAATTTCAGACTAGACAGTGATGAGAAAGCTCATCGGCTCAAAGACGCAGGAATCCTTTTGCTGTCCTTGCCTCGGCTTGCAGAGTTCTGATGGGGAGCTCACGGTAGCACAAGGCAGACCCAGAACATTGTAGCACATTTACCAGGTTTCTCTTGTGTGGCGTTAAAATCTTCACCTGCCCTTCCATGTGTGTTTCCCAGAGTGAAGCTAGCAGAACTCATTACTCCCGAGTCACTTGATTCACTGTTTCTAGTAGAATACTGTCTCCCGTCTCCCAGAAGCCCCTCTAACTGTGGACTGCTCAGCAGGGTTGAAATAGAAAACCAGGTAGTTAGGGCCACCCTCCTCTGAAAGCCAAACTAAGCTCTGAAGGTGGGCATTGCTGGGACATGTGTGGCCCCCAACGCCTGATGTCCCAGATCACAAAGGTTTCATTGCTGGTTCTGGTCACTGCCAGGAGCCTGGTCACCACTCATGTGAGTGTCTCAGGCTTTGTGGCAGCAGCTGGAAAGTGGCCCAGGACCCGTGGAACCAACAAAGACCCTCCCATGATGCCCCCTGCACTAGACCTTGCGAGTTTGTGATGCTCTCATCAGCCCCCAGATCTGTGCCCACGTCATCTCTCACACTCCTCCTTCTTACCCCCCGCCTCCCTCTGTTCTCATACCCCAGCTGTCACTGTTCCCCAACTTTGGGAGCTTTCATGGAGTATCCTAGACAGGTCATTGACTCCACCCTCCAGCCTCTAATGGACAACATCTCTCTGGAGGAAGGAGAAAAGGGGCTCACTGGAGACAACATTCCCTGGCTTCATTGCCAGAGGGCAAACAGACCCCGCACACAGGGCATCTCGCCCAGTGCTAGCAGGAACAGGTCTTCTGGGTCCCAGCCTGTGCTCCAGGGCTGTACCCCACATACAACAGCGTGGTATGTGGCAGGTCCAAGTTAATGAAGAACCAGCCTTGTATATGGCACCTACTCCACCTCTGTAACATGTCCCTGACTTGGAAAGTGAACTCACAGGGCTGTGGTTGTCAATTTCATTTTGAAATTGTGCTTGATATCAGGACGCTGCCTTCTGCACAGCTGAGCTCTTCCTCACAGCAGCTCAAGCCTCCTTCTTCTTCAGTCCTCAGAGTCCCAGGACTGCCACATCATGGGCCCACTGAATCCATGTGTAAATTTAATGTGTAGTCCGGGCACAGTGGCTCATGCCTGTAATTCCAGCACTTTGGGAGACCAAGGCGGGCGGATCACAAGGTCTGGAGTTCGAGACCAGCCTAGCCAATATGATGAAACCCTCTCTCTACTAAAGATACAAAAATTAGCCAGGTGTGGTGATGCATACCTGTAATCCCAGCTACTTGGGGGCTGAGGAAGGAGCCCTGCTTGAACCCAGGAGGCGGAGGTTGCAGTGAGCCGAGATCATGCCATTGCACTCCAGCCTGGGCAATAGCAGAGGGAGACTCTATCTCAAAAAAAAAAAAAAGACAAAATTTAATGTGTAAATGTGTAAAATTTATAAAGACTGGGGTTCGGCATTAGTCAAGCCTGTTTTGATTGCCTTAAAATCACAAATATTTAGAATTCCCACCTGATATGGTTTGACTCTGTGTCCCCACCCAAATCTCATCATGAATTGTAATCCCCACATGTCCGAGGAGGGACCTGGTGGGAGGTGATTGGATCATAGGGGCAGTTTCCCCCATGCCGTTTTTGTGATAGTGAGTGAGTTTGCAGGAGATCTGGTGCTATTTATTTATTTATTTATTTATTTATTTATTTATTTGACAGAGTCTCACTCTGTCACCCAGGCTGGAGTGCAGTACGATCTTGGCTCACTGCAACCTCCACTTCCCAGGTTCAAGCAATTCTCCTTCCTCAGCCCCTTGAGTAGCTGGAATTACAGGCTCATGCCACCATGCCCAGCTAATTTTTGTATTTTTTTAGTAGAGACAGGGTTTAACCATGTTGGTCAGGCTGATCTTGAACTCCTGACCTCGTGATCTGCCCACCTCGCCCTCCCAAAGTGTTGGGATTACAGGCGTGAGCCACCACGCCCAGCCGAGATCTGATGCTTTTAAGGTGTTTGGCAGTTACCCCTTTGCACTCTCCTCTCGCTCTCTCTGCCTCTCTCTCTTGCTGCCTTATAAAGATATGCCTTGCTTCCCCTTCACCATCTGCCATGATTGTAAGTTTCCTGAGGCCTCCCCAGTCATGTGGAACTGTGAGTCAATTAAACCCCTTTTGTTTATAAATTACCAAGTCTCAGGTAGTATCTTTATAGCAGGGTGAAACGGACTAATACACCACCCTTAGCACCAACACATTTTTAGCAGCAATTATAATTTTCTGAGCTACTATCACAAATATGGGCACATTTCCTTAGGACACACATATGGTGAAACACAGGGCAGTGTATGGATATTTAGCTGTGAATGCAAATACCCTTGAGGCCTCTTGCTGGGAGTACCCATTATATACCCAATTGACTGAGATAATATGGACAAGGGGAGGCCCTTTCAGAAGCACTATCTGACTAAACCCTCCCTGCCATACTGTGAGGTATGTATTGCAGGACATTGGGAGGCAGCCCATGGGAATTGCCTCATTCCACAGTGACAGAGCTGGAATTGGGACTCTCTGGGAGTCCCCGTCTTAAGATTTTTTCCTCTATGTGCTTCACTACAAACCACAAACTGTTGAGCCAGACTTTGCTATTTGATTACTTTATACCAGTAGACCCACCAGAACTGCCTATTTATATCTATTGCTGTATTTTTCCAAGCCAAGTTCGTCAATGGTGGTCCTGAAGGTCTTCATTCCTCAGTTTCTTCTTTCGTTGCACATTCCCTGACCCATGGTTGTGAGCCTAGACACACACTCCAGCTGTGTGGCACATGAGCATTTACACCCTGCATGGGTGTGGGGCAATCAAGTGGCTTAAACTCTTGATTTCTAAGTGAAAGAATAAATGGGAACCCAGTCAGCTGCACAGTGCTTTATCATATGACTCACCTTTTCAGAAACTTACAGTGAGGAGGTGACTTGTATATCTAGCAATCAGAGAGTCAATACATAAATCGTGGGACATCCATCTATAGAATACATACAAATTGTTTTTTAAAAAGTCTTATGGAGGATAGTTGAAATTTGGGGGAAGAGTTCATTCTCTAATGTTAACTAAAGAAGGCAGGATAGAAAAGCATATGTACAGATGATCCAAATTTGTCAAAATCACAGTATACAGAGCAAGAAGACTTGAAGGGCATGTACCTATACTGTGTGTGGAACCTATAAATGGTTTTGTTTTTGTCTTTGTGAATTTCAGTGTTTTCCATTTTCTACAGTAAACATGTCCTGTATTTATACTTAGAAAAATCTCTTAATTAAAAAACCCTACAGTCTATGGTCACGCCCCAGCTTCCTTTGGCAGGTGTACTAAGACATCTCATTGTAGTATATAAAATGTGACGTACGATGGGACGTACGATGGAAGTGGCTCTTCTCCGATTACCTGAGGGTGGACCAAGGATGCAGCTGGGATTGCAGCCAAGAGGATGGGGTTGTCTAGAAGGATTGACCCCTGCAATGCCATCACTGTTCCCACTGCATTTTTCCATCTGTTGTCACATTTGAGTCATGGCTTTCCAGAAATTGAGGCAAAGTCAGATAACAATACTTTAAGTCTTAAAGGGAGGCAAGAATGTGGAGCTTTTTCTTTTCTGGGAAGATCAAGAAGTGATTCTGTCCAGGAATCCGTGCTCTCTGCTCTTCTGCTGCCCACTCCCAGGGGCTGACTCAGAGTGTAGGAATTCGCCCTAAGGTTTGGCCAAACATCTTAGAGAAGCAAATGTATCTGATCAGCTCCTTGCCATGTAGGAAGAGTAGGCCTGATGGTGAGGTGGTGAGGATGGAAGCCAGGATGGGATCTGCTAGGTGCTAACGAGGGGTCTGGTCCTGAGCCTGGGAGGATGTGGGGAACATTCCTGGGTGGGTTTTCACCCAGTCGTTGGAGAGAGTTTATTGACCATCCACTGTTTGAAAGGTAAAACTCTACTAGTGTAAACAGCAGGGGTTTCTGAATTCTGAGGCCAAGAGTGGTGTTGGAATGGATGCCAGAGACCTATTTATTCATTCATTTATTCTTATTGACCTTCTGTCATCAACCACTGGAGATCCAATAATGAATAAAACAGAGTGAACTATGCCCATATGAGTGAGATAGACAGTGGACAGATCACAAATAAATACAGTTACAAAGCACATCATATGAGAGAAAAAAGGATTTGGTTTTGTGAGAGAGAATGGGGTTTGGTTTTTGTGGGAGACATAACTGGATTCTACTTAATGCATCTGGGGTCATGGACTCTGAATTTTAACAAGTCACCTTCATGGTTCTCATATAGAACCTCTGTATGGGGAACATGACTGAATCAGACAAGGTCCCTATCTTCCTTCCAAAGGCTGTGGTTAGGTGGGGTAAGATGACCCATAAGGAGCTATTGTGAATTATGGTTTCCATCAACGTGACAGGTTCATGTGGAATCCCTCCTCCTACAAACACCACATAAAATAGAACAGCACCAGAGATTTAAATACATGGCAGAACTCGCAAGAAAGAAAGTGAAATCTTTAGGTGAAAGAAATGAAGAATGAATCGAACACAGGAAAAATGAGGACACCAGTTGACCTTGCAGCAAGGAATAAGGAGGAAATGTGTGTGGTGTGATTAGACCAGTAAGGATTCGCTAAAGGAACTCCTAATGGATGCTGGAATTTAGTACTCACACAGGTACCCAATGATGATATGGGGCGTTGAAACTCAGACCCATTCATAAAGCTAGGTGCCTTGGTGAAAAGGGAACTAATAAAACCCCGCCCACTACTCCCGGGTCAGCAGGGGTTTGTCTCTAACAACATTTCTGGGTAAAAAATTCCTCTGAGAAGCTAAAACCCCAAGGCTATATCACATAGAATCAGAAACAGAATTTATGCCATCCACACGGTATAGTGATGCTTACTTTACTCCCTATATAGAAATTAACTTAAAATGAATGAAAGATCTAAATGTAAGAACGAAAACTATAAAACTCTTAGAGGAAAACACAGGGAAAGCTTTATACCATTGGATTTGGCAAGGATTTCTTGGATATGATACTGAAAGTACAGGCAACAAAATTAAGATAAATAAATTGTATTACATCAAAATTTAAAAGTTCTGTGCATCAAGTGACACAATCAAGAGAATGAGAAGGCAATCTACAGAATGGGAGAAAATGTTTGCAAATCATATATGTAATGAAAGATGAATATCCAGAATATATAAAAGGTTCTTACATCTCAACAACAAAAACCCAGTTAAAAAATTGGCAAAGGACTTGAAAAGACATTTCTCTAAAAATGATACACAAGTGGCCAAAAGGCACGTGAAAAGATGTTCAACCTTGCAAATCATTAGGGAAATACAAATCAAAACCACAATGTGACATCACACCCATTAAGATGGCTACTATAAAAAAACAAAACAATACAACAGAATATAACAAGTGTTTTCGAGGATGGGGACAAATTGGAACCCTTGTGCACTAGTAGTGGGAATGTAAAATGATGCAGCTGCTGTGGAAAACAGTGTGGCAGTTCCCGAACAAATTAAAAGTAGAGTCATGATATGATCTAGCAGTTTTGCTTCTAGGTATACATCCAAAATAATTGAAAGCAGAGTCTCAAAGAGATATTTGTGCTGTTATGTTTCTAGTGGCATCATTCACGATAGCCAAAAGGTACAAACAACCCAGATGTACATCAATAGATAAATGGAAAAATAAAATGTGTATATACATACAGTGGAATATTATTCAGCCTTAAAAAGAAAGGAAATTCTGACACATGCTACGATATGGATGAAACTTGAGTACATTACTCTAAATGAAATAAGCCAGTCACAGAAAGACAAAATACTGTATGATTCCATTTACATGAGACACCTAGAATAGTAAAATTCATAGAGACAGAAAGCAGAATGGTGGTTGCCAGGAGCTGGGGGAAGTGGAAATGGGGAGTTATTGTTCAAGGGGTATAGAGTCTCAGTTTTGCAAGACGAAAAATGTTCTAGAGATGGATGATGGTGATGGTCGCACAACATGTGAATGTACTTAATGCCACTGAACTTGAGATGGGCTGGGCACTGGTGGCTCATGCCTGTAATCCCAGCATTTTGGGAGGCTGAGGCAGGAAGATTGCTTAAGCCCAGAATTTGAGACCAGCCTGGGCAACAAAGTGAGACCTCATCTCCGCAAAAAATAAAAAAGGAAATAAAAAAAATTAACCAGGCATGGTGGCATGTGCCAGCTGTGGTGGGAGGATTGCTTGAGCCTCGGAGGATGCTTTGAGCCATGATTGCACCACTGCACTCCAGCCTAGGCAAGACTCTGTCTCAAAAAATAATAATAAAAAGGTTAATATGACAAGTTCTATGTTGCCCACATTTTGTCACAATTTTTAAAATATATGGGTAATCATTAAGATAAAAGACACTGAATACACCTTCTAAAACAGAAGACAGTAAAGAATAAAGAAACCTAATTAAACAATAAAAGCCTAGGAAAGGAGGGGGAAAATGGTAAAAAATAAAAAAGCCAAAAATAAGCTTCATGGTAAATAGGAACACAATATAAATATAATCAGGTTGATGCAAATCTAGATTTATCAAAAATTATAATACATGAAAATGGACTACTCATTATTTCAAAGCTAGACAATCTCAGATTGGATTAAAATAGAGATAAAATCTAGTTACATGCTCTTTAAAAGAGACACCTAAAACAATATGACACAGAAAGATTGAAAATCAAGGGACAGAAGAAGATATAACAGAAGAATGCTAGCTAAAGAAAGATGATTTATCTACTTTAATAACAGATAAGAGTATTTAAAGCAAAAAGAATGCCAGAATGTGAGATGTTTGCAGTGTCTGAAACTGACTAGGGATGAATATATAGAATGCACAAGGAAATCTTGATAATCTACAAGAAACCTAATAGGAAATGTGTGAAGGATTTGGACAGTTGGACTGGCATGCCAGTTGGGCTCGCCCTACCCTCTATACTTTTCTCTGAAAGTCATGGTCATTGTTTTCCACTGTAAACCTCTGTCTTCTCCATGGCTGAGTAATGCTTGGCAACTAGAAATTCCTGTTTTCCTTCACTGGAAAGCCCCCAGTTTGACAAATTTGCTGTTAGTCTCCTATTGCTGCTGTAACAAGTTATCATAAACTGAGTGGCTTAAAACAACACAAATTTATTGTCTAATGGTTCTGGAGGTCAGAAGTCCTTGATTTCTTAAGGTGTTTGTAGGGCTGTGTTCCTTCTGGAGGCTTTAGTGGAGGATCTCTGTTTCCTGGCCTTTTTCACTTTCTAGAGTCACCCACATTCCTTGGCTTGTGGCCCCTTCCTCCATCCTCAAAACTAGCATCTTACCATCTGAATCGCTCTCCTTTTCACCTTTTTTTTTATTTTTTATTTTTTATTTTTTTGGACTCTTGCCTCCTTATTTTAAGAACCCTTATGGCTGGGAGCGGTAGCGGTGGCTCACACCTGTAATCCCAACATTTTGGGAGGCCGAGGTGGGTGGTTCACGTGAGGTCAGGAGTTCGAGACCAGCCTGGCCAACATGGCGAAACCCTGTCTCTACTAAAAATACAAAATTAGCCAGACATGGTGGTGCATGCCTGTAGTTCCATCTACTCAGGATGCTGAGGCAGGAGAATCACCTGAATCTGGGAGGCGGAGGTGGCAATGAGCTGAGATCATGCCATTGCACTCCAGCCTGGGTGATAAGAGCAAAACTCCGTCTAAAAAAACCAAAAAACAAAAAAACTCTTGTGATTAAATTGAGACCACCCAGCTAATCCAGGATAATTTCCCAATTTAAAATCCTTAATCACGTCTACAAGATCCCTTTTCTCATATAAGGCATTTATTTACAGGTTCTGGGGATTAGGATGTAGACATTTGAGGAGGCCATTATTTTGTCTAACACAAGGTTCAACCAAGCCAGAGACAGTAGCAGATACACACACACACACACACACACACACACACACACACACGAAGAGATTTATTATTTATTACAAAATTTGGCTTACATAATTTGAGGAGCTGGCTAAGCAGATTCAAAATTCACAGGGCAGGCAGTCAGGAAGGGATGATCCCAGGCAGGCTGGAACTTACGAGCGCCAAAGCTGCTGTCCACAGGGGGAATTTCTCTCTATTTTTTTCCCTCTCTCGCCTTCTGTTCGTCTCTCAACCTCTGCTTTAAAGGCCTTCCAACTGATTGAGTCTGGCCCACCCAGATTATCTCGGATAATCTCTCTTACCCAGTGTCAACTGATTATGTATTTTAATTACAGCTGCAAAGTCCCTTCACAGCAACACCCAGACTGGTATTTGAATAACTGCAGACTGTGGCCTAGCCGAGTTGCCACATCAAAAAGACTGCCATGGGGACCAAGGGCAGTGGCACTCAAGACAGGTATAGGACATAATGTGGCAGCAGCAGGCCGAGGGCTCCAGGAATGGTGAGCATCATTGAGCAATAGGAAACCCCAAAAGGAGGGATGTGGGGAGCCAGAGGTATTTTACTGAAGTCACCGATGGGAGGAGGAAGGCATGCTTGGGGTAAGCTTCTGCAAGGAGACCTGGAACGGGGCATTCTGTCTATGCCTTCCCACAGTTTGAAAATCCCATGAGGGGTCTGCTTTTCTCCTATCCACAAATTCTGCCTAAGCCATAAAGATCAGATACCCTGGCCGGGCGTGGTGGCTCAAGCCTGTAATCCCAGCACTTTGGGAGGCCGAGACGGGCGGATCACGAGGTCAGGAGATCGAGACCATCCTGGCTAACACAGTGAAACCCCGTCTCTACTAAAAAATACAAAAAACTAGCCGGGCGAGGTGGCGGGCGCCTGTAGTCCTAGCTACTCGGGAGGCTGAGGCAGGAGAATGGCGTAAACCCAGGAGGCGGAGCTTGCAGTGAGCCGAGATCTGGCCACTGCGCTCCAGCCTGGGCGACAGAGCAAGACTCTGTCTCAAAAAAAAAAAAAAAAAAAAAAAAAGATCAGATACCCAGCATATCACCAGTATGTAGATGTCCCTTCCTTATGTGGCTTACCAGTATGTGTTCTGTGACCCACTGCTAAGGTCACAGGCCCTGGGCTGCAGACATGAATCCACCCGTGTGCTGGAAAGGTAGGTGAGCTCATGTCTGCTTCTCCTAGGACTGCAACTGGTAGGTGTCAAGTATTTGCTTAGCTAATCTTTCCTCATCTAAAGATGCTTATTGATGATTTCATTCAGGACTCTTGAAACATACAGGTAGAAATCCCAGCCAAAACAAACCAGGTGTAGATGATGAAACCACATTCCCTTGCACTTGCCTTTGAGAACTCTAGGTGAGGGAAGCGGAATTTTCAAAGTAGTTGGGAAGCGGATCAGTCCTGGAATGCTCTCAGCCCACACCAACAGTGCTGCCAGACCCTCTGTGTGGAGTTCCCATGCCCAGATGGGCAGATGGCCAAGGGGAGTACAGAGAAATAAAGGAATTGAATCAATTTTACCCCAGAGAAAGGCTTTTTTTTTTTTTTTTTTTAGCTGCCCTGTTTTATACAATAGGTTTGCACAAGAGGTTTAGCCTTGTTTCCGAGAAAGAGTTATCAAGAAGGAAAGATTTAGGTTACAGCTCAGGAAGACCTACTTGAGTCTAAGGTGGTGGTTCTTAAAGTACGGTGCCTGGACTAGCAGTGTTAGCATCACATGGGGGTTTATTATAAATGCAAATTCTTGGGCCCCATCCCAGACCTACTGAAGGAAAAACTGGAGATGGGGCCCAGAAAACTG
This sequence comes from Macaca nemestrina, assembly GCF_043159975.1. Classification (NCBI taxonomy): domain Eukaryota; kingdom Metazoa; phylum Chordata; class Mammalia; order Primates; family Cercopithecidae; genus Macaca; species Macaca nemestrina. Next base: position 36,655,341 of record NC_092126.1, on the reverse strand, counting down.
TTCCAACAAGCCGTCTAGGTAATTCTAATATACCCTAAAGTTCAAGAACATCTGTTCTGAGGCAAACACATCTCAGGGCAGTGATTCCTACACAGCAGTCACTGAGGTGGCTGTAATATTCTAGTGGCCAAGGTATTCATTAAAGTGATTGGCGGGAAGTAACGGATATTCAAGTCAAATGGTTGCCAGGGAACATGAGCTTCTAATGCAGGAGCTATAATTGATGGGAGGAACTTCAGGAACATCCTAGGTTTGCCAGGGAAGGCCTCCCAGAGCTTTCTGCCGTGGCCTGGGGCAAAAGCTGAGGGCAGTTAACCTCGGTCCCTGAGAACCCCTGGGCCAGAAGGCAGGAGGGTGCTGAGGGCGGAGCCTTCTCAGCAAGGAAAGACCACCACATATTGGAATTTGGAGAGTCTGTAGGAGTGCTCGTAGCACACGCGCTTGCTGTGCTAGGCTGAGTTCCATTTCTGTCTCTTTTTGCCCCCAGATAGTTTGGAAAAAGCAAATGTTCTGGGAGGCTGAGGTCAGGAGTGTTCTCACTGATGATGTTTATAGGTTCAAGTTAAATACTGTAGGTAAGCAAGGAATTTGAGAAATTGGCTGATGCAGTCCCTTTTGTGGCTACTCTTGCCCTTATTTTCCATGCCTTAACTGAACATTTCATGGTGCAGAGAAGACCTTGATGTCCTGAGTGACTAACCCGTTTCACAAGGGTGGTGATCACTGTGGTCTACTCGCCTTGTTCCCTGGGGTCATGGTGGTGGGGTGGAAGAGAAGAGGTTCTGGTTGCTATCATCTAAACATGGTTTTCTGATGGGAGAGGAGCAAGCATGCCTTTCTTGACCTCCTGCCTTGACCTTTGCATATAAGTTTCCTTTCCTCTCTCATATCAGCGTGGAACCTGGGGGAGCTTTTCTGAGAAGGGATTTGGGTATTTTCTATGGCATTGACTGAAGCCCCCAACTCTCATCTTTCATTCACTTTCTCCCACCTTTTCTTACCCAGACCCTGCAGATGTTTCTCTCCCTCTTTGCCTGTATTTGTTGATCTGAGGAGTAGAGAGAGGGGGAAGGCAGAGGGGAAAGGGAGGAGAAAATGCCTTGGGAGACACAGGGAAAAGTCAAAGAGGTGAGTTCGCAGAAGGAGCAGCCAGCCCTCTATTGAGAAAAGTCCAGTCTTGGTGCAGCCTCCAGAGATAAAGCAGACTCCTCCCATCTAAAGACTAGACAAGGCTGGGTGAGGTGGCTCACATCTGTAATCCGAGCACCTTGGGAGGCTGAGGTGGGTGGATCACCTGAGGCCAGGAGTTTGAGACCAGCCTGGCCAACATGGTGAGACCCCATCTCTACTAAAAATACAAAACTTAGCTGGGCACGGTGGCATGGGTCTGTAATCCCAGCTACTTGGGAGGCTGAGGCAGGAGAATCCCTTGAACCCGGGAGGCAGAGGTTGCAGTGAGCTGAGATCGTGCCATTGCACTCTAGCCCAGGCGACAGAGTGAGACTCCCTCTCAAAACAAAACAAAACAAAAAAAACTAGACAAAAGACTCTGTGAACCCACCAACAGCACCTATGGGGCTCCAGATCCTTGCTCTCTCAGAAGCCAGAGATCAGATGTATTAGAACATACGCCAAGTGATGAGGCCTTTGTCCTCCTGCTTTCTTGCTAATTTAACAAGTGAAGTTCTGTTAGGAACAGGTATCCTTGCAGCTGTGTTTCAGGCAAGCCCTCCGTCTTAGCAAGGGAATTGTGCAGATGTGCAGAGTTTGACAAGGCATGAAGCTCTGGTCTCAGGGAGCAGAAGCAAAAGGTAGCAGACGTAATAAGACAAGACATTTTCCTTAGCTGGCTAAGGAAAGCTCAGGCTCAGGGAGCTCCAACATTGTGTAAAGCCCAAGGGGGGTTTATTTCAAAATCCCAAATGTTGCTACTGGATTGCCATTTTAAATTGGGGATTGGTCTTGGATTCCAGGTGCACCAGACGGGACCTTATCTTTTCTTCCAGGATGTGAGGTTGAATAGTTGGCAGAAGTGAGGCTGCCTTTCCTTAGAGTTAAAGTTAAAGTTTCCCTGGAGTGGAGTTTCCCTAGGCTAAAACCCAGGGATCTATTCCTAATGCTCCTGCCAGTCAGCCCCCTGCACCCCCTTCCCCAGGTATGTGACTCAAGTTGTCACAATCTGTTTACAAGCCAGGAGAGAACTGGTCTTACTGTGCTAGGTGGTCAGAACGTGCCTAGCCTCTCTCACAACACCTCCCATTGACCCTTTTCCCTTTGCTGTAGGCACCCCCATCCCTACCTCCCTGCCCCCTCTCCTCAGTGACCTCTCTGTGGAATTGAAGAGAGGACCACTCAGACCTGTGTCCCTGGCCTGACTGCATCTGGATCTGCTCCCACACTCCCAGTGCCTCCCTGGACATCTCTACTTGGTCTCCCAGCCCCACGGCCTCAAGCTGCCTCCCCGCACTCGCCCAGCTCCCCCTGGCTTCTTGAGCTCCTTGCTTCCCTGACGTCACCCTCCCTTCTCTTGGACTCAGGTATGCATTCATCATCCCCCACATCTCCTAGTCATCGGCCATTGCCTCCCCTCAGTGTCTCTCCCGCTGCCGTCCCCTGGCCACTGCCACTGCCTGACTGGAGGGTTTTTTTTTTTTTTTTTTTGCCTTGTCCCAAGACCTTACATGGCCTCTCCCCCTCTAGCCTGCTACAGATTTCTCTTTCTGAAATGTTTGACATTCATTATCTCTGCTCAGAAGTCTTCGGTGATGGCCAGATGGAGATAAAACTCGGTAGCTTCTCTCAGGCGCCAACCCTCTTTCTGACTTGGTTGTCTCTTCTCACCTCCCTGGAACTCTCTCAGACTAACTGGATCTTTTCCAGACCTCTCATCACCCTTAGGTTTTTCCCCTCCTCATCTTGTCTCCTAGGACTAGGATGACTCCTTTTTTTTACCTTTCCACTTTCTGAAATTCTCCTTGTCTTCAAAACCCCAGCTCCAGCCTCACTTCTCCAGGGACCTCTCCTCACCCTCCCGTGTTCTGAGCCCCTCTGGCACCACTACTTGTACCGCTCCTTGGCATCTGCCATATCACCCTGAGAGTAGCTGCCACTATTGTGTGCATGTGCCTCATCTTAGTAATAGTATGCCCCTGGGGGGCTGGGGGAGGCAGCCCTGCTTGGCCCTTGGTCTCCTGTGAATGTGCTTGGTCTAGAATAATAATCAATAAATATTTGCTTACTATATAATCTCAAATGTTCCTTCTGGGCAAAATTAGCAACAATACACCCATCCATACTCACACACAGCCCCTGATAAAATCTGTCCAAGCTGGCAGGCCAGGGGAATTGTAAACTCTCTGCACCATTGCCAGAGGGAAGCACCATTTCAGTCACCACAGGGAGACCCAGCATCCATTTCCTGATAAGTCTTGAACAGTGTGTGTTTTGAACTGCGATCTTCAGGAGTGTATCTCCATGTAAGCCACACCTGGCCTGGAATCGCAGGTGTGATGGTAGAGAGAGGCTCACAGGTCCCTGGGGGAGCCTGTAAGCTGAGGAGTAGCCTAGAGAAGGGATCAGGAAAGGCATCCTGGAGAGGCGATGTTCCAACAGAGCTGCCGATGGAGTCAGAGCTAGGCAGGCAAGAAAGCCAGAGAGGGGGCAAGAGAGTGCTCTAGGCAGAGGGATAGAATACACAAGGAGTCAGGATCCAGATATAGAGGTATGGCACAACGTCAGTGTGACAGCTGCCACCACCTTCCTGAGCCGCCATGCGGGGGGAGGATGCCTCTTCCAGGGATTTGTGCTGGGAGGCACAGGTTTAGAGTGAGTGTGGAAAAGCAAATCAATCTGGAGCCTTGTCCTTTATAAGATCTGGAAGAATCGGTGAAGAGGCATTCACTGGTCGGTGGAGAAATGTCTGTAGACCCACTCTGGTGGTTGCAAGGATTTGCCATCAGCAGAGAAGGCAGTGCACCATTCTGTACGACAGCTTCGAGAGGAAGGAGAGGAAAAGGTTTGACTTACAGGGAAAAGGAAGGCCCCCTTCAGTGTGTGTGGGCTTCCTGTAGCTGTGTGGCTCACACAGAGGAGAGGTCTGTGCATTTGAGGAAGATGCTCATGGGACATGAACAGCCAGAACCCTCCACGTGTGGACAAAAGGCGAGTGTGGACAGGAGAGCCTGGGAATGAGAAAAGAGGATGCCCAGGCAGGGGAGTGGAGCCCAAAGGCAAGACAGGTCAAGAGGTGGGAGCAGGGAAAGGAAGGACATGGGCGGCAGGCATAGGAAGCCTGACTGTCCCCACATCTGTCCTCAGCAGACACTAACTGAGTAATAGATGAATTAAGGAAATAGCGGGCAAGTTTGGAGGGACTTGAAGAATATAAAAATAAAGTGACTGCTTCCTAAGTCACCTGAAAGCCAGAAAAGGATAAGCAGACTCTCCCCAGAGGTGGAGGAGGAAATGTGTGGTGGGCCTAGGTGAAACGGGAAGTCTGTGCTGGAAGGGACAGGATTCTGCCACGGAACAAGGGGATCCCATGGCGTGTCTCCTGCTGCAGCTGTGCACCTCCTGGAGCCGGCCCGTATAGAGCAGGGAGCAGCTCTTGCTGAAGGCAGGTTTTCTGATGAGCGATCCCTGGCATGAGACAGCCAGCGCCTCCCCGGCACTGTGAGCAAGGCTGTGAGCTAGGGCTTTACAATGTCTCCAAACACTCCTAGACAGCCGCTCATAGACCCTACTGTTATCACCACCTCACAGGTGAGGATACTGAGGCTTAATATAAGTAGTGTAACTTGCCTGTCATTTTACTGTCTGTAATACTGAGCAAAGTCAAGAATCAAACTCAGGTCTCTCAACAAAGCCCATGCCCTTACCCTTGCCTTCAGGCCAGAGTTCTGGTCTGGATATTCATTTCTTAGAGCTGCCATTTAAAAAATACCACAATCTTGGTGGCTTAAAACAGCAGAGATGGAATCTCTCACAGTTCTAGAGACTAGAAGTGCAAAGGCAAGGTGTTGGTAGAGTTGGTTCCTTCTGATGGGGAACCTATTCCAGCACTCTCTCCTCGCTTCTAGCGGTTGTTGGAAACTCGTGGTGTTCCTTGGCTTGCAGACACCCGACTCCAACTTCTGCCTTGATTGTCAAATGGTATTCTTCCCTGTGTGTCTTTGTATCCAAATTTCCTCTTTTTGTAAGAATGCCAGGCAATGGATTAGAGCCCACTTGATTTCAGCATGGTCTCATGGGAACTTGATTACATCTGTGAAAACCCTATTATTTCCAAATAATGTCACTTTCATGAGTACTGGAGTTAAACCTGCCACATATCTTTATGGGAGGCATGATTTGGCCTGTGATACACAGCAAGGAGACTAGGGGCAGAGAATGTCCTCAGCATTTTGCTTTGAGTTGCAGAGGCAGAGGGAGTAGGGTGGAGAGAGGTATGAGACCAGTCGTGGGGATCATAGCAAAGAGTGCTGGGGACTGCTTTCAGGGCTGGAGGTGAGAGACACTCTGGGGAGGGAAGTGGAGGACCCCAAGGCGTGGTGAGGATGGACATGGACATCTCCAGGAGATGTGGCCCTTCAGGTCTGTATCTTTGGTACTTTGTTCTTGATCATTTGTAAGCCAAGACGGTGGGTTATGTGACCCTCTTATGATCCACAGGAGGTCGAGTGGGATCTGGAATTGTGCTCAGAGCTTAGCACTTAGGGAGGACTTTCTCTGGAAGTATCCCATAGGACAGAGAGATTTGAATCTTGGACAAAGCCTTCTCCTGCTGCCATCCTTCTACCTGCCACCAGAAAAACTGGGAGGAGTGACCACAGAAGTGTGCGATTTTCCTGTGTGGAGGGAACCGACTGTGTTGCACACTGGGTTTTTCTTTTGTTTATTTGACCACTTTATCCTGGCTGCCAAAGACTTGCTATATACGGGACCCAATTTTCAGGGGGCTGCTCATCACTTTTGGAATGATGGAGTCTTGGAAGACAACCTGTGGTCATGAATCCTAGATCTCTCGGCAGGCAGGGGAATGCCAGGGTGACCAGGTTGGGGTGTGGGAATGTTCCCATGCCAGAAGGCGTGTCTGCCAGCAGCAGGCTGGGAGCTGCCGCCTCTGCCAGTGTCCCAGTGTCATGAGGTTCAGCCAGAGGCTAAGCTAGCCTGTCTGTAGCATGTGTGACTCTGGAATGCCGTAGCCTCAGGAGCAATTCCACTGTCAGAGCGGAGCACTGGGGAGAGCCGACAGGCATCCATGCACGTCCGTCCTACCTTCTGCTCTCATGGGGGTGGGCAGCCTGCCCGTCCTGCTTCTAAGCATCTGTTATTTTGGGTCTGATTACAGACTCTCGAAGCTTTGTTCTTAGACCCCCACTGTGGCTTTGAACAGGCCGGGTGTGTTGTGGTTTGTCGGGAGGTCTTCTTGGAGCAGCTGCTGCCAAAGGTGATGGGTGGGCCCAGGCCACCCCCGGGCAGAGGTTCCCCCAGATGAGGGCTCCTTCCCTGTCGTGCCAGGGCACTAACTTGTTCTTGATGAAACCTCCTCGGGCTGTTCACCACCAGCCCCAGGGACACCGTCTCCTCCTCACTGCACAGAGGGGTGAGTCTCTAGTCTCTTGTCTGCTACAGAAAAACCTTGAAAAGGCCAAGAGTCAAAACTGGCTCTCATTCTCCAAATGGAGATGGTTGTATTGGGAGCTCTGATATGGAGCTGGCCCTAAAATATCGACAAGGGCTTGCTGAATAACTTACTATTCCTGCAGAAATATGGGGGGAGATAAATGGATACAATAGAAGGAAAATGCCTGTTTCTACAATGAATTTACAACCCAATTTGTTAATTTTATATTTACTCACTTATGGCTTATGAGTGCCTACGTAACCAATGGGGTCATTCACTGACATTTATTCTTTTCTTCTGAAATCATTTGTCATTGTTTGTGGAGAGGATTACTCCCTGCTTCTCTGGTCATTTCCCTCCTCTGCCTTGCTGGCACAACAGGTGTGTCCTGGGTGACAGGATTGCTGTGGGGCCCAAAACACTCATGGTGGTTGTAATCGCAATCTGGGCTCAGTGCCCTGAAGGAACAATAGAGACCGGGTAACAGGAGGGACTTTCTTTACCAGCAGGAAGGCGGATAAGTGGAAGCTCACCCCAGGCAGAAGGGATGGCCCCCACCCACAAAGACTCTGAGACAAAACATCACCTGAGGAGGGCCATGCATTTTCCACTCAGCTACAGATTTCTACTGCTTATTTTCAAGCAATGATGTAGGTAGCTTGGTACTGGAGAGGTGGCCATGATGGTGGGGAGCTCAGCGACATTGGGAGGGCTGGAGGTGCTTTGCCTGAATTTTAATCTGAGGTGGGGGGAATCCACTGTAGGGTTTTTACAGGGCTGCGACAGGCTCTGATCTCCATTTTTGAAGATCATGCCGACGTACTATATGATTCTATTTATATAAAGTACAAAACAGGCAAACTCATCTTTGCTGTTAGAATCAAAAGACGGGCTCCCCTGGAGGTGGAGGTGTGTGGTGACTGAGAGGGGCTCTAGGGGTTTCTGGGAAGCTGATGATCTCCCTCGAGTGTACCTAGCTTGTGAAATGTTTCAAGCTGTACTCTTATGATGTATGCATTTTTAAAAGATGAGTGTTATATGTCAGTAAAGTTCTTGAAAGATTACTCTGGCTGTTGGTTAAAGAATAGATCAGAAGAAAAGAGTGGGTGTAGGAAACAGGTAGGAAGTCATGATAGTGGGCCAGGTGAGAGCTTACTGGGACCTGGACTGGAGGTGACCAAGCAGGTGGAGCGTGCAGAGTGGACTTGGGACTTGGTTTGGAGTTGGAAGAAGCAGGGCAAGAACTGGAATGGGGCGGAGACAATGGTTGGGGGCATGGATTTGAGGAACTGAGGGGAAATCAGAGTTGAAATGTGTAGGATGAAGTTTGATATGAGGCCTAGCAGACTTCAGTGTGAAGCCCAGGATCCCCACAGGGTGCATGAGCAGGGCGCCCATGGGAGGCATGTGGGAAGATGGGCACAGGACTAACAACACAACCCAGACACCATCAACATCAGGTGGGGAGAAGGAAGAAGGCTGCCACAAGGATTTCAAAGAAGGAACAGTCAGAGAGAGAGAGAGCTAGAACACAGGGACAGCAAGTGACATCACAAATGGCAAGGGGAACCCTGCAGAAGATAGGTAAAGCCATTGTTGGAGGGCCCACTGGACATGGCACTTAGATAACTGGCAGTCTTGGTAAAAACAATTCAGTTGCACCTTCCCGCTCACCCCAGGCAGCATGGTGGAGCAAGGTGATGGATTTGGCATCAGTAGCCTGCTACTATTTGCCAACTCTGCCCTGAGCCTCAGTGTCCTCATCTGTAAACAAAAGGGATCACATGGACCTCTTAGGGCTGATATGAGGATTAACTTTATTCAGCAAATATTTATTAAACATTTATTATATCCTAGATAGTCAGACACAGAAACTACAGAGTGACCAAGAGTGACAAGTGGGGAGACAGAAATAAGTAAATCAATGAGTTGATGTGAAGGAAATAAACGCCCCCCATGCTTCCCTGCAGCCATCACCCAACCTTCTTGGACTGTGGGGTCACTCCTTTCCTGACCAGATTCCTTGGGGTCAGCTTCTAACATCCTAGCTCTTCTGATACCACATCCCCAAACCCCACTTTCTCACTCTGAAAAACTAGCTTCTCTTTCCTTGAAGGCAGGAAGAGAAGGGCTTAATCTTCAAACTCTTCCAGGATGCAAGAAAAAATATTGACATCCCATCCTATTATCAGAACACAGTAGGAAGAATATAAAATAGTGAAGTTTCCATATTGATGTTTGAATAATGTCTAATAGGTCTGAATGTCCTATTCCTGCCATAAATGGATGCAAGGCAGGTTCTTTTCAACCTAACAAATTACTGCCAACTTTCCAGAAAGACAAGATGGCACTTGATGAAAATGTTTCTGGCTTAAAAAAAAAATCAATTGGAAAATTTCTAAAGAAGAAATTGGACACATATTTACATAAATATCCGTGATAATTATGTTTTGAAGTGTTTCTTTTTCTGGGAAACCAGGCTTCCAGCTGACCTGGAAAATTCATCTTGTCTCACATGCTTGTTTCCTCTCTTCCAGAATTTTTTTTCAATCTATGGTATCTAAAGCCCAGACCCCTGGCCCCCTGCCGTGGGGCAATCTTTCACTTGTGAGCTTCCCTTTCACCTTCTTTCACAGACCTCACCACTCCAGCTATCCACATGCTCCATTCCTACTACTGAGCTTTGAATAGGGCACCATTAGGAAAGAAACACAACACAAAACAACTGAAGCAGGATATTTCCCTTACCCCTTCGCGGGCGGGAACTGGAGTGCATAGGCGCTGGACCTAGCTGGTCGCTTCGGCACTGGCAAGGATGAACTCCATTCACTCAAGTCCACTGTGTTCCACTCCTTGTGGATGGGGAGCACAGGTCAGCAGGTGCAACAGCTGGGGCTAGCGTTTTTGGGCTCCAGCAGGAGCAAAACTCCTTGTGGGCCCCATGGCAGCACCTGGAGGTGGGGTGCCCATGACCCCTGAAGCCCCAGAAGGAATATTACAGTGCCCTTTTAGCCTGTCCACGGATGGCTTAAGTATTAACAGCTTAGTGGAGGGTCAGTGTGACAGCCTTTTGCACCCACACTCGTGACACCCAAATTCTTGTCTAGTGTCCAAGAGGAATAAGGTGGCACGAACGAATTGAAGATGGTAAATGCGGGGGATTTAACAGCCAATGAAAGTGGCTCAGCTGGAAGGGAAGCTGAAAAGGGAGCAGGAAGGTAATCTTCCCTGGAGTCCAGCTGTCCCTGGACGGACACCTCTCCGAAGGTACATTGTCAGACTGTCCCTCTGAAGTCAAGAGGCTTCTCTCTAACATCCAACCATAGTCTCTGATGTCCTGCTGTTTCTCCTCCCTCTGCTGGCAGAGCCTGGGGTTTTTATGGGCTCAGGATGGGGGTGCAGGGCGGGCCATGGGTGGTTGTGGAAAAGGCAACATTCAAGTCGGAAAACAGGAATGTAAGTTCTCACTTTGGGCCACAGTTCCAGGCTTGAGGGTGGGGCCCTCGCCAGGGACCTGCCCTCTTCTGCCTGCATGGAATTTTTCTGCCTCCTGTCCCTATCACAACCACAATACAAAGCTTTTTAGGATGACTGGTGTTATTAGGAGCTAAGAAGTTTGTCTACCTCCCTTTCTTGTGCTCTATCTTCCTTCAAACAAGGCCGCTGCAGTAGAAATCTGTTTCTTTTTCAGATTGTCTTGACCTTTGTCCTTTCAAGGGCCCCCAGGAGTCTCTCTTATCAAAGGCTTTTTTAAGCTCATAATAACACAAGGTGCAAAAATACAAAATAACAACAAAACACTACAAAATTATGCAGATTGGCATTTCCAGTGTCCATTTAAATTGTATCTTATATGATGACCTTCAAGTGAGATTTTTGTTGAAGTTGAGTGTGCTAACCTAAAAAACTGGTCAAGAGATCCTGGTCAGGTCCAATTCAGTCAAGACTTTGTTCAGAGAGTTCCCTTAACCAGAGTCCCCCAGGCAGTGTTAAAGGTGGAAAGAGAATCCACCTTACAGTTTGCTTCTCTGTGCCTGTTGTGGTTTCCCGTGGCCTCCACTGAGGACAGATGTGCCAGTCCTCCCAGAGGCTGTTCTCATTAGGCCTCAGAGGGTGCCTTTGCTCAGTCATATTGGGGAACTCTGCCAAACAGTAAGGTCAACTTTGTGGGCAGTAAAGGCTGGTAAGGGGACTCAGGAGAGAAGAAAGGAAAAGAGTTACACTGAGCAGATCTGTTGGAGGTCTGGCTCCTCCAGCCCCCTGCAGCCTCCCCTCCCAGGCAGGGTCTCAGGCCCAGCTCCACAGCCTGGCTACTCCCCTCTTAAGGAACAAGGAAGCTGCGATGGAAATCTATGTGTTTCTTCCTAGATTGTTCTGATTTTTATATCTCCAATGACCCGCAGGACCATGTCTTAGCAAAGGCTTTTTCTAATTCATAATAAAATGAATAATACTAAAGATACCTTTTGTCATTGCTATGAGGAATATCACCAACTTTGACCCCAGGCTGACTATTTTAAATCTCTGAACTTTATCTTGTGCAGGCATTCTTCCTGCGTGGGAAAATACTGGATTTCCTGAATCACTTCTTGAAAGAGTCATTCTCCTTTGGGGCATTGGGCCATGGTTTGGATTCACAGCCACACCCTGCAGAAGGGACAGGAGGGGTGAGCAGGCCGACCGCTGATGGAGGGCTTTTATTCTAGAATGCATTGGACTTGTGCTTTGCTTCCTTCATTTTAGGGGCTGGGGGCAGGGAGAAGGATCCTACTCCCTGCTTCAGCTCTGAGGGTCTTTCAGATGCACTTCCGAGAAGCCAACCTAGAAGCCCTTCCCACCTTCAGATGCCTGCAGTTTTTTGTTTGTTTGTTTGTTTGTTTTTGAGGTGGAGTCTTGCTCTGTCACCCAGGAGTGCATTGGTGCAGTGCAGTGGTGCGATCTCGGCTCACTGCAGCCTCTGCCTCCCAGGTTCAGGCGATTCTCATGCCTCAGCTTCCTGAGTAGCTGGTATTACAGGCCCTTGCCACCACACCTGGCTAATTTTTGTATTTTTAGTGGAGATGGGGTTTTACCATGTTGACGAGGCTGTTCTCGAATTCCTGACCTCAGATGATCTGCCCACTGCAGCCTCTCAAAGTGTTGGGATTATAGGCGTGAGCCACTATGCTTGGCCAGATGCCTGCATGTCTGATGACACTGGGAAGTAGCCAGGAGTCACCCTTCTGAGTTCACTTCTTTATCTTTATTGCATTAGGGCCTCTTGAGCCCCAAGCCTCACCTCCCAGGTGAGGAGAACTGCCAGCCAGGACCAAGAATGAGTTGTGTGAATGGAGACAGTGCAATGGAGCAGTGGAGATGGGCATACACCCAGAGCCAGCACCACCCTCAGACCACCTGCCATCTGTTGGAGACACACCAGCCATTTTGGAAGACTTAGTAAAATAAAGGTGTTATCAAGACTCATGAGTGTAGTGGGAGGAGAGGAAGGATTTGGTATATTTTTTGGTTTGATAGCCTAGTCTACTGACAAGCACATATTTCTTGAAGCCTTTCTCTTTCCCATTGAAAAACTGGGGACAAAATGATTTGTCTGCTAGGTTTAGCACCAGAAATAGATTGGTTTATGATTCAAGATGGCCGACTGAACACATTTGTCTCCCCTCTTCCCTGACACCTTTATTATAGTGAAACTACTGAAGAAAAAGGAGAAAAATCAATGACAAAAAACTGAAGAAGGAGAGAGACTATGAATTGATGAAAGATTTCAATAATTTTAGTAGGGTGGACAGTGGTTGGGAAGTGTTGATGGATGAAATAGAATGGAGGAAGACAGGTGGTCAACTGCGTGCACGGGGCCTGCAGAAGTAGGGAGCCCGCAGGCTTGGCACAGCCCAGAGAGGCAACAGATTTAGAATTGGCGAATGTGGCAGAAGGAGAAGTGGGATTAAGGGATTAAGATAGAACAGCGCTTTACCCCACAGAAAACACAAGCAACCTTCTCTTCTAGAATTAACGGAACTATCAGACACTGTAAAGGTTTGTGCCCAGGAGGGAAGCCCTTGCTCCTCTGGCTCCCAGTTTGCCTCCCACAAAGTGATCTGATAATAAAGATACTGATAGAACTATTAAAAGTTGGGAGGAGTAGGGAGAAGGGAGCATTGCAAGTATAAGTGTGCTAAATCCTCTTCTATAGTAACAGGCACCATAAAATGGTAAGTCAAGAAACTGCAGAACAAGTGTATTATTTTGAGATGTGTGGATGTCATCAACAGAGAAACTAAAAACTAAAAGCAGAGATGGTTGTTCCCAACCTGCAGTACTGGTGGTGGGCTGGCCTGAGTGCAGAGCGGGGCTTTGTCATTCTAAGCTCTTCCACACTACTTGATATTTTAAACATATGCACGTGTTACACTGATTTAAAAAAAATAAAATGTGGAAAGAAATGTAAATTGATTTTAATTCCATAGGTGGGTTCCAGTTAACTGTGGAATGGGAGGACTGGATGCCTGTCCACTGTTGCTCAAATCCAGGGGGGCTGTCAGTGTGGTTGTACAGTTATGCTTCTTCCCAAGAGAGGTGTCAGTCTCAGAGGGGTGTTACCACTGGAGGGTCTTGACTATGAGTTGTCCGGGTCCTTGGCATTTTGAACAAAGAATTGACCAAAATGCAGAAACAAAGTACCGAAGGAATGAAATGCAGGCGTGAAGCAGTGAAAGCAGGAATTTATTAAAGCAAGAAAGAACTCCGCAGGGTGGGAGTGGGCCCTAGCAAGTAGGTCAAAGGCCCAGTTACAAAGTTTTCTGGGCTTTAAGTACCCATTTGAGGTTCTTTCCTTTGTCTGGATGAAGAATTTGGCCTGTGACTAATTAAAGGCTGAGGTGAATTGGCATCTTATGTAGATAAAGGGAAGGTCCCTGCTGGGCCTGTTGGCCAATCCAAGGCACTCTCCTTTTCCATCTGAGTTGTGGTGGAAGTGGGAGCGCCACAAGGAGAGTAGCCTTTGATCCTTTGTTACTCAGAGTAGGGAGATGGGGTTTTCCCTTTTGCTTTAGCTTTAGGAAGTTTGTGTTAATTGGCATTAGACTCCCTGCCCCCAGACCTTGGTGGTTTTTTTTTTTTTTTGAGGAAGTTAGCACAAACTAGCCTTAAGTTCCTTGTCTCCAGACTCTGTTCTCCTGTCTCAGGTGTTCCCACCCGTCTGGTATGCTGTCAGCTCGGCCTAGACAGCAGAGGAGCAGAATGTCCCCTGAGGCCAAATTCACTTTCAGAGGTTGGGAGGGACTAAAGCCAGCAGCACCTGGATGCCCCTCCCTCTTTCAGAGAACTGCAGCATGGCCCTCAGCACCCCGAACTCTCTCTCCCTGCATCCTGTTGTCAATGAAAAGAGTCAAACTCTGGCTCCAAATACATCGCTTCAAATACTTTACAAATGTGAGTGACCATGGCCTGTGACACAGCCCTCAGTAAGTCCCGAGAACGTGTGCCCAAGGTGGTCGGGGTGCAGCTTGGTTTTGTACGTTTTAGGGAGACATGAGACTTCGATCAAATACATTCAAGAAATACATTGGTTTGGTCCAGAAAGGCGGCACAACTTGCAGTGGGGGCTTCCAGCCTATAGTTAGATTCAAAAATTTTCTGATTGACAACTGGTTGAGTTTACCTAAAGACCTGAGACCAATAGAAAGGAAAGTCTGGGTAAAGTTAAGATAAAGGATTATGGAGACCCAAGTTCTTATTTGCAGAGGAAGCCTTCAAGTAGTAGGCTTCAGAGGGAATAGGTTGTAAAATGTTTCTTACCAGGCTTAAAGACTGTGTCAATGTCAATGCTGAAGAGAGAGATATAATGAGGCATGTCACGTCACCTCATTATACTCTCACTTCCCATCATGGCCTGAAACAGTCTCTCAGGTTAAGAGTGTCCTGGCCAGGAGGAAGTCCATTCAGATGGTTGGGGTGGTGAGGGGGAATACTTAGAATTTTCTTTTTGGTTTATACCTGGTGGGGGTGAGAATAAGGTTTTTCTGTGCTGTTCTTTTCTTCTCCCTTTTCCTTCCTCCTTTCTTCCTTCCTTGGAAGAATTGTTTCATTCAGATTGCCCTGTCAGAGTCCTGTTTGAGAAAGCAGATAGCTGCCATTTAGGGACAGAAGCAGTTGTTTCAAACTGGGAGGTCACCGGCTGTGTATCTCAGTCCAGCCCTGTCTCCTGCCCTGAATGGTTTTCCTCCAACTCCTGGACTCTTTCAGTACATGGAATCACCTCAGAGAAGTCGCATCCTAGTGGATATCGATGAAAAGGGTCAAACTCTGTAAGATATTTGAAGAGATTTATTCTTCAAATATCTTCAAATATGAGTGACCACGGCCCGTGACACAGTCCTCAGGAGGTCCTGAGAACATGTTCCCAAGGTGGTTGAGATGCAGCTTGGTTTTATACATTTTAGGAAGACATGAGACTTCAATCAAATACATTTAAGAAATACATTGGTTTGGTCCAGAAAGGCAGGACAACTCGAGGTGGTGGTGGGTGGGGCGGGGGAAGCTTTCCAGTTTATAGGTAGATTTAAAATTTTCTGATTGACATTGGTTGAGTTTATCTAAAGACGTGGGAACAATAGAAAGGAAATGTCTGGGTTGCGATAAGAGGTTGTGGAAACTAGAGTTTTATCAGCCAGATGAAGCCTCCAGGTAGCCAGCTGGCTTCAGAGAGAATAGATTCTACATGTTTCTTGTCAGACTTCAGGTCTGTGTTGATGTTAATGCCAGAGAGGTATAATGAGGCCTGTCTGACCCCCACATCCTGTTGAGACCTGAACCAGTCTTTCAGGTTAAATTTTAAGAGTACTCTGGCTGAGGAGGAAGTCCATTCACAATGGAGATGGGTGGGGGTTTACATGGACATGAGACATCATTTGAATTTTCTAGTTTTCCTTCCCTGGGGTTTGTGTGGAAAACATCGGAGTGGGTTGACAGCACAGTCAGTCATTAAATAGGTAATAACCCTATGGGGATCACACTTCAGACCTTCCGCGGGTGTTGCTATAACCACGGTTAGATGCCACTGTGACCTAAAAATGGTTAGATCATAGTTCCGATGTTTAGTTTGGAAAAGAGAGGCATGAACATGTAGATCAAAAAAGCCATGTCTAGACTGTCCTTTGATGCTTTCTCCTTCCTCCTGAGCTATGGGGGCCTCCCTCCTTGTCCTGTGGCTTATCTGCCATGGTCATCTCACTTACATCACTGAAGCGTGGCTTGGGCCAAGTCCCGCACACCCCCAACTTTACCTTGCATCTCAGTAGCTTTTTAGCCTTTCTTAGCTCTTTGACACAGGTGGTAAAAAGTTCTCTCTTTATTAAAGATCTTCATGGCCACTCCAGTTTCTGCGCTTCCTTCCTCTTTATTTTTGTTAGGATCGGAGAATGAATGAGGCTGTCGTGAGTATGGCCGTGACAGTTAGAAGCCTGAGTGCCTCCTGCCCTCCCTGCCCTGCAAGAATGTTGCTCGTCCTCCGTGGGGTTTCTCTGCCAGCTTCCTTCTATAAGATGTGTCTCAAGTGATGTGTTTACCTTAACACACACACAGAGCCCTTGTCAACCTAGATGTTTAGGTTAGCACACACACACAAACCTAGATATTTACCTGGGTTTTGAACCTGTCAAAGTAGGCCTCTTGAATAAACAAAGGTATTCCAATGACATTGCCAATGCTCATAATTAAAAAAAAAAAAAACAAAAAAAAAACTGTCGAATTTCCTTCAAAGTCCCAGAACATTATTTTGAATACCTCATGGTTGCAAATCTTTTTTCAAATGAATTTCTTCTTTAGCCAACTTGATTGAGGTATCTAGTTTACATATAATAAAATGCACACACTTTAAATGTTTGTTGAGTTTTGACAAATGTATAAACCTGTATAAATACCACCAGAAAATTAAAATGTAGAATGTTTCCATCACAGTGGAAAGTCCCTTCATACATGACTGCAAATCTTATTTTAGTTTGGGTTTAGCCAAGTGAGTAAGTAGGGCAGCTGAACTGACAAATGCTGTTTTGTGCCTTGTAAATTGTGTGGCTTGTAGACTGATCAAAAGCAGCACCAAAGGAGCAATGTATAAATGATTGAAGACAGACCATGGGAACAAATCTGCAGCCTCCCAGAATGGCTACTGTGGTGGATGTATATTCTGGAGCTTGGGCTTATCACTTAGAGTGCTTCACAGACATATTGTTCATTTGACAACAATTGAGCTCCAGTTACGAACTGGGCATCATTTCATGCACTGTGGATTTGTTCTAAAAAACACACATTGTATTTCCACCATGAAGTCTCTATTCTGGTGGGAGAAAATGTCAATAAATGAGAAATAAAATGCATGATGTAATTTGGGGAAGCAATACCTGCCGAGTAAAGAAAAAAGGTGGAGTGAGGAGATAGAAAATGATGGTATATACCATTTTAAAGAAGATGACGCAGCCCATGTAATCCATCTTTATTTTCTTTTCCTTTTGTGAAGAAATTGCCAGACTCAAATTCTACCAAAGGTGTTTTCTAAAAGGCACATGTTATCTTTCCATAAAGTGTATTCTGGAGAGTGCTAGCACCTATTATAAAGTAGTGGTGATGTGTGTGTGTGGATGGGGAGTTACATAGTTAAAGGTGCATGGAAAACTTGGCTTAAACAACATTAACTAGGTCTTTACTATGGAACTCAGAACCTTTAATATGCTAATGTGATTGCACATATTCATGAGGGAGGACTGTAGCATGTTATGTTTTCCAATTTTTTTTCTCCAGGGAGTTGTTTTGGCCTAGAGCATCTTAAGCAAGTGATGTTCTGTGTAACATATTGTGAGAAATTCTATTCTAGAGTTCTCAGACTATAGGAGAACTGAAAGCAACCGGGAAGTTAAATTACTCGGAGGGCAAGAAGAGGGAGTGGAGGAAGCCTCAAAGTACTGAATATCCCTCCAGGATGTGGAGCACTCACCAGGCAGGGTGTGTGCCGGGCAGGTGACAGGGGCCTGCAACATTCTGTGGTGCAAGCCTCGCAACTCAGGTGTTACCATAATTTCCGTTTGCTAATAGGAAAACCTGCTGCTCAAGGAGACCCAGTTGGTAGCCAAAGGTCACACTGTGGCTTACAAAGTCAAGACCTGAACCTAGACCTGTTTGACTCCAAAACTCAAATAATCAAAAACTGTAAAACTTTATTGCCTAAATAATGGGGAAGGGTAGGTTGCAACCCAACTAGCAAACCTTTTCCTACTCCCACCAATGCATCTCCATATACTCTTGAACCCGTGTCCTCCTCGAGGGATAAACTTTTGTTTTATCTGCACGGTGTCGAGTGTTCCTTGCTGTGTCTCATGCTGGCCATGTAGGAGGTATATGGTAAGTCTGAGCAGCCAAGGTCATGCTCCCATCACATAAGCTCAGTATATGGGGCCAGATGGTTGTGACCCTGAGTGACCCTGATAGAATCATCCATCAACTTACTTCCCTTTTCCCTGCCTTTTCTCCCTGCCCTTTTCTACCTTGCAGCCATCAGTCTGATCCCTCTCCATATCCACTGGAACTGAGGGGCCCAGATATATACAAACACCTCTGCCAGGGACCCCATGAGGCACCCAGACCTGACAGGGCTTGCAGGGGTCAACAGCTGGTGGCCAGATTGGCTCTGTGAGGGGGTGGGGGATGTGGAAAGGAGCCAGCTCTGGCTGGAGTCTTTCACCCCGTAGCTGGGGGGAGAAAGTGGGGGAGTTTCTGTACTTAGAGGCATATGTTTCAGGAAAAGATCTGAGACAAATTTCCTCTCCCACCATCCCTATCTTCCCCTCATGAGACAGCTGGGGAAGTTGGTGGTGATTAGTCACTCCTGTTAATTCATTACTAATTTGGATGGGGGAGACTGGTCTTTTCTAAGCCTCATGATCAGAAACTCAAGTGCTCCAAAACTGAACTCATGGTCCTTGATCCCTTGATCTGCTTATACGCTCCTCCTTCTGGACACTGCCCCCATCCCCCCGCCCCCGTTTCCATGCATGCGTGGCTTTGCCCTCTTCCTGGCCCTGAGGCTGGAAACATAGCCCCTTCTCTTCTTTCACGCTGAATCAGTGACAGCCGTGTCAACTCAGCCTTTGCAAGAGCCTCTAATTTGGTGCCTCTCCACAGCCCACTACCCCAGTCAGCCCTCGTCTCTCCCACAGTTGTTATGACAGCCCTCACTCCTCTGCTAGATGCTACTCTTGCCACCAGCCATGTGCCAAGCCTTCAGATGCTTCTGTACAGGAGTTAGCACAGGGTGCTGGGATTTTTAGAAGCCACCTTGAACTAGACACACAACTGAGCCCCATGCTGGGCCCCACGCTGCTCCTGAAGGGCAGGGGAAGTTATTCAGTCAAAGAAGGGGAAGATTGTGAGCAAAGGCACTGACACAGTGCCTCTGGGGAACTCCGAGAGTGTGACCTTGATGTGTTTGAAGGGCAAGGTGGCAGCAGGTGCTACAGCTGTCTAGTGCTGCATACCAGAACGATCCAAAACTTAGTGCTTAAAACAATGGCCACATTTAGGTTGCTGACAAATCTGACAAATCTGCAATCTGTACAGGGCTCTTTGGGGATAGCTCATTTCTGCTTTGCTTGGCATCGAGGGCTGGGGCTGGAATCATCTGAAGGCTGGCACAGTAACATGTCTGGCGGTTGACACTGGCTGAAGACCAAAATCTGAACCGGAGTTATCAGTGAAACATTAAGATGTGGCCTCACCATGAGCAAGGAAGACTGGGCTTCCCTACAGTGTAATGTCAGGGTACTCAGGGTCCCAGGGGAGAAAGAGCCAGCCAGATTCTTTGTCCACTTTTAGGACCAGCCTCGGAAGTCACATAGCATCACTTCTCTTCATTAGAAGCAAGGGGCTAAGATTGGCCCATATTCAGAGGGAGAGAACACAGACCCCACCCCTCGAGGGAGTGTCACTGTAAGAGGTGTATGTGGATGGCAGAGATTGGTATGGCCATCTTGGCAAAATACGATCAGTCTCAGCAGAAAATATGGAGGCAGGCTGGGTCCAGGACTGTAGCATCTTGGCTATCACTCCTAGAGTGTTGGTTTTTACCTTACAGAAAGTGGGGCGCCAGTGAGAGAGACTAATTCAGGCGTGACCTGCTAAAGTTTGTGCTGGAGAAAGCTCCCTCTGGGGTGGTGTGGTGGAAGATTTGAGAGGGGTAGGCAGGGGACCTGTGAGAGGCTGTTGCGGTGATCTGAGGAGGGATGGTGAGGGCTTGAGTCAAGGCTTACACCTGGAGAAGAGGCAGGGCTCCAACGTGGGAGACACCAAGAAGAGACCACGGGGCTCAGGGAGGGGGCAAACGCCAGAGGGTGAGGAGGAGGGACATCAAGAAGGAGTATTGGTTTCTGGCTTGGGAAACTGAGTGAAGGTGATGGGGAATGTAGGAAAAAGGGGAGCAGTTTATGGGGGAAGATGATGAGTCCTATTTGGGAAATGATTGGTTTGAGGGACCTACAAGTGTCCAGGCAGATACATCCATACATCCAGCAGACAGTGGGGTGGACCTGCATGTAAAACTCTGGGGAAAGTTCTGGGTGAAGACCTGAGACTGGAGGCCATCATCCTATGGCAAATGGGATTGCCTATGAGCGGGTGCAGAATAGATTGTGTCCAGAGAAGGGGTCTAGAGGCAGGCTTTGGGGGCATTACTCTTTAGGGAGTGGTTAGAGGAGGAGGATCTGGCAAGGCATCTGAAGTCAAATTGTCTCTTTCCTAGGTCTGGCCTGGACCAGGGAACAATCTGGGTTCGAGTGAGCTTTGGTGCCCTGTTTCCATGGAAAATGACAGGATGTTGACAAATCCCATCCCTATCACTGTCACTGTCTTGTGCTGCTTTCCTATAACTTATAACCTATATTGTGGCTCTTGTCTTTCCTTCAACCTTATAGTGGCAATTCCTATGGATTAGGGAATTTCTATGATTGTTTTTCTTTTTTTTTTCTTTTTTTTTTGTTTGTTGTTTTTTTTTTTTGAGATGGAGTCTCGCTCTGTCACCCTTTTTTCTTTGAGACGGAGTCTCGCTGTGTCGCCCAGGATGGGGTGCAGTGGCACAATCTCAGCTCACTGCAACATCCACCTCCAGGATTCAAGAGATTCTCCTGCCTCAGCCTCCTGAGTAGCTGGGATTACAAGCATGTGCCACCACACCCAGTTAATTTTTGTATTTTTAGTAGTGATGGGGTTTCACCACGTTGGTCAGGCTGGTCTTGAACTCCTGACCTCATAATCTGCCCACTTCGGCCTCCCAAATTGCTGGGATTACAGGCGTGAGCCACCACGCCCGGCCTTGCTTTTCTTTTTCTAATCTTTCACATCTTACCCTTTACACAGATGGTCAGAGCCAGAAAAAGTCCTCTAGCCCACTGCCTGGAAACCATGTTGCCCCCCAGACTCTGCTGGTAGAAGTTTCCCAAATAACGCATTTGTGGCTTCACTCCTGGTGATTTTGATTCAGTAGGTCTGAGCTTGGGCCTAGCCTCTGTATTTCAAAGGCACTCCCACCTCCTCATCCGTGTGATTTTGAATCAAAGCTGAGTTATGAACCATTGACTTAGCCCAGTTACCTCACGGTTGGGAAAACCCAGGGCACAGAGGGGGGAAAAGCACACCCAACCCCAAATTGTTCCCTGGTCCAGGTCAGAGCTAGGAAAGAGGCAATTTGACCTCTGATGCCTCTCCAGATCCTCCTCCTCTGACCATTCCCTAAAGAATAATGCCCTCCAAACTCTGTCTCTAGACAGAGACAAGACCCTTTCTGGCTAAGTTTTCTCTGTTGAGTGAGAGGCAGATCCAGACCTGGTCCACACTAAGCATCAGGTGACTAGCACAACAGCTGAGAACCTGGGGGAGCCCAGAGCTCAGCCTGCAGCCAAATGGGGACATCATGAAACCCTTCTCCTACCCTCCCTGATGTGTTATCTGTCCCCATCCACCATGGAACTCACATTTACTCAGTACCCCGGGACCAGGTATGAGGCCAGGCGAGATATGGAGATAAATGGCCTCGGTCCCTTCCTTGGGGCCTTGATCATCCATTGAGCAGGCAGCAAGCACAATCAGTCACAGACATTCCTGATGAGAGGCCAAGATAGTCCTGATAAGAGATGATGACGTGGACGGGGACATTCATTCAAACCAGGTGCTTTGGGGATTGCGTTATGGTGCCTTACTGGAGGCATTAGAGGTGGGCCTTGGAGGACAGGTGTCGGGAATGGAAGACAAGTCAAGAGAGATGGATCCACATGACTCAGGCTTGTTCATCTCCCAGGAGCGGTCTGAATTGGGTGGGGAGTGGCCTTCAGCCCTCACAGGGCACAGCAGGAGGGCAAACGTGCAGCCTGGGGAGCACTGTGGTACTGTTGGGGAATAATCCAAGATGCTCAGCTGAGCAGTTAGGCCCTTCCCTTGGGGATGAGTCCCCAACCCTGTCATATCTTCAACACCCTGTGGTTTCACTGGGCCACATATCACAACAGTGATGAGAATGCAGTAATAACAGGAATCGCTAGCACTTTTGGAATGCTTCCTGCAGGGTGCAACACAATGTTGCAATGGTGACATTTCATCCTGGAGACCCTGGGAAGTGAGTGCTTCTAGATAACAGGCGAGGAAACAGAGGTCAGCCTGCTGGGGCCCCTAACAGATAGCTGGGAGGGCACCAGGGCTTGTCGTCCAGAGACCTCATGTGCCCATCACTCTTCCCCCAGGTGTTTGTGCTCTGCCAAGGCCTCCTGCAGCTCTGCCAACTCCTGTACAGCGCCTACTTCAAGAGCAGCCTTACCACCATTGAGAAGCGCTTTGGGCTCTCCAGTTCTTCATCGGGTCTCATTTCCAGCCTGAATGAGGTAAGCAGGAGGTTCTGGTCCATCAGACCCCACTTGTGTACCACTCTGACCGCAGGATCCAGGAGAAGCAGAGGAACAGGGGACTGAGATGTGCACATAGGTGCAATATCTCTTTCTGCCGGGTAACAGCAAATGAAACAGCAAAGATCCAGTGGGTGCAGTAAGAGCAGCCAGATTTCCTGAGGCCTGACTTGTGCCAGGTACTGAGCTGAGAGCCTCCCATGCCCGACCTGGGGGCCTCTTCATGGCAGCCTTGCCAGCAGGTATTCTGTTCAGATAAGGATACTGAGGCTCAGGAGTACAAGTGGCTTGCTCCAGGTGTGCAGGGCTGTCTGCCCTCAAACTGTGCTTCTAACTGAGTTCTGTGCACTCTGCCAGCCTGTGGGGCCCCTGCTCCATATGTAGTCCAGGGAGGATAAGCTCCAGGCATTCAGGTGGGTCAGCAGCCCTGGGCCCAGGCGTCTCCTGTCTTATGAGGGCCACAAGAGCCAGAGCTCTTAATGGCCTTGACTCCCAGAGGAGATCAGAGCTCTATGGCCTCCTCGCATTTCCCGCCATCCCTCAGTGACTGCATATTAAAGTTAGAGGAAGACAGGGTGGGCTGAGAAGCCGGAGGAGGTAAGAGGTCAGAGGGCAGGGCCTGCCAGGAGCCACTGGAAGCTGGGGAGAGAGAGTGAGTGGAGGCAGCAGAACCCCTTCATCCTGTCTCCACAGCCTAGAGACAGGGCTCCTGGGCTGTCTTCCATCTTCTCCCCAGGGCCACTCTTCCTGGATGGAGGCAGGCAATGGTCCCTTCCCCAGAGCCGGTTGCTCCTCTGGAGCGTCATGAGGTCTTCCCTTGACTTAGTGAAATTCAAGTCGTTGCCGTCACTTAGAGCCTGCGCCTCTGTCCCGTGGCAGCTTCTGGCCGAAACAGAACTGTAAAAGAAGGCAGATATCTCCTCTCCCCAGCCTTCTCCTGCTGGAACAAGGCTTTCTCTTTTACCCCTCCCCGTTTCTTGATGGTTCACATAGCAGTGACCCCAGGACCACTTTCCTGTGCCAGTCCCTTCTACAATCCTAGCAGGGAGGTGCTCTTCACAGTCACGTTTCTCAGACAAGGAACCCTGCATCAGAAAGCCTGAGTACTCCACCCAGGTCAGCCCCGTCATGTGCGTGGTGCAGCCAGGGTCTGAGCCCAGGGCTGTCTGAGGGCTGCATGCTAAGGCCTCCTCTGTGAATCCCTGTCTTCTCTACCGCACCTCCAGTCTCTTGCTCACAAGCACTGCTCCAGCCAGTCTCAACCTCCACACACGTTGCTGGAATCTTCACTGGTGTCCCTCACTTCATGGCCCCCCGACCATGGGCTCTTTCCTCACACATATGACATGCATGCACATATACACGCACAGTCCTGCAGCCTGTCTAAGTCATCCCTGCTGGCCTGAGACCTCCTCCTCTGAGCTTCCAGGCCCATATGTGTGCCTTCCCTGCTTTCTGTGCCAGGTGTGTGTCTGTGTACCAGTCTGTGTGTGGGCCTGTGTCTCTGTCTGTCTGCTTGTATTGCTATCCTGAGCTTCCTAGTGATGCCTGGTGACTAGGTCTGCCTGACTGTGTGGTTGCCTCCTCCTCCAGGACAGCACCCTGGTGTCCCTGCCCTGCGTTCACACAGAATGACCCTCATCGATGTTGATCTGTGACTTTGGCAATGCCCCTGGCACATGTTGTCCTCACTCATGATGGACATCAGGAAAAACAAATGTCTGACATTTGCGTCACTACGGTGCTGTTCCGTGGCCCTGGCAGGCATCACTAATTACCCATGTCCCTTTCCTGCTGAGTTCATACACAGCCTCAGAATCCTTCTCAACACAGTATTCTGAGTCCTGCTACTAATCAGAGTCAGAGCTGGCATATGAGGCGAATATTCTCTTTCACCTCAGCCCAGGTGGTAGCCAAATCTGTGATCTCCCATGGTTAAATTTTCGTTAAATGTTGACCCTATGCTTGGAACAAAAATGTGGGCCCAGAAACAATTGGATTCCTCAGTGGGCTGGGAGTAGCTAGTTAGGACTTGTAGCAGGATCTGCTTAAGACAGGAGGTTGATTAGGCAATGAAAGAGTTTACTATTTTCCCAGGGATGGAGTTCAATCAAAAAATAAAAATAATTCACCCAGTAACACCTTTCCGAGTCTCAGATGAACTTTTCAAGAATCTGACTTCAGCTCATGCCTGTGGGCGTGATTTGAAGCAAATATCATCAGATAGTTCATTCCCCTGACCTTATAACCCTCTGTGTGTGTGTGTATCTGTGTCTGTGTATGTTTGAGTATTTATGTGCAACTCTGTATGTGTCTGCCTGTGTATAGTATATGTGTGAAGCCTAGGGGGATGTGAGAAGAGAGCCCGGCCTGGTGCAAGGGGAGGGTGAGGCTATCTGGGTCATGGAGTGTGCAGCGAACCTCCAGGAAGCATGAACCTGCAGTCTGCAGCTCCCAGTCTCAGAGAGCCTTCTGTGGGCCCAGGAGTTGATGTGAAGCCTTTGACGGGCTGGGCGTAGAAGGCCAGCAGCAGGAGGAGGAACTTAGTTAACAAGAGAAGACATGGAGCAACTTGGCTTGAAGCAGCAGCTTCTCTTGCCCACTATGAAAGGCCAGTGCTGAGCCCTAGAGGCTCCCTACCCTTCATGCCGCCCACCAGTGGCCCCTACTCCCCTTTGGTTTGAGACGTTGAAGGGCAGGGGCATGTCACAGTGGGCATTGTAATAGCTTTCAAAGAGTCTCACAGCAAGTCCATGGTAGTATTTCAGGGGCTGCTCCAGGGCTGAGGAGACTGAGGTCTTGAGGCCCTCTTCTCAGCCAGAACAGCTGCATTTGGGGGGTTTGTTTTATATTAGGGAAAAACAGTTTTTTCAAAGGGACTCTGTGGCTGAAGAAAAGTTTGAGAACAAGGTCTTAAGCCGGCATTAGCCATAACACCTGTGGAGGTTCAGCTTCCCACAGAGAAACAAGTGCAGGCCCCTAGAGAGTGTGGAAGAGCTTCTCCTCTGTCCCTCCTCCCTGAGAGCCCCTTTGGGGTCCTCCACCCACCCTCACCCAAGCCTTCCAAAGTCAGCCACAGTCAGCATAGCTGATATGATCTGGCATTTACAATCATTTTATGAAAAGCAATAGGGAAATAAGAAGGAAATAAACAAAATCTAGGAAGCAGAAGAATCGAACTCTCTTTCCAGGTGTGGGCTTCAGGATGTCCTAGATCCACCCTTGGCAGGGGCTGCCCCTCACACACCTTCACACCCCCTTTCTCTGTAGATCATAAACCATCTCACTCTTGGCCGTGCCGGACGGGTCTCCCGGGCAACTATGTCCTCCTCCCGAAAATGTCTACCATTTACTCATTCATTCATTTCTTCAACAATATTTAACGAGCACCAAGTATATATTAGGCACTGTTAGGTGCTGGGGAAACAGGAATGAACAGACAAAAATCTCTGCTCATATATCATTCTAAGGATAAATATAATATTTATGGAAATAAAACATACTGTCGATCAGGTTATGATGAGTGCAATGAAGACAGAGAAAGTCACGGATGGGAAAAGGTACACGGTGCCACAGTGGTGGGGATGTGGGTGTATTTTAAATGAAGAGGTCAGAGAAAGGCCTTCATGAGATGATTCAATCTGAGCAGAGGCCTGAATCTGGTTGATAAGAACTGAGTCCTAAGGACCTAAAGTCAGAAGGAGCAGCAATAACCAAAGGGGGCTGGGGGAATGCCTTTGTTCTTTGGTGTGGCCAAAGAACAGCTGGGGGCAGTGTGGCTGGATGGAGGGAGGGAGAGGAGCAGAAGAGCGCAGACCTGAGAGGTGACTGGGGACAGGCTGTGTAGGGCTCAGGAGGCTCTGGGACAGCCTTTGCCTTTTAACACTGGAGGGTTTGAGCTGAGGGAACATGGTCTGATACTTCAGCAGGACCCCTCTGGCTGCTGGGTGGAGAATGAACAGTAGCAGGACATGGATGGAGGCAGGGTCCCATTAGGAGGCTGCCACAGTAATTCAGACAGGATTGGAGGTTGAGGAGTCACTGGTTTCCAGGTGGCTATGGAAGGTCCTGCCAAGGGGATTTGCTGATGGATTACATATGAGTGTGAGAGAAGTCAAGATGATGTTCGAGTGTTTTGTGTGAGCCACTGGGAGGATGGAGGTGCCATTTACTGAGACAAGGAGGACGAGGACAGGGGACTGGAGTTTTAGAGGGAGGAAGAGGAGTGAGAGTTTAGATGAACTGAGACTATGGGACTTAGAAGCACACACAGAGCATAAATAGACATGGAACTGGACACTTAGGGGCAGAGCTCTGGGCCCAATGTTGAGAGTCCAGGCAGATAAAGAGGAATAAGCCAAGAAGACCAAGAAGGAGCAGACAGGAGAAGGGAAGCAGGAGAAGATGGTGTCATGGGAACTCTGAAGGAAGTGTTTCAGGAAAAAAGAAATGGTCAACTGAGTCAAATGGAACTGAGCATTGACCAGTACATTTGCCAATGAGGCCACTGGCGACCTTAGTGACAGCCATGTTCTGAGGCTCTAGCCTCTGTTTCCTGACACAGCAGCACCTGTTTCTCCAGCCAGGAGGAAACTGGGGTGTAACAAGACAGGGCTATGGCTGCAGATTTACAGAGCTCCTCCAGTCCAGGTGAACTGTGCTCTGAGGAGAGGACCATCTTTGGTGGAGACGTGGTCAGAAGGCCTGGCAACATCCCCTTACCATTGAAGACCTTATTCCCCACGCTGGAGCCTTCAGTTCCCTTTCCTGGTTCTGGTGGGGCTCAGAGAGCACATCTTCCAGGGAGCACCAGAAGCATGGAGTTACCCATATTTCCAGCTGGAAGGGCCTTGGGGTCCTCTAGTTCTTATCCTTCATTTCACAGAATTGAAAACAAACCAAGGCAGGGGAAGGGGCAGGATAGTAGCAGAGCTGCTTGGGCAGAAACCCTGTTCTCCAAGAGGTGACAGACAACTCTAGTTAAGCCTTGGTGTTTTAGAGTCAGGCAAGACTGGTTCAAGCCACTCCCTAACCTCATGATCATGGGCATGTTACTTAATATTCGGAGCCCCAGTTTTGTCAGGTAAAATGAGAATTGTTTCATGATTAAATGAGATAAGCATGTTGCTCGCTTGTTATTCTGGCCACCAAGCCAGGGTCCTTGGGTCCTTTCATCTGTACCTAATTAAACCTGGGATTTTGCACTAAACTTTAGGTACAAACTCTCAAGTTTAATTAGGGGACATGTTTTATTCCTAGGAGCCAGGCAGGATTGGAGGTTTCTTTGGCTTTTTCCCAAAAAGGTTTGATTCTAAGATGGTTAAAGTTTAGGTTTTGAGCTTTTCATAATCTTCAGATACTTCTTTTGGTCTGGTCTAGAAGATGGAGACCCAGAAGGGTTTCTGATAACAGAGGGAAAACCAAAATTGCTTATGCTTGCCCCTTGTGAAGCTCTCTGGGAAAAGCTGACATTGTAACTCTGCCTGGGCCCAGCTGACACTGGGCAGCCCCCTCCCTCTCCAGTTTTCCTGGATAAGATATGGTCAGGTCTTCTCTGTGGGTGGGTGAGGACAGGGCCTCTTGTCTCACTCAGCCTTTCTGCTCTCTTCTCAGATCAGCAATGCCATCCTCATCATCTTTGTCAGCTACTTTGGCAGCCGGGTGCACCGTCCACGTCTGATTGGCATCGGGGGTCTCTTCCTGGCTGCAGGTGCCTTCATCCTCACCCTCCCACACTTCCTCTCCGAGCCCTACCAGTACACCTTGGCCAGCACTGGTGAGTGGCCTCCAACCCCTGCCTCAAGGGAGGAAGGGATGGGTGAACATCTCACAAAATTAGTGGGGATACTCCTAGGGCAGTGGATACCACTCCAGGAAGAGGACATATGAAGCTCAGAATATACTGAAGTATGTAGAGCTATGGAGCAGCTGAACTCTGGTTTGTGTAGGAAAGTGTGCAGTGCATGGCTCACCTCCTGCTGTGATTCCCTGTGCTTTATGCCGGGAGTGACCCAAGCTCTACCTCCCCGGGGACACTGTGAGCAGTTTCTGCAATGGGGCTTGGCAGGAGGAGGGTCAAAGCATTAATCATTATGAAGTCTGTGGATTTTGTCTACTTTTAATTATAGCACTTTGTGACATTTGTACATTCTTCTGTCCTTAGGTGACAGTGCACTTGTACAATGATCTCATTTGATCATATTTACTATGTTGAGTTTGCCAATCCATGAACATAGGGTGCCCACTATTACCCTTATATTTAACATTGACGTATGATATAAAAACCACTAAAGCTCATGAATGTCTCTATTCTCCAAGAGCGCAAAATAAGGATCCTAGATGCTTTTTTGCCCACCATCCTCTCTCATTTTCCACTTATCATTGACCCATATTTTTGTTCTACCTGTCTTTAACCTCCCCACAGTGGTCATTATTATAAATTGTTACTATTCTGTTATTTATAAATAAGTGAGTGGTTATTTATGTACTTACAAGTTTACTGGTTTCTTTGTTCACCATTGATTGCTTCTTGCATTTCATCCATGCTGTTGATTATTTTTTTTTCTTGAAGGATATCCTTTAGTGTTACTTTCAGTAGGCCTATGAGTAAGAAAATCTCTAAGTCTTTGTCTAAAAATACCTCTATTTTACCCTTGCTCTTGAATTACAGTTTAGCTACAAACAAGATTTTAAATCAATAGTTATTTCTTCTCAACACTTTGAAGGTACCATGGCTCTTTCTTCTGGTGTTGGGACTTTTCCATTAGTCTAATTGTCATAACTTCTTAGGTATCCTGTTTTTTCTCTAGTTCTATTTAATGTTTGTTCTTTTCTTTTCTTTGTTGTTCTGTATGTCTACCATAAGGTATCTGAGTATGGCTTAATTTTCACTTATCTGTTAGAAAGTTTGATCTATTTCTTTTGAAAATTAGAGTTTTTCTTTAATTTTGAAAAATTTTCAGCCAAAAACATTCCTGATATTGCACACCCCTATTTTCTTCATCCTTTTTTCTAGAACTCCTTTTACATATGGCTTCACATTTTCATTTCTGGCCTCCTTGTCTCTTAACCTGTCTTTCATAGTTTTCAGGGCTTTATGCTGCATCCTGGGTGATTTCCTTAAAGTACAACTTTCTGTTTACTTAGTCTCTCTCCAGCTTTGTTCATTGGTGTCAGACCCATTTTTGACATTATAAATTTTAATGGCACTACATATTTTGCTAATTCCTAAAGTTCTTGTAATAGATGTTCAAATCTCTCTGCCCTATTGACACAGTCTATTGGTGTTTCCTTATGATTTCTTTTGTATTGTTATTGATATCTTCAATTATTTTAAATATATTTATATTATACTCTTTTTCAGATCATTCTGTTAGCTCAAGTTTTAAGAATGTTAATTCTCCCATTGTTTTATGTCTGCTTGCTCTTGTTCATGGTGGATTACCTCCTTATGTTTGACCATGAGCCATTTGCAGGGGCTTTTTTTCCCTGTAGAAATTGTATGTGGACTAGGGTTAGGAAATAGCCCTACAGAGTGGTTTGGCATTTACATTTACTCAGCACCCAGGACAATCACTGCTTTGGAACTAATTTTATGTTAATGTGTTGACTTAGGATGAATTTGCACTTGTTTTAAGGACTGTGGAAAGTGGCTGTGGTTTTGTGATGCACATTGGTGAGAGGACTAGTTCATATATGCTCATCCTTAGTCCACTGTATTGGAGTTGAAGTTAAATGAGCCACTCAGGGAGGTGCTGAGGGAATAATTGATTCTGGTTTGCTTAGAAAACAGGCTATTTTTTTCAATCAGATATGTAGACCAGGTTCAAGAGATGAACCACTTAGAATAATAGAGGGCATCCCTTAAGATTGTGAGGCCAATGATGGAGAGAACGAAGTGCCTGAGACAGGAAAAGAATAGGGCAAGAACGGGGGTGTCTAATGATGAAATGTCTCCTGGGTTCTGGTCATGGAACTCTTTCCCCCACCTCTTTATAAATCGCCAGTGAACTGGTCATTTCTCATAAATGTATGGACTCCGTGGGGCTGAATCCTGCTTCAAGTGGGCAGAGGATGAGGACAGATCTGAGCCCCAGAGTCCTGCCATACACTTTCTCCCCCTTGGTCTAATGAGAGCTTGAGACCAGCTCTGAAGCGAGTCAGGAGTTGCTGGCCATCTTCTTGGAGAGCAGTGTGGCCAGGCTGGCTGCACTGTCTTCTTTCCAGAGCCACAATCCCTGCCCTTCCTCATCACGTGAAGACTGGGATAATGAAATCAGCAAGGGAGCCTGGGGCACTGGGGCCAGGCTGAGGGGAGGGCCTCCTGCCAGGCGCCACACATCGTGGCCTGCTCAGCCTGGCAAGTCGGCTCCCGCAGCCTGGGCCCACATCCCAGTGGCATTTGCCTCACACTGAGCAGCCACGGGAGACTGGTTAGGATGGCTTCATTCTGCTCCTTGTTAGGAATAATCAGTGAGTTTGGGTTCAACCCACCATGACCCTCTCAGCTCAGAAGGAAACACTGTGCCGTTCCAGCCTTGACCTCAGTGCTTTAAGCCAAAATCTTCTGATAGAGGACAGAAGTGCTCTGAAAAGACTACAGCTTGCCTCTCAGAGCTTCAGGGGGGCACCATAGGCCAGAAGAGTGGGCTATTTTGTAGTTTTTGTTCATTGGTGCAAATTCTAATTGCAACAATAGGGCACAGCAGTCTCCCTCAGTCTGGCTGGGATAGAAGCAGATGCTGGAAGTACTCAGAGCTGAGCTACCTTCAGGCATCTTCTTGGTGCCAGGGGGTGGGATGAGGAGGACTTTGGCCCAGGAACCTCATCCATGCGATCTAGCTGGGACTGCGCACTGGGTACCAGCGCACCACGTGAGTGTGCTATGCTAATGTGTGCAAATAAAAATATTTATAAAGTCTTACTTCATGGGAATAGCTTAAAATGTGACTCCTACTTCAAATGTATTCTTATGGGAATTTTAGTTTTGAATCATGCAAGGTCATCAGGAACGAATGCATTTCATTAAATGGACCACTCTGAGTGGGGGTGTGAATCTGAATGGTCTACTGGAACCAGGCAGTCCTCAGTCTGAATCTGGGCTTTGGGACTCCCAAGTGGGCTCAAGCCACTTCCTCCCTGCTCTGAGTTTCAGTTCATCCCTGAGTGTCTATTTTATAGCCCTCGTAGGGCTGCAGGGGCTGACAAGATGCATGTTCACAATTTAGCCCGTTGGCTGTCACATGCAGTAATCACTGAGTGGTGGCTCTTGTCCCTACGGTGGTAGGGACAATACATATGTG
Source organism: Macaca nemestrina (assembly GCF_043159975.1). NCBI lineage: Eukaryota > Metazoa > Chordata > Mammalia > Primates > Cercopithecidae > Macaca > Macaca nemestrina. The sequence continues at coordinate 36,623,482 of NC_092126.1, read as the reverse complement.
ATGTTGTATAAACTAGTAGACTCTCTGGATCCCAAAGGAGAAAGCACCTTACTTCCTGTGAAGAGTGTGATCCTTATGGGCTGGGTGGCCTGGGGGCATCTGAAGGCAGCTCCTTTCTGGTCTACATCATAGGTCCTTTGCTCTGTTCCGGAGCAGGGCGCCTCCCTTGGCACAGTCCCTGCTGCATCCTCACATGTGAGTCCTTAGGATTTCTGTTGGTGGAAGCTTACGTTGCTGTTGTGCTCTCTTCCCAGATCCTCGTGTTGGTGCCGCCTGGTGTGATGGGTGGACATGCCCCCCACCCCACCTCCATATGGACTTCAACATTTGAATCCTAGCTCAGTCACTTACCTGCCAAGTCTTCTTAGGCAAGCTCCCTCACCTTTCTGAACTTTAGTTTCCTTACCTATAAAATGGGAGCAAGAATACCTTGACTTTCAGTGTGTTCTGAGAGTAAAATTAAAATGAAATAAGCCAGGTATGCTGTAATCCCATCACTTCTAGAGGCTGAGTCAGGAAGATTGCTTGAGACCAAGAGTTCGAGACCAGACTGGGCAACACAGTGAGACCCCATCTCTACCAAAAGAAAAAGAAAAAGTTAGCCAGGCATGATGGCACATGCCTGTAGTCCCAGCTACTTGGGAGGCTGGAGTGGGAGGATCACTTGAGCCCAGAAGTTTGAGGCTGTAATGAGTTATGATCATGCTACTCCACTCCAGCCTGGACAGCAATCAAGGTTCTGTCACCAGGCTGGAGTGAAGTGGTATGATCTCGGCTCACTGCAATCTCTGCCTCCAGGCTCAAGCGATTCCCCTGCCTCAGCCTCCTGAGTAGCTGGGACTGCAGGTGCACACCACCAGGTCCAGCTAATTTTTTATATTTTAGTAGAGACAGGATTTCACTATGTTGGCCAGGTTGATCTCCAACTCCTGACCTTGTGATCCACCTGCCTCGGCCTCCCAAAGTGCTGGGATTATAGGCATGAGCCACTGCGCCCGGCCTGCTCAGCATATTTCTAATTGCCTGCCCTCGTTGTGGCATTTGAAATCTGTTACTCAGACCTATTACTTGTGTTGATTACTGATTCCTTCCTCTTGGAGTAAAGCTGCTCCAGAAATGAACATGGGAAATGAAGAGTAGCAATGTGTTTTAGGAAAAAAAAGTTAAAGAAAGGCTAAACATTTTGGGAATCACAGAGACCTTTAACGACTAATTGCTAATTCTTTTAAAGGCCATGAAGACATTTTTGGATATTTAGATTTTCTAAATGTCAGTGGGGTCCGGAAATGTGCCCTGGCGCCTTCAGAGAAAAGACGAGCTATCCAGCCAAAGCCTCTAAGACCATGTCTGGAAGGCGCAGAGACGTTTTCCTCTATGGGAAACAGGCCAGCGTGAGACCAGTCCTCCCAGGAGATAAGAGAAGGGGCTTCGGAAACCAGTGTCTGGTAGGACTAGGTGTAACCTGTGAACGATCCTTCAGCCAAGTCCAGAGGGAAGTCTGCCCACATGCAGACAATGGATGCCGCAGGCAGGAAGCTTCCTGGAGGTTAGGAGGGGTGGGGGATGACTGTATTTTTGGAGCAGGCAAGAAAAAGAAAAAGAAGAGTCTATTTCCAGTCCTTTATTCATGAACTTGCCTTCCCCAACCTGGGCTTGCACATCCCAAGGGTGTCCCTGGGAAAGAAGGTGGTGGGAAGGCACAGGGCGGGGGAGCCTCAGATCCTGAGTGAGTGGGTCAGGACAGGGAGCTCAGCCTTTCCACAGTGAACAGCCACCTACGGTGTGAGATGGGTGTGCTAGGAAGCCCTGGAGGAACAAGAGGGGCACCCATGGTTTGGGCAGCCTGAGTGTGTTTGTGGGTGATCGTGTATAGGTGTGTATGTGAGGGAGGTGTGTCTGTGAGTAGAAAGCTGAGTATGGGGAGGAGGTGTGTGGGTGCGGAGGGGACGTAGGCGTATATGGAGATGTTGGGGGTGTGTGGGGATGGGAAGGACTGGGGTAGGAGGCAGAGGAGAGTAAAGTATGAGGATGTGTGAGTGGAGTTGTGGGGTGAGGGTTGGGGTATATGTGAAGGGGAAGGTGTGAGGGAAGAGGTGGTATGGGGGAAATGTGTGGAGGTGGGGTGGGGTGCCTGTGATGGGGAAACGTGTGTGCATGTGTGGGAGTATGCAGGTGGCATGGGGTGCCTGTGATGGGGAAGTATGTGTTCACGTGTGGGGTATGGAGGTGGGGTGGGGTACATATCGAGGAAAGTGTGTGGGGGGTATGGAGGTAGGGTGGGTGCCTGTGGGGGTGAAGCATGTGTTCATGTGTGTGGGGGGTATGGAGGTAGGGTGGGTGCCTGTGAGGGGGAAGCGTGTGTTCATGTGTGTGGGGGGTATGGAGGTGGGGTGGGTGCCTGTGAGGGGGAAGCAAGTGGGGTGGTAGGTGGTTGGAGGGTGGGGATGGGCAGATGTGCGAGGAAGGAGGAGAAAGGGTGTATGTGTTGGTGGAGGGCAGGGTGGACCATCCTAGTGGGAGTTGCACAACCTGGCCAGTGGATCTATTTAACTCAAAAAGAAAGATAAAATAAACAACAGAGAAAATCACAAAACACATGGGTGTTATTAATTCGACTGAGAGAAATAGAGCCCTGAATGGATGAGCAGAACAAAACTTAATGCAATTTGATGTGGAACATTTTTTAAATGCGTGGTGTAGGAAAGAATAGAAATAAACATGGAGAAATGATAGAAAACACTAGACTGTGGTGGAGAAGGCCCGGGAAAGAGCGAGGCTGGAAACTGGCGGGAGAGCTCTGCACTCCATGGTGATGGCGCGGCAGCCTCTCTGAAGGCCTGAGCCTGAGCCGTGACATAAAAGTAGCTGACTCTGTCAGGCTTTTCTGTCATCTGTTTTTATGGGCAAGGCACAACTCCCCTTGGCTCACCTGGAAACTGGACCCTTTGTTCTGCGTCTCTAGCACAGGCCTGGTGGAGACCTGAGTGTGGCCCCTCAGGCATGCCTGGTCATTTCCCTTGCTCAGGAACAAAGCTGAGTGACAGGTCTGCTTGGGGGAAGGGTCCCGGAGGCAAGCTGCAGCCTGCTCCACCGAGAGTCGCTTCTCTGGGAAGGCCAGCAGACCGTGTCTTGGGCCCACCTACAGCAGGAGGATGACCTCCTTGGGAGTTAGTATCCAGGGTAAAAAGGAAAGCTGGCTACTGTTCCAGTGGCCCTGAGCATCCTGGGAACAATGCTGAGAATGAGGGAAAGCCCCACAGAAACGGGGAAATGTGGTTCAAAGAAACCATTGATCCTCCCTGCAAGATGCCTTGAGCTCCCTAAGCATCCCCAAGGGAGACAGGGAGGACCTTTCTGCTCTTCCTGCCACACTTAGTAGAGCTGTAGAGCTGGGATGCTGACTGTGTGCACAGGCACCTCCTGTGGCCCTGAAGCCTTGAAATGGGGACCACTGGGCCCGACTGGGCAGCGTACTACCCACCAGGAGGTCGGAAACAACAAGGAGAGTTTCTTTCTTTCAGGAACAAAAGGACTTCTCAGGATTGAGAGCTTGGACTGGACACAGTCAGAGAGGATGTGAGGCTCAGAAATCTAAAAGAGGAAAACAGCAAAGAGAAGTTAGCGTGACAGAGGACTGACGCACAAACCAGGACCCTAAGGGGGCTGTCTGGTGTTCTGGAATGTTCTGGAGAGCCCCTTCCTGGCCTCTTCTTGGCCTGGGGCTGGAGTGTGGAGAGGTGTGAGCAGGGGACTCCATACTCCCCTCTCGTCGTTTTGTCTTGATGACACCTGCTTTTGTCTGTCTCATACATTGTGCTTCTCCAGAAGCATTGGTTGCAGAAAGATTTGGTGGTTGATGCGTTTGAACACCATGGGACTAGACCAGGGGTCAACAGACATTTTCTGTAAAAGGCCAGGTAGTGAATATGTCAGACTTGTGAACCATGAGGTCTGTGCTGAAATTATTCAACTTTGCTGTAGCAGCACAAAAGTTCCCCTTCACAATAGATAAGCAGTGGGCATGGCTGTGTCCGCATAAAACTTATTGATAAACGCAGCCCACAGTTTGTGGTTTGCCAATCTCTGGACCAGACAGTTCCCTCTGCCAGGCCCACTACTGCCCTCAGGCCTCTGGAGCTGAAGCCCAAGGATGGGGACTGCAAGGCTGCCTGGATGTGGACAGTCATGGCCCTTCCCTCTCTCCCATGTCACTCATTTTCCTAGATTTCCCTGAATTCTGTCTTCCTATACTCTACTCCATCAGGCCCAGGTCAGTCTTCTGGAACCATGCAGAACCAGCCCATCAGTTCACAGTGGTGGAAACAGCCATCGCATAGCCCAGAGCCTTTGCGTCCTGAGCTGCTGGCCTTCACTCTTCCCCACAAAATAAGGCTTCCAGCCCTCTGGGGGCCCAAGCTGCCTGGGCCCAGTGTGGTGCTGTCAGGGAGGTCTCCCTGGGAAGAAGACAGAGGGAGGCTCACATCTGAATCTGAGGGTCCTCCTCACAGGCTGGAATTGTGAACTTGTGGTCAAAACACCAGGGACTTGTCCCCATACATTGTGCCAAGCCAGGTATCACCCTTCCAACTGCTGACTAGCTGAATTCCTTGAAGCTATGGTCCAGTTTCATATTTTCTCCCCATAGGAATCATTCTCCTTGGTTGGAGTCCCTCCTTATAGCCGTGGGTCTAATTTTGAGTTATCAGCCTTTGGACTGTCTAATCCTCTCAGCTTCGTGTCATCCACGTCATTCACACATTTGTAAGCAGTTTCCTTCTTTCTCCAAAGTCCATGACGAGTGTTGAGTGGCATGCACTTAGAGCAGCTTCTTTCTGGGTGACGCTGGCCCATGGGCACCCGAGCCAGGCATGCTTTGAGCCAGTTTTCCCTGAGGACTCCCCAGCCACGTGTCCCCGTCTTGTCTAGCAGGATATCATGACAGGCTTTGTCAAAAGTCTTCTTCCAGTCAAGTAACACCATGTTATGGCTTCCTGTTGGGTCAGGAGCCCCATTAACAAAGGAAATGAGATTGGTTTGGCAAGACTGGCTTTTGATGAGCTCATGTTGGCTCCGCTAACATTTTGTTTTTTGTTTTTTTCCCTTCAAAGAGCTTCTCATCAGCTTACTGAATAAATCTGTGAACAATAAATTCTGCCTCACACCCGTGGGGGTGGGGGAGTACTAATTAAGCTCACATTTCTTTGAATGTTAAAATTAAATGGCTCTGAGCTGCATCCTGCTCCCTCAGGTATGTCTTCCTTCCCTTCATCCACTAAAGAACCAGCTCTGATGATGAGCTGAGCCAGGTGCTGGTGCCAGACCGTGTGCTGGGCCAGGGTGTGGGGATGTGGGCAGTGGAAGAGAAAGCCCCTGGCCAGCAATATAGCGCCCTGCCTTGTTGGGCATGCACAGTGAGCCTACCATCTTGTGCCCAGCTCATTCATGGCACAACCTCCTCTATACAAGTAGGCATTTTCCCTAGGGCCCCCTCTAGTGCCAAGGTGGCAGTATGGGAAGGGACATCCAGCCTCAGTCTCAGAACTAGTCTTGGAAACCCAGTCTTGAGAGAGGAGCAGAGCAGTTCCTCCTTCCACTGCCCTGAGCTCCTTTTTCTCCACAGATGTGAACCTCTCCAAGCACACTCACTTGCCCTGTAACTACCTTATTATAATCCATCCATTGCTGGTGACCAGCATTGATCTTACTGGTATCTAGTTTCCGGACCCAGTTTCCAAGTTCTTAAAGGCCTGGGCAACATTGCCTGTCTCCAAGTTTCTCCCATTTCTCTTATCTATTTGAGTTTCTCACAGTTACTCATCTCTTTGGATGAAAATCGATCTCATCGCATAATCACTATGTCCCAGGTTATAATAAACTCATTATTTTTAATTCTCATAAGAATATTGTAAGATAGGTATTCTATCTGTTTTGAAAATGAGGACACTGAGGTTCATTCTGACAGGCCTCTGACTATCAAGTAGTAGAGCCAAGATTGGAACCTGCTCTGTCTGGCTTCAAGGTGCGAATTTCTTCCATTGCCCCACAATGTGCCCCAGACTGTCAATGTCATTTCTTTTTTTTCCACTGGGGCAGAAGACTATGTTCTCCTAGTTTTCCAAGATGAAACTGAGTGCATTTGCCCATAGGAATTATTTTATAAATGGAGGCTTAGTTTAGCTGGAAGAGAACATATGTTATTACTGGAGCATTATGGATTAATTAGGCTTTGTGAACTACACTGGAAACCCAATCATTTCTGATTTGCAAACAACCCAATTTACAATCGACTTTGAGATCTCAGATCATGAGTAAGTTTGGGACAGCCTGTTCCAAGCCTGCTGGTAGGTGTTGCCAGAGTTTCGGGAGGAACTGTAGAGTAGCTGAATTTAGGAGATGAGGAAATAAGTCCTTCGGAGTGGAACATTCTGAATGAGGTTCCAGGAGTTGTGCTGATAGCTTAAGGGCTTGGCACCTTGGCCATGCTTCCAGATAACTCTCTGGAAACACGCCTGCCTTTCTCTGTTGTTCTCTTGCGGATTGCTTCTGAAGTTTGGGACTTGCTAACCTCTTCCCCATTTGACCCTATTCACCCACACACTCCCAGATGACAGCCATGTCTCCTTCTGAGCAGGGAGTGGGTGGGTGGCTCTTAAGAGCCGTGGCTTGAAGGAGCCCTCCTCTTTGCTGGCAGAAGTCACTTCTGTTTGCTTTACTAGAATGATGAGAATGACTAGTCAAAGGAAAGCCCCATTTGCCATGGCCTTCTCGTGTTGCTTGGTCCTTCTAGGGTCCTCTCCCTACCCCCGCTCTAGACCTTGGTGCAAAGCCTCTTACTATTCCCTTGACAGCTGGAAGGCTGGCCTTAGCCTGGCCATTCCGAGGGGTGGGATGGAGTGCTGAAACATGTGGCCTCGAACAGGGGAATGGCTAGACCTTGGCCTGCCCCAGATCTGCCCCATCTCTGGAGGTCCCTTTCGAGGGAAGTAGACCTTCCTGACAGAGACTCCTACGTTTCTAAAACTGCTGAGGGTCCAGAATTTAGAACTGAAATTCTGCATATTTAAATGGTGGGGTGAGTCAGAGGGTTGACTCACGTGCTGGTGGGGTGGGGCTGGGGGAGCTGAAGGAGGGGAGAGGTCCGGCCTGTTTCTAGTTAACGTTTCACAGCCCTGCGAAAACTAGACTGGCAAAGCCGGGCCTCTGGTGTCCTACAGGAAAAAATGTGCTCTGATGAACTTGAGCCTTCCAGAAGGTTTCCTGGGGGAAGATGAGAAACAGACCGATACCTGGCTAAGAAAAAGACTCCCCTCCCTCCTCCAGACCCCTCCAAGATAGGGGCAGGTGGCTGTGTTTGGGCAGGCAGTCTCTGGAGGCTGCGGTGGCTGGAAAAGACAGGCAAGTTCCTGACCTTACCACAGGATTCGACATGGTGGAAAGGTCAGAGTTTGCAACCTCTAACCTGCTATGCTGCTATAAGTTAAATGGAGTAGCTGTGTTCCAGCCTTTGCTAGAGTGCTTGTGAAGCAGTGAGAGGTTGCTGCTTCTTCCCTAATGTGCACCCGAGTTCCTGAAAAAGGTTGGAGCTTTTGCTCTAGGGAGGAGAGGGGTGGAGTGATGCAAAGAGAGCCAAGTCCTGCGTTCTGTCTGCCAGGGACTGTCCATCAATGTCACTAGATCAGAGGCTGCCCATGGCGATGATCCTCATACAAGGTCTTTTCTTCCCCTTCTTCCTGCCCCTTGAACTCCTATCCCTGTCCTCCTATTTTATTTATTTTTTTAAATTTGTGTCCTCTTATTTTTATAAGGGAAGAGCTTAATGTTCTAAATTCTAGAAGACTTGGCCGGGTGTGGTGGCTCATGCCTCTAATCCCAGCACTTTGGGAGGCCGAGGAAGGTGGATCACCTGAGGTCAGGAGTTTGAGACCAGCCTCACCAGCATGGTGAAACACCATCTCTACTAAAAATACAAAAATTTGTGGGTGTGGTAGCATGTGCCTGTAATCTCAGCTACTTGGAAGGCTGAGGCAGGAGAATCGCTTGAACCCGGGAGGCAGACGTTTCAGTGAGCCAAGATCACACCACTGCATTCCAGTCTGGGCGACAGAGCGAGACTCCCTCTTAAAAATACAATAAAATAAAATAAAAATAAATTCTAGAAGACTCTATTCTGACCAGAATGTGCCAGCCAGGGCCACCCGCTGCCAAGGGTGTCTCAGGCTTGATTGTCTAGGAAGCCCATACTATGTCTGTCTCTGACATAAACACCTGTCCCCCCATAAAGCCAGTTCTGTTAGTGGGTCACTGCTTCTCTGACAGCACTGACCTCGGGGGTTGCATTTAACTGCTGTTCCCTTTTTACATGTGTCAGAACTTGATCTGGGATGTGGGATGGGTTTGGGCCCTATTCAGAGCTGGCATAAAGAAGAAAGTTCTTTGCAAGATCTTGAATCAGTTTGGAATGTAGAATAGGCCAAGAGGAACTCAGTAGACTTGGATGTAATTGGGGCCAATTGATTATTTTTAAATACGTACTTTAATAAAGGCAGTTTCTGACATGTAATCCAACATTTTTAAAGTTAGTGGTAACAGTTAAACAATCCCCAGAAAGTTTCATCTCCTGAACACCGCATGAGATGAACTTCATGAGGATTTTTGTGGCCTTGGTGCAGCAGGCAACATGCCGTATGAAGACTTAATAAGTCCTTCAATGTGTTTACCATCTTTGAGGACCATTAAATATCTTGCAAAAAATGATTTTGCTAGTCAAGTCAGCAACAATGTTCAAATAAATCTGTATTAAGTAAATTAATGAGAATCAGTAGAATCAAGAACTAGCATTCAAAAAACCCACACATTCTCTGGCCCTTTCTTTCCCCGGTGATGTTTCTCACGTCACGCCCCTGCTCTCCTACAGCAGCCTGGCCTTGTCTGTCTACGCACACACCCTCTGGACTATGCATTCATCATCCTCGCAGCCACTAAGCCCTGCCTCTCATACTATGCACAGCTGCTTCTTGATGGAATCAACTCCCCTCCTTATCCGTCTCTGTTGACAGGGCCTTGCACATTACTCCTAAGCCCTCTAGTGTGTTCATTGCACTGCCCCCTCATAATCTTCACCCTTCTGGGGTTTTCCTTAGGATACAATCCAGGCCCCTTCCCATCATGCATAAGCTCTCCAAGGGCAGCCAGGCCTCACCCTGGAGGGCTTGTATTTGAGCGCCAGCCTCACTGAACTTTATTCATGTTGTGGAATGTACCACCCCCACCTCTGAGCCCTTCCACACACTCTCTCTCCTCCATACCTCCCCGATCCCTACCCTTATCTTCTATCTATGCCCGTCAATTCTTCTCAGTTCAGAGGCCACTTTCTCCAGAAACCTTTTCTAGAATGTTCTCTCCTACAACACTGGGTCTGCTGCCTCTCTCTTATGCTCCCTGGCACTCTGTCCCAGCTTCACATGTCCTGAACAATATTTTTAAATTGTGGCAAAATATATATAACATAAAGATTATTGTTTAACCACTTTTAAGTGTATAGTTCAGTGGCATTAAGTACATTCACAATGCTGTGCAACTATCATCACCATCCCCCCTAGAACTTTTTCATCTTCTCAAACTGAAATTCTGTATCTGTTACACACTAACTCTTCATTCCCTTCTCCCCCAGTCCCTGGCAACCACCATTCTACTTTCTGTTTCTATGAATTTGACTTCTTAGATCCCTCATCTCAGTGAAACCACACAGCATTTGTCTTTCTGTGTCTGGTGTATTTCGCTTAGCATTAATGTCCTCAAAGCTCATCTGTGCTGTAGTATGTGTCAGGATTCTCTTCCTTTTTACAGCTGTATAATATTCCATTGCATATACAACATTTTGTTTACCCATTCATCTGTTGATGCATATTTGGGCTGTTTCTACCTTTTAGCTATCAGGAATATAGTGCTCTGAATATGGGGGTACAAATATCTCTTTCAGTCCTTGCTTTCAATTTTTGGGGGTATATATTCAGAAGTAGAATTGCCAGATCATATGATGATTCTATTTTTACTAATATTTATTTTTTTTGAGACAAGGTCTCACTCTGTCACCCAGGCAGTGGCACGATCTCAGCTCACTGCAGCCTCTGCCTCCTGGGTTCAAGCCAACCTCTCACCTCAGCCTCCCAAGTAGCTAGGACTACAGGCACACACCACCATGCCCAGCTAATTTTTTGTATTTTTAGTAGAGACAGGGTTTTGCCATGTTACCCAGGCTGGTCTCGAACTCCTGGGCTTAAGCAATCTTCCCCCTTGGCTCCCAAAGTGTTGGGATTACAGGTGTGAGCCACCACGCCCAGCATTGATGATTCTGTTTTTAAGTTTTTGAGGAACCACCCTTCTGCTTCCCACGTTGGCTACACCATTTTACATTCTCACCAGCAATACACAGGGTTCTAATTGCTGCGCACCCTTGCCAACACTTGTTTGGTTTGGTTTTGTTTTGTGTTTTAGTAATAGCCATCCTGATGGGTATGAAGTGATACCTCATTGTAGTTTTGATTTGATAAAGCAACAGTATGGTTGCTTTTTTGATGCTCTGGGTGCCACAGTGGACCAAAGGGTTTGTTAGGGCAGTGCCTGTGCCTCTCAGTCATACCCACATCTCCCACCCAAGCAGAGTGCCCACCCACCACTATCAACCAAATAACTGAGTGACTGAAGAATGAATGAAACTGGGTCCAGGTCCTTTTTAGGACTCCACGTTCTCCTTTTCCCCTGTGACGCGGGTATCACACTGCTGCTGAGGGGACAGCCGCTCAGACCTAGGCATCTAGGCATGGTCCTTCAGTGGCTGAACTGGGAACAGAGGCTGATTCTTTGCATGTCTTTCCAGGTATTGTGATTGGCTTTAAACCGTGCTCCCATATAACTTAGACTTGGTTCTGCCACCCCGCAGCCTATGAGACAATGTGCCACAGAGAGCCACTGTCACACCGAGGGGAATGGCTCAGCCCAGCACACTTGTGAATGACAACAGCCTGAGGTTTTAGGGAATCCAGACTTTGTTCATTTCTCCATACACAGTGTACCCAAGATTTTTGAATCTTCAGAAATAAATACCCACTTGGAAATGTGGCAGCAGCCCTTTTATTTATGGATGCAAAGTATATGTTGGTCCTTCAGAAATGCATCAGTTTGGTCAAAGTTGGCACAGAGAAGTTAGCAGAGAAGTGTGCATGTTGATTTCTTTGAGTGACTGCACAGCTGTGTTGAGTCAGTTGGCCATGCCAAGTCAGATGGGTTTGTATAAGTGCTTGAACACTTCCCAAGCTGAGCAGCTGGCTTAGCTCTCTTTCCCCTACTTGCCTATTTGGTCTTGAGAAGAGCATGGAGCCATGTTACCTGTCCCTCACTCCTTCCAAAGGCCAGCATAGCCTGTGCATGGAAACCCTTATCCACCTGGGGCAGCAGCCCCAGGTGTCCTGTCTGGCTGCTGCCCTGGGAGAGTGACCAGTGAGCCTAACACTCTGCCCACTAGATCCACCAGCGGCCTTTCACCCTCTGCTGTGCTTGGTCCCTCCCTGGAATCCTCTGAGATCTTTCAAACTCAAAATCACCACATAGAGAGCCACGAATTCAGGGTCAGAGGAATCTGGGTCCCAGGCTCCCAGTCCAGGCTTTCCAACATCTATTAGCCTTACCCACTCAGCGCCACCCTGACCTCACCCTGGGATTCGCAGGAGTCGGCCAGCGCCACACCCAGTTCTGGGTGTTGGAAATAGTCCATCTGATACAAGGATTCCTGAGTGGGAGGGTGGGCCAGACAGCCCCTGTGGTCTTTCAGCAGGAGCATTTTACAATTCTGTGCTTCAGGACCCTTGCAGCATCACTGAGCTGCACAAGCCTTCTTTCAAAATGGCAGACACAGCCACTAGACCTGCTGTGGGACTGGCAGGGTCTGACTCCTCATGCTTGGGTCTCTTTTTGGAACCATAGTCTTCTACCTCTTTAATGACACAGATAATCTTTCTATCTAGCCACTACGCCAAGGGAAACTAAGGCTCAGAGAAATTTAGAAACTTGCTCAAGAATATATAGTGATAAAACCAATTTTTATCTTACTTAGGGATAAAGCCAATTTCTTAACTCCCTGTACTGTGTTTATTTCATCTTATTGTCCCAGATTCTAGCACACATCCCAGCAGCCAGCCCGTTTCCTGACAGGAAGTAGGTGTAAGATCCCAGCCACCTACAGAGGTCAGAGAGCTCCTATGTCTGAAGGTGGCTAGGGATGGAGGACATCTTCCCATGCCGTGTTCTTCCATCCCTGAAAAATGTGTGTTCTGTATTGCCATCAGACTTGATTTCAGTTTGGACTTTGAGTCAGACATATGCAGGTTTGGATCCCAGCTTGACCCCCAAACCAGCCGCTTAGGTATGGTCTAATGTAGTCTCCTGCTCACAATAACCCCTGTGGGCAGGAGACCACATACATCACAACCTTGGCACAGGGCCTGGCCCAGTAGTACATGGGGCTTTGACATCTCTGGTGCTTGGACTTGGGTCTCTACCGTAGAGCCTGTCAATCAGAGAGAGGCCCAACACTCCACAGGGGAGAGGTGGTGGTGGGGTGTGGTGGGACTTAGGCTCACCTAGCTCAGGGCAGCACAAGTGAGAATTAAACTGAATGTCATCAGTGTTAATGTTATGCCCAGACCGTTTATTCCCCGAAGAAGACCACCAGAGTCCAGAGTCAAAGCTAAGCAGCAAGGATCTTTATTACAGGTTCGAACCTGGAACTCTCCCTCGCTCGTGAAACGAGATGGGCAGGAGAGCTCCCCCACTGAGCTCCGAGCAGTGTTATATAGTCTAAGAAAAGTGGGCATAGAGTTATTATACAAATCAGATATATGATTGGCTAGTGTTTGAACAAGGCGATTTGGCTAGCTATGATTGGTTCCCGCCATTTCTGATATTTTGGTTCAAACTTTGAGGCGGGAGAGCAGGTTTATGGCAGCAAGAGTTTATCTTACTTAAACACGTCTTGTGACCTTGCCTCAGAACTTACAAAATCTCTGGTATGTGCAAAACAAAATCTCTGGTACGTGCAGAAAACCAGGTACTCACAGAACTTACGAAATCTCTGGTATGTGCAAAGATTAGAGAGCAGAACAAGGGTGTAGCGGGTGGGGGGCGGGTACACATCTATCTTTGTGTCCTTTCATTTCCCCCTTCTCATAAGTAACTGGATGTCCAATCTTGGATTTCCAGAGTCTTATAATATAGCCTCACTTTCTGGGTGCAGGAGAGGCTGGTGATGGCTACGGAGGACCATTAGTTGGATGGTATTAAACCTTTCTCTGACAAATTGTAAAATTTTATTTACCACACAGGGGCCTATAGTGAATAGAAGTAGTAAAGACATTAGGGGGCCTAAAAGGGGTGCCAGAAGGGAAAACATTGAAGAGCTTCACCAATTGTTAGCGGCTGTAGTGAATTGTTGCTTTTTCATTTCTAAGCTTGGTTCGTGTAGGCGTTGGACTCTTTCCTCAACTAACCCTGACTCATTTATATAGAAACAGCATTCTTCTTTGAGGAACATACAGGTACCTCCTTTCTCAGCCATGAGTAAGTCTAAGGCTCTGCGGTTTTGAAGGGTGACCTGTGCTAGGGAGGTGAGCTGCCGCTGAAGGGAGGCTAGGGAATAGGCGGAGTCTTCCATAGCAACAGAGAACTGTTGTAACAGCTTGTCGTTTTCTATCATGGAGTGTTGTAGGGCCCCTCCTGCTAACCCCGCTGCGACGACAGAGGTGGTTAAGGATATTCCGGCAATTAGTGGTAGAAAAACTGCTCGTCTATGTCGCGCAGTTTCAGTTGGGGCAGTCCCTGCCCAGCCTATGAACTCTGCCGGGGTCAGCAGGGTCAGTCGGGGAACTAGTGTAACAGGGATGCACAACTGTCCGTCAGAGATGCTTTTGGACAGAGTTTTTAACAGAGTCATATTACACCAGAAGAACACACCAGGGGGAGCACGTATGGGGCTATTAGGGTATGTAGCCGTCTGGTTGCAGAGGCTGCTACTAAATGCTGAATAACAGTAGGGGTATTTCTCTTGGTATGGGTCACGGTACAGGGCTACATCAGGTATTGCAACTGTTGATGAATTAGAATCTGGCATATAGTTTGTGGGTGGGGAGGAAAGGGGAACAGCGGTTAATGGTGGTCTTCCTAAGGTTGCATACATAAAGCAAGAGGACAGGTCGCCTAAACTGGTGAGGTTGGCGAATGCTAGCCCTTCTTATAATAGGGTTAGCCAGGAGAAGGGCTGCAAGTCTTGTGATAGCTTGGTTTCCTGTCTGTGGATTTGTGTATGGATTAAGGTTTGAATCTGGACTAGACTCCGCCACAAGTACAGGTGGCTACTAGGCCAGCTACTACTGGCATCGTAGTAGACTGCCCTATGTTGGGGCGATGTCCACCGGGAGTGCCCTGGATCTGTTATTATCCAAGTGAATATGTTGGGAGTCCCTGTCGGGTAGCGAGTCCTGAGGAGGTTAGACTTTCTCGGGTATTCGTCCTATACCCTGGCTGAGTGCATTTTACAATAGTGGTATGGGCAACCTGCATTCTGGTGCCACCAATAATTCTTACAATTATATTCAGTCTGATCATATTCAAAACAAATCATGGGTATCCCCGGTTGGGCAATTTGGAAATTAGTGAAATTGAGGTAAATTGGAGTATTGCACCCGGAGGGGGGGCAGTCTGCACTAGCTAGCAGTTTACCCGCTTGGGGGGTTTCCCCGGGGTGAGTTTTGTTCTTATAGAGCCAGAACCTCCAGACATAGGAATTAGACGGCGCAGCAGTTAGGAGAGTCAGATGTATAAGGCATAAAAGCATAGGCAAGCTAGACATGGTTACGGCTATGTGGGTGACGGCGCAGGGTTAGCTTTAAGGGATTGTTCTTAGCTTTGTCTACAGTCTATGTAACTGGTGCTCCAGACGGCTCGAGAAGGTCGGATGTTGGGTCCACTGGTTTGACGTGTGTGTAGTGGATCCACGAAGCGATGCCTTCTACTTTGAGAGTGGTGGGAGTAGTCAGGAGTACTTGCAGTGGTCCTTTCCACCTGGGTTGAAGAGTTTCTTGCCGGTGGCGCTTGACTAGGACCCAGTCTCCCGGCTGGAACGGATGAGGCGTCGGCGGAGGTCCTGCCTCGTACAGTTCTCGTAGTCTGGGCCAAATTTCCTGGTGATTTTTCTGTAAGGCTTGTAAGGAGAACAGGAGCTCAGAGACATTTTCAGTTTCAGGTTTGAGTAAGTCATCTTTTAGACTGGGGACCAGGGGTGGGGGTCTACCATACATGATTTCATATGGTGTGAGGCCTAGTCTGTAAGGGGTATTTTGGGCCCGGAACAGAGCGTAGGGGAGAAGTACTACCTAATTAGCGCCAGTCTCCATGGTCAATTTAGTTAAGGTCTCCTTCAGAGTCCGATTCATCCTTTCTACCTGTCCTGAGCTTTGGGGCCTATAAGCACAATGTAATTTCCAATTTGCCCTAAGAATGGAAGCCAAATCCTGACTTACCTTAGCAACGAAGGCTGGTCCATTGTCTGACCTTATTTGGATGGGAAAGCCATACCTGGGGAGGATTTCTTCCAAAATTTTCTTTGCTACAACCTGAGCAGTTTCTCTCTTAGTTGGGAACGCTTCTGTCCATCCTGAAAAAGTATCTCAGTCTCTGACGTTACAGCCGCTCCTGCATACCGCTGGCCTTGGTGGACGTAGCTGCTGCCATCAGTGAACCAGGTGAGTTCTGTGTCGGGGAGCGGACGATCTTGCAGGTCCTCCCGCACCCCATGCACCTGAGCCAGTATCTCAGTGCACTCATGGAACGGGGCGTCCAAGTCTGGATTTGGCAGCAGTGAAGCAGGGTTTAAAGAGGTTGGGGGCAGAAAAGTTATTCTGAGGGGGTTTAACAGCAGTCCTTGATAGTGGGTGAGCCGGGCGTTACTCATCCATCGGTCTGGCGGCTGCCGGAGGACGCCTTCAATGGCATGCGGGGTTATAACGTGCAACTCTTGCCCCATGATAAGTTTATCAGCGTCTCGGACCATTAGGGCGGTCGCCGCGATTATCCGCAGGCAGGGTGGCCAGCCAGCAGCCACTGAATCTAATTTTTTTGACAAATAGGCAACTGGCCTCTGCCAGGGGCCTAGGTACTGTGTTAACACGGCTTTTGCAACACCTTTACTTTCATCTACGTATAAGTGGAAGGGCTTGGAGACATCAGGGAGCCCCAGCGCGGGGGCTGATAACAAGGCAGTTTTGATTTGTTGAAAGGCCAGCTCAGCCTCTTCCGTCCAATTGAAGGGCTGCCGTTCCTTTGTTGCCTGGTATAGGGGCTTGGCTAACTCAGCAAATCCGGGTATCCATAACCTACAGAACCCTGCCGACCCCAGGAATTCTCTCACTTGCCGTGTCGACTGGGGTCTAGGGATGCGTAGGACTGTTTCCTTTCGGGCTTTGGTTAGCCAGCGTTGCCCCCCTTTTAATAGGTACCCCAGATAAGTTACCTCCGACTTGCAGATCTGAGCCTTTGTTGCTGAGGCTCGGTAGCCTAGCTCCCCCAGAGTCTTCAAGAGGTCCTCAGTCCCTTGAACACAAGTTTCCGGGGATCTGGCTGCTATTAAGAGATCATCAACATATTGCAAAAGAGTTATTTCAGGGTGTTGCCGCTGGTACTCACCCAGATCTTCATGAAGGGCTTCATCGAACAGGGTTGGCGAGTTCTTGAACCCTTGTGGCAGCCTGGTCCATGTTAGCTGACCGTTGATGCCCCTCTCAGGATCCGTCCATTGAAATGCAAAGAGTCCTTGACTTTTGGGAGCCAGAGGAAGGCTGAAGAAAGCATCTTTTAGATCAAGAACGGTATACCACTGTTTTTCGGGATGTAAAGCACTCAGAAGGGTGTATGGATTGGGCACAGTGGGATGTATGTCCATGACCCTTTTATTAACTTCTCTTAAATCCTGTACTGGCCTGTAGTCCGTACTGTTGGGTTTACGAACAGGTAACAGTGGAGTATTCCAGGATGAGTGGCAAGCCCGTAGGACTCCCTGGTCTAGGAGTCGGCGGATATGGGGCGTAATTCCTTCTCTTGCCTCCAGGGGCATAGGATATTGCCGAACCCGAACCGGGTCCGTCCCTGGCTTAACTTCCACAAATATGGCAGGTCGATGTTTAGCTAGCCCTAAGCCCCCAGTTTCTGCCCACGCTTCAGGGAAACGCTGGAGCTAAGAGTCAATTTCCTGATCGGGGGGCTTTTGCTCTTGATGGAGTCTGTACTCATCTTCTAAGGTGACAGTCAGGATAGATATTGGCCTGTTTTGGGAATCAGTTATCTTGGGCCCTTCTGGCTCAAAGTGGATTTGGGCCCCCATTTTTGTCAGCAAGTCCCTCCCTAGTAGAGGGCAGGGGCTCTCTGGGATGACTAGGAAGGAATGGGAGACTTTTCCCGTTCCTAAGTCTACAGTCCTCTGGGTTGTCCAGGGGTATTTTTTGATGCCTGTGGCCCCGTGCACCCAGGATGTTTTCTTAGACATTTTTCTAATTGGTTTGGTTAGGACTGAGCGTTCTGCCCCAGTATCGACCAAGAAGCGAACTGGGGACCCCTCCACTTGCAAAGTTACCCTGGGTTCGGGGAGGGGGTCCGAACCCTGTCTTCCCTAGTCAGAGTCCTGGGTAACGAGTACGGAGGTAGGGTTAGCTGGTCTCCGTTTCTTTGGGCAGTCTTTAATCCAGTGACCACGTTCCTTGCAATAAGCACACTGATCCTTTTCTAATCCTTGCCTAGAGCCTTGCTTTGTCTGCTTTCTGCTTTGGCCATTCCCTGCCTGGGGGAAAGCTGCTACTAAAACTTTGGTCATTTCTTTGGTTGCCTTGAACTGTTTTTCTTCTGGAGTATCCCTATTATTACAAACTCGCTGGGCCATCTGAAGGAGGTCCTGAATCTGCTTTCCCTCTAAACCTTCTAATTTCTGGAGTTTTCTTCTAATATCTGATGCTGCCTGGTTTACAAAGGACATTACTACCGCAGCCTGATTTTCCGGTGCTTCCGGGTCCATAGGGGTATACTGTCTGAAAGCTTCCATTAATCTCTCTAAATACACAGCGGGGCTTTCTGTCTTACCTTGTAACACAGAATATACTTTAGCCAAATTGGTGGGCTTGCGAGCTGCAGCCCAGAGACCCGCCATTAGAGTCTGGCGATAAATGAGCAGTCGTCCCCTACCTTCTGCCGTGTTGTAGTCCCATCTGGGCCGGGTCAAAGGAAAAGCCGCGTTAATGAGGTCAGGATTTGCAGTTGGCTGGCCGTCATCTCCTGGAACCAGCTTTCTGGCCTCAACTTGGATTCTTTTCCGCTCCTCCGTTGTGAACAGGATTCGGAGGAGCTATTGACAGTCATCCCAGGTTGGCTGGTGAGTAAACATGACACTGTCTAACAACGAGGTTAGATCTTTGGGATTATCGGAGAACCGAGCATTTTGGGACTTCTAATTGTATAAATCACTAGTGGAAAAAGGCCAATACATGAGACGGGAGAGCCCGGTATCATCGAGTGATCCTATTTCTCTGAGAGGCAGGGCTACGGTGGAGTCAGGGAGTCGGGAAGCTTGGTCCCGCAGTACGCGGCCTCGTGTTCAGCCGGCCGGCCCCCCCGGGTTACTTTCGCTCTTGGCTGCTTCCACTTCTCGGTTTCCCTCTACGGAAGCACCACCCTGGGGGACTGGGTCCTGCGGGATAAGGTGCGGATATGGTGGGGGAAGTGTGGGTTCTAACGTTAGGGGGTCCTGGCTGTCTGGCAGCACAGGGGCCGAGGGAGCAGAGGGAGTCCTTTGTCTTGTAGGTCGCATTACTAGGACCTTGCAAGGCTCAAGGATGAATGGAGTTATCCAGGGCGGTGGGTCTTCCACAAGATTTTGCCACACTAGAATATAAGGAATTTGATCAGGATGTCCTGACTGCCCTGGCAGGAAAATCTTAGTTTTTACCTTAGTAATAATAGAGAGACAGAAAGTTCCTTCGGAGGGCCACCCTACGCCGAAAGAGGGCCACTCCGAATGGCAGAAAGTAACTAGCTTTCCCTTCTTTAGTTCTACGCTTAAGTTACGCCCCCGAGCCTTCACATCCTTAAAATTGGTAACAAGGAGTGAGAGTGGCGTGCTCTGGTTGTTGCCCATCTTTGGACTGCTCCTACAAAGAGAAGGAGGGACGAAAATGAGTGTGAAGCAGAGGGGAGTATCCGACAGGTCCGGTCCTGGAAGGGGAAGAAAAGGTTTTATGTTTCGTTTTGGACTTACACTTAACACTTAACAATAACGGACAGACAGTGAGAAACGATGAGCCTTCGCGAGCGCGTGTCGGACTTCCGACCTGAGTCAGATGGGGCAACCAAGGATGGAGGCCCCCAGATGGGCACTGGGGGACGTCTCCCACCAGTCCCGAGTGGCTGTCTTTTAGCGCGTCCACCAAGACCATGCCACTTATAAAACAGACCAATACAGATTACAGATTACGGATTTCGCGAAATTTCAGGGAGACAGACAGAGACAAAGACAGAGACAGTGACAAAGCCGGCTTACCTACAGATTAAGATCCATTGACTTGGGGGTCTGGTGGGCTTGGGGGAAATCCCGGACGAGCCCCCATTTGTTATGCCCAGACCGTTTATTCCCCGAAGAAGACCACCAGAGTCCAGAGTCAAAGCTAAGCAGCAAGGATCTTTATTACAGGTTCTGTTGGAACCGAACTGTCGATTCCTTCCTGGGCAGGGGTCGCCGCGAAGGATCACCGACACGAGATTCACAGCAGAGAGTTATTTATTACTAGCGCGCTAGGGTCCCAAGCTCTAAGTTGGCCCTGGGACCCTGACTGCTTGTTACAGGCTGTTTATATAGGCAAACACAAGTTCAAACACAGCTTAGGGCGCGAAATTCAAACAAAGCTTTAGGCGCGTGGTAATTGGGTCTGTCTATGGCCTGAGCAAGGTGTCTTGTTCTAATTGGTTAGAGCAGGACCTTATGAGGTTTTTTCCTGGAGTTGTTGATTCTGGGAACTTCGAGGCAGGGTGGGACCCCCGGAATTGGCAGGGTGGGACCCCATGAGGTTGTTTCCCGGAATTGGCAGGGTGGGACCCTATCAGGGTGGGACCCTATTGAGGCAGGGTGGGACCCTATCCAGAGCCACCTGGTGTTAATTTTTTTTAAGTTCTTTTTTTTATGAGGCCTAGTTTCTAAGTTTTATGCGGCCTAGTTTCAGTTCGAACCTGGAACTCTCCCTCGCTCGTGAAACGAGACGGGCAGGAGAGCTCCCCCACTGAGCTCCGAGCAGTGTTATATAGTCTAAGAAAAGTGGGCATAGAGTTATTATACAAATCAGATATATGATTGGCTAGTGTTTGAACAAGGCGATTTGGCTAACTATGATTGGTTCCCGCCATTTCTGATATTTTGGTTCAAACTTTGAGGCGGGAGAGCAGGTTTATGGCAGCAAGAGTTTATCTTACTTAAACACGTCTTGTGACCTTGCCTCAGAACTTACAAAATCTCTGGTATGTGCAAAACAAAATCTCTGGTACGTGCAGAAAACCAGGTACTCACAGAACTTACGAAATCTCTGGTATGTGCAAAGATTAGAGAGCAGAACAAGGGTGTAGCGGGTGGGGGGCGGGTACACATCTATCTTTGTGTCCTTTCATTAAGTGAGTGAGACTGGTGACGTCAGCGGTGGGTTGTGGTTGGTGGGGGTGGGCAGAGACTCAGCTCTACTGTTGCAGGCCTAGAGCCTAGAGCAGAAAGAAGGGCAATGGGAATGGGACAAAGAAGAAATGGGAGAGACGTTGTTAAGCTTTGGACATATTTATTTACAAAAACTTTGAATTTCAAAAGTATCATGTGTTCATTTCAGACAAATTACAAAATAAATGATGAAGGGGTGGCCTACCCCTCCACACCTGTGGGCGTTTCTCGTTAGGTGGAACGAGAGACTTGAGAAAAGAAATGAGACACAGAGACAAAGTATAGAGAAAGAAAAAGTGGGCCCAGGGGACCGGCGCTCAGCATACAGAGGACCCACGCCAGCACCGGTCTCTGAGTTCCCTTAGTATTTATTGATAATTATCTTTACCATCTTAAAGATAAGGGAGTGGCAGGACAATAGGATCATTGAAGGGAGAAAATTAGCAGTAAGACATATGGATAAAGATCTCTGTGACATGAATAAGTTCAAAGGAAAATGCTGTGCCTTGATATGCATATGCAAACATCTCCATAAACCTTTTAGCAGCATTGCGCCAGCAAGTCCCGCCAGCAAGTCCCACCTTATGCCGTAAGGCGGTTTTCTCCTATCTCAGTAAACAGAGCGTACAATCTGGTTTTACACCGAGATGTTCCATTGCCCAGGGACGGGCAGGATTTTTAACCAGCAAGCTGCCTTCAGGCACTTGTTTAACAAAGCACATCCTGCACAGCCCAAAATCCATTAAGCCTTGAGTCACCACAGCACATGTCTCTTGCAAGGACAAGGTTGGGGGTAGGGTCACAGATTAACAGCATCTCAAATACAGAACAAAATGGAGTATCTTATGTCTACTTCTTTCTATATAGACACAGTAACAGGCTGATCTCTCTTTCTTTTCACCACAAAATGAGGCAAATAAAAAAAGATCAGCACAGTCTCGTTACCCAGAGAAAGCCGATCAGCACAGTCTCACTACCCAGAGAAAGCCGATCAGCACAGTCTCACTACCCAGAGAAAGCCGATCAGCACAGTCTCACTACCCAGAGAAAGCCGATCAGCAGAGTCTCACTACCCAGAGAAAGCCGATCAGCACAGTCTCACTACCCAGAGAAAGCAGATCAGCACAGTCTCGTTACCCAGAGAAAGCCGATCAGCACAGTCTCACTACCCAGAGAAAGCCGATCAGCACAGTCTCACTACCCAGAGAAAGCCGATCAGCACAGTCTCGTTACCCAGAGAAAGCCGATCAGCACAGTCTCGTTACCCAGAGAAAGCCGATCAGCACAGTCTCGTTACCCAGAGAAAGCCGATCAGCACAGTCTCGTTACCCAGAGAAAGCCTTAGTCTTCCAGAGGTTTTCTCTGCATATTCAAGTAGTCCACAAACGTTTTATAAATTAGGGAACATATTCTTCTCCAAACTACTAGTTACTTTTTTTTTATTCTAATAAGCAGTTCCAGCTGTCTTTCCATGTAAAAAAAAAAAAGGCTATATTTTCACCCTAATTCTAAAAGGTTGCATATTATGTCATCATGTGGTCGGGCCACTCTATTTGAATTCTGCCATTGAAAGGCAGGATAATGAACATGGAGTGGGAAGAGGGAGGTACAGAGGGACCCTGACCACAGTCCCTGGCTGCTTGCCTGGATGCTTCCTTCCATGAACACAGCTCTTGAAGGTCTAGATGACCCTGACCAAACAGACACCTTGGCTTCCTTTCCTTTTCCTGGGACAGGCTTCCCTGACTGATGGGGGAGCTCCCATGACAGCAACTTTCAAATGTGTCCTGCATAGACACCATGTAGAGGGCAGACAACAGTGGGGCCAGGCTGGGTGAGGGGTGTGCGACTGGGGAGAGGGGAAAGGGCAATGAAGAGCACAGACCCCTCTCCCCAGCCCCACCATCCAGGGCAGCCCTGAGCCCAACAGCACCAGCACAGTCCAGTGTGAGGAGCAGGGCTAGTCTATGGCGCTCGGTTTTCCTCTCTGTGGGACTTAGGCTCACCTAGCTCAGGGCAGCACAAGTGAGAATTAAACAGAATCCCATGAGTGTTAAGTGAGTGAGATCAGTGACATCAGCGGTTTCCATTAGCCTGAATGAGACAGGAAAAGGGGATCTCATGGAAAGGAGCCCTCAAGAACCCCTAAGGCTTTGGAGAGCTGACAATGCTAATCGCTTGGTGTGGGCCAAATTAAAAACAGACGCGTGGAAGTGGCAGTCCAGCCTGGCAAGGGCCACAGCCACAGGAACCACAGTGCCCACAGGCCTCACCCAGGGTGTCTGGGACCCTCACAGAAGGGCTTCAAGAAGCAGCCTCAGCTTCCCCACCTGTAATATGAGAGGTTGAACTAGAGGGTCTTAAAGCCCCTCCAGCATCAGAAGTTCTGGGAGCTTCCCCAGAATGGCAAGGATATTAAATGTCTTTGGCAGTAGGTCTTCCAGTGTGACTTGGTGCTGGGTTCACTAAGAAGTGAAGGCTCTGGGAGTCACAACCAGGGATGCAACCCAGGTTATAGGTGACACCAACCCGGTGCAACAGCATGACCTCTGTCCTGCTGAAAAGAACCCTGGAGGCCCAGAGCCCCAGGGCTGAGCACAGGGTGCTGGAGGCCCACGGTCCTGGGCTTTGACCCTGGAACCCCCTTTTCCAGCTGGGTGCCCCTTTCCTCCATGGATGAAGGTACTGGCCTCTCCGTGCTCGCTGCCCACCAGTGCCCATGGAGGAGAAGGCATGGACATTCACGAGAGGAAGATTCCTCTCCACCTGAGAAACAGCAGCTCCTGGTGCCGGGGAGCCCACATTCTACCTCTCTCTCACCTTAGTTTCTAGAGTCCCTCCTGCTGGCCAGACAGAAGGACGTGATCCTTAGGGGCCATGTCCTGTTTGCTAGCACAGCCTCTGGCCAGAGTTGGTCCTTCCCCAAGGGGCCTGGGAGAAAGGCCAGGTTTAGAGGCCAGCCGATGGAACCTGGAGACCAGCAAGCACTCTCGTTGCAGGAAACAACAGCCACTTGCAGGCTGAGCTCTGCCAGAAGCATTGGCAGGACCTGCCTCCCAGTAAGTGCCACAGCACCACCCAGAACCCCCAGAAGACCAGCAGCATGTGGGGCCTGATGGTGGTTGCCCAGCTGCTGGCTGGCATCGGGACAGTGCCTATTCAGCCATTTGGGATCTCCTATGTGGACGACTTCTCAGAGCCCAGCAACTCGCCCCTGTACATCTGTGAGTCACCGGTTTGAAGAGGGTTTTGGGGAGGGGTGAGGTCCTGATATAGCACTTGATGAGGCCCTGGGGGACTAAACTGAGGTCCCACCCTCTTTGCTTACAACCAGCAAATGAATTCAAAGGCCTGGAGATCAGACAGATTTGGTTTGAATGTCAGCTCTATTACCTCCCAGCTATGTGATCTGAGGCAAGTGGCTGAACCCCAGGGCCCCAGGTTTCTCACCTCTAGAATGAAGCTGATATTATCCGTGCACTGGATGACTGTGGGATACATGAGATGGCGTATGTAACCACTTAGCTGGTGTTGCGCACTGGACAGACCCTAAACCAACAGCAGCTACTGTTGCTGTCTAGTCCTCAGGCACAGGCCAGGACACACATGTCTTCTCTGAGACATCCACTTAGGGGAAGGTTGGCCTCAAAGAAGCCCATGCAAAGCAGATAGCAGATGACCATGTGAATGCCCAAATCCTTCCCTTAGAACAAGCCACTTTGGGCTGGAAATGGTGGCTCATGCCTGTAATTCCAGCACTTTGGGAGGCCGAGGCAGGTGGATTACCTGAGGCCGGGAGTTCGAGACCAGCCTGATCAACATGGAGAAACCCGTCTCTACTTAAAATACAAAATTAGCTGGGCATGGTGGCGCACACCTGTGGTCCCAGCTACTTGGGATGCTGAGGCAGGAGAATCACTTGAACCCTGGAGGCAGAGGTTGCAGTGAGCCAAGATTGTACCATTGCACTCCAGCCTGGGCAACAAGAGTGAAACTCCACCTAAAAAAAAAAAAAAAAAAAAAATAGAACAAGCCACTTTGAGCATCCTCAGGGCCTATACTCCAGATGAGACAGACCACCCCCACAGGCTCTGTGGCACCATAAGCTCCTCCGAGGGCCCTCAGCATTGTACCCACAGGGAGCATCACCTGGCATTTTTAAATGCCTTGGAGCCTGTTTCCTTCCTGGCAAGCAGGTCTCTTTGGAAGTTGGCTGGAGGTAGAAATAGCCTTGGTTCTATATGTCTTGGAATCTTGAGTGGTTCTGGCCTTGCTGGTGGGAGATGCCATAGGTGTGTGCTTATCAGGCTTGGGGACAGATGGAGTGACATCTCAAGACTCTCCCTCAGCTTGGGAGTTCCCACGGCCAGACTCTCTCCATTTCTCTCAGTCTCCTTCCCCTTACTTCCATTTCCAGCCATCTTATTTGCCATCTCTGTATTTGGACCGGCTTTCGGGTACCTGCTGGGCTCTGTCATGCTGCAGATCTACGTGGACTACGGCAGAGTCAACACAGGTGAGTGTGTGCAGAGGATACCCACTCCCATCCCCAGCTCAATAAAGCAGCCCCCGGCCCCCTCATTCAATCAGAACAGAGAATGAAGCTTCAGATCCAGATGTGCTCTGCCACGTCCTCATTCATCCCTGCAGTCCCTCAGACAGCTAGGAGCAGACAGTGTGTGCCTCCTCTCAGGGCCCACGCTGGCTACTGGGGGGAACAACCTGCTGAAGCAAACTCACTTTCCGTCCTTAAGAAGTTTGGAGACCTAGGGCAGGACCTCAGGTGTTGCCACCACAGTGCTCATGTTGGTGGTGGCATTAAAAATATTTCTATGGTTCTTTGATTCTAAGATATTGCTGGTTATTTTTTAAAAAAAGAAACGATTTAATAAGAGCTCTTTTGAGGAAAAAAGGAAACACCATATAAAATATACACATGGATGATGACTCACATCCAGAGGGTATAACATGGTGTTTGACTGTGTGGGTGCTGGGATGGGACTGCCTGGGTCTCAGCCTGGTTCCATCTCCTACTAGCCAAGTGATCTTAGGCAAGCGACTTTGTCTTTCTGTGCCTCAGCTGCCTCATCTATAAAATGGAGCTAATGATAGTAAAATAAAGTTGTAAAGATCAGAACAAGCCTGATGTATATTAAGAAGTCAACAGTATGAGTTTGTATTCTTCAACAAGTGGTATGGATGAGAAGATATAGTCCCTAGACACTGGCCTAAGTTCTGCGATAACCATTCAGGGAGCCAGCCCCAGGATGAATCAAGCAAGGGCTTCCCGCCTTTGTGAGCATGTCCCACACTACCCAGTCTCCCACAAGATGGGGAAGGTCAGCACCATAACAGAGGGACAGGCAAAGTGCTGTAGGGTGGAGAGTGTGGCGAGTGTGTGGGTGGGATACGAAGTTCCAGCTCAGCTGGAGCTGTGGCTGAAAGGCAGGACTGAGCCAGACTCCAGGAAGAGCACCCACACCAGTGCCCTGCACACAGGTCAGGTCACAGATATCTGGCAGGTGCTAGTTGCAACCATGCTGCCAGAGCCTAGACTCCCATCCCTAGGACTGTCAGACCACAGTGCCATCTGCATGGTGTCATTTGGCTGTACTTCAAATGAAAGTGGAAAGCCAGGGGCGTGTCTTATATCTCAGAATCAAGCCATCTCTGTCCTTTTGCTGGCACTTCCCGAATTGGTTCCTGGCTCTTGGTTGTCCAAAGAGACCAGCTACTGAGCGCCCAGTCCACTCAGGGCAGTGCCCAGGGATGCTTGTCATGATTTGACTGAACCGTTCTGCCACCTTCTCCTTCCCTTTATGCCTGGATAGTTTCTTTACCCAGAGAAACACAATGGCAGACTTTTACACGTGTGCAAGAGAATTGCCAAGAGAAAGCTGCTCCTTTGGAAGCCAGGCAGCTCACACAGTTGATGGCTGTTTCTTTAGGCTTCTAAGGATTATGGGGCCTCCTTTGTTAGGGATCCATAAAGTTGGGAGGCAGTAGTTTAATGGTTAAGAGGGCAGGTTTGTGTATCAGGAAGACATAGGTTTGAAATTGACCAATGAAATGGCACATACTAGCCTTAACCTGAGGCAAGGGACTTAACCCCTTCTATCCTCAGTTTCTCGACTGGTGAGAAGTGGGCAGACTTGCTAGAAGAACCCAGTGGAAAACAGATGGAAAACACGTGGTCTAGGGTCTGGCCCATGGTGTGCCCTTGTGAGTGAGAGTCAGCTCCCTTCTTCACTACTCCTACCACGGGCTGGGAGTTGAATAAGGAGGTGAAGGTACTGCTCCCTCCTGCCCAGGGATTTTCTGATGCTCTGCTTCATGTGCAGTGGCCCTGGTCCTCTGGGAAGACGAATAGCTGGGAGAGGGAATGCTGTTTTGACCAAGAATCTAGCTCATGGCTTGCCTCTTCTCCATCCTGGGAAGAAAATCAGTAAAACTCCCTCTGATCAGAGGTTTCTGTTTCCAGTAAGGTGAGATCACGCATTCAACAAACACTTGCACCCTTTGGTTTCTCTTCAGCTGCAGTTAACTTGGTCCCGGGTGACCCCCGATGGATTGGAGCCTGGTGGCTAGGCCTGCTTATTTCTTCAGTCTTCTTGGTTCTCACGTCTTTCCCCTTTTTTTTCTTCCCTCGAGTAATGCCCATAGGAGCAAAGGTAAGGTTCCAAGAGCCCATGACTCTACCTATTGGAGTTTAAGAAAGGGATGTGGGGGTAGAAAATAAATAGAGCTAAAAAGCTACAGCATGTTAAGCAAATCCAGGGTGAAATCTAAACAAATTTCATGATGCAGGACTTCCCAGAGGCTTTGAGAGGTGAGGGTGTTGGTGAATTTCCAAAAGGTGGTATCTCCTCCATGTTCCCTTACCATGTCAGCATCTCGAGGGTCAGGAAACCTCCAGGAAACAGTTTGGGAAACACTGAGCTTATCTAAATTGAGCTAAAGAATTAAGAGCCAATAAAAGCCAAGTCTGCGACCTGGTATAGTCAACTTTTACATTTAATAGGGCCTGTCAATGTTTGAACCTGAAAAACTGAGGGATTTCTAGCATTGAAGAGTATGAGGGTGGCTGAGATTGGAGCATATTTTGAGCGGGGGACCTTCTGAGCATCTTCGTCATACCTACTGGGGAAAGGAATGAGGGCAGGATGAGAATGGAGAGCAAGGAAGAGAAGTCTGGGTAGGGGCTTGATGTCAAGCTGAAGGGTCTAAAGATTGTTCTAATTTCATGAAGTTCTGGAGCACTGCAGTGACTGGGTGGCTACTTGGGTGGCAATATGGCAGCTAGGTTGAGTTTAGAGGGTAGGGAAGGAATGGAGGCTGGAGATCTGAAGAGGCCAGTGCAGAGACCAGGTGAGAGATGGGGAATGCAGCAATGGTTGTCAGAGAGCTGGGACAGGGCAAGGATAAGGATAGACATTCCTAGGGTGGATGCCCAGAAGGGCTCAGCAGTGAGCTGGCTTGGAGGAGAAGAAGGAGCTAAAGTTTATGCCCAGGCTTCAAGCCTCAAAATAGAGCTCAATGTTTGACAATGAGGTATATAAAATCTAGGCCCAGCCGGGGGAAGAGGGGCAGGGATGGGAGGACCTCAGCTTGTCTTGGGGAAGAATTTCAGAGGTTGGCTGCACATCATGCAGGTGCTGGGGTCAGGCAGGGTTTGAATGCAGCTCTTCTACTTATAAACCAGCTGAGTTGGCCAGGTGTGTAATCTCACACTTTAGGAGGCCGAGGCAGGATTGCTTGAGCCCAGGTTGAGATTGGTGGGTAGGGAAGGAATGAAGTTCAAGACCACCCTGGGCAACATAGCAAGACCCCATCTCTACAAAAAAAAAAATTATTTTAAAAACTTAGCTGGGCATGGTGTTGAGTGCATGTAGTCCCACCTACTTGGGAGGCTGAGGTGGGAGAATCACTTGAGCCCAGGAGTTCAAGACTGCAGTGAGCTATGACTGCACCACTGCACACCAGCCTGGGTGACAGAGTGAGACCCTGCCTCTAAAAAAATAATTAAAAAAATTAAAAAGCAATAAACTAGCTGAGTCATCTTTGCCAAGTTTCTTTGTTCCTAAGCTTCCTCTTCTTTACAGTGCTCCAGCTAATTAGAGTAGCGATATGGGAAGGAGTTGTGAGGAATGAGACAAAGCATGTGAATACTGGGCACGGGCCCAGCAGGAGTAAGCACTCAGTGAATGGGAGAGCCTATTCCTGGCAATGAGTTCCCGGCAGGATCCTAATGCTGTCAGAGCCCAGGGGCCTCACATCTGAAAGGTAGCTCAGAGCTGCAGGGCCTTAAGCTGGAGCTGACAAGGTCAGAAGAGGTACGAAGGTTCCCTGGGGTAGTATACCCAAGAAAGTGCAGGTAAAGGTTTAGGACAGAGCCTTGAGCAGCACTCACCTTTAGGCTCAGGAGGAAGCAAGAATCCCAGAGAGGAGATAGAGAGGGGGAGGAGGGTGGGACTGGAAACAGATGGCATTCTAGACCAGAGTATCCCAGAAGCCAGTATCCCCTGGAATCTGAGCGTAGGGGAGAAGTGTAGCCATGACAGATGGGGGTGAGGAGTGGGGTCCAGGAAGACACCTTTGGCAACAGTCATGGGAAAGTTAGATATGAAATAATATGCCCACAGGTATCGTGGGAGGCATTGACATAGATGTGTTTTGATTGTCGGCCAAAACACCGGGCTCACGGAAATGCAGGTGTTGTTTGCTTCAAGAGAGCATTCTCTGGATGCCCTCCCATGCACACACGCCCTGGGGTGGCTCACCTCCACCCAGCCTTGAGCCTCTGAGGCCAGAGACTCCAGGGAAGGGTAGCTGCAGTGAGCCTGAGCCATGAACATTCACCCCTTTTATTGCCTTCAGAGGAATCCTGCCACAGCAGACGAAGCAAGGAAGTTGGAGGAGGCCAAGTCAAGAGGCTCCCTGGTGGATTTCATTAAACGTAACTGACTCTGCAGCCCTGGGTGGGCTGGCATAGTGCAAGGGAGAGGATAATGGCCAGGGGACCCCAGCCCCTGTGGTATTGTATGTGGTAAGGGGCAGTAGGAGCAGATGGCCTGTAACTGGCCCATCCCCTAGGTGTGCCTGCAGCCCAGGGGTTCTGCCAGGGATCCTGGTGACCACTGCTTTGCAGGGACCAGGAGACCCAAACTGCACTGGATCAGTCACGTGGCCACCCCGCGGTCTGGTCCCATGTTCTTCTCCCACTTCCCCTCTTGCCTTCTTGTGGGGTGGCAGGCATGTGAGGAGACTGTTTCCAGTGTTAGTCCTATTTCTATCTGCCTGCCACCTGGTTTCTTTTAGGCACTATGAGCATGTGGAGAGGGGGCTCGAGTGGCTGTATGCCCCTAGACTGGCCACAGAACATCCTGGTGCTCAGATTCTGCCCCTTCCTAGAAAAGAGAGTTCCTCAGAAGGAGGGGGCAGGAAGGGGTGCCCCATGCTGGCTGCCACAGAAGCCGGCTCTTGACGATGGTCTGTTCACAGAGTTTCCCCGCATCTTTCTGAGGCTCCTGATGAACCCACTCTTCGTGCTGGTGGTCCTGGCCCAGTGCACCTTCTCCTCCGTCATTGCTGGCCTTTCCACCTTCCTCAATAAGTTCCTGGAGAAGCAGTATGGCACCTCAGCGGCCTACGCCAACTTCCTCATTGGTGAGTCCAGAGGGTGCTGCAGGAGCCACAGGGCTTGCCTGGGCCAGGAGGCAGGCACTCCAGCCATCCATTCAGGGATGGGTGCAGGCCAGACCGGACACAGGCAGGGGCCAGAGGAGGACTGCCCAGGAGAAAGAATTTTAAGGACAGTTTTCCTGGTTGGCAATCTAGAAAGTTCTTGGCAGATTTCTGACTCCTATCCTTCCAGTCAGGAGTGGGTGGAGGCTGGGGGCTGCCTTCCTCCCTGTAAAGGGGCTGGAAGTCTGACAGCTTCCCAAAGGCCCTGACACCATCAGGGACAACACAGGAAAAGAGGGAAGGTTGAATTTGAGGTTAGACAAAATGCCTCCTGGGTTTTCTCTTCTTCTCCAGGGACCTGAATATATTTGCTTTGGTTAGAGAGTACACGGTTTAGTGATTCTCAACCGAGGCTGCACCAGAGGCTCCTCTGGAGAGCTTTACAAAACACAGATGCCCAGCCCTACCCCAGGCTAATGAAACCAGAATCTCTGGAGGTGGGGCCCAGCATTAGTATTTTTTCAACGTGTTGAGAACTACAGATGTGGTCCCACCAAGTACCCTAGGAAATCACTGGGCTCAACTCACAGGTGAGTTTAACCATATGGAGTTGGCAAGGTGATCAGTGCATGAGATTTGAGGGTGACTCCCGTGTACCCCCTGGCTGGTCCTTGGCTGTGACTTTACCCCTCAGGCCTTCCACCTCTGACTGGTACATAGGGGTCACCACTCTCGTGTTGCTAACCTCATGTGGTCCCATGCAAAGAGGCCCCAAGGAATGAAAGGTGCTTAATAAATGCATATTCAACCCACATCTCTTAAGCTACAAGAACCCCACTTCTATATTCTTTGTATAGGCAAGGCAATCCTGTCTCAAGATATTTCTCTAGGTGTGCCTGGCAAGCAGTAGATGCTCAATTAATGTCAGCTATTTATATTACAATTTAACATACCAAATGTTCCTTCCTGAAACCATGCTTCCTTCTCAGTGATCCGGCTCACTATTTGTAGCCCACATGCAGTCCCAGGCCTGTGCACCCGGATCACCTCCTTCTTTTCACTTATAGGTGCTGTGAACCTACCTGCTGCAGCCTTGGGGATGCTGTTTGGAGGAATCCTCATGAAGCGCTTTGTTTTCTCTCTGCAAACCATTCCCCGCGTAGCTACCACCATCATCACCATCTCCATGATCCTTTGTGTTCCTCTGTTCTTCATGGGATGCTCCACCCCAACTGTGGCCGAAGTCTACCCCCCTAGGTAATGGGAATAAGGGGCACAGAGATCCCCTTTGCTAAGGCCAGGGCCTAGATCTGGCTGTTATACATCTTCCTTCCTGCTTCCTCAACTCTCTTCTCTGCTGTACACATTTTTTTTTTTTTTTTTTAGACAGATTCTGGTCTTGCTCCATCACCCAGACTGGAGTGCAGTGGCGTGATCACTGCAAACTCCACCTCCCAGGTTCAAGTGTTTCTCCACCTCCCAGGTTCAAGGAGTTTGCTCACTGCAAACTCCACCTCCCAGGTTCAAGTGTTTCTCCCAGGTTCAAGCAGTTCTCATGCCTCAGCCTCTCAAGTAGCTGGCCTTACAGGTGTGTACCACCACACCCGGCTAATGTTTGTATTTTTAGTTGAGGTGGGGTTTCACCATGTTGGCCAGGCTGGTCATAAACTCCTGACCTCAAGTGATCTGCCTGCCACAGCCTCCCAAAGTGCTGAAATTACAGGCGTGAGCCACCCCGCCCGGCTCACTTTTGATCTGATCTCTCACGTGGCAACTTAGAAAATCAGGTCTTGAATGGTATGCTCCATTATGAGAAGAGATCAAAGGCTCTTACTGGGCCACCAGCAATCAGGGTTAGAGTTCTGTTTTCTTAAGAAGCACCAAAAACTAATTTGTTTGATTTCAGGATGAATTTGTAGGGCTGTGAGCCACAGGAACCAGGAAATAAGCTATGTTTAGCATCAGCTCTGTGCTGGCTAGAATTTCAGTTTCATTGAGCTGCTGAAGAGAGATGAAAGGAGACTTGAAAAGATCTGGAGAATAATAATGAGAGTGATGGCAGACTTGAAAACTTAGGGCAGGTGAGGAGGAGGGCAGGTAAAGTCTGCCTGTGGGTTTGCAGACAGCGATATGGGTCACAGTGTTAACTTGGGCTTTATGTTCAGGAAGAGCTTCAGAGCCCTGTGAGGGGGACGAAGCCAAGCAAGGGGCATTTTATTATTATTTTTCCCGGGTGCCACCTGTCAACAAGCTTTTTTTTAGACTTTGCCTAATAAAGTTGCAACATTTGGAGATGCTGTACCTTTTAGCCCTGGTCTTTTCTCTATTTTTTTTTCTTTGAAATGACCTCCTCTGTCTTTGGTGGGTGAAGGAGAGAAGGGGTTTGAGGGAAGGGAGGGTTGCTTGGGGTAGGGAGCTCACCCCTGGTCTGTACAGCACTTCTGCAGGCTGACTGTGGACTGAGAAAAGTCGAGAAGCCTTTGGGCCTTTTGGCAGCGTCCACTGGGAGTTTAGCACACGGCTTTGTCCTCAGACAGGCCTGGACTCTATGCCAGTGCTCCTTACTAGTTGGGGGAGTTACTTACCTTCTCTAAGCTTTGGTTTTCTAATCCACAGAAGGCGAGTAATTCACTGTAGACTCATTGTGATGATTATGCATGTGCCCCCGGGCACAGCGTCTGGCACATGAGATGAACTCTCATTTGTACAGTTATACTAGTGAAATATCTGGACAGTGGTTTGTCAGCCCCTTTCCCAACCCTCCCTGAAGAAGGTCATGAATGTCAGATACCGGGGAACAGTGAGATCAACCAGTGAAAGCTCTGGTTGAAGCTCAAGGGGATACAGTAACCTAGGCAAGGTCTACATTAAGCCAGGAGACAGAGAGCTAACTAAATCCTGGATTGCCTCAGTGGTCCCAGCCACTGTTTTTCAGGCTGAAGAAGAGGGAAGGCAAATATTGTCTGTGACCTGCCCACTGCAGCTGCCCTTTCTGGTTGGTTGGTTGTCTTGACCCCTACTGTGGCAGAGGATTCACCACTCAGGCCTTCCCAGCACATAATTAGTGGATTTGGGCTCCTAGTGGCAGAAGAAATGGAGAGATGCCGTGACCACTAACCAGTGGCAAATTCACTGTTGGCTCCACCAGGCATAATCCACATCCCACGGTGGCACTGGCCCAAAATAAATAAAGATGCACAGACACACTCATCAGGCCAGGAACTCACACTGGGCTGGAGGGTAGGGTTTTTCTTTGGTCTTGCTTTGTTTGACTCCCCATTTCCTCTTTTGCTGGCAGCACATCAAGTTCTATACATCCGCAGCCTCCTGCCTGCCGCAGGGACTGCTCGTGCCCAGATTCTATCTTCCACCCGGTCTGTGGGGACAATGGAATTGAGTACCTCTCCCCTTGCCACGCTGGCTGCAGAAACATCAACATGAGCTCTGCAACCTCCAAGCAATTGGTAAGGGCAGCCAGGGTCCAGAGGCAAGAGGAGCCCCACAGGATCTCGGAGCTCAGTGCATGCCCTCAAAGACTGTTTCTCGGCTCCAGGATAGGCGGGGCTCCACACACACACTCATTACCAGCATCCTGGCCTCCTCTGAGCCACATCCAGCCTCTCTCTACCTCCCTACCCCTGAGGTCATGACCAGATGCCGACAGCCCACAGTCAATTAAAGACTGGCCGACATCCAACAAATTCACATTCTTGAGGCCTAACTGCTCAGAGCAGAAACCAGTCAAAGCACTCCTTCAGCTGAGGCCTTGGAGCCCCATCCTGAAGGATCCTCACGGGCATCTCTGGGTCCTGCAGGTTGGCCGTGGCCCAGATAAATTGAGGGCATTAGCCTGCTGTGACATGGACCTGGAAGGGTAGAGCCAGAAGCAGTAGCTGAGGGCATTTGGTCCAACCCCTCAACTCCCAGGTGTGGCCACATGGCTGGCCTGAAGTCATGCAGGTATTCCGGGCTGACCTGGGACTTGAATGCAGGGCTCTGCCTCAGTTTGGGGCACTTCTATTCAAAGCCATTTATCTTCTGGCCACCAGCCTTCCACTTGGGCAGCCTCCATTCACTGGACTTGCTTGGCAAAGTTCAGTCCATTTTTCTGTGGCTCCACACCTCCTAGGATCAGCCAGCAGCAAACTGACTTGAGTCATTTGTTTAGTTATTCAATAAACAGAACACTGGGCACAGCCGTGAGTGCTGAGGATGTGATAGTGAACCCATCAGACAAGGTCCCTGTTCTCATGGAGTGTGCATTCTATCAAATAAACACACAGGGTAATTCTAGAAAGTAACCCATGCCATGGAAGGACTTAATAGGATGGAGAGTTCCCAGGGGCCTCCCGGAGGGGGTGACATTAGAACTGAACAATCAGAACAGAATTCTATGCACACCAGGAGCAGCATTCCAGCTAAAGGGAGCAGCAAGTACAAGTCCCATGGGCATGAATGTACTGGGCACGCTGTAGGAAAGAAGAGAAAAGGCCAGGCTTGGTGCTGCAGGAGGAGTGTCACGCCCAGCTGGCCAGGGAGCAGGCAGGAGCCAGAGCCAGGCGGGCCAGGCTTAGGAACTGCTGAGCAATGAGAAGACTGTGCAGTTAACGTAAGCTAGGAACATGCCTTATTCCCTTAAGCCTGTATGGAGGAGATGGGCAAGGCTAGTGCCTAGTTACCAACCTCCTCTGAAAGGACAGGGCAAGGCTGCTGCCACTGCCACCTCCGCGGGCAAAGGAGCGTGGCTCCCAGGCAGAGGAAGGACAAGGAACTTGGACAAGATGCTCTTTGAGTTGCCTTCCAGTTGTGTTGGCTTCTGTGGTTTTCTTATCTTTGTTAACTTACCTCTGAGTCACCTACTTCCAGAAATAATCTTGGCAAGTTTCCCATAACAGCATACGTACCTCAAGACAAAAATCCATTAGCAAAATATCAAGAAAAAAAACAGTAAATTATAAAGAAAAAAGTCTCTATTTAAAAAATCTAGACTGAAGAGAGTAATAGCCATATTGTATATAACTAACTTTGGAGTTTCCTAGGGGCCAAGTGAAGAGGGTGCATAGTTACCACTGTTGGCAGAAGGAAATATACTAGTCCATTAGTTCCAATATTAGTCCTGTAACTGCTTGGACACTGAAATTGTCACAGGCTGGGCCATCTGACAAGGGCAGCGAAGGAAGGTGAAGACCACCAGACAAGGGCAGTGGCCACTAAAGTGAGTTGGACAACAGTATTGAGCCATATGGACTTGCAGACTTGAGACAGGGGCCTCCTCAGGAGTCCCTTCTAGGCAGAAGGAGTTTCTTTCAGGCAGGAGCTCCAGCAAAGGCCTGACAGCATCAGAACTCAGGGAATTCCACTGTGTTCCCGTTGCCCTCCTACTGGTTATGCCTCCCTCTGCAATAAACACACAAACAGCAAAAACAACAA
Organism: Macaca nemestrina; assembly: GCF_043159975.1. Lineage (NCBI taxonomy): Eukaryota > Metazoa > Chordata > Mammalia > Primates > Cercopithecidae > Macaca > Macaca nemestrina. The sequence goes on along the minus strand of NC_092126.1, from coordinate 36,587,586 downwards.
TCTGCAAAACCGCCACTGCTGGGCACAGGAGGCCTGGCCCAAAGGAGAGCCCTCCTGGGCCCCTGGCTCCAAGCTGGGGGTGGGGGGCCTAGCCTGGCAGTGTTCCCGGGGAATCCAGAGGCAGATGTGACTTCTGGAGGAGCCCAGCCCATCCCAGAAGATGGTTTCTGTTGCCCAAACAGTGACAGAGGTGGGACCCCTGGGCCAGCTTGAAATCCTCACCTGGCCTCCTCAGCCTCACCCAGCTTCCCTGGGAACCAGATCCAGAGAACACAAGGGTTGAAAGCTAAGTCTCCAGGAAGAGCTGGTGCAGACCTCTGAAGTGTGTGAAAGTGAAATAATCACAAAGTTTCCCCTTTTCCCCTCCCCTTCTTCTTCAAGATCTATTTGAACTGCAGCTGTGTGACTGGGGGATCCGCTTCAGCAAAGACAGGATCGTGCCCTGTCCCCTGTGCCCACTTCCTGCTCCCGGCCATCTTCCTCATCTCCTTCGTGTCCCTGATAGCCTGCATCTCCCACAACCCCCTCTACATGATGGTTCTGCGGTGAGTGGCAAACCTCTGGGGGTCTGGGGCATGGCTTCTCCTTCCCCACAACTCCCTTTGACTTTGCACCTAGTTGCCTATTTCTCATTTCTCCCCCCTTTCCTCGCCCTCAGAATCCTTTGAATGACAAGTGCAATGTTCTTTTGCTGAGGGGAAATAATAATAATGGCAACAGTGCTGGGAGCCCTGCCCTAGGAGGCGCTGTGCTGAGCTCCTCATTGCAGGGCCTCATTCAGTCCCACAGCGTCCGTGTGACACAGGCCCTGTTGGTGCCTCCACTCTGAACATTGGAGGTTAAATCACAAGCCTAGGCTGGGCGTGGTGGCTCATGCCTGTAACCTCAGCACTTTGGGAGGCCGAGGCAGGCGGATCATCTGAGGTCAGGAGTTCAAGACCAGCCTGGCCAACATGGCAAAACCCCATCTCTACTAAAAATACAAAAATTAGCTGGGTGTGGTGGCCGGTGCCTGTAATCCCAGCTTCTTGGGAGGCTGAGGCAGAAGAATCACTTGAACCTGGGAGGCAGAGGTTGCGGTGAGCCAAGATTATGCCACTGCACTCCAGCCTGTGTGACAGAGTGAGCCTCCGTCTCAAAAAATAATAATAATTTTTTAAAAAATCACTAGTGTAGTATGGCAGAGCCAGTGAATGGCTGAGCCACTTGTTGAAGCCAGGCTGCCTGGCTCCACACCTTGGAAACTCCTGTAGGTTTGCTTATTTTTAAATTCTAAAAGAAATGAGAAGAGCAAAGAGAATTTAGTTGGATGCATAAAAGCAAGGCAGGAAAATGTGGAAAGTTTCAGAGTCAGAGTGAGGGCTATGGAAAAGGATGAAAATGAGAAAATCCCAGTATGATTGGCTCCAGGACCAAGTCCTCAGGTCAGGAAGGGAGTGGCTGGCCAGAGCTGGAGGGGAGGAGCAGGGCGTCCCGTTACAGCTGGCAGCTGGCAATGAATGCCTCTGAGCTTTTCACTGGGAATGACCTGCTCTTCACCTCACTGGCTGCAAGGAGAAAACAACACTTGTACCAAATTCACCTAAGCCACCCCTGCTTCCCTCCCTCCTGTCCTCACTCACCTCGCAAGTAGAGAGGGCAAAAACATAGGATTTGGACTCCCGGTGCCAGGATCAAAGTCCCTGCTCTGCCACATACTGGCTGTGTTAGGGTGTTGCCTAGCCTCATTGAGCCTCAGTCTCCTCATTCATGAAATGATGATAATGATATCGACCTCAAAGGGTTGGTGTCAGGATTACATGGTAAATTGCTTTGCAAATATAAGGTGTTCTATATATTGGTTAATTATCACTGTTAATCAAATAACAATAATAATAATAATTAACAGCCAGCTAGGTGTCTATGACCTATTTTCCCCAGAAGGCTCAGAGAAAAGAAAGGAGCAGATGCAGCCACTTGTTGGGATCTGGGATTTTACCGTATTTATAAGTGAGCTATCAAGTTAGCTTGAAAGCTATCAAATCAAATACTATTTCAAGGATGCTGGCAGAAGATGTGAGACTCCTGGGTCAAAGACAAAATACTTTATGACAGCACAGAAAGCACAAAACTTAGGGTGTGTCAGTTGTCCTTGCCCCCCAAATCCTACAGGGGTGACACAGAGAGGCCCAGGTGCACACTTTGTAAGAACACTGAGCATAGAAGAGCCGCCACTTCTACGGTGACCAGTGAGCAATGCTGCTCCTGGTCTTGGAGGAAACGTTAACTCATGCCTCAAGGTTGCTCATTGCAACTACAACTCTGAGAAACGGTGCAGGAAAACAGCAGTCAGGACCTTGCATTTTGAGCTTATTCAGCAAGAAGGTGCAAGGATGCTTGGAACCCACAGCGTGCTGCCTTCCCTGACACCACAGTCACTCCCTTCTCTGCTGCTCCCCATCCTGCACATTCAAAGCACTGACACCTTCACCAGAGACTCTTCAGCAGGCTTCCCTTCTTGCACCTTGGGTCAGATGGACCACAGTGGACCCTCTAGCCCTGACATAAAACTACACAAGGCCATGATAAGGAGATGGGACAGGGTAAGAAAATCTCCCTGGCAAGTCCCTGTGCAGCAGGGAAAAGGGCAATCCCTGTCAAATCTCCTCCCAGAGGACTCCTGTCAAATCCCAGGGATGAGGAAGTCAGGAAGAACAGAGCATCATTTCAACCACAAGATGGGCTTCTCTAGAAAAAGCTCTCCTTTCTAGGTCGAGTAGGGGTACGAGGTGGAGAGGAGGCCCCCGGATCCCACAACGATTTAAAGATAAATCCCACTGGGAAACATGACAGAATTGATGCTATTTAGTGTGAAGAGGGAGAGGCTTAAAGATGACTTCGTAGGCCGGGTGTGGTGGCTCACACCTGTAATCCCAGCACTTTGGGAGGCCGAGGTGGGTGGACCACTTGAGGTCAGGTGTTGAAGACCAGCCTGGGCAACATGGCAAAACCTTGTCTCTACTAAAAATACAAAAGCTAGCCGGGCGTGGTGGCGGGCGCCTGTAGTCCCAGCTACTCAGGAGGCTGAGGCAGGAGAATTGCTTGAACCTGGGAAGCAGAGGTTGCAGTGAGCTAAGACTGAGCCATTGCACTCCAGTCTGGGTGACAGAATGAGACTCTGTCTCAGAAGAAAAAAAATGACTTTGTAGGTGACCCAAGCATTATTTATATGAGCCCTGGCCCCCAGTTAGCCATGGGAACACAAGCTGGAAGTGAAGGCTAGCTGAAAATGTGGAAGGAGAAAGAGAGGTCAGAAAGCCAGCTTTCATTCAGGGCCACATGGGACAGAGACTAGAAGGGGCCCAGGACCTCAATCAAAAGCCACATTGGGGTGGCCAAGTCCCATTTCATTGAGAATGAGTGGGCCCAGGGCAAGGGCCAAGACAAGGCAGGCATCTATTATGAACCGGACCACTGGAGGGATCTGTAGGCACAACAGGATTTGAGACACTTTATACTGGGGGGCCCCTAGGGGTGCCTCTTCCCCTGCCCCAGTGAGTATTTCTCTCACCGGACCATCCCTCAGGAGCTGGGCAAAGGTCACTTTCCAGTTTGCTAGTGGAACTGTGATGGTGGTGGTGAAACAAACCATAGGTAGAGGCCTGGGGATTACTTCTGAGCTCCCTTCCTCACTGTCCCCTAGTACTGAAAGCTCTTCCCAACAAGCACTCACTGGGAGTGTGTGTGCCCAGAGCACAGAGAGTCCTGGAGTAAAGTCACTCATCAGGTGCTCTGCTGGCCAGCTGCTGGCTCCCCACCTTGTGTGGGGGTGTCCTCTCCCTCTCTCCACTCCCCAGCTGGGACGGCAGGGCTGTCTCCCGCTCTCTCTGAATCTCCTTCCTTAGCCAAACACATTTTCCTCTCTTGAAGGAAGATGATTAGGGGCAGGACCAGCTACCTAATTTGTAGGACCTATTACAAATGAAAATGTAAAGCCCCTGGCTCAAAAATTAAGGATTTCCAGACAGCTGCAGCAGAGCATTAAGCCAAACATGGGACCTTTCTGAGGGTGGAGTTGTATGCACACACCCAGAGCTAGCCCGGGGTAGGGAATTCTTTTAGCTGTGCACAGAAGCCTGCAGCCCAAGGGCTCTAATTACACTTTGCAGCAGGGCTGTCTTTTACTGGTATAAGACATTCTGTGGGAGTTGTTCAGACCTGCTGCTATCAACACACCCACAGCATCCTTCTCTCCACTCCTAGCCTCTACTGCCCTCTGCTTCTTGAAGGGGGCTCTGGGCAGCCCTGAAAATCACACAGACCAGTGGTTTTCAGTGGTACATCAGAATCTCCTGGAGGTAAAATACAGATTGCTGGGCCCCATCCCCAGACTTTCTGACTCAGTAAGTCCGGGGTGGGCCTGAAAATCTGCATATCTAACAAGCTCCCAGGGGATGCTGATGATCCAGGGACCACGCTTTGAGACCACTGATGTAAAGAACTAGAGCATTCAGCCCAGGTGAACCCAATCACCAGAGGGCTTGTCAGGCCGCATGAGGGTTGGTTCTGACCCGCTCTGAGGCTGGCTGTCCCTTACCCAAGGGATCGTGCAGCCCTGAATCCTCCCACTGCTGATTTGCTGTCTGTCTTTTCAGTGTGGTGAACCAGGAGGAAAAGTCATTTGCCATCGGGGTGCAGTTCTTGTTGATGCGCTTGCTGGGTAAGTGTCTAAGACCCCTCTTCCCAAAAGTGGCCGCAGGCGATGGGGCATCCGAGGGCTATGGGTGCAAGGTAGCGATGGAGGAAGCACCATCTCATCTCCATGGCAAAGAGAAGCTGTGCATAATCAACAGCAGATGCCAAAATCCATGTGGACGGTTTCCCAGATTGCTTGAGGTTAGGAAAGACTCCATCTATGGCATTCATTCCTAACTAAGTTATGTAAGAAAAATTAAAAGTGAACACAGCTGAGAATACCTAATAGAGTGTTAAAGGCAGGTATTTTTAAATCTTTCTCCCAAAATTCACTGTAGGAACAAAACTTTGCATTCCTGCCAAGTCAGAGCAGCGGCTGAGCCCAGCCCTGGCTTCCTTTCCATTTACAAAATTCACTCCTCCTAAAACTATTCAGCCAAAGTTTCTTCCACGTGGGGCCCTCTGCTGGTGAGTCCTGCCTGCCCTCAAGCAGTCCAGAGCCCACCAGAGGAATGGCGCTGTGCACAAGTGATCAACAGTGCCCTGCGGGAGGGCGAGCTGCTTGAGGCAGCAGGGGTGCTCAAGCTGCCTCAAGCAGGGGTGCCTGGGCGAAGGGCTGGGGACACAATGCAGGCCCGTTCCTGGACTGCTCACACTGGCTGTTCCTTCTTGACACATCCGTACACTAGATTTAACACAAGGTAGTAATAGAGGGATCCTTGTAATGTCAGGCACACAGAAGTAAAGGGACCTAATTGAACTGAGGATGTATTAATTAAGGGTGCAAACTACAGAGGGGAATGTGGAGACTCCAGCAAGAGGAACTTCAGTTACTATAAGGTGTCATTTCTGACCATAAATGCTGAAATGATGTATAGCCCACTGTGCCTCAGTCAACACCGCACCCTGCGGTGAGAGCAGCAGCTTCCATCCCCATTTTGAGATGTGTTGGTGATGTTCCTACTGGGGCCAGGTGAGCGGGAGCCCTTGCTGGGCCCAATCCAACCCCAGGCTGGGAGAAGTGTTTGGATGATGGGAATGAACCAGCTTTTTCAGTGGGATTTCTTGTTCCTCTAGTCCCTGCAGAGCCTCTTTAGACCCTGCTCTTGCTGCCTGCATTATAAACAGAGGAAGCAGGGGGGCAGGATCTACCTGTCCTCCCAGCAGAGGCTCTGTTGTCATCAGAGCTCCTTATTTTCATTTATAACTTAACTTTCTCTAAAACTTCTGCTGGGAAGGAGACCTCACATTCCTCTCAGCCCATCCAGCAACTAGGACAGGCTCTAAAGAGCCCTTTCCTGCTTCCTCCAGCAACCTCGAAAATGGCCTTGAAAACAAGGACTCTCTCGACTCTATCGCACTGCTCGAAGCACTTGCTGCTTTTGTTTTTCCATTTGAGATCAGATAACTCAATGTGGGACCACAGTGAGAAAACCCAGGCCTGGAGGGGTTCCATGTATCACCCAAGAACACAATCCACTCTTGGGTAGATAAAAGGACTTCCTATTACAGGTTTTTAATTACCCATTGGGATTGGGTCGACAATGTTTCTGGACTTTGTTTCTATGCAGGGAAGTGTCATATGTCACTCTGCCTGGCCAGTTTTCATCCCTCTGTTCACCTGGAGACTTGGGAGTGAGCAGGATTTGAGTGGAGAGGTTTCTTCTTGTAGTTTCCCACTTGTGGGCAGCGCCACAAGTGGAATATTGTCTGTCTTTCTTCTGGAAGCAGTTGCTCACAGGGCCCTAAACAAAGTCTGGGAGGTTATTCTCAGCACCCTGGTTCTGAGAATGGGATGGGCCAGCCTTGGTGTAAATCCTGGACAAGTCCCTCCCCAGTCCAGTAACTGCCTAGAGCTGTAGCTAGTGGTACACTACCCACGCATAGTGTAGGCGTTCAGAATATTTCACAGCCAGGAAGGCACAGCCCCTGCCGAGCCAAATCTTAGCACTCAGCTGCTGGGAAGTTCAGGGGCCCGGAGAAGAAGCTCTGAGAAGCCAGGTATTGGGAGGTCTGCTGAGGGGTATTGTCTAATCCAATAGGGCAGCTTGGTGTGGTGGAAGTGCATGGGATTCGAACCTCCATAAACCAGGGTTCAAAGTCCTGCCTTGACTTCTCTTGGCTATGTTACAGTGTCCCAGCCAAGAACCCCTTCCTCTTCACTAAAAAGTGGGCACCCACACCTCAGGGCCAGTGTGAGGACCTGAGAAGTCGATGCCTGGAGAGCCTCCTGCCACACAGTGGAGGCCCATGTAGCTCCACTCTGAGCTGACCTCAGGAGAACTATGTTGGATGTCTGAGCTGGCATCAAGGTGATCCCTGTGACTTACTCTGCCTTGAAACAATGGCCCAGGTCCCTTTTCTCTTCTAAGCCTTCTGGTGAAAGAGAAATTCAGGCTTCACTGAAAGCTATTCTGCTTTCCAGAGTCACTGTGAGTCCTATGGGTGCAGCAGAGCCATTCTCATATATGTGAACCGTGCAGGGGACTTGGCTCCCACACCCCTGCTGGGCACCTCTGCCTGCAGTTCCATCTGACCAGGGCTTTCCGAACCCTCTTCCAGCCTGGCTGCCATCTCCAGCCCTCTATGGCCTCACCATTGACCACTCCTGCATCCGGTGGAACTCGCTGTGCTTGGGGAGGCGAGGGGCCTGCGCCTACTATGACAACGATGCTCTCCGAGACAGGTGAGGGCCCAACACGCATGTGTGTCCCGGAGCCAGGCCCTGGGCTTGAGATGACAGTAGTCATATGCCCGGTGGCTACTGTGGGGGCTGTCAGGCTTCCGAAGAAGAGAACATGAAGGGCCAGCTCTGCGGCCCTGCCATGGACAGGGAGCAGGGGCTACTATAACAGGCTTTTCAGGGCTCACAGGGAGATGTCCAGGGACTTCCATGACCTGAAAGCGTTTGGAAGGGGCAGCAGCAGAAAGAAAGGGTGGGGATGGCTGCAGCCCAAGGAAGAGGCCATGGCTGTGGAACAATGGGGGCAGCCTCCTGCTGCTCAGAGACAGAGGGGCCATATCATGGCTCCTGGCAGAGGTCCAGGGCAGGCGGACCAACCTGCCTCAATGGGCCATGCCCAGCTGCAGCGCCATTGGGTTCTGCACCCCTTCCAGCCACCTCACCTGCTGCCATTGTCATATGGCCCAGAAACCACAGGAAGGTGGGCTTCAGGGGACTGGGCAGGGGCTGGAAATGGTATGGGAGTGGCAGAGAAAGCCGCAAAAGGGACAGGTCAAGAGGGCAATGAGAAGAGGCCCCTCTCCTTCTGGCTCTGCTTGGTTGACAGGACCCTCCAGGGCTGGCTGGGGCAGCTGGGTCACCTCTGGTCCTCTGAAAAGAGCCGGTGGAGGGATGATGAGCCCCGGATTAGGAGTCCCATGCCTACTCCCTGCCTGCTTCCCTGCAGCTTTGTTCCCTTTTGGGTCAAAGAAATGAGGAAAGTGATCCACACCTGGATGGTGCCCACACCCTTCGTGGGCCAGCATGGGAATGACGTGGCTCTTCCCGGTGGTCCTGGCCCTGGGATGTGGGCTGCAGAGCCCCCTCCCTCACCAGTCCTGCCCCCTCTTGCCCACAGGTACCTGGGCCTGCAGATGGGCTACAAGGCGCTGGGCATGCTGCTGCTTTGCTTCATCAGCTGGAGGGTGAAGAAGAACAAGGAGTACAATGTGCAGAAGGCGGCAGGCCTCATCTGACCGCCGCCCGGGCCACTGCCCTGCTCCAGAGAGCGGACCGTGCCTCTTCCACACCTGCCTATATTCACTAATGTTAACATGTCATTTCCTTTTTGTATTTTTAAACAAGAAAGAAAACCCCAGTTCTCATTTGCCTTCCCTACCTCCTCCTCCCAGAGTCCTCCCCACAGTTCCTAAGGGCCACTGTGCACCTGGGCTGCATGGGCCAGAGTTGGGGGGCTGAGTCTTCCCTGGCCCCTTGGAAGGGGCCTCCAGATGCCCAGGCTCACTTCAGTGCTGAGTTCTTCATCGAGGATGCCCACTGAGGCAGCCAGGCCCCTCACCAGCCCTGGGGCGAATCCTAAACAGAGAGAGAAAAGGGTATCTGCCCTTCTTGCCAGGCAGCTCCACGCTCCCGTTGACTGCCCACACCCTGCAGAGTGGCAGGGGTGAGAGGAAGAAGGAAGTGGCTGAGTTATTAATAGCCAGAGCCACTGGGAGACTGGGGAGCCTGGCTGTAGCCCCCTTTGCACCTGGGTTTGGCATCAGCACAGACTATGGGAGGGGCTGGCTCCCTCCCCCTCAGATCGTCACTTCCTATACCTAGAGGCCATTCTGGATGCTGCCATGTTGGGAAGTACAGGCTCTGCCCATTACCTGCACACAGGCACCAGAGCGGGGACTGAGAAACCCCAAGGATGGGTCATCTAAGTGCTGTCCATATGAACCTTGGACTTTCTGTCCTTAGATCCTCACATTTTATCCCTGTCTTTCTGGGGCACATTTCAAACTGAGAAAGCTACAGCATAGTGAAGACCCAAGGAAGGCCTATGAAATGGTCCTGATGCCCAACCTCCCACCCCTTCAATGTGGGGACGCGACCCCTTCATCTCAGAGTAATGGGAAGAACCTCCCACATCTCCCTGGCAGCAGATGAGGTGGCTTCACATGCTCTTCCCTGTCTGGACTTCAGCCCGTATTCCGAGGAGTAGAGAGGCAGAAGAGATGTCAGCAAAGCAAGTGACGAAGCAGAGTGGATGTCCACTGCCACCAAGCTGGAGGGCAAGCTGCGGCCCACAAAACAGAGCCAGTCAAGGGTGGCTTTCCTGGTTTCAGATGTGCTCACACCATCACCATTTTCTCAGCCTCTTCTCGCTGCCTCCAGAGAGGTGGGTGCCTGGGCTGACAGACACCGCTGCTATGTGATAGAGGTTGAGAGACAGAAGCCAACAAAGGAGGCCATTCATCAACAAATATATTTATCGGAGACCGACTATGTGCAAAGCAGCGCTAATACAGGGTTCCCCAAGGAGCTTCCCTGAGCTTTTACCTCACCTCCCTCCATTTACATTAGGGCCTCCTCCCAGGGTGTGCTCGGTGGCAGTGTGGGACTGGGGGCATGGGAGTTGGTGAGAGCAGGAGGAGAGGTGGGGACAGCAAGCAGCCACAGATTGGCATGAAGGATCCTGACCTCACTATCCATGCCATCCATGGCCCCCAGACTGACTCTGCACCTGGCCCTTTGCCAGACAGCTCTGTCTCACCGTGACCTCTGGAACAACTGGGCATGGGTCATGGCCACACATGACCCTTAAGTGCCACTATTCTTGGAAGACCCCCTCCAGAAGCATACTAGAAGCCACCTCTGGAAAGGCCTCATATGGTGATATGCCAAAACATTCATGTCAGTGTCCAAACAATATCCAATGCCATGAGACTGACGTCTTTGTGGAAACCACTGTTACAGACAGGCTTATTTCCAAAGCCACCTCATTTCCAAACATCTCACTCAGGAAGGGAGGCTCAATATAACCTCAGGGGCCAGTTTTAGCATTTGAAATGGTTCTGCTTGGAAAATGATTCCCTGCAACTAACCCTGGTCTTTCCCACAGCAATCTAACCAAATTTGGAAGGCACTGCCTTCAGCTGAGTTTGTGAACAATGAATGCCAACCTTCAGGTTCTAGAAGATTATGGTTGCCCTCCCAAACCTTTATTCTATTGTGATATTACTATTAAAATATTCTAATTTTGCTATTGAGGTAACTTGGTCCTGAATTTATGTTGTCATATACATCTGTCAGATAACAGATAGCACCTGCACTTTATTTTATTTTATTTTTGAGATGGAGTCTTGCTCTGTCACCCAGGCTGGAGTGCAGTGGCACAATCTTGGCTCACTGCAACCTCTGCCACCTGGGTTCAAGAGATTCAGCCTCTGCCTCAGCCTCCAGAGTAGCTGGGATTATAGGCCTGCGCCACCACACCTGGCTAATGTTTGTATTTTTAGTAGAGACAAGGTTTCACCATGTTGGCCAGGCTGATCTCAAACTCCTGACCTCAAGTGATCCTCCCACCTCGGACTCCCAAAGTGTTGGGATTACAGGCGCGAGCCACTGCGCTCTGCCAGCACCTGCATCTTGTAAACGGAGAAAGTGCTTATGACATAAACCCCAGGAGCCCATGGCCATGAGGATTAGAGGTAATGCAACTGTCAACCCATTAGCCTGGTATCAGGCAGGTACCAGACACTGCTTATCCCTTCAGTGTAGTTCTGCTGGGCTCTGAGGAGGCCAGATCACTGCTCTTGGGTTTATATCCAGAAGGGGAGTTGGACGCAAACAGCTAAGTCCATGGCACAAAACAGAATAAATACCATAATCATAATTGATCACATGGTCACAACCAGTACCATTACTCCCCAGAAAATCTTTCTTCTCAGCTGTCAGCAGGGAATATAATAGTGTCACTTTCATTTCACTTCTAGAGCAAAGCTTAACTTTCTTGAGTGTGTAACACTCATAGAGGATGTTGTTAAAATGCAAATTCCCAACACCTTCCACCCAGCCCCAGAGTCTACTTCTGTGGGTCTGAGAGGGACCCAGGAATGGCACTTTTAATGGCCCCTCATGAGATTGATGTGGATGGTTCCCAAACCCTGTGAGGTGGACTGTCAGTGCAGTGGAGCCTGGGGGATGCCCATTTGTGCTTAGGCCACTGAGAAATGTAGAGGCTCAATAGGCCTTTGGTATATTCAAAGGTGAGTGAAGGATAACAAGGTGAAGAGATGCCTGTGAAGAGATGCCTGTGAATCTGATTTTTTGGATGACTGCAACCAAGAGTGAGTGGGCATGAAAAACAATCCGAGAGCTCATATTTATATGAGGCTCTTATCAGTACTGAGACATTCTCATTTCACAAGCTTGGATGTGCAAAAAGAAAAAAAAATTACTTATTTCTTTAAATCAGTTATTGATTTCAAACCCCCCATCCTGCTGTCTGGCTGGAAATTCAGTATCAGCCATGATTGGTTCTGGCTCCTGGAGCCATCTGAAAGTCCTTGGATGCCACTTACCCTTGAATCAAGGGTGCCATTGTGGGTCTTTGGTCCCTTTCCCATTTGAGGCTGTTTAATGGCCCTGCTTCTCACCTGAGCCTGGAAATCCTACAAAGCCTAGACCCCAGGGTTAGGCCCACCTCCCTGTGCACACTTGCAGCCATGCCCTCCCCCAGCCCCAGTCCTAGGAAGCCCACTCCTCTGCACCACTCCCTCTCTTCACCCAATCCAGCCCCTCACGGGCTGAACAAAAAAGCCAGAAAAGGAAGAGTGTGCAGGAACCTTTTATAGTCCATCCTTCTTTGACGCTTCTTGGAAAAAGTACAAATACAGTGATAACTAAATACCATATCTCTATCAATTATCCTTTGGCCCAAAGCCCTCTGGGGTGATCCTCCATGATGGATGTCCCATTTAAAGGTGAGGAATCTGATTCTGAGGAAGCAACCGTTGTGGACAGCTTCACATAATAGCTGGCCAGGCCTAGACTCAAACCAGGCTGTCCACCTCTCTCTGGTCCAGCCCAATCTCCCCAGCTGAGTCATTCTGAAGAGTCAGCATGGACTAAAATGGTGGAGAGGCCCCTCTTTTCCCACTGATGTTCACTGGCCCATGGGACAGAAGTGGGGGAATCTCTTGAGGGCCAATTAAAGTGGGTAAAGGAGGCAGGAGAACCAGGTAACAGTTCATGTACTTACCTTCTATTCAACAACTATTCATTAAAGAGGGCAATTTATCCCTATAGCACCATGAGTTAAAGGAGAGTTGTGGAGAAAAGAGGGAAGGGGTTTGAGAAGAAAAGGCCCTGAGACTCCTGCACACAGGCCTTCAAGGGAACAGCCCCATCTGGTGACTGCTTAGCAGATTCTTGCTCAAGAAACAAAGCCATGTGATTTTCTTCAACCACTCTCAAAGATGGAGAGATAGAGTTAAGCTGGAGTCTGAAGCCAGTCAGTATCAAATCGATATTAAAATACTATATTGTAGCAAATCCAGGAGAAATACATCCTATCTTTCACAACCACAGGAATTAAATACCGGGGAGAAAGGTCCATCTTCTGTCAGTAGCACCAGATACCAGACTCATTATAACCTTTCATCAGAGATTAAATATGGAAACAGATCCTGGGCAAGCCCTTGGCAAATCATAAATGAGAGGGTTTTTCTCCATGACATACCCTGGCCATTCCTCCACTCTCCCAGCCGCATCACGTCTCCAGCCTTGTTACAACTTGACAGCAATAATAATAACTAAAATGTGCACAGATCTTTACAGTTTACCAAGCCATTAACCCATTTAGAACACTTCTTTAATCGGTAAATCAGTGGGGAAGGGCTTGGCTATGCTGTAGTAACAGACTTCTCTAATCTTAGTCACTTGACACAACAAAAGATATCTCACTCACAGAACCTGCGGTGATCTGGGTGACTCTCAGGTCAGTGGCTCAGTAGTGCCCCTCTGCCTGCTCAGGGCCTGGACATATGGCCTCAGAGCCCGCCCCCCCACAGCCAGTGTCTCAGTAACCCAGACTGTTTGGAACCTGAGGTACCTCCATTTCATAATAAGCTGCTATGATCGATGGGGCAGGGGAAGAAAGTCCTGGAAGATCCCGCACTGCTAAGCAATGCTTTGTCCCAAAGTAACACTCTTCACTCTGCTCCCAGTCTAGCTGCCACAAGAGCAGGACAGAATATTCTGTGTGCTCAGAAGAAGGAAAGAGCAGATATGGTTGAGCGCTAAAACCCTCTACTGTGAGTAGTGAATCTAGGTGGACACAGTTGCTCACCAGGACACTTAAACCAGCTTTGCGGGACTGTCGGGGTTGGGAAACACAGTCTGGAAAGATTTCCCAATGGAGGAAGCACCAACTGTGGGTCCCCAAAGCTGAGGAGATGATGCCCAGGCAAGGCCGAGGCATCTGCAGAGGGCTGGGGAGGTGGGAAAGACGATTTGCTCAGAGGAGGCAGAGATGGGGTGGTGGCTGGGAGAGATGCAGGGTCAAGAAAAGGATGGCTTCAGAGGGAAGAGATTTGCTGGGGCAGGGGGCCACAGGATGGGGAGGTTGCAGAGTCCAACAAGACAGCTGATGGAGCGAGACTCTGTGGGCGAGGAGGAGATGGGGTGACTCTCATTGCAGAATCGCACCCGAGTTCCCACCAGCCCTGTGGGGCCGCTATGACTAGTCCCATCCTGCACATGAAGAAAACAAGGCCCCTTCCAGTTGTCCCTCACGCCTCCCTTCATTTGTGTAGAGTACCTGATGTGTATAAGGACAAGAGGTGACAAACACATGGCCCCTACCCTTCAAGGACATACAATCCAGAGCTAGGACAAGACCTTAACACAGGGCAAAGTACCAGTGCTCTGAGTTCATCTGATGAGCGATGGGAGAAGGGGCTTGATACTAGCCATGTGGGAGAGACTGGGTTTCAGTCAAGTGTGCTGGGAAAGACTTTCTGGGCAAAAGGAACAAGCAAAGGTGTGCAAAGGTAAGGAAGCAGGAAAACCTGTGCACATCCTGAGAACTTGCCGGCCAGAGGCCTGTGAAGGAGCACAGTGGTCAGGCAGGAGAGGCAGTCGGATCCAGGCTGAGACCATCCTGGAGCGTCTTGAGGCTGGCTTACCCCAGGCTGTGAGTAGTGGGCTCAGCCTAGTCCTGGCTCCTGGATTAGTGCTCACCTGCCCCTCTGCCCACTCAGGGCCTGAAGGAACGGCCTCAGAGGCCCCACCAACCAGTCTCAGGAAGGCATTCCTAGCTCAGAGTACCCTCCTGGAGTCTCCTGAGCCCCTAGAGAAGGGGCTCCTGAGTGCGTCGCGCCACACCCCGAGGAGCAGAGGCGCAGTCCTTCCGCGTGCTCCCAGCACACTCCACCCCTGCCCAGCATACCCATGGGGCCCCCACCTTGCCCACCTGGGGAGAACGACCCACTCTGCCCCCGCTCAGGGAGAGTTGGTGGCCACTGCTCTATCCCCTCCCTCCCTCCCTTCCTCTTCTACCTTCTCTCTCTTCTCATCTGGGCGCTGGAACCCAAGCGTGAAAGTGAGAGTCAGAAAGTCTCAGTCTCAAGGCAGAGCGGGGCAGCTAATTTAAAATGGCTTCTACTCCAGCCCCCAGTGTGACTAATCTCCTTCTCTTCGCTCTACAGGTCTATAAATGGGCCACACAGCAGGCACCCCTTTTTAAATCTGTCAAATCCCCAAATCAATTAAAAGTGACTTCAGAGGTCCCAGATAGGGACCAATATTTGTTTAAACCTTTGTCCTCCCTCATTACATTTCATGACCGCCAGCTTACAAAAGAGAGACTGGGGGGTCTGGATGAGACACACGCTTTCCCTTGAGTCCACACTGGAAAGGACAGAGGCAGGTGTCACACCGTTCCTCTTTGACCCGAGCCGCTTGAATCCCAGAGTTTCAACAGCTCAGGTGGGTTGAAGGCTCACAATGTACCAGACATCCGAAGCGCTTTACATACATTTGCTCCTTGAATCTTCACGACAGCCCTGTGAGATGCAATTATCATGCCATCCCACAGACAAGGAAACGGGTCCAGGGGACTGCGGTCTCGGCTCCTTTCCTCTGGCTTCCTCAGAGAGGGCGCGAGGTCCCCGCCGGGTGGGCGAGGCGGGGTGGGCGGCCCCTCGCGCCCTGGAGTCTCATTTGGCCACCAGGGGGCGCCGCCCCCCGCCCCGCCCCGGTGCGGCCCGGGGAAGCCAACCGCGGAGGCTCCACGCCCAGCCCGCCACGGGACCCCCTTGCGGCCCCACAGCGAGCCAGGCGGTACTCCCACCACCCAGCTCGCCTCGGACAGTCCGCTTCCCCACCGGGGCGCCCTCCGGCCCGCTGGGTTCCCCGCGCCCACTGCACGCAGGCCTCCCCCTACTCGGGCCACCCCGGAGCCCGGAGACTGAGCCCACTGGCGCCTGCTCACGGGACACGGCCTCGAGGAAACTTCCTGTCTGCCTCCCCGGGGTAAAGCACCGTTTAGTCTGTTTATATTTTCAGCACGAAAGTGTATTAAACACGTTGGAGAACAAGGGGAATAGAGGGTAAGATGCCACGAGGCACCGAGAGGGCCCGCAGGCACACGCGGCTTCCTCAGGCTCTCTGACCGGCCGTGGGCAGGGTGGTCCCCGGCCGCACTGTGGGGCCATTCGCACCCAGAAGCTGTCAGCCTCCCCACTGCGTCACTGGCACCATCTGGGACCCATTATTAAGCCACTGCAGGGGGCTCAGTAGCCTCTGCTTCCTCCTCCTTCCAAATCCAAAAACCTTCACCAGAGCACCTCCTGGGGGCCTGGCCCTAAGATAGGCGTGCATGTCAGAAAGAAACTGATGTCAGCATTCCGGGCACTGTCTACCCCGGGAAAGACAGGTACCCATCCCATCACAGACTCAGGCACCCGAGCAAGCTGGGCACCAGGCCTAAAGGCGTGAACAAGACAAACAGAAGGCAGATAGACAACCAAGAAAGCATCCAAACTGTGGCTGCAATTGGCCGATCAATCACAGGTGCAGTAGTGCCATGAAGGAGAAGTGCAAACAGATGCCTGCACGGAAATGCAGGGGGAAGCGGGTGTATGTGGTGGATTAACAAAGGTGAAAGAGGCCCGTTCCCTAGGGGATTGGAGATCTGGAGCAGAGGTGAACTCTAACTGTGTCTTGAAGGATAGGGTAAGTTTGTTGACAGGGGCCTTAGAGAAGGTGTTCTGGGCGGAGGGGACTACAGGAGTGAAGACTCAGAGGTGAGAAAGCTGGACCAGTGTTTGCCTGGAGGGCAGGGTGGAAGTAGTGCCCCCAGTTGCAAGGTGCCTCAGGCAGAGCGTGGTGGAAGGTGGATTCTAGAGGGAGAGTGTATCATGCACATCTCCTTTAGTAACTAACAGTGGATGATGGGGCATCACTGACAGACTTTTAACAGCAGCAAGATACAACCAGATTTCAGGGTGTAAAAGGCCACTGGGGCTACATGTGTACTTGGAAGAGGAAATCTGGCTGGCAAAAGTCCTTAGGAGGGAGGCCTCCTTGTCATTATGGCCACTGGGATACTAGAGTGGGAGACGTCAGAGCCAAGGGCAGGACCAGCAAGCAGCAGGAGCATCCCAGGCACCCACAGGCTCCTGGCAGCCAGGTTGAGCCAGTGCAGAATGCGGGGTTAGCAAAAGGCCACGCTGGAGCCCATCCTAGCACCAGAACTTGCCTTGTTATAAAACAGGCATTGGAAACTGGCTGAGCCTGGGCCCAGCACAAGGGTTCTAGTTGGCTTACAAGATATTTACATGTCTTTAAGTTAGCTCCAAACACCAGGAGAGTTTGACTAGAGTTTTCTCTTGAAAAACCCTGGTGCAGCACTCCAGCCCAAAAACAGTGGACTGGAGCTAAGTAGAGGGCAGTCCTTCAGATGGACCTTCAGATGTCCTCTCGGGGTAGCTGCGGTTCCCACATCATCTGCCTGGCGCTTGTAGGTATTTAAAACTTACATACACACACCCTTAAAGAGTCAAGTTAAAACACCAGAAATCCAGGTGGATGTTGGAACAGACAAGCCCAGAAGGAAAGAAAGGCTGTTTGAGAAATAATGACCAGGGAAGACTGGCCATGCTTGAGGATGGATGGGCAGAAGATGTGAGGAACAAGGGTGATCGCCAGGTGACTGCTTGTGGCCTGCTAGAGAATCAAGTCCAACACTAAGCTCCTCGTCCTCCCCAAACCTCCTTTCACTGACTTTCCTGTCTCAGTTAATGGCATTCCAACCTTAGTTGATTAGACCAAAAACTTGGAGGCAATAGAAAATAAGCTTTAAAAAGACTTTTTAAAATCTACTTTACTGATGTATAATTTATGAACAATGAAAAGCATTAACTTTAAGCCTACTTACTGTTCAATGAGTTTTGACAAATGTATACAACAATACAACCACCATTTTAATCGAGATATAGAACATTTCCATGACCACCAGAAAATTTCTTGATAACTCTTTCCAGACAATACTATCCCTACCTCCTCACTCCATCCTCCTTCCTTGTGCAAGCAACCAATGAT
Organism: Macaca nemestrina; assembly: GCF_043159975.1. Taxonomy (NCBI): domain Eukaryota; kingdom Metazoa; phylum Chordata; class Mammalia; order Primates; family Cercopithecidae; genus Macaca; species Macaca nemestrina. The sequence goes on along the minus strand of NC_092126.1, from coordinate 36,569,855 downwards.
AAGCCTTATTTCACTATAGATTAACTTAACCTGTTCTAGAATCTCATATAATCGGGGTCATATAATACATTCTGTATCTGGTTTCTCTTGTTTTGCATGTTTTTGAGATTCATTCGTGTGGCTATGTGTACAAGTAGTTCAAATCCTTGTCATTGCTGGGCAGTATTTCATTGGATAAATAGATCATCATTTGTTTTTCTGTTCATTTATTTTTTGGCATTTAGGCAAAACATGTTTTTCTGTTCATTTGTTTTTTGGCATTTTAGTTGTTTATAATGTTTTTACTATTATGAATAAAATTACTTAAAAATTAAGCAGTACACATTTGTGCACAAGTCTTTCTGTGGACCTATGTTTTCTTTTCTCTTGGGGAAATACTTAGAAGCAAAACTTGCTGGATCACAGGTTATGTGTACATTTAACTTTATAAGAAACTGCCGATTTCCAAAGTCATGCCATTTAATGCTTCCCACTGGTGTGGGAGAAGTCAGTTGCTCTGTATCATTTTGAAAACTTGGCATCATTAGTGCTTTTTAATCAATCATCTTGAGGTTTAATTTACATGCAATAGTATCCATATATTTTTATTTTTATTTTTATTTATTTATTTATTTATTTTTGAGACAGAGTCTCGCTCTGTTGCTCAGGCTGGAGTGCAATGGTGCAATCTCAGCTCACTGAAACCTCAGCCTCCTGGATTCAAGCAATTCTCATGCCTCAGCCTCCCGAGTAGCTGGGATTACAGATGCACACCACCACACCCGGCTCGTTTTTATATTTTTAGTAGAGATGGGATTTTGCCACGTTGGCCAGGCTGGTCTTGAGCTCCTGACCTCAAGTGATCCACCTACCTCGGCCTCCCAAAGTGCTGGGATTACAGGTGTGAGTCCACCGTGCCCAGCCAATATATTTTTAGAATGAGGTCAATTTATTCTGATAAATGTGACATCCATGTGACTTCCATATCCAAATTAAGATATAGAACATTTCCATCTCCCAAATAAGTTCTGTCCTGCTCCTTTATGGTCTCCTCATTACCATACACTTCTCCGCAGGGAACCACTGATCTGCTGTCTATCACGGTACATTAGTTTTTCCTGTTCTAGAATTTAATGTAAGTGGAATCTTAAGTATGTCCTCTCACCAGAATGCTTTTGAGTGAGATCCATCCATGGTGTTGTATGAATCAGTAGTTGATTCCTTACCCCACATGCAAAATGAATTTTAACTTTAAAAATCATTTTTGGCCAGGCGCGGTGGCTCACGCCTGTAATCCCAGCACTTTGGGAGGCCAAGGCGGGCGAATCACGAGGTCAGAAGATCGAGACCATCCTGGCTAACACGGTGAAACCCTGTCTCTACTAAAAATACAAAAATTAGCTGAGCGTGGTGGTGGGCGCCTGTAGTCCCAGCTACTCGGAAGGCTGAGGCAGGAGAATGGCGTGAACCTGGGGGGTGGAGCTTGCAGTGAGCCAATATCGTGCTACTGCACTCCAGCCTGGGCGACAAAGTGAGACTCCGTCTCAAAAAAAAAAAAAAAAATAGTTTTTAAATCTTTACATTATGAACATCTTTAATAGTCATGAAATCATTATTTCGAATGGCCTAAGCCCATCAGTTTGTGTTTCAAATGATTTTACTACATCTTAAATATCTAATAAAATAGGTAGTTTTAAAAGTCACATATTCGTAGAATGAACCTAGTAAAGGCTTATCATGAAGACTGCCTGTTGAATATTCTTGTTTTCCATTATATCCATAGGTAGTCTCTTAAGTAGGATCAGATTATGACAATCAGATCATCTAAGTTTCTATGAAGGCAAAAATTTAGTGTCTGCTTTTTCAGTTTTCACATAAAAATGCTGATAAGACTATCTGAAAAAGTGAAAATACTACCTTAACTATCCTATGCTTGGTTAATTTTCCACAAGATATTTGTAATGGCCGGGCATGGTGGTTCACACCTGTAATCCCAGCACTTTGGGAGGCCAAGGTTGGTGGTTCACCTGAGGTCAGGAGTTTGAGGCCAGCCTGGCTAACATGGTGACAGCCTGTCTCTACTAAAATACAAAAATTAGCTGGGCGTGGTGGCAGGCACCTGTAATTCCAGCTACTTGGGAGGCTGAGGCAAGAGAATCGCTTGAACTGGAGAAGGCGGAGGTTGCAGTGAGCCAAGATCGCACCACTGCACTACTCTAGCCTGGGCGACAAGAGCAAGACTCAATCTCAAAATAATAATAATAATAATAATAATAATAATAATAATACAGAGAGATCCCTTGTATACTTTGCTTAATTATCCCCAATTGTAACATTTTACAACACTATAACATTGCAGCCAGAATATCGACATTGATGCAATCCATTTATTTTAGATTTCTTCAGCTTTACTTGTACTCATTGGTGTGTGCATATATGTGTGTGTGCCTATAGCTCTACACAATTCTATCACCTGTGTAGCTGCATGTATCCACCACCACAGTGGAGATACTGAACAGTTCCATCACCATAAGAATCTCTCCTGTTGCCTTTTTTTTTTTTTTTTTTTTTTGAGACAGAGTTTCATTCTGTTGCCCAGGCTGGAGTGCAGTGGCTTGATCACAGCTCACTGCAACTTCTGCCCCCAGGGTCAATTCTCCTGCCTCAGCCTCCCGAGTTGCTGGGATTACAGGCGCCCACCACCGCACCTGGCTAATGTTTGTGTTTTTGGTAGAGACAGGGTTTCACCATGTTGGCCAGGCTTCACCTCAGCTTTCCAAAGTGCTGGGATTATAGGCATGAGCCACTGTGCCCAGCCTCCTGTTGCCCTTTTATAAACACACTCACCTCCCTTCCTCTTGCCCCCTTCCACCCCATCTCTAGCCCCTGGCAATCACACTAATCTATCCTTCGTTTCTAAAATGTAACTAACCTATCCTTCATTTCTAAAATCTGTCCTTTTTTCCTAAAATTCCTTTCTAGAAGGTACATTCTAGAATGTATACACACACAGACACACACACACACACACACACACACACACACACAACATGGATGAATCTCACCCAGAAGGCTTAAGGTGAGAGGACATACTTAAGATTCCACTTACATTAAATTCTAGAACAGGCAAAACTAATCTACAGTGATAGACATCAGATCAGTGGTTCCCTGGGGAGAAGATGTATGGTAACGAGGAGACCATATAGTATATATAATGGTATACATAATAGATGGTATATATAATCATATGGTATGTATTTTTTTCACTCAATATCAAAATAATTCACTGGACAGTCATTCAAGTTGTTGCATGTATCAGTAGTTCTTTTTTATTACTGAGTAGTATTGTATGGTATGGATGTACCACAGTTTGTTTAACCATTCACTTCTTTTTTTATATATATACTTTAAGTTCTGGGGTACATGTGCAGAATGTGGAGGTTTCTTACATGTGCCATGGTGGTTTGCTGCACCCATCAACCCATCATCTACTTTAGGTATTTCTCCTAATGCTATCCCTTCCCTAACCCTCGTATTCCCTGACAGGCCCCGGAGTGTGATGATCCCTTCCCTGTGTCCATGTGTTCTCATTGTTCAGTTCCCACTTATGAGTGAGAACATTCAGTGTTTGGTTTTCTGTTCTTATATTAGTTTGCTGAGAATTATGTTAACCATTCTTTTCTTGAAGGACATCTGGCTGATTCGAGTTTGGGGCTAATAATGAATAAAACAGACTACTTGTATGTAGGTATTTGTGGGAAGAAAAGTTTTTATTTCTTAGGGATAAATATCCAAGAGTGTAATTGCTGAGTCATATGATAATTGCATGTTTAATATTTTAAGGAATTGCTAGTGTTTTCCAGAGTGGCAATACCAGTTTACATTCTCACCAGTAATGCATGAGTGATCCAGTTTCTCTGTATTCTTGCCATCATTTGATATTGTTACCCTTTTAGTTTAGTGATTCTGATAGATATGTAGTAACATTTCATTGTGGTTTTAATTTGCATTGCCCTGATGGTGTTGAGCATCTTTCATGTGCTTATTTACCATCTGTATATCCTCTTTGGTAAAATGTCTGTTCACATCTTTTGCCCATTTTCTAATTACATTGTTTTTTAACTGTTGTGTTTTGAGAGTTCTTTATGCTCTGTAAATATTAGTCCTTTGTTAGATATGTGATTGGCAAATTATTTCGCCCAGTCTATAGTTCATTTTTTCATCCTCTTCACCTGAACTTTCACAAAGCAAAAAGTTTCATTTTTATGAGATCCAATTTATTAATTTTTCCTCTTATGAATTCTGTTTTTGGTGCCAAGTTCATTTTACTCAGTAGTTTTCCATTGTATAAATACCATATATCTACATGTTTCAACCTTTGACTTGCTGATGGACATTTGGGTTGCTTCCAGTTTGGGGGCCATTATGAACATTTGTGTTAGTGTCCTTTTAAAGACATGTTCTCATTCCTCTTGGGTAAATACCTAGATGTGGAATTGCTGGATCATATGGTGAGTATATATTTGACTTTAAAAGAAATATTAAACTATTTACCAAAGTTACTAAACTTAGAGTTGGATTACTACTTCCCACTTTTGGCCTTCTTCATTACTTTCCATAGATCCAAGTTTCTACCTGGAATCCTTTATTTTTAGCCTGAAGAACATCCCTTAGAATTTCTTGTACCACAGTTCTCATGGTGATAAATTGTCTCAGCTTTTGTTAACCTGAAAATGACTTTAACTTATTTTTGACAGATGTTGTTTACTGGATATAAATATAAAGATCTGGGTTGGCAGTTTTTCTCCTTTGCACTTTAAAAATGTCATTCCATTATTTATGCTAAGAAGTTAGCAGTCCATTTATGTCACTGATCTCTGTATGCAATGTGTCTTGTTATCTTTTGTTTTCTAGCAGCTTTCAGTATTTTCTCTTTATCTTTGATTTCCAACAGTTTGACATGATGTCCCTAAGTGTGCTTTTATTTATATTCTCTTATATTTATCTTTTATTTATGTTTATCTCTATGTATTTATTTATATTTATAGTTCACTGGGCTATTTTATCTTGCTTGGGATTCACTGTTATTTTTCAGTTGAGAAAATTTCAGCCTTATATCTTGAAATATTTTTTTCTAGCCCGTATTTAGTCTCATCTCCTTCTAGAACTGTGATTAACCATATTGGACCATTTGATACATTCCACAGGTCTTGTTCATTTTCCTTCATTCTTTTTCCTCTGTGGTCCTCAGACTGGATAATTTCTATTGCTCTGTCATCTTCTGTTAACCTGCTCTTATGACCATCCAGTGATTTTTTAAATTTCAGTTTTCATATTTTTCACTTACAGAAATACAATTTGATCCTTTTTTAATAACTTCCATTTCACTGCTGAGATTCCTGAACTATTCACTCATTAAAATAATATTCTCATTTAGTTGTTTGAATATATTTTCCTTTAATTCTTTATTTTTAATTTATAATTCCTTATTTACAATAGCTACTTTAAATTTTCTGTCTGCTAAATCCAACATCTGGGCCATCTCATGGTCAATTTCACTTGATTACTTTTATTTCTGGACTTTGGGTCACATTTTCCTTTTCCTTTGCTATTCTAGTTATTTTTTAGTGTCTGTTGGATATTATGAATGTTATCCTGTAGAGACTCCAGATTCTGCTATCATCATCTAAAGAATGGTGATTTTTGTTCTAGTAGGTGGTTCACTTATTAGCTGACCACCTTGAACCTATGTAGGCTTGGTTTTATATACTTTGTCAGGAAAAATCTATAAAAATCCCAGATATTTGTCAAGTCCTTCTAATTTATTGGGTCTCAACCTCCAAATTCTGTTCCCTCTAAGCATCTCATTAGGGCTTGATTTTAGGCATTTACAAGGCAGGTCTAGAGCGTGCTTTGTTCTAGGACATGTTCCTACTCCTCCTCTAATAGCACAGGGGTGTGAAGGCTTGCTGCCCCATCCCAACGTTTTCAGGCTGTTGGTTTGTATAAGATAGGAGATGAGGGGAATAGCTGGTGTTTCAGCCATAGCCAATCACCTTCTGCATGTCTGCACCACCCAAGGGAGGCTTCTCTGATCTCTTGTTCTGCCACATCTTTCTAATGAGCACCCAGGGAAGAACCATGGAGAATCTTATGAGTGTGTGCAAATTCGTATCTGGAACTCTCAGTTATTCCCGACTGATATGTTAGACCAAACTCAGCTTTTAGGAATTTATGAAAATATTAGCTGATTTCCTTTTACCCACTTAGATGGTGGCCTCCTCTTCTTCCTGTGTTTTGCTAAAGGTAAAATAGTTTGTGTGTTTCTGGGTTGCCATGCAACCTCAACTCTCTGATGGATTTATGAAAAGTTATGCCTTTGCAGGCTGCCAGAGCTTGTTGTTGTTGTTTTAAGAATGGGAACAACATTCACCTGCAGCTTTCTACCTCCCAGACAGAAGTGGAAGACCTCAGTAGTGTCCTCTTATAGAAAGACATTACATAGTACAAGTAGCCCTAACCATAAAAAAAAATTGATAAATTAAACTACATTAAAAGTAAGTACTTATTTTCATTGAAAACGCCATTAAAAGAGTGAAACAGCAAGCCATGGAGAAGAAAATAAATTACCAACTTATACAGCAGACAAAAGATTTGTACCAAAATATGTACACAAAACTTCTACATGTAAACAATAAATAGATACACCCAATAGAGAAATGGGCAAAAGACTTAAACAGATACTTCACAGAAGAGGATATCTCCAGCAAATATATTAAAATGTACTTAATCTCATTAGTCATCAAGGCAATGAAAATTAAAGCTACAACATGATTCTACAATACCCTCACCAAAATGACTAAAGTTAAAAAGACTGATGATACTAAGTATTGGCCAGAACATGGAACAATAGAAGCTCTCATATATTGCTGGTGGAAGTGTAAACTTGTGTATTCATTTTGAAGATATTTTGGCATTTGTGTATTCATTTTGAAGATATTTTGACATACTAAAGTTGAATACCTGCATATCATCTAACCCAGAAATTACACTCCTAGGCACATACTCAACAGAAACGCACTGCACACATGCACCGAGAAACATGTTTAAGATGTGTCCTAACAGCATTATTCATAGTAGTCCCAAACTGGAAACAATACCACACATATACACAAACATATCCAATATACATACACCAATAAACATAAATGAACCATAGTAATCACAACATCATGGATGAACAGTACAAACATTTCATTGAGTGAAAAACTAAAACGCAAAAGAACATATAATCAATAATTTCAAAAACAGGCAAAACTAGACTATCATATTGTGAGTTATAAAAGTGGTTAAATTTGGGAAGGAGAGAAATTTTAGTAATGGGGAGGGGTATGAGGGAGGTTTCTATGACTGTGGCAATGTTCTACTTCTTGAATTCATGGTGGGTAGACTGTTTTGTCATAATTCATTGAATTGTACATTTATACTTAATATACTTATGTGTATAATATTCTACAGTATAAAATGTTAGGGGCGGTTCCAAGATGGCTGAATAGGAACAGCTCCAGCCTCCAGCTCCCAGCGTGAGTGATACAGAAAACAGGTGATTTCTGCATTTCTAACTGAGGTACTGGGTTCATCTAACTGGCGCATGTTGGACAGTGGGTGCAGTACAGTGGGTGCCGCCCACTGAGTGAGAGCCGAAGCAGGGCGAGGCATTGCCTCACCCGGGAAGTGCAAAGGGGAAGGGAAGTACAAAGGGGAAGGGCAAAGGGGAAGTGCAAAGGCCAAGGGAAACCGTGACACACAACACCTGGAAAATCGGGTCACTCCCACCCTAATACCGCACTTTACCAAGGGTCTTAGCAAACGGCACACCAGGAGATTATATCCCGTGCCTGGATCGGAGGGTTCCACGCCCACGAAGCCTCCATCATTGCTAGCACTGCAGTCTGAGATCTAACTGCAAGGCGGCAGAGAGGCTGGGGGAGGGGCGCCCGCCATTGCTGAAGCTTAAGTAGGTAAACAAAGCAGCCAGGAAGCTGCCCACCGCAGCTCAAGGAGGCGGCCGCCTGCCTCTGTAGACTCCACTTCTGCAGACAGGGCATAGCCAAACAAACAGCAGCAGAAACCTCTGCAGATTTAAATGTCCCTGTCTGACAGCTTTGAAGAGAGTAGTGGTTCTCCCAGCACAGAGTTTGAGATCTCAGAACGGATAGACTGCCTGCTCAAGTGGGTCCCTTACCCCCGAGTAGCCTAACTGGGAGACACCCCCCACTAGGGGCAGACTGACACCTCACACCTCACATGGCCAGGTACCCCTCTGAGACAAAGCTTCCAGAGGAACAATCAGGCAGCAACAATTGCTGTTCAGCAATATTCACTCTTCTGCAGCCTCCGCTGCTGATACCCAGGCAAACAGGGTCTGGAGTGGACCTCAAGCAAACTCCAACAGACCTGCAGCTGAGGGTCCTGTTAGGAGGAAAACTAACAAACAGAAAGGACATCCACACCAAAATCCCATCTGTATGTCACCATCATCAAAGACCAAAGGTAGAGAAAACCACAAAGATGGGGAAAAAGCAGTGCAGAAAAGCTGAAAATTCTAAAAATCAGAGCACCTCTCCCTGTCCAAAGGAACGCAGCTCCTCGCCAGCAATGGAACAAAGCTGGACAGAGAATGACTTTGACGAGTTGAGAAAAGAAGGCTTCAGACGATCAAACTTCTCCAAGCTAAAGGAGGAAGTTTGAACCCATCACAAAGAAGCTAAAAACCTTGAAAAAAAGATTTGACGAATGGCTAACTAGAATAACCAATGTAGAGAAGCCCTTAAATGACCTGATAGAGCTGAAAACCATGACACGAGAACTACATGACAAATGCACAAGCTTCAGTAACCCACTCAATCAACTGGAAGAAAGGGTATCAGTGATTGAAGATCAAGTGAATGAAATGAAGCGAGAAGAGAAGGTTAGAGAAAAAAGAGTAAAAAGAAATTAATAAAGCCTCCAAGAAATATGGGATTATGTGAAAAGACCAAATCTACATCTCATTGGTGTACCTGAAAGTGACGGGGAGAATGGAACCAAGTTGGAAAACGCTCTGCAGGATATTATCCAGGAGAACTTCCCCAACCTAGCAAGGCAGGCCAACATTCAAATTCAGGAAATACAGAGAACACCACAAAGATACTCCTCGAGAAGAGCAACTCCAAGACACATCATTGTCAGATTCACCAAAGTTGAAATGAAGGAAAAAATATTAAGGGCAGCCAGAGAGGAAGGTCGGATAACCAAAAAGGGAAGACCATCAGACTAACAGCAGATCTCTCGGCAGAAATTCTACAAACCAGAAGAGAGTGGGGGCCAATATTCAACATTCTTAAAAAAAAGATTTTTCAACCCGGAATTTCATATCCAGGCAAACTAAGTATCATAAGTGAAGGAGAAATAAAATCCTTTACAGACAAGCAAATGCTGAGAGATTTTGTCACCACCAGGCTTGCCCTACAAGAGCTCCTGAAGGAAGCACTAAACATGGAAAGGAGCAACCGGTACCAGCCACTGCAAAAACATGCCAAAATGTAAAGACCATCGATGCTAAGAAGAAACTGCATCAACTAACAAGCAAAATAACCAGCTAACATCATAATGACAGGATCAAGTTCACACATAATAATATTAACCTTAAATGTAAATGGGCTAAATGCTCCAATTAAAAGACACAGATTGGCAAATTGGTTAAAGAGTCAAGACCCATCAGTTTCTGTATTCAGGAGACCCATCTCACATGCAGAGACACACATAGGCTCAAAATAAAGGGATGGAGGAAGATTTACCAAGCAAATGGAAAACAAAAAAAGGCAGAGATTGCAATCCTAGTCTCTGATAAAACACACTTTAAACCAACAAAAATCAAAAGAGACAAAGAAGGCCATTACATAATGGTAAAGGGATCAATTCAACAAGAAGAGCTAACGATCCTAAATATAGATGCACCCAGTACAGGAGCATCGAGATTCATAAAGCAAGTCCTTAGAGACTTACAAAGAGACTTAGACTCCCACACAATAATAATGGGAGACTTTAACACCCCACTGTCAACATTAGACACTTCAACGAGACAGAAAGTTAACAAGGATATCCAGGAATTTAACTCAGCTCTGCACCAAGTGGACCTAAAAGACATCTACAGAACTCTCCACCCCAAATCAACAGAATATACATTCTTCTCAGCACCACGTCGCACTTATTCCAAAATTGACCACATAGTTGGAAGTAAAGCACTCCTCAGCAAATGTAAAACAACAGAAATTATAACAAACTGTCTCTCAGACCACAGTGCAATCAAACTAGAACTCAGGATTAAGAAACTCAATCAAAACCAGTCAACTACGTGGAAACTGAACAACCTGCTCCTGAATGACTACTGGGTACATAACGAAATGAAGGCAGAAACAAAGATGTTCTTTGAAACCAATGAGAACAAAGATACAACATACCAGAATCTCTGGGACACATTTAAAGCAGTGTGTAGAGGGAAATTTATAGCACTAAATGCCCACAAGAGAAAACAGGAAAGATCTAAAATTGACTCCCTAACATCACAATTAAAAGAACTAGAGAAGCAAGAGCAAACACATTCAAAAGCTAGCAGAAGGCAAGAAATAACTAAGATCAGAGCAGAACTGAACAAGATAGAGACACAAAAAACCCTTAAAAAATCAATGAATCCAGGAGCTGGTTTTTTGAAAAGATCAATGAAATTGATAGACCGCTAGCAAGACTAATAAAGAAGAAAAGAGAGAAGAATCAAATAGACACAATAAAAAATGATAAAGGGGATATCACTGCTGACCCCACAGAAACAGAAACTACCATCAGAGAATACTATAAACACCTCTACGCAAATAAACTAGAAAACCTAGAAGAAATGGATAAATTCCTGGACACATACACTCTCCTAAGACTACGCCAGAAAGAAGTTGAATCCCTGAATAGACCAATAACAGGCTCTGAAATGGAGGCAATAATTAATAGCCTACCAACCAAAAAAAGTCCAGGACCAGATGGATTCACAGCTGAATTCTACCAGAGGTACAAGGAGGAGCTCGTACCATTCCTTCTGAAACTAGTCCAATCAATAGAAAAAGAGGGAATCCTCCCTAACTCATTTTATGAGGCCAACATCATCCTGATACCAAAGCCTGGCAGAGACACAACAAAAAAAGAGAATTTTAGACCAATATCCCTGATGAACATCGATGCAAAAATCCTCAATAAAATACTGGCAAACTGAATCCAGCAGCACATCAAAAAGCTTATCCACCATGATCAAGTGGGCTTCATCACTGGGATGCAAGGCTGGTTCAATATATGCAAATCAATAAATGTAATCCAGCATATAAACAGAACCAAAGACAAAATCCACATGATTATCTCAATAGATGTAGAAAAGGCCTTTGACAAAATTCAACAGCCCTTCATGCTAAAAACTCTCAATAAATTCGGTATTGATGGAATGTATCTCAAAATAGTAAGAGCTATTAATAACAAACCCACAGCCAATATCATACTGAATGGGCAAAAGTGGGAAGCATTCCCCTTGAAAACTGGCACAAGACAGGGATGCCCTCTCTCACCACTCATATTCAACATAGTGTTGGAAGTTCTGGCCAGGGCAATCAGGCAAGAGAAAGAAATAAAGGGTATTCAATTAGGAAAAGAGGAAGTCAAATTGTCCCTGTTTGCAGATGATATGATTGTATATTTAGAAAACCCATTGTCTCAGCCTAAAATCTCCTTAAGCTGGTAAGCAACTTCAGCAAAGTCTCAGGATACAAAATCAATGTGCAAAAATCACAGGCATTCTTATACACCAATAACAGACAAACAGAGAGCCAAATCATGAGTGAACTCCCACTCACAATTGCTTCAAAGAGAAGAAAATACCTAGGAATCCATCTTACAAGGGATGTGAAGGACCTCTTCAAGGAGAACTACAAACCACTGCTCAGTGAAATAAAAGAGGACACAAACAAACGGAAGAACATTCCATGCTCATGGATAGGAAGAATCAATATTGTGAAAATGGCCATACTGCCCAAGGTACTTTATAGATTCAATACCATGCCCATTAAGCTACCAATGACTTTCTTCACAGAATTGGAAAAAACTACTTGAAAGTTCACATGGAAACAAAAAAGAGCTCACATAGCCAAGACAATCCTAAGCAAAAAGAAGAAAGCTGGAGGCATCATGCTACCTGACTTCAAACTATACTACAAGGTTACAGTAAACAAAACAGCACGGTACTGGTACCAAAACAGAGACATAGACCAATGGAACAGAACAGAGCCCTCAGAAATAATACCACACACCTACAACCATCTGATCTTTGACAAACCTGACAAAAACAAGAAATGGGGAAAGGATTCCCTATTTAATAAATGGTGCTGGGAAAACTGGCTAGCCATAAGTAGAAAGCTGAAACTGGATCCCTTCCTTACACCATATATAAAAATTAATTCAAGATGGATTAGAGACTTAAATGTTAGACCTAAAACCATAAGAACCCTAGAAGAAAACCTAGGCAATACCATTCAGGACATAGGCATGGGCAAGGACTTCATGTCTAAAACACCAAAAGCAATGGCAACAAAAGCTAAAATTGAGAAATGGGATCTAATTAAACTAAAGAGCTTCTGCACAGCAAAAAGAAGCACCATCAGAGTGAACAGGCAACCTACAGAATGGGAGAAAATTTTTGCAATCTACTCATCTGACAAAGGGCTAATAACCAGAACCTACAAAGAACTCAAACAAATTTACAAGAAAAAAACAAACCACCCCATCAAAAAGTGGGCAAAGGATATGAACAGACACTTCTCAAAAGAAGACATTTATGCAGCCAACAGACACATGAAAAAATGCTCATCATCACTAGCCATCAGAGAAATGCAAATTAAAACCACAATGAGATACCATCTCACACCAGTGAGAATGGCAATCATTAAAAAGTCAGAAAACAACAGGTGCTGGAGAGGATGTGGAGAAACAAGAACACTTTTACACTATTGGTGGGACTCTAAACTAGTTCAACCATTGTGGAGGACAGTGTGGCGATTCCTCAGGGATCTAGAACTAGAGATACCATTTGACCCAGCCATCCCATTACTGGGTATATACCCAAAGGATTATAAATCATGCTGCTATAAAGACACATGCACACGTATGTTTATTGAGGCACTATTCACAATAGCAAAGACTCGGAACCAGCCCAAATGTTCATCAATGACAGAGTAGATTAAGAAAATGTGGCACATATACACCATGGAATACTATGCAGCCATAAAAAAGGATGAGTTCATGTCCTTTGTAGGGACATGGATGCAGCTGGAAATCATCATTCTCAGCTGCAAGAACAGAAAATCTCAACTATCACAAGAACAGAAAACCAAACACCGGATGTTCTCACTCATAGGTGGGAACTGAACAATGAGAACACTTGGACACAGGAAGGGGAACATCACACACCAGGGCCTGTTGTGGGGTGGAGGGAGGGGGAGGGATAGGATTAGGATACCTAATGTAAATGACGAGTTAATGGGTGCAGCACACCAACATGGCACATGTATACATATGTAACAAACCTGCACGTTGTGCCCATGTACCCTAGAACATAAAGTATTATATATATATATATATATATATAAAAACATTTAGTTGCTGAGGCTGTAATTCATTTTTTAAAATAGATTTTCCCTTCTATTTTTTTTCCTACATAAAAGCATCTGCCCTTTTGACTGAAAAAAAAAAAAAAGAAAGAAAGAAAAAAGAAAAAAAAATGTTATAGGCCGGGTGCGACGGCTTATGCCTGTAATCCCAGCACTTTGGGAGGCCGAGGTAGTTGGATCACCTGTGGTCGGGATTTCGAGACCAGCCTGACCAATATGGTGAAACCCCATTTCTACTAAATATACAAAAAAAATTAGCCAGGCATGGTGGTGCGCGCCTGTAGTCCCAGCTCTTCAGGAGGCTGAGACAAGAGAATCGCTTGAACCTGAGAGGCAGAGGTTGCAGTGAGCCGAGATCACAGCACTGCACTCCAGCCTAGGTGAGAGAATGAGACTCCATCTCAAATAATAATAATAATAATAATAATAAATATAATGTTACAATGACATGCACATATTTCAGTTGGGCACTATCAATTACACCATCATCCCAGGGATAAAACATAGAATCATTCTTAAAGTAAAACTCATACCTAATATTTGATTTTTCTAAAGGTTGATTTAATTAGAGCTTTTGGGTAAATTTTAGACTAAAATCAATACTCACGGTTTAATTATACAATCGCATGCTACTACCTTTTTAAATAAATAGTTTTGTATTAAAGTGTCCTCAAATAGAAAACATTTCCAATTGTCAAACTTTTACTAATTTACCTTTACATTTCTGAAGTTGTTTTGAATGATGTCTGAGATTATCATATTAAGGTAAGATATTATCATGCAAGTAAGAAATTACCTGCCCTGGAACTTATTTTAGCCAGAGATGGCTTCAAGCCAAAAGTCTGATTTTTTTAAATTTAAAAAAGAGAAGTGACTTTCTCAGTCTGCACTGTCTGATAGGATAGAAAACAAGTTATGTGGGGAAAAATGATCAGTTTAAACACTTAACATAAATTGTAAGAACACTTTAGTCTTTACTGTGAAATTCATCTGGAACTAAATATGCTATAATTAATAGCTTTTTACCCCCAAAATATCTTCAAATGTTTGTTTTCTCTTATCAGAGCACAATATTTACTTTTTTTTCTTTCTGAGACAGAGTTTTGCTCTTGTTGCCCAGGCTGGAGTGCAATGGCACAATCTCAGCCCACTGCAACCTCCGCCTCCCAGGGTTCAAGTGATTCTCCTGCCTCAGCCTCCTGAGTAACTGGGATTACAGGCATGGGCCACCACACCAGCTAATTTTGTATTTTTAGCAGAGACGGGTTTTTCCATATTGGTCAGGCTGGTCTCGAACTCCTGACTTCAGGTGATCCACCCACCTCGGCCTCCCAAAGTGCTCGGATTACAGGCATGAGCCACTGCGCCTGGCCTCTTGCTTGTTAAATGAAAGCTTAATTATTAACCCACAGTTTAATTTTATACTCACAAGGTACCTATTTCGAAGAATAAAGTTTTTGTGTTTTTGATCAAGTCCAGTCCTCAATCCATGATTTTCTTAAAGAAACTCATTTAATATGCTTACATACATTTCAGAGTTTAAAAGCCACAGTTTCACTCAGCATTCTATGAGATGACAAAGATCAGCCCATTAGAACTACAGGAACACATGGAGGGCAGGAGAAGGAACAAAATGTTTACCAGCCCCAGCTGTTAAGGCAATGTGTCAGGAATCTACAAATAACTTAACTGCTTATCTGAACACCCCTGTAATATTATTCCACGTCTTTGTATTGACAACCTCCTATGGCCATGATTCATGTGTGCTGAGCAGGAGGGAATTCCTAGGGACACACCCTCCCTTCTCCTCCCACCTCACTGCACTTGGGTGTCCAAGAGGAACATCATTCACCCTTCAACAATGGAACAGAGGGACTCAACCCCAGTGCAGCTGGAGAGGCCAGGAGGCCCTCTCTACTCATCCAGTGCTGCCAGGACTGGTCAAGTAGGGGGAGTTTCAGGGATACGAAGCAGAAAGCACACATCTAAACAGAGGGCTCTACATGCCTACATACTCACACACAGCAAGCACTCACTTTTTGTCCAGGTGCTATTTCAATATGAATGACATTCCACATGAATGCCCCATGTGCAGTGAGGAAAAGACAAGACACTTTGGTGAGAACTGACTCCTAGTGAAGCAGGTAGAAGCCAGAAGCATGAAAGCCCCACATGGGTTGGGTGGATCAGAACACCCACTTCTGCCTGCCTGGCCTCTCCCAAGGTCCAAGAGAGCAAACACACTCAGACTAGCCAGCGTGGGTGTATTCTCCAACTGAAGCTTTACCCTCTGGCCACAGAGACCTTCAGGAGGGAGGTGAGGGCGCCTGGATAGCTCCGGGGAGAGCTGGAGCCTCTGCCTTGGTCTGCAACAGTGATGGAAACCTCTTTCTCAGGCAGGGGCTGCACAATCCAGGGTAGGGCAAATGCACACATCCTCATCTTTTAGATTGAAATGTGAATTTCTATGATGTGAAACAGCTGCCTCTGGAGGAGACAGAAATGTGTCTAGCTCTTTCTTAATTCTACCATCTTACTGCTGTGGTAGGGTAAATCATGGGCCCTGAGGATATGACCACCTTCTAATCCCAGAACCTGTGAATATTACTTTATGTGGCAAAGACTTTGCAGATGTAATTAAGTTGAGGATCTTAAAATAAGGAGATTATCCTGGATTACCTGGGTAGGCCCTAAATACAATCACAAGTGTCCTCCCAAGAGGGAAGCGGAGGGAGATGAGACAGGAATACCTGGAGAAGGGGAAGGGACGGTGGAGGCAGAGATGGAAGCGATGCAGGCACAGACAAGGAAGGCCAGCAGGATCTGAGTGGGCAAGGAGCAGTTCCCCGCCAGGGCCTCCAGAGGGCACATGGCCCTGCCGACACCTTAATCTCAGCCAGTGATACTAATTTCGAATTTCTGGCCTCCAGAACTGTGAGAGAATACATTTCTGTTAAGCTACAGAATTTGTTACAACAACCATAAGAAATTAATATACCACCTCTCAGCTAGAACACCTCCTCACTGACAGGGTTTCTAATGCCTTAGGTTCCAACCTAACTGGCCTGCAGGTGGGCGTTTCCTTTCCATATATCATTTAGGGATTACAAAACAAAATCGGCTTCCGGCTAGCTTTGAACTCGCAGGGCAGTTTGCCGGGATCCCAGCACACCTTCAGATAAAGTCCCGAGCCTGGCAGGCTGTGCACCCCGTCTCCCCACTCCCCAGTCTGATCTGACTCACAACTCTTTAACTGTTATAAAGATTCTGTGTTGTTTTAGAAATAAATCTGCTATAAATTCTTCCAAAAATCCTTTTTTTTTTTTTTTTTTTGAGACGGAGTCTCGCTCTGCCGCCCAGGCTGGAGTGCAGTGGCCGGATCTCAGCTCACTGCAAGCTCCGCCTCCCGGATTCACGCCATTCTCCTGCCTCAGCCTCCCGAGTAGCTGGGACTACAGGCGCCGCCACCTCGCCCGGCTAGTTTTTTGTATTTTTAAAGTAGAGACGGGGTTTCACCGTGTCAGCCAGGATGGTCTCGATCTCCTGACCTCGTGATCCGCCCGTCTCGGCCTCCCAAAGTGCCAAAAATCCTTCTTAAGGAAGAAAGCTTATCATTAAATTTCTTATTCACAAAGACTCTACTTAGTTTATAAACTCTCAGATTAATTATAGCAAGACCAGAGGGGACATAGCCAGGGATTACTTGTCAAGTGAAGGATGAACACATTCAATTTCCTACCACAAATATAGTTTGCAACTCTAAGTGAACAGTCACAATCTTTTATAACAAGCATCTTAATAACTCCACTTTTCTCCAACAAATATAAAAAATAAAACAAGCATTGTAGTCTCCACGGCCTTGAGATTAAGGGTTACATTCCATAGGGAATTAACAATAAAGCCTAGAGTTAAACTGTACAAGGTTACCAGAGCATTTTTGCAAATAAACTACTTAAGGTTATGATGACAAGACTAGAATAAACAGAGCATTAATTTTTTTAAGTTTTCCTTTTTATGTAAAGAAAAATCAAGATGGGCTTTGTAAAAATAATGCATGCTTATTATAAATTATTCAAGCACTGCATAGAGGATAAAAAATTCAAATGCCTCTACTCATAAATAATTAGCATTTACATTAGCAGAGTATCATTCTGGACATCTTTTTAGTTCATATGTTCCAGAAACTCTAAATAGATATATTAAAATATTTTTATAAATATGTGATTGTTTTATATATGTTATTTATCGTAAGTTATCAGATTTAATTTTATTTGTATTTAAAACTTGAAAAAGAAACCAAAAGGAATTTGAAAAAATTATAAAATTTCAAATAAATGTTTATTCACCTTGAGAGTTTTTACAAAATAATCTTCTATATTTACAAAAAGGGATTTGGGGAGAAAAACCATGGAGAGTGATCATTTTTACATTCCATACTTCAATTTAGGTATTATCTTTTGAGTCCCTGCTATGAAAGATAAGGACATTAGATACAAAGCATCCTTCCTTCTCTTCCCCCATCTTCACATATTGTCATATTAACATTTTACACAAGCAGCATTTATATTTTATTTTGTAACTATAATTTGCAAAATGTTTTGCATTAATTAATTTATTATTTTTTTAATATGAAGTCTCATTCTGTTGCCCAGGCTGGAGTGCAATGGCACGATCTTGGCTCACTGCAACCTCTGCCTTTGTCTCCCGGGTTGGAGTGATTCTCCTGCCTCAGTCTCCCAGGTAGCTGGGATTACAGGCATGAGCCACCAAGCCCGGCTAATTTTTGTATTTTTAGTAGAGACGGGGTTTCACCATATTGTCCAGGCTGGTCTCAAACACCTGACCTTAAGAGATCTGACTGCCTCAGACTCCCAGAGTGCTGGGATTACAGATGTGAGCCATCGTTCCCGGACTGTATTAATATTATTTTATAGTTAGATGTTTCCAAGTCTTACCACTAGACATTAGAACACAGCTCTCAACTTTTAAAATTTTTATTTATAAAAATTTAATTTCAAATAAGCCCTGAACCACTCTCAGCTAATGATATTTATTCTTCAATGTTTTTATTCTGACAAGTAGTTATTTTAAACAATATTTTCCCTTTAGAGTTTTCACTGTGAATTGTGGCTATTTTCTTGAATATTTAATTTTTCCCCAAGGTTTAGAGAAATTAAAAGATCATACCCAAAGTCACACAGCTGATATCCAAAGTCAGGATGCAAATACAGGTTGAATTTCTGAGTTCATTCTGTTATCATCTATCCCATTATCCACTGACACCACTCAGTTATGCAATTGCTCATTATCCAGAATCCCCACCTGTCTAGTTCTGTAGCTATCCATCTGTTACATCCATCCATCCATCCATCCATCCAACATCCAGTGACCTACTTCTTCATTACTCCGTTCACACATAGGATGCACACTTACATATACTTACATGTAGCCATTAATCTATCCAGACATTTCAATATGGCATCTATCAATCCATCGATCATCCTTCTACCCACCTATCTATCCATTTATCTACATTAATTTACTCCATCCACCATTTATACATGCATACATAGATACATCCGCTGATCCAAACATTCGTCTATTCATCTACCCACCTATCAATTCACCCATTCACAGGTCACTCCATTCCATCTCCGATCCATCATCTATCCTTTCTATTAATTCATCTATTCATCCAATCAGTTCATCAAATTATCTGATAACTCTGAAACCCGGATCTTTCATAGAATAGGGAATGGTTTCCGTCTATGTCTCTTCTGCTCTCATGCCATTTTCCAGCTATCAAGGGAAGACCACAGCATCTCATTAGCATCATAAGCAGTCTGTGAACTCACATCCTAATTGTCTCTTACCTAAATAAAACTTCTTGCAACAGAGTGTGGATCTTATGGTATCCTATTAAACAGTGGGCCCTCTGTTAACAATCTCTCCAATAACTGGATTTTCTAATCTTCCAGTAACCAATTCCCTCTTCATTGAAGAGTAATCAGCAGAGATTATGACCTCACACTATGAAGCAGAAACATTGCCCATATTTGGACTCATGTAGACCTCCTCCCACATTGGTCTCTTGATTTTATTGGGGGCACAACCTTCCATCAATCCACCTACTACAAAGCTCTCTGGACATCCAGCCAGCACTGAATGTGACTTGCCAAATTGCATATAGTTGTGTTTGTTTGTTTGTTTGTTTGTTTGAAACAGGGTCTCGCTTGCCACCCAGGCTGGAGTGCAGTGGCCTGATCACTGCTCACAGCAGCCTTGACCTCCTGGGCTCAAGCGATCCTCCAGATTCAGCCTCCCAAATAGCTGGGACTATAGGTGCACACCACCATGCCTGAGTAATTTTTGTATTTTTTGTAGATAGCAGGTTTTGCAATGTAGCCCAGGCTGGTCTCCAACTCCTGGGCTCAAGAGATCCATCCACTTCAGCCTCCCAAAGTACTGGGATTACAGGCATGAGTCACCGTGCCCAACCTGCATATAGTTTTAAATCTTCTCTCCCCACCCTCTCTGTAGGTTAAGCAGCCTGAAAGCACCACTGAAGTGGACGTCGGTAACAACTGGAGGTGAGAAAAGCTCAGTTTCTCACTCAGATGAGTGAATCACAGCCACAGTGACCGAATCAAGGCTATTTATGAAAAATACAAGTCAAAACAAATCAAGAGGAAAGTATACAGAAATAAACAAACTTTAAAAACTCTCTTGTAGATTAATTTGCAAAGTAGGAACACAGAAACTGTAATGAAACCTAGAGTTGAAAAAAAAAGAAAGGAGAAAGAGGAAGAAGAGGAGACTAGGAATAAGAAGAATAAGAAGGAGTTGAAGAGCCAAAAGAAAGTAGCAGAAAGAGGTATACCAGTGCCTCACAAGATAGTGAACTAACCTTGTCTTCTAGTTGTCTCCCAAAAATTCAATGATAGAGAAATTATGGAAGTAAGATGGAGGAACTAATATAAAACTGTGACTAACCCTTGGAGAGACTAAAGCTGGGATGAACTAACGTGAAAAATTAACAGTCTGGGCCGGGCGTGGTGGCTCACGCCTGTAATCCCAGCACTTTGGGAGGCCGAGGCGGGCGGATCACGAGGTCATGAGATCGAGACCATCCTGGCTAATATGGTGAAACCCCGTCTCTACTAAAAATACAAAAAAAATTAGCTGGGTGTGGTGGCAGGCGCCTGTAGTCCCAGCTACTCCAGAGGCTGAGGCAGGAGAATGGCGTGGACCCAGGAGGTGGAGCTTGCAGTGAGCCGAGATTGCGCCACTGCATTCCAGCCTCGGCGACACAGCGAGACTCCGTCTCAAAAAAAAAAAAAAAAAAAAAAAAAAAAAAAATTAACAGTCTGAGAGGTAGGAAGAAAGGATGGTGTAGATATTTTAAGTTCTGCTCATTCCTCTCTCCCATATTTTCCAGGGAAGGTCACTAGTGGCCTCTGATACTGTAAGAAAGAAATCAGCAGCAAGAACTCATGCCGCTCAGGAATTCCACGGTAATATCGGAGCCATGCTGGATTGAGATTCTGAGAAAAGCAAATGCAAGCTGACCAAGTGTCACAGGACATTGACTCTTCCATCCCATTCTCCTCTAAACCTCCAAGGATAGTGGATGAGTATCTCAGGGACAGTGGATGACCTTCTCATGTGTATTAGTCTGTTTTCACGCTGCTGATAAAGACATAGCCGAGCATGGGCAATTTACAAAAGAAAGAGGGCTATTGGACTTACAGTTCCACATGGCTGGGGAGGCAGGGGGCAGCAACTCACATCCTACACGGATGGCAGCAGGCAGAGAGGGCTTGTGCAGGGGAACTCCCATTTTTAAAATCATCAGATCTCATGAGACCCATTCCCTATCTTGAGAACAGCAGGGGAAAGACCCGCCCCCATGATTCAATCATCTCCCACCAGGTCCTTCCCATAACACGTGGGAATTATGGGAGTTACATGATGAGATTTGGGTGTGGACACAGCCAAACCATGTCATCATGTATGGCAGCTGACCATTCCAGAGATTTCTGTCTCCTCTCGGTGCTACATTTTTCAAAAAATTTAAAGAGGAATCCCTGACTAAAGAAATTTCCCTGTGAAATGAAAACAAAAGGAATGTGGAGCAGCAGCTCTGCAGTACCTGAGGCTCTCCATCCTGGGGCTCATCCCCACTCCTCTCTTCATACTCACCAGGAGGGGCAGACTTTAGTCACATCCCTTATCCATGATCAGACTGAGAATCTCATAATCACCAGGGAAACACAATTTCACAAGCCAAAATCAGTAGACACCTGAGGAGCTATAGAAGCTATACAACAAACTGAATACAGTGTTTATCACAGACAGGCCAACAGTGGAATATAAGCACAATAAATATTAGAAATACCTTCAAGGATGTAAAAGAGAATATCAGTAAAATGAAGAAGGAACAAGAAGGCATAAAAAAGAACCCTGTGCCTTTTTTGAAAGAAGAATAGGTCATTCATTCAGGATATCAGGAAAAACTAGGAACCATTTTTAACAATACATACTTGAAAATACTAGATAAATAACAAGGTAGTAAATAATTAGTGGGCCTGTAGCTTCAAAAATAAAAAAGTAAAAAAGGAATCCGAAAAGGCGAGCTCCACGTTTGGACTCCTTCTGCCTTGGGAACATTAATTAATTCCGGAGGAGTTAGTGGAGAGCCTGATCTGTGTGTTAGACAATCTCAAAAGAGTGGGGTAAAAAGTCAGAGTCTAGGACTCATCAAGGGAAACAGCCTAGCATTGGGATGAGAACCCAAATAATCGCAGCATAGTAATAAGATTGGACTGCAACAGACCAGTTCTCACAGAGATTTCAGCCTCAAATCAGCTCAGTCTCTGGAATTGGATTAAAGCAATACCAGTTTGCCAGGATTCCCTGGTGCCTGGCATAAACAAATGGAAATCCTCCCTAGAGAAGGAAGACATTTCCTAGGCCTCAAGTTATTTCTACACAAACAATTTTTCAAATACAATGTTCCTCAGATAATAAAAATAATCAGACACTTGAGGAAACAGGACAACATAAATGAAAAGGAGGAAAAAACACCCCCAAAACAAAAACCCCAAACCAACCCACAAAGGAAACAGACCAATAAGGATTCCAGATAGTAAAGGTACTGGATACACACTTTAAAATAATGCTTGCTAAATTTAATGAGGTTAAAAAACATAAGTTAGAAAATTTTTGAGATAAGAGAAAACCATTAAAAAGGATATATTTTTAAGAGAATATAGTAGACTTAAAAACAAATATACAGACATACTAGACCTTAAAAATACAACAATTAGGAGCTCATTGGATGAATTTTTAAAAGATTAAACATAGCTAAAGAAAAAAATTAGTAAATTGGAAGGTTAATCAGAAGAAAATATTCATAATGGAGCATAAAATCACAAAAGAATGGAAAATAAGAGATACACGGAATACAGTAAGGTCTAACATATCTGTAATTGTAGTCCCAGAAAGAGAGAAGGGAGAGAGTGGTAAGGAAGAAATAGTTTAAAAGATAATGTCTGATGGCTGGACGTGGTGACTCACACCTGTAATCCCAGTGCTTTGGGAAGCCAAGCAGGGCGGATCACCTGAGGTCAGGAGTTCAAGACCAGCCTGGCCAACATGGTGAAACCCCGTCTCTATTAAAAATACAACAATTAGCTGGGCGTGGTGGCAGGCACCTGTAATTCCAGCTCACGGGGAGACTGAGGCAGGAAAATCACTTGAACCTGGAAGGCGGAGGTTGCAATGAGCCAAGATCGCACCACTGCACTCCAGCCTGGGTGACAGAGTGAGACTCTGTCTCCAGAAAAAAAAAAAAAAAAAAAAAGATAACGTCTGAGAATTTTCCAACACTGATGAAAAATAGCAAGCCATATATTCAAGAAGCTCTAAGAACTCTAACCAGGGAAACTGAAAGAAAAACATACCAAAGCACATCAAATTTCCTAAACCAAGGTAAAGAGAAAATCTTTAGCAGCCAGAGAATAAAAGACAGATTCCCCCTTAAAGGAACAACAGTTAGACCAAAGGCTGACTTCTCAACAAAAACAATGGAAGTCAGAAAACAATGAAATATTTACAAAGCATTGAAAGAAAATAACTGCAACTTTGAATTTTATGCCCAGCAATATCTTTCAAAATTAAAACCAAAATAAAGATTTTTTTTTTTAACTGAGAAAATTCACCAGTGACAACTCCATAGTAACACTTAAAGACCTTATTAGGCAAAATGAAATTGGTCCCAGAAGAAAGAAGGAGATGCAGGAAAGAAGGGAGAACAACAAATTGGTAACTATGTAAGTAAACCTAAATGAATTTTGACTCTACAGAATGGCATAATGTGAACCAGGTATGCAATTTTACACTTTTTAGTAGTCACATTAGAAAGAGTAAAAGAAGCAGGTGAAATTAATTTTAATAATGTATTTCATTTAACCCAATAAAACTAAATTATTATTTTTTCAATATGTAACAAATATATAAGAAATTACTAAAGAGGCATTTTACAGTTTTTTAAATATGAAGTCTTAGAAATCCAGTGTGTAGTTTTACATTTATAGCACATTTCAATTTGGATGCAATATTTTCATAGAATTTATAGATAAGAGTAGACTCACATATTTAAATTGTTTCAAATATACATTAAAGTGTTTTAATAACTGAATTCAGTACTAAAATATTTTCCTTCAATATTATACTTTTTCTTTAATATTTGCATTCATACTGACAAAACCAGTTCATCTTTTTTCAGAAGAATTAATTTGACTTTAAAGCAAAAGCATATTGGTTTCAAAATTAGATCTAAATTAAGAAAATTCAATAACCTATGTCAACTCAGTATTATTAAATCACATCAAAGGAGTATTATATAAATTAAAAGGCAATTCCAAATTTATCAACATTAAAAAGTATTCCTCGAAATTTTCTTATAGTCTTTGCAGCCAGTTTACATAATGGTAACAATTACAATTAAAATCTTGTGCATACTGATTCATTTTAGAAAAATGTGTCAAATCGCTATTATTATTTTGTACATATTATGAAAGATTGCACTTTCAAAATAAATTCTTGAAAATTAGCAGGGCATGGTGGCACATGCCTGTAAACCCAGCTATTTGGGAGGCTGAGGCAGGAGAATCGCTTGAATCTGGGAAGTGGAAGTTGCAGTGTGCTGAGATGGTGCAACTGCACTCCAGCCTGGGCAACAGAGTGAGACTCTGCCTCAAAATAAAAAAGAAAAAAAAAAAGAAAAAATAAATTCTTGAACCTATCTTACTTCTAACCTTACTTAGAAGTAAGCTAGAAGATCTTACTTCTAGCTAGGTCATAAGTAAGCTTTATTCTTTCCTTGACATTTCAAATTAAGATGATTCACATGCAGTGTAATACCAGTAAGAAAACTTAAATCCCACTGACATTTTTATCTTTGATTATTGAATATCTGACTAACATTTGTTTAAAAAAATCTTGAAATATCAGTCTCTAGTTTTAAACTTCAAGTATAAATTATTTACTTAACACTGCTGCAGCATCTTCCATTGTTAGAAACTAATTTTATGCGTATCTAGCTGAAATTATTTTTTGATAAATGTAAAATATTGAAAATATTCTGATCACAAATTCAATTTAATCTTTTAGACCACAAACTGACAATATTATTAGTATATTTATATGATTAGCTTCATATGGTATTTTAGGTAAATACAAAACTTGAGATCACTGCAACAGCAACAGAGGTAGCTATGAAATTATTACAGCAGTACAGCATGTACTACAATAATTACACACAGTTATGATTTAATATTGTAACTTTACATTTGTTTACATTTCTCTCATGAACCAAATGTATACTGTTGGAAGGATCTTGTACTATAGGTAAAGTGGTATGATAGTATATGAAGATAGGCTATGCTAAATCAAAGATGCAAACTATAAACCCTATTGTAACCCCCAAAATAACACCACAAAGAGTTATAGCTAACAAGCCAACAAAGGAGATAAAACAGAATCATAAAAAAAATGCTCAATCCAATAGAAGGTAGAAATTGAGGAAGAAAGGAACAAAGAACAGATTAGACAAATGGGAAAAAAAGAGCAATTGATAAATTTAATTAAAGCCAATACTATCAGTAATCACATTAAATGTAATTTTTTTTTTTTTTTTTTTTTTTTTTTTTTTTTTTTTTGAGATGGAGTCTCGCTCTGTAGCCCAGGCTGGAGTGCAGTAGCCGGATCTCAGCTCACTGCAAGCTCTGCCTCCCGGGTTCACGCCATTCTCCTACCTCAGCCTCCTGAGTAGCTGGGACTACAGGCGCCCGCCACCTCGCCCGGCTAGTTTTTTGTATTTCTTAGTAGAGATGGGGTTTCACCGTGTTAGCCAGGATGGTCTCGATCTCCTGACCTCGTGATCCACCCGTCTCGGCCTCCCAAAGTGCTGGGATTACAGGCTTGAGCCACCGCGCCCGGCCAAATGTAAATTTTTTAACCACTCTAATTGAAGGCAGATATTGTCTGTTTAGACAAAAAAAGCAAGACACAAATATTCATATATACCACCTGCAAGAAACACGCTTTCAGGAAAAATATATAAATAGCTTAAAAAGGGAAAGATTGGAAAATATACTATACTAAAACTATAAAAAGTTAACTGTAGTGACTATATTTATATCAAAATGAAATTTTAAGGAAATAACATTACCAGAGATAAGAAGGGTCATTTTATAAGGATATTGGGGTCAATTTTAGGTATGAAGTGGGACTCAACTTCAGAGGGCTCAACACCGGACCAGATTGAGGACTAGCTAAAACACAACCCCAGTGAAAGCAGCTTTCAATCAGACCCACCCACCAGTGTGCCATGTCAATTTACTGTTGCCATGGCAACACCCGGGCGTTACCACCCCTTTCCATGGCACCCAATGATTCAAAAGTTACTACCCCTTCCCTGCATAAACTACCCCTTAATCTGCATGCAATTTGGAATGGGTATAAATATGACTGCAAAACTGCCCTGAGCTGCTACTCTGCCTTTGGGACAGCACTGTTCTGCAGGAGCAGTCATGGAGCTCTAACACCACTGGAGCTGTATCACTGCCTGTTCATCAAAGCTGTTTTCTTCTACCTTTGGCTTGCCCTTGAATTCTTTCCTGGGCAAAGCCAAGAACCCTCACGAGCTAAGCTCGCCTTTGGGGCTCTTCTGCCCTGCATCAAATTTATCAAGAGAGCATAACGCGGTGGCTCAAGCCTGTAATCCCAGCACTTTGGGAGGCCGAGGCAGGCGGATCACAAGGTCAGGAGATCGAGACCACAGTGAAACCCCGTCTCTACTAAAAATACAAAAAATTAGCCGGGCGCGGTGGCGGGCGCCTGTAGTCCCAGCTACTCAGGAGGCTGAGGCAGGAGAATGGCGGGAACCCGGGAGGCGGAGCTTGCAGTGAGCCGAGATCGCGCCACTGCACTCCAGCCTGGGCAACAGCGTGAGACTCCGTCTCAAAAAAAAAAAAAAAAAAAAAAAAATGTTCTATACCTTTATGCAGCTAATACCAAAGTTTCAAAGCACACAAAGCCAAAATTGATAGAACGGCAAGGAGAAATAGGCAAGTCCACAGTGATAACTGGTGATTTCCAAATCCCTCTCTCAGTAAGTAATAAAAGTGGAAAATCAGTGAGAATATACAAGACTTGAACGATACAGTCAGCCAACTTGATCTAATTTATATTTGTATAACATTTCACCTAACAACAGCAGAATATACAGTCTATTCAAATGTACACAGAATATTTACCAAGATGGACCATATTCAGGGATATAAAACAAGCCTGAATAAATTTAAGGGATATAAATCACAAACTGTGGTGTCTGATCACAATGAAATAAAATCAGAATAACGAACTATTTCTTAACCATCTCCAAATACTTGTAAAATAAATAATACTGTTCTAAAAAGTAACCACCATAGATAGAAGAATAAATCAAAGTGAAAATTAGAAAAGATTGTGAACTGAATTAAAATGAAAACACAACATATTAAAACTGGTGAGATGCAGCTAAGACTTGGAATGCAATTTAGAGCAATAAATGTGTATATCAGAAAAGAAGGAAATTTTAAATCAATAAATCAGCCTCCACTATAAGAAAGTAGAAAAAGAAGAACAAATTAGACCCAGAGTAAAGAGAATAAAGGAAATAATAAAAACAAGAACAGAAATCAATAAAAGAGAAAATAATAGAGAAAATCAATAAAGCCAAAAGTTTATTCTTTGAGATAATCAGTAAAATCAGTAAACTTTTAGACAGAATGTTGGAAAAAAAGAACAAATACACAACTTACCAATATCTGGAACAAGAGAGGTGATATCACTACAGGTTCTAGACATATTAAAATGATAATAAGGTAATATTTGAACAGCTATACATCAATAAATTATACAGCTTAAATAGACAAATCCCTTGATAGACACAAACTGCCAAGCGTACCTTAAGAAAATAATAGATAACCTAAAGAGTCTAATATCTATTGAAGAAATTTAACATATTTTTAAAAACCTTCCCACAAAGAAAAGAACCAAATAGCTTCCTTGGTCAATCCTACCAAACCTTTAGAAACAGTAATGCCAATTCTACACACTGTTTCAGAAAACTGATGAAACCATAACACTTCCCCGAAATGATCTGTGAGCAGAATATATTAAAGAATTCTCAGCTGGGCACAGTGAGTGGCTCACGCCTGTAATCCCAGCCCTTTGGGAGGCTGAGGTGGGCAGATGGCTGGAGCCCAGGAGTTTGAGACCAGTCTGGGCAACATAGCGAGATGCTGTCTCTACAAAAAATGTATAAATTACCTCAGCATGGTGGCATGCACCTATAGTCCCAGCTAGTTGGGAGGTTGAGGTGGGGGGATCACTTGAGCCTGGGAGGCAAAGGCTGCAGTGAGCCCAGATTGCACCACTGCGCTCCAGCTGGGTGACAAAGTGAGCTGGAAAAAAGCTCAAAAAAAAAAAAAATAATAATAATAATTTTCAAAACCAAACAATAAGAAAACAAATAACTAAAAAAGAATTGGCAAATGTTTAAACTGTAACTACAATCAAATAAGATATATAGATAGCTAATAAATACATGAAAAGATGCTTAATACCATTACTCATTGGGAAAATGTAATTTAAAAATCACAATAAGATACCACTATACATCTATTAGAATGACTAAAATTTTTAAAACTGATCATATGACATTATTGTATATGTAGAAAATCCAAAAGGAATCTATAGATAACCTACTATAATACATAAGTGAATTTAACATGATACTGGATAAGATCAATAAGATCAATCCATGATAAGGCCTCTACATAAAATTACAAAACATTATTAAAGATACAAATAAGTGGAAGCAAATACTGTGTTCATGGGTTGAGAAACTCAATATTGTAAAGATGTCAACTTTCCCCAATCTGATCCCTAGATTCCATGAAATTTCAATCAAAACCCTCTCAGAGGAGTCTGTAGTATGTGTGTATGTGTGTGACTTTGGAAATTGAGACTCTGTTTCACAAATGTATGTGGAAAATATAAAAAAGAAACAAGACAATTTTCGAAGATTAATTTACACTACTTACAACATAGCTATAGTAATTTAGAGAGTGTGGTGTTGGCCCAATGAAAGTGAAACAGACTTAACGGAAAAGAAGTCCGGAAACAGACCACTTATAGTCACTTGGTTTATGAAAAAGGTACGATTGCAGTACCTTTTGCAGAAAAGGACAATAAAAAGTTGATAAATGTCGCTGCATCAAGTAGATATCCTTATGGTAAAAAGTGGATCAATTTCAGGTGTTCTGTAACCTGAATATGAAAGGTAATACAATGTAACTTCTACTAAATGAAGTATAATATTTGCATGATCTTGGAGTGGGCAAAAGTTTTTTAAACAGGACACAAAAAGTCCTAACAATAAAGAAAACAATACATTTGACTACATTTAAAAAAGGATCTGTTCATGAAAAGATATCATTAAGAAAGTAAAAAGGCAATCCAGATTTAAAAAAGATTCTTGTCATACATATTATTAAAAATACCAGAAAACATAATGTACTCTGCATGCCAATAAGAAAAGACCAGAAAACCCAATAGAAAAATGGGAAAATACTTGAACAAACACTTCCTTACGAGAATATCTAAATGGATAATAAACATAAGATAAGGTGCTCAACACTACTAGTTGTCAGAGATATGCAGATAAGACTACTGTGAGATATCACTACAAATCTACCAAAATATCTAAAATTAAAAGACTGATAAAATAGCAAGTGTTGGGAAGGATATGAAACACTGGAACTCTTACATACAACTAATGCTTTATATGACCACTTTGGAAAGCTGGAAATACCTACTAAATCTGAAAAAATACATGCTTCAGCAACCCCACACTTAGGTGTACCCAGAAGAAACATGTACGTATGCTCACCAAAAACATGTATAAGATTTTCATAACAGCAAAATTTGTAATAACCAAACACTGGAAACAACCTAAATATTTTTCCACAGTAGAATGGACAAATAAACCGTGATGTATTCATACAATACAACACTATGCAGCAGTGAAAATGAATTTATTTTGGCTACATGCAATACTATGGCTGAATCTTACAAACCCAATACTGAACGAAAGAGATTCCAAAGAGAGTACATATTGTTTGACTCAACTCATCTAAAATTCAAATATGGGCAAAACCAATCTATGCTGATGTATCTGAAAAGTTATTTCCTTTGTGGAAAATGCAGTGTAATGACTGGGAGGGGTATGATGTGGAAAATGCAGTGTAATGACTGGGAGGGGTATGATGTGGAAAATGCAGTGTAATGACTGGGAGGGGTATGATGTGGAAAATGCAGTGTAATGACTGGGAGGGGTATGATGTGGAAAATGCAGTGTAATGACTGGGAGGGGTATGATGTGGAAAATGCAGTGTAATGACTGGGAGGGGTATTCTGGGGTATGGGTAACATTCTTTTTCTTGATGGGAGCAGTGGTTACAAGGATATGTTCGTTCATACTATTGAAATTCATTGGCCGGGCGCGGTGGCTCACGCCTGTAATCCCAGCACTTTGGGAGGCCGAGGCGGGCGGATCACAAGGTCAGGAGATCGAGACCACGGTGAAACCCCGTCTCTACTAAAAATACAAAAAATTAGCCGGGTGCGGTTGTGGGCGCCTCTAGTCCCAGCTACTCGGGAGGCTGAGGCAGGAGAATGGCGTGAACCTGGGAGGCGGAGCTTGCAGTGAGCCGAGATCGGGCCACTGCACTCCAGCCTGGGCGACAGAGCAAGACTCCGTCTCAAAAAAAAAAAAAAAAAAAAAAGAAATTCATTAAGCTGTACACTTGTGATTTGTTGACTTCTATGCCTGTATGTTATGTTTAAATATAAGTTTATATATAAATGTGCACATGGAAAGATGAAGTAGGGATACTCTTCTCTATTCCTCCTGTTAGGTATAACTGAGTACTCTGGATATTGTGAATAAAACAAACATAAGAAAACTCTGAAAGGTGGAGGAAAGAAGGAAGAACCAGTTAGAGACCCTGGGTCCCAAGGGATGAAGCAGTGATGAGCTTTTTGGGTTTTCTTTTTACTTCATATATATTTGGGTCTTGGAGCTGAAGAAGGTGGCAACCCAGACACATCAATAAGCACAGGCCCAAATCAAGCCCCAATAAAAGTTTGATCTCTCTAGTCAAAGGACCAGGAAGGGTTTGTTTTACTCCAGCCAAACACTACAGAAAAAACTGCGCTGTTCCCACCCCACACCTACCTAGTGAGGAAAGTCTAAGTGATGAATATAGACTTCTAGCATCACCAGACTATATCAAGATGCCCCAACTCTTTGGCTGGGATGGGGGTATCACAGACGGTCAAGATGGGAGCCAGGACTTTTGCCTCCAGTGGGCAGTACCAAGGCCTCCCACCTGCAATGTCAGCGTAGACCATGTGGGGCGGTTGGACTTCCACCATCACCCCACAGTAATAATGACCAACAAATTTTTGACAAAGGTGCAAGAGAAATTCAATACAGAAAATAGAATCTTTTCAACAAATGGTGCTGTAGCAACTGGACATCCATGGGCAAAAATGCGAAAACAGACAACCAAAAAACCCTCCAGCCTAAGTCTTACACCTCATACAAATTTAACTCAAAATGGACCATGAACATAAATGGAAGACATAAAATTATTTTTAAATTTTTTTTCAAAAAACATAGGAACATATCTTTGGGACTTAGGTCTTAGTAAAGAGTTCTTAGACATGACACCAAAAGGCACAATTCATAAAAGAAAATACCATAAATTAGACTTCATCAAACTCAAAAACTTTTGCTTTGAAAGAGACCTTGTTAAATTGCTCAGAGTGGTGGCTCATGCCTGTAATCCCAGCACTTTGGGAGGCTGAGGTGATAGGGTTGCTTGAGGCCAGGAGTTCAAGACCAGCCTGGGTAACATAGCAAGACCTTGTCTTCATAAAAACAAAATTTAAAAATTAGCTGGGTGTGCTGGCGCACCTCTGTAGTCATAGCTACTTAAGAGGCTGAGGCAGGAGGATCACTTGAGCCTACGAGTTTGAGGTTGCAGGGAGCCATGATTGTGCCACTGCACTCCAGCAGAGTAGGAAAAAATATTTGTAAATCACATATCTGACAAAGAACTAGTATCTAGAATACATAAAGAACTCTCAAAACTTAACAGTAAAGAAAATAATCTAATTTAAAAATGGACAAAAGACATGAACAGACATTTCATTAAGAGGATATACAGATGGCAATTAAGCACATGAAAAGATGTTGAACATCATCAGTCATTGGAAATGTAGATTAAAACCACAGTGAGATATTATTACATTCCTCTCAGAAAGGCTTAAAATATTGACAACAGTAAATGCTGGTGAGGGTGAGAAGAGGCTGGATCACTCATCCATTGCTGGCGGGGAGTGGAAAGCGGTAGAGTCACTCTGGAAGTCTGGCAGTTCCTTTAAAAAACACACATGCATAGGACCCAGCAAGTGCACTCCTGGGCATTTATCCTAGAGAAATAAAAACTTCCTTTCACACAAAAATCTCTACATGATAGTCCATAACAGCTTTATCTATAATGGCCCCAAACTGGAAATAATTCAGATGCCTTTCCACAGGTGAGTGGTTAAACAAACTGTATATCCATACTATGGAATGCCATTCAGCAGTAAAAGGGAGCTAACTACTGCTACAAACAATAACCTGGGTGAATCTCCATAGAATTATGTGAAAAAAATAGGACAGGCAGTGGAATAGTAACCAGCAGGGAAAATGAAAGAACTGCT
This sequence comes from Macaca nemestrina, assembly GCF_043159975.1. NCBI lineage: Eukaryota > Metazoa > Chordata > Mammalia > Primates > Cercopithecidae > Macaca > Macaca nemestrina. The sequence goes on along the minus strand of NC_092126.1, from coordinate 36,536,751 downwards.
GCTATGTGAATCAACAGATGGATCTCAGGAACATAATGTTAAGAAAAATGCAAGTCATAGGACAGAATATACAGTTTGAGACATTATATAAAATTCAAAAGATGTAAAACAAAAAAGTATTGTTGGAGGACACATCCAAATGTGATTAAAAAAACTCAAAGAAAAGCCACGATTCTGTATTTCCAAGCGGGGGAGAGCGGGAGGGGCAGAAACACCTGAGGGCCTCAAAAGTACCGTAATATTTGAGTGCTCCAGCCAGGTGGAGTGAAAAAAACCACTCCCAAAGGGTGATATACTGTGTAATGCCACTTATATAAGATTCTCAAAATAACACATTTATTGAAATGAAGAGCAGATTAGTGGTTGCCAGAGGTTAGGAAGGGGTTGAGGGTGGGAGGAAAGTGGGCGTGGCTATAAAAGGGGAACATGAGGGCTCTTTGTATGTCAAGGCACAGAACAGAAATGTTCTGTACCTTGACTGTCTTAATGCCAGTATCCAGATTATGATATTGTAGTATATAGTTCTGCAAGATCTTACTCTTGGGGAAAACTAGATAAAGGATACACAGATCTGTCTTTTTTTTTTTTTTTTTTTTTCCTGTTGGTGAATCTACAACGATCTCAAAAAGTTTAATTAAAAAATATATATATATTTATATATATATATAACAGCAAAGGGCTGAGGAAAACCAAGATCTTGAAGAAAATGAAAAATATAGATGATGCTGTAGTGCTATATGATCTGACGAATATCTTTGAAAAATAGTTTTGCACAAAATTAAACGTACACTTCTTTTTATACCACAATTTACCTGCTGACACATATCTTAGAAAAACTTCACAGGGGCATCAAGAAACATGGAAAGAATGTTGATAGCAGCATTGTTTGTTAATAGCAGAAACAAAACTGAGTGCATTTTCCAATGTTAATTTCCTGGTTTTACTAATTAATACGGTTATGTAAGATGTTATCATTGGGGTAGCTTGGTGCAGGATACATAGAAACTCCCTGTAGTGCTTTTTATAATCTCTATGTGAGATTATAAAAATTATTAAATACAATTATTTAAAATAAAAAATTTTTAAAAGGCCAGGCATGGTGGCTCACACCTATAATCCCAGCACTTTGGGAGGCTGATGTGGGCGGATCATGAGGTTAAGAGATTGAGACCATCCTGGCCAACATGGTGAAACCTTGGCTCTACTAAAAATACAAAATTAGCTGGACATGGTGGTGCATGGCTGTAGTACCAGCTACTCAGGAGGCTGAGGCAGGTGAATCGCTTGAACCCGGGAGGCAAAGGTTGCAGTGAGCCAAGATGGTGCCACTACACTCCAGCCTGGTGACAGATCAACACTCCATCTCAAAAATAATAACAACACTAATAAAATAAAATAAAAATTTTAAATGACATATTTTACTGAAAATCATTTAAAAATTGGGGCATAAGTAGAATACTAACCAGCAGTGAAAATGAAAGAACTGCTGCTACATGAATTAACAAATGGATCTCAGAAACATGATGTTAATAAACATGCAAGTCAGGACAGAATACACAGTTTGATACCTTACATAAGATTCAAAAGATGCAAAACAAAACAAAGTATTGTGAAGGGCACATCCAAATGTGATAAAACTCAAAGAAAAGCCAAGATTCTGGATTTCCAAGTTGGGGAAGAGGAAGGAGAAGAAAACACCTGGGGACCTGAAAAGTACTGTAATATTTGAGCCTCCAGCTGTGTAGAGGGTAAATGGGCACTCATAGTGATGGGCTTTCTTTGTAACTTACATATACACAGCACATACTAAATAGGAAGATTTAAAGATTTTTTTAAAATGGAACACACAGATGCTATTTGGAAGAAACTCTTTCTAGTGAGGTTGCCAAGCTGAGGTTTAGTGGCAACATCTTCCACCTGGAGAAAGCCTGTCTGCTCTAGGGCAGGTTAAGGACAAGACCCAAAATTAAGAGAGACAATCAATGATAGTTGGAGGAGAGAGACTTGGAGCAGAGCAAACTTGGAGTCTCTACGGCTCTCATTTCCACAGCATGATGACTGCATTCTGAGACGATGCCAGTATCTGCTCCAGCTACATAAGCCAGCCCAGTAGTCGGAGCCGGGTTTTTGTCATTTGAACTGGCAGATTATGACAGAGTCCCCCAAGGTAAGCTGGACCATAATTAGCCCAGCTGGACCTGGTAAGCATATGGGATGACTTGGAGGCTTAGAGGTGCCCAGAGGGGCCCTGCCCCAAACTTCCCTCCCCTACTGCCATACCACCTTACATATGCAGGACCAGATGATCAGAGGAGGTACAGGACTTGCCAAGGCTTACCCAAAAGATGCTGCCTTTTCTGGCACACCTCAGCTGCTTTGTCTTGCCACCGATGATCTCCTCAGGTCAGGATGAGAAGGTACAGGGAGACAGCACCAGATGTTAGGGAAGGTGCAGGTTGGAGGAGTGTTGCATGGCTGGGTACCTTGGCCAGTAGCTCCCTGGCCCTTCTTTGGAGGGATCACTTACAGAGACAGAACAGGCTGTGACTTGGGAGTCTCCTCTCCTTCTAGAGCTTTCTTCAGCCCTAAGCTGGATATGGTCTCCTAAGACAGCAGGAGCCCCAAAGAAGTGGGTGGGCGTCTGGAGGGTTACCCTGAGCCTGGTGCCAGCCACAATGGGGCAGATATTCTAGGTGATGACTTACAACCCTTGACGTTCCAAACTAAAGGTGATTATGAGAATAGGAGTTATTTTGATTTGAGTTCTAGATGTTCATTGGAACATTCAACAACTATTTCTTAAACTCTGAGCTATGTCCTCGGGACGACTGCTTTTATGGAACTTGCGGGCAAGTTTTTAACAAGAAATAGAAGAGAGATTCGAGGTGAGCACACCAGGGAGACAGACAGGCTTGCCCAAGCAAGCCCCATCAGTCAAAAAGTGGGTAACAAGTGTCCGAGAAATCTGGAGATGAAGGTTGTGTCTCACTCCTCTTTCTCTTTGTATAACACATGCGTGCACACACCATCGTGTTCACCAACATGCAGACTATTATCTCAAATAAATGCTCACTGAACAGCCATAAACGAACAAGACCGCGCTGTGGCAGAAGAGTAAGGGGCAGCTTTGTCAAACCTCAATTAACCAGCATGCCTTAGGCTCGGGCTGTCCTGGGAGTGTTTCTAGCGCTTGGCTTCTGCTCTTTGCTCTTACCCACTCACAGCTTGGTCTGCGTGCCTTGATGGACCAGGCGAGTAGAGGCCAAGGAGAGGTCACCCACGTGTCCTCAGAGAGCTCATTGTCCAGATACACGTAATTGCCAGGGTGGGGAGTGGCGTTGTCAGCCTGGCGACCCCAGGATCAAGAAACGCAGGGCACTGCACTGTCCTGGAGATAGTGGCACTGGCATTCAGAGTGTCACCGTTCCTTCTCTCCCATGGGGCAGGTTATGATTTAGCATAAAATGATCCAAATGAACAGCTGGTTTGAGGTAGGCGCGCCCTATATTGGCAGCTCTTCTCTCGCTGGCCAGGTCTGCGGGGGCACCCACAGACCCCACAAGAGGCCGCCCAAATAAACGGTCTAGGCCTCAAGAGGGGAGGGCGGGCTAGAAGCCACACGGGGCAAGAGTCGAGCTCCATCTGCGCCAAGTACGCCAGGTTTCCCTAGGTCTGCCCGCCCTGAAGCGCCTCGCCACACCCTGGCTCTCCCCCACCTTCGTTCCTTTCCGCCCTGTCGGACGACTGCGCTGTGCATCGGTGTCTCGCGAGGTGGAGGAAGGGACTGGCATCTAGGTTTAAAAGACCAGAAACAAATGTCCCCTGACAATTTCGTGTCATTTTCTGGATTCGAAAGAGGGGTAGAGTGAGAAAGACAGACGCAGCGGGGCAGTGAGAGACGGTCCGACCCGGGGGCCTCTCAGGGGTACAGCGAGGAGGTTCTCTCCTGCCCGGGTGCGGGCTCGGGTGGGCGGGCGCACGCCCCCCAGCCCCGCAGCGCCGCGGGCCCCGCATGACATCAGAGGCTGGGGAGCGCGCAGAGCGCAGGCGCCGGCAGAGGAGGGAGGCGGGAGGGGGCCGACTGGCGCGGCTCTAGAGAGCCCTCCTCCGCCCCGCGCGCCGTCCCTGCGCGCCGTCCCTGCGCCCCGCTCCGCCCGCGCCTCTCTCCTAACGCCGCGCCTCGGGCGTAAAGAGCGCGCCCCTCGCACCGCAGCCAGTGCCGCCCGCAGCAGCCCAGCCCCAGCCTTCCTCCGCCTACTCCTCCCTCTCCTTCTCCGCCGCCGCCGCCGCCGCCGGACACGCAGCCGCAGGCCGGGGCCGGGACGCAGCTGGGGAGTCAGGGACGCGCACAGCCAGCCCTTCCCCCTCCGGCTCCCGCACCGCCGGCCGCCTCCCCTCGCCCTCCTCCTCTCCCCTCCCTGCTCCTTCGCTTTTTCCTCCTCCTCTCCCGGCCCCGGCTGCCAGCACCATGTCCGCAGGGGGAGATTTTGGGAATCCACTGAGAAAATTCAAGTTGGTGTTCCTAGGGGAGCAGAGCGGTAAGTACCCGGCTTAATCTCTTGGCTTGTCGCCGAGTCGACCCCCGTCGCCCAAGCGCCCACCCCATTGGGACCACCTGCCGCGGCTCGGAAAGGCCTCTCCGTGTCAGGATAGAGAAGAGGGACAGGGATGGGGAGGTCGGGGCCGGCTCGGGCGGGGTCGGACTGGGGAGGGGCCAAGGGTGAGGACGGAGGAGGTGCTGGCGCCCGGGGTGGAGGTGAGGGTGGGCTCTGGGTGGGGGGCCCGGGGTGCGGGTGCAGGTGCGGCGCCGCAGGGAGCTCGGAGGGCGGCGGCTGGCTCCGCCGCGCGGACCAGGGCGTGAAGGACCCGGGCTCGCTGGCTAGCTCACACTGCGGCACCGGCTGCGGGCGACCGCGCAGGTGGCTGGGTGCTGCCGGGGGTGGGGAGAGCGACGGGCGCCCCCCTTGGAGAACGAAGCGAAACTGGGGTCTGGCCGACCCCCACTCCGCTGCACTGGAGGGGGGTTCCCTGCGGAACCTGCCGGTAACCATGCGAAAGGGCACGTCCAGGCGCTGGGACAAATAGCCACCGGGGAGAAAAGACCGGCACCTGTCTCTGTTCCAAAGAGCGAGTGCAGGCCATGAGGGAACGGGGCGCCTACCTCCCCTATCTCACGTCCGACTGGGCACAGAAGGTTCTAGACCCGGTGCCCTTCGCCAGCGCTCGGTAGCCTCCTTGCTGTTCAGGGGTCTTGGCAATGACAGTGAAGGCTACCCCAACTCGAGGCGATTTGGGGAATGATACAGGGGCAGCTCACACCAAGAGGCTGTGAAGTCTGGCTCTGGGCAGAGAAAGGCCCAGGCGACACGCCCTGCCTTGCTTCCCAGCACTCCTCCTGAGAGCATCGGTGGATTCTTCCCACCCCCACCTCCCAGCTCACCGCCCTTCTTGGGGGAGGGGAGGTCACCGTGGCAGCCGGCCAGAGCTGGGGGAGGGGGAGACTGCTTCTCTGCTGCCTGGCTCCCTCCCCAGGAAAACATCTCTGAAAACCAGCTTGGTCCCGAGGCGGGAAGCCCAGATTGAAGAGCAGGGACCCCTCTGCCACCTGTAGGAAGGAGTGGCTTTCGGAGCATCCTTCCAGAGGCCTCTCGAATGGGGCTGCAGGGAGACAAACTGAGCTCTGGTCAGCTCTGCTCTGGGAGAAGGCTGTCCTTGCCGAGCAGGACCCCAGAAGGCTGTCCTTGTCGGGCAGGACCCCAGCTCTGGCTCTGCAGACCCTCTCTGACAAGGGGGTCCAAAAGAAAGGCAACTGTGGGAGGATTGGGTGGGCCATGAACAGTGCTACTGTGCTGTGTGTACATGAGGGTTATGGAGGTCATGTGACTGGCCCCTGTCTGCTGATGCTCATTGCCTGAGATGGATGATTCAGAGAAGGACGTTAGAAGGTAGTGTCCAGGCCCAATATGGAGATGGGTTTGGGGGCCAGGTTGGGTGTTTCAGAAGATCCTCTCAGCCAGCCAGCATTTGCCTTGGATTCTGATTGCCTGTTTTAGTAGATCCCAGTTTCATGGAGCTGACCATTCCCTGTGTCTGGAAGGGATTTTGGTGGTATTCACATCCCAGTGCTAGTCTCACCGGGCCTGGAGCCCTGGGAGATAACCTGTGGGGATCAGGCAGCCTGGGAGTTGAATTCTTAGCTGTGTTGCCTTTAGTAAAATTTGAGGCCTCTCTGTGACTCACTTTCTGTCTCTGAAAAATGGTTGCTTGAAGACAATTCTTTTACTTCTTCATGTTTCCTTAGTGCCTCTCAAAGTGCCTGGACCCTGGTAGGTTCTCAACAAACATTTGATTATTCTAAGTCTGCAAAAGCTTTAGAAAGGACTAGGAGTTTGGTGAATAAAGTGTCTCTGGTGAATTTGAGGGAACATCTGGGCTCCCTCAGAATTCCTGATGAACAGAGACCCCTGCTGGGCTCCACAGACCCCCTTTGCTCCCAGAAGCACAGAAATGATAGCTGAAGTCTAAGAAATGAACCCACCACCTCTCCCACATGTTCAAATGGGAAGTCTGAGCCACAGGGAGGCCTTGCCCAGAGTCCCAGAGTCCCATTGTGAGTTGCTAATACTTCTGGGCTGGAGCCTCACCTCTCGTTTCCAGTCCAATATTTTTCACTAGCGTGTCATTGTGAAGTAAGATGACCTTGAATTGGGGAAGCCAACAACTGGGGAGCCTCCCCAAGAGGGAGTTGGGTTGCTTCTGTACGGCCAGGCTTATAGCTGGGGCCTGTGACTGATAGGAATGCTGAGTAGTTGGTCAGGAGCAGGGTTGTGGGCCCTTGGAACATGGTCATTAGAGAATCACTGCTGTCAGTGAGATGGCTACTGGCATCTCACCTGGTGCCTTCTGTCAGGGAGTTCCAAGGCCCCGAACAGCCTGTTTCCTGTTTCCACTTTGTTGCATCGTTAGTGGGTTGTTTTAGGTTTTACAGAGCTTTTGAGTTAGGTAGGGGACATGTGCGTCTCTAAGCCTTATGGGATGGGGAGTCACCTCCACAGCCGCTTCTTCTACCTTGCCTGCACAGTTTTGCATCTGTTGGTCATTTGTGCCAGCATTCGCTGCAGCCTGTGCAGTGGAGAGAGCCTCCTGAGGGCTGGCCCTCATGCTGGCCCTGGCTCTTTTTATATGACCTCAGAGTTCCTTTACCTTCTGTACATGGGGGACTTGGGCCCGCTGAGCTCAGCAGAATCTTTCAGAGCAACATGGGCTTGCCGATATGAGCCGAGTCCCCTGGAGATGGGCCAGGGGAAGGAGCTAGAGGGATGTGGCTTTATCTTATTTCCTGTGCCTAGCATAATGGTGACTTTTCTCTAGGCTGGTGGGCAACGGCAGTGGATTTCCAAGAAGAGCGGCGTGCATGGACCAGGGGGTGGAGCACACCCTGGGCCAGATAATCCCGGGTGGACATCAGGTCTTTAAAGATATCAGGGAACTGGTTTAAATGGGAGGCCCTTGAGAAGCCGCTCTGGAGGAAATACCTCAAGCCAGTGAAAGAGCCCCCTCCTGGCAGCTGTCCCCCTGGCCCGTGGAATATAGGCTGGGATTGTGGGGAGGGTGCTCTGGGTCCAGGGTGAGAGATTTCCTTGTGGCAGGGAGGCTGTGCAGTCCCACTGGTGCCAAATGGTTCTCTGGGCCACTGGATATGCCCTTTTGCTGATGGCAGTGGTGGGAGACATGGGGGGTGACATACATCAGTCCCAACTGGGGCATTTGATGGCGTCCGAGAAGACAAGAAGGAGCAGGTGTCTGAGGAAGGAGAGTGGGCCTGTGGGACCCACATCTTCCTCCTAAGCTCTAATGGCATTCTGTCGGCTTTTAGGCCTCACTGGGTACATCTCAGTGTGTGTGGTGGGAAGGGAGGGTCAGGGATGTGTCTGTTATGCACTGTCTTCTGACCTCCCCTTCCCCAAGACTCTTCCAGCGAAAGCAGGAGGATTGGATGGAGATGTAAAAGCTCTGTCTGCTTTCCTAGCTGAGGCCAGCAGGCCAGTTTCTCGCTCTGACCAGCCACCTGCCTGCCCTGCCCCTGGCATTGTGCTGCTGGAGATGCTGTCCATGTTGAGCATAATGTGAATAGCATTCCTTGGAGCTGTGCAATGAAGCGACCCTGCAGGCAGCTGCCTTTTTGTTGTTCTGTTGTTTAGTCATTTGTTCATGTATCCTTCCCTCCTGCTCCTTCTCTCTTCTGTCCTCCCTCTGTTACCTGTTTATTTATTTATTCTTTGAGCGTATTCCTGCCCTCCTGGAACTTCTAGTCCGCTGGGAACACAGACATTTGTGGATATAATTATAGTAAAGGTCTATGAGAGTCATGATGAGAGAAGAACAGCTGCTACTGGGGCCTAGAGCAGGGGCACCTGACCCGCCTCTGGGGGCTGGTGTCAGAGGCAGCTTCCGTAGGCTAGCAAGGGATGCTTCTATAGGCAGTAGGCTGCTACTACTTTGTCTTTGGGCTGTGTGTGGAAAGTAGGTCTTGGAACGAGCCCACCCTACCCCGAGGGCCTTGCCTGTTCTGCTCTGCTTTGTAGAAAGTACATGAGGTGGAGGTTCAGGAGGACAAGGGTGACTCTCAGGTATCTGGCTTGCTGGTACCGAGTAGGGGCTGTCCCTGCACTTTCAGCCCATTCCTCTGTGGTTAAGGGTTGATGATCATTCAGTGGCCCCCACTGCCTGGAAGGCTCACTCCTCTGCCCACAGCCTCACCCATCCTGACCCCTGCCCTCCCACTAGCCACACCATGGAACACCTGCCCTCCTGCAGGGAGCCCTTCATCGGCCTGGTAGATGTGCCAGCAGCCCCTCCTAGCAAGTTTCCTCCTCCCAGCAATTTTTAGACTTACCCTGTCTTAGGTGCTCACTTCCACTCCTGCTCCCCTGGGCTACCAGCTCGCCTGGCCACACATCGTGGCATAGCTTTGGTTTTCTCTGAACATTTCTTAAATACAATCATATGCTTCACCATGACCTGTCTTCTGTTGTCTCTGTTAGCTAAGGATTTTTAAATGTTAACTTTTTCAGGTACAAAAACCGTAATTGAATTTTAAGCGTCTTCTGAGGACTATGTCTTAGTCATCATTTCACCCCTCCCCACCTGCAGGTGGTTTGTGCTTATTAAATCTCTTGATTTGAAAATGATGAGATTATCCTCGCTGTGTGAGATTTGCTGATGGCCCATCAGTAGATTGAAAGTGAAGGAAGTTGAGGTGGCTTTGAAATAGGATTCCTATTTCACATTCCTGACACCTCCTGCTTTTCAAGCCAGATTTTTTGACCAGCAATATCTAAGAATCTTTTCTGAAGGATTGAATCATTTAACTTTTTTTTTTTTTTTTTTGAGATGGAGTCTTGCTCTGTGGCCCAGACTGGAGTGCAGTGGTGCAATCTCGGCTTGCTGCAACCTCTACCTCCTGGGTTCAAGCGATTCTTGTGCCTCAGCCTCCCAAGTAGCTGGGACTACAGACCCACGCCAATATGCCCAGCTAATTTTTGTATTTTTAGTAGAGATGGGGTTTCACCATGTTGGCCAGGCTGGTCTCGAACTTCTGACCTCAAGTGATCTGCCCACAGCCTTCCAGAGTGCTGGGTTTACAGGTGTGAGCCACAGCGCCCAGCTGGATCATTTAACCTTGGTCATGCCCAACTCACAGTTCATCTCAAAAAACCTGAAGTTCTTGGGGGCACTTCCTCATTCCTAGTGTCTGAAAAAATGCATGAGAACAACCAGACCACCAGAGGTGGAAAGGGACACACTAGACCTCAGCTTGCCAGAGCTCACTTTGAGATCTGGAAGAAATCACCCTGTTGCCCTGAGCCTTAGCTTCCTTCTCTTGATTTCTCTCCTCCCAATTTTTCTCCTTTCCTCAGTGACTGGCATAAGAAGGGGCACCGTTGTGGATGTTGGGTATAGACCCAGAACCTTTGCTTTTTTATTTGTTTAAAGAGATGTGTGTGAGTAGAGAGTCAGACAGACACCAGGATGAGAATTAACCTGGACTTGGTAGAAGAGGCAGGTGGCGCCTTTAATTTGATGATACATCGCAAGAGAACTTACCAGCAAAGAGAGAAACTTAGAATGTGTTCTGGCTGCATAGATGTAATAATAATTACTGTCTTTTGCATGATCTGATTATCATCATCATTTGCAGCCCCCAGATTATAATGAATCACATTAAATTATAACAAAATAAGGCGCAGTGGTTCACGCCTGTAATCCCAGCACTTTGGGAGACCGAGGTGGCAAGGTGGGCAGATCACTTGAGGTCAGGAGTTCCAGACCAGCCTGGCCAACATGGTGAAATCCTGTCTCTACTAAGAAATACAAACATTAGCCAGGCATGGTGGTGCATGCCTATAATCCCAGCTGCTTGAGAAGCTGAAGCAGGAGAATCGCTTGAACCTGGGAGGCGGAGGTTTCAGTGAGCCTAGATGGCACCACTGCAATCCACCCTGGGCAACAGAGCGAAACTCCGTCTCAAAATAAATAAATAAATAAATAAATAAATAAATATATATATATATATATAAAACAAAACAACCTTATTGCCCTTTTGTTCCTGATTCTATCCCTAAAATCAGTCTATAAATATTTATCTTTATAGGTGTTGCCCCTACATTGCAAACTCACCGGGAACAGGCCCGAGGGTAGTAACATTTGTATCCCATCCAGGCTGTAGATTTCCCGTGTCCTCCCCACCCATGTCGTCCATTGTTGCCAAATGCATTAGCCATTGAATGTGTAGGGCTGTCTGGTTTCAGTGTGGATAATTTTGGGAAATTATTGGACAGAACCACTGGGGAAGGTAAGAGAAGGCTAGGCAGAACAGCAGAATTCGTAAACATTCGGGGTGGACTACCGGGAAAGCTGCCGGGCATTTTCTCTGCGTCTGCCATCCTTTTCCATTTCTCACCACAGGGAAGAGAAGCCAGGGGAGCTCTGGTTGAGGTTGCCAGGGAGAAGTACCAGACACGCCCTGAGATGGACAGCTTTTGTTAGGGCGGAAAGAGAGGCTGCCAGGAAATGGGGCTCCAAGCAGGGCCTCGGGACTGGAAGCCCCTGGGAACTTGGAATGGCAGGCCAGTCTTTGTTTCCTAGAACAAGGGAAGGAAAATGTGAAGACTCACAACTCCTAAGGACTCCTAGGATGTTCTTTACCATATCTTGGGGCTTGAGTTTCAAAATTGTTTTCATTATTTTCATAACTTTTGCCCTAAACAAAGTAAGATCTTTTAAAAAATATTGACTGATATACATAACTTAGCATTTTAATGAAGTGATTTATTTTTAGTAGAAAAACTTATTCTGATCTCTTGGTAACAAGGCCAGAGGGAGCCCAGGTGACCAGATCACATGCTCTGGGCCAGCCATTACCTGTCCCAAGGGGCTGACATACCTAAGGGACAGGCCCAAGTCCTGAGGAGGCAGATGATACCTCACCCCTGAGGGCAGAATAGAGCTTTCAAAGCAAAGGTTACTTCCAGGAAATGCATAAAAAGAATGGCAGCCCGTGTCCTTCCTCACGTGAGTTCACTCACGTGGCATTTATTGAACATCATCTCTGCCGGAGGCTCCACACAGGGCACTTTTTATCTTCCGAGCCACCCTGTGATGGATATGAGATCATCCCTGTTTTGTGGGTCAGGAGGCAGAGGCTCAGAGAGAGCTGGCCCTGCCGCAGGACTATGAGTGTGGCAGAATTAGAATTCAGACCTAGGTCACTGTGAGAAACACAGTGGACTGTCGGACCTCTTGCCTTAAAGGCAGGCTCTGGCCCAGGACTGGAGTGGAGGAGACAGAAGAACACTGAGGTCTTCTGAACACGAGGTCTGCTGTGCATGACTTGTGGGGAGTGTTTGTGCCAAGCTCTTTGCTAAAGAGGAACCTGCGGGGCCCTAAGCAGGGAGGAAGGAAGCAGGGTCTCTGTGTGGGAGCTGCTGGAGCTGGTCTTTGCACAGCAGGCACCCTGTTCTTCCATGGAATGAACTATTTATTTGGGGTGCTTTGAAGGGAGTTGATAGAGCCTATGGGGGCAGCTAAATCCCCCCCAAGTCAGCCCTCAGCCCACTGCCATGGTTCTAGCTGAGAACTAATTACTAACCAGGGAAGAACCAATTAAACTAAATGGCTGGTTCCCACCTACTCTGGGGTAACCCTTTCCTGGCCACATCCTCCCTCCTGGCTTGGAGATACTAGGGCCCTGGATACCCTGATTCTATCCCCGGTCTGCCACTGCCTGGCCTTATGTTGGATAAGCCCCAGCCCATCTCTGGCTTTTTCTGTGTATCCCCTCAAGGCTACTGGGCTGGGTGACCCCTTGGGCCAGTGGACCTCTAACTCTGGTTCTGCAATTCAGTGCCAGCTCTGAGTATGAGGCCAAGCCAGTAACACTCCCAGCCTGGAGACAAGCATGCTGCTGGTGAGAGGGGCTGCAGAAGTGAGGTGTGGGATCAGGGGCTCTGCCGACTGTTGCGCCCAGAACTGCCCTGGGTCCCACATGCAGGATGCTCTCCAACCTACCACCTCCCCTGGGAGGCATTCCTGGCCCACCTACACCTTAGTGCAACCTGCCCTGGGGGCACAATGTGGGGGAGGGGCACGCTAGCTCCCCTTTCCTGATGATGTGCTTGGCTCTGGTTGCCAAGCAACAGGGATGGGGCTGTCCTGCACTTCTGCTTCCAGGAGGTGTTTCTTCCACACAGAGAGGAACCATGATGAGGACGACAAGGCAGGTCACACATCCCAGGTGCTCCTAGCCCAGGGGCACCCCTTTCCACAGCCTAGTGGTAGGGGTAAGCTGGGAGGGCAGGGAAAGGGCAGAGCCAAGATGGGTATATGGTGTCCCCAGCAGACCAAGGAGGGCTTAGAGACCTGGCTGCAGCTCCCACTCCTACCCCATCACCATAATGGTCCTCCTGCATCCTGGGCTTGCCCACCCTTCTGCTGAATGGATAGTGTTGGTATGCAGTGGCACCACCTGTGCTCATTTTCCTCACCTGTGCAGGAGGGTGATCATTACCTAGTTGGGGTTCCAGGAAGATCAAGTGCATCTATACATGGCATGTGATTAAAGCTCACATGATAAACGCTCAGCTCGTTGTTAATGAAATAGTAACAGCAACCTCCATCTCCTCCCTCCTTGCAGAAGTAGGGTGCAAAGTTTTGAGAATTATTGATCATTTCTATATTATGAACTGTGGGGTCCACATCCTCATGATCTGGCAGGAAGAGCTGCTCATCACGTTTTATAAAGAAAGCGAAGGTCTGCCAGGTGAAGGCTTTTACACAGATGGAAGGACCCTTTGACTCCCTGGCCAGTGTTTTCACCAGCTCCCCATCCCTGCTCAGAGACAGGCTGGCAAAAAGTGGGACAGACTCACCATGCCTGCTCGTCTGGGGCCACCAAAGCTGCTCAGGGGAAGAGCACCTCATCTTCACAGCTCTGTTACTTCCCCTAAGGAGCTCAGCCAGGGTGGACTATAAGGGCAGAGGCTTTGCAGCATTGGAGTTATATGCCTTCAGGCGTGTGAGGTCGGCAGTACTCGGCCCACAATAAGCAGGCAACAAATCTCAGCCAGTATTAAGATTAATATTACATACACAAGCAAGGCTGTGGGTGTGATGTGCTTGGAGGAGTCAGGGAAGGCTTTCCGGAGGAGGTTTTGCATAGTGAGCAGGAACTCACCAGCAAACAAGGGGAGGCATTGAGGGCAGAGGGCCTGGCTGTGCCCAGGCAGTGAAAGGCTTGGGGCTTCTGGGGAATCGGGTGTGGTTCAGGGTGGTGGGATTCTGGTGCAGGTGGGGAAATAGTGGTAGGAGGAGGAGTTGAGCCTAGAGGAGTCAGTAGGGTCAGGCCCTGGAGGACCTCCCTGCAGGCAGTGGGGATCCACTGGGGAGTTTTGACCCAGAGGGACATGCCCATGGATTAGAAGGTGAAGGCAGAATGTGGTCTGATTGGAGGCAGCAGATCCAGGTGGCTGAACTAGGTCAGAACAGAAACATTCTGAGGATGGAATTTATAGAGAGGGCTTGTAAACCTAAGCTTCCTTCCAGTTCTGAAGCTCAGCTCTACTGCAGATGTATATTTTCTTGATTCTTTCTCTTAGAGTGAGGCCTCAGGAACAATGAAGGATTGTAAGGGAGGGACTGTTGTCTCTCTCTGCAAGGCCACTGTACCCAGATGGACCAAAGCTAGCCCATTTAAGCTCCCCTGTCCATCCTATCTCCACAGTGCCCTGGGTTCGCTGACAGCTCTGGCCTTCCATGGGTGTTCTGCGGGACTGTTGGCAGCCCTTCTGGACTCCTCCCCCTCTGCTACCTGCTCAGGTTGGATGTGGCATATGACTAGAAACTGGCCACTGGGTGTGTGAGCCCCCCTATTCTCTGGCCATTGGATGTGTGAGCCCCTGTCCTCTGGCTGTTGGGTGTGTGAGTCCCCCATCCTCTGGTAATTGGGTGTATGAGCCCCCGTCCTCTGGTAATTGGGTGTGTGAGCCCCTCATCCTCTGGTCATTGGTGTGTGAATCCCCCGTCCTCTGGTCATTGGTGTGTGAATCCCCCGTCCTCTGGTCATTGGTGTATGAGCCCCCCGTCCTCTGGTTATTGGGATATGTGAGCCCCCCGTCCTCTGGTTATTGGGATATGTGAGCCCCCCGTCCTCTGGTTATTGGGATATGTGAGCCCCCCGTCCTCTGGTTATTGGGATATGTGAGCCCCCCGTCCTCTGGTTATTGGGATATGTCAGCCCCCCGTCCTCTGGTTATTGGGATATGTGAGCCCCCCGTCCTCTGGTTATTGGGATATATGAGCCCCCCGTCCTTTGGGCACTGGGTATGTGAGCCCCCCATCCTCCGGTCATTAGTTATATGAGCCCCCCTGGCCCTGTTATGCAGCCTCCTGTCCCTCCCTGTCTCACTGGACTTCTCTTCTCGTGGACACTTGAACACTTCCTTTGCTTTCTTGGATATTTTCCCCTATGCCAGTCTGCTGGATTTCATCACCCCAGCAAGCTCCAGGACTTGAGAGAGAGCAGCATTGTAGAGGGGAGTGCCCTTTTCCATGCCTTGGAGAACAGAGACCTATCTTAAGCTGGCTGCACAAAAAGCTACGGCTGAAGGCTGGGGGGCCAGAGTGGAGGCAGGGACTGCCGTTTTGAACCCTCCCCTAACCCAGAGAGGGCAGCCTGTTCAGGCCAATTGGTGCAGCCCCTTGCTCACGGGTCAGCTCGTGATCTACCCTAAGGCTTGAAACCCCACCTTCCAAAGGCCTGATGACT
This sequence comes from Macaca nemestrina, assembly GCF_043159975.1. Taxonomy (NCBI): domain Eukaryota; kingdom Metazoa; phylum Chordata; class Mammalia; order Primates; family Cercopithecidae; genus Macaca; species Macaca nemestrina. The sequence continues at coordinate 36,521,426 of NC_092126.1, read as the reverse complement.
TTTGCTCCCTGCCCTTCCTGTGCTTCTACACAGGCATTGCCCATTGGAGGTTACTGAGCACCACCTGGGTATTCCTTTGCCAGTGCAGCTGGTGCATGGAGTAATCCTAATTTTGCAGCATCAGTGGTTATAGCATTTTTCAGTCACCACCCTTGGCCTCTTTGAGCAGTGCCAGGTTGTCTGTGAGTTCAGGGTGGGTAAAGAGAACTGCCCCCTCATCTTGGTGCTCAGCAGAGGTGGCTCTTCTGCCTGAAGCAGCTGGCCCAGAGAAAGACTGGTTTGGAAAGCTGGGCCACAAACAACTCAGCCCAGCTTTGACCTGTTCCACCCTCCTCTGGTCCCTCCATTTCCCCCAACCGTGGAGCAGGCAGGAGGAGAACCATTCTGGCTCAGGATTGGAGAGCAGCAACTTTGGCCTGTGCGCCAGAAACAAGTCCCTAGAGATAAGGAAAACCTTTCTCTCTGGGAGTGGCTGTGCTAATTCTGAGAAAGGAAGAGAAAATGTTCTCTTCTGACCTTGTTTGTGAGTGGGAGGAATAAACACTGCATAGACTAAACAGTAAGTGAGGCACTTAGAACGCGTTTGTTTCTTTCCCCTGTCCAGTAAAGGGGGAGGGCTAAGAGGGCAAACAGGGGAAGCAAGGGGCACTGGAGAAGAGAGATCTACAGAAGTGCTGAGACCAAAGGGAGAGGCTCACAGATACTGCTTCCTACCGGACCTAGACGGGGGCTTGTTGGCTATGCACAGGGCCCTTGGGAGCCAGGGTAGGTCAAGCTCCAGGCGGGGTGCTGTCCATCCCAGGGTTCTGACCAAATTTAATTAAAGGCTGGAGGTTCCCATGGAGCCACTGATGAGTATGGAGGCACAGGACGATGTGACCAGTTCTGTGTTTGTGTGGAAGACAAGATGAGGAGCTCCAGCCCAGCAAAGCAGGGGGAATGAAAAGAGAGAAAGGCTCTTACCTTGCCTTGGAGGTTGAGGGAGGGTTTTTTTCCAGCACACTGCCTCTGTGCTGCCAGCACTGGCTTTGAGGAGCAGACTGAGCTTTGTTCTTCCTCCCCAAGGCTGTCTGGCTCTGCCCCACCCTGCCCAGGGTCTGGGAACAGACCCTGAAGTTCCCAGACTGTCTCTGGGCTGCTGTGAGTAGAGTCAGGGCTTGGCACTGGGTAATCTTCGTCTGGTTCTGCACTTCTCAGAACAGAGAAAACCTCCAAGGGTTTCCTTAGGGGGAGAAACCACTCCCAAATTATCTTAGGGATATTAACAAATCCTACTTGTAGCACCAGGATCTGGAAATTCTCCCCTGATTCTGATTCATTAAATGCCCTCTCCGTCCCCTACATTCAAACCAAACGCTGCGGGCTGCTGCCCAGATTAGAAGTGAACTGGAGACCTGAAGAGGTACCTAGCCTAGCTGCCTGACCCTGGCTCTCACCCGTCTTTATCAGAAGAGGATAGCATCCCAGATGTTGGGCCAGAAGAACTCAGCTTGTCTCCTGCCTCTGTCATGTAGCAAGAAGTCCACTCTCAGCTGGAGGTGTGGTCTGGGCGCTGTGTCTGCTGGTCCTTCCACCTCTGCCTGGGGGAGGGCTGGGTGCAATGTGGGAGAACTGGATGGAGCAGCATGCAAACGCCCAGTGAAGTACACAGGCAGGACTCAGCCTCTGCCCCGGCCAGCTAGGGGCGCTTTAGTCTTAAGGCAGAGACCGGTGAGGTTTTCTTCCAGGTGATTAGCCGAGTTTGCCACAGTAGGAGAAAAGGCAGAGGTGTAGTAAAGAGTAAAGGCTGCATCTCTTAGGAACCTGACTGTGAGATGGTGTGGTAGACACAACCTAAGGTGACCCCAGGTGAGTCACACCCTTGCGCAGGCTCCTCTCCTGAATGCTGATGAAACTTGTGACTTCCTTGTAGCAAATATAGTGTGGCAAAGGTGATGGGTGGCATTCCTTTCATCAGTTTATGTAGCAGAGGTTCAAAGGTGACGGGATAGTCCCTCCCATGATTATGTTTCTTTATGAGACTCCTCTTGCTGGCCTTGAAGAAGTAAGCAGCTGTGCTGGGAGAGGGCCTGTGAGGGGGTCATGTGGCAGGGGATGTGGGTGGCCTTCAGGAAATAAGAGCAGCCCCTGGGGGAAAGTCCTACAACCACAAGGAACCAAATTCTGTCAACAAGCACACAAGCTTGGAAAATGACTCCCTGATCCAGAAAGAAATGTAGCCCAGCTGACACCTCGATTCCATCCTTGTTACATGCTGAGCAGAGGACCCAGTTAAGTCATGTTCAGACTCCTGACCCATGGAAACTGTGACATAATAAATGTATTAATATATTGTTTTAAGCCACTGAATTGCTGGTATTTGCGAATACAGATAACTAATACAGATGGGATGAAGATTTTAGAGGAAGGTGACACCTGAGATGGTCTCATTTTACACATAAGGAATTGGAGTGTCCAGGAGGAGCTGAGACCTGTCCCAAGTTAAGTAGCCAGCCTGGTCCAACCCATGAAGCACTCACTGGGGTCAGGCCCTGGCTCTTGATCTGCTATTATTCTTTCTTCCTGGTCTGTCTTTGTGTTCTGAGTAAACCTTTCTTCTTTCTAGGCCTCATATTTTTCCTCTGTGGCATGCAGGGCTAGACCAGACATTCTGTAGGCCCTTCTTGTCTTGACCTGGTTTTCTGGGGCTACTCTGATCATCTGTGATCCTTCTAGAAGCTGGGCTTCCATACTTTAGTGTGGTTCACTCTCTGCTGCTCCTTGGCACTTCCCATGTTGTATGTTTCCATTTGGGCCTCATGACACGGGTACACATTGGTAAGCCTTCTGGGCTCAGATTAGTGGCAAAAGCAGGAGTAAGAAGAGCGGTCTCTGAGGTCTGCGCACCAAAAGAGATAGTGTCTGGCCCTGACCCTGGTGCTATGTGATCCTGGGCAAGTGGCCCCTCTTCTGTGGCCGCTCTTTGCATCTCCTCTGACAAGGTCAGCTACAGTCTCCTCTGTGGCTCGTCTGTGGTGCTGCTTTTGAGAAGGGCTAACCTTAGGGACCGAGAGCTTGCAGCATGGGGACGGGTGAGCCTGGCCACCATCTCCTTGCCCAGGTGCCCAACCATCCAAGTCCAGGGGGGCATATGTGGACATTGACATAGCTCCCCTTGATCCATCCCCCAGCCTGGCCCTCTGGTGACCCTGATGCCTGACCAGCAGTCTCTGTCCATAAGGGCTAGAGACACAGTGGGCCCCCTGGCCTGCTGGGTGGTCCTGTGCCTACTCCCAGGCCCAGGGTCCTTGGGATCTAACGTGCATTTTCCACCCCAGAGTCAGTGGTCTTCATCTCTAAACTTCACTGGAAAGGCCATCCCTACTCTCGAATCAATCCTGAGCAGGTGACATTGAGTCCTTCTAGGGACAGGAGGAGGGTTCTTTCTGTTGACTGAATGAGGAGGTCTAGAAATTCACTCTGCCCCTTGTGCTGCCCTCACCACCTGGCTCTGCAGGGGCAGGGGCAGGGGCAGAGGCTGGGCCTGTGCCCTCCTCCTTGGCAAAGCAGAAAGGTTGAGCAGCAGTGAGCAGGCTGTGTGAGGGTGTATGGAAGGACAGGAAGAGAAGCTGGGGCTGCAGAAGTGCAGGGACAGCTCCCTATGTTCATGGAGACCACAGGACCTCCTGGGTTAGCAGGTCAGCACTACGGCTGCCAAGGCCAAGAGTTCCACTGAGAAGGGGGTGGGCATCTGGGATGATGCCTTGCCTACATCAGCCTGCAGTCTGGAGTCCTCCTTCCACTTACCTGAGCAAGCTTGGTCTCATGGCCAGGCCACAGCTGTGTCATTGGTGGGGGTTATGGGCCCATTGGCCTTGTCACAGGCCTCTGACTGGATCTCAGCTGACAACCTGGGAAACACAAGCTTTTCTCTCAGTACTCTGTCTACTTATTCTCCCTGCCTCAGCCTTCTTTTCCTATTACTGAGTCTTTTAACATCATCACTACCAGCAGTTAAGCCTTGGGTATCAAAGCATGTACATTACTTTGCCAAACTCCGTGCTGGTTGAATGGGCCAAGACTTCCTATCAGTTAAATAAGCTACCAAATTACATTAATACCAGCCTTGTCAAAGATCAGATGGTGGTGGGAATTTAACTTCCTCCTTCTCTACAACATACACATACTCACTATGAATTAATTCTTCACAGCACCCATGCAACTGCTCAAATGCACAGGCAGGATTGGCCTGTGTAGGGTCTGGCCAGAGTTGGGTTGAGCCTCAAACCAATTGAAATAGACTGTATTCTGCCTGCTCCAGTCTAGCTCTCCAGGGAAGCTATGGCAGAGGGTAACTGTGTATGCTAAGGATGTAGACTCCTGTTCTCTGAGCTCTAAGAGGAAGGAGGGTGGCTAGCGCTCAAAGCTAGCTGGTGCTGGTGCTGGTGCTAAGCTCTTAGGTCCAGGTGGAGAGATCCTGCTCCTTTTTGAAATTGCCAAGGGTATGTGAGAAGGCTCAGCAAGGCAGAGAGGATTCAGAGCATGAGTGGGCTAACCACAGAGGTATACAGTCTATACAAGCTGTTTGGTCAGATCTCAGGTGGTTTTCAAGTAACCCTGAAGGTATTGCCCTTGACTGTCAGTCCTCATAGCTAAGACACCGGGGGAACTAGAGTTCTTACCCACACCAGGGCCTTTGGTGCCTGCTGAGTTGAGCAAGTACACATGTGTATATATGTGTACTTGCATTCTTCTCTGTGCATGTGCACACATGGTGGTTACGCATGGACCCCGGCCACTGAATTGATTGAGCCAGGCTTTCTCTATCTCCTGGCCTGTGATTAGAGGCGCACATAGCCGTTCTGCAGTGCCTAGCTAAGTCCTGGTCCTTCGTGAATCCTGAGTTGATGCCAAGTACAGTTATATTCCAGTTCCTTAGGAAAATTTCATGCTGACCAGAATGTTTAATTAGTCAGAATAAGCCATTTTCTGAATGTGCCAGGAATCTAAGAAACATGGATGTGTGCACGTAATTAAAGTAGTTACCATTTTTTCTTTAACTTTTTATTTTGACTGACTTTTAGGATTGGACAAAGACTTTACATATGCCTTTCACCCAGATACCCTGAATTTTAACTTGTTACTGCTTTCATAGAATTCATAACAATTCTGTGAGGTAGGCATTTTTGTCCTTATTGGATGTATGAAGAAAGCTGAGCCTCAGAGAGAATAGGAACTAACCCAAGATCACACAAGAAATGAGTGGCAGAGCCAGGATTAAAACCTAGGTCAGTCAGACTTTAGTGCACATGCTGACCACATGTGATCTAAGTGTGAATGTGCAGGTATACTGCTCCTTCTGCCCAAAGAGCTTTCTTTCTTGTATTATTGATGTGTTAGCAGTGAATTGTCTCAACATATGCCTTTATTTCACCTTCATTTTTGAACGATTTTTGCTAGGTATAGAATTCTATGTTGACAGTGTTTTTCTTTTAGTGTTTCCAAGGTGGTACTTCATTTTCTCCCAGTGTGTGTAGCATCTGACAGGGTAACAGATATTTCTCTATGTTTTCTTAGGTCTGTGATCTAATATATTTTTGCTAATTTTGTTTAAATAGTCAATTATCCTTTAAAGAGACTCAAATAAGAGAAAGATCTTACATACCCATGTAGTGACCATTTCCTATGTTCATCATTCCATTGCATAAATCCGCATTTCCATCTGGTTTCATTTCACTTCTTCCTGAAGGACTTTCTTTAACATTTCTTGTTGTGAGGGTCTGCTGGTGATGAATTCTGTCAGCGTTTGTATGTTTGAAAAAGTCTTCATCTCACCTTTGCTTTCGAAAGATGTTGTCCCTGGACATAGAATTATAGGTTAACAGGTTTTTTTCTTTCAGTACTTTATAGATACTGCACCATTGTCTTCTTGCTTGCATTGTTTCTGAGGAGAAATCTACTGTCCTTTTTTTGTTTGTTTCTCTGTACATAATGTGTCTTTTTTTCTCTGACTACTTTTATGATTTTTTTCTTTATCACTGACTATGCAATTTGACTATGATGTGCCTTGCTGTAGTTTCCTTTATGTTTCCTGTGCTTGGGGTTTTTGAATCTGTGGATGTCTAGTTTGCTTTAATTTTGGAGTATTTTCAGTCATTTCTTCAAATATTTTTTTCTGTCACTACCTCTCCCTTCATCCTTTGAAGACTCCAATTACATGGATGTTAGACCACTTGACATTATCATGGAGCTTACTGGTGTTCTGATCATTTATTTTCGTTCTTTTTTCACCATGTTTCACTTTAGGTAATTTTTATTACTGTCTTCAGGTTCATTGATCTTTTCTTCTGCAACATCTAAGCTGTCTAATCATGTCAGCCAGTAGTTGTTACCTCTGGAAGTTTGATTTGTGTCTTTGAAAGTCTATTTTTCTCCCCTGTGTAACTTCTTAAACATATTATACTATATGTTATTATACTAAGATATAGCATATAACATATATACTATATATAATAACTAAGTTATATATAATATATAGTAACTAAGTTGTATATAATATATATATTATGTAACAGTTATATATAAGAACTATTTCTTAATATCTTTATCTGCTAATTATAATATCTCTGTCAGTTTAGGGTTGGTTTCAGTTGATTGTTTTTTCTCCTCTTTATGAGTCTGTTTTCTTTTTTACATGCCTGATAATTTTGTATTGGATATCAGACATTGTGATTTTGCCATGTTGTGTGTGGATAGTTTTTCTATTCCCATAAATATTCTTAAGATTTGCTAGCTGTGGCCAGAGTAGGGCTCAGTATATGGCTAATTATTACCCACTATGAGGCCCCGCCCTTCTGAGAACTCTCCCCAGCATCCCGTGAATGATGAGACTTTCTGCTGTGGCTGCTGGGAATGAGCACTGTCTGCAGGCTGGTGTGGATGCCAAGCACTGTTTCCTCTAGTCCATTTGGGCAGTCTTTCCCCAGTCTCAAGTAGTTTCCTCATACACATTTGCTGATCAGTGCTCAGCTGAAGGCTTGAGGGAAACCCTGTGCAGGTCTCCGCAATTCCCTTTCTGCGCCTCCCTCCTCTCTGGTATTCCATCTTCTGAACTCTAGCTGCTGTGTTTTCTCTGAGCCTCAGCCCTATCCTCTCAACCTAGGGTGTCCACTGGGTTTCACCTGGGTCCCCACTCCCTGTGCTGTGGCCTGAAATTTTCTGAGGGCAGTAATCTGTGGGGCTCCCCTCCTTTGTTTCGTGTATCTCAGGGGTCATCATTGCCTAATATCCAATGACTTGAAAATCGTTGTTTCATATATCTTGTCTGTCTTTTGGTCGTTTCAGGTTAGAGGCTAAATCTGGTCCCTGTTACTCCATTTTGACCAGAGCTAAAGTCTTGGGACTTTTGTTTTTTTGTGTATTCGTTTGTTTGTAGGGAACATCAGTCTGGGCAGGCAGTGTTGTGTGGTCTGGTTTATCAGCCTTGATTTTCATCTGGGATGTTCATCCAGTTGATTGTATAAATGTGTAGACTTCCCCTTTAAGTGGCAACAAAATTTCTGCACTCCAGACTCTTTTTGAGAACTTTCTGCTGCCCAGCTCTTATAAAAACTCAATATTAGCAATTGATGTAGTTTAATCTCCTGAACACTGTGAATCTTACTGTTGGTCGTGCTTCTTTTTTTCCCCTTTGGCTTCCGGAGAGCTTAGACAGTTTCTTAGTCTTACTTCAATAATTAGGGAAGATTTTTCAAGGTTTTTTTTGGTAAGCAAATTTTTGGTCTAGCTTTCTCTTTTTAGCTTACATAACTTTTGCCTTATATTTTATCTCTCTCGGCATTTGTAGTTGTGAATAAGAGAGAGAAACTGTCTCTATCCAGCAGATTTGAGCAAACAGTGAATGTATTAGAGGAATGATTGGGAAGTTCATAGAATCCATGGGAGGGTCAGAGATCTGGGCTTGGAACAGCAGCCCGAGTCATATAGAACTGGTCCAGGGGAAGACGCAGCTCCTATGATGGGTTCTGGCAGGTGCCATTGTTGAAACGCACATCATGGCTGCCCCTGAATTTAGAATCCAGAGGGAATTCTCTGTCTCACCAGATTCATGTCAGTTGAATCTGGTAGTCTTGCGTGAACATCTGTTGGGAGAAGGCTCAGTTATGTGCCTACAAGATAGCTGCAAAGGAGGCTTCTACACTGGGGAGAATGGTTTTGGACCTCCCCAAACACAGTAGGGGTATTCAGAGGGACTGGGAGGCTATTCATTGTTTTGATATATAGCTACTTTATTCTGATACTATTTTAAATAATTATGTTTTCAAATCTTATTTTCATGAGTCATAAGTACAAGTACTCCTTGTGCACAGTAGTCGCATTCTGGATAGCACTGCCTCTCCCTCCACACCAGTGCATTCGGTTCGCCTCTGCCTGATGTTGAAGCTGGGGTGACTCTTGGCTCCAACATTTCTTGGGGTAAGGTAATGGGATGCATTCTGTGGGCAGCGTAGCCCAAGTCATTAGTCCTCACAGCAGACTTGACTGTAGCAGGTAGAGAAATGGATTGTCCCTAGTGCCCTGAGCGTCTGCTTCAGGCTGGGGGACAAGAGGAAATCTCAAGTCAGGTATGGACTCTCAGTTTAGAAGCCCCAGGACCAGGATGATTTGCAGTGTCCTGAGAGCTCCGGAGGCTCTGCGGGAGGATGGAAGGACTGAGGCCAAGACTGGTGTGCAGGCTGGGCCTGGGGGCTTTGGAACGTGAAGAAGAAAAGCTGGAAATTTCAAGTATACATTATTATTAATTGGAGTCACCATGCTGTATAGTGGGTCTCCAGAACTTACTTCTCTTATAACTGCAAATTTGTACCCTTTAATCATCATTTCCCTACCTCTGACCCCTGGTAACCACCCTTCTACCCTCTGTTTGTATGAGTTCTACTTTTTTAGTTTCCACTATAAGTGAGATCATGCAGTATTTGTCTTTCTGTGTCTTGTCGAGTAGATCTTAAGTATTCTTATCACACACATACACACAAACATGTAATTATGTGAAGCAATTAATATGTTAATTAGCTTGATTGTGGTAATCATTCCACAATGTATATATAGTCATGTGCTGCATAGCAGTGTTTTGGTTAATGACAGACCACATATATGAAGGTCGTCCCATAAGATTATAATGGAGTTCAAAAATTCCTATTTTTGCCTATTCCTATTCCAAAGATTGCCTATGCTATACTTTATGTTGTTATTTTAGAGTGTACACATTCTACTTGTTTTTTTTGAAAAAGGTAACTGTAACACAGTCTCAGGCAGGTCCTTCAGGAGGAATTCCAGAAAGCAGTATTGTTATCACAGGAAATGACAGTGCCATGTGTGTTACTGCCCCTGAAGACCTTCTGGTGGGAGACGTGGAGGTGGAAGACGGCGATGTTGGTGATCCCAACCCCATGTAGGCCTAGGCTAATGTGTATGCTTGTCTCTTAGTTTTTAACAAAAAAGTTTAAAAAGTAAAAAAAAAAATTAATAGACAAAAACATATAGAATAAGGATACAAAGAAATAATTTTTGTATAGCTGTACAATGTATGTATTTTAAGCTAAGTGTTATTACAAAAGAGTCAAAATGTTAAATTAAAAAGTTTATAAAGTAAAAAAAGTTGTGGTGAGCTAAGTTTAATTTATTATTAAAGAAAGAAAAAATTATTAAATAGATTTAGTGTAGCCTAAATATACAGTATTTATAAAGTCTATTGCTGTGTGATGTCATAGGCCTTCACATTTACTCACCACTCACTGACTTGCTCACCCAGAACAGCTTCCAGAGTCCTATGGCTCTATTCAATTTTTATGTTTTATACCGTACTTTTACTGTACCTTTGCTGTTTAAATATGTTTGGATACACAAATACCACTGAGTTACAATTGTCTACAGTACTCACTGCGATAATGTGCTGTGCAGGTTTGCAGCCTAGAAGCAGTAGGGTACCATTATAGCCTAGGTGTGTAGTAGGCTGTACCATCTAGGTTTGGGAAGCATACTTTATGATGTTTGCACTACGGCAGAATCACCTAATGATGCATTTCTCAGAACTTATCCCTGTCATTAAGCAAAGCATGACGATAGATAGATAGATAGATAGATAGATAGATAGATAGATAAGCCTTGAACAGGATGGGTTTGAACTATGCATATCCACTTAAAGGTAGATATTTTTCAATAAAATTCACACCAGTGTGCCTTCCTGTTCTGCCTCCCTGTCCACCTCTTTCACCTCTTCTCTGCCATTTTTGAGACAGCAAGACCAACCCTTTCCCGTCCTCCTTCTCTTCAGCCTATTCAACGTAAAGACGACAAAGATGAAGACCTTTATGATGATCCACTTTCACTTAATGAACAGTAAATCTATTTTCTCCTCCCTATGATTTTCATAATTTTCTTTTCTCTAGCTTGTTTATTATAAGAATATATAATACGTATAACACATAGCTTATTTTAAGAATAGAGTATATAATACATACAACACACAAAATACCTGTTAATCAACGTTTATGTTATCAGGAAGGCTTTGGTCAACAGTAGCCTATTATAATAGTTAAGTTTTGGGGGACTCAAAAGTCATATGAGGATTTTTGACTATGCAGGGTATCAGTGCCCAAACTCTTGCCTTCTTCAAGGGTCAACTCTCTATATATTAAAACATCACATTTTACACCTTGAATATATACATTTTTTGTTTGTTGATTGTACCTCAATAAACCTTGGGGTGGAGGCAGGAAGAGAGGAAGCTAGAGAGAAGAGAAGAAAACCAAAGATGATAGCACCTTGTGCAGGGCAGGAGAGGGGGCTGAGCCCTCCTCTGTGGCAGCCAGGGCTTTGGTCGGGTCCCTGAGGATGGGGCCTCTCCCAGCCCAGCCGTGCTGGCAGCATGTTTCTCTGGAATTTGCCTCTTTGCGTTAAAGGTGGAGCCTCTGGGGGAAAAAAACAGGAGGAGGTCCAGGGTGTTGGTATAGGAAGGAAAACTGAGACTAAATCTTACATTCTCCAGCCAGTCACCATGTGGAGCCCCAGCAGACCATCATGTCCCCGGCAACCACAGAGCTGCTGAAGGTGTTCAGGAGGAGCTGGGGGACCAGCCATCCTGGGAACACTCCTGTCTAGAATCTTAGTTTTCCTGATCACAAGGGACTTTTATTTTGCCTTTCCTTTTTCTGCCCTTGTCAATGTACTGTTATGTACATTGACATATGTGTATGGGATCCTTTAGGATGGGATCCCATAACTGTTATGTGGATGGGATCCTTTAGGATGTACTCGCCCTGTTCCTTCTTGCTGTGATGGGCAGGCTTACTGGGCCCCCTGAGCTTGGATAGAGGAGATGGGGTGGGTGCAGGATAGTGAGATGGGGCACTCAGTGGAGAAGTGAGAGGGTCAGGCATCGGTCTGCCTCCTCGCTGGTGCAGGAGAAGGGCCTGGGCCATACCAGCCTGCGCCACTGTCTGGCTGACCCCTCCCTCCCTCACCTTATTTCGACTCCTCCCTCCCCTCTACCCTCCCCTTTCCATCTTCTCTGGATCCCTGGGTGAGGCCCAGGCGGCTGAGCGTCCTCTAGCAGAGGGAATTAACACACTTAATTAAAGTGTCCAATGAAGAGCTTTACATATTTCTTAATTACCATCTGAGTCTTTTGGGGGATGGTTTGAAATGGGGTTTTTCACGTGTTTCCTCATTTAGCCTACGGTGAGCCAGCCAGCCCCTCAGGGCTCTAGTAGGAGCTGCCAAAGATGCATGCCCAGTGTGGGGCTGCCTTTTGGAGCCCAGGGTGGCAGGGTGGGGTGTGGAGCGGGGAGGCTGGCTCCCAAGCTTACCCGCCTTTGAGGAAGAATGGGGCTACACACTCTGTTTGGTTGACGGATATAGCTGGTGTCTCTGTTTCGCTTGTCACCACAGGGCCTGGGGGCCGCACCTCACAGTCAGGCCAGGAGTGGTAGACTATGAGCAGAGATTACAAGGATGGTGGAGGCCTCCCCACGAGGGCCCTGTGCAGCAGGGATGTGAGTAGCCTGGCCTCTTTCCCAGCTGCAGGACAAGAGCCAAGTCCCTCTGCAGGTCCTTCTCAGCATTTATACCAGCAATTCCCACTTCTGTTCTAGAAACTGAGCTGATGGGATGACTGAGTCAGCCGGGTCTCTGCTAGGACTGGGTTACTGGTCTGCACAATGAGGAAGCAGATTTGCCTTTTCAGCCCTGAGGACTACCTTCTGGCAGCTGCAGACATTATCTGAAATGGGCCTGGCTGCTGGGGGCTGGGGGCCAGGGATGCAGAGGTTCTTTCCCTGGCATAGGGACTGTTTTCCTGAAAACACAGGCATCTGAGAGGTGGGCAGCCCACCAGGGTGGCCTAGAAATGGCAGTGAGTTATGCCACATCTGTCCTGCCTGCCATCTCCTCCCAGAACTCCTGGGGCCCTAGGCCCTGAGCCCAGCTCTGTGAACCCCAGGAGGATCAGGATCCCACTGTTTGGCCAGGAGCTCTGAGGAGCTGGTGTGTGTGGTAAGTGTGGATGCACAGCCAAGAGCAGATTGTGTGCCAGGGTTCTGGCTTGGCTCTGCGAGGGGCTAGCTAGTGGGTGGTGCACCTTCTGCCAGGTCCTGGCAAACCCTCCATGCAGTCTCTGGCTAAAGTCTGTGCTCTGCCTCTCGCTCTTCCCAGTTTCTGGCCCTTACAGCAGCCTCTCCACCCACATCCACACCCGCTGTGGAGGCAACAGGGAGGAGAGCTGTCCTTCGTGGAGGGAGGCAGTGTCAGTGGAGGAGTCTGGGGACTTACCACCCACTCAGCTTTCAGCCTGTGATGTGGGCACAAGACAAGACCAGAAGTCCTCATAGCCACTGACACTGAAGCCCTGGGTGGATTTGGCGTCATATGGCAGCAGTGGAGAAATGTGGGCAAATGATTTTAAGCAAAGGAATCTCAGCCTCACACGACTGTGGTTTCATTCAGTTCCTCCCCCAGGAATGTCATTCCCTGTGACTCCCTCATCTCCATCAATCAAGGCTCAGCCCAAATGGTGCTTCTTTCAAGAGGTTACTGTGATTTTCCCAGCAGAGTGGCCTTTCCTTGTATGGGCCTCTCAGGAGACCCTTCCCGTATTGCCTGGCATTTTAGTATTTGGATTGGTGTCTCACTTCACCACTGGATATGGATTGCTTGAGGCCAGAGGTGCATCTGCTTTGTCACTACAAATTCTGTGCCCTGCACAGGACTGGTACACAATGAGCCCCAGTGGATGTTTGCTGAATGGCTGGAGAGGCCTCACTGGCTTCTGCAACTACCTAGAAACCACCATAATGTACAAGAATCTGTTTACCTGGGACCTGCCAGTGAGATGGGGGCCTGGGGCCCATGGTGGGGCACTGATGGAGTGAATGGCCCCCATAGGTGAGGTCCAGGTAGGTGAGGTCCAGGTAGGCAGTGGTAGCTGATTGTGAAGGGCCAGAATCCGGTGCATCCTGCATTGGTGGGATTTCTAGGGTACATGGGACCAAGCTCCTCTGGACATCCCCATGGGTGTGCAAGACCCCTGGGACAGTAGTTCTCACTAGGGTAAGAAAACTGTTTCATGCTGATGCCAATAGTGAAAAATAAGCTTACATCTTTAGCTCAGGAGATTGAGTGATTATTGTTAATTGCTTTTTCTGAATGCAGTGCTGGCATTTGTGCTTTTGATCTGACAATTATGAAGAAGGCTTTTATGAGTGACCTGAATCCAAGGTGATTGCTTGGTGTTTTTCCTTGCCCAGTTGGCTTGGGCTCAGGGACTAGCTCTAGCATCTAATGGCCACGAACTCAGGTCGCAGGGAGGAGTTCTGGGCTCCTCTCTGAATCTGACCAGTCACTGGTCCTGTCCCCTGCTCTCCTCCCCATTTTCTCCAGCCCCACCACCTCTGCATTGTTCACTGAGATCCTCCATCTCTGGCAAGATTTCTGCCCCCAGTCTGGCTTCCGTAGGGCATTCTGTAGCAGAGTGTCCCCACCCAAATCTTACCTCGAATTGTAATCCCCATAATCCCCACGTGTCAAGGACGGGACCAGCTGGAGGTGATTGGATCATGGGGGCAGTTTCCCCCATGCTGTTCTTGTGATAGTGAGGTCTCATGAGATCTGATGGTTTTATAAGCATCTGACATTTCCCCTGCTTGCACTCACTCCATCCCGCTGCCCTGTGAAGAAGGTGCCTGTTTCTCCTTTGCCTTCTGCCACGATTGTAAGTTTCCTGAGGCTTTCCCAGCAATGGGGAACTGTGAGTCAATTAAACCTGTTTCCTTTATAAATGACCCAGTCTCGTGTATTTCTTCATAGCAGTGTGAGAATGGACTAACAAGTTTTCTTCTTTTTAAAGCACAAGTCTATTGCTCTGATTACCTAATGCTGTGTAACAAACCACCCCAAAACTTAGTGGCTCAAGACTGTAAGAATATTTACATTGCTCACAAATTTGTAGTTTGAGTAGGACCTGGTAGGGAAGTTGTGGCTTTGTTCCATGCAGCATTGAAGGCGACTTGAAGTCTGCCGGCAGGAGTCACCTGAAGGCTCACTCACTCACAGGTCTGCTGGTTGCTGTTGACCGGGGGCCCCAGTTGGTTGCTGCATGCGTGTCTTCCTCCTGTAGGCTTTCTTGGGCTTCCTCGCAGCATGGTAGCTGGGTTGCAGGGCTGGCTTCCAGAGTGTGTGAGTGTGAATGCGCTCCAGGCAGAAGCTGTGCTGTTCTTTCTAAGCTAGCCTTGGGATTCCCACAGGGCCATTTCTGCCGTAGTCACAGGCCTGCCCATATTCACCCCATAATGGAATGTCAGAGTTGGATTGTAAGAAGAGCACATGGGGTGGGAATATTTTATGAGCTCACTATGGAAATTATGAACTGCCACACCTGTTCACACCATCCTTCTGCTGAAGATCCTTTCTGAAGCTCCCACTGCCCTTGGGCTGGAATCCGTGCTCCTCCATGTGGCTGACATGGCCTGTGCCGTCTGGCCCCTGCCCCTGCCTTCGTGCTTCTGTCTGCCCCTCCCTCCCTCCACAACTGGCCCCAGAGATGGGTTTGGCTTAAATCAACCTGACAGCCACATGGAGCTTCCATGAATAGTGTTTGCCGCTCACTCCTCCCCACACACTGTGTCTGGCTCCACTTGCCCTGAGACAAACCTCAGGCTGAGGGACCTCCAAGTGTTTCCCCCATAGCAACCTAGCCTGTTGCCTCCTGTTTCTTCTCACGAGCGTTTTCTCTCCCTGCCTCTGTGCCTTTGTGCACATTGTTCCCTCTGTCTGGAATTCCCCTTCACCCCCACCCACAGCCTTCTCCACCCCACGGCTGCCCTGCCCCCTCCTTGCAGCCATCCAGACTGCCCGGCCACCTGCACCCCTGCCTTTGGGATCTGCCGCTTTGCTGCTGTCAGACCTTTACATAAACCAGCACAGCAGAGTGGATGAGGCATCGACTCTGGCTCAAATCCGTGCTCCTATTCCAGCTCCACCACTTCCCAGCTCTGTGACCTTGGAATAATAACTAACTCATTGGATTGTGATGAGGATTAAATGAGAGAACCTAAATAAAGTGCCAAATTCTCGTCTGCTGCCAAATAGAGGCCCAGTAAGAGTTTGAGTTTCCTCTCCTTCTTTCTAGCATCTCCTGGTAAATGCTCAGTAATGAATTTTCTCACCCTCATTTGGTTGAAAAAGGAGAAATGCATCTCCCTGCTTAATCATGTGGGACTAAACTACCAGAAGATTACAAGAATATTGCTGAGCCATGAGCAGAGAGAAAATAAGAAAGCTCAATAATGATTTGCCTGCTTATTTTTAATAAAACCTGCCAGTGGAGCTGAATCTTTGTCCTCAGGAAAAGCTCCACTTTGCTGCAGTGGTGTCCGAGAACTGCGGTAGAAGCACGGCGGTGTGACCTTGAGAACAGAGCTGGCGGGAGGACAGCTCCCACAGAAGCTCTGGCAGCTGTTGCGAGGCAGGGGGACACAGGAGGAGCTCCTGGCTCTTCCACCTGCCCGCCTGCAGGGCTGCTGGGATGCCCTGTGCTACTGCTCCTCTCAGGCTGAGTGGGAGTACCCGGTCAGGTGGCTAGGGATGGGTACTGCCCACCCTTTATGGTTGGGGGACTGAGAAAGTAGCCAGGTAGATGCAGTGTGCAAGCTCTCCATTTGCAGGTTCCAGCACCTTCCACCCTGGGCAGTTGTTGAGGGCAGATGTGGGCTGAGGGAAGGGGTCTTTGCCCTTTAGAGGGGAGAGGAGCTTAGCGCAGGGCAACCCCCCTTACCCACTCAGCTCCTTTATGTGATACCATGGGCAGAGGCTGGGCAGAAATGGACAAGAGGAGCTCCTTTTACTAAGCTCTGCCTCAGGTCTGCGGACGCTTCCCCAGAGACAAAGCATGGAGGTCAAGGGTCTTGGATACCACTGCAGGGGTATAACACATTACCCTGGCTGGTGTGATGAGAACATGGGTCGTCTTAGCAGGCTCTGAGGTGGGGAAGAAGGCTTCAGCTCCGAGAAATGAGAAAAACAAGCTTAGAGGAATAGCGTAAAGTCATTGCCTTTTGCATCAAAGCAAGAATGAGTCCCTCATCCGTTTCAAGCCTGAGTTGGGGTGCTGGGCCCCAGATTTTAAAATTCTCACTTTCCAAGCCCTCCTTGTGCCCGACAGAGCACCTCCAGGGCACCTCAGTGACCAGTTTCTGACCTTTCAGATTGGATCAAGCCCCTCCCAAGTAGAGAAAGGCCCCCAGTTCCAGACTTGGCCTGGGACGGGCTGTTCCCTGGAGCGCCACAGCAATGGCAATAATGGCCTGGCAGAATCCTGAACCCAGCATGACCTATCAAGGAGTACCCGGATAAGAACTGAGCACCTGATCAGGCAGCCACATCCCAGCCCCACTCAGCTCTGACCCTGGGGCAGGCGCTGCCACCTTATTGCCCGTTGTGTGAAGTGCGCATGACATAAGTGCCACCCAGAGTTGAGGGCTGGGAGGTGTGGTGCCGGGTGTTGCTGCAAGCTTCGATGGGCAGGTGCCACGTCTCCTCTGTTTACTGTTCTCATGTCAATTCTGTGCCTGACTCAGCTCCTACTGTGTGCCTGGAACATGCTCTGTAAATGCTGGGGTCATGTGTTGCGTATTATGGTCCTATTTTCTGTGCATTCCCCCATAGAAAATATTGGCACTGGCCAGGACCCCACACCTAAAAGCTCCTCCTGCACAGTCCCAGTAAAAAACTTTTGGGGGATGTTTTCCTGCCACCTAGACCTGTGAGCCGGTACTAATTCACTGCTAGTGGCTGGTGTCTCAAGGAGGGGCACCTTGGCATTGGACGGTGTTGCAGGGATTTCCAAGTTCTCAGCTACTCCATGAACTTCCTGTGCCCTTAGTGGCTTTTTGGAGATTCTGCTTTCTCTCCTCTCTGTGCTTGGAGGCCCCAGGGAGGAACCTACCGGGAGAAGAGGCTCAGTATCTTCCCGTCCATCTCCCCACCCTGATCCCTGATGCACGCCCCTTTCCCTAAGGTGCAAGATGCAGGGCATCGCTGCCTAGGGAAGTGACCGGCGCACCCCGGGATGCCTCTCTTCCTGAGGAGGCAGTAATTTTCCACGGCCTCTCAAAAAGGAGGATGCCTTATTCTCCCCAATTGCATCTGCCTCTTGCTAGCTCAGGGTTGCCCCACTTTTCCCTCTGTGGTCCTCAGCCAGGTGCCTGTGGCTTCATGGCCTCAGAGCTGATCCTCCAGGTGTGGGAGGCCCCCTACTTCTCACCTTCATGTGAAATTTAAGGGGAGATTGAAAGCAGTCAGAATGCTCTTTATAGCCTCATTTCTATCAGAAGTGTAAAAGGCTGCTTCCAGGTATAATTAGAAGAGATCCTGGGCACATTTCTGCTCACCCCAGAAATGTTCTTTTAAAAATGGGGCTGTTCTGACACCAGCTGGTGCCCTACAATTCACTTCTGGCACTGACCACCCAGGGTTGGCATGGTGATCAGTATTCTCCAACAAGGGCAGAATCCTGACCTGGCAGAATCCTGAACCCAGCATGACCTATCAAGGAAGACCTGGATAGGAACTGAGCACCTGGTCAGGCAGCCACATCCCAGCCCCACTCAGCTCCGACCCTGGTCCAGGAGCTGCCACCTAATTGCCCATTGTGTGAAATGGGGATGACTTGAGTGCCGCCCAGAGTTGAGGGCTGGGGTGGTGGTGATACATATATTTTTTCCATCTGATACTCCGGAAACTGCCTTACCTAGCTCAGTTACCTGCTGCCTCCTTCCACTTTAAAACATTTCCCATGTGCCTTGTACTTTTTACCTGATTTAGTTCTTACTACAGCCCCCTGAAGTCTTCATTGTTAATATATCCATTTTTAAATGAGGAACTGAGGTCCTGGGATGGGGATCACCTCAAGGTGACACAGCTGAAAAGTACCGCAGTAGGATTTCAATCCAGCTAACCAAATTTGGGTTAAAGATGGGGTCTTCCGAGTTCACCCCAAACACAGTGAGTCAGATGCTCCTTCTGAGTAGATGATCATCTTTCCCCTAGCACATGCTGGCGGCTGGGAGCTAACTGCACTTGTCTGTTACGTGGTGCACCGTTGAGGCTTCAAAGCTGGTAAAGGGCCTTTGCCAAGGGGTCCCGTTGGCTTGTCCTGCTCCCTCCAGGGAGTGACCAGCCGCCCCACCAGGCACAGCTTGCGAATGTCCTGCCAGCCTGGGAAATGGGAGGGCGAGGGCGCTTTTGCTTTGCCTGCCAGCGTTACCTGTCCTCCTGCAGCCCAGTGCAGAGCGGGCTCTGAGCCAGCACAGCTGGACAGATTCGTCACTGAGCCTCCCAGGGCCATGGCGCAGACATGATGGTATAGTACAGAGAAGCACCGTGCAGGGCCTGTCCTAATGAATGTCCCTTGACTGCCCTCTTCTCCCACTCTAGATGGTTAGAAATGCAGCAGCTGACATTTCTGTCACTGCCAGGCCCCAGGGGAGCTGCCCAGGGTGAGGTCAAAAGCCAAATTCTACAGTCTGGGAAATTAGCAGCATTTGTAGGATTCCCAAGAGACATCCTGGTTTCTCTCAGCCTTGCCAGTGGTTCTCAGTTGGGGTGTCACTGCCCCTACAGGGCATTTGCAGATGTGTGAATGAGTCCACAGTTGTCACAGTGACTGGGGATCGATCCTCCTGGCATTTGCCCAGCGGGGTTCCAGGTATACTAACCATCCTGCAATGAGCGGGACGGTCAGGTACACAAAGAATAGTCCTGTCCATGAGAGACACTGGGAAATGACATTTGCCTCCCCGCCCTTGGTTCCTTAGAAAACCACTGTCCCCACCAATCTTTAGGCTGAATTAACAGGAAATAAAGGGCAGGTTTCCATCCCAGTGTATGACCAACAACCAAGTGTACGTGGGCAAGTACGAGAGGAGCCTCCTGTTTCGCGTCACTTACCCTGATTCTTCATAGATGGTTCTTGCATCAGCTGGGTTCTCCTGGGTCAAGGAAGACCTGGATTTGGGTAGTGGAAATTCATGGGGCAGTGGGACACCTCCTCCTTGGCAGCAGCCTGGTGCCTGGCAGGAATAGCTCTCAGCCCACCTGGGATAGAGACTCGGTGGCCACACCACGGGGTCCTTGGCAGGGACCTATCTCCCACTTCTGTATTTCTGCAACTCGGCCTTTCCTCTGTGCTTTTTGGTTTTATCTGTTTTCTTCAAATGCAGTGTGTTTAGAAGAGCCTAGCTCAGATGCCGGGACTGAAAACCTCTCTCTTTGTTGTTTTACAGTCGGGAAGACGTCTCTGATTACGAGGTTCATGTACGACAGCTTCGACAACACATACCAGGTGAGGTTCTGGGTGCTCACCCTCCATATCACCTGGCAGCAGCCGGCCTCTCTTTGAAACTTGCTGAGCTGGGGTGGGAGTGGAATGGCCCTGGGTTCCCAGGGTGTCATTTCGCTATGGAGGAGCTTCGCACCTCTATACTGGCCCCATCCCTGTAAAGAGCTTGAGCCTTCTGAAAATCCACACCTTGGTAAAGGAAACATTTTCCAGAGGAAAATTCTAAAAATAGAGAGAGTCTGTGTTCTCTTGTTCCTCACAGGCAGATCCAAACCATGATAGTGTTTGGTTATTCAGGGGAGTCATCATGTGGAAGAGGAACAAGATGAAAATTGAGAGAGGTGAAAATGAGAGTGTTAGGCGAGCTTGCATCTCATGCATGGTTGTAATGGTTGTGTTTGCTGGGACCTCCTCTTTCGCTCCCTGCCCCCTACACGCACACACGCACACACACATACATGCATGCGCACGCACACACGCACGCACACACACATGCGCGCACACGCACGCGCACACACATGCATGTGCACGCACACACGCACGCACACACACATGCGCACACATGCACGCACGCCCACACATGCACACACGTGCGCGCGCATACACACATGGTTGCTGAGGCACTTCCTTCCTTGGAGAGGCTGGTGTGATGAGCTTGCCCTGCCCTACATGGGCAGGAGGCTGGATGCAGTGACCTCTGCAGCTCCTGGCCCTGGAGGGGTAGTCTGGGATCAACCAGAGGCCCAGAGGTGGTTCCAGGTGCCCTGAAGGCCAAGCTCTTGGGGGTTAATACCATGTCACTTTCCTGGCACCCTGGTGAGTAGGGAGGTTTGTGCAAGTAAAGTGAATTTTCCATGCAACTATAGCTTTTTGCAAAAGGCACCAAACGTAATCATTTCAACTCTTTTAAGGAAAAAAGGTGCTGTTTTCTTCCTTAGATAGAGACAAATGATAATGCATTTTTCTACACCAGTGGATTCTGTGAGATACTAATTCCAAGAGGTGTTGGTAGGTGTGGGGCGGGTGGGTTCAGAGCTTGTACAGATTTAGGGAACACTGGGCGAACAAAAGTAAATCTGCTGTGCTGCAGGGCTTCTCAGAGCCTGACTCTATCAGTGGATGGTTTTGATTTATTGAAAGAGAGATATAGTGTGTAGGATCTCCCAGATGTATTTGATCATGGAATCCCTTGGTCATCGAGTTCTCAAAGGACAAATATTTATAGAACACACCAGGGACTGCTCTTCTAAGATGTCCCTCCGCCTTTCTGGATTTACAGAGTATGTGGAGCACAGCTCACTGCAGATTGCAGCTCTGTATCTACTTTTTAGTCTGTCTCTCTCCCTCTGGACCAATTATCCTCCTTGCCTTAAATACAGCCCCTCTGTCCACCTCTCTCTCATCTTTACTCTTTCTCTGCTGTGGTCTCAATTTTTACTTTACCTCTGCTTCTGCTCTGCTGTGGTCTGAAATACTGGCTAGCCCATGGACTTGGTGGAACTGACCATAGGAATTGACAGAGGCTCTGGGAGAGGGGCCCTGGCTGATGTGCACAGCCTCAGGCATGGACTGTGGGATGTTCACCTTGGTCACACTTTGTCTTTGTTGTATCCTCTCTGGGCCAGGGCTTTGTAGCACCAAGCCTGTCCTCCTGATGAGGGGAGTTCTACTGGATCGGTTTGAATTCAAGATGACAGCTGCAGCAGACTTAGTTCTGAAGTCTGACTTGGTATTCATTTATTTTTGTGCATGCATGTGTGTATGTGAATGATCTCATATATTATTTGGATTTTTTACTATTAAGTTACTTATGCCTCTTGTTAGTGTCCCCTTGAAAACAGTGAGACGGTTGGTTGGTTGGTGTTCTTGGCAGTGGTGGGTGACAAAGGCCTCCTCCCAGGCCTGTGCAGTGGGTCCTGTCAGTGTGGATCAAAGCCTCAACTACTCCCCATGTCATTCAAGGTCCTCAAAATCATGCCCTACCTCCACGTTCAGTGTCGTCTCCCATTGCCTACTGCTTGTCCCTCATCCTGTGGTCTAGCCGACTTCCCTGCTCCTGCTGCTCTTGGAGTGACACTGTTATGCTTCCGCATCTTGGCTCATGTCATTGTCTCTGCCGGAATGCCTTTTCCTCTCTTCTCTGCTGCGAGAATTCTCTGGATGCATCAAGGCCCGGAGCACATGTTTGGTCTGAGTGGTGAGGCCCTTTCATCCTCTGTCCCCTCCATGACCATCTCTCCTATAGCATCATCCTCAGGGCTGGTTTAGCCTCTCAGCTGTGCAGTAGCTCCTGTGTGCTTCTGGCTCTGGGCTGGGCTCTGCGCTTGGCTGAGGCCAGGACCCTCGGACCCACCACTGCATTCATGAGTCTAGCACAGGCCTGACCATACTTGGAGTCACCAGTGCCTGTTGGCACAAAAAAAAAAAAGCATGGAGAGTTGGCCTCGGGTTTTAGACCCATCAGATCAAGAGGCCCCAAGGACCCAATGTGGTGACAAGACGGAGAGAAACCTCAGAGAGGACTGCCCTCCCCATCCCAGGCTTTCTCTTTTTTTTTTTTCAGTATTGCAGCAGGTGGAATTCCTTTCCCAGTGCCCTTAAAAATGATAATTAGGCTGGGAGACCAGGGCTCCAATTCTGTGCATACAGAGGCTCATTTCAATGAAATCTGTGGAGATGGAGAGGGGGAAATGTTATTTTGTTTGTTTTTCCTAATGTGGTGGGAGAGGCATTTGAGAAGTAGACAAGATCCCAGGGTCTTTGGGGGCTCAGCAGACCTCACCCCAAGCTGTGCCCCTGCACAGCAATCACTCCTCACCACCCCTTCAGATACCCTTCCAGCTGTACAACCTGGCAGAGCTGCCTTGCCTTGATTGACTGAGGTGCCCAGACAGTTCCTAGAATGGGATCTATCCCTCCTTCCCTCTTTCCCTCCCACAGTTTCTGTCTCTGGCCCCACTACTCCCCTCTCGTCCACTCATTCTGACAAAAGATGTTTGTCAAGTGCCTACTCTATGTTTGGAGAGGCAGAAGAAAGTGGCCTGGCCACAGAATCTGGCCCTGCCTTCAGCCAAGGCATGGAGGGCTGGGAGGAGGGTGTCTAACCCTATCCTCAGTGACAGCTGCTGAGTTCTCCCTCGGTCTAAAGCTGAGCATGCAGGAGACCCTGAGGGGCTGGCATGAGGACCTGGGTGTGTGGCGCTGGGTTCTACAGACCTCTCAAGACTTTTCGTCTACCTGATAGGCCCCGTGAGATGCCCCGGGGAGCAGGTCTTCCACCTCCTCTTGCCTCACACTTACCTCCTCACCCCCAAACACACACACACACCACACACACAGACGCACACACATGTTCTCATAACACATGTACTCTCTGGCCTCTCAACACCCTGCCCATCACCCCCCATCTAAATCCACTCACTTGAAGAAGTAAAAAAACAAGAGTCACAGCCGGGTGAAATTCATGTCTGCAGTGGTTCTCATATAAAACCCCAACTAAGTAAGTACTTTCCAAATTTATGATAGAAAAAAACCTTCCAGTATGTGCACTGTGATGAGACTTGGCTGTCTTTGGGGCCAGCCCCGCTTCCTCTTCTGCAGGCCAAATGAAACACACCTGCAGGCCTGGTCTGTGAGCCACCTGTGTGAAACCTGCACTCACGCCGCCGTGGAAGGGTTCAGTCTCTGCAGGTGGCTGCTGGGGATGGAGGGGTAGGACTTGGTAGCAGCACTCTTCTGGGGTCTCTCGTGGGCCCCCATCACTCCTGGCTGCCTGTTAGCATTACCTTTTGGGAGATTCAAGGGCTGGCTCGGGCATTAGCATGCTTAAAGCCTCAGCAGTGATTGTGAAGCACTTAGAGCCCACTGGCACGTCCCTGGGCCTCACACTATGGCACAAATTAGGAAACCACTGACCTAATGGGCTGTCCCTGGGAGCAGGTCCCTGGCCTGCCAGAGCTCACTCAGCTGCTCTCAGGACACACTGACAGTGTGGAGGAGCATTTCTGGAGGCCTATGAAGCTTTACCTGCGCTGGGTCCCTTCCTGGGTCCCACAGAACCATTGGGAACAGAGTGGCTGCCTCCTCGCCCTCCCAGGCCAAGGGGTTGCCTGTGATGTTCTGGCCTCACAGGTGATCCTCACTGCATTCCTGCCGCTCTGCCCTGAGGCTTTCTTCTCTCTCCTCCTGGGGCTGCCTTAACAAATTGCGCAGAGGGACCTTAAACAACAGACGTTTATTTTCTTACCATTCTGGAGGCTGAAGTACAAAATCAAGGCACAGAGGGCCTTGTTCTCTGAAGGCGCTGGGAGAGAATCCTTTTCTCCCAGTGCCTCTGGGCCTTCCTCGGCAAGTGGCTGCATCACTCCACTCTCCGCCTCTGTCTTCAGCAGGCCTCCTGTCTCTTTCTGTCCTCGCCTTATCTTATGAGGACACCCGTCATTGGATTTAAGGACCCACCCTAAATTCTGGATGATTTTTCATCTCAAGATCCTTAACTAATCGCATCTTCAAAACTGCAATTTTCAAATAAGCTCATATTCTGAAGTTCTAAGTGGACATGAATTTGGGGATGGATACCCTTCAACTCACTCCAAAATCCTAGCACCTCCCAGTCTGATCCCAGTGGGGTCTGGACCTTCTGGCCTATTCCTCAGCTTGGGCGCCTCACCGCATCCCCCAGCATAGCCCCTGCAGGCTCCCAGCCCCTCTGGCCCTTCACGTGCCTTCTGCCCACCATCTTGACCTGGTGAGGCCATTTCCCCCAGGATCCTATCTTGGCAGCATGTCTTTTTATTCTCACAAAGTGTCTCCAGATTATTTCTTTGTATAACATTTGTAAGTTGATTTAATGAAATAAATATGAGTGTTTCCTGGCCATTGTGTCTGCAGGCCACTTATCTGGCTGCTTAGCCCGTAAACCAGCACCTGCCCCTCCCCAGTGATCTTGCCCTTCTAAGAGGAGCCGAGGCACATCCACACGCAGCACATCCCAACTGCTTAGGGAGGGGGCAAACAGGAGAGGTCACGGTGCATGGAAGGCTATGCTTTATTCAACATGGTATTTGGTGCTCTGCCATCTCTTTCCAGGTCAGCGCATTCTCAGGTGGCCCTGCGTGTTGCCAGCCTTGAGCAGCATGACCTTAACAAACAGAGACTCAGGCCTAAAAAGCCCCCGCACTGCCTTTGCTGGTGTGAGTGAGGTAGGGCCCAATGAGGAAAACAGACCTGAGCGGGGGTCAAGCCAGAGGTTCCCTGTGGACAGACACCCACACACTCACAGACACTGGACCCTGACACCCACGCCCAACCCAGGAATAGAAAATGGGCGTGAAAAGAGACACCTGTAGGACTTTGGGCAAGATTCTGAGGTTGCTAAGCACTTTCTTCTTGGTGTAATTTTCCATCATCTAGACTTTAAGACCTATATAAGCTATGGTTTAAATACAAATTTACAGCCGAGGGTGGGGGTTTATATCTGTAATCCCAGCACTTTGGGAGGCCAAGGCCAGAGGATTGCTTGAGGCCAAGAATTCCAGACCAGCCTGGTCAACATAATGAGGCCCCGTTTTTATAATTTTTTTAAAAATTAGTTGTATATAGTGGCATGAGCCTGTGGTCCCAGCTACTCAGGAGGCTGAGATGGGAGGATTGCTTGAGCCTGTGAGGTCAAGGCTGCAGTGAGCCATGATCATGCCACCGCACTCCAGCCTGGGTGACAGAGCAAGACCCTGTTTCAATCAGTCAATCAATTCATAAATATATACATACATATTTGCCACATTTCTGCCTCTAAAGTAGGCCACTGGTCTAGATGATACAGGGGTTAAATTCCATCTGATTAATTTCCAGGTTAAAACAATGCAGTACTAAGAGGCTGGAAAGCTCGGTGTGTTGGGGTGGAGGGAGGGCAGTAGTGGGGCCTGTGAGTGGGCTGTTGGCAGGGCTGCATTTTGACTTTCATGAGCCTCAGGCATTTCGCTTCATGGGCCCTAACATGGGCTGAATTGTGTCTCCTCAAAGTTCCTGCGTCGAAGTCCTGGCCCCAAGTATCGCGGAATGGGACTGTAGATCAAGATAGGGTCTCTACAGAAGGAAAATGAGATTATTAGGGTAGCCCTAGTTCAATATGACTGGTGTCCTTAGAAGAAGAGGAAATGAGGACATTGACATTCACAGAGAAAGACAGCGTGAGGACACAGGACGGGGCAGCCATCTGTAAGGCAGGGAGGGCCTTGGAAGAAGCCAACTGTGCCTACACCTCAGTCTCGGACTCCAGCCTCCAGAGCTGTGAGGAGATGACTCTGTCGTTGAAGCTGTCCAGTCTGCGGTACTTTGTTATGGCAGACCTAGGAAACGAATACAGGTTTCTTCCTTTAAAAAATGTTAAGAATTATATTTTTACAGCTACATTGGTATAGAGATGAATGTAATTCAGACTGGATTCATTATAATTATAGTCATTTCTTCTTCTGATTTTAAGATAAATTAAAATGGAAACATTCTCCTTGGCCCTTACATGTCTTGTGGGCACTGGGCTCTGTGCCCCTCATGCCTGATGGGTGAGTTGGCCCCAGTGACTGGGACTGTGGAAGGCCCAAGAGTGAGTTGGGATCCCTGGGTAGGAAGGGTGCGCCACGGAGGGTTCCTGACCCAGACACTGACGGGATCAAAGATACAGAGTTTGTGGCAGGCAGAGCTGGAGGGACTGGGCCGGGACCAGGGGTGGCAGCTGAGGCGGGACACACAAAGACTCAGATACAGCTGTGTGTGGAAGGGCAGGGAGGACAAGGGCGAGGGAGGAACCATGCAGCGCTGTGTGGGAGGTAAGCGAGGGGCCTAGGAGAGACAGCACAGGAAGTGGAAGGGGCCAGCGAACAGTGTGTCTGTGGGTTACATACAGAAGAGGAAGAGGCCTGAATGTGCCCCAGGTTTCTGTCTGGACATGCTGGAAGAATATCGATGCCATTGACACAAAGAAAAAGGAAGAGTCCAGTGGGAAGTAATGATCAAACAGCCAAAATGCTTGAAAATGGCTGTTCTCTGAGGCCAGCCTGTGGGAGACTGGGCAAATCTAGATTCCTAAAGCCCTAAAACTGGGTGTGTTTTTCTCTAACGGAATGTAGAACGGAGGCAGAGTGCCAGAAGAAGGGGCCTTTTACCCACAGAATCTAAAATGCCATGTGTCCCCAGCACCCGGGGGAGATGGGGACAGGATCTTCTGCCCTGGTAGAGGTGGTCAGAGTGAGGGCACACGCTGAGGAGAAGGATTCAGCATGTCCCCTATGCCTCAGTCCCTTTTTTTTTTATTTTCCCTTCGAAAAGAGGCCTGGGTTTAAGCCCCATGTTCAAGTCCCACTTCGCTGGGAGACCTGGGCCAAGCTTTTCAGTTTCTTAGTATTACTTTTTTTTTTTTTTTAACCTGGAAATTGTTCAGATGGAATTTAGGCCCTCTATCACCTAAACCAGTGGCCTTCAACTTTGGAAGCAGGAATGTAATTAATTTGTATTTAAACTATGGCTCACAGAGGTGTTAAAGTTGAGGTGGTAGAAAATTATGGGCCAAAACCACTGTTGATACAAAAGTGCATTACTCTACAGAAGGAATGATGGCAACCCTGCAACAAACCAAGATGATAATGATACAGTGAAACAAATGATAACTTTCCGCAGTGTCCTGACCATCCCTGCATGTGCACTTGCGCTGTGCTTTGCTGCTCTGCCAAATGATGCTTGACCCCATTGACTTCGGGCAGAGCACTGGACTGTAGTCCTCGGTTAACCCTAGCAACATGAGGATATTTTTTGTATTAGTAGAGTGGAGTTTCATTTTTTGCAGACATTATGTTCTGGGGTCACAATATGAGTTGACACTCTTATGTCATGAAATCTGAATGCCAGTCACTCTGGCAAGATGACCCTGCCTCAGAAACCCACTGGGGCACTGCAGTCATCCAGGTGTTCGCTCTGGACATTGACCTGGCAAAAGATACTCTAGGTGTTGGACTTCTGAGGGCATCTAAGAACTTACTTATGGTAACCTACAAAATGAATTAGGAAAGATTACTAAAGCCTGAAGCAGAGATCTGCATCCTGAGTCCATTCCACTTATTAAATGTATCAGGAGCTAGTGGTGGGCTCACCCGTACCCATTGGCAACCTCCCACTCCCTCGCTTGACTACTTTAGACTGTAAAAGCTAAACTTGGCTTTCCCAGCCTCTCTAGAGGCGAAGGGTAATGGTGTGACTCCATTCTGGCCAATAAGACACAAGCAGCAGTCTGCTTGGGGGGAAGGATTCCAGGGAAGCTCTTGCTTACTTTTTCTGCCTTGAAAGTGGATGTGATGTCTGGAGCAGCAACAGACAGTCTGCACAAAGATGAGAACCCATGGGCCATGACAGCAGAACAGAATAGGCAGTAGTCCAGGGGCCTGATGTACCATCATTCAGTGTGCCAACCACACTGCCCAGGCTCTAACATGCTTTCTTTCTCTCCTTCCTCTCCTGTGCCCTCCTGTCCACTTCTTTGTCAGCACATGCAAATTAGAAATGTCGCCTTCTAGTATGGAAGGCTGATGAACAGTGGCATAAATGAAGGAGAGTTTTAATTTTGTAGGTGTAAGAGGTCGTGTGGTTGGCACACTGAGTGGTGCTACCATCAGGCCCCTGGACTATTGCTTTTTCCATTCTGCCGTCGTGGCCTGTGGGTTCTCATCTTCGTGCGGGCTGGCTGTTGCTGCTCCAGACATCACATCCACTTTCAAGGCAGAAAAAGCAAGAGCTTCCCTGGAATCCCTCCCGCTCCAGCAGACTGTTTCCTGTGTCTTATTGGCCAGAATGGAGTCACACCATTACCCTTCGCCTCTGGAGAGGCTGGGAAAGCCAAGTTTAGCTTTTACAGTCTAAAGTAGTCAAGCGAGGGAGTAGGAGG
The DNA here is from genome assembly GCF_043159975.1 of Macaca nemestrina. Lineage (NCBI taxonomy): Eukaryota > Metazoa > Chordata > Mammalia > Primates > Cercopithecidae > Macaca > Macaca nemestrina. The sequence goes on along the minus strand of NC_092126.1, from coordinate 36,492,627 downwards.
TTGCCAATGGGTACTGGGTGAGCCCACCACTAGCTCCTGATACATTTAATAAGTGGAATGGACTCAGGATGCAGATCTCTGCTTCAAGCTTTAGTCATCTTTCCTAATTCATTTTGTAAGTTACCATAAGTAAGTTCTTAGATGCCCTCAGAAGTCCAACACCTAGAGTATCTTTTGCTGTAAGATAAAGCAAAAGGGGAGGGGAGGGCTGGCACACATGGATCCGTTTGTCACCCTTTGGGAGGCCTCTCAGGGAGCTTCAGGCCACACAACCTTCACATATGAGTGACTTTTGAAGGGACCCACTGATATTGATGAAATTTAACCTTTTTTAAAGTTTGAAGGTATGTGTTGTTTTCAAACCACAGTCAGGAAATAAAAGAGCAGTCACATATTTAAATTGGGTGGTGACTAAAGTACAAGCCACTCTCCATTGGGAGAAACGTGGCCTCCAGGACCAGACAGACTTTGAAACTGAGGTGTCTGGAAGAATGCAGGTAACTGTACTGTGGCCTTCTGAGCCAAAATCCCCTCCCCCAGGGCGCATTACTGCGCTTCTGGCAAGGACATGCCCAGCCTATTTGCCAGAGACTGCTGTCTCATCTCTCCAAAGCACCCACTTGCCAGTCTGGATGCTGAAGTTTCAGCAGGCTCATTTGCAAGCTAATTTGCATGACTTTACCCTGATACTTTAATCTAATGGTTAGTGGTGCAGAGCACAAACAGCAACTTCATTGTCAAAGGCTTGTCATGCCCAGCTGCTTTCTGCCACTTATGGATGCTTCCCCAGCCCTGGGCCCAGGCCTGGCCAAGGCTAAAAGAAGACGCACATACATGCCTTTTCATTATTTCTCTTCCTGAGAAGAGAATCTTGAGTCAATTTATGCAAATTACCATGCAGATTTCCATTGCAGACTTTATTACTGTGTCTTGTCAGAATGTGGATATAAAACTGTATTTCATAATAAATGCACATAGCAAAGAAGACTTCAACAAGTGCCTCAGGAAACCTCTCCTTCCTCCGCGATCAGCTGGGCCAGTGGAAGCTTCTGTGCAGAAGGAAGCGTGTAATGTACTGTCATTCTGCACTGTATGTCTGAACCCCTGTAGATACTGTTTAATACCACGTTCAGAAGAAGATAAATGTGGATGCAGCTATGAAATCCATACTCATAAGGTTCCTCACATTTTGCATAAAATGAAGTGCCTGCCATTTCTCATATACAGTGCTATTTGTAAGCACAAAGATATTAAAGGAATAAATAAGCATTGCCAGGTTTGGAGCCGTCTAATCCCAGCAGCGTGCAGCTCAGCCTTCTCAGAGGACATGATGCAGTGCAGGAGGTGCACCCAGCACAGCCGAGGAGGTTCATAGGGATTGTGGACTGGCTGGCAGGAGACTCCCCAAGGACAGGCCTGCTGCTCATGTTGTCATGATATCCTGTGCTTACATCCCTGTAAAATAGTTACCAGCAAAAATAATTTGCTTCGTACCTCACAAGAGAAAATGAAGTTCAGGGAAAGAATGCTTTGACCAAGAGACTCCACGGCAAGCTAGAAGAGGGAAGTACTCTCCTTTCGAACCCACCTCTCTGAAGGTCAGCCGTTCCTGAAGCTCTGGGAATACTCAGTTATTGGGATGTTTAGAGGGATTGCAACCACAGAGGTTCCTAGGGCAAAGAGTTTTAGTTTCTCTGTTGAGATTTTTAAATCTGTGCCTTTATTATGAGCTTATTTTTATATTTGAGCAGTTATATGACCTATTTTTAAATACTTGCCTGCTATTTTCAACATCTGGGTACCTCAGAGTTAGTCTCCATTTAATCTCTTTTTTCTTGAATATGGCTCACATTTTCTTCTTAATTCATATGACTAGTAATTTGGGGTTATACATTATGTTAAAACTGTGGATTCTATTTGGTCCTGTGAAGAGTGCTCTTGGTTTTAGTGGGCAGCTAAATTGTCTGGACTCAGATTCTCAATTCTCCCCACTGTGGTAGGCAGCAACTGAAAGTTATGTTCAGATTTTTTTGTTTGACTGTTTTGTTTTGTTTTCAGTCTTAGGTAGGCTGCTGCTTAGGGTCTGCTCGGGTCAGTCAGAGATTTGGGTAGCATTTATATGCAGGATTTGGGGTCACCTCTCTGTATCTATGTCACTTCCAGGATTTTCCACACTTTCTGGCTGCTGTAGTAGCTTTGCAGATTGTTCTCAAATTTCTCAACCAGTAAAACTGTCTGTGCCTTATTTGAGGCAATAGATGATGTCAAAGAGCTAGAAATTTTCTGGTAACTGAGGCCCAGCCAAGGCCCTCTTAAAAGTTCTTGTTTTGGCCGGGCGCGGTGGCTCAAGCCTGTAATCCCAGCACTTTGGGAGGCCGAGACGGGCGGATCACGAGGTCAGGAGATCGAGACCATCCTGGATAACCCGGTGAAACCCCATCTCTACTAAAAAATACAAAAAACTAGCCGGGCGAGGTGGCGGGCGCCTGTAGTCCCAGCTACTCGGGAGGCTGAGGCAGGAGAATGGCGGGAACCCGGGAGGCGGAGCTTGCAGTGAGCTGAGATCCGGCCACCGCACTCCAGCCTGGGCAACAGAGTGAGACTCCGTCTCAAAAAAAAAAAAAAAACGAAAAAAAAAAGTTCTTGTATCTATTCTGTCCTTAGAGAGCTGACTTTTCTCTTCTGGCAAATGAACTTCATCTTAAGTGGGCGCTGCTGAACTATTATGGCTGATGACCATAAGATTATGACAGTAGGTAGCCAGATAGTATGTGACCCCCAGGAATATTCAGTGACAGCTTCAGGGCACATGACAGGTTCAGAAATGAAGGGATTTCAGGAAGGAGAGGGAGTACAACTGAATAGTCAAGAGCAGGGACTTTGCACTCAGGGTAACTGATACTGACACCACTGACTGTGTGATCTTGGTTCTGAGTAAGCCTTGCTTTCTTCTGTGAATAGCACCTTCTCATGCATAAGCATCTCTCCCTCTTGTCTCTCACCCCATACAGGGCATCTGCCACTCCTGGACATCACAACCTTCCCAGACTCTGATTACAACAGAAGGCAGTTTGCAAACTTAACTGCACAAATGAGTTATCTGAGGGCTTGTCTGGAATTCTGATTCCCAGAGATTGTGATTCTGTCTGTCTGAGTGGAGCTCAGGAACCTACATGTTTAACACGCTCCTGATGTGATTCTGATGCAAGTGACTCGTGGGCTACATACTGAGAATCACTGAATCACTGGCCAGTGGGAGAGATTGATCAGTATGAGATCTTTCCAGTTTAACAGAGAAAGTGTTAAATGAGGGGCCCTGGACCAACCTGAGGGCCCAGAAAATGATTTGTAGAAGAGCTGAATCTTGAATTCCGGATAAGTATAAACCATGTGGAAGAGCATTCCAGAGGAGGGAACAGTATTAGAAAAGGCCCAGACACACAAAGGAACTTGTTTGTGAGGAGTTCTGAATAGAATATTATTTCTAAAGTATAAAGTGTGGGCTGGGCAAGGAGGAAATGAGTCCATAGAATGCCAGGGACAGGCCCTGAACAGCATTATAGGCCAGCTTGAAGTGTTTGAGCTATTTCTTAGAGTCAGTAGAGAGTGATATGATCATATTAATATTTCAGAAAAATAACCCTGTGCAGTGGTTTCAATGTCACCATCAAAACTCATATTGAAATTTAATTGCCATTGTGATGGTATTAAGAGGTGATCCTAGAAGGATGCAGCTACTTAAAAAAAAAAAAAAAGGTGGAGCCTTTAAGTGGTGATTAGGTAATGAGGGCTTCACCCTCATGAATGGATTAATGCAGTTATTGCAGCAGTGGGTTGATTACCATGGGAGTTTGGGCCCCTTTTTCTCTCTGTGTTCACTTTCCCTTCCACCTTCTGACACGGGATGGCACAGCACAAAGGCCCTCCCCAGATATCAGTACCATGTTCTTGGACTTCCCAGCTTCCAGAATTGTGACAAGTAAATTTCTTTTTAAAATACATTATCCAGGGAGGCTGAGGCAGGAGAATGATGTGAACCTGGGAGGCGGAGCTTGCAGTGAGCCAAGATCGCGCCACAGCACTCCAGTCTGGGAGACACAGCGAGACTCCGTCTCAAATAATAATAATAATAATAATAAAATAAATTATCCAGTCTGTGGTATTCTGTTACAGCAGCAGAAAATGGACTAAGACATCCTGCCTGCTACATGAAAGATTAATTACAGTGGAAAGCATGAGGGATAGTCAGGAAGCTGTTGGTGTTACTTAGGTAAAAAAAGTTCAGTGTCTAAACTAGGGCAGTGGGGTTGGGGATGGAGAAAAAGGGAGCTGGGTGAGAGCCCTTAGGAGGCCAAGTAACCAGTTCAGTATTCATTTGATGTGAGGGAACAGACAGCAAGTAAAGAGGAGCAACTCAGGAGGGCTTTCAAGGTTCCAGAGACGTGGGCGCCCTGGGTGGTCAAGGTGCCATTTATTGAAATAGGAAAAATAGCAGAAGCAGGTTTGGAGGAAGATGATAGGCTCTTTTCAGAGCATGCTATATTTAGTCAACTGTCTAGTGGATAATTAAATGGGATTTGTAGTAAGTAGCTGGATGCATAGATTTGGGGCTCAGAACAGGGGTAAGGCCTGGGTTATAGATTGGGAACTGATCAGTATATCATAGTGAAGCATCGAGAGTAAATGAGTTCCCCCTGAAACAAAACAGTAGGAAATGCCAACATTTTAGGAAAAGAGAGGTAGAAGATCCTACAAGAGAACAATAAGGAACAGCAATTAGAGAGACAGGGAAAGCCAGAAAAAAGTAAAGTCATGGAAAGCAAAGAAGAAACAAATGCCATAGAAGAGGAATGGTCAGCAGGGTCAAGTGTGTTGAGTCTGGCCTATACAGTGTCCTCGTGATTTGGTGATGAAATGGCAACTGATGACCATAGCAAGAGCTATGAGCAGAGAGAGAGAAACCAGAGTGACCTAGTTGAGAAATGGGTGGGCATAGAGGAAATGGATACAGTGGGTTTGAAGTCCTTTTCCAAGAAGCCCATTGAGAAGAGGTGAGAGATCAACAGATGACTAGAGAACACCTTAGTGAAAATGAGGGATTTTTCCACTCAAAGATGTGAGAATCTTGAGAATGTTTTTTTGGATGAAAGGAAAGAGTGAGTAGAGAATGAGACATTGAGACACAGAAGAGAAAGGAGATGGCTGAGAAAGCATCATCCAGAGAAGGCCAGGGCCAAAAGGGCCTAGGAAGAGGCTTTCTTTAAACAGGAGAAATAACAAATACTCAGAGCCTGGAGGTGTGTGGGGATAAGTCTGGACATACGTAGACAACTTTGCAAATACCTTTTGAGTCTTGACTGCAGTCTCAGCTGTGGACATTTGACAAGTCACTTAGCATCTCTTGTATTCTGTTTTCTTAGCAGTGACACAGAATACAGAAGAGCCTAACTCATCACACAGATTTATTGTCCAGATTAAATTAAGTAATGTATCTAAAGCAGTTAGTACAAGAGCTGGGAAATGATGAAGTGCTGAGATGTTTAGTTGTTGTTACTGTGTATGTCATTGTTACTGTGATAGGAAGCAATCAAGGACAAGTAGCATGTTTTTATATTTGCCCATAGATTTGCCATTTCTGGTGCACTTGTAATCCAGCCTTAAAAATTCTAATGTCCGTCTACAAAATTTCTCTTTAGCCTAAAGCATCTCTTACAATGAGTGCATGCTGGTGACAAATTATGTGACTTTCCCTTATGTGAAAATGTTTATGTTTTGTCTTCATTTTTGAAGAAAATTTTCACCAGCTATAGAATTCTAGGCTGACAGGGTTTTTGTGTGTGTGTCTTGTTTTATTTTTTAAGCAGTTTAGAGATGTTATTCCCTTGTCTTCTGTCTTCCATTGTTTATGATGATAAATCAACTCTAATTCTTACCATTGTTCCCTTGTATGTAACGTGTTGTTCTGTTTTCTGGCTGCTATTACGGTTTTCTATTTTTTTATTTTCAGCAATTTGACTATGACATACCTTGGTTTAGTTTTTTACAGATTTACCCTGTTTTAGGTTCACTGAACTTCTTGGAACCGTGGGTTGATGTTTCTAATTAACTTGGGGGAAATTGGGGCTATTCTCAAGATGTTTTTTGCTTGCATCTGTTTCTGCTGTCCTTCTGAGACTCTAGTTCCGTTTTTTATTTTATTATTTTTTGGGGGATGCAGTCTTGCTCTGTTGCCCAGGCTGGAGTGCAGTGGTGTGATCTCAGTTCACTGCAACCTCTGCCTCCCAGATTCAAATGAGTCTCCTGCCTCATCCTCCTAAGTAGCTGGGATTACAGGCGCCTGCCAAGATACCCGGCTAATTTTTATATTTTTAGTAGAGATGGGGTTTCACTGTGTTGGGCAGGCTGGTCTCAAACTCCTGACCTCAGGTGATCTGCTTGCCTCGGCCTCCCAGAGTGCTAGGATTTAGGCATGAGTCACCATGCCCGGCCTCTAATTGCATTTATATCAGCTCACTTCATATTGTCCTAGGAGTGCTTGAAGCTCTCTTTATTTTTATTGCATCATTTTTCTCTCTGTGCTTCAGTTTGAGCAATTTATTTTGGCCTGTCTTCAGGTTCACTGAGCTTTCCTCTGCAGTGTCCTAGCTACTGTTGTTTAAATCCAATACATTTTTATTTCAGATATTATAATTTTTAGTGTTAAAAGTTCCATTTCGTTTTTAGAATTTTCATAAATCTCTTGACAGTCACCCATTGTTTATTTTTAATTTTTTTTTTACATATTTATAAGACTTTTAAAGTCTTTGTCTACTAATTCAACATTTGGGTCGTGTAGGGGTCTGTTGAGCTTTTTCCCTTGATTATGGCTTGAATTTTCTGTTTCTTCACATTTCTAGTCCTTTTTTATTATACAGTGGACCTCATGAATAATAAGTTATAGTCCTGGATTTTGTTACCTTCCTCTGAAGAGTGTTGTTTTATTTTAATAGGCAATTAAATGATGGGCAGTTAATATATTTTACGGAATGGTTAGTTATCATGTATGGACCTTGTTAAGACAGATGTCTTCATCCATTCAGGTTGCTATAACAAAATAGACTGGGTAATGTATAAGCAATTGACATTTATTGCTCACAATTCAGGAGTCTGGGATTTCCTTCCAAGATCAAGCCTCCAGCAGATTCTGCATCTGGTGAGGACTTGCTTTCTGCTTCAAAAATGTCACCTTTGGCCGGGCGCGGTGGCTCAAGCCTGTAATCCCAGCACTTTGGGAGGCCGAGACGGGCGGATCACGAGGTCAGGAGATCGAGACCATCCTGGCTAACACGGTGAAACCCCGTCTCTACTAAAAAATACAAAAAACTAGCCGGGCGAGGTGGCGGGCGCCTGTAGTCCCAGCTACTCGGGAGGCTGAGGCAGGAGAATGGTCTAAACCCGGGAGGCGGAGCTTGCAGTGAGCTGAGATCCGGCCACTGCACCCCAGCCTGGGCGACAGAGCAAGACTCTGTCTCAAAAAAAAAAAAAAAAAAAAAAAAAAATGTCACCTTTATGCTGTGTCCTCCGTGGTGGAAGGGACGAACACTGTGTCCTCACACGGCAGAGGGGAGCCAGGGCACTCCCTTAAGCCTCTTTTATAAGGGTTCTAATCCTATTCAAGAAGTCAGAGTCCTCATGACTTAATCATTTCCACAAAGGATGTGCCTTTTAATACTGTCACATTGAGGATTAAGTTTCAGCATTTGAATTTGAGGTTGCAGGGGACACATTCAGACCATAGCAATAGATTTATTTTGGTTTTCTCTTAGTCCTCTGGTGTAACCCTCAGTCCTGAGATGATCTTGTTCCTCCCAAAGCCAGCCTTTCTGGTGTTTCAGTGGAGTCTGAGGTGTTTTTGAAATTCTTTTAATTTGGTGGGACTGGGGAGTTTCTTCAGGAGGCAAATTGATTTAATGTAGAATCTACCTAGTTCTCTTCCATTCCTTCAGCGATTGTAACCTCTGAGTACGTTTTTGTTTTGTTTTGTTTTGTTTTTTTCTTCTGAGCCAGAGTCTTGCTCTGTTGACCAACCTGGAGTATAGTAGTGTCATCATGGCTCACTGCACCCTCAGCCCCACCAGCCTCAAACAATTCTTCCCCCTCAGCCTCACAGGTAGCTGGGACTACAGGTGGGCACCCCTGCACCTGATTAATTTTTATTTTTTATTTTTTATAGAGGCAGAGTCTCACTATATTACACAGGCTGCTCTCAAACTCCTGGGTTCAAGTGATCCTTATGCCTCGGCCTTTCAAAGTGCTGGGATTATAGGCATGAGCCACTGCGCCCTGCCTCGTCCTGCTTTTGATCATTCTTCAGTGCTTGCAAATTGTTATTTCTTGTATTTTTCCAGATATTAAAATAGTTTTCTGTGCGAGGGTTTGTTTGATACAAGCCACTCAGCCATTATTGAAAGCAAAACTTAGGAATATGTTTTTGAGCAGAGCTGAGGGCTCAGTTACACCCAGAGACAATGCCAATGCTTTGGCGCCATCTCCACAACTATGGAAGTTCTTCAGTGGCTCAGTGGCCTGGTCAGATGGAGAGTGTGGCTAGAACAGGTCTGAGAGAGTGGACAGTTAAGGGACCAGAAGTTTCTCTGATGGGGAAGCTGGAAGTGGGAATTAAGAGAGAGCTGGAGAAAATGGGATGTTGGCCTCGTTCAGTTTCCTCGTTGCTGCCTCTGGTCAAGCTGTTATGGGATGTGAGAGAAAGTATATGGATGTTCAGTAATGGTGTTTATGTTTATGGAGGCCACTGGGTTGAGCTTTGCTGGGACTTCATCCAAGTAGCACAATTCCTTGTTTCATTTGGTGACTTCTCTGCCCTTCATGGAAGCAGAAGTGCCTTGTGACATGTGAGGTGTGATGGGATTGTCATCATTACAGTTGTCAGTAGCATTACCATTGGGTGCCTACCTTTGAGGGATACATTTCTCCGTGGTTCTTTGCTTGTTAGTTAGGCTATAGTTAGGCTATGTTAACAGAAACCCAAAATAACAGTGGCTTAAACAAAATAGAACAATTGAGCAGTCCAGTGCTGCTGAAGTAGCTCCTCAGGGTCAGGGAGTCAGGCTTTGTTGATGTCATCGCTCCTCTGTCATCCTCATCTGGATGGGCCACTATGACTCATCCCCACCGGACAGTGGGAAAGGGAGCAGCTGTGGGTACTCCTTGCCCACAGAGGACCTGTCCCCAAATATGCCTGCATCACCTTCACATCCCATTAACCAGAACGTAGCCACCCAGCTGCAAAGAAGGCTGGGAAATATGGTCTTTATTTGGGGCAGCCCTGCGTCCATCTGCACACCCAGAATTCTGTTACTATAGAAAGGGAGACTACATACTGGGGACAACCAACGGTCCCTGCCACCAGACCTAAGCTCATGCACCTGGTTTTCTTTCAAGGGTGACTCTACAAAAGGAGCATGTCACTCCTGGGGAACCTGTTGAGCACTGAGGAGTTGAGAGACTTCTACCTGCTATGCACATTTCTCCATAAGGGAATCAGAAGACAAGGATTGTCAATCTAACATATACCTGTGAAGGAAAAAGTCTGCATCCACAAGCACTGGTCATTGCAGATTTGTCCCTCGGTGGCTACAATATGCGAAGCTGGGCTGAAAAGAGCCCAGGTGCTGCCGAGGTTGCAGCTCTGATCTTCCCAGCCCTGCTCCTGATGAGTGAAGTCACACTAGCCATGTCCTTTAACCCTCTTGGTCTGTTCTTTCATCGCCAAAGTAAGGGATTGATTGGGTTGTATCTAAGGTGCTTGTCTAGTGCCCTCATTCTAGCATCATATGCTCCAGAACATAGAATCACTCTCCATATCTTTGTGTTATGAAGCAAGCTTCCAGGAGGATGCAGCCACCCTCAGTCCTTTGTGGAACGATTTAGGAGTGTGACTATGTAAACATGTACACTTGTACACACACATTGGTGCACACCTTTGCATTCAGCCTGGGGGGCCTGGAGACATGACCTTTTCTATTTTCTTGGGCTTCCTTTGGTTTTGTTTTTTGCAGTCGAAAATCATAGCATTCCACACAATTAAACTTATTTATTAAACTTTATTTCAAAGGACTTTTCCTAATTTTAGAACTGTTATATGTTCATTGTGGAAAGTAGAGAAAAGTGTAATGAAGGAAACAAAATGCACTGCCACTATTCAGACTGTGATGCTATTAATGTTTTAGCAGATTCCCTTCACTTCATTGTTGAAGAAAACATGAATAATACTCATAGATCTACTTGAGTTAATCTAATTGGGATCTCTCACCACATGATGTTTTATAACCTGGTTTTTTTTTTTAACTGGATGACCATTTCCCCAAAGCCTTAAATATGTTTTCAAGAATGTGATTGTTAACAGCTGCCAAGGATTCTAATCACATGGATGTACCACACTATGCTTATTCAGTGCCTTGGACATTTGGGCTGTGTCAAAGTCTTTGTTATTATTGATTACATAGCAATGATATCTCCATCTTACATTGACAGCATCTCAGTCCTACTGACAGGTACTGGGTGCATGTGAGGCCCAGAGAGGTTGGTGGCCTGCCCAAGGACACACAGAATCCTGGCCATCTGGCCACAAGACTGGCTGCCTCTCGCAGGTGCCAGGGCAGAAGAGGCATAGGTGTGGCACAGGGGAGCTGGTGACAGCTTCCAACGTTTTGGCTTGAGAAGAAAAGAGCCAGTGGGGCCTCCCAGCGAGAGGCCACTCTGGGTGGTCTGCAGTGCCCGCACCTGAGAAAAGCCATGCTGCTGTTTGCCCCCACACAGCAGCAAGCTGCCTCCTCCCACCCTCCCGAGGCCTGTGTTGAGCCCAGGGCCATGCTTTAGGGCAGCGGGAAGAGGCTTTGGAAGCTGCAGATTAGGCCGTGAGGGGAACAAGGCAGGGAGCCCAGGTGGGGAGGGCAGGATATGTGTGTTGAGTGGCCTTGCTCCTGGGGCGGCCTTCTCACCACGGTGCTCTCACTGCTCCCGAAGCACTTTCCCTCTCCAGAGAGGATCTCGCCCTATAAAGGCCACCCCCATCTTTCCTCAGCTTGATCCCTCAGTAAGAGGGCTGCTGAGTAGTGGGTGGAGGGGCAGGGAGGACAGAGGATGGCCACGTTAGACCTGACATGGACGTCCCCTCTTGCTGGTTACGCCACCACCTGCGGTCACCAGGCTTTTGCCCCTTTGCATGAGACCTTTTGGTTTTTACTGTTCTGTGCTTTTCTCTAACAGGCAACCATTGGGATTGACTTCTTGTCAAAAACCATGTACTTGGAGGACCGCACGGTGAGCACCTAATATTAGGACTGGGAGGGACAGGGAGGGTTCCTTTGGGCTTATCCCCTAGGATCTTTAGCTGGTCACCACTGAGAGCCCCTGCCGACACTGGGGACTGGAGCTGGTGCTGCCAGCATTGCAGAGCCTGGCTCTCCCAGTTCCCCGGAGCAGGAGGACCTCACTGCCCCACTGACCCGTCTGCCTGTGGTCCTACCCTCTCTGAGACAGGTGCGACTGCAGCTCTGGGACACAGCTGGTCAGGAGAGGTTCCGCAGCCTGATCCCCAGCTACATCCGGGACTCCACAGTGGCTGTGGTGGTGTATGACATCACAAGTGAGTGAACGTCTGCGCCTAAGGGAGGGTGGCTCATTGGGGGTTCCAGGGCCCAGGTGTGACTGTGGCCAGGCCTGTGTGTATGCGTGTGTGTGTATGCATGTTTGTGCACATGCATCTGTGTGCACACGTGTGTGCGATTGCTCCCTAAATGGAGAAAGGCAGGGAGCAGTGGTGAGTTGTCTTTGAACACCAACATGTTTTCCACTGCCCCCCACCCTCCTGCAACAGGCAGGGGTTTACAGGGCCAGGTTGGCCCTGCTCAGAGCAGGGGCCAGCATGTGGTGTGAGCAGATGCTCACAAGGTCGGCCCTGCTCCAGCCTCTCTGCACCCTCCCTCTCCCTGGCTGTCAGAAAGCTCCCTAAGGAGCTACTTCTGTATGTGTGTCACCATGGGAGAAGACGCTGGTCCCTAGGTCAACCCCGGCCCAGCAGCTGTGGGTGCAGGACTCCCTGGGAAGGTAGGCCAAGGGGGTCTGGAAGCGCAGTAGACTGGTAATCCTTCTCCAGCACCGTGGCTCTTCAGGCCAGAGCAGGTGTTCTTAACAGGACTGCACAGCCTCGAGGGCGCACAGGGCCAGAGGTGGGGGCGGGGGCCGATGCAGAAGCCAGACCTGCAAGGCTGCTGTAATGGAACACACCTGATAAGCCCTCAGGGCTGTGGTTACCATGAAGTGGGCGGATGCCCTAGGTGCTGTCCACAGCCCTAAAATCACACAAGGAAGCATGTGTGACCCCACGCTGGTGCATGCCCCCACTACCCATCCTGCTGCCCTGGCTCTGCCCGCCCCCTCTGTCCACCCCTCTTCTGACCACAGGCCCCATCCAGGTGGGAGCTGGGCCCATAAGGGCCTGAGTTCACATGGCCTGAGGCGCATCAGAAGGGATACCAGGCTGTGTGAAACTGAGGCTTCTGAGGACAGCTGCCTCCCCTCCCCTTGGGTGTGCAGGCTGCGGAGTGGTGGGCTTTGCCTTAGAGCTGCTCTGCCCTGCAAGGCTTGTCATGGCAGCTGAGGGAGGTCAGGCTGCCAAGAAGTGGCCTTGTCTCTCCTGGATTTTTGAGTGCACCTGGCTCCCCTGACTAGTCCTGGGGCCACCTTTCCCCTCCTCTCACCTGCAGAGCCTGAGGGTTCTCTTCAGAAATCCCTCTGGCCTTCCCCTAACTCTCCTGAGCTCCCCTGGTGGGGAGGCCACTCAGTAGGGTCCTTCCTTCCCTAGAGGCTTCTGTGTCCTCCTCTGCCCACCCCTCACTGTTTCCAAACTTGCCAAGTTGTGTGTGTGTGTGTGTGTGTATATATGCACACACGTGTGACCCAGTTCTCACACTCCACTCTGAATCCCCAGAGTCAGGTCTGACTCTCAGGCGGGCCCCTAAAGCCACTATTTCATGTAGCAAATCATGACGCCATGATCTTCCAGATGGGGTGATTCCTCTCCCACAAAGGGCGGCTAAACAGTGCAGGCGGCTCCCAGGGCTGCAGGGCAGGGCCCGGTTCCCTCTGAAAGGCCCTACCCGGCTGATCTGTGTTGACTGAGCTCGTACCCTCCCTGGGTATCTGAGGGCACATGCTCACCCTCCCTCCTGCTCCTGGCTCACACATCCCCTTCCCTTCTCCTGCTGGTGGCTGGCCCTGGCTTTCAGTTTTTCCTCACTTTCTGCCTCCAGATCTCAACTCCTTCCAACAGACCTCTAAGTGGATCGACGACGTCAGGACAGAGAGGGGCAGTGATGTTATCATCATGCTGGTGGGCAACAAGACGGACCTGGCTGATAAGAGGTAGGTGCAAAGGGCACACAGGTGCAGGGTACCACCCTCCACTCCTCTCCAGCTGCTCCTGGATGGGGAGCTCTGGGTTGCGTGGGTGGTGTGTCTGTGCTTCTGACCATGCATCCGGAAAAGGTCCCTTGAGACACTAGGAGCTTTGAGAACACCTGGTAGACTCTCACCCCTGGGTGTCTCATCTGTGAAGCCCTGTCTTCCACCACCAGGCAGGGGCGGGGCACTCCTCCGTGTGCTGTCTACACAGAGCCCTGTGCACCTGGCTTGGCCCAACAGTGCATGGTCTAAGACCCTGCCATGGCCACAGCACTGCCCCAGACACAGCAGTTCCCTAAGCCCCAGTGTGTGTACTGTGAACTGTCTGTGCCTGTGAAGTGTCTGCACCAGTGTGCATGGGGGTGTGAACACCCTGGGCCCTAGGTGTGAGCATGCAGAGCATTCAGACCACAAACCTATAGCTGTAGCCTGCTTAGCCTGGTTTGTGGCTGCATCTGGCATGAAGCTTTCTCTGAAGAGTCTCCTCCATGCTGCCCTCCATGCACAGGGAGAACTGAGGTGCCATGTGTGTACGCTGTCCACTCGTTTCACGTGACCCTGACTTGGGCAGATAAAGTGACAGGCCATGGACTCCAGTAAGCAGTGCAGGCTTCCGCAGTGTCCCTTGAGCACCTGAGGAATCATCTGAATTAGAGCCTGCTTTACTAGAGTTCTGTCCTTAAAGTAAGGAAAACTGGGCTCAAATCCCAGTACAAAGGGCACCTAGGCCCTTCATACCCTCACCCACTTCTGCCTGCCCCATCATGGAGCCCTCTCTGCTAAGCAGCTTTGTGGCCCCGGGGGAGACACTTTTAGCCTTAGTGTTCTCATACGGAAAATGCGACTAATAGCACCACCCAGAGTGGACTGTGTGGCTTGAATCTCTTCACAAGCACAAGCTCTGCAGTAATTACTACTGGGAAAGGCAGGCGTGGGGCATCCCTACCCCAGGGCCTGCTTTGAAGCTGAGAAGACACGAAGGAAGGAGTGGGGGAAGGGGATAGTGTCCTGCTGTTCCCTGGTGCTCGCTTTCTGCTAGAGACTATGGTTGGTGCCCAGGAGGGACCCCTGGGATCAGAGCCTGTCTTCAGGGCTGACCAAGGGCCTGGTGGGCTCCCTCTGCCATGCTGGGCGGGTCCCTCCTCATCTCTGCCAGGGGCTGCTCCTCTGCTGAACTGATTTCCCCCCTTCCCTTCATCTCTAGGCAGATAACCATCGAGGAGGGGGAGCAGCGCGCCAAAGAACTGAGCGTCATGTTCATTGAGACCAGCGCGAAGACTGGCTACAATGTGAAGCAGGTGAGGACACACCTGGCACCGGGCCTGGCACGGTGTGGTCCTGTGGTCAGCCTCAGGCTCAGACCTGCCTTGCCCTGAGGGGCTGGTGGCGGGGTTGGGGCAGCCAACCAGAACACCCATAGATGCGCCCAGGGCGGGGAGAGCTAATTTCTGGAGCTGGTAAAGCCCAAGAGAGGGAGGGAGCACTCCGGGCATGGCGACTGGAGAATGTAAGTCACCAGCCACCATAGCAGTGGCCAATCACAGCCCACGTAGCAGTCCCTAAGAGTGTCCAGCCACCAGCTTCCAGGTGGCTGAGGGAAGCAGTGGTTCCCTAGCCCCTCACCCCACTTCGGATGACGCATGCAGGAAAATTCAATCCGATCAGCATTTGGGGTTCATGCCTTGCACTTAGCAAGTGCTTAGGGCTGTGGAGGGCAACTCAGGCCTGGAGAAAAGAGCCCACCATGGTGTGGCTGGAACTCACAGGAGGGTGAGCCAGTGGAGTTAGGGCCGAGCCTTGCAGCATGAGGGCCCCTGAGTGGTCCATGGATGGAATTTAGCAGGTCAGCAGACAGGGCTGGAAAACATTGCACCTTTTATCTTCACTAACCACTAACCCGTCCATAGCACTGAAGGATGTCTGTTTGTCCTTCAATGATTAATGTAGGCAATGACGCTCAGTCGTATTAGTGGTGCCTATGGCTTTACCACCAGTAGAAATCACAGATGCCTTCCCATCACCTCACAGTGTTGCAGATACCTTGAACTTTACATGTATCAGTGTTTCAGTGTCACAGTAGTTATTAGATCTCTTACTAGTTCTCACTGTTCAATGTGTTCATAAGGAAGCACGAATGTCGATGAGGTGTATTCCAGTACTCAGTAGTTCCCTTTATCATCCTATGTCATTGATTTCACATACTTCAAAGGAGTCCATGGGCTTCACCAGACTGCCAGAGTGGTCCTTGGCTCACGGAAAGGTTGAGAACTCCTGCCACTGGGGATGCGAATAGGACTTGGAGAGGTGGTGAGGAGGGAGGGCATGCCAAGCAGGGGAGCAGCACAGGTGTGGCTGCAGGGTGCCCGAGGTGTGGGGAGGGGACTCTGGATGAGGAGTGTGGTTGGCCTGGCGTTCGCTTCTGCCCTGCCCCCCGCATTGCTGGGAACCCTCGGCAAGCTGTGTATGCAGCACTGGCCTTTTGGATGCAGTGATGGTTTGCCCTGTGCGAACAGTGCTGGTGGCAATGGGGAGGGTGGGCTGGCAGAGCAACAAGAAGAGACAGAGTGGAAGGGACACTGTGTGACACTGGGGGCCCCAAAGCTCCAGGACTCAGCACCCCACCCTAACTGGAGTGCCCTCAGCAGGGCTCCACTCACTCCCATCTGTTCCCAGCCTCCCTTGGTGTGGGGCTGAAGCTGCCATGGTCCTTCCTGCTCCCGGGGGCTATGGAGGAGAGACTGGGCTGCTGCTCTTTGGGAGCGCTAAAGTAATGGGAAGCAGGGAAGCAGAGGGAGGGCAGCACCAGCAGGTCCATAGGGCAGGTAGCATCTGCCTCAGCAGTCAGGGTCAGGGAGGCACTGATGCCCCCACCCCCAGAGTGCTCTGGAACCCACGCAGTGGTTTAGCAGGAGTTAAATGTGGTCCGTTTCGGACCCTACGTGGCTCAGGGGAATCTCCATGCAGTGCAGACTCCTGGATCTAAATGTGAGCATTTCCACTCACAGAAACCCGTACCTGACCCTAGAGCACCCTTCAAAATCCCTAGTGGCATTTGGGCCACTAGTCAGGGCTGTGACCGTTTTGAGAGCCAGACAGGCAGATAGGAGCTGCCCAGGGCCAATGCCATGAAGGAAAGCTCAGGAAGGATGGCCTAGGTCCTTTGTACCCTTGCCTACTAATAGCTACCCTACCGCAGAGCCTCCTCTGCAGCCCGCCCACAAGGCTCTCACACCGTGCTGGGCCCACCAGGAGCTTCCCGCCTTGGGCCCTCACGGCCTTTAGCCCTGTCACTCAGCCCGGGTGCTCAGCTGGGGCTGGGCTCTGGGGTGAGGCCATGAATAAGACTCACCCTGTCTTCAGAGAGCTCATGCAGTGGAGGGCATGAGCCCAGAGCCCACCCAGCTCCTGTAATTCGTATTTGTGAGGAGAGCAGGGAGTGCTCCTGGGTTAGTCCTGTCAGGCTACTGTAACAAATCACTATAGGTGGGGTAGCGTATAAACAACAGAAATGTATTGCTCACAGCTCTGGAGGCTGGGAACTCCACAGTCAAGGTGCAGGCAGATTCAGTCTGGTGAGGGCCCATTTTCTCCTAGATGGCACCTTCCTGCTGCATCCTCACAATGTGGAAGGGGCAGACAGGCTCCCTCGGGCCTCATTCCTAAGGGCGCTCATCCCGTTCATGAGGGCTCTACCCTCCTGACTAAGCACCTCCTAAAGTCCCACCTCTTTATACTGTCACATTGGAGATTCTGTTTCAACATAGGAATTTGCAGGGGACCAGCATTTGGAGCATAGCCGTTCAGAGTCTTCTGTGCCTCATACTTCTGCCTTGTACTTGTCACCTCCAAGATTCCATCTCTGCCCGCACCCTATCTGCCACTTGCCACCTGTCCCCTGCCACCCATGCCTGCCCCAACACACGCGTGCGTACACACACACACACACAGAAAACCCACATGTACGCAGACACGCACCTTACCAAGGAGACACTATAGACACATTCCCCCCACATTTACACAAACACGCACACAAAGATACCACACATTCACACACACCACACATTCTCCCGTATGTTTACACAGACACACATGCACCTACCCACACCTATCACTCACAACACACACATTCTCCACGCAGTCCTACAGATAAAACACATACACTGTACACACACTCCCACAATCAACAACTCACACTCCACATCCAAACAAGCCCAAAAGATTGTGTTCACACTCCTGCATCCCTCGCGCTCTCAGAGAAGCCTCACTGCTGGGCCATGTGGCCCGGGCCCTGCTGTTCGCTGCCTTGGCACCGGACCTGCAGGGCTCCCTGAGCAGAGTCATTCGTCTCAAGGTCGTATCAGTTCCCCACGCCTGGTCCCCATGAGGGCTGTGTGCACAAATCCACCTTAAGGCCTGTACCTGGAGGCCCAAACCATTTTCTGCACCAGAGCAGGTCCTTTGCAGTCACTGCCATGACCTAAGCTTACCCCAGTGACCTTGTGGCCAGTCTGCTTGGGCAAGAGTCCACAGCTTTGTTCCTTCCATGAGCTACTGAGGCCTGCCCAGACCTGATGCTGTGAGAGGCACTGCAGGTGGGGGAGAGAGAATGTAGGCACAGCCCCTGCCTTTGAGGGCACTGTCCGCTGGGCAGATGGGAGAGTAAAGCTGCAGGTTGGGAGGGGAAGAGGGGAGAGGGTACAGGCGCAGTGAGGAGCAGAGGGGAGGGCCAGGGTTGGGGTTCACGCTGCATTTCTTCATCTTTCCAGCTTTTTCGACGTGTGGCGTCGGCTCTACCTGGAATGGAGAATGTCCAGGAGAAAAGCAAAGAAGGAAGTATCCTTTTCCTTTGACAAGTAAGTGAAAAGATGTATAGGAGCCATTTATTCACTTGCAGTGGACAGACAGTCACCCAGTCCCTGCCCGGCCTTCCCTGGTCTGCCACAAATGGCACAGGGCCTCCTCTAGACAGGATGCAGCTGAACCCCATGGTTTGGAGCCCCATCTGGCTCTAACCATCTACTTCTTCCAGAATAGCAGGAAGATACCAAAGGGGTGTGCACAGAGTGATGCTGTGTGGTGGGGAGTGAGAACAGCGACTGCCCCTCTTTACAGTGAGCATGGGTGTGGGTTTCATGAACACAGGCAGAGTCTCTACTGCAAGGAAGGCTCTGTTACTGGGGATATGATCTCAACATGGTTCAGTCTACTCGAGACAGCTTCCCCCTTCAGACAGATGCCCCCTCCTTGTCCCGCCTGCCTTCTCTGCCCAGCCCTGAATAGCCCCTCAGGCTCTCCACCAATCTGTGGGACAGTTGCACATCACCCACTGACCAGCCTCAACCTGAAGAGACACCTAGATGCTGAAATGGAGGTTCAGAGAGGTAGTCTGGTTTGCCCAGTGTCACACAGCAGTTACAGAGTTAGGATTCACACTCAGGCTTGCTTCCTCCATATCCAGCCCTATTCCATGTGCGACACTGTCTCTCTAAGGGCATTTGAGAGGATCAGATGAAAACTGTTTCAGCAGGGGAAGGCATTGCCCACACCTGGGCCTCCCCTGCACCTAGTCAGATGTCCCCGCCTGAGTAAGCCACCAGAAACCAGGCACGCAGATCCCTGGCTGGCATCCTTTAGAATGGACCTGTCCCTATGCAGCAGCTCTCTAGCATCCCCCGCTGATCCCACAGGCCTCTGAGGGTAGACATCCCTGGCAGATCAGAGAAGGGCACTTGGAAGATGGAAGGGCACCTTCGGGCTGATAAGAATAAAAAGCGAGAGGAGCACACAGCTTAATGTTGGAGGCCTGATGGAGCTGCTGGGGCAGGGCAGGCAGGACACTGTGAGTCTCAGGGCTGCAGCAAAGGGGAGCCTGACACAGGCCTTGAGGGAAGCTGGGCCTCTCCAGTCTTCCTCAAGGAGCTCTCTGAGCAGACTCAAGACCCTTCCCCCAGGCGGGGGCAGCGGGCAGGAAGGCTCACCAAGGAGCAGGTGCCCCAGCAATCCCATGGTCTGTGTGCCACCAGAGGACAAGCAGTGGCCGAGAGGAGGAGGTTTGAGGAGTATCTCCTGGTTGGTCAGTTATAAGACTCCAATCACAGATGAGGAAACTGAGGCTCAGAAACTTGACTAGGGCACCCCACGGCTCTCAGTAGCAAAGCCAGGCTCCAGAGCTCAGGAGAGAGCCCCCATGAAGTCACCTGTCACATGGGACTCCTTTGAGGTTCCAGGAACATACAGAAGCCAACCTGAAGGGCAAACATAGGAGCAGGACCAAGGGAGAGGGGCAGACAAGGTGTAGGCGATCTCCGCTGTGCCTGCCAACGAGGGGAAGGGTTGCAGTGCCCGCTCTCCATCCCACCAGCTCCCAAGGTGCAGCACACTGGCCAGGGTGAGTGGTGATCCCTTCATTCACATTCTCCCAGAGTCGCGCTGTTCAGGGCTCCAGGCTGGGCCCACGATCAGGTCAGACTGGGCTGAGTGCAGGTGACAGCGAGCTCATCATCGTCCTGGTATGCCTAGCGTTTCATCCAGCTACCACTGACCTTTGGGCCCCTTGGGAGAAAGGATACAGGGCAGGTTGCAAACAGACTGCACAGGGCGATGTGGCGTGTGTCCCTTTTTCTAGCTGTGGGGTCCCCTCATCTGGGTAGATGTACCCCCATCCTCTCACTTCTGCCCAGGAGCCAGCTTGCTGGGCTTCTCACGAGGCAGGTGCTGGAGCGGCCACCAGAGGTCCCAGAGGGACCAGGCAGAGGCAGCTGTCACTCTGCTTCATTGGGGGTGGGGTGCTGGCATTTCTGCTTACTCACAGTCCAAATCCAGGTGTTTTGAAGGTGGGTGCTTTGGGGTCATGTTCATAATTGTGTTCAGCATTGAGAGCAGACACACAGAGGCACTGCTTTGTGGCGCTGTATAAACTGTTCACACTTGGCCTCACCTGCTCGGCTCAGGGCTTGGTGAACGTGTGGCTTGAGGCTTCCATCTGCTGCTTGCAGGTCCAGATGGGGGGCTGCTGCACCTCTTCTTCACATTCAAGACAGGAGGCCCCCTCAGGGCCGCTCTGGCCGATACTTCTGCCCAGCAGCACCCTCCACTGGTCTGCTCTCTCAGCAAAGTAGGGGCCAAGGGGCCACCAAATGGTAGAGCCATAAGCCCCTTACTGCTTCTTCATACACAACCCCCCGACCCCCACTTTCTGCTCAAATACAGTATGCCTCCATCGCATGGGCCCCGAACTCTTTCTGAATAAGGCTGGCTTATGCAAAGGAACAGCAATAGTGTGGACACTTCATGAAGTGGCTCTAAGCAGGTGAGGACAGTGACACCCCAACCAGATAGAGCATGCCCAAGGCCTCCCAGCTCCTTAATTCAGAGCTGGAACCACATCCAAATGATTGGATTCCACAGCCCTGTTGCACTCTCTGGTGGGGCTGTGGTGTGCTTTGACATTCCAGATACGGAGAGGATTGCGCTGCGGTAGAGTCAGGGGCGCTGGGACTGCGGGAGCATACCCAGCAGTAGGGGGTAAGTTTGTAACCGGCTGTCTGGGCCCACCCATCACTGTTCCAGGAACCAGGGAGAAGGGACAGTGGGCAGTGATTGTGGCCCGCAATGGGCCACACTTGACCCAGAGGGAAGAGGTGGGTGTGCTGTGGCCATGCCTGCCGGAAAGGCACATACCAAACCTCTTGAGGCTTATGAGAAACCGTGAGTTTCCCCTTCTGGCGCATGATTTAGACATGGGTCCAGTCATTCTTCCCTATCCTCTCCATCATCAGCAAGCGGCCCCTGAGCACTGCATTTCAGCAGCACGTGCTGTAACAAGGAAGGAGGTGACATTAAATGGGAGCCTGTGTGAAAGCTCGTAGCAGATGAGCTGGGCCTGTGCTCTCCAATTCTGCAGCCACATGTGGCTGTTCCGACTTCAATTAGTTAAAATGCGGTTGAATTGAAAGTTCATTTCCTCACTTGCACTAGCATCCTTTCAAGTGGCCAGTTGCCCATGTTGCTAATGGTGACATCTTGGACAGTGCAGATATAGAATATCGGAGAAAGTTCTTTGGACAGGGCTGTTCAGGGAGTATCAGTAGAATTGGTTTCCTGGATGTCTGTGTGTTGGAACTCTCCAAAGAACTTGTTAAAAACACACATCTGGGGCCCATCGCTGCATCTACCAAGGTAGGACCCAGCAAGACATTTTTAACAAATATCCCAGAAAATTTTGATGCAATCCATTTGAGAACTACTGCTGTGCAGTGTACAAAAGAATTGTGACTCAAATTGCACGTGAGATTTTTTTAGTGGTAGTAGGTGACTTCAATACTGGGCAGAACGTCGTGCTGTAACGGTGGCCAAGCTTTAAGCTAGACTACTGGTTCTCAACCAGGACTGATAGCCCTTCCCTCCCCTCCCCACAGGGGACATTTGGCAATGTCTTCAGACATTTTGGCTCGCCATAAATTGGGGGAGGGGGAATGGGGTTTAACTGGCATCTCATAGATAGTGGTCAAGGATGCTTCTGATCGTCCTACGTGTACAGGAACCCCTCATAACATGGAATTGTCTGGCCCAAAATGTCAGTAGTGTTGAGCCTGAGAAGCTAGTCCACAAGGGGCTTAGCACAGCCAGGTCATTGAAAGTAGAAGGCTGCAGTCAAGATAGCCTTGGGTTTGTACCTGGGCACCTCAGCTTCCCAGTTGGAAAGTGGCTCTTACTCCCCACTGCACGAGGTCTAATGTGGAAGTGAGGGAGCGCATTTATAGTGCTCAGCACAGAGCAAGTGCTCAGCAGGAGAGGCCACTAACGCGTGCACCCTGGACCAAGGAGTGAGGACATTTTTAGAGGTGGAAATGGGGAGGAAGGCTGGGTGTCGGGGAGGGAGCATCACTTCTAGAAGGAAAGAACAGCATGAACAAAGGAAAGAAGGAAAGCATAGGACATGTTTAAAGTGCGGAAAATCTGGTGGGTGGAGCCTTGGTATGTGATAGAGGGAAGGGGATGAACTCGCGTCAACAGGTGGTTGGGGTGACCTTAAATGGGGAGGCCTTAAATGCCAGAGTGAGAAATCCATGGACGCTTGGTTTCTGTAGCAGAGTGTGACATGATTGTCACCAGAGCTGACTTTGGGAAGCCACTATGCTGAGAGAGAGCTGGCTGGGCTCAGAGGGGCACTCAGAGAAGACCAGGAGACCTCAAGGAGGCCTGTGCCCAGGCCAGCAATACAGAAGGGGATCGCGCTGCTGGCATGGGCCATAGAACTGCAGCTGGGAGAAACAGCAGGGCATTCCTGGCAGTGGGTTTGCCAAAAAATGATAGGCGGTAGAGAAGTAGGTTGCTTGACTGGAGTAGAGAGAACAAAAGGTGGGCTGCAGTGGGCAGTGGGAAGGAAGACACTGGCTTATTATGTATTTACTTATTTATTTATACACTGCCATGGTATAAGATACATATACCTACGTACACACAAGATAAAGGTGTATGTGTATGTGTGTACGCACACACACAGGGAGAATAAAGGTAGGAAAAGCAAAGAAAAGTCAGAGATAAAGTCATACTCAAAATATATGCCATGGCTGCATGGTTGTTAGAGGTGGCCAAAAAGTTGGCTCTGAGCATTCTCACAGCCAAGACAAGGAAAGAAAATGTGAACTTCAGGAGAAGCATGGCTTTTCGTAATACTTAAACCAAAAGAACCTCTCCTGTTGTCCTCAAATAGGAGCCACAAAAGCATCCTAGGATGCCAGCAAGAAGTTCCAAAACAGTGCTTCTTATACCACCACACCCCACACACCCCTGTCTCAGGGCAGTCGTCTACAGCCGGCACCAAAGCCCTGTCCAGGAAGAGTAATTCTGTGAGGTATCGAAGGACCTGATCCTCAGCTCTAATTACGTCTGGTTTGATGCAAGGCTAAAACCTCAAACACAGTGTTGGTTTTGAGCCCGATGAGGAAGGCAGAGGGCCAGCCTGGCTGTGCGTTTGGAACCAGTCCCTCTGGTGGTTCTGGTAAGTGCTTCTCTAGTCCACAGCCCCGGAGGGCACCAGTGGAAAGGGCTGGCGAGGGGGCTGTGCTTAGGCCCCATGGATGTGGCTTCTCACAATAGCCATCCTCAGGATCTAAGTGATGTGTTCTGACTAAAGTTTGAGGGTTTTCCTCCTGCTGCCAATTAGGCAAGGCCCACATACCCCTGTGCTTTGAGATGTGAACCCAGTGGGCTCTTCATCTCCATTGCACTTTGAGTGGGGCTGACAGGTAACCGGGCTGAGGCCAGGGCTGGGAGCTGGCGTTTGAGCACTGGTCAAGGGAAGGCTTCTGGGAAAGGGACTCCCTGGCCTTGGTATGGATGGTGATCCCACAGCCCAGGCAAGACAAGCTTTGCTTGGGTGGACAGGCGCTGGGGGAAGTGGACGGGTGACGGGAAGAGGAGGCAAGGTGGGAGTTGGTATTGCATCCTTCCTAGCCCAGCCAAACCAAGAGCCAAGTCCCTAGGTGTTTGCAGAGAAACAGAGCAGTAGCTGAAGGGTACAGTGCACAGGGCTGAGTGGGGTGGCAGCTTCTCCAGGAGAGTCATCTTCCTTAGCCCGTCCCCCTGCAGTGATCGACATCAAGCTGGACAAACCCCAGGAGCCCCCGGCCAGCGAGGGCGGCTGCTCCTGCTAATGCAGAGCCGACCTGCGGCTTCCCATGACACTCCTTGCTTGTTGTGTTGCTTCCTATTGGCTAGCTTCCTAAGGGGGGAGGGAACCGAGTTATCAAGATGGGAGGATTTTTCTTTTCTCTCTGTCTCTAGGAGTAGGGTGGGATGGGGAGGGAGGCTGGGCATCAGGGATCACATCACTCTTAACAGCTGTTACTTAAACAACTATTTTTTGGTTTGGTTGTAATATATTGTACTTTATTAAGATTGCCAAAAACTGTTAAAATTTAAAAAAAATTTAAATCATGTGTATACAATTTTTTGCCAGATAAAAATGTAGTCATTTTTATTTGAAAGATGTGCTTTTTGTTTTTGTATATTTGTAAACTTATAGAGAACCTTTCCACACACCTCCTCCTTCCTGTTCTCTTTGAACCTTTCATCACCTCTGCCTTCCTCCCATCCCCAGCCCAATAAATTAAAACAATTAACTGAGCAACTTAATTAGGCTTCAGTCTGGGGCCATGTGGCCCCACTCTCCAGGCCCTACTCCGTTTAAATCAAACATTGGTTGAACACATCAGCCTCTGAAAAGGTAGCTCTGACTCTGTCCTTCCATGGCCAGAGTGGGTCGTCAACCTTGTGTGGAGCTGAGACCAAGGCCTGGGGGCTCTAGGCAGCCCGGCAGCAGCCCCCAGGGGGAACTGCTCCCACCTCTCTTTCTCCTTCCCTGAAAAGCCTTGAAGGGGGTTGAGGGTACAGGCAACCTTGTGTTCTCTGTGCCCTCAGGGACTGGCAGAGCAAGAGGCCATCAGAAGGATGGGGTGCTGTTGGCAATTGCAGCTGCGTGGTGCATGGTTTATAGACTGGGGTGCCATGTGTAGTTCTGAAAATATTTTAACCAGCCCACCCAGCAGTCAGTACACATGCCTGGGCCAAGTCTAAGAAACTCTGTGTGATGTTGGGCAGCGTGCCATCCTGAAGCCTTCCTCCTGGATGTCAGGGAAGCTGGAGCCTGTACCAGCCGGAGTTGATCCTCTGTGATTGGGGAGGTGGGGGTGTTGTCTGCAGAACCACCACCTGGAAAGATCCATGTTCTTAGAGCCTCAGCTGCTAATACTGTTGAGTGCTTTCTGGAAAAGCTGATTTGTTGCTGTTTTTACCCACTGGCATGGCACAGTTGAAGTCTTTGTGGACATATCTTTCTGGCTACCGTGGCTGCGCTGTGGTCACCTGAGGGTATAGTTCAGGTGGGGTCTCCAGAAGGCTGCCCAGGGCACTAGGACTTGCCCCCAGAGAGCCATCTCTTCCATTTTTGATTCATTCCTGAGAGTGGTTTAGTCCTGAGAACCTGCAGAGTCTCTGAAGAGAACTCTCTCTTCCCACTAAGTGATATAACCTACTTGGCCAGCATTCCAAATAGACTCAGACTTACCGCCCTGAGCCTGCACAGAGCCAGGTGCAATGGGCAGTGAGTCTGGCCAAAACGTAAACCCCACCCTCCCTGCTGTCATTGGCTCTCCCTCCAGGCTGCTGCTGGGCATGTCATAGATGGGATGAATGACCATCTGGGGTATGGTGGGCTGAACTCCACAAGGTTGTTGGAATGAATTTTGAAACTTCTCAGAAATTAATCTGAAATGGCAGGCAGTAAGTGCAGCAGAATCTGGCAGGACTGATATCTGTGCAGTGGGCCTGCCACACACCCTCTGCCTAGGAGGCTGTATGCCACAGCTCATCTCTAGCAAGGAATTTATCTTCAGGTGAAGAAGAGAGGAAGCAGGATCCCACTGAACACCTCTTGCAGAAGGCAAGGACCAATGTTTGAATGTGTTTCAGATGTCATGTGTTTAGTTTTTATATGTGTGTACATAATTATGTATAGAGATAGACTTGTGTATACACCTTCCACAAACACATCCTCACGGAGATACATGTGCTCAATGTATATTCTTGTTTCTCCTGCTCTCAAGTTGGAACTTGCATTGTGATAAGTTTTGGAAATTCAAAAGTACTGCAACGTGTTGAAATAAGAAATACTTAATATTGTCAAATAACTTGTGATTGTCTTGCCATCAATAAAATAATGCATAGTTGTGTTAAACTACAGGCAAACATAGCCCACAGGAATATCTCCACCATTTCTCTATGTACTTTATATGCACGGGTGTGCATGCCTGTGTGGGCCAGTGTCCCCCCACCATGGGCACACCCCCAAGTGGTGCTTGTTGGAAGAGTGCTTACTTACCTCGAGAGAATTTACAGGAGTCCACATGACAGCGTCCTGCCTGGTTGGCAGTGAGGGCCATCACCTGTGGCCTCTGAGACCGCCCCATTTACAGGGATCTGCACTGGGTCTCAGTGAATGAACATATGGTAGATTTTTATTTTCTTGGCACTAAAGATTAGCTTTTTTAAAAAGACATCCTATAAAACAGTAGAAACTCAGTTCCCTTCTCATGGGCACACACATCCAAGGCACCATGGACTGTTTTTCCATCCTGGCCTAGAGGAGCAGTAGAAGATAGCATTTGGTTTGACATGGCCTTAGTGAGTCCTGCCTTTCCTAGCATGCACACAACATCCTCTCTTTGAGTTTGGGTTCTCCCCAGCCCCTTGGCCTCTGAGGCTGAGGGTGGCTTCCTCCTGTCCTCCCATCTCAGCAGTTCTATGACGCTCCCTTCCGCAGGTGCGGTTTCTGCCCCTCCATTCCTGGGGTGTGGAAAGGCAGCCAGACCTCTTTTTCAGAAGTTGTTGGTTCCCTGATTTTTGTCTTGAGCAGGCACCATCCTTGTCCCCTTGCTTGCAGGTCGAATTGGCACAGAGTAAGGTTCCATAATAAGCTGTTAGGTGCTCTTGAAGAAGATGTCATGGCATCACCTTAGCACCCCAGCAAGAGCATTGTATCTTTGCTGAATCCAGATGAGTTAGCAGAGGGCAAAGTGGAGGATTCCTTTGAGGAAGTGTTCTCAGTTGAGCAGTTCAGTCCCTCTCCCCAAAGACTAGACCTGACCTGGCAGATTAGCAGGATCCTCTTCTTTTGGCCTTTTTTGTGATGATGGGAGTGAGGGGGGTAAATCTCAAAAACTATCAACAAAGCTCCTGTTCTGCAGGCATCAGGAAAATTAAGTGTAAGATGGAAAAAGCAAACAGCCTATTTACAAGTGGAAACACGTTGGTTCTGATCACTCCTAACTTGCTGGGTGATCATACATACATCATCATGAAGGTGTGACATCAGAATCATGAGCACCATGGCTGCAGTTGTCTGATCCAAGGCTAGTTGGCTTGGTAGCTGTTGGCAGCAGTTTCCCTGGGTCAGAGGCCTCCTTGCTATCGCTGCTCTCTTCTTCTTGTCATCCTTAAACATTCAGTCACGTTCCCAGGTCTTCGGAGAGCAATGGCCAGACCGGTTTCAGTGTCTCTGGCAACAGAAACAAGGATTGAAATGGTGGTAGTTAAGAGTGCAGACACATCTGGGGTGCACTGTCTCCATCATCCTGGTGGCTAGCCAGTGCTGGGAGGCCCTGCCCGGGGGTACCAGTTGTGACAGTAAAGGGATGGCCCTCCTGGCTTCGGCGTCCTGCAGGTAGAGCAGCCTCGTTCCTTCACAAGATGGAAAGCAGGTGAGGATTGTCAGGATGAGATGGGACCAGGTAGCCGAGGACGGTGAGGCGTGTCTGAGCCACTGAGGGGCAGCTGAACAGAAGGATGTCCGTGTGCATCAACCGAGCAGACTGTGTGCCCACTCGTTTCCGAACTACCTCTCCCCAAAGAATGTGAGGCATTGTCACCTTGTTACAGCTATGTGAAGCAGAGCTCTCACAACTCTTCCTATCTACAGGCAGGAAAACCAGGATGGAGAAGGGCGAGTTGCTTATTAGGATAGGAGTGATCAGAACCAGTGAAGTTTCCATTTTTCATCCATTGCTGCCCTGTGTGTGAACAAATGTGACTCCATGTTTATTATACAGCAGGGACTGCTGTGCGTGGGTGTGTTCCTCAGACCATCTCTACTCTTTGGTTAGGACACTAGGTTCTTCCCAGCATATGAGTGAGAATATCAGTGGCATTTTGGGCTCCTCTACTGCACAAGGGCCAGTCCTCAAGTCTACTCTGATTGTCACGGGCACCCACACAGATCAGGACACCCTTTGAATTTTTGTTTGACATGAACTATTTAGGTGTTCCAAAACCTTGGGATCTCAATGTGCAAACTCCTTGGACTCCAGACCCCTGTCTGGTTGGCACTCCCAGAAGCATGTGGTTTCGTCAGGAAATCCTTGCAGCAGGGGTTTAGATGGTTCCTTCAGGAGGTGGGAAACCTCCATAGCATCGAAGGCCAGCCTGCATCTCGCGGTGTGTGTCCACTTCTCCCCTCACTTTCCCCTCACCCATCCCTTTAAAGTGATTGGCTGTGAGGAGCACAGAGGGTGGCAATTCCATCTGTTATGGGCTCAGAAGACATAGCCGCCATGTTGATTTCACATTAAACTGTGTAAAATGTGGAAAAGACTCAGCATGTTGGTCAAACAATAAACTGTCCTAATTCTCAAAACGACGCTTCTGGTCTGTGTTTAAGTGGTGCAGTCATAAATGGGGGGTTCAAAAACAAGAGTTCCTCAAGTGTGTGCTCCACAAAGTCCCTCTTCTCATGCCTGGGTGGTATGTCCACTACCTAAAGCCCTTTGCCGCTTTGCTTCTTCCTTCTACTGGTGGAGCTGGGCTGTCCACCAACCCCGTAGGGGGAAAGGTGGGACACACTCATGAGAGTAAATCCACACACATTCCCCTAATCTCCATTCTGCTGAAAGGCTGATGGGAAGGGAGCCTCCAGGCAGAACTGAGAGTCAGGGGTACCGTATCTTCCTTCATCCCCACTCTCTGCTTGCCATGGCTCGGGGATTAGGAAGCGGGGAGAGGGTACAGGGACTGGATCTCTTATGCTTCTGGTGATTTTCAGAAAGCCATTTAAAGGCAAGAACTTAAGGTGAACTATAATGACCTTTGACAACATCTAGCTGCCATATTCCATCCCCAGCCCCACCCCACACCAGTTAGGAACATCCCTGAGCGGCCCCTCCAGGTCTCAGTTATCTCCAGACTAAAAGATGCTCAGAAAGCCAGCACCGTTCTGGGACTAATCCAAAGAGGAACAAAAGCCAAGATTAGGTAAATTGCACTAGCCTGGGAATCTCACTCTTCTTCAAGTCCAACTTCACTAATTACCTCCCTTTTAAAGCTTCTAAAGGTTCCAGACCACCCTCCAATCTGCTGCCACCTCAAGGAAGCCATCTTTAATTAGAAGAGACAAGAAGTAGATGTCCCTGCCTACTAAGCCTTACTTTTTCTGGCTGCCAGTTGTAAAATGTGAGGCAGAGCAGGTACAGGGGATGTGGCAAGACAGAGGGCTGAGGGCCAGTGAGTAGGTACTTGCATGGGCCAGACTAAGGCTTGAGCGAAGTGGTTCCGAGACAAGCAGTCATTCCCCAATAATTTATGGTGACACGACTTCACACTACAGGGAAGCGAGTAGTCTCACTGGAGACAGCATTCACACTCAGCTGTCCAGCAGTTCCTGCCTTTGGCAGACTAAGGAAGTGCTGTTGGGATTCCTCAGCCATGGATGGGACGATGGCAGAGCTGTGGTGAAGGTCCTGCCTAGAGTGCACGGTGTGGCATTCAGCGACACTGCTCAGCATGGTTCTCCTCATCAGTGTACGAGAGTGGAGGTCACTGTGTGCTAAACTCAAATTTTTAAAAAAAACAATTTTTTGAAACAAAATGATTTCAATACTTGAAACACAGGCTGGGCACAGTGGCTTATGCCTGTAATCCCAGCACTTTGGGAGGCCAAAGTGGACAGATCATGGAGGCCAGGAGTTTGAGAATAGACTGGCCAACATGGTGAAACCCCATTGCTACTAATAATACTAAAAATTATCCAGGCATGGTGCCACACGCCTGTAATTCCAGCTACTAGGGGAGGCTGAGGCAGAAGAATCATTTGAACCCGGGAGGCAGAGGTTGCAGTGAGCTGAGACAGCACCGCTGCACTCCAGCCTGGGCGACAGAGTGAGACTGTCTCAACAGAACAAATAAAAAAACCCTTGAAACAATATTCAAGTCAACAGAACATGGCCATGTGCCTCACACATAAGCATCATGGGAACACTGGCATTTCAGAGGCCAATGGAAAAGTGGCAGTCCTGTTGGGGCTGCATGGCTGGCAGCCGACCACATGCCCACACAGCACTTAGGAGTCAAGTGCAGCCGTGATGGAGCTCACACTACTGAGAGAGTAGGGAAACCACACTGAAAGGGCACATTTCTTAACCTCAGAACGGGGCCACCAGCCTCTAAAGCAGGAATTGTGTTTTTTTAGCATTTCCATGGTCTGCTGCAAGGCATAGCATTTACCCAATGGATGAATGTGTACAAGGCTCTTGTGAGCTTTATGGTTGAAGGTAAGTGGGATTGTTTTCCTGCGCATTTAAATGAAGGTAGGTGTGGTGATCACCTTTCCTTAAATGTGTGAAGGGATGAGATAAAGAGATAGGCATCTTAATTGCCACTGATGGCCTTCAGGTGAGGACAAGCATGAGCCCACTGAAGCTTTGACAATTGTGCTGAACCCAAAACTTCAAAAACAAGAAAAAGCAGAGACTGGCTGAAATGATCTAAGTCAACAGAGCATGGTCAGTGCTTCATACAAGGCAGGACCACAGGGGAACACTGACAGCCCAGGAGGCGCTGAGACAGAGGCAGTGGGAAGAAGTGACAGACCCCAGGGACTCCCCACCACCAGCAGCTGCTGTTGATTAGGAACCCCCAGTGGACTGTCAGGCACCTGGTAGTGGAGGTTACCAAGGCCCGGGCTGGAGAGGAGCCAAAGGAAGAAACAGTGCAGTGCCTAGACCCCTCTGGGTCTGTCCACGTCCATACCCACTGGGAGATTCCATTCCAGAAGTGGACATATTCACCAACAGAGTGCCCGGGGCTCACTCATCACAGCTGCTCCCTCCACAACAGCATCTCACCTCAGCTTTAGCAGGGAACAGGGTCATTTGCATTAGGCAGCTGCTGTCCTAGGAGGTCTCGGTGCCCACACACTTCCACGTTCCTAAGGTGTTTCAAGCTCAAATGTCTCATCTGTGTCATACACTGGTGCCTAGTCGGCCCGTCTCCATGACCTGATATCCATCCTTCTACTCTGGCCACACCTGCCCATCTCACAAAATGGGCCTACTTTAGTCGAATGCCTTCAGGGCCACAAGAGGGCACCACCTGAGTGGAGAGAGCACATTTGACCTCCCATCAAAAGCCTTCCCAGTTCCCAAGGACTAGTCACTATGACCTCATCCTGGCCCAAAGCCACAAGAACAGAATGCCTGCAGGAGCAAGAAGCAAGGTCAGAGTTCCCATGCCTGCCGACTCGACCCTGTTAGAAAAACTCGCAGGGTGTGTGCCCCAAGAGACTTTAAAAACAACATTAAAGGCACATGTGACACTCCAGGCCAGATCATCTCTTGGGGTGTGCAGGAGCCCCATGACTGATAAAAGACTGGTTAAACATGCAGATTGCTGAGGCAATACCAGACTTGCTATTGAATCAAGTTGTCTAAGAGTAGGTCCTCAGATCAGTTTAACAAGCATTGCAGGTAATTCTGACGCCCACTAACATTTGAGACCACTAGTGGTTCTAGATAGAATTTTCCTTTTCTGGAAGACCTTCTTTAGGTCTTTAATCAAATTCAAACTTGCACCCCTTCTTCAGTCACTTTTTTGGTGTGCTGCTTCCTCCAATGAAGTAAAATATTAACCAGAAAAAAAGAACAGGCTGAGAGGGACACATGCCTGTTAACAAAAGCATCAAGCCACTGACTTTTATTCCCATGAGCTCCTACTGTGATTATGTAAGCATGTCACATTCATTGCTCTTACCTACTTCCTAAGTTACTACTTGCCTAATAAGGAAAAGGGCAAGAAATAGAGTCCAAAAGACACTAAGAACACTAGCAGCAGCTTTCAAGTAAGGACTCGGTCAGGGTCTCACGACTTCTCCATTTCGTGTTTCATTTATATTGTCTTCGTGCTCCAGCAGCAAGGCTGACACATGCTTTGGGGTGGGAGCCTGGAGTATTTCTGCCAGATGGTTTGAGGTGACGTGTACTCCCAGAGCCCAAGTGACCCACCAGAAGGGACGTGTGAGACAGCAGGCAGAGGCTGTACATGGACGATCACACTCCCTCAGATGGCATCAGCCCCATGCTTTATCCTTTGACTCCCCCTGATCCTCAAGGCCAAGTGGGGTGCCCCTGCTGAATGCTCCAGAGAACTGTGGGCCTCTCCTACCATGGCTCTTAATGCACTGTTCCATAACTGGCTTCTCACCTGGACACAGCCACCCTGCTCTCCTTGTAAGCTTTAGTTGGGCTTGTCCTTGAGTGTGTGAGGTAAGAATAGGAGAGTGTGTTCCTGTGTATGTTGCAATCTTTAGGCTCAGGAAACAAGGAGTTAGGCCGGAATCCTGACATGTGCACTCATTGGTACTCACCATTCCACTCTATTTAATTGCTTTGAGCCAGACAGCCTGTTTTCTTTACCACAAAATATACTAATCATTTTTAAAAGCCTCATGTTTAAGAAGACAGCAAAGAACATCACTTCAAAAGGCAACTTTTTTTTTTTTTTTGGCATCAATGAATATGCACTTTAGAAATTTACAGAGAACTTTTTTCACTTTGTATTTGCTCCACAGCATTCTAGCCAAGAGTACAAAATAGGAGATCTTCGAGCAGCACATGAAGATGGCCCAGGAGCCTTCGGCCATCCAGAGAAGCAGAGCAGCACCTAAATCTCCATACACTTCCCAGTATAACTACTAAGAACACACTAGACCCTTGGCATTAGGGGATTTATCATGTCCAGTTCTGTTATCTGGGAATGACTCCAAGGGTTTGTGACAAGCTTTTGAAACATAAGTGCTAAGACTGGAGTGTGGACAAGTCACTGAGCTAATGAAGAACAGACCCACTGTCTGCTTGGCTCTGCTATTTTGTACTTGTCTTCACATGCGGGGAAACTTCGTTAACTGTGCCCACAAATCAGAGAAATTCGCAAAGGACTAGACAATGTTTTGCCTGTGAACGTCAGAGGCAACTGGAAATCAACTAGCTTCATACACAGGCAGGTTTGTTTCCAGGAGAAAGGGACCAAAGCATAGAAGGAGAAGATAAGAGAACTTTTCAGGTGATGGCCATATCTCATCATATCCTCTCTGTGTGGAGTCTGCTTGTCACAAAAACCTTGACCTACATCAAGTTAAACCTTAACAAAGGGAAGATACAGGCATCAAATAAAAGGTACTTACTTGTTTGAAAGGCAGCCATAAGGGAGAAATGAACTTAAAAAAAAAAAAAAATTCCAAACTGGTTTCAACAGTACTTTGTTTCAACAAGGAAATGTTTCTAACCACATTTTGTACCCCTTCCTTATCAACTCCAGACTACCACTGCCCATTTTCCAAAACTGTGTATCACACACATCCGGGTCTTGTGCTTTGGAGCTGCCTCTCAGGCAATTTTAGCCAGCCATTTCTCCAAGTCCTGGATGTCAGCAGAGCCCGCATCCCCTCTTCCACCCTTGGCACTGCACTCCAAGAACTCCACTTTGAGGGCCAACTGTGAGAATTCAAACTCTTTGCCTTTCTTCCCCAGCTGAGCAGGGGCAGTGCTGGAACTGTCCAGTGTGCTAGGGGCAGCAGAACGGGTAACTCGTAAGGTGTTGCTGTGGGACAAAAGGAAACAAGTCAGGAGGCAGTATTTTTATACAGCAATTAAATCATATTAGTTTCTAAACATTTCAGCACTCATTTAAAACTTAACCATAGAATTGCCAATTATGCTATTAAGATTGCTGAATAATCCTTTGCATTTATAAGTCCCTCTCTTGGACAGAGAGGTGAGGTAGGTTAGTGGGGGAGGGGGTTGGACGTCACAGGGCTAGAGGGCAGGTCAGCAGTGGACCAGGTCACACCAACTTTCTTCCAGCCCAGGGCCCCCTTCTAAGAGGATCTCCTGAATGATGCTATTTAAAAATATATTTTTAAAATACATGCTATAAGTGTTATAAAAACATAAGTTTCTGAAAGTTAAGTGTGGGTAGATAGGGTATGTATTTTTATCTTGAGTCTATTTGGATATGGAGTTTAGAAATCCACAAACTCCAGATGCTCATATCTAACTGGGGCACAATTACTATTACCCAACCTCTTTAACCACCAAAACTTCCCAATGTAAGTCCCCTTACTGCCACCTGCTGGTCCTAATAAAGGGTGCATAAGCAACACTCATTTGCTGGCCTCCCCTTCCCTTTCTGCTATCCAGAAGCAGGAATGCATGCTGCCAATCTTCTTTCTTACAAAATAAAGCATTTCTTTTTCTGTGAAGTTGCTTCAAAATTAGTGAAGAATCCACAGACAAAACTAAGCAATACCTTGTTTAGGAACGAACACACACACACACAAACTATAGAAGTATTTTTAAAAAATAATACAAAACTGGATATTGGTAACCTCCTGAGGGAAAAGCTTTTGGGGAGAAAAATGGGCCTTCTAGGCATGGTGGTGAGTACATAGGTACTCATTTTAATATTTTTTAAGCTTAATGCATGTGAGTTTCATATGTAAGATATTTTACAATAAAAAATTTTTAAGGAAAAAAAGTATGTATTCAGCTTTTGCCATAAGGCCATGTAAATATAGTATACCTTGCTATTCAGAGACTATGAAATGCCTCAAAGCTAACAGGACCTAATTCTCATAAATCTGAAATTAAACTAAAATTAGTCAGATTCTGCCGGGCGCGGTGGCTCACGCCTGTAATCCCAGCACTTTGGGAGGCCGAGGCGGGCGGATCACAAGGTCAGGAGATCGAGACCACGGTGAAACCCCGTCTCTACTAAAAATACAAAAAATTAGCCGGGCGCGGTTGTGGGCGCCTGTAGTCCCAGCTACTCGGGAGGCTGAGGCAGGAGAATGGCATGAACCCGGGAGGCGGAGCTTGCAGTGAGCCGAGATCGCGCCACTGCACTCCAGCCTGGGCGACAGAGCGAGACTCCGTCTCAAAAAAAAAAAAAAAAAAAAAAAAAAAAAAAAAAATTAGTCAGATTCCTAGTTTTAACTGATGTTAACCTTTACAACTTTTCAACATTTCGTTTCACTGCCTTTTAATAAAGCTTGCCTTCTGTACTGTTTTTCTCTAAGTCTACAGAGTGAAAAGCAAACAGCCTATGGAAAATGTGTTTTAACCAGGGGAAGACTTGGACTGTACTGTTAAAAATAACCAAAGACTGATTCACAAATAACATTATGACAGCTTTGGCTTCCCCAAAACAATTCCCAACAATTGCAAGAGAATTTTTAGAAAAAACCCAACCATCGAATTGTTCCAATGTCCCTATTAACCTAACGGCAAGCAATAGATACAATCCAAGAGAGTGAGCATCAAGAGCCCAGGACAGGGTGATAAACTCGCAGCTCCAGAGGGAAAGGAACCACTGAAAATGGCATAGGTAGGGCCGGCAGAATTGTTCTGCAAAGAGCCAGAAATTAAATATTTTGTCACATATTTTTCCTCTGTTTTCTACCTGCCCTTTAAAAATGTCGATTTACTCTTGGCTTGCAAGCCCAGGCAGGAGTTTGCCAATGCCCGAAGCTGACTAGATTCTACTAGACTCTAAGCTCCTGAGTACAGGAACACATTTCCTCCTACAGCTGCTCCCGACTGCAGGCTTGGCATCTACTAGATGCACTACAGGTGCTTCTTAAATGAATAAGGGAGTCAGTAAATCATAGTGAGGAGCCAAGATTCTAAAAGTTGAATTTGTACAGTTTTTCCTCATCAGATCCTTTTCAAGGCCTTACACAAAAGCAATAGGAAAACATAACTTGCTTTACTATAAATGTTGATCATTTCTTCTAAGCCAGCTTTTGGCTAGCTCTTACAAACTGGCATAACACAGAAGACATGCTAGATGCCTTAAAATTCAAAAGCTCAATTTATAAACTTTGAAACACTCAAAGCAGGATATATAATATTGCCAAGTACTTTAATAATCTAAGAAGCTACAATATAGTATCAAAGACTTGCAGTCTTCCTCAGTGTTCTGTTCTTATTCTGTCAATAATAATTTCCAAAGTGGCTTTTAAATGTTTTAATTTCTTTTTTCCTGATTCTCAGTTTTTATTTTTTATTATTTACATGCATCCTTAAATACCGCTCCACATGCATTATTGAGTGGTGAACAAACACTTCCACTCACTGAAATAACACCGTTCTCAAGTTGGCATGTAAAATGTTTTAGCTTCTAAAACCTTTCAACTATGAATGATTTAGTAACAATGGTAAAATACATTGAGTTTATGGTTTCAAAAAAATCTTTCCATGAAATTGTAAAATATAAGCATCCCAGTAAGTTTCTGTGATTCCATTATTTTGTAAATTATTTAACAAATATGTATCACACTAATCTTCAGTCTATAATTGTGATAATCACATACAACCAAACAAAAGAAACGTGCATATGCTGCTTACAGTCTAAGTGTTAAGATATATAATTAACCAACAGGCCTCTTTCCCACTTACAGTTCTTTCTCCAGCTGCTGCTGAATTAACTTTGCTGATTTTGCCATTGCAATATCTGTAAAGAAATAAAAGACACTGTTGTAGTTTAAATGAGAATGGGTTTTTCCCAAGACTTCTTACACAGAAGGAAAATTCCTACTTAAACCAGCAAGTTTCTTTCCTCTTTTTAAAAAAAAAAAATACCTTTTTTACTAGTTCCTTCTCTATCAAAGTAAGCTTTATACTTGCACTAGGGGCTTTCCCAAGATAATGCTTATAAACATATTATGCTGGTGACCCTAAAACTGACTTTAGCTTTCACTAAAGTTCTTCATACCTTACAGACCTTTCAATTCAATGCACATGTAAGTTTAGTCAGTTTAACAGAAAGAAAACCTGCCAGTGCTGTGATTGTGAGAAGTGCCTTCACACACCAAAAGACAATGCCCTACCTGTCATTTAAAAGTCAACTTAGCATGTTTCCAGTTGATACTAAGATGATACATTTAAAGCATTAAGTGTACTAAAGGTAAGAAACAAGCCCTGGTTTGGCACAAAGCCCATGGCAAATAAACAATAACTCCCTTCCTTATACTCAAGCAGAGAAATAAAGAGGTCAGGTAATGATGCTAATAACTGCATTCCTGATAAGGCATTATCAATATTAACTGGTCACTTCTGAGAAATGCCTTGGACTCGTCATAGAATCAGAATTTCAGATCTGAAAGGGACCTGAAGAGATCCACCAGTCTATCTTATTGTACAGGTCACCGAACTGAAGCCCAGTTTTATTGGGGATTACTGGAAAGTTTTCAATGGTTATCAGGTTAAAAGAAAACAACTTCAGCAAACTCCCCTTGATAAAATGTGCTGCTGACCTGCGGTTTGGCTGGGCGCGGTGGCTCAAGCCTGTAATCCCAGCACTTTGGGAGGCCGAGGCGGGCAGATCACAAGGTCAGGAGATCGAGACCATCCTGGCTAACATGGTGAAACCCCATCTCTACTAAAAATACAAAAAATTAGCCGGGCGCAGTTGTGGGCGCCTGTAGTCCCAGCTACTCGGGAGGCTGAGGCAGGAGAATGGCGTGAACCCAGGAGGCAGAGTTTGCAGTGTCCCAAGATCGTGCCACTGCACTCCAACCTGGGTGACAGAGTGAGACTCTGTCTCAAAAAAAAAGGAAAAAAATGTGCTGTACAGTAAACTTGTTAAACTTCTTTGAAAGCAGAGACTCCCTCCTTCAAAACTGTGCATCTGATATCACATATTGTCAATCTGATGAACCTAACTTGGTAAGGTAAAATAATTTATAATTGGAAAAAACACTGTATCAAAGAAAAATCAGTTAGCAGTCTCTTGGTTGTCATTCCTTGGTCTTCTGGTTAGAAGACTGGTGAAAAGGTAGGAGTAGAAATAAATTTTAAGATTAAAAATCCTTCAATTTATAGTTCTTTATAGCAATTATCTCTCATCCTCAATAACAACTGTAAATAATGGAAATAATTCTTAGTAGCAGCAATCCCGAAAAAACTCAATTATTATTGCAAGAAAACATGACGGCACCTTGCTTATTGCAGGCTATCAAGAATGATGGTGTGTTCTTCAGACCCATACTGTCAATGAGGACTTGATACAAAAACTCAGCCACATCTTTCACCTCTCGCTGGAATGCTGCACTATCCACAACAAACACAATAGCCCTGGTGGGAGAAAAAAAGAAAAACTGGCACGTGAACATGTAGCAGGACATCATTATCTTGAAAAACTATCCTGAATTTCTTCAAAGTCAGTCTTGGTGATTAACATTCAGCAGACACACATGCAGGTCTGTGCATATGTTATCATACAACACAAATCCTCATTTAACAAGGAACTATTGAGTGCTACTGTGTATCAATGACTGAAGCTGAAAAAAGACAGTAAGAAATGATGCCTGTCCTCCAAGACAAATCATCATATAGAGAACCATAGAAAAATGCCAAGACAGAACTATGCACACGTGTAACAGGAATAAAGAGAAAGATCATTTAAATGAGACCAGGTCAAAGGTAACTTTAAGGAGAATGTAACAGTTGAGTTGAATCTTAGACCAAAAATTGGGACACAGACTGTCTGGAAAGTACAGGTTGAGTATCCCCAATCCAAAAATCCAAAATCTCAAATCTAAAACATTTCTGGTTCCAAGCATTATGGATAAGGGATACTCAGTCTACAGTATGTTCAAGGCACAAATACATGAAACAAATTCCCTGGGGAAGTCAAGGTAAGCTGGTGCACAGGGAGATGGGGAAATGAAGGAGAACCGAGTCAGACAGCGAAGTGTGACACAACGATCTGTGGAGTTCATGCTTTTCTGTCTTATGAAGAATACTGGTGCATAAATGGAAGACAAAGCAATCTTAGAGGGCGCTTGAACTAGAAGCACAGTGACCAGGTAGGGCGTCACTTAACACAGCCATAGTGGGACCCCTCATGTGACAGAAAAAAAGAAATATCAAAGCTAAAGTGCAGCAGCCCAGGGAAACGGTAGACAACAGGTCTTAGGGGGCCGGGTGTGTGGTGCCTCACGCCTGTAATCTCAGCACCTGGGGGGCTGAGACGGGCGGATTGCTTGAGGTAAGGAGTTCGAGACGAGTCTGGGCAACATGATGAAACCCAATCTCTATTAAAAATATAACAATTAGCCAGATATGGTGGCGGGAGCCTGTAATCCCAGCTACTTGAGAGGCTGAGGCAGATGAGTTGCTTGAACCCAGAAGGCAAAGGTTGCAGTGAACGGAGATCATGCCACTACACTCCAGCCTGGGCGACAAAGCGAGACTCCATCTCAAAAAAAAAAACAACAAAATACCAGCCTTATGGGCAAGGGTTTGAATGCCCAGGTGGAGATAAGAGACATGCAATGGCCAACACGCAGCTAGGGAGCTAGAACCGAACGCCCTGTACAAAGCCTACAACTTAAAATAGTCTCAGGGAGGTCGGGGCTTGCAAAAAAAGTTCCCTTAGAAACACCAGGCCTCCACTGCCTCCCACAGATACAGGGTATGAATTTATAGTCTCCAGGTATAAGACCTGCAAGGGGAAAGGTTTACGTAAAAATTGGGCCAGACTTATTGAAGCCCTATGGCCCCAACAGAAGGAATTATGAACTGCTTATGGAGCAAGGCTTTCATATCCTACAGGATTAAAGAAGACCAACCACAATATCAATGATGTGTCACTCTTGAAGAAAGGTTCTGGATCAAAAATTACAAGGCACAGAAGAAAATAATTATGAAGGAGAATAACTGGCACCCCAAAGAGAATAATCAGCACCTCAAAACTAGGATAATAAAGCTATCTATCTATAAAGTAAATGTTTAAAATTATTTAAGAAAATACTACAAACTACAATAAAGAATAAAATAATATAAAAAGAAACAGGCTGGTTTGAAAAGGTAAGTATTTTAGACAAATATAGTAAATGATATTAATAAATCAATGGAAAAGTTAAGCAGAGATTATGCTCAGCTGAAAAGAATATAATAAACTAGAAAACAAATCTGAGGGAATCTTACAATAAGCGAGGTAGAAAGATTTGTAAGATATGATAGAGAGGAAATAAGAAAGGCAGAATAATAAGGTTCAATAACATTCATAAGATTTCCAGAGCGTGAGAAATGATAATGGGGGAAACAGCACTACCTGGAGAAACGATGGTGAGAATTTTCCAAAACTGAGGAGAATCTTTGGTCTGGAACAGCACACCCGAATTCCAAGAATGATAAAGCTAAATCCATCCTTAAACAGAAGAAAATCTATCCCTGGATAGGTCAAATCAGGCAGACTTACTACAGTGAGATGACAATTAGACTGACTGGCAACAGCATTCTCATCTGCAACAGATGAATGATGTCAGGAGTCATGCGGCTGCCACCCAGGACTCTGCACTCAGCTAAAACAGTCATTCCAAAATGCGGGCCAAATAGAGATACAAATGAACAAAGACTGAAAACATTTGACTACTCATCACCCTCTCTGGAAACACTTCTAAAAGATATACTCAGTGAGAGAAAACTGAATCTAAAGAGAAGTAAAATTCAAGAAGCAATGGGGAGCAAAAGACCATAAACATAACATCCTGGTAATTCTTATCACTGAATGTAAGAGAAAAAAAAAGTATGGTTGGGGGTTAAAAAGGAACATAAATAAAAGGAAGATGTGAGGAAGATCAAAGTTGGAGTGTTTCAGGTTCAGGAAAAGGAAACTGCTATTATTGGTTTCAGACACTCAAATAAGCAATGTTTTAAAAGTGGGGGAGGGGATGACGATAAGAACAGCAATAGCATATGTTCAAATCAGGAGAGGGAAAATAGCCACTAGGGAAACCTGGCAAAGCAAGACAGCAGAATTTAAAAAAGTCATATACCAATATAGTAAATGTCTTTTCAACTTGCATGTATCATTATTATAATGTATTTGAACTAAGTTTTATCTTCATATTTTACATGTTTTATTTACCCAAAATACATGAATCACAGAGTAGTTATACTGCAAATCATAAAATATTTAGAACTGGCAATAGAAAAAGAAAAAAAATTAATTGGAAATAAAAACCCAATTATGGCAAAATTTACCAGTTCTAGATTTGTCTCAATTATCCAAGGAATAAAAATCACATTCTTATCTGTGACAAATTGTTCATCACCACCATCTTGTGGGCAAAAATGCAATAATGAAATTTCAGTCTAGCCATCTTCAATAAAAGGCAAAGAATCAACTACTTCATTCCATCAAAACTAAAATGCTGCCAATTAAAAGACATTATTTTAGGGACTGCTAAGAGAAAATATTGCCAATTAAACTATGACACCATCAACTGTAAGATATATTCCAAATTCAGAGATAATAAAATGTGTCTTCAAATCAGTGAAATGTGGCATACTGATTTCCTCTTCAGTTTTTATTAATGTTAGAGACCAAAAAAGAAGCATCTGAAACTGCAGCATAAGACTTTTAGGGAAGAACTTAAGACTCAATAACACCAGGGCACACACTAAAAGAAATATGGAAATACTGTTCTGTACTTCTTGAAACATCAATTTTAGGTTTTGAGAATATATATGGGCTGGGCGCAGTGGTTCATGCCTGTAATCCCAACACTTCGGGAGGCCGAGGCCAGTGGAGCTGGAGACCAGCCTGGCCAACATGGTGAAACCCCGTCTCTACTAAAAATATAAAAAATTAGCAGGGTGTGGTGGCGTGTGCCTGTAATCCCAGCTACTCAGTAGGCTGAGGCAGGAGAATCACTTGAACCCA
Organism: Macaca nemestrina; assembly: GCF_043159975.1. NCBI lineage: Eukaryota > Metazoa > Chordata > Mammalia > Primates > Cercopithecidae > Macaca > Macaca nemestrina. The sequence continues at coordinate 36,450,606 of NC_092126.1, read as the reverse complement.
GGAGGTGGAAGTTGCAGTGAGCCAAGATAACACCACTGCACTTCAGCCAGGGTGACAGAATGAGACTGTCTCAAAAAAAACCAAAAACTATATATATAAATGATGTTGGCATTTAATAACTTCTAGGATTCAGCCCAGCTTTAAAATTCTTTTTTCAGATTTTAATAGTCATATACATTATTAAATTCATCTTCAGAATAAATGCAAACATTTAGTAACAATGACAAGGGTTAACATTTCCTAAACACTAAAAAACACTTTTTAAGCATTTTAATCCCATAAAATCCTCATAATCCAGGTGAAGGTGGACTTGCAAGCCAGAACTGGCTGACCCCAAGGTCACCTCAAGGCCTACCAAAGGATACCAAGCTGCCTCCCAAACACCACCAGAGCAAATCACATGAGTGGCTTTGATATACAGATACAGACCTAGACAAGCCCATTTCACTTCTTTCCTTCTTACCTGGCTGAAGACTTAAACCGCTCTAAGAACTGAAGCCTCAAACTCTCATGGCCGGGGAGGTCAATCAAGGTCAGACTATTGCCCTGGGGATGGCAGCAATAACATTAATGTTTCAGTAGAGTTCCACGTTCACAGTATAAACCTTTAGTATCACATTTTGGCTACCAGACTGGTACCTAATCAATTAATCAAACAAATGTTCACAGAGCATCTTCTCATAAAACACTAGTCAACGTTCTGGGGATGTAACAGTGGCCAAAGACACAGTTCCTGGTCTAGCAAAATTTATGAGAAAGGTGAACATAAAGTAAAATTACACATAAATATAAAATGGGAACGTTGATAAATGTTCTGAGGGTACAGGAGAAGCCTGTCTGGGGGTGTCAGGGAAGCATGATCTACCTGAGTCAGCTTGGGAGATAAACCAGTGTGAGTACAGCAAAGTAGGAGTACAGTATGAATATAAGCAAAAATGTGAAAACAGTAACAAATACTCATAAACTAATAATGTAATATAAGAACTTACAATTTTTCATAGAGCTTATTACTCTTACTGGGATCTCCAATCTTTATAACAAAGTACACTTTAATCATTTCCACGCTTAATCTAATTTTTAAAATATTTATCTTCCAGACACATCATTTATTTGTTCCAACTCGATCAGTATTTGTGTCAATTCTGGAGCCCCTATTGAGCAAATCTATGATGCACCCTAGTAAGTTCTATTCACCATTCCAGGCCGCCATTCTTGAATATAAGGTCAAGGCCTGGAATGGGAATAGAGCTTATATTCAGTGCAATTGTGGCTGTGCTCAACAATAAGACTCTCAGATGTGGCCTGGTACATGCAGCAGACCCACTGATCATTTCTTAGATGTTCTACGTTATCCACAGCCAACCATACCCACAGTTCAGAAGCAGACAATCTGTACAGGTTTAACACAATTCCAGCTGGGTTTATTATGACCTTACCTTTCACATAGCCTGTGCATTTCTTTATAGACAAATATAAATGTTTTTTATTAGTCCCTCTCTTTTTTTTAAGGACTGTTAAGAGTCTGGAGACCCCAGGTTGGGACTTATTGCTCCATTTCAAAAGCAACACTACACCACATACCCTAAGCAATTCGGAAGATACATTACTAGGTACATTATTGTCTAAAGAGATGAGATCGAAAACGTAAGGGGGTAGGAGGAAGAGTGAAGAAGGAAGGGAAAAATGCTCTAAATATTCAGTAGAAATAGAGATAGAATAGAAATATAGACTAACAGAAGCCACATATGTAATTCTAAATATTCCAGTAACCATAATAAAAAAGTAAAAAGAGATTGGTAAAATTAATTTTAATAGTTATTTAATCTAATATATCCAAAATATTACCTTTTAACATGTAATGAAAAAAAGAAAGTATTAATGATACTTTACATTCTTTTTTTCCATACTAAGTCTTCAAGATCTGGTGTGTACTTCACATTTATAGCATGCCTCAATTTGGACTAGTCCTAGTTTATAGCTCAACAGTCACATGTGGCCATTGGCTGCATATTAGAAGGTACAGATCTAAAGTGTATCCTAGAATATCCTACGTTAAAAATCTAGTGCAGGTACCAGATGACCTTCCAAACCTGGAATTTCAAAATCTGAATCCTTGGGAGTTTAGAAAGGTCTGGGCCACAAAGAGTGTCATCATTGAAAAAAATATATATCTCTCTCTAAGATATTTACAAATATGTCCCTTTATCTTTCTTTACAATCTTTAATTCTGGAGGCCTGAGAAAGGGGAAAGAAGACAAAGAGAAGAAGAAAAGGTCTCAAATCACAATTCTAATTCATCCATCTATCCATCCACCCACACCCTCCAACCAGCCCTCACTCCACTCACTCACCAAAACTTATTACATGGCTGGGCGCAGTGGCTCACGCCTGTAATCCCAGCACTTTGGGAGGCCGAGGTGGGAGGATCACTTGAGGTCAGGAGTTCAAGACCAGCCTGGCCAACATGGTGAAACCCCATCTCTACTAAAAATACAAAAATTAGCCAGGCATGATGGTGGGTGCCTATAATCCCAGCTACTCAGGAGGCTGAGGCAGGAGAATCGCTTCAACTCCGAAGGCAGAGGTTGCAGTAAGCTAAGATCACGCCACTGCACTCCAGCCTGGGCAACACAGTGAGACTGTTTCTCAAAAACAAGCAAATAAACAAACAAACTTATTACGCATTACAATTCATTTGGTCTCGCTCTATCGCCCAGGCTGGAGTGCAGTGGCACAATCTTGGTTCACTGCAACCTTCACCACCCGGGTTCAAGTGATTCTCATGCCTCTGCCTCCCGAGTAGCTGGGATTACAGGCACCCGCCACCATACCAGGCTGATTTTTGCATTTTTAGTAGAGACGGGATTTAATTATGTTGGCCAGGCTGTTCTTGAACTCCTGACCTCAAGTGATCTGCCTGCCTCGGCCTCCCAAAGTGCTGGGATTACAGGCATGAGCCACCAAGCCAGGACCCGTGATTCCTTATATTTGAAATATACTCCTATATACTCTGCAAGATATCCATTGCAGCACTGCTTGTAAAAACAAAGGTTATGATAACAAAACTAAATGTCTATTAACACGGTCCTGATTAAGTAAGAATTTAATTGTGTGGTATAGCAACAGAGTGGAGTACTATGCAGCTCATAAACCAACCAGGTGGTACTACGTATACAAATATAGGAGAATAAGAAAAGCCCAAGTCGTATCAGCTGTATGAAAAAAAATAATGGGCAGAACAGTATTTAAAAAGAAAAAACAATAAAGGATATACAGACATGTTTATATAAGCACAGAACATCTGGAAGGCTACACACAAAAAAAGTAAGTTACTGCTTCTAAGGAGAAGACGGGGTAGTGGGGAACGGAAAGCAAAAATTACTTTTCACCAAATATCCTTTCTAACCTTTTGAATTTTTGTACCACGTGCATGTATTACCTATTCAAAACATAAAAGGTTTAATGCCCACTCTTAAGAACTCACTGTAAAGTTGGAAAGAAGACACAGAAACAAAAAATAAGAATAAAATGTGATATAACATTACTGTACATTAAGGTACAACAATGCAGAGGAGGGCATGATTAAATCTACTGTACAGATTGTCAAGAGTAGAATTTGTCACAAAGAATATGTTTCTCCATAAAAATAAGCTACAAATGGTACTTACATCCTCAGATGAACTCATCCTAAAAATGTCCTTAACTGACACACCACAGTAAAGTAAGACTGTCAGACTCCAAAACTCCACAAACATCTTACCCTGTTATTGTTGACTCTGTATACAGCAGAGCTGTCAGTAATGGAAGTCTGAGTGTCTCTGTAAAGGCCTGTTAACAACTGTAAAAAAAACAAGATGGGAGATATTCAACATTTTAATAGCAAACCAAAATTGAGTTATATTATTCTAAGTCTCCCAGGTGTAAGGTTAAGTAAATGAATGCTGCTTGCAATAGGTGAAAAAGACCATATTAATATTTTTTACCTGTAGAAAAAAAACTCGAATTAATTGCAAATTTTACTCCTTAATGGTATAAAAATAACATTATTCTCAAAAGACAGTTAGTGGCCAAATCTCCCAATCTTCTGTAAAGATTTTTAACCATCAAAAATGATTTGAAGCCTGGGCAATGTGGCGAAATCTCATCTCTACAAAAAATATAAAAAATTAGACGGGCTTAGTGTCGCACGCCTGTAGTCCCAGCTACTCGGAAGCTGAGGTGGGAGAATCATCTGAGTCCCAGAAGTCAAGGCTGCAATGAGCGGAGATCTCGCCACTGTACCCCAGCCTGGGCATTGGAGCGAGACCCTGCCTCAAAAAAAAAAAAAAAAAAAAAAGATTTGAGCTATTTCTTGAATGGAAGGGAAATAATTTATACTCTCAGAAAGAAAAGTTAAAAAGCAGAAAACCTCTCCTATTCACCATGTTAAAACACACTGTTAAAAATACTAAATGTATTAAAAATAAATATTAGTAAAAAGAAGCTAACTAGCCCACTATGTCAAAGAAGGATCATCCTGTGAAAAAGTGTCTTTGATAAACTCTCATAAGAATTTGTTAACCAAGGAATGATAAACTGTAGACCACTGGCTTCTGTGCTTTCTGCTATTCTGGAATGAAACTAATTAAATAAAACCCTTAAATGTGATAAAGACTAAATATCAGCATCTGGCAAGGGCAAAAAAAAAAAAGAAAGAAAAAAGAGGAAAAATGATCAACATTTCTCAATTATGGGTTTCTAAGAGTCTTTCTGTTCTCCCAAGTAAGTCAAGTAAATTTGGTAACTCTCAAATTTACCAGCATCAGCTTCTTTTAGAAAATAAACCATGAGATGACAGGAATACTGGGATGCTATACAATTTTCTATTAAGCTTAACAGGGGTGTAAATGAAATCATTTACCCTGACAAAGAGCAACGTTTTCCCGGAGTCACAAAGGCCAACAAGAAGAACAGCTCTCTGACTGCTCCTTCTGCTCCGGATTAACGTCCAGAAGACTGTGGAATAGAAAGAAAAACAACAGAAATTACGCCTTGGCAATCAGTATATGTGCATGGCTGGGGTGGGGAAATTCACAGAAGTCTGTGATGAAACACCTCATTCACCTGGAACTGACTTTTATCATAATGGTTACTATTGCTGTTGTTAGGGGCCCACTGAGCCGGGCGTGTCAACTGTCAACTTTTCTTTGCACTCCTTACTCTGACTGGGGACTCAAGTGCGATCTCACTACCTTGGTATAGGCTGAAAGTTGCTGTCAAGACCCTGAATCCTTGCACTGAGAACAGCGGAAGGTGGGGAATAGCGAGCGCACTCAAGCATGACAGGGAAGATGACGAAGAGCAATCCGCGCCCCAAAGACCAGGATGTAACTCCGGGGGTCGCCCGGGATCTCCCTTAACGCCCCGCTGCTGCCGCTGCTTCAGGCGAGAGGGTGGGGTGTAGACTGGGTGGGTCTCACCCTCCTGATGCCCTCAAGGCGCTCTCTCAGCCCGGACCTCTGCCCGCCCCGAACCCGCCATAACCACCGGCCGCCTTTTACCTAGCGTCAGCAGCACCGCAAGAACCGCCACCACTACTGACAACAGCGTTGGGTCCGTTTGCTGCAGCTCCTGCCGCAAGGAGTCTAGGTAGGGCTGGAAGGTGCCCCCAGCACCGCCGCCATCTGCCACCCGGCGCAAGTCCGCGGAAGCCATGGATGAGACGCGTGGTCTCTGGTACCGCAAAAGCGACGTGGCCCTGCACTCTGCGCAGGCGCAGGGAGCAGAGCCTCACGCGAATGGTGGTTCCTAGCCTTAGTCTCTCCCTCAGCCGCGGTGATCCCCAAGTGCCTGATGGGAGTTGTAGTTCTCTGGTACTCGGTCCTCCTGCAGAACGACAGGGGAGGGACACACACATCTTTGAAGATACGGGTCAGTCGTCGTCACGTACGTTATGGCTGTTGAAAGAATGATGAAATCAATAAAATGAATGACTCCCGAAACTACCACTGAGGATTTCCTGACCGTCGCTAAGTGACGTGAGACTTGTGAAGAACTCAAGCATCCTACAAACATTTAATCTGAATTTAATGTGGCAAGGGATGTGCCAGAGGGATGCGCGGAGCGATGCGGGCATACATAATGGGACGCAGAATCCATCATGAGTTCAGAGAAAAGCTTCTGGAAATTCGAACTGAGTCCTGAAGAACGAGTTAGCATGTGCGAGTGGTTAAAGGAAAAAGAGGTGCTGTGCAGAAGAAAATGAGTATAAGAAATGATGTGCGTGGGAAAGCTAACTAATTCAGTGCCCCTACACTGTCAATCTAGGGCTGCAAACTCAAACGTCTGCATTAAAGGAAGCAACTAGGAAAGTCAACGCCCAGGAGAGCTGGGGCTGTTGAAAACTGCAGAGGTTATTTCTGCTGAAAGTGGGGCCGACCCTATTCAGCCAGGTAGGTGTTGTGGGACCTAGGTGGCCAGTTCTTCCAGTTTTCAAGAGAAGCAATAAAGGCAGGTTTTTATGGGAAGTTTTCCACTTTTGAAATTTTGGTAGGTAATTGAAAGCATTCAAAAACTTGTGGCCCAAATAAAACACCAAAAGTGGCCAACCTCGAGGGTCCCAGTTCACAGTCTCTGTCATTAAACAGGTTGTCATTGTTTTAAAATGTACACATGATTTAATTTAATTGTATGACTGAGTAGAGACATGAAGATGTCAGTGTCACTGAAAGATTGAAAAAAGTTACTACAGTTCCACATTGCCATTGAAAAAGTTGTCAGAATCAAAATGGAGTCACTTTATTTATTTATTTATTTATTTATTTAAATCAGAAAAATGGAGCTGGTGAAAGGCCGTGGAGGGAGGGTTCTCATGCACTAATGCCTGATGACAAAAACTGTCACAGAAGACTGCAAAAACCACAACCGTGCACAAAGGGCATCGCAACCTTACACACAAAAAATATGTCTGTGAGGACAGCTACCCAGCAACTGCCTGTCCAGCCTATTACTGATGCTATCCTTGCTGTTTGATCCTTGTAGCCAAGGATAATTATCTCAAAACAGTTATGGAATCTGACTCATTTTTTCTTTAAAAATCTTTGTCTTCCTTTACACCTCCCTGAATGTGCACATAGTTGAAATGGCATACATATTCCCACTGCAATGCCTACTCGTGAATAAATGTTATTTTCTTTTAGAGCCTCCCTCTCTGCTTGTCATTTAGCTTGATAACACTCAGGGCCACACAAAACCTCAACGTGCACAGGGACAAGGAAAAAGAGAGGAACTGGCATTGGACCTGGTGACTCACAGCTATTAATCCCAGCACTTTGGGAGGCCAAGGCAGGAGGAATACTTGAGGCCAAGAATTCAAGACCAGCCTGGGCAACATAGTGAGACCCTGCCTCTGCAAAAAAAACCATTTTTTTAATTAAAAAATAATTAGCCAGGCATGGTGGCATATGCCTGCAGTCCCAGCTACTTGGGAGACTGAGGCAGGAGCATTTGAGCTCAGGAATTCCAGGTTACCATGAGCTGTGATCACATGCCACTACACTCCAGCCTGGGCAACAGAGCTAGACCCTGCCTCCAAAAAAGAAAAAAAGAGAGGAACTGGGACTCTGCCTTTATTACTAATGTGTCAGCAAGTAGCTAGATAGAGACATTTTTGATTGGGCAAGAAGTGAAACACAGATGTTAAGGGTTGTGGTAGGAAGCTTTGTAATATGATTTAGGCACACCCTCAAAAGCCAGGCCACGGGGGAAATGTAAACAATGTTGGCTGTTAGTTTGGCCTGGTGATGAATGGACGCCAAATCATCAATTATAAAATCTATAAATATTGATTAGAGCAGTCATTTAAGTAGGAGTGACAGGAGATGAAGCTAGAAAGATTGGCAGGAATCAGACCAGAAGGGATTTTGTGTGCTATGTTGAGGATCTTAGAGTTTATCCAGAATGCAGTAAGAAGTTTCATTTGGGGTGATATAGATAATTGGCAGATCTATGGAGAACTAACACTTGAGAGAAAAAAAAAAAAAAAAAAACTTCAGGCAGAGAGAGCAGCTGAGAGCATTTAGGTAAAAGATGCAGTATTTAGGCAAAGGATGCTCAGAATCTAATACAGAGACAGAAATAGGTATGAAAATGAGGGCACAAATTTGAGAGATGTCTGAGAGTTAAAATACATAGGATGTGATTAGTTGGATATTGTGAATTAAGTAAAAGGAATGTTATCAAGGCTGCATCCTAGGTGGTGGGTGTGGGTGACTAGGAAGATGAGAAAGCCATTAAATGAATTAGGGACCTCAATGGTAGGGGGCTTGGGGCTGTGGATCCAATGTAAGAGTAGCCAGAATGAAAACTGTCTCTTTTCTATATGTTGCGTTTCAGGTGCTTCTGGGAAATCTAAAAACTCATGTCAAGCAAGTGATGAGTAAACATAAAGTTCCACAAGTATACACTAGGTTTTCATTTGGGAGTCAGGAATAAATAATTGGTCATTAAAATCATGGAGAGCATGAAGAATGAGGAAAGGAACCCACAAAAAAGCCTAGGAAGGAAGAGTCAGTGGCACAGGAGTAAAACAGACATGTCCTATAAGTAGTCAGTAGCATCTTCTGTAGCAGAGAGACTCCTTTGATGAGGCTTTGAATGAGTCTGAGCTCAAGGGGATAAGCAAGAGATGGGGGAGTGTGAGGATGGAAGCAAGACTATGGTGTATGGGGAAGACAGTGGGGCATGAAGATAGTTTCTAATGTTAATGAGCACTTCCTGGTGCCAAGCATCATTCCAAATACTTTTAGTTTTTTTTTTTTTTCAGGCAGAGTCTCACTCTGTTGCTGAGGCTGGAGTGCAGTGATAATATGGCTCACGCCTGGAACTCCTGGGCTCAAGTGATCCTCTGCTTCAGCCTCCCAAATAGCTGGGACTACAGGCACGAACACCATGCCCAGGTAGTTTTTTTATTTTTATTTTTGTAGAGACACAGTCTCTCTCTGCTGCCCAGGCTGGTCTTGAGCTCCTGGGCTCAAGCGATCCTCCTGCTTCAGCTCCCAAAGTGGTGGGATTACAGGCATGAGCCACCACGCCCTGCCTAATGTATTAATTTGTTTAATTTTCACACTGACTCATTTTCTAACTTTACAGAGGGGAAACTGAAGCAGGGTTGAGTAACCTCCCTAAGGATATATAGTAATGAGCAGGCTTGGGACTTCATCCCAGGCAATGGGCTTCTATCTACTTAACTGTATGCTTTAACACAGTAGGATTCATTTTCAAGGCATTTTTATTGATAAAGGTAGGTGATAGGAACTCCAGATCAAGGAAGGATGGTTAAGATGTGAGGCTTAAGTAAGTAAACCAACTACTTTATTTTAAATTACCAATTTCAAAACTATCAGAACTGGCAGCAGTCATGCCACATTCCATTTCTCTTATTTCTTATGGTCCTAACCCCTGCTCTGTATTCACCACTCAAAACACACATACACACACACACCCCTTGTATAATATAATCACTGATTCCTCTTTAGAAAAATCACTGGATATTACCATTAGACCTCCTGACTGGGGACTAAAGATGCAGGGAAGAAGGAAGGGCCAGACACAGAGAATTCCAACCGTAACTGTCTTAACTCTCTGAGGATATTCGGTCAGAGCTATGTGAATGGAAGAGGGCTGCCGTGGTGGTGAAGTTGGGAAAGGAAGAAAGAAGGTTTAAGAAAACAGACTTTTTTTCTTCAGTATGTTTCCTGGGCAGAAGAAATGTGCACAACTCCCACACTCAGAGAGAAGTGAGCACCCCCATTCTCAGGAATGAGCAGCAGGGGTAAGATTAGCTGCTTCCCTGTACTCACCCATCTTCATCAGGAGCTCTGTGGGCACAGATGCAAAGGAAAGACATGCGATGCTGACTGTTGCCCACTGGTAAGTTTTTAGTTCTTGATTCCACTAGCAGATGGAGAGTTACAATGAAACCAATATAGTCAGGGAATTTTTTCCTTCTTTTCCATAAACTAAAATGTCCCACTCACCAGACACCTTCTTCCATCTGCTCCCCAAAGCTCCAATGTACAATGGAACATACCTCAGACCTAGGGATACCAATCATGGGATTCCCCTGCTATGGCTTTAAAAAAAAATGTTTAGAGGATTTTTAAAAACAGAATTTAACACATGCTTATTACATTAAAAACTCAAGCAATAATGAAAGCCACAGATCACCTCCATTTTTCTACCTATAATAGCTGATAAATAATATTTCAGACATTCCTCTGTACATATGTACTAATAAGAAGGCTGTATGGATAAGAGCAGTAAATACAAATGAACACATTATTTTTAAAGAGATTATAGTACGCACCTCTGTATTCCCGGTCCCTGAACAGTGCCTGGCTCATGGGAGGCACTGGTCAACTGTTGAATGAATGATCCCAGGCCTACCGTGTCCACTGCCATACCCTAGGCTCCTGTCTGATACCCTCCTGGTTCACATCCCTGCTTTAGCGGGTTTGAGGATGTGTCACCCTGGCCTAACAAATTTAATTTCTAATTTTAGCTTCTTCGAAAGTGGGATCTGCTGGTAAGAATAATTACATTTGAAGGCCAGGCATGGTGGCTCATGCCTGTAATCCCAGCACTTTGGGAGGCTGAGGTGGGCAGATCACAAGGTCAGGAGATCAAGACCATCCTGGCTAACACGGTGAAACCCCGTCTCTACTAAAAATACAAAAAATTAACCAGGCATGGTGGTGGGCACCTGTAGTCCCAGCTGCTTGGGAGGCTGAGGCAGGAGAATGGCATGAACCCGGGAGGCGGAGCTTGCAGTGAGCTGAGATCGCACCACTGCATTCCAGCCTGGGCGACAGAGTGAGACTCTGTCTGAAAAAAATAATAATAATAATAATTACATTTGAATAGAGGCACCATTTAGGATTTTCTCTAACATCATTCAATATTCTTAGTCAGATATAAGTAGGATCAGTCGCCCACATCCATCAATCACACTTTGTCCAGACATCTGGCCAGACAGCTTGGGCAGCTCCCTCCTGTCTCTTAAAGGACAGAAGGGGAGAAAGGTGAGTCTACTGGAAATACCAGAGGTCCTGACAAAGAGCTTCACTTCAGAGCTGACTTGCTCACTTGATTGCACCATATCTAAGCTTATTCAGCTCTCTGATACTGTGGACAGTCCCACAGCATACATTGTAACAATGTAATCATCCATTCTTCAGGTGTAGGCATAGGGAGGATCTGGCTCTATACCAAAACTGCTGGCTCTTAGCAGGCACCCACTTTGCACTTATTTAAATGCCTTGATCTTGGAAGGAAACACCTGGAGGTCCTGGGCGGTCCCTATCTGCTGATGGAGCAGCACAGTGTGAACAAATGATGCCTTATCCTTTTGAGACCAAGGAGGAGGATTTAAGGCCAGGCCAGATTACAGCCCTGAGCCTCAGTCACAGGCAGCCTGGTACTACAGAGGAACCGTGCCACACTTCCAGGTTCTCTCCTGGGGGAAAAAGGAAAATGGTGTCAGCCACAGCTGTCCTGGCTTTACTCAAAGCGTGCTGTCATTACTGCTCACTGGCATGTGGAAGTGCACATGCTGGTGTTACAGTGATGTAGACGAGAAGAGCCACCATGGTGTTCTACAAGGGAACATTCCACTCACTTCTGTTCATCTTTCCCAGCCTTTTCCACCCAATGGCACTTTTTCCTTCACATTCAAGTATAACTTTTTGTCTGTTAAACACAGAAGGGGCCTCTTCTACTTTAAATCCTTCCTGATATTAACAGAATCTAGCTGGGACCTTTGTAGAATTATCTGGGCATACTTTCCTTAGACCTTAAAATACACAATTGCATAATACCAGGAATTGCAAAATTCAGATTATTTTACTATTTAACTTCTCCCTGAGAGCCACTTGAAAAAAGTAATTGAGGTAATAGATCTTCATTTTGAGAAGTTGAATGGTATATAAAAATGCAAAATTAAAATGATTATTTTGTTCTCTGTCCTTCCAAGGCTACTGCTTATATGTAACTGTCCTTTCACACACACGCAAGCATATATGTTCATGATTTTTATTCAAATATATGATTATATACTATACATCTGATTATGAAACTTGTTTTACTGAACCACCTTTCCCCAGCAGTTCATATGGCTCTACTGCACTCTCTGTAAATGCTGCGGGGTAGGTATCCCAGTGTTGAGATATGTCCTAAATTACTCTGGTCCTCTAATGATGGAAATTTAGGATTTCATATTTTTTTTACCTTATTATAAACACTCTGTGAGAGTACTTCCGTGGGATATATTCGTAGAAGTGCAATCGAGAATAAAGGACATATGCATTTGAAGGATAATAGATTTGGCAAAACGTCCCTCTAGGGAAAGATTTCTCCAATCTAGAGTCACATCAAAAGTAGTAACAGTAACCGTTTTCTCTGTTCCTTTCCCACCTCTGCATGTTAGCAGTTTTTTAACTTTAGCTGATCTAAAAAAAATGCATGTTCTCATGTATTCTATTTCTTTAGTTATGAGTTAGTCGCTTCCTATTTTAGATGTGTGTTGGTTCTATGTATGTTATCTAGTAACTGTCTCTAGTATTTTTTGCCTGTTATCACAATGTTCATATCTTTTTTAAGGTTTTTAAAATATCCTTTATTTTTTAAAAGCTAACATGTGCATTTTAGGAAACTGGAAAACACATGAAGCAAAGAGCAAAGTCATCCACAATCACAGGCAGTTTACAGTTTGACTTGTCCTTCTAGGTCCTGTGTGTGTATAGACACAACATCCAAATTTATGGGATTGAGATCATGCAATTTTATGTGTCATGCTTTTTTACACATAATGAATATTTACCAATTCAAAATCCTAAAGCTAGATGAGTATTTTGATAGTCAAGAAAACACTACACCAACTCAATCTATTAAGAAAAAATATAATCCTGCCTTTCTTGGGACAAAAATTTTATAAAAGACAAAAATGGCATCACACCTCCAGATAAAAGCATTGGCAGAGTTCCAATTAAAATACTGCATTCCCTTAATGTTCAATTTAAAATGAAACATAAAGCAACAGAATACACTAAGTATGTTTCTAAGAGAATTCATTAGCAGATCTATACCATTAAATATTAGCAAGAAGGTATATTTTCATTGAATTACTTAATGTATTCCTATGGTACAGCCAAAAGAGATGCACATACACATCAGTGGCTATCATCAAAATGTAAATGTATATCTGCATATATCTCTCCCCCCTTTATACTTCCTTTTGCCCCTCTGCTGCCAACCTAATGAACAAGTCCTGATATACACTGCTCAGTGGTGGTTTAACAATTCCATGTCCAACATGCATCTTTTCTATCGATTATAACAAAAACATATTTACAAATTGGCTAATTCACTAGCTCTATTTTTAATCATACATTGTCACCTCAGGACATTCATAAAAGTTAGGTGTTCCAAAAAATAAACTCTGTCCACAATAAATGCGGGCACTTTACCAAAATGCTGACAGACCTATGGCTGTCATCTCAAACTATCTTCTGGATATGGAGATACTAGTGAAAAGCCCTTCCCTTCACCCTTCCTCTTCTCCCATGCCAGTGATTAAGTACAGGACTATGTCTAGCTCCAAGAGGTGGATTAACAAAGGTTACTCCCAGAAGACAGGTCTTCCTAAAAACTAACAAAAGGACATTTATAAAGGGATATTTTACTACCTCTACTTTTAAACTACCTTGAGCATTAAGACTTGTTTTTTCTTTAAAACACATCAATATTAACTAAAATTCACATACAGAACAATGGCTAGACCATCTGAACTAATCTAATTCACGGGCCCAGAACCCTTCTCCCTGCATACTTCCTCCTCCTCCCGCCTGCCGCCACCCAATGAACAGTCAGCATCAAGTTTAAAAATTCCATTCTCAAATGCAACCAGTCCTAGGAAATAACAACCACCACAAAAATGTATAAAGGGTATTACTTTAGCCCTCTATTTTTAATCTATTTTGTGCAATTTTAAACATCTAGAAAGACTAGGAGTTTTAAATAGGACTTGAGTTTTCCACTTTATACACAGTAGCATTGAATAAATGGTGCACATACAAAGCACAGGCTATAATTTGAATGTGTCTTCTAAATAGGAACATGGCCTAGAACCCTTCCCCTTCCTACCTCTATCAACCCAGTGGACAGGTATAAACATCTCTAATACTTAGAGGGAATTTTAACAATTCTACTTTTGAAGTGTTTTTAAGAACAATCTTTCCTATGAATTTTAACATAAAGTGTACTCAATGTATTAGTTTACTAACTCTAGTTTTGTTATATGCTGGCAACCTCTTTAACATCCAGAAAGACTAGATATTATAAATTAGGACACCATCCAACGTTATGCGATTGGGATCATACAGTATGTATCACGCTTTTTCACACATCATGAATATTTACCAATTCAAAATCCTGAAGCTATGTAAATGTTTGTTTATATACACAGCAAAGTCAAAGGAAATGCAGATATAAGGGACAATAGTCAATTGTGTCATACTGTAAACACGCTGGTATAAAGCCCTTTGCACTTTCTTCTGCTCCTTCCTCCCTGAATCAGCATAAATATAATATGAAGTGGTTTGATCAATTTCCAAAAGACAATATTTCATAAGAAGCAAAAGGGTATCTACAAAATTTGTTATTTACTACCTCTACTTTTAACATACTTTGTGCACTTCTAAACATCTAGAAGACTAGATGTTTCAAATAAGGACTTAATTTTGTCCACTATATGCACACTAGTGTTAGCACTGGAGGGTGTCCAGGTTCTTGGCTTCTTGAACAAATAATTGGACAAAATGCACAAAGCAAGGAAAGAATGAAGCAACAAAAGCAAAGATTTATTGAAAATGAAAGTACACTCCACAGGGTGGCAGAGGGCCTGAGCATAGGGGCTCAATAGCCCAGTTACAGAATTTTCTGGGGTTTAAATACCCTCTAGAGGTTTCCAATGGTTACTCAGGGTATGCCCTATGTAAATAGAGAAGGCATTTCCCATGACAGCTGAAGTGTTTCCATTTTATTTAGTTCTAGGAAGTCAGCATGCATCTGCTGTATATTCCCTGCCTCCAGATCCTATTCTTCTGCCTCATTTCCTCCAGAGATGTGATCCCTATAAATCTTTATGGGAGGTGGAGGGGCCAATGGTCTTTCTCCTGTAACTGCTGCATGCTGCCTTGAGGTGTAGTCCCTGCCTATTGAGGATCACGGAACTCCTACCCTGCTCTGTCTAGTGAAGGCAGGGTAGCTCCCTGATGGCCAGGGGTGGTGGAACCGGCTGGAACTTTTGTTGTATGATCATCTGAAGCTTTATGGTCTTTTGGCGAGAGGAAATGAATTTGGTTAAAAGATTTAATGGGAACTTCAGAGGGTGGATACATATGCTATCAGGAATGTTTGTTATAGAGATTTGTAGGAGAAAAACAAAACCTGGCCTGTGGTCTGTTTTAGGATCTATGTGTTTGCTTAAGGTCTTAGCATAGGTGACTCCATTTTGGTTTGGTTTAGTCTGTTGGGGCCTAGTGCATGAGCTTAGTCCAAAAAAAAATGGCCTCCCATAATTTTGTTTAAAAAAATTTCCCTTTTTCGGTCAGGTTCTCACTTAACTTAGAGTGTGACCAAAACTTAGGGCCTTACTTAGCACCACTCTCGGTTACCAACATTTTGGGTTTTTGGTCTCAGCACATCATTCATAGGTTACAGTGTCCTCACGGTCGCACATTTCTTTCAGTTCTTGTCATTCCAGTTTAAGAGAGACCATTTGACATTCTAGAGATGGCTGTATGCAAACATTTAAAACCTTTGAGAGAATATAGCACACCAGGGAGACTATTATTATGACTATCAGGAGGATAATACCAAAGTTGTGAGTACACTCCTTATCCAGGGTCCCCATAAACCAAACCTCCTAAACTCAAATAGATGAAAGAATGAGCTAGATAAAGAGTCTAATCACTTAACTAAGCAGTCTCTTCATTAATTCGCTACAAATGAATCTCGGTAATACCTGATGTTTTCTCCATAGGCCTTGAGTGCCGGCAGCTGCACAGATACTTTTCTGTTTAGCCAATTCTATTATTTAGCATAACTTTCTTAAGAGAATTTAGTCTATTATGCATCCATAACCTTTGTAGTAAACTGCTATAGAGCCTATTATGAGGGATAGATTTCTAATCATTGCATCTTTTATTCCAAATCATGGAAAAGGGACCTAAAGCTGGCTGCAAAATTCTTCACAAATAAAAGTATACCCCATAAGTGTACGCAACAGATCCATTTTCCACTTCTATTTTTCATAGAGGCATAAGCAAGGAAAAAATATTCAAAGATAAGAGTCTCATGATAATAGAGAAGTCTTGATTCATGATCTTGGGAAAAGCTGTTCACATCAAGGATGCCATCTTCTTCAAGAGAAGCTTCCCTGGTTAGCCTTACCTTAAGGGTTCCAATGGGTGTACAGGTCCAAGAGTGTGGAGGCACTCTTCTCAGTTGTGAGATCATGAACCCAAAGTTCAAGGTCCAGAAGTTTTGCTGTAGTGTGGATGGCAAGGACAGTCTTTATCTGATGTTCTCAGAAGATCCAATCTTCGGGTTCTAGGTTGTGAAGGAGTTGATTGTCCTTAGTGAACCATAAAAAGCTGTCTTTACCTTGTGAAAATACATGGTGGCATAATAACTTAGTGTTATAACATCAGCCCTCTTGCATGGGAAAGCTTTTATACAACCAGAAAACATGCACTGAAAATAACAATTGAATTAAATCCCTCTATAAAATGTTTAAATGGCCCATCAGGTGACCGGATGTACCTGAAGCTTTTATTGTTTTCCCAGAAATATGGGACCAAACATTTGTTATAAACTATTTTAGCAATTTATAAGTCACCACATCAATATATTCATTTCATCTTTTCCATGACAAGTCATATAATGCAGAAATTTTACTAACAAAAGCTTTAAGGACTGAGGAAGGAAAAGGTGGCCATCCTGGTTCTCCATGAGTTCATGCTTAATTAACATTAGACTTATATCCTCTTGAATACCAGTTGTTTCCCCAAATTAGGTGCATAACACTGATAACTGATAGGTTATTATAGGTATTTTGATTTAGATGATGGAATGTATCAAATTGTATATCTAAACAGTTTCAGTATCAGCTAATTTAGCATGAAAATCTGGCAAATAATTTTCTTGGTATTTAATTAATTTTTGTTCTAGTTGGATTAGCAGTTTTACAACCCAGTCAGTCTTTTCATTAAAGTTCCAGCAATTCTTACCCAGTTCAAATGACATGATTCTAAACTTATTAGAAACCTGTATTCAAGAGTGCTTTTTTAGGGTCCCTTCCAATCTTTTATGAATCTCCTAAAAGATACCATATTCTAGGACTTTGCATGCTTGTGAAATTTTCAGAAACTGCATCAGTATTAAGCAATTAACTGTGGAAATGACTTTAAATAGTTATAGTTAAAAACATAATCGACAAGGAAATTTAGTTATTTCTGTGGTCTACATAATTATGATTGATAGCATATACTCAGACATATTAGAATTTTAGAAATCTCATACAATTTTGGAACATATATTAATATTATTCACTAAAATATAACCTGAAGAAGATCAATTTTTTTTTATTTTTGACATTGCTTCCCATGTAACTGAACATGCCAAATAATTCTGTTCACCTCTCTTTTGGATGCTTTAGGGGCCCTCTGCAGCATCTCAAAGTTAGAGGTTAGAAAAAACAATTTTGAAGCTGAAATTTGATTTTGGGAAGCCTATTAAAAATGGTAAAAGATTTAAAACACTCGATATTATGAAATAGAATTCCAGGTTACCATAGTCATTCATTTAGCAAAATGATGACTCAAAAATGTGTTAAAAGGCAAAAACCTTTACTTGTTGATAGAGGGAAGACTTACTTTCCAAACAATCTGTCTCTTGTCTTTCCCTTCCTTTTTTTTGGTGTGTGTGTGGGGGGGGGGTAGTTTATTCAAAAGGCAAACAAAAATCTTTCGTCATCTTTTAATATTGCATGAAAATCTTGTTCAAGAGAGAAAGTCAAATTTCACCTTTGCGTTAGTGTACTATTAATGTCAACCCCAATTTTTAAGAAAACCCTGTAGA
Source organism: Macaca nemestrina (assembly GCF_043159975.1). Lineage (NCBI taxonomy): Eukaryota > Metazoa > Chordata > Mammalia > Primates > Cercopithecidae > Macaca > Macaca nemestrina. Next base: position 36,432,429 of record NC_092126.1, on the reverse strand, counting down.
CATATCTTTCCAATCTTAATCGGTTTGACCATAAGGTGAGATTCTCATAAACCTTATATAACCCTTTAGAAATTTTTGTTAAAGAGCAGATCAGTGCTTTAAGAAAACCCTGTTTGTGCTTTTATTTTGATGTTCAATTTATGGAAAAAACAGAAAATACCCCTTTAAATTTAGTCAATATGTTCACACACATAATTTTTTACAATATTAATATTTATAAATCTTCCACAACTCATTCAAACTTTTAGCTTTGTCTGAACTTAAAACAATCCTTTAACCCTTTAGGCAAAAAAACAAAATCTACATTCCCATGCCTTGTTATAATCTTTCACTGAAAATGCATTCACTTTTCTTACATACCCTTCATGTAAAACTGTTGCTTCAGTAGTCTCACATGTTACGATGTTAACTCTTAGCGAGTTTTACTTTTGGTGAAAACCTTAGTAAGTTCAGGATTTTAATTATATATTAGTGTGTGGAGTCTAGGACCCAGACAGAAGTACACATAAGGTCTGACTCTTTCCAGCATCTACCTAGCTGTAAAGCAGGCAAGTTGTACAGTTAAGAGTCATAGTGGCATTTTATGAAGCATTTAGGAGTCTTAATCACCGTTAAATTGTATATTTCTTGCATACATTCTCTTTTGTAAATTATTTCATGACTTACACAGACCATCTATGACATGTTTGGACTTTCTAACTTGTCCTAAACATCCCTCTTTTTTAACAACCACTTATTTTACTTTAGGATAAGAATTTATGATATAAAATCCTTTCTTATATAAAATCTCCTTTCTTTATAACTTTCTTTGCATAGCTAGGGGGCATAGCTAATTCTATTTGTCCCCAGGCCTTATCTAGAATCTAATGCTCCAAAATAAATTGAGCAATTTTTAAAAGTCAAAGAAGCAGCTTATGACCTTAAAGCATTTCACACACCGAATATCTGACCTGCATAATTTAGACTAAATATTTGCATTTTGAAGATATTTTTATTTTACCAATAATCTTTAAGAATGTCTTTATTTCCCAAAGATTACTTAACTCACATGAGGTAAATAAAAGGCATTACATTTTTTACTTTTCTGACAAAATATTTGATATGAGCTCTTATTATTATTAAACCAATTAATTGATGCTCTTTTATAGTACACACACAGCACATATAAATACACAGACAGAAAATAAAGGATTCATTCCCTAAGCCAGGAATTGAACCCTAAACCCAGGCTGCCACTGTAAAAAGAGAAAGCATGGCCACATGGTTACAAGGTCAGGCTCCCAAAGACATGACTGATCAGTCTGCTGGGATATCTTGAACAGCAGGCCTATGGGGTCCTAAGCACACATTTTATTCTAAGGTACCCCTCTTTATGACAGAACAATACAGAAAGACACAAAGCACACCAGATTCACTACAGTTTAAGACCAGCCTCAGAATTCTTTTTTTGTATTAATCAAAACTTTACAGAGGAGACAAACAGTGACTTTTACCATTCATTTAACCAGTTTGCACAGAGAGACAGAGACCAGAGTCTGGCTGGTAAGAAATTCTTACCCTTTTGCCAGTATGCCATGTTTCTGGGTTCTGTCTCCCAAAGTGGCCCTAGGAACCCTGCTTGACTATATGCAAACAAATACATTGCCATGAATTAAGAATATTCACAGATAGTTTATGAATTTTGGAGAAAATGGGCAGAGAGAGAAATATGATTGAAATTCTGTTTATGAAAATATACTCAACACATTTAAATTACCAGGAAGCCTAAAATCCAACAAGTTAGTTAAAAGTTAAAAAGCTAGTGTGCTCCATCAATTCCTTGCAGCCTGACAAAGGTAGCCTAGGAATTCCAGATAAATGGAACAAATGATGACTTGCTAGAAATGCACAGGGAACAAAATAACTATTCACAGAACCAAATAAAAGCCTTCCACTAGAAATTTTTTAAAAAATATATATATATATATATGTGGTTTTATATATGCATACACAAGCAAAGCCAGAGGAGAATAAATAGCAAACAAATGAAAATTAGAAGCAAAAACAAATAGGAACCCAACCCTAAATTTTTCCTTCTCAATCTACCCTGGAGGCTATAGTGTTTACCCAGGGCCCCCCAAAACCCACATAATGAATGTTTTATTCCTGATACACAATTCAGTATCCTTAAGTTCACCAATATCACCATACATCCTGTGCAATCAAGAAATACACTCTAGGCCCATAGCCAATAAGTACTCCAGTGCCAGCACTGTCCACACAAAGCAGTAAACAGTGTGAAGCAATGCAAGCATATATGTGAAATTTGGCTTCACACTAAATCCAGCTTCATGCTTAACTGTATTAAAAAGGAATTGCCAAACTGCTAATGCATTTCTTTACAATGCTTATTTTACTTTAATCAAGACTAAGAGCTTTAACTATGAAAATGTTAATTAGCCAAATGTCTCCAATTCTCTATCAGGTTTTAAAGAATATTTTATTATCTCAACTTTTTCTACATCTTTCTCCTCTACTTACTGGTTCCTTAATACGTTGTTTCATAAGTAACCTTTTCAAATCTCTAATTTGAACTAACTTTTAGGTAACTTCTAAATTAGACAAAATTATTCTTTTTCTCACTAATAACACAACTTTTCTGGCATGTTTTGTATACAGAATTATGTATCAACTAGAATTCTTATCCTTAGTAACCTAAAACTTTAGTGAAACACTAAAAAGCAAGAAATCCTGAACTATCAGATACAGGAATTTATAGATAAGAACAATTCCACAATTTTAGAAACATATTTCCCCATATCACAACCTTTCTTAATTGGAAATGGCCCAGATATTAAATGAGTATCAAAAATAATTTTAAGACTTTACACAAAACCTAAAACATTTGTCCCATTCACTGTACTCAATTCTTTCACTTTTAACAGTTTATCTAGATTACCTCTGTAAACTGAGATATTAGATACTATCATTTAAAGTCAGTTATTTCCTTGTTAACCACGTTTTGAATAGCCAGTGAATATCGGGTGCTCATTGAAACCTAAGTAAGAGCCTCAAAGTTAAATCCATAGGTATTTTTGCCAGTCACCCAGAAGATTTAGCTAACATTAAATTATGCCCATTTGTCAAAAAAAAAAGAAAAAGAAAAAGACACACAAACCAAGATCATTTTGTTTTGGCTGGGTTTATAGTTTTATAACCCTCTATGCCAAACCCTAACACCTCAAAATATCTAAGAGAGACAAATATAAAATCCAGACAAAAATGTATGCTGACAATTCTGAAGGCATTTCTATTTTTACTTTACCAATAATTTTAAAACTAGCTTGTTTAGGAAAGTTATACTTAAGTCACGTGAACTTGAAAATTGCTTAGACTTATTTACTTAATTTATGAGTGCTCTCTTACTTATAAGCCAAGACGTAACATATAACAAGTGTGCATATAAATAAACACATCTAGACATGTATATACACACACAAATGAAGATTCAATAGCTTTTACCTTGGAACCCTAACCATTAGATAGTAATACAAGCTTGCCAATTTTACTCCATTTACCCAATAAGTAATCCAATGAAGGCTGTGAACCATTATGTCAGGTAAAGCAATTTCCATGGCAGTTTGATTTTTAAAGGCCAAACCTCCCCAGACTCGAAAGAACACTGGGGTCAAACAGCACCAAAGGAGAATATCACATACTAACTAGGCCTGCCCCTGTTTAGAACAGCAGCACCAAAGCCTGTATACATGTAACTGCATCCCACTTTCCCATTCAACAGCAAATGCCAGATTCCAAACCATATTGGGGCCAAACAGTATTGCAACTGCAAGAGAAAATTCTAAGGAGGGTTTAGTACTAGTCCTTAGAACTGCTGCCAAGGGCATCCCCTTTGGAGAGGCTGAGGTCTGGAGGATCCCCTGGGGAACCCCCTTTGGGGTCCAGTCTCAAGAGTGTCAGGCATCTCTGACCTTAGGTGGGCACCAGTGCCGCTTTGCATGTTTTCCCTCCAGAGGCAATGGCCTATTGTGAGCTTTCCTTTGGTTCCTGGGTGTAATCACTAACGATTAGCATCTTTATAATTTGATACAGCCATGCTATCCCATGCTTCCTGTTCCACTAGAGTGATAGCCATGAACTGTAATGACAGGAGCTGGAAGCTGGGTAGGCTTCTTTTGTCCTCAGCCAGTCAAGTAGGGTAAGGGAAGAAGTTAGCCTAGAAAAGAAGGTTTCCGTCGCCTGAAACATGTGCAAGTTTGCCCTGAGCTGCAAGTTTGCCCTGAGCTGCGCCATACGTAGGAATCAGGGACCACAACCAGAACAGATAGAAAAAAGTCCTTCAGGGTGGCCCCACCCAGAAACCTACAGTTGCCTCCGTGTTTAGGTGCTGCCCACCAAGGGTCCCAAGTTGGAAAGGAAAAGAGAGAGGGAGGGAGAGATTCTGCTGTATGGAGTGGAAAGGAAAAGATGAAAAATCCCAAACTTTGGGCTTACCTCCTGGCTGGCTTGCCAAAATACATTACCAGTGGAGGGTGTCTGGGTTCTGGGCATATTGAACCAAGAATTGGACAAAACACACAAAGCAAAGAAATAATGAAGCAACAAAAGCAGAGATTTATGAAATGAAAGTATGTTCCACAGGGTGGGAGAAGGCCTGCACTTAGGGGCTCAAGAGTCCAGTTACAGAATTTTCTGGGGTTTAAATACCCTCTCAAGGTTTCCATTGGTTACTTGGTATACACCCGATGTAAATGAAGAGGATGAAATAAAGTTACAAAGTCGTGTACTTGGTATATGCCCTATGTAAATAGACAGGATGAAATAAAACAGTCATTTACTCTGTGTATGCCCAATGTAAATGGAAAATATATTTCCTCTGATAGCTGATGTGTTTCCATTTCATTTAGTTCTAGGAAGTCTGCACGAATCTGCTTTATGTTTCCTGCCTCCAGGCCCTATTCTCCTGCCTCAGTAGGGTTGAATGAACTACACACATGGTTGTATCTTGAAATGTTTTCTAAATAGGAACATTCTGATCTAGAATCCTTCATTTCTTCCAACTCCTCTGCACCACCAACCTGGTGGATATGGGCCATGTGCCACTTAGAGTTGATGTTATCATTTCACTTCCAAAAGTCCTTTTCAGAAGATAGTCTTTTTATAAACTTTTACACAAAGTGTACAAAATGTGTTAGTTTACTATTTTTGTCATACATTGGCAACCTCTTTAATATCTAGAGAGTAGATATTTTTAAATTAGGACTCATTTGTCCAGTATATAACACAATATATAGTATAGCAAAGTTACATGCAATGCGTTTAACATATAGGGCAATGGATAAACTGAAATTTTCTAGTACACAATAGCAAAACACCTTTTGTAATTTCTTCCCTCTCACCTTCCTCAACTGAATGAGCAAGTAACACTGTTCACAGAGGTGATTTAACAATCCCACTTTCAAACACAGTATTTCCCATCAGTTTTTAAAAGCTATTTACAAAAAGTGTTATTATACTATTTCTACTTTTAAATACATCAAGCATTTCTAACTATCTAGAAAGACCAGATATTTCATATAACTTTCCACTGTGTACATAGCATTGTAAAATAAAATTGCATATGTAACAATGGCTATAATCTGAGGTATCTTCTAAATATGACAATTTTGACCTTGAACCAGTCCTTCCTCATTTCCTACTCTCTGTCTTCAATCCAGTGGACAGGTACATGCATTTGTAATGCTTAGAGATGGTTGAACAAATTAATACCCAAAAATCATTTACAGAAGACAAGCTTTCCTATGAATTTCAACACAAAGTGTACAAAATGTGCTAATTTTACTAGTTACTTTGTCATACACTGGCAACTTCTTAAACATGTAGAGACCAAATGTTGCAAAATTAGGACTCTTTTGTCCATTATGTACTTTACACACACAGCAAAACAAAATGCACAAAACATACAGAAAAATGGCGAGTGAAATGTCCAAGTATGAACACACTAGCCTATTACCTTTGGCGATTTCTTCCCTCCCATTTCTAAACCATTAAACAAGTATAGACAGTACTACACTGCTCACAGAGGTGGCTTCACAATTCCACTTCTAAAAGACAGTATTTCCTAAGAATTTTAGCAAAAAGATATTTACAAGGTGATATTTTACTACCTCTACACTTAACATATGTCAGGCAATTCTGAACATCTAAATAGACAAGATGTTTCAGGTAAGAAGTTAATTTGTCCACTATATGCACAGAAGTCTTGAATAAAGTGAACACACGTAAAAACAGTTATGACTGAGTCTTCCAAATATGAACATTCTGGCCTACACCTTCCCATCTCCATCAACCCACTGAGCAATAGTGCTCAAATTTTCAGAAGACAGTCTTTCCTGGGAATGTTAAAACGAAATGCACAAAATATATTAGTTTACTAACTCTACTTTTGTCATACACTGGCAACCTCTTTAACATCTAGAAAGACCAGATGTTGTAAAGTCAGGACTCATTTGTCCTTTATATACACAATATACCCAGATAAGTAAAACAAAATGCCCAGACGAGACAATGGTTAACCTTGCCTCACTATAAGCACATTGGCACTTCCTTTCCTCTCTCCTCCCCTGAACCAGTGCACACAGGTGCACTTTGGGCTTACCTCCATGCAACATTTGGTAAGCCCAAATGTCTTTGGGCTCACAAAAGGTGTTTTGCTATTGTGTACTAGAAAATTTCAGTTTATCCATTGCCCTATATGTTAAATGCATTGCATGTAACTTTGCTATACTATATATTGTGTTATATACTGGACAAATGAGTCCGAATTTAAAAATATTAACAGGTGATTTGGCCATTCCCCCCCTCCACCAAAACATTACATATGAATTTTAACAAAAAGATTTACAAAATGTGTTATTTTACCACCTCTAATTTTAACATAAGCATTTCAGAACATCTAGAAAGAGTATAGTTCAAAAAATACTTAATATTGTCAACTACATATACAGTAGTGAGAAATAAAATGCACACACAGAACAATGGTTGGAATATGAAAATGTCTTCTAAATATGACCAGTGTGGCACAGAACTGTCCTATCTTCCTTCTCAGGTCTTCTGCCCCATATCCTCTAACCCAGAGGTCCCCAAACTCTTTGGCACCAGGGACTGGTTTCAGGGAAGGCAAATTTTCCATGGAAGGTAGGGGCATGGTTTCAGGATGAAACTGTTCCACCTCAGATCATCAGGCATTATTAGAGTCTCATAAGGAGCATGCAAACTAGATCCAGGGGTTGGGGACTCCTGCTCTAACCCACTTAATAAATGTGGATGTGTGGCTCCTGCTGTCACTTCCAGAGGTGGTCTAACAACTTCATTGCAAAAAGTCATCTCCAGAAGCCATTTATGTCCTGTTATTATTATTTTTAACAAATGGAAATTTACAAGATGTGTGATTCTCTAACTCTCATAAGTCGCAACCTCTTTACACCTAGAAGGGTTGGATGTAGCAAATGTTTTCTTTTAAAGGCTGGGGGGAAGCTGAGAGCAGCTTTTTCATAGGATACACACGGGCCTTCTGTAAACAGCCAATAATCGTCCCAAAGGTTGGTGGGCCTTTCCGATGGGCCTAATAGCGCCAAGTTATTCTTCCACTTCTGTTTTCCGGCACCAGCGTCTGGTAGAAGGAAAACCAGCTGGGCGATGGCCGCTAACCCTTCCACCCCTCATTGCCAGACTCCTCTCACCTTCTGGGCCCATTAAGGACTTTGTCGTTGTCCTCGGGACTAGGTGAGTGTCGCCCACTTGGGACACTGCGGCCACCCGAGTATCCGGATCTGCGCGGCTCCACGGCCTACAGGGGCAGCTGAGCCTGCGCGTAGACCCGCTTTCCTGGCCCTCCGCACCCCCTAGTGGCCTCCGCGGCGTTGGGGCGGCCTCCCTGCTTCCCGCCCTGCCACACCTGCTGCCACCCAGGGCGCTGCGTCCAGGCGGCTCGGCGGAAGCTTCGTCTGAGCCTGGCAAGGTTGGGCGGGGAGACCCGGCAGCCGGCCGGTCGGGTGGGGAAAAGCGGTTCGCCGCTGCTTCAAGAAATGGGACCGGCGGGGCAGCCACGGCCAGGGCTCTGGGTTCTACAGGGCGGAGGGCCTGGAGGGCCCCGCAGAGCTGGCCGCGCTCCCATCTCAAATTCTGTTCGTCTTTTTATACTAATTTCAAAATTATGGATTAGCCCTTTGTTCTTTCTTAAAAATCTTCACATTTTATTTATTTTTGTCCTGCAGGACTTCTGAATTTTGTATGATCTGAAATTAATATTTTCCTTAATTGCTACTAGGTTTGTGGAATGTTAGAAAATCTTCCCAAGTACTTACTATATAAGAAATATGTTAACATAATAATGTTTTTATGGTTTTAATTTTATATTTAAACCTTTAATACGTTTTGAAAGTTTTTACTTTAACCAGTGAGTTAGAGGTCCACGAGATTTTCTTCTGTGCCAAAATTTTCAGCCGCTTTGCTTCTAAGCACTTTAATGAGTAGCCTGTCTATCCCCCCAGAGTATAATGCCAGCTTTATCATGTACTAAATTCTCATTTGCATTTAATATCTGGAACTTTTATTCTGCTTCATTATTTCCATGTGACTACCACCCTTTCCAGTCATCATTATACATTTCATTTTTTAAAATAAGCTTCGTTGAATATATTTAAGGTATACAACATGTTATGAGATACCTATGTAGTTAAAAATAAGAAAAGATCGGCCGGGTGCGGTGGCTCACACCTGTAGTCCCAGCACTTTGGGAGGCCGAGACGGGCGGATCACGAGGTCAGGAGATCGAGACCATCCTGACTAACACGGTGAAACCCCGTCTCTACTAAAAATACAAAAATTAGCCGGGCGCGGTGGCGGGCGCCTGTAGTCCCAGCTACACGGGAGGCTGAGGCAGGAGAATGGCGTGAACCCGGGAGGCGGAGCATGCAGTGAGTGGAGATCGCGCCACTGCACTCCAGCCTGGGCGACAGAGAGAGACTCCGTCTCAAAAAAATAAATAAATAAAATAAATAAAAAAAGATTACTACAGTGAAGCAAGGAATCCCAAATAAAGTAGAATTTATTACCTATACTGGGTCCTTGTGTTGTACATTAGATCTCTAGCATGTTTATCATACATATCTGCTACTCGGTTTTGTTTCGTTTGAGGCGGGGTCTCCTGTCCCCAGGCTGGAGTGCAGTGGCACTATCAAATCACTGCTCACTGCAGCCTCGACCTCCCAGGCTCAATCCATCCTCCTGAGTAGCTGGGACTGCAGGCGGGCACCACCAGGCCTCACTAATTGTGTGTGTGTGTGTGTGTGTGTGTGTGTGTGTGTGTGTGTGTGTGTGTGTGTTGTTGTTGTTGTTCGCAGAGATGGGGTTTTGTCATGTTGCCCAGGCTGGTCTCAAACTCCTGGGCTCAAGCAATCCGCCCACCTCTGCCTCCCAAAGTCCTGGGATTACAGGACTGAGCTACTGCGCCTAGCCCTCCTGTCTGCTGCTTTGTATCCTCTGACCTACATCTCTCCACCCTCCACCTCAGGTTTTGTTATCTCTGTATACCTGTATTTGAATGTTTTCTTTAGATTCCCCATATGAGTGAAATCATGTAATACTTTTCTTTCTGTGTCTGCCTTATTTCACTTAATGTCCTCCAGTTTCATCCATATTGTGGCAAATGGCAAGATATTCTTTTTGGGATGAATAATATTCCATGATATATATATATTATGGTTTTAATCTTATATTTAATATATTTTATTATTTGGTTCTCATGGATTTCCTAGGTGTATAATCACTTACAAATAAAAGTAATTTTGGCATTTCTTTAATCCTGATATATATATATGATGGAATATTATATATATATCAATTTCTTTATCCATTCATTTTTCAACAAGTATTTAGGTTGTTTCCCTGTATTGGCTGCAATACTACAATGAACATAGGATCGCAGATATCTATACAAGGTGGTTATCTCATCTTCTTTGGGTATATCCCCTAAAGAGGGATTGTTGGGTCATATGTAGCTCTGTTTTCAGTTTATTTAGAAAGCTCCGTACTGTTTTCCACAATGGCTACACAGTCTCACCAACAATGCACAAAGGTTCTCTGTTCTCTTCACCCTTATCCACGTTTATTATTACTATTTTTTGACTTTTTGATAATAGTCATCCTAGTATTATCTAGTATCTCATAATGGTTTCAATTCACATTTCCCTTGTGATTAGTGATGTTGAATACCTTTTCATATCCATCTTGGCCATTTTTCTTCTTGGAGAAATGTCTTTTCAGATGTTTGCCTGTTTTTAAATGGGATCATTTGTTTTCCTGCTATTGAGTTGTATGAGTTCTTTATCAATTTTATGTATCTTATTAGATATATAGTTTGCAAATATTTTTTCCAATCCATAGGTTGCCATTTCATTTTGTTGTTTGTTTGCTATGCAGAAGCTTTTCAGCTTGGTGTAGTCCCATTTATTCGTTTTTGCCTTTGTGGCCTGGGCTTTTGATGTGATAACCAAAAAATCATTGCTAAGGCCAAGGTTCAGGAGCTTATCATACATTTTAATAGCCGGAAGAGCTCATCCACTCTCATTATTTTTTTCTCAGAATTTTTCTTATCTGTCTCACTTTCATTTTTTAGTTGAGGATTAGTATCATTTTGTCAAGTTAAAAAATTGCATATTGACTAATTTAGGGAGAATTGACATCTTTACAATACTGAGTCTTCCTATCCAAGGCAATATGTCTTTTTTACATTATTTTTTACTTTGACAAGTGTGGTTTAAATGCAGCTTTTATTCATTTGCTGAATGATACATTTTATTTATTCTTGTTAATTATTATTGTCCTAACTCACTATTATTTGTATAAAAGAAAGTTATTTTTTATTTTAATATTTCCTTTCATACTGAATTTTATTTTACCACTTTTACACTTTATTTATTATTATTAGTAATATTATTAGTATTATTTTGAGACAGAGTTTCGCTCTTATTGCCCAGGCTGGAGTGCAATGGTGCGATCTCGGCTCACCACAACCTCCGCCTCCTGAGTTCAAGCAATTCTCCCACCTCAGCCTCCCGAGTAGCTGGGATTACAGGCATGCACCACTACGCCTGACTAATTTTGTATTTTAAGTAGAGATGGGGTTTCTCCATGTTGTCAGGCTGGTCTCAAATTCCCGACCTCAGGTGATCTGCCTGACTTGGCCTCCCGAAGTGCTGGGATTACAGGTGTTAGCCACTGCGCCCGGCCTATTATTATTATTTTTATTATTTTCGAGACAGTCTTGCTCTGTCACCAGGCTGGAGTACTCTGGTGTGACCTTGGCTCACTGCAACCTCCACCTCCCAGGATCAAGCAATTCTCATGCCTCTCGAGTAGTAGCTGGGACTACAGGTGTGCACCACCAAGCCAGGCTAATTTTTGTATTTTTAGAAGAGATGGGGTTTCGCCATGTTGGCCAGGCTGGTCTTGAACTCCTGACCTCAGGTGATCCACCCACCTCAGCCTCCCAAAATGCTGGAATTATAGGCATGAACCACTGCGCCTGGCCATAAGATTTTATTATTATTTGGTTCTCATGGATTTCCTAGGTGTGTAATCACTTACAAATAAAAGTAATTTTGGCATTTCTTTAAATATTGTAACTTATTTTTCTTATATAATTGGATTGGCCACCTGTTCTAAAACACTGTAAAATAAGATAGATAGTAATCAAGTTTTTTCATGTTTAGTAGGAATGCTTCTGTTTCTTCATCATTAGGTATATATTAGTTTTTGTTTACATGTACATAAAATTATGGCCAAATAACATCTGTCTATCCTATTTTAGTAATTAATTTAATAATTAAGAATGGATGTTGTACATTTTTGTTCTAGCCCAGTTGCCTAAGAGTTCCAGGAATATACCTGTAGTCTAATAAAATTAGGTTTATCGATCCATTGCAATGAGACAGACTGCATTCCAGGGGAACCATGGGGTATCTCATCAAACAAAGGGAAAGGCAGAGTTATAGGATTTGGGGTAAGTTTAGGTTAATATTAAATAAGGCAGAGTGTTGATAGGCTCAGAGGAAAGCAGGGCTATGTGTAACAAGGTCCATATCAGGTCTGGACTGCAAAGTAGACCCAGAGTCCTATTTTCTTGAATACTAGACAGTTGAGAGAGGTGTGGAATGTTGTGTCCAGATACGTCTTACCTGCAGTTCTGCATTTGAGTATGAGTTGAGGCTGTGTTAGGAGTCAGGAAAAGAAAGGAGCCAACTGAAGTTATTTATAAAGCAAAATCAACAGAACTTGGAGACACTGGATATAGTATGAGGGAAAATGGCAAACTGAAATTTCACCCCTCTATTATGGCTTATGTGACTGGGTAGATGACCATGTCTTCAGCTGATATGGAATATACTATAACAACAGTTGGTTTAGGGAAGCAAGAGAGAGAAGAACAGGATGATCACCTCAATTTTTGATTTGTTGGGTTTCTGACTGCTGCAAGACTCGAGTATAGACCCACAGGTAGGTAGTAGGACGTGTAAGTGCAGGGATACTGCTGCAGGCTGGGGTCGCAGCTATAGATATAGATACCCAGGAGTCATGAGCATCGCTGAAGGAGGGCCTGCAAAGTGAGAGGAGCACTGACTGGATCAAGAGAAAACCTCAGAAAGATTTCCCCAAGGTTTCCAGGCTAGTAGGATGAGCCCACAGTGAAGACTACAAATGAACAGAGAGAGGTGGGAATCAAAGTGGAGACCCGCCATGTCAAAGAAACTGAGGAAAAGAGTTCCAAGGAAGAGGGAGTGGTCAACTCTATCAACTGCAGGAAATGGGCTCAGGAATGGAAGACCTGAATTGGTTTAACAGTTGCCAGGTAGATGGTGACTTTTGCCAGGGTACCTTCAGGTAAGTTGGTGAAGCAGAAGACAAAATTCTATGTGTTCAGCCAATAAGAAGAAGTGAGACAGAAGAGTGAGCCTCCACCTTACAGGGAGCTGGGCTGAGAAGGGCAGGAGACAGGGCAGTAACTGCTATGGCATCAGGCTCAGGGAAGACTTTTCAGCAAAAAAGGTGTCAGTGTTTCACTTTTTTCAACTACTTAGAATCAGGACCTCAGCTATGCCTGGTGGAATTCATTTAAAATACCAAAATAAAGGTAAGTCTTCTGTAGTCTTTCTGTACTCACTTGAGCACTTGATCTCTGTAACTTACTCTGCATCCTCCTTCCTGCCCCTTCCCTGGCAAGACACACACACCAATATACATTTGATTTTATTTTAATGATCACGCAGACCCTATTAGAAAAGATTTCCCCTTGAACTGTACCCAGGAGGTGTGGCCATGGCACACACAAAGCCATAGGGAAAGACCAGACAAATCTTGAGCTGAGAAGGAAGGGCTCAGTTGCATAGATATATAGGCAGAACGCATAAAGAAATCCTTCTGTTGAAAATATTTAGGAAAGAATGGAGTTTTTGAAACATAAAATCAATAATAATTTTTATTTTTTGTTCAGCACACATGGCAACATAGAGCTGTGAAGACAGACGTGGTTAGCACAAACCACTCGGGCCACTGAAACCAGGGCAAACTCATGGATCATCTGTGCTCCCATCTTCACCTTGGTGGCAGCCCCACCTCTCAGATTTTAAGCTCTATGGAAAGTGCAGGCTTCCAGGAGTGCTGTGGAGCAGAGCAGAGAGGTAGGATTTTCAAAATCTTCCTATATTTATTTCTGAACTGTCAAGTGAAGGAACAATTTCAGCATAGTACAAAGGGCACAGACTTGCTGCCTCCTCTTCTGTGAATTGGGCCGTTCTCCCAGTGCTCTTTTCTACTTGCCTGCACAGCTCCTGTGCCTATCCTGAGGAGTGCCCCACGCCAAAGCTGTAACATGATTTTCCTGCCCTACAGGGTTCCCCACCTTGTTTCCTATGGGTGAGGCTCACACATCTGAGTTTGTGAGGCCGGGAGTCGCCCAGGAAGACTGTCCTCCCTGACCTCTTTAAGCAGGTGAGGAACTGACATAGCAAAAAGCACCTGCAATGTGCCAGTTTCTGTGCTGTGGGCTAAGGATGGAGGAAAGAACAGCAGAGCCAGACTGTCTCCTTTTGTGGAGGATATAGGTTAGGTAAATATCAACTTGATTCTCACAATAGCAAATGTAGACAAGCACATTGCTGCTTCCATCAGAATTACATGGGGGCAACTTTTAAAATGTGGATGCCTGACCTAGCACAGACTTTCTAAATCAGTATCTCAAGGCTCTGAGAATCAGCATTTTAATAAGGATCAAGACTCCCTTATCTGCATACTCCTGTGGAAAGACTAACTGCGCTATACCACCATGTGTTATTTCCCAACTTCCAAACTCTTTCAGGTGACTCAGTTACACCCAACATAGTTATACTGCAAAGGTGTGTTTTATTCTATTTCAGTTCTCAGAAACTGGTGTTGCAAGTGAGTAGTATGCGTGGCAACTTTATGGTTACCAGAACCTATGATCGTTGAGGCCCTCTAGAGCAGCACTGTCTGAAAGAGCTTTCTGTGATGATGCAGACATTCTCTTTGCTGACCAGGATGGAGCCACATGTGGCTGTTGAGCACTTGCAATGTGGCTGGGTGGGATTGAAGAAATACATCTTTTATTTAGTTTAATTTTAATTAACTTAAATTTAAATAGTCACATCTTGCTGGTGGCTACCATACTGGACAAGGCAACTCTAATCAAAAGTTTACTGCAGAGCAATGACATGTACACATAAACCTGGTCCTTTTCATAGAAATAAGATGGAATTCTCTATGCCCAGGAAGTTCACTACCTTAGAGCTCTGAGCCTGTGTCCCCTTTACTATCTGCCCATACAGCCTAGCCTGTCATACATGCTAGGCTTAGATTGCTCACTCACCATTTCATTTTGTCCATGTTGTCCTGTCCCGAGGGCCACAGTCTGCCCCTCCTGTACCCACCACCCCGGCACTCACCACCGTGTTTGGTTGCCACTTCCCCATGCTGTTCTTCTTACTTACGTGAGGTGGAGCATTTTCTCAGGTTAGTGACAGCCTTGACATATTCTTCTCCTAAGTATTTTTCATATGTGTTTCTGTCATGAAGTTTGGCCAAACATACTGTGTCATCTCTGAACAGAAGGTCCTTGGTTTTGGACTCAAACAAACAAAAGTTGCTCGAGCAGTCAGTTACACTACTTCCAAACATGCGCTGTCAAGTGAACAGAAAGTCCATGAGGACCTGTGGTCTTTAGCAGCTGAGAACACATGGATGAGAAGAGTCTGAAAGCTCTGAACCAGCCCTGGGGATAAATGGAAGCTACAGAGTACGCCTTGGGAATTTTCCACCTCTCTTATCTGCCATTTACCCACTTAGGGACCCATGCTCCATGCTTTCATGATGCCCCCAAAATCATCTATAGGGTCCCTGGTCCCATCTTCCTCTGAGAAGTCCCTCCCACCCACCACCCATGCTTGCCTAATCTGACCTCTCTTCCCCACTTCATTGCCATGCGTTGGGGACTGCTTGTAGAAAATGAGAGGACAATAACATGTCCCTTCAGACGTTATTGTCAAAGAAGATGTTAAATGTGAACCCTCCCAGAGGACTGGCAGAGGTAGTTGTTAAAAGTTCACGTTTGACTGCATTTTGAATCCTTTCTTGGGCAAGCCACTCAACTTCTCCATATCTCCAAAGGTTGTAAGTGAAATGATGACTGCAAAATGTTTAACCTTCCATATAGCATCTAGGAAATGTATGTTAAATGCTCATTATTGTCATGTACCTTAAAAGGACTTCTAAATATACACTATCTTATTTAAAAAACAAAACAAGGCCGGGCGCGGTGGCTCAAGCCTGTAATCCCAGCACTTTGGGAGGCCGAGACGGGCGGATCACGAGGTCGGGAGATCAAGACCATCCTGGCTAACACGGTGAAACCCCGTCTCTACTAAAAAAATACAAAAAACTAGCCGGGCGAGGTGGCGGGCGCCTGTAGTCCCAGCTACTCGGGAGGCTGAGGCAGGAGAATGGCCTGAACCCGGGAGGCGGAGCTTGCAGTGAGCTGAGATCCGGCCACTGCACTCCAGCCTGGGCGACAGAACGAGACTCCGTCTCAAAAAACAAAACAAAACAGGCCGGGCGCGGTGGCTCAAGCCTGTAATCCCAGCACTTTGGGAGGCCGAGACGGGCGGATCACGAGGTCAGGAGATCGAGACCATCCTGGCTAACACGGTGAAACCCCGTCTCTACGAAAAAAATACAAAAAATTAGCCGGGCGCGGTGGCAGGCGCCTGTAGTCCCAACTACTCGGGAGGCTGAGGCAGGAGAATGGCATGAACCCGGGAGGAGGAGCTTGCAGTGAGCTGAGATCCGGCCACTGCACTCCAGCCTGGGCGGCAGAGCGAGACTCCGTCTCAAAACAAAACAAAACAAAACAAAAAAACGTAATGGTGAATCAACAGCAGGCAGCTACGCCCAAAAGGAAGGTGATGCGTGTGTGTGGAGGGGCCTTTAGGATTAGAATACTCAGGCAGCCCCTCTCTTCAACAAGGCTGGCCCTGAGTGGTTGTTCCCCCAGAGGACAAGCTCTCTGAGGGCAGGGGTCCTGTGTTTTTTTTCAGACTATTGAGAACAGTGCTCAGTCTGCCTAGGCAAGAGGAACAGAAATCTACTCTTCATGACTCGTATCAACAAACGCTGGGAAAAAGGAGCTGTCGTCTTCGTTTTTGGGAAGGATGGGAGTAGGGAAATGAGAGTACCACTGAACAAGGTTGGGGGAGCAGAAAGGCAGATTCCTGGTCCCAAGGGCACATGGATCAGATAGGGACTAATCACCAGTGACCAGGAGCTAGAAGCAGAGCTGGGCCTGAGAGGTCTAGTTCCATAATTACACAGTAACATGTTTTGAGCATGTCCTATAGGAAATGGCATTTTCCTATGCCGTTTGGGTGCATGTCTTCACTTAATACTCATGTTAACTAGAAGTAGGTAAAAGTATTATTATTACAATTTTATATATGAGGAAGCCGAGCCATAGAGAGGTTATGTAATATACCCAAGATGGCACAGCTAGGAAGCTGTGGAGCTGAGATTTGAACCCTGATACTCTTGTCCACAATGCATGGCATGAAATGCACAATGCATGAAATTCTAGTTTTCAAAAAGAAAGTGCTGGAGTCATGGCTGCACTTTGTTGTAAACTCCCCCCAAATAGCCTATAGCCATCTAGGAAGAAAAGGTGGGAGGCCCTGGCTGGTCCATACCTGCTGGTCAAGTAACAGCGTTTGGACACAATCTGCCTTATCTTTCCGTGCAACCACAGCATGATTCGGGGCTCTGGCCAGGTGGCAGTTTGCAAACTCCTGCACAGATTTCCTGGAACCATCAAGGCACAGCAACTTATAGTCTTCTTTGTTCAGATTCTTAGCCCATGCATCGGGGTTTTTTCCTAGGGAGAGAAAGAAGATGGTTCAGCTGACGGCTTTGGTCAAGGTGCCCCACTGGGGAGATGGGACTGACTCAGTGGTGTGTAGCGAACCTGGACCTTCTGGCCAGCAGAAGTGCCCACACTGGGGTTACAGTTATGTGGACAGGAAGAGACACCCATGTGGTCTACCAGGGGATACCAGACTCACAGTGACCAGGAATGATTATTGACCATCCCCTTCCAACCTTCCCTACCCAGCCAGGTGAGAATGAACTACATTCTGCAGATGCTGTTCAAAAAGATCTTCAGTTCCACTAAATTCCAATTCCATCTGTACCTCTTGCTCCAGCAGAGGAAGCATGTGACGCCCTAAGCCAGGTTGATCAATTTATGTGCTGTAACACATGGCATCTCCAAACAAAAGAACTTTTCCGCAGAGGACACCTTTGGAATCTGCACCAGAATTTAAAATCTGACTCCCTTGTTCTAGTTCTAAATGAGAATGTGCACACGCCTGTGTGATACAGGTCTATATCCCATCTCGGCCCCTTTGCCTCTTCTTTACTGTGTTGTCTCTGAAAAAAAAATCTCACCCATTCTTAGGGTTTCAGCTCCTTCCTCCTGAGGCACTTCGCAAATATGTTTTGCTAATTTTTATTTCTCTCCCATAATTCAGGATTGCAACCTTTCTAAAAGTCAATTTTTCATTTAATTTTCTTTCTTTAACCAAATACTAATACATGAGATCACACTCATAAATTTTTGAATATCACTCTATATTAACTAAAAGTCTCCTTTCCTATACTCTCCAAGTCTCACTCAGTTTTATAGTGCTAGTCCTTAATATCACATTTGTGAGTTTCCATCCATAACTCATTATATGTATTGTTTTACATGTGTATATGGATGTCACATATTTCTAATTTTGTTTAGTGTTAGATCTTGACAAATGTAAAACTCCGTAGCTTTTTTTCAACTGTTTACATACCTTATAGATTCTTCTTGTCAGTACATATAAATCAAGCTCATTCTTCTTAACTACTGTATTATATTTCATAGTGTGGCTATAATAGTATCTTTAAACCATTCCTCTTTTAATAGGCATTTGAGGTGTTTACAATTTTTTGCCACTACAGTAGTGTTAAAATGAGTGTTACTGGCATATAATTGTGCTTACGTAGAAGTGGAATAGTTAGTTCAAAGGGTATATGCATTTTTATTTTATTTTATGTTATTTTATTTATCTATGATAGTATGTTCTCAGCCCTCTCCAAGGCACAATCTTTTTGGAGGGAAAAATAACACACATACCAAAACCAAAAATTCAGGGCAGGGATAATAATATTTTATATTTTGTGAAACACTCTAGATGCTGTGTGAGCTCAAACCAGGGCTTTGAGAACAAATGAATTAAGAAGCTGGCTGGAGGAGGCAAGATTTCAGTTGTCTCTTATAGCATGTGTGGATGAGAGGAGGAGAAAGGAATGCCTCTCTGTGGGAGGAAAGGAGAGTGCAGGCTAGACTGGGGGCAGGTGTGTGCCTGGTGTTTCTAATGGAGAGAGGAGATCTGCCTCTGGAACCATCTCAGGCAGTAGGGTCTGTGAGGCACTCAGGCAAGAGAAAAGTGGGTTTGTAAAGACTTATGAATGGAAATTGATGTTAATGAATGAGCCAGAACCTGAAGGTAGAAAATTAAGAAAAATCAGATGGGAGGTGATTCAATCTGGCTAGGAGGGCATCTAGAAGGGCATGTTAAACATGTGCTTTTTCCATAAAAATAATACACGCTTATTGATGGAAATTTGTAAAATGCCACGTAAGTATTGGGAAGAAATTTTGAAGCATTTGTAATTTCATAGTCTACGCCTTCAAAATTGGTACATTTCTAACATTCTTTTTCCTACACGCACCTATAATATGCACACACACACACACACACACACACACACACACACACAAATTGAGATAAAAGAGCCCATGTGGGCTGGGCGCAGTGGCTCACGCCTGTAATCCCACCACTTTGAGAGGCCGATGCGGGCGGATCATGAGGTCAAGAGATCAAGACCATCCTGGCCAACAAGGTGAAACCCCATCTCTACTAAAAGTACAAAAATTAGCTGGTCGTGGTGGTGCACGCCTGTAGTCCCAGCTACTTGGGAGGTTGAGGCAGGAGAGTCACATGAATCTGGGATGCAGAGGTTGCAGTGAGCTGAGATCGCACCACTGTACTCCAGCCTGGTGACAAAGTGAGACTCCATCAAAAAAAAAAAAAAAAAAGCCCATGTGTTTTTGTGTCTTCCTTCTTGTATATACCATAGCACTTAAGACAGACTTTGGAGGAGGGAGAGAGGGGGCAAGAGTTGAAAAACTACCTATTGGGTGCTATGCTCACTACCTGGGTGACAGGTTCAGTCATACTGCAAACCTCAGCATCATGCAGTACACCATGTAACAAACCTGCATATGTACCCTCAATCTAAAATATAAGTTGTAAAAGCAATAAATTAATAACAGAAGAAGGTAAGAAGGTGCAAAATATAGGTATGATGAATCAGACATGATGTGACCTATATTTACTAATATTTATCAGGAATGTGATATTAAATCAGGGGTATTAGACCAGTAGTTCCCAAATTTACAATACATCAAAATTACTTTGACTCTTAAAAATCATATTGTCTACCTTAAATGCACACAATAAAATTTAGTTTAAAAAAAGGCACACTTTGAAGAAATAAGATATTGACTGACAGACTTAATCTAGGCCTGATGGGCAGGGAGTATAGCAGGATTCTCTATAGGGATAGAGGCAGGGAGAAGAAAAGGGAACGTTGACAGAAAGATGAGGACAGTTGAGTTGTATATGAACTGTATATATACAACTACAATATATGAGGACATCCATATACATGCGTAAAAAAGTACAATTGCAATGCCAATGTCCTCTCTACATAAAAGTGACACCTTAGGAAATAGACTGGAATGGAATTGAGATTGGAGGTCAGGCCTCCTATCTTAATTCTATTCAGGAGATAAGAATGTTTGAGTCATTGCAAAGAGTAGAGAGTCAAAGCTTAGAGAAGGGAGCTCTACTCAGAAGTGTACCAAAAGAAATCAAGGGTGGCAAAGAGCCAAGCTTAGGGTAACACTCCCTTAAAGGAAAACGCAACAATATGAGGGAAGAAAGGAAATAGTCAACCCAATATTTCTTCAAACAAATTCTTAGCAACTACTGTGTACTATGTGCTACACTAGGTGCTGGGAATAAAAGAGGAAGAAAAAGAGCTCGAAGAGTTTCTGTAGCCAAAGTGTACTGCAGAGTGTGGTGAATTCAGTAATAATGGCAACATGAACAGAGGTGTCTTCTTGTAGGATAGGGTATGCTACCTGGGAAGGCTTCCTGGAGGGACTGGTGCCAAGCTGGTTCATTCTGAATGAGTTGCCCAGGAAAGGTGAGGAGTTGGGGGAATGAACATGAAAGAAAGCAGGGAAGTATTCACAACCTGAATTCCAGTGGGCTCTGCTAGCACTTAGTGATACTGAGGGGTCAGGTGTGGAGTGCTTATTCTGGTCAATGTTTGTTTTGCTTTGTTTTGTTTGTTTTTAATGTCATGGCTGTCCAACTTTCACCCACAAGTTAACACCCATTGATGATTCTTGCTTGAATCAGTTATCAATGTATTGATTGCCAAGTGATAGTTTTCTAACTCTGTCATTCCTTCCACATTCATTAGTTTTCCCTTCTTCATTTGTTTAATCAGTATTGCCTCATGCATTCTTATTTCTTTCAATGAGCTATTATCCCTTACTGCTATCATTATTTATTTTAATGCTCAAAATTCTCAGACTTAGCAACAGGAGATCCATACAATTGGCTCTTGTATGCTTTGAGTGTCCCATCACTGTCTGAGCACATCAGTGTGTTGTTCTAGGCTCAGCATGTATTTTTCCTGCCCCAGCCCTGAAGTCAGCTATTTTTCCAAGGAGTTCTGGTTCCTCTTAGCAAAGAAGCGTACTTACAAGCCAGTATCTTGGTACTTACTCCTGCTGGTGTGCCATTGCCTCTAGGCCTTCTCAATGGACACAACCCGGAAATACAGAAAATAGCTATAAAAGGCATTACTGGGATAACTGACAACATTTAAATGGGGACTGTAGATGTGACGAGTATTATATCCACATAAAGTAAAATATCCTGATCTTGGTAATCATACTGTGGGTATGCAAGAGATTGTCTTATTCTTAGGAAATGGGCACTGAAGTATTTAGGGGAAAGGAGCACAAGGCTTGCAGCTGTGGGAGTGAGTGTTGGGGAGGATTTAGGGCCATTGGGGGCCCCATGATCCTGATCATTCTGTGCACCCAGGTGAACATGTCTCTCTTCACCAAGCAGACAGATTGAGAATCAGAGCTTTGAAGTCTGGCAGTGTACGTAATACTTCCACAGAGGCATCCCTGAATACAAGTGAATACCAGTGACTAGGATCTAGTGATCCAGGGAGACAGAGGAGCAGGTGCACGTACCCCCAGTGTTCTGTGGGACAGTCTGGTGTTTCACAAAGGTCACATCTCCCTTCTCAACCAGACACCTGCAGAGGTCCAGAGAGTGGGAGAGAAAAAGGAGGCGGTCAGAGTGACTTATCTGTCATTCAAGCGGCTACCTTATAGATTCAGGACAGCATCTGAAAACAGCAATTATAACTTCCATTCTAACAGTAAGCAATGTAAGGAATAAAGAGAACAAAAACAAAACACTTTGAATTGATTATACTTATACAATCTCAGTTCCACATACTAAATCTTAATTTTTTTGTACAGTTTCTCTGAGAGATGACATCATTTCCCTGACATCAACAAGGATAGTAGGGAACTGATTTTCAGTGGGGTGATGCCTCCCCCAGCATATGAATGAAAAACTCAGTTCCTTCAGGTTCTTGTACAAGGCAAATGTCTAGGCAACATTTGTGAGAGACTGAAACTCCATCACAAATTGCAATTTGTGCTGTCCTTCATTCCTTTGAAAAAGAATTTTAACATTTATGGAGCATTTGCTATGTTGTGGGGTTTTTTGTTTTTGTTTTTGAAAGATGCAGAGAATATGGCAAAACCTGGCATCAAGGCACCCGACTCTACTAACTCCCAGATCACATATCTCTGGGTGTGGTATTGGGGGCTGTAACACAGCTCTGAGCTACAAATCCCCAAGAAGTTTCCGAAAAGAAAGAATCACAAAATAAACTCTGGTTAGTAGGGTTCTAATTTTAATTTTGACTGTCTTCCAGTCCTTTGAAAAGGCATACCACACAGATGATCAACTAGTGTGTACTTCAAAGTCTACACAAGGCCCTCCTCGATGAGCCGGGTGGGTCGGACCTTTGGACAATGGACCCAACCCTGCTCTCCATGTACTTTAATCCCCTTGCTTTGAGGAAAAGAACCTGCCTCTTGCTGCATGGGTTCAAGAGTTTTGGGGGTGGCTATAGCTGAGGAGACAGGGCGCCTATTGTGCCACATATCGATTTAGTTTTATTTTCTATGGAGTTTGGAGTCTTTTTATCAGTCTGGTGTGTTTTACCTCATAGCTAAGTTTTATAAGACATGTTTAGAAAAAGAAGCCTTTATACGCGTTTATTTTAAGCATGTTTATACATACATGTTATTTGAGCCTTTCTCATGACCTATAATTCTCAAACATATGTTACCACCAGAAAAAGACAAGGTATAAAAATGCAAAGGGGAACTCTATTTTAAGTCCCCCAAACTCTTCAGTCTTTGTGAAAACAACACGCTCTACTTTGTGAAATTAGAAACTTGGGGAATGTGAATTGTACTTAATGTAACTTACAAAGTGGCTCTAACTGGAAAATAGGAATGACCTTTGTTTTTTACATCACTACTGGGAAGCTCAGTTATAATACCATCATCATTGTGCAGTTTGTGGATTCATGAACCGCCAGATAACAGAAGGCCTAAAGCAGAATGGGTAGTTAGAAAGTAATAAGGTAGGGCCAGACGTGGCCCACGCCTGTGAGTGCCAGCACTTTGGGAGGCCAAGACGGGAGGATTGCTTGAGCTCATGAGTTTAAGACCAGCCTAGGCCACATGGCAAAACCCTGTCTCTACAAAAAAAAAAAAAAAAAGATTAGCTGGGTGTGGTGGTGCATGCCTATAATCCCAGCTACTAGGGAGACTGAGGTGGGAGGATCGCTTGAGCTCAGCAGGTTGAGGCTGCAGTGAACCGTGAGTGTGCCACTACTACACTCCAGCCTGGGCAACAGAGAGAGAACCTGTCTCCAAAAAAAAAAAAAAAGAAAAAAAAATAGCAAGGCACACAGGTGTCTCTATGAAAATGAATGATAGGCACTCCATAAAGTACAACTGTAGTTAGAAATTTAGGAATCATGTACTATTCTGTATTTCCAGATGAGTATTGTTCTAGATTATCCAGAGGAGCATGGAAAAACTCTCCTCAGTGTTTATTCAACTACAGTAGGGTGTCATTGCCAAGGCACTAGTGACACTTGGGGCTGGATAATTCTTTGTTGTACCGTGCTATCCTGCGCATTGTTGGATGTTTAGCAGCTTCTATGTGTTAGATGCTAGTAGCACTTCCTCCCCCACCCCAACATTGTCACAATAAAAAAAATCTGCAAACATTGCCAAATGTCCCTTGGGGGTCAAATCATTACCAGTTGAAAGCTGCTAAACTGTACCAAACACAAGTCTCTGCTGTCTTTGACAGCCATGTCAGCATCCTGGGGGAATCTGGCTGCCCTGCCCCATGTGGCTCTATACCTGATTGTGAAATCTACTCTCTTAATACATACAGCACTAACGGAATAGGAACCTAAGAATCTTACCTTCGTTCCTAAAAGAAATCTGGCCAAGGCTTGTATATTATTCTGTTTGTGTCAGGGTTAAAAGACTCACCTGAAAGCCCCTGTGTAGCCGTAGTATCCCTCTTTGTTGTTGGGTTCACACAGGTTTGGGCTTGGGCCCATACACAGCTTACAGAGACTGGAGTTCTTCTCAGACCCAGGGGCACAACCTTCACTGAAAAATTCATCTGCGCAGAAGGACAAGAGAAAGTCAGCCTGAGTCAATGCAAGCAGCTTTTATCTAAGACATAACAGGGCTGCATGGCCCAGAATAAGTAGAACATATTCATTAATTCTGTGACCAGCCACCAGCAACCCAGGGCTTGCCAGGCTATATGCTTTAAAGGGGAACCTATTGAGATTGGGAAAAGGAGTTAATGACCATTACAATTTAGGGCAGAGGGGATTTATTCGAGCACAATAATGATGTCATCACTACGCTAAAGAAAGAAGAAATGAAAAATGTCATGAAAGGGAACAGAAAAAGGATGAAGACGGAAGGTCTTGCTTCCTGAGCATGTGCCACCTGTTTTCAGATGTTCCCATTCCCTGCCATTCATTAGAAGAGTGTTTGCTACATCTCCAACCTCAGGAAAGGGATGGGGAACTTTCTTTGCAGCTCAGCTGCTCTCCTGTGGCCATAAAAGTGCTAGGAGGTTCAGGAGAGCAGAGGTAGTGCCTTTGTCAGTGGGGATCCTGAGTTTTCTGAATGTCACCCTGGCTGTGCTTTGCTTCATGTCTAAGTGGCGTCACAAAGCACCCTGGTACAGAGACATACTCTCATCACCACTTCCCCGACCCCACAGGGTTTTCTGGGTTAATAACTGATTTAGAGGCCTTTGTTTTTTTAAAGAGTTGCCCAAATTTGGAGGTGGCAGGGACAAAGTACTTAGGAAGCTAATGTAAATCAGAACCACTGGAAAACATCTGTCTGTGGGAGAACTTACACTTAAAAGTTTAAGCGGGGTAGAAATGAGCTCATACTTGGTGATATTCAGAGGACATAGAAAATAAGGTGATTTCTACTGCTTAGAAGGGTCCTAGGAGCTGGGCAGGGACTTGGTGAGATTGCCAACACCATAAAGAGACCCAGGATCACCCACACTCACACACCGTACAACACCTTGTGGCAGGGATTGCTACCTGTCTACCCATTATCTGTTTCTCCTTGTACTTTGTAACAAAAATCTGGTTTTATCTGGGGTAGGGACATTCCCAAATGAAATATTACATTTCTTTTTTACAGCGAGGTATGGTTATGTACCTAAGTTCTGGGCAATGAGAAGTTTGCTGAAATAACTGGTTAGACTTCCTAGAGAGCTCCTTTAAAAAGGTGGCATAAACTTCCATTTCTGTAACCCCTTGGTGATTGGGGCTGCCTGGATCATGGATGCGATGGCAACCATGGGGTGACCTTGAAGATGGAAGTCTCATGCTCAGAATGGAGGAGCAGAAAGTGTGAAGGAGCCTGGGTTTCTCATGACCATACCAGCCATGCACTGCTCACCTCTGGTCTTTCCCATGGGAGATAAATGTATATTCACTCATGCCATTATGTGCAACTGAAATGAACCATCCCAACTCAGCAACCCAGTTCCAGCCCTCCCAGCCCTGGTTGCAATGTCCTTGAGGACAGCAAATTCTACTGTTCTTTGACCAAATTCTACTTCTCTAGAACCAGAGCCCACGGCATCTTATGCCACACTCCTCTTCCCTAAAGCAGGACCCTGCTTTCTGGCACAGCCCTCACCAGCCCTCCTTCCCAATATTCACTCACCAAATCTGCAATGGTTGATCTTACTGTAGAGCAGGCCCATGGGGATGTTCCAGCCAGCAGTTCTGCCAACTGCCGTATGGCAGGACTTCTTGCCTTTCAGATTGTCCCAGGTGAGGTCAGAAGATGATTTCACCACTGCTACAGCAAAATATCCTGCAAGAAAGACACCAGAAAAGGATGTATTAACACCGCTGGGGCTTCCAGAGTGTCTGCTTCCAATCAATTTCCCTAGGGAAGCAAAGATATCCTCAATCAGTCATTGTATCTTGAAAGGATCTTCCTGGTAACTGACTGAGGGGAAGTACAAGGAACTTTGTCAGGAGGAGATCAATTTGAACTTTAAAAACAAAATATTGTGAAAACATCATCATCAGAGCAATGGCTGGGTATTTAACCCTTCCCTAAATGCATAAAGTCACTGAAGTTATAAACCAGCCATTCACTCTCCAATGTGTCCTATCAGAGGAATGGATACTGAAACAGCTAATGTAACCACAAACTTTCATAAATTAACGTGTGTTGAGATATAGTAGTAAAAGATCAATAAGCAAATGAGAAAAATTGGGCCAAACATTTTCTGATAAGGAGAACATAGTTTTATACCAAAATAAATATGCAAAATAGAAAATGTCAGTATCAAGTCAGCTGCCATTTTCAGCAGCAAATATATACTGGTCCTTAAAATGGGAAATAGAACATTAACCTACGATTTCGGTTTGCCAGTTTAATTAATTCAGATTACAAAACAGAATCTTTATTTTCCATAGAATAAGAATGGCTTTTTCTATATCTGCCGAAGGGCTTAGCTCCCCAAGTGATGGGGAGAGGCTGCGAGGTT
The DNA here is from genome assembly GCF_043159975.1 of Macaca nemestrina. NCBI lineage: Eukaryota > Metazoa > Chordata > Mammalia > Primates > Cercopithecidae > Macaca > Macaca nemestrina. Next base: position 36,405,466 of record NC_092126.1, on the reverse strand, counting down.
GTAATGAGTGGAAGTGGCAAGGACAGACTTGTACAGTAATGGCTGCCTGGAATGTGACCTGTAGGGGCCTGAGCAGAGGGGGGCAGTGCCCGCGTTGGTGTACGACTTCCTGACTTGCTCCTGCTCTGTTTCTTCGTATGTACCCTTAGCCAGAGCCCTGGGTGACAGCCAGGTGTGCCTGGGTTCCTGGACCCAGCCCTGGCTGGAAGGTCAGATAATTTTATGTTCCTTGATATCTGCCTGTGTGAAGCTCTCTACTGAGCCCTATAAGGAAAAAATAAGCAAAGTTCCTTAGTTGGTGCTCACTCTTATCTGAAAATGTGTAGGCCTCATGTCATGTAAGTTGAGGATCAGTGGGAAAGACCTGGATTTCCCTTCCTAGATATATAATCCTAGATGATCTGTCTGTAAACTCCCTGAGCTTAGGGTCTACTTGTGTATCCTTAGACGATGCCAAAACCTACCTTATAACATTAAATGAAAAATCCTGTGTGCAAGCCATGGCAAGTGTAAAGGGATAATCATCATGATCAATTACTATCCTTCCATGATTTGCTCACATTGTAAAAATTGGTCTCTTACAGTGCCTTATATACTTGAATTTTAAATCAAGCCAATTCCCCAAAACAATGGGAATTTATCTTTTACCTCCAGAGGTTATCAATTCCAACTCACCTTCCTCTGCTGTATTCTCACAATTAGGGTTGGGTGCTGGAGAAAAGAAAATGAAGAAGGCGTTAAACCCTTATGTATAGATTGGGAAACCATGCCTTTTTTTATACTGCAGCTAAGAATAAAGAAAGTCAGAGAAAACTATGCATGTTACCAATTCCCAACAAGTCCAGACTCTCTGGCTCATGCAAGTCCATTTCACCTCCTGGCCTCTGGAATTTATCCACAAACTGTGAATGTCAAGTTTCCTGCCCTGTCTGCATTGAGCCCACAGAGGAGTGCTGGCCAACTATATTTAGATCCTAGCAACAGGGCATTGAGAGAAGTGTGAGTTTTGGAACCTGGAAGACTGCCAGGAATCCCAGCTGTCCTTTGCAATGGGGTCGTCTTTAGTGAGGACTTCCCAGTGCAGAACTTTCATTTCCCATTTCTGGAATGTACTATAACTCCCAACCTTCAAGATAAATATGGGGATTTGAGATGATGGAGCCCAGAGCTTGCAAAGTAGGAGGTGCTCAGAGAGGGAAAGCTTTGTGGCAGCTGTGGTATGAATCAGGCTGTGATTTTTCCATCTCCTCTCTCCATGGCCCAGAGGGAAGAAAACACAGAGAGGTGCTCCCCAACACTTACTGTTGTAGTTTTCTGCCAAGACAGGCACCAGACCACACATGCCCGCTATGTAGACAAACCCTCCATCCAAGCTCATAGCATCGGCTTCTCCATTCTGCAAAAACACAGTAAATCACAGCAGATGAAAAGAGGCTGTTTCCTGTGCCACCCACCTTTCCAGCTGTTTCCCTGAAGCAGCCTTACCAGCACATGAGTGCCAGGGAGACAGCAGGTGCTGATACTGAATCCCCAAAGGATCAACCAGGCACACTCAGCAGAGAAAATCAAATGTACTCTCATTTTTCACCCAACCATCGTGAACTGATCATCAACTCCAGGTGCCTAGTTCAAGAGCAAAGACCCACATTCAGTCTTCTTGCCCTCTCATAGGACACACTGTCCCAGAGACACTCCTACAACACATTTCTGACACCAAGAATTCTCATGTGCAGATGGATGAGTGGAGTCAGAGACTCGTGGCTGTGGCTGTGGAACACAGCACCTTCTGAAGGGGGCTCTAGCCTCTAATGTAAGCCTCCTTGGCTGAGTGCTATTTCCGTGTTTGGTGCATACAACGTGTTTAATGAATGAGTCAAATATTTTCAAATGATCTAAATCTCAGCTCTAATAAGTCCCAAATTTCAGAAATGCTTAGATTCAATGAGGTTTGTAAGATTTCCCTTTGACCTGGCAATATACTTTCTAGTAATAAACCATAAAAGAACAATCAGACTGGTGGGCAACTATTTAGACAAAATGTGTAAGTGGGCAAAAATAACAGGTGTGATTTATAATAGCAAAAAGAAAATTAAACTAAATCCTCAATGACAGAGAATAGCTAAATAAATGGAAGCATATCCATACTATGGAACAGATATCAACATTAAAATATCATCTGTTTTTCCTTTAAAACATAAGTTGGCTATATTTATTTCTCTCAATTTATGCAAGATAATTATTACACATCAGTAAATATTATCTTCAATAATGATTTGATTCATAAGTATTTGAAATGTATGTAATTTCACATCAACAGCCTTGCATTTTTTTAATACTGTAAGTTAAAAAGCACCCCCCAACGGCCACTTTATATACTTTCAATATCTCCCTCTACACATCCAAACTTTAAAAAGTCATAAATCGAACATATAGGTCATGTTTAGAAACTTGAGGTTTTAGAAATCTGCTTCCTCAATATGATTCAGAAAACTCCTTATACTGACAATACAGTCACAGGTGGTAAAGGTAGTTGTAGGAGGGAAAAGGAAAAAAGAGACAGACACAAGTTTGCTCTCCTACTATTTTACTAATCCTGTCCATTGAAGATGGTGATGTCTTAAGAAGTAAAAGTCTAGGTTGAATATGAGGAATGGAGTTTGCCTCACGGTTTGAAACATGCATTTCAAATAATTTCCTATTTGATTTGAGCTCACTGTAGCAAACTGATGCCAAAAGAGAAAAATCATTTCTTCCACACATTCGCTCAGAGTCTGCCTGGTAATGTGTATTAAACTCTTTGTGTTTTAGCTTGAAGGCACCTGTCGCCAGACCAGTTTCAGGATCCATAGGTCAGGGCTCAAACCAATTTTTAATGGATTTTCAAACTTTTTCAGACATGCTCAAATAGCAGCTTCAGAAAGTACTTTAAGTCTGGTAGTCCCCTCTTATCCTCAAGAGATATGTTCCAAGACCCTCAGTCTTGGAACCTGAAATCCTATACAATGTTTATTTCCTATACATACTAGCCTATAATAAAGTTTATAAATTAGGCACAGTAAGAGATTAACAACAATAATAAAACAGAACAATTATTACATACTATAATAAAAGTTATATTAATGTGCTCGCTCTCTCTCTCAAAGTATCTTAACATTTTTGGACCACAGTTGACTGTAGGTATAACCCAAGAAAGCAAAACCTCACATAAAGGGGGACTACTGCACCTCATCTTCTGTTTCACAACTGTTAAACAGCTCCTTCCAAGTTCCTGGAAGTCCTTTCTTTCAAATTAGTTCTGTTCCTTTTGATTTGGCATAACAAATCCAATGACATAAGAAGGATTAACTGTTTGCAAATGCACAAACGTCATCTATTACTGGGAGATTCTTCAGAGTTGGCTGTACTTTCCCAAGGGAAACACAGTCTCCTGCCTGTAGTTTTACAAGGTCGTTTTTATGATCAATCATCTGTAAACAACCATCAAACTCTCCAGTATCTCCAGAACATAACCACTTCTGCCCATTTCCATCTTCAAAGAAATCAGCTTTTGTTTCTGCTTCATTTCTGTAGCATCCCATTGTCACATTTTAGCCACTGATAAGAATTCCACCTCTGGGATGTGGTTTTTCAATATTAAAGTATCCACCTTCCTCCCAGTTCTTTAATTTCACAGCAAACTAATGGGACTCCCACTTCTACCAGCATTGTAATCCACACATCTGTAATTGTTCCAGCCCCTGTAGGTTCAGTGAGTCTGTATCCCTGACCACAACAAAAACATACTCATGAACTTGCTGCGTGTTGCAGAAAGTGGAGCACTTTCGTACAATAAAAACTGAATATTTCCACCTAGCAAAGCTGAATATTTTCACAATTTCCAGAAAACAAAGCTGCCACACAATCCAGTACTATGCTCTTTTGAAATGTGTTCCATTTTATAATTATAGGCCAGAATAAACAGATTGTGTTGAAGACTACTCATTTCATACACTTTATTCATGACATTTTGGTAGATCTGATCCATGATTTCCAGAACAGCTGCCATCAGTGTTGGTTTCAACCTGGAAGGAAGTAGACCCTTTGCTTCCGGTTTTTTGTTTTCTTGTTTTTTTTTGAGATGGTGTCTCACTATGTTTCCCAGGCTGGACTCAAACTCCTGGGCTCAAGCAATCCTCCTACCTCAGCCCCCTGAGTAGCTGGTACTACAACTGCATGCCACAGTGTCCAGCCCATTTTTTACTTTAAAAGACTGATCCACTAAAGTCTGGGGTGAAGAGTAGCCAAGCAGGCATCCATGAGAAAAACAAAGAAGCTCAACACTTAATTCTAGAACATGAACCAGAGGCAAATATCCAATGTAGTCATCTTCCTCTTCCAGTCTGGGAATCCTTTCCGCCATCCCAGTAATACCAGTAATGATGTTTCTATGCCAGATCATGACTCCCTTTGGAAGTCCTGTGTGTCTACTCATGAACATGATTACTGCAGTAACTGAGGGCACTGGTCGCTCTGGGATCTGTTTTCCACATTCACCTTCGCTTTCTACTGCAGCCATGGTGTCACGATAACAACCTTGGGAAATTGGGACAGGTCAGTGGCTTCCCGTTGACAGTGATGATGTGTCACAGGTGTGGGACCAAATAAACTATGTCTTTCAACTTTGTTTCCAATAATTCTTTACTAGCAATGATATTGGTTACTTCTGTTTCATTAATCCACAGACCCTGGACCTCCTAAAGTAGCATATAATTTTATGAACTAAATGTTATGCATGAAACATACCTGTCCAGCAATCATCCACTTGGACGTGGTCTCACAGAACATGGCAATGTTGGTCTTTGGTTTCTGCCCCAACATCTGTAAGCTATTTCCAATGTTAAAGGCTCAAACGATATCTTCATAGGAGAGCAAATTATGATGTCCAAGAAGAACCTTTTAAAATATGTTTCCATTGGGTTGTACTTCATCATCTTCATTTAAGATTTCACATGTTCCCAAGAGTCTTTTGTTGTTCCCTTTTTTACAGACGTAAAAACTTTATCTATTGTCTCACATCCAGAGTATAATATTGAAGCCCAACCACTCAAACTGCTAACAGATTTGTATAGACTCAGGTTTTGAATTTGTAGGCTTTGCTTTAACTTAGTTTGGTTTTTCTTGTCTTGACTCAGACAAAAACTAAAATGGAATGTATGTTAAAATAGGATAAAGTGATACTTATAAATTGTATGAAATATAAAAGAATGGGACTGATGGTCTGTTTTTGCTTCATGGTAGATAGTTCTGAAGATATATGGTTATTCGTAAGTGCTCAAAAAGTAGAATTAACATATTTCAGCAAAAATCAGTTGACAATGGCAAGAGGTACTAGTGACTTTATAATATGCATCTTTGTTTCAATATATTTGCTGATTTATTATAAAGGATCCAACTCAAGAATAGCCAAATGGAAGAGACACAGAGGGCAAGAAATGTGGGGAGGAGGGGGAGTGGAGCTTGGCACTTCATGTTCTCTCTGGGCAAACCACTCTCCCCCATCTCGATGTATGCACTAACACAGAAGCTCCAGATTAGGTTTTACAAGAATGATTTATGACATGGGAAAAGCTTACTAGAGACTGTGAGGTGAGTAAAAGATAGCAAGCAACCTATAAGAAATGATCCCAATAAGAGAATTTTCTCTGAATTACATGATTATAAGTACTTTTCATTTCTTCTTAATATCATTTAGGATTTTAAAAATTATCTGTAAGCCAATATGGAATACACTTTCTTAAAAACAACAACAACAACAACAACAACAACAACAACAACAACAAAACCAAAAAAAAAAAAAAAGTTTTGAGAGACAAGGTTCTGCTAAGTTGCTAGCCTTGAACTCCTGGGCTCAAGCAATCCTCCTGCCTCAGCCTCCCAAGTAGCTGGGACTACAGATGCATGCCACTATGCCTGGCTAGGATACTCTTTTGATCAACAAAGCAAATTTGTACCTGCTTGGATCCTACCAGTTACTCAGGATCTTACCACAGTGACCATGGCACACCACTGGTCTCAGGACACCCACACCATGGTCCAGCCTCCCTAAGCAGGCACCGCTCAGCCTGCCCTTTCACCATACACTCATACAAGGAGGAAACTGAGCCCTGTGGGCATCCTTCAGATCCACAAACTCAAAGATTCTGAACCTCCAGTGGGACTGTGCTCACATAGTCAGGGCAAGGTTCCTGGGAGCCAGGTTTTTGCATCATTCCCAGGAACACTCACTAGCTCAGTCTTGGGGGTCAGCAGGCAGCAGTGACAGGGACAGTGCCCTAGGAAGGCTGGAGTGACATACCATGATCTTGGCGATGCAGTCTTCGGTGGTCTCTGCTGATTCACACTCTATTTTCCCTGCACTGTTAACGCTCCACTCATCACACTTGAGCCTCTCGTGGTGGCTCAGCGCACACCACTTCACAGGCTTGCATTCATCTGTTGGGGCTTCTGGGCCTATGGCATAAAAAAAAGAACCAGAGATCAGAAGCGGCCCTAGCTGTTGCCTGGTGTTTATCAGCACTACTCACGGTCTTCATGCAAATGCTGGGATTCGCCAGTAATAAACAGTCCCATTCAAGGAATTAATCATCTTAGAAAGCAAAGTCAATGCACAATCTCTTGGGTGACTTCTCATTTAGATTTAGTTTTTTATGTCTTCTGAGAAGCCAACCTTCCTCTCCAACCTCTGGGCACCATATGACCTCTGGCTGTTTTTTTCCTTCTTGTTTTTCAGATAGCATTTAACTACCGGAGGTGTTCTTATTTATATGTTCATTGTTTATTGTCAGGTTTTCTGCAGGTGAACATAAGCTCCAACAGAGAAAGGGTCCTGCCTGTCTTGTTCACCAGGGCATCCTCAGGGTTAGGGCAATGCTAACACATGGTCAGCATAATAAATGTCTGATGAATAAATGTGCATCTGCTCATCTTTCAGACTGAGCTCAAGAGTCACTTCCTCAAGGAAGCCTTGCCTTAACCCCAAGTCCAGGATCTGTTTTTCTTTGTTTTGCACTCTCATAGGGCCATGGTATTTTGTTGTCAAAGTTTTCCCCTTTTAAGCATATCTCTTATTTTGTAATTCATCATTCAATAGCATGACTATTTATTAAACATTTATCTTCTCCCCAGTTTGAAATTTCCAGAACAACAGAATCAAATATATATTTGTCATGCCATCCTATATCCAGCACCTAGCAGAGCATATGGCTAGATGTTCAATAAATGTCTGCTGAAGAAATTAATGGTCAAGCAAAACCACAATGACTCAATGAAATTCAGGACTGGGATCAACCTCTCTCAAAACGCCTCTTCATTATGGCACATGTTGACTGGCTGGAGATGTGCAATACATAATAATTTTGTTCTATTTCATTTACTCTGTGATAAGCTAATTGGCTTCACAAAGTAGGCAAGGCAGTCCTGATTGATGCAAAGGAAATACTGGAACCAATTCAAGTCATTTTAAAAGTGGATTTCCTTTAAAGCCCATGGTGACATCAAGGCCATCTCATAATGACTAATGCCATTCAGCATCAGTCTAACACTGGGCTCACAGACAGGTCAGAAAAAGGAGCATCAGGAGAGGCATGCAGGTCCCTTAAAAGACTCAATCTCTGGCCCCTGTGCTCACCAGGTTTCCCAAGTGCTTGTGGTCACCTGCTTCCTCCCAGGTACTCACATGTGCCTTCCCGTAGATTCCGGATGGCAGTGATATACTCATAGCCCAGGTACATCTTGGCATCCATCCTTGGGGGGACTTTTAAAAATCCGTGGGCAGAGTCCTTAAACAGCAGGTCCTTCCCATGAGGAGAGCTGAATAGTTGGAATTCTTTTGATTTGTCTTTACCAAAATGTTCCTGTTCATAGAAAAACAGAATAGTGGATGGCAACAGAGAAGAAAGGAGGCTGAGAAATGGGACTGAAGTTAAAACAAGTCTCTGCAGGAAACAACATGAAAAAGTTCAAGATGCCAGGAGAGAGGGCAATCGGACCTGCTCCTGCTCACCCAGCACTTCCTCTGCCCATAGCCCTTGTGGGTCCGCGATTTCCCTGAACCTGCTTCTGTGCCTGTCTCCCGGAACGGAACGGGTTGAAACATCAGTGAGAACAAGAAATGTGGCTAATCCAGAGGCTGCCCTGTGTGGGTGCCAATCAAACTCTCAGTGGACAGATGGGAGGGCTGGGCAAGAGGAAGCTGGCTGAACCCAAATCACAAGCTCTCGGGAAGTAAAGCCGCTGTGCGAGCAGCCCCCTCCCAGCCAGGCTGAGGGGAATGGGGAGAGAGACCATTTCCTTCTGGGAGGGCCATGGAAAGCCTCCTTGGGGTGGGGTTTAGCTTTGGGCCTTGAAGGTCTGGTTTAGGTAAAAAGGAATGGAACAGAGCAATTCAGAGCCTCTTCAGATATCACCAGCCACAAAGGCAAGGGCAGCAGATGGTAGCACCACAGCAGACTCCCTGCTGCTCTGTGAGGAGTCCCAGCTTTTAGAGAATTTAATGGCATGTGGCATGGCTCCCACTGTATCCTGAACATGCAGACTTCCAGAGTGACAAGATGGCCAGGAGGAAAACCCCCAAATCCAAGCAGAGAGCACTAAGCTGGAGGGGAGGATGGCAGGTGGGGATACCTGGGCCTGGTTGAGAAGCTCCCAGATCAAGTCCTCCTTGCCACCCACACTTCGGGCCACGACGGTGTGAGAAGGGACCCGGGCCAAGTGGCAGTCCTTGTATTCATCTACCGACTTCCGGGTGTTGTCCAGGCAAAGCAGCTCATACTGGTCCCTGTCAGCCTTGTTTGCCAAGTTCTCTGGGGAGGGAAAGCCCAGGTGAGCCTAATGCAGGAGAGCCATGGGCTGTGGTGCCCATCCTTGAAATTCCATTGATCATAGAAAGTATGAGCTGAGAGACCTGGAGTGACCACTGAAGGCCAGAGGACATGCAGAAAAATGACTTGCTCAAGACCCCACAGCCAGGTAAAGGTTTCTGATGCCCATGCAGCAGTGATTGCTCCTCATTCCACCATGAGCCTGACCTTAGCAGGACCAACCCCCAGTCTTTGGTTATGGCAACACTACCCCAGAGGCAGAAGCACTGTGTGAAGAGGTCGAATGATGGAAAGAGGCCCAGGAATCCAGATGGGGACCCTGTAGGTACCTAATTCTGCACAGGTGGAAACCCAGGCAATGATAAAGGAGAAATACAGTATGCTCATGTCCAACGACTGAGCATGAAAAAGGGAACACGGAAAAAGAACACCCACTATTTGGAGGGGCCCTGGTGGATTTTTGTCCCATACTTACCAAATATAGTCGAGTGCTTCACAAAGGCCACATCCCCAGCACCATCCTTCAGACACCTGGGTGAAAGAAACACATCAGCAGGGCTCCTGCAGGGCAGGCCCTTTTCCACCTGCATCTGGAGAGTCTGATCACACTGTCCAGCACTCATACAAGGTTAGAGCCTGGGGAAGGCCTCTGTGCAGCCCTGTAGCTGAAGCAACGCCATGTGGTGTGCAGACCTCCAGGGCAGTGCTGAGATGGGGGAATGAGCTCGCACAAGATAAAAAGCCCTAGTAACCCAAAGAACCAAATGCAACTGAAGATATTTTCATGTGAAAAGAGTTTTTAAACTTCTGGAATAGAAGATAATGGTATAGTGTCTCCTGAGGGTGAAAATGTGTCCTTGGCTGGTTGTAAAACTTTAGGATATAATCAAGGTAAAAAGAGAGAGCAAGAAATCAGCTTCCCAAATAGAGACAGTGATGGGGGCAGGAGATAGGCAGTGTACTGAGCAGGTGACACTGCTGGGATTGAGGGAAGAGGGCCAGTCCCTGGACAGTGGGCCCAGACACCAGAGGCATGATTGTCCTTTCAGGCTCTGCCTGATCCACTGAGAGGAGACCCTGACCAGGCTCAAGGTCTCTGGGGAGAGAGGAAGGGCCCCCAGGAAAAGGGCCTGCTTGTCAGGGTCAGATGAAAGGGAACATGGGCTGGCTTGGCCTAGGAGTCCCAGGTTGTGCTTCTGACTCACTGGGAGGGGATTAGGCCACCTTGATGCCCCTGTAGGCAGGCAGGGCTCGGCTTTGGACCAGCAAAGAATTCTCACCCTGAGGACATTTGGCACTTTGGCCACCATGGAGCAGCAGACATCTCACTCACTTGAAGGCTCCTGAGTAGCTGAAGTATTGATTAAGGGTGGAGCAGCCACACCCTGGACACAGTTGACACAGCTGGGGGAAGTCCGTCCCATCCGCACACGGGACACAGCTGCCCGAGAAGAAATTGGCCACTGCTGCTCAGCACAGAGAAATGGACCACAGAGCATGAGTGAGGTTGGCCACAGCCAAAGGCATCACCCCGCCCAGGCCCATCAGGGAACAGAGGGGACTAAAACCAAACCAGAACATGCAGTCCCAGCTTGCCCTTATGCTAACTCATCAAGATCAAGGATTTCTAATAGGAACAGTTGACCTCTGTCTTGCCACCATCCATCTGAGGAAGGCCTATGCTTCCCATTAACCAAGGCCTATCTTGGGTCTTTCTCAGTGCACGCTCTCCCTGCTTTGTCAGAGGCTGCAACAGCTCAGAGAGAGGTCCCCTCTGGGATCCATGCCCCAGACATAGAACTGCCTAGAGAGGTGCAGGGTTCCAGAGAAATCTCCAGGAAAGAAATCCAGAGAAGTGGACAAGAGAGCCACCATCGTCTAGACTGAAACCCTCTGCCGAGCCTTGCACCCTCTCCTCACTCATCAGAACAGCCTCTGCTGGGGTGTCGGGAGCTCAGAGCAGAAAAAAATCTCAGCTCTACCTCCCATGCGCTGCTGGTGCAGCAGACCCGCCAGTTTAAAGTTGGTTAACCTCCTTCCCCCACCTGAGTTCATCCCACATGTCTGCTGAGGGTGATTGCCTAGTGTGGCCTGTGTGGGCATCTGGAGCAGAGGCAGCTGCTTGAGGGCACCCAACCTCCCGCCAGCTTACCTTTCTCAAGAGGTTTACGTGGCTCAGGTAAGTCACAGTAAAGTAAGCCTATGGGGATGTTCCACCCAGCGGACCTGCCCAGGCCCGTGTGGCAGGACTTCCTGCCTCGAAGTTGGTTCATCTGGAAGTCACTATCCTTCTTCACCACAGCAACAGCATAATAGAAAGTCTGTGGATCTGCAAAGGCACAGTGTGAATGGAAAGCCTTCAGCCTGGTGCAGGGAAACATGGCTCATCACCACGGGACTCTTGAGGAGGGAGGGGAGTGGAGAGGCCTTGCTTTTACTGGACTGGGCGATAAGGAGGAGGGAATCAGGAAAACCTGCCTAGGCTTGCAGGGGAGAGAGAAGACCATAGAAGGTATATTTGTAATGTTACCCCTCCAGGCAAACAGGGGCAAGAAGGCCACATGCACATGTGTCCTGAATGCTTTGCCTCCCCTGGCCCTGCAGCATGTCTGCCTACACCTACCAACCCCAGCCACCAGGAGACTGGAGCTGTGGCAACAGAGGCCCATCAAAGTATTTCCTGTCCGCTGGCACAGGCCCAGGGACAGTCAGGTTGATCTCAGAAGACTTGCAGTGCTGCTGGCATCTGAGTGTGTGCTCCAGAGTGACCTCTTCCATGTGAGTGGTACCTATGGCTCCAGAGGCCTCCAGGGACCCCAGGCGTATCACTAGACCGCAGCAGGTCAAGCTGCACACAGTCTGCTGTGTTTGTCTGGTAAGCATATCCCCCTGGCGCAGGGGTCAGTTTTAGGAGCACCAGTCCTCGGCCAGCCCCAAGCCCCCGGAGGCCTTGCTGTGTGGCTGTGGTGGCTGATGGGGCCCCTCATTCCCTACTCACTCTCCAAAGATGAAAACCTGCCTGTAAAACACAAGACTCAGCATAGAGAATAAGGGTGACAAGTTCTTCCTGGGGTCCCAGGGAGAACTTACCCTCTTTTGACCCGTAGAACTCTGCCACCACAGGCTTCAGGTTATTGGGAGCCAGGTAAGCGTCATACACCAAACCCGCATCCAGTGTCACAGCGTCCGCTTCGTTTGCCTGAAAGAGAACAGGCCAGTCCTAGATGAAGCCCTGACTTCCAAGGAAGGCCCACCTCAACCCGCACAAGTGGAGAGTGGCTACCAGGACTCCACGGACCCAGGGCCAGAACTTGACTAGACCATGTACAGCCCTGCTGGCTTCAGGTGACTCTGTCTCCCTTGCAAGGGCACTTAGCCACCAAATTCCTATTCCTTATGCATAGAGGGAGGGATGGATTGTGTTTCTCTTTTCCCTGGTGAGGTGCTCAGCTCCTGGTCAAAAATCCTACGTGATTTTACCATAGGCAATTACGAAGGCTTAACCTGGCAGGCTCCGTGGGAGAAAGCCGCCCACGCCACCGCAGACTCAGAGCACAGCCAGTGCAATGCAATCTCTGGAGCGGACTCAGCTGGCAAGGATGCAGCTCGCTTGGGGTGGCCACGCTCTTTTTACACCTGTTTTCATTCCTAACCCATGACCTTTGCTCAGAGACCTCTTTATTTTGAGACTTCCTTTGAGGTCTTCCTCAGGTGCTTCTGTGGAGATTTTTTTTTCTAGGGGAAGATGGAAACCTTGAAAACATTCATCTTCACTCTGACTCGGTACTCAATGCTCTTCCTTCCTGTCCTGGGTCCATAAAACTGCAGGACCCTTTTGCTGAGGGATTGGGCACTTTCTCTGGGTTTAGCTTCTTGGTAATACTATGTACTGAATGATCAAAGGCTTGATTATTGCTTCCATTTTTGCTCATCTCTGGTATAACTGTCTACTTCAACACATGGGCAGCTCATCTCTCTATCTCAGCTCCATTTTACAAGTGAGAAATCTGAGGCACAGAAAGGTTAAGTCACTTCCCCTGGCCACGTAGCCAGTAAGTCATGGAGCTGGGATTTGAGTCCAGACAGTCCGGGTTTATTTCTTATCATTACACTGTTACTTCAGGTTATGTTTCTTTTTGACTTTGTGCTTCTATAAGCCCTCATCTTTAAATCAACAGCTCCCTTGAAATACTATAGCTGCCTTCTTACTTGATCTATAATTTTATTTTCTTTTTATGTAAATCCTTAAAGTGAGCCAAACTCTCTTTTATTTAGACACTTAAACACATAGTTTTACTCCTTTTGTGCTTTAAATGTCTTTAATCAAAATGATTTTTCCAGAAGTCCTTGCCGGTTCTCTATGAAGATTTCCTATTGATCAAATTACAAAGCAGGCCAGGTACAGTGGCTCATACCTGTAATTCCAGCACTTTGGGAAGCCAAGGCAAGCGGATCACCTGAGGTTAGGAGTTCGAGACCAGCCTAGCCAACATGGTGAAACCTTGTCTCTACCAAAACGAACAAAAATTAGCTGGGCTTGGTGGTGCATGCCTGTAATCCCAGCTACCTGGGAGGCTGAGGCAGGAGAATTGCTTGAACCTAGGATGCAGAGGTTGCAGTGAGCTGAGATTGCACCATTACACTCTAGCCTGGGTGACAGAGCAAGACTCTCAAAAAACAAAACAAAATGAAACAAAACAAATTACAAAACAAAAACTATAGTTCCATGAGCTTTGTTATGTTACAATCAAGTAATAAGACAATAGCATTTCTAAATGAAATAAAATATGTTGTAAGCCAAACTATATCAGACGTCTCACTCTTGTTCCCCAGGCTTGAGTGCAATGGCTCCATCTCGGCTCATTGCAACCTCTGTCTCCCAGGTTCAAATGATTCTCCTGCCTTTGCCTCCCAAGGAGCTGGGATTAAGGTGCCTGCCACCACGCCCGGCTAATTTTTGTATTTTTTTTAGTAGAGACGGGGTTTCACCATGTTGGCCAGGCTGATCTCGAACTCCTGACAGGTGATCCGCCCGCCTCGGCCTCCCAAAGTGCTGGGATTACAGGCATGAGCCACCGTGCCCAGCCAATTTTAAACATTTTGAAGTGTACATTTTACTGGCATTAAGTACATGCATTCACATTGTTTTATAACCCTCACTGCCATCTCCAGAAACTGAAACTCTTTACCCATTAAACAATTATCTCCTATTTCTCCCCGACCCCAACCCCTGGAGGTCACTATGCTACTTTCTGTTTCAATAAATTTGACTATTCTAGATATTTCATAAAAGTGGAATCTTACAATATTTGTCCTTTTGTATCTAGCTTGCTTCACTTATGTTTTCAAGGTTCATCTCAGTGCAGCATGTATCAGAGTTTCATTTATTTTTAAGGCTAAAAATATTTCATCATTTGTGTATACCACATTTTATCTATTCACTCATCAATGGATTTTTTTTGTAAAACATACTTTTAATATACCACAATACAAAACAAAATTAAGAGACACAATGGGCCTTTCTGTTCCACAACAACTAGACCTTATGTATGAAACACACTTTGTGGTTTTGTTTAATCTGCAAACACCTTCCCTTCCCCAGTCCTCACACTGCTGAATAAAAGTGAAGCAAACAAACGAGAGCTTTGCCCAGTGCAGTGGGGCTGGGAGAGTGGTCAGGAACCTGGTCTTTCTTTTCCAAGACACCAAGAAATCACTGGTGGCTCAGGGGCTCAGGGAGCTGAAGAGCTAAGGCCTAAAACACAGGGTCCAGCACTTGAGCTGCAGGGTTCCCAGGGGAACCTGTGCCAGCTGGGAGGGACAGGATTATAATCAAGCAAGCTCTCACAAGTCAAGATAAGCAAACCCAGAAGAAGGAAAGCCCACAGAGAGAAGGCTGGAGGGAAGCCAAGGGGAAGCCAGCAGAATGACACTGGTAGAGGAGGAAAACCCCAGCGCAGATTCCTGGAGGGAAGCCAGGCTTCATCTGGATGTGTCTACCTCTTCCACCTTTTCCCTTCGGCTAACCTCCTGCTTGCTTTGTGCCGAGAACTGTAGAATTTCCCACACTTGACAAGTCTGTCCAAACCCCTGCACTAAGAGACCTGACCAGACTCTGGCACGGCTCCTAACAGAACAAATCTCTGTCCCTGGGATGGCCCTGGTTCCCCTTAAAGTGCTTGCCTGAGAAAACTCAGCGCTGCCAGGAAAATGTATCTGTTTCTTCTAGCCGACACAACTGATGATAGGCCCCTGACCTCCCTTTCCAAGAGCATTTACTAAAAAGGGCTGAAAACTGTGAATATGTATCTCTTGAAACTCACAAGCATCTGCCTCAAGGACTGAGAGCCATTCCTTTGCAACACAATCATCAGGATGGATAGAGTGTCTGTCTCCCAATCTCTGTGGGAGAATAGAGTCCTAATCAAGACAACTGCCAGCTATCAGACACAGCTGGCCTCCTCACATTTACACTGACCAGCCGTTTCTACCTTTTTACTTCTCTGACTCTACAGAGCCCTGCGTTCTCCCCTCCCTCATTCTCCCTTTAAAATGCCCACATCACCGCTGCACAAATCAGAATGGAGCCCAGCTTTTTCCCCCACTGTCAGTAGTTACTGAATGAAACCCACTGTCACTGCCTAAACTAATATCTGGCTGTGCTTATCTTTGACAGCTCCCATCACCCTGGCTTCCCCCTAGCAACTTAAATAAGCCCGCTCTGCTCTGTCTCAGGCCCTTTGCATCTGCTCTTGCTTGCTGCCTGGTGTATTTTACACTGGGACCAACCCAGGCTCAGTCCTTGGGTCTCAGCTTCATTACATCTCTCTTAGAGAGATGGTCTCTGACCACCCAGGACAAAGTGAGTCCCTGTCAGAACACTCTCCTTTTTCCCTCTATTGTACATCCCCACATTTTGGAGTTAGTTGTTTACTTATTCGTGTGTTTTTCTGCTCTCCTGACTAGGCCACGAGCTCCCTGAGGGTAAGGACCAGTGTGTTTAATTCACCACTGCAGCCCCATTGCCCAGCATGGGATCTGACACGTACAGATAGGCAGGGGCAACGTTGAAAGGATGAAGAGCATTTTTGTAGACCTAAGAACAAAGGGATCAGCTGTCACCTGCAATCAAGACACTGTACTCTTCCCCCTGCATGCATCACTCGTCTTCTCAGTTGTGTATCAAAAGCTGCCAAAGAAGGTTATATAATAATTTTGATAGTGGACATTCTTACTTATTTATTTTTTTTGAGATGGAGCCTCATTCTGTCACCTAGGCTGGAGTGCAGTGGCAGGATCTTGGCTCACTGCAACCTCTGCCTCCCCGGTTCAAGCGATTCTCCTGCCTCAGTCTCCCAAGTAGCTAGCTGGGATTACAGGCATGCATCACCATGCCCAGCTAATTTTTGTATTTTTTAGCGGAGATGGGGTTTCACCATGTTGGCCAGGCTGGTCTCAAACTCCTGACCTCAGGTGATCCACCTGCTTCAGCCTCCCAAAGTGCTAGGATTTCAGGCATGAGCTACTGCGCCCAGCCTGATAGCAGGCATTCTTATATTTTTGCTGAGTTCAGAGAACCTAGTGTCTCAAAACAGTCACCCTTGCATCTACTGTGTCTGGAAAGCAAAAGTTAATGTGCTTTTTGACTTTTGCTTTCCAGGCACATTAAAGAAAACCTCCCCATTTCCATTTTTGAAGTGATTTTAATAACAGTCAGGGTTGACTGCCCCATACATCAGCCTCCTACCTGTGAGTAAAGAATTGCTCCAAAGTGACCGGAGGTAGAGAAAGTATGGCTTTCTTCCACTCTCTTTTAGGCAGCAGCGACTTACCGCAATGGCCCTGATGCAATCGAGGTGGGAGGCTTTCTTCACACATGCAACACTGGGACCATCGGATGGAAGGACGCTTTTCATATGGTCGCGGAAACTCTGGCACTTGGTGGCCTCATGCTCTGACACTGCACACCATCTCACACTTTTCTCGGGGACAGCCAGACACAGCCCTGGGGGAGAGAGGCCAGAGATGGAAGAGACCCACTCCCTGTGCTGAGGGAGAGAGAGCATCACCCCTAGAAAGGCCTTGACAGCCACATGCCCTCAGTCCCGTCCTCCTCTCACTCCTGTCCATGAACGCTACAGGGCACAAGTTCTACTGCATTCTGAGACTGGGCCAATAGAACGTTGCCCTAATGGCCTCCCAGTTTCCTACCGACCACCCTCTGCTGGCCAGAGGGATGCAGGCATGACCATCAGCTCCCATCTGGAGATGACAGTCTGCTCTGTCTCCGCCTTGTCTCCTCCCGTCACTGTCCTGGCCCCTGCCCTGCCATGGAACATAAGCCTCAGTGTGCACAGGGCGTTTTCAGCTACCCCAACACATTGGCTCGATACCTCAAACTTTGGAAAGCCAGCAGGGGAGGAACTGCCATCTTTTTGAGAAGAGGGAGTGAGACTCAAAGAATGATGCCTTGTTGTTTTTTTTTTAACCCAAGGTCACCCTGCTTATTGTTGGCCAAGCCAGGCCTAGAATCTGGATCTCCAGACTCTGAGTCTGCTACTCAGAGCACACAAGAAGAAAACATTCTGAGTTACACCCCTTCTTGGCCAGTAGTTGTGGGTAAATTAATGAAAAGAGAATTAATTTGTCTGTGACTCTTGTCTGTTGCTCTCTGTTTAGGAATAACTAAAAACTCCACGAATTCAACAGTCTCCCCTCTGTCTCCACTGAACTCTCCCTCCATTTTCACCACACTTTTTGGCTGCCATTCAGAAAAAAAAAGCTGAAGCCAGCCATGGGTAACTATTAAAATCCATGTGGTTGCAGAGATAGCATCCATATCACATGAGCTTTTGCCCTGTGCCCAAGGCCCCCTGTCATCTCCACTGAAACAACAAATGCTCTTATGTTGTGGGCCACAACAGCAAGGCTGATTCACTGGCTCTGAAGAAGATCTACGAAGCCTGTGGCCAGGAGGCCCACAGCTCTCCAGGATACATGAGGAGGGGCCACCAGGGATGGCCACCCCAGCGACCCCCATCATCCCCCTTGGCCCATGGGAAATCCTAGGAGGCAACATAAGTCTGTGGCAGCCTCTCCTCAAAGCCACACCTCCAGGGTTCCTATAGGCGAGAATGTGTCCTCAGTGGAGCATTACCTTGCACAGCCTGTGAAGTGCTCTGTGTGGGGATAAAGGCAAGTAACGTGGGGTCCTCTCTCAAGGAATTGCTAGCTTATGGGAAGAGACAACTAAACACGGAAGCCCCAACAGTGTGACAAATGCCCCACGAATGGCAGGCAGAAGTTAGAGTATGAAGAGGGCCCCACCTCAGGAGGTCGGGGAGTGAGGTGTCAGTCACTGCCCCATAGCAGGATGTGTGCAACATCCACCACTGGTACCCGGCATCCGCCACCTCGCTGACCCTCACCTGACCCTCCCAGGCAAGTGCTGTGATGACCCCTTCCCTGGTGAGGAGCCAGTCAGGATTTGGATCCAAGAAGTCTGGCTTCAAATCCCATGCTCTGACCGCTCGATGGGCGCTCTGACAGCTCCCAGGGCACCCAGGGGACATCAGACTCTGAAAGGGGGAATGGTCAGACCCGGGAGGCCTTGAATGCCGCACTAAGGAGTTTGGACTTGACAAGAGGCAGCAGCAAAGGGTTTTGATAACCTGATTAGACGTGCTCTGATTTATTGTATTTCACTGCTGCAAGATTTGCTGGACAAAGAGGAGAACGGGAAGGAGACAGTGAGTGCAGTGAAAGGTGTCTAGAGGCCCAAGCAGAGGCCAGGGGTGGGGCGTAGAGAGGCAAGGGAAAGGCACCCAGGCACCCAGGCTTCCAGCCTGAGCGAGGAGTGTATGCAGGCTGCGCGGTGGCCGCCCGGGTTGCAGGGAACGCGCCAGCCAGCAACTCTGCGCTGCTTCCCCGAGCCCGCACTCACCCAGGACGGCGCAGGCCAGCAGGGCTCCCACGGCGAGCCTCATCCTCCGGGTGCGGCGCTGAGCAGCCAGCACAGTCCGACTCGCTTCTGTGCAGCCTCCCGCGCCCCACGTCCTTTTATTCCCGGCCCGGGCCCGCTGGGCGCAATCTTTGACCTCCCGTGTTTGTGCAGCCCAGTTGCCCAATCGCCCCTCTCCCAACCCCCCTTCCTTACTCGCCCCACTGATCACCTCATTTCCTGAGCTCTGGAGACGACCCGCGAGTGGAAGGAGTCCAGCACAGAAATGCTGATGAAAAGGGACATGAAGCACAATCCAGCCATTGTCATCGCGGCTCTCTCGGTGCCAGGAGCGGCTAAGGCGGGCTGGGAACCGGGTGGCTCTGCTCCTGACTCCAGGGCAGCCGAGCTGGTCCGTGCCACCAGTCCTATCTGCGCAGTCCACAGAGGGAGACTCCGAGGCTGGAGAGGGAAAACAACTGCGCCCAGATCCCACACTAGAACGGGAGAATGACAGGCAAAGCCCCTTTTGGGAGAGCATGCAGGAGAAACAAGCTGGCCTCAAGGTCAAAGACAGACTCAGCACCTTTTGCTCCCTACCAGGTGTCCCTCGAAATCCTGCTCCTGGGCTCTCAAAGGTCCCCCACGGAGGAGCTGCTCCTCCTTCCTGCCCCGCTGAGCTCAGGCTCCTGGGCTGGAAAACTTCCTGCCCTCAAGCTTCCTGTGGGACACCTTAGACTGGGGACAGAGTCATAGGGGAAGATGAACTCCCTCCCACAAGAAGGTTCCAGGAACGTGGTCAAGACACTGTGAGGCTCAGAACCAAGTACCATCTTAGCACAAAGCAAGCGGCCCAGTGGAGGGTGTGGCCTGTTCTTACAGCCTGGGACCACCATGTTCCCCTCTAGTCAATGAGTCTCCTAACCGCTTTAATTGCACACACTTATCATGAAAAATACTGAATTTGTGCCTTCTAGATGGTTATATTTTAACTAAAAAATGTGTACACTTTAATCATGCACAAGGAATAGAACTTTGTAAAAGAATGAGCTAAAGATGAAACTCATTTTCGAATGTCGTTTTGCTTATGCGGCCTTATATAGGATTATTATCTCAAGGCATAACATACCTGGGTGAAGGTCAAGATTCCTTCCACGAAGTGTAAATCCAGACTTCGGAGATTTTGCCAAAAGTTACTTCTTCTCCAACCTGACCAGATGGTCCTTCATTCTGTCTCATGTTTTTGTTGACCAAGCCCATACCAAGCCTAGTGGATATGTCAGGTCAGGCATTTGCTTTTTGTTCACTTGTTTTTGTGTTGTCAGAATTATCTCCTAATTCTAGTTTCTTTGTAGAAATCTGTTTAAGGCATGTGTGCATCTCGTGAAGATTGGAGTTAAAGCCAGATTATCTAATCTGTGCATCCGTTTAACTGGGCACATACAAACCCCAAAATATGGAAATAAAAATACCAAAACAAAGGGCAGGGTCGGCACTCCCCTCTTAACCTATAGCATTGTGAGGTGATCCCCATCTTCCCTTAGGACACCTCAAAGGCTCCATCTGTCATGACTGCAGACTCAGGTGGGAGACAGGGCCAATTCACACATTCAATATGAATGAATGATAATGTGTTAATCTTTTGCAATAACAATAAATACAACTGGAAGTTAGGTTATGTTCTCCCACGCTCCAAAAGATGATCTCATATGCAAAGGGGTTACACACCTCCCACTTTAAAGTCCACTGCAGAGGCTTTCTGTTTACAGTGAGGACAGAAGGCAAGTCTGGCTTTCCCAACACATCAGCCTCACCAGCGAGGGAGAGTGACCACTGCTGCTCTGTCTTACTCCCCCCTGGCCCGTCCATGGGTCCCTTGCACTTGAGCCATAGGGAAAGAAGACTCTTGGCATGAGGGCCATATTCCTACTGTCCCTGCAGCAGGCTCTAGGCAGGGGTCTGGATTCATTTGGAGACCTTGAGGTAGGGATGTGAGATGAGCAGGAAAAGTCAGGGGCAAGGCTAACTGGGAGGCACCCGACAGAGCAGCATGCACACGTACAGCTGATGCGTGGACAGGCCCTGTAGTAAGCTTGCAAGGTCTGCCAGAGAGCAGGAAGTGCAGTTACCAAAGGTTGAGCTCATGCCACAAACTCAGGGAAGCTCAACACAGGGCATGGAAAGAAGATGATCAGTGATTCTCCTTCCCTGGAGCCCATCTACATTCATAGACTAAGCCCTGCCGAGGCCACTCTTCCAGCCACAGGTCCATAGCCTACCCAGAGCCCCTGAGCAGGGAGCAACTACCTACTGGCCAGGCTGAGTTCTCTCCAGACCAGCCAACTCTATGCCCTGTCCTCAGAGGGATCCTCTGAGTCCAAGCCAAGACAGGTGCTGGGAAGGAAGTACACAACCTCATGGGATATAAAGGAAGCTCAGACAAGACATAGAGAACTGGTGCTCCCACGTCATCTACACGCACCTAGATGGAGAGGCCCAGGGTCTTGGCTCTTGCTCAGGAGGACAACAGCAGAGCCTCGTGTTTGCCATTCCTTGGATGGGGTAGACAGGGGTGAGGCCAGCTTTGGGGTGTACATGTGTGCATGGCCCTAGCTGTATGGGGTGCCTATGCCTGTATATGTCTGTAGGAGCATGTGAAGGTAAGAGTAACATTACAGCGCTCCATGTCCATGACACTTGTACCTGTGCTCTCACTTATATTCTTTAATTCTACACCAGAGATGCTCTGGAGTTGAAATTCACTGTCCCTTTTTATAGCTTAATGATGGCTGAGACTTACTGGGAGCTTCAGTGAGTACTTACCATACCCCTCTGACTTTGGTGCTTTAGCGTCTGCATCTTACAGATGAGACAAGGAAACTGAGGACCAGAGAGGATGATACCTTGTTCAAGGTCAGCTGCAAAGTCAGAATACAAAAGAAGGCAGTCTGATTCCAGAGTGTACGCATCCACCAGGGACACTGCCTCTCCCAGGAAACCAGGACATGCAGGGGCCAAGGAGCTCACCTGGGGTCACACCGAGAGAGGGACAAACATGAGACACCCAGCCTTGCCATTTCTCCAAAGGCACACAGCCCCCAGGGCTTTGCCAGCACAGGGGCTGGTCAGTCTGGGAGAGGTCCGAGTACCAACTGCAGATCCTTAGACATGGACTGGCTTGATTATGCTCAGCTGGAAGAAAATATCATGTTTTTATCCCCTTGTATGTGTCAGGCACTGTCCTGGGGCAAGATCATTGGGGCAGCCCTGCAAGATAAGATCAGTACCTCCTTTTATCAGATGTGGACATTACAGTCAAATGATGGGTCCTCATTCATGGAGCTCTGAGACCTGAACTCACACTTCCTAAATCTTGGCCTTCTCCAGACCACAGCTGCCTTCTTGATATTGACCTTCTCTTTATTTATTTAGTGGGGGAGGAAAGAGAGGGAGGGAGGTGAGAGAGAAAGAGAAAGAGAAAGAATGAGAGAGGACATAAAGGAAGCTTACAGTTCTAAACCAACCCAAGCATGAGCCAAATCTTTCACCACAAACAGGGCAAAACTCTTAAATTTCAATGGCCCTTAAGGAAATAGCTGCACTCGTGTGTACGTGCAGGAAAATTGGAAAAGCTGAACAGCAGGAGGTGGGTAAGAAAGCAGTGGGCCTCTGAACCAATATTTGTTGTTTCCAAATGTTGCCCAGTTGACACAGAAGCAAAGCAAACAAAGAGCCTCTGTTTTGAGCAGTTCCTCCTGTCCCCCACTCAGTGTCCTCCGCCTGACACCAGAGACTTCTCTGAGCCTGGGTCATCCTTGAGAAGCAGCAACCTGGCAGCCTGAGAACTGACATTCACGAAGCCAGTCACCCTGCAAGCCCGATGGGTCAGGCCGTATGACCAGGGGGCTGGGGACTGGGCAGGGTTCTTTTAGGAAAATGCCAGGCATTTTGAAATGCCACATGACACTACTGCTCGCTCACTCTCGCTCTCTCTCTGTCTCTTTCTCTCTCTTCCGCTCTCTCTCTTTATCTCTGTTCTACCTCTCAGAAGTCCTCGGACAATGAAGATTCTCAAGTTTTCCATTCTTTTCACTGGGGAGTCTATAAAAATACCTGTCTCATGAAGAATAGTCCAGGACCAGGTGGAATGAATTCCATCAAACATTTAAGAAGAATTACAGGGTGGGGGTGGTGGCTCATGCCTGTAATCCTAGGGCTTTGGAAGCTTGAGGCAGGAGGATCACTTGAGCTCAGGAGTTCAAGACCAGCCTGGGCAATATAGTGAGAACTCGTCTCTACAAAAAATTTAAATCAGCTGGACACGGTGGCATGCACCTGTATTGCCGGCTACCTGAGAGGCTAAGGTAAGAGGATTACATGAGCCCAGGAGTTCAAGGCTGCAGTGAGCCAAGATCACGACACTGCATTCCAACCTGGGCAACAAAGTGAGACCCTGTCTCTAAATAAAGTAAAAGGATTATACCAATATATTCCTCCAGGAACAGAAAAGTAGGAACACTCCTTAACTAATGTTTTGAGGACAGTATGTATACTTAGAAAGGAAAAACTAACAAAGACATCATGACAAAGATAAAAAACATAACTTTTATGAACACAGATGCAAAATTTCTACACAAAAGATTAGCAAACAGAATCTAGCAAAATGTAAAAAAGATTAATAAATAATTATCAAATTGGGTTTATTCCAGGAATATAAGCTATCCTTTCAAGTATCAATCACTGTAATATATCATATTAGTGGAATAGTAAAGGAAAGTGGTATGACCCTACCACTCAGTATGGGAACATCATTTAATAAAATTCAATATCCCTTCATAACAAAACCTCTTAGCAAACTTATTCTACAAAACTTTCTCAGTCTGATATCAAGTATCTGTGTGCCATAAAAATCTACAGAAATCATACTTAGTGTGGAATGTTGAATAAAGCTTTCTTGTTGAGATCAGTAAGACCAGATGTTTACTATTATCATTTCTAGTCAAACTTTTACTGGAAGCAGTAAGTAAAAGGATTGGAAAGGAAAAAAATAAACTCTCATCTTTATGCATAATAAATTGTATGTGTATAAAATTCTGAAGAAACTAGAGTATACTTTAGAATAAATGAGTTAAAGCTGGGCGTGGTGGCTCATGTCTATAATCACAGAATTTTGGGAGGCTGAAACAGGCAGATCACCTGAGGTCAGGAGTTTGAGACCAGCATGGCCAACATAGCGAAACCCCTTCTCTACTAAAAATACAGAAATTAGCTAGGTGTGGTGGTGCACACCTGAGTCCCAGCTACTCAGGAGGCTGAGGTGGGAGAATCGCTTGAATCCGGGAGGCAGAATTTGCAGTGATCTGAGATTGCGCCAATACACTCCAGCCTGGGTGATAGAGTGAGGCCCCGTCTCAAAAAAAAAAAAAAAAAAAAAAAAAAAAGAGCTGGATCAAGGTAGGTAAATACACCAAAGTCAATTGTATTTCTATACTCAAATTGGAAAAAAGAAAAGAAAAGAAAAAACACGAAAAATACTACCTAAAGTAACATAAGAAAAACAAATGCCTAGGATTAAATCTATCAAAAGACATCTAAAACTTTTATGCACCAGACTTTAAATTAAGAAACTCAAAGTAAATGGAAAACTATATCTTGAACAGGGAGTGGAAGACTTGATACTGTAGAAATTACAATTCTCCTCAAATTGATGTAGAAATTCAGTGTACTCCCAATTAAATTCCAAATGTTTTTTCATGTAACTTAACAACATAATTCTAAAGTTCGTAAATGAAAATGCAAAAGAGGTGGGCACGGTGGCTCATGCCTGTAATCCCAGCATTTTGGGAGGCCAAGGCAGGAGGATCACTTAAGGTCAGGAGTTCGAGACCAGTTTGGCCAACGTGGTGAAACTCTGTCTCTACTAAAAATACAAAAATTAGCTGGGCATGGTGGCATGTAGCTGTAGTCCTACCTACTTGGGAGGCTGAGGCATGAGAATTGAGAATCACTTGAACCCAGGAGGCAGAGGTTGCAGTGAGCTGAGATCATGCCACATTAGGTATTTCTCCTAATGCTATCCCTCCCCTAGTCCCCTATCCCCTGAGAGGCCCCAGTGTGTGATGTTCCCCTCCCTGTGTCCATGTGCTCTCATTGTTCAACTCCCACTTATGAGTGAGAACATGTGGTATTTGGTTTTCTGTTCCTGTGTTAGTTTGCTGAGAATGATGGTTTCCACCTTCATCCATGTCCCTGCAAAGGACATGAACTCATCCTTTTATATGGCTGCATAGTATTCCATGGTATATATGTGCTACATGTTCTTTATCCAGTCTATCATTGATGGGTTGATTCCAAGTCTTTGCTATTGTGAATAGGGCTGCAATAAACATATGTGTGCTTGTGTCTTTATAGTAGAATGATTTATAATCCTTTGGGTATATACCCAGTAATGGGATTGCTGGGTCAAATGGTATTTCCGGTTCTAGATCCTTGAGGAATCGCCACACTGTCTTCCACAATGGTTGGACTAATTTACACTACCACCAACAGTGTAAAAGCATTCCTATTTCTCCACATCCTCTCCGACATCTGTTGTTTCCTGACTTTCTCTTTTTTTTTTTGAGACGGAGTCTCACTCTGTCACCCAGGCTGGAGTGCAGTGGTGCGATCTCGGCTCAGTGCAAGCTCCACCTCCTGGGTTCATGCCATTCTCCTGCCTCAGCCTCCTGAGTAGCTGGGACTACAGGCACCTGCCAACACACCTGGCTAATTTTTTGTATTTTTAGTGGAGACGGGGTTTTACTGTGTTAGCCAGGATGGCTTCGATCTCCTGACCTCGTGATCCGCCCATCTCGGCCTCCCAAAGTGCTGGGATTACAGGCATGAGCCACTGTGCCTCGTCATTTCCTGACTTTTTAATGATAGCCATTCTAACTGGCATGAAATGGTATCTCATTGTGCTTTTGATTTGCATTTCTCTAATGACCAGTGATGATGAGCTTTTTTTCCTGATGTTTGTTGGCTGCCTAAATGTCTTCTTTTGTGACATATCCTTTGCCCACTTTTTGATGGTTGTTCAGATCCTTTGCCCACTTTTTCATGGGTTTTTTTTCTTGTAAATTTGTTTATGTTCCCTGTAGATTCTGAATATTAGCCCTTTGTCAGTTGGATGTATTGTAAAAATTTTTTCCCATTCTGTAGGTTGCCTGTTCACTCTGACGATAGCTTCTTTTGCTGTGCAGAAGCTCTTTAATTAGATCCTATTTGTCAATTTTGGCTTTTGTTGCCATTGCTTTTGGTGTTTTAGTCATGAAGTCTTTGTCCATGCCTATGTCCTGAATGGTATTGCCTAGGTTTTCTTCTAGGGATTTTATGGTTTTAGGTCTTACGTTTAAGTCTTTAATCCATCTTGAGTTAATTTTTGTATACAGTGTAAGGAAGGGTCCAGTTTCATTTTCCTGCATGTGGCTAGCCAGTTTTCCCAGCACCATTTATTAAATAGGGAATCATTTTCCCATTGCTTGTTTTTCTCATGTTTGTCAAAGATCAGATGGTTGTAGATGTGTGGCGTTACTTTTTGAGGCCTCTGTTCTGTTCCATTCGTCTATATATCTGTTTTGATACCAGTACCATGCTGTTTTGGTTATTGTAGCCTTGTAGTATAGTTTGAAGTCAGGTAGCGTGATGCCTCCAGCTTTGTTCTTTTGGCTTAAGATTGTCTTGGCTATGTGGGCTCTTTTTGGGTTCCATATGAAATTTAAAGTTGTTTTTTCTAATTCTGTGAAGAAAGTCAATAGTAGCTTGATGGGGATAGCATTGAATTTATAAATTACTTTGGGCAGTATGGCCATTTTAATAATATTGATTCTTCCTATCCATGAGCATGGAATGTTTTTCCATTTGTTTGTGTCCTCTCTTATTTTGTTGAGCAGTGGTTTGTAGTTCTCCTTGAAGAGGTCTTCCCATCCCTTGTAAGTTGGATTCCTAGGTATTTTATTCTCTTGGTAGCAATTGTAAATGGGAGTCCACTCATGATTTGGCTCTCTGTTTGTCTATTATTGTTGTATAGGAATGCTTGTGATTTTTGCACATTCTTTTTGTATCCTGAGACTTTACTGAAGTTGCTTATCAGCTTAAGGAGATTTTGGACTGAGATGATGGGGTTTTCCAAATATACAATCATGTCATCTGCAAACAGAGAGAATTTGACTTTCTCCCTTCCTTTTTGAATATCCTTTATTTCTTTCTCTTGCCTGATTGACCTGGCCAGAACTTCCAATACTATGTTGAATAGGAGTGGTGAGAGAGGGCATCCTTGTCTTGTGCCAATTTTCAAAGGGGATGCTTCCAGCTTTTGCCTATTCAGTATGATATTGGCCGTAGGTTTGTCATAAATGGCTCTTATTATTTTGAGATACGTTCCATCAATACCTAGTTTATTGAGAGTTTTTAGCTTGAAGGGCTGTTGAATTTTGTTGAAGGCCTTTTTCTGCATCTATTGAGATAATCATGTGATTTTTGTCATTGGTTCTGTTTATGTGTGATGGATTATGTTTATTGATTTGTGTATGTTGAACCAGCCTTGCATCCCAGGAATGAAGCCAACTTGATCGTGGTAGATAAGCTTTTTGATATGCTGCTGGATTCAGTTTGCCAGTATTTTATTAAGAATTTTCGCATTGATGTTCATTAGGGATATTGGCCTGAAATTTTATTTTTTTGTTGTGTCTCTGCCAGGTTTTGGTATCAGGATGATGCTGGCCTCATAAAATGAGTTAGAGGGGAGTCCCTCTTTTTCTATTGTTTGGAATAGTTTCAGAAGGAATGGTACCAGCTCCTCTTTGTACCTCTGGTAGAATTCAGGTGTGAATCCTTCTGGTCCTGGGCTATTTTTTATTGGTAGGCTATTAATTACTGCTTCAATTTCAGAGCTTGTTATTGGTCTATTCAAGGATTCAACTTCTTCCTGGCTTAGTCTTGGGAGGGTGTATGTGTCCAGGAATGTATCCATTTCTTCTAAATTTTCTAGTTTATTTGCATAGAGGTATTTATAGTATTCTCTGACGGTCATTTGTATTTCTGTGGGACCAGTGGTGATATCCCATTTATCATTTTTTATTGCGTCTATTTGATTCTTCTCTATTTTCTTCTTTATTAGTCTGGCTAGCAGTCTATTTCGTTAATCTTTTCAAAAAACCAGCTCCTGGATTCATCGATTCTTTAAGGTTTTTTTTTGTGTCTCTATCTTCCACAGCTCTGCTCTGATCTTAGTTATTTCTTGTCTTCTGCTAGCTTTTGAATTTGTTTGCTCTTGCTTCTCTAGTTCTTTTAATTGTGATGTTAGAGTGTCAATTTTAGATCTTTCCTGCTTTCTCCTGTGGGCATTTAGTGCTATAAATTTCCCTCTAAACCCTCATTTAGCTGTGTCCCAGAGATTCTGGTACCTTGCATCTTTGTTCTCATTGGTTTCAAAGAACTTATTTATTTCTGCCTTAATTTTGTTATTTACCCGGTAGTCATTCAGGAACAGGTTGTTCAGTTTCCATGTAGTTGTGCAGTTTTGAGTGAGTTTTTAAATCCTGAGTTGTAATTTGATTGCACTGTGATCTGAGAGACTGTTATTTCTGTTCTTTTGCATTTGCTGAGGAGTGTTTTACTTTCAATTATGTGTTCAATTTTAGAATAAGGGCGATGTGGTACTGAGGAGAATGTATATTCTATTGATTTGGGGTGGAGAGTTCTGTAGATGTCTATTAGGTCCGCTTGGTCCAGAACTGAGTTCAAGTCCTGAATATCCTTATTAATTTTCTGTCTTGTTAATCGGCCTTATATTGACAGTGAGGTGTTAAAGTCTCCCACTATTATTGTGTGGGAATTTAAGTCTCTTTGTCGGTCTCTAAGAACTTGCTTTATGAATCTGGGTGCTCCTGCACTGGGTGCATATATATTTAGGATAATTAGCTCTTTTTGTTGCATTGATCTTTTTACCATTATGTAATACCCTTCTTTGTCTTTTTTTTTTTTTTTTTTTTTGTCTTTGTTGGTTTAAAGTCTGTTTTATCAGAGACTAGGATTTCAACCCCTAATTTTTTTTTTTTTTGCTTTCCATTTGCTTGGTAAATCTTCCACCCCTTTATTTTGAGCCTATGTGTGTCTTTGCATGTGAGATGAGTCTCCTGAATACAGCACACTGATGGTCTTGACTCTATCCAATTTGCCAGTCTGTGTCTTTTAACTGGCGGCACTTAGCCTGTTTACATTAAGGTTAATATTGTTATGTGTGAATTTGATCCTGTCATTATGATGCTAGCTGGTTATTTTGCCTGTTAGTTGATGCAGTTTCTTCATAGTGTTG
Source organism: Macaca nemestrina (assembly GCF_043159975.1). Classification (NCBI taxonomy): domain Eukaryota; kingdom Metazoa; phylum Chordata; class Mammalia; order Primates; family Cercopithecidae; genus Macaca; species Macaca nemestrina. The sequence goes on along the minus strand of NC_092126.1, from coordinate 36,376,314 downwards.
ATGGTCTTTACAATTTGTTATGTTTTTGCAGTGGCTGGTACCAGTTTTTCCTTTCCATATTTAGTGCTTCCTCCACGAGCTCTTGTAAGGCAGGCCTGGTGGTGACAAAATCTCTCAGCATCTGCTTGTCTGTAAAGGATTTTATTTCTCCTTCACTTACGAAGTTTAGTTTGGCTGGATATGAAATTCTGGGTTGAAAATTCCTTTCTTTAAGAATGTTGAATACTGGCCCCCACTCTCTTCTGGCTTGCAGGATTTCTGCCAAGAGGTCCACTGTTAGTCTGATGGGCTTCCCTTTGTGGGTAACCCAACCTTTCTCTCTGACTGCGTTTAACACTTTTTCTTCATTTCAATCTTGGTGAAGCTGATGATTATGTGTCTTGGGATTTGTCTTCTTGAGGAGTATTTTTGTGGTGTTCTCTGTATTTCCTGAATTTGAATGTTGGCCTGTCTTGCTAGGTTGGGGAAGTTCTCCTGGATAATATCCTGGAGAGTGTTTTCCAGCTTGGTTCCATTCTCCCCGTCACTTTCAGGTACACCAATCAAATGTAGGTTTGGTATTTTCACATAGTCCCATATTTCTTGGAGGCTTTGTTTGTTCCTTTTTATTCTTTTTTCTGTAATCTTGTCTTCGTGCTTTATTTCATTAAGTTGATCTTCAGTCTCTGGTATCCTTTCTACTGCCTGATCAATTCGGCTATACTTGTGTATGCTTCACAAAGTTCTCGTGCTGTGTTTTTCAACTCCATCAGCTTATTTATGTTCTTCTCCAAACTGGTTATTCTAGTTAGCAGAACAAAAAGCTAATCTTTTCTCAAGGTTTTTTAGCTTCCTTGCATTGGGTTAGAACATGCTTCTTTAGCTCGGAGGGGTTTGTTATTACCCACCTTCTGAAGCCTATTTCTGTCAATTTGTCAAACTCATTCTCTGTCCAGTTTTGTTCCCTGGCTGGTGAGGAGTTGTGCTCCTTTGGAGGAGAAGAAGTGTTCTGGTTTTTGGAGTTTTCCACAATTCATTCCTTCCTTCCTTCCTTTCTTTTTTTTTTTTTTTTTTGATGGAGTCTTGCTTAGTTGCCTAGGTTGGAGTGCAGTGGTGTGATCTTGGCTCACTGCAACTTCTGCCTGCCAGATTCAAGCAATTCTCTGTCTCAGCCTCTCGAGTCACTAGGATTACAGGCACCTGCCACCACACCTGGCTAATTTTTGTATTTTTAGTAGAGATGGGGTTTCACCATCTTGACTAGGCTGGTCTTGAACTCCTGACCTTGTGATCCACCTGCCGCAGGCTCCCAAAGTGCTGGGACTACAGCACAATTATTTCTTATCATCATCTAATACTCAGTCAATATAGCAATTACCCTTGTTGTCTAAAAAAGTGTTAGGTTGTTCAAACTGGATCCTAAACAAGATCCACATGTTACATTTAACTCTTAAATCTCTTTCACTCCAAACAATCTGCAGCATTTTATGTTGCATACTTGTCCAATAAACTGGATCATTTTATTGATCCTTGGGAATTTCCAACATTCTGGATTTGGTTGGTCTGTGTTCTCATGCCGGGATTTTGTATTTAACAGGTAATTTTTTAAGAGACTTTCTCCATTTGGGTTTTTGTGGCATCACCACATGATTTGACTCAGGTTCTGCGTTTTGGGCAGCAATATCACAGAGGCAATGCTGTTTTCTTAATGATTCATACAATGGATTAGTGCTATATTGATTGCAAAATGACGATTTTCAGATATCATTTCTTCTATGCTTATTAATTAGCATTCTAAGGTAAGGAAGAACTTCCCTTTCTTCATCTGTTTAATTTTTTCTATGACTTGTTTTTATCTGCATGGACTCGTGAGTTCCTGTTTTGTTTGGTGGGTTATGGCAAGTTACCGTCATTATCTAGTTTAGTGCTCAAACTGTTGCACATGTGGCCAATTGGAGGCGCTTCCAGCTGGCTCCTGTGGACCTGTTACAAGCCTCGACATTTTTTAAGCACTTCACTTTCTGCTAGAACAAGACATTCAGGCCTACCTTGTACCTTCTCTGTACCAGCTCTGGAATCTCTATTTCTGGAATCTCCTTCTCTAAGGTGACCTATCCGTTTAGTGGAGAACGGTATTTAGAAAGCAAATTCTGGGTGCCAGGTGTGGTAACTCGTGTTGCAGAATCATTGATACTAGGCTCTCCAGACAGAGCTGGGGTCACACACACACACACACATCTATACCTGTCCCACACTCTTACACAACCATGAGTTCACACTGATCCCTCAATTCTGACTGAACAGCACTGCAGATATTCTAGCTGTCTTCCACCCCATATGTGCAGCTCCCTTCTCTGGCCATGAGAAACCGCAGTCCCAGAGTGCTCACTATTTTCAGTTCTTTGCTCATTTCTCTTGTACGTAAACAACCTCCTGATCCTCCCACTGCTTGCTCCACCCCAGTCTCTCAGGAGCCACTGCCCATAGCCACCTCAAGCAAAGGAACGAGAATAGAATAAATCCGTGGTTTTTTGGTTTGTTTGTTTTCTTTTTAAGGAAAGAAAGAAAATGGAAACAAGAGAAAGGTAGGGAAATGAAAGAAGAAAGGGAGCAGACAGCCTTTTAATCATTTCCTCTACAGGACTATGAAGGGCAGCTAGGATTGTGGGCAGAATGGAGGAATAATGGAGCAGAGATATTCAGTACTGTTCAATGTTACAAAGTCAGGAGCTCCTTTTCCTTAACTCAGTCGTCCTACAACTGGAGAGACCGGGAGCTGTCTGTCCTCATTTTAAGACAGAGATATACCCTGCTAAGAAACCCCTTTTCTCATCACCGTATTTTCAACTTCACCCAGCTCCACTTGAACCCCAGGCTGACGGCTAAAGGGCCACTGACCCTGGAGCCCAGCGCACTCTGGGAACTCTCATGTGTAACATAACAAAGGTCCCTGATCAAAGGCAGCTGTGCAGGATCGCTGCTAATCTTCCCTGACACACTGTTTACAGGACACCTGGGCAGGCCCGGCAAAGATGGGAAGGAGGTTAGCAGTCAGGGATGGGGACACACGAGTTTTGTGCCCCACAAAGAGATGATGTCAGCCCAATCTGTGAAATAGGCAGCATGTGTCACAGCAGCTGCTTCAGTGCCTTCCTCCAGAGGCCCCTCTCCCAGGTGAGATAGTAGATGCTCGGGAGTGAAGAGGAAGGCTGTGAAATTTTGAGAGCATGGCATAAAGTGGGCTGGGACAACAGCTGTCAACGAATTTGGATTTAAAAACAAAAGAAGAAATTCTGATAGATGAACGTGCTCCCAGAAGTGGGGTTCATTCCCAGATCTGAATTTGGAAATAATCTTCACACTGCAAGGCAGGAACATAGCATTGGTAGAAGTGGCATACAGGAGAGGATCATAACTGTGCGAATTACGACAAGAGAAGATCCTGGCCCTGGTTCTCCCTGACTGAAGACACGACTAAAGCTACAGTGGCTTGGTCATTCACTTCTATACGCTAAGACTTTCAGGTTGGACACTGAATTAGGCAAGTCACCTAAGCTCTCAGTGCCCCAGTTCCCCACCTAGAAAATGAGGATCATAATGTGTCCGGAATTGATGGGTTCTTGGTTTACGCTGACTTCAAGAATGAAGCCGCAAACCCTCGCGGCAAGTGTTGCAATTCTTAAACATGGTGTGTCCAGAGTTTGTTCCTTCTGATGTTCAGATGTGTCTGGAGTTTCTTTCTTCTGGTGGGTTTATGGTCTTGCTGACATCAACAGGAAAGCTGCAGACCTTTGCCATGAGTGTTTCAGCTCATAAAAGTAGTGCAGACCCAAAGTGTGAGCAGCAGCAAGATTTATGGAGAAGAGAGAAAGAACAAAGCTTCCACAACGTGGAAGAGGACCCAAGCACGTTGCCGCTGCTAGCTCAGTTGGTCAGCTTTTATTCCCTTATTTGGCCCCACCCACATCCTGCTGATTGGTCCATTTTACAGAGAGTTGATTTGTCCATTTTAAAGAGTGTTGATTGGTCCATTTTACAGAGTGCTGATTGGTTCGTTTTGACAGAGTGCTGATTGGTGTGTTTACAAACCTTTAGCTAGACACAGAGCACTGATAGGTGCATTTACAATCCTTTAGTTAGACAGAAAAGTTCTCCAAGTTCCCACCTGACCCAGAAGCCCAGCCAGCTTCACCTCTCAATAATGCCTACTTCATAGAGTTATTCTGAGATCTAAATTAGTAATTACTGTAAATCACCTAGTACAGTATCCAGCACCTTAGCATTTTTCCTCTAATTTTTATTTATATCCTGACCAATATCTTCCCCTTCTAAGTCCCATGTGCACAGCTTCTGAGCCCAGCCCCTCAGGTCCCACTACATCAAGGACCCTGCAAGGATGCTGACCATTAAGTCCTAGGCAATCCATCACAGAGAACAGAGCAGACAGATCCTAGCAGGTCTTTTTCTCTGTATACTAGTTCCCTGTGCCCACTTTCTATTAATAGTCACCTGTCCATTCATCCACTGAGTATTGTCACATGCAATCTGTGCAGTAATAAAATGGGCATGGAATTGGAGTTAAAGACTCTTGGATTTGGATGTTAGACCACTGAGTAGTTGCATCATACCGGACAAGTTACCTAACGACTCTGAGGCTCTGTTTTCTCATTAGTCATAGGAGTACAAATGTCTACCTTGTCATTCTGAAGATTGCTCACATTGCTATTAGATTGCTTGCTCTGTCTGACCAATAGATGGTAATGACACTAATAGATGGTGATGACAACTATCGTTATTACAGAACACTCAGCATAGACTACATACCAAATACACACTCAGTGAACTAATGAAGTTATTCTGTGTGACTGCTTTATGTCTCCCTCCATTGCTACTGGGCCCTTTGGCAAAACACACCCTGAGAGACCATTTAGTATAGAGATCTGATTTTACAGAGACAAAAACAACTCAGCTGGAGGACATAACTGGTAGGCTGTCCAGCAAGATGGAAGGCTAGAACCTAGGGCTATGAACTCAATAGCCTGAGCTGTCCCCACTGCCCTGTGACACACTTTCTTGAAAAGTGTTATTCATAATTTCTTCCAACATTATTTAAGGATGGCACTTCCCATTGCTCCTTCACCAAGACAGGTCAAGTCCCAAGACCTTCACATAGGCCCGTGAGAGGTGGCTGTTTAAGCTGAACAGAGTCCAGTGCTCCTAGGGCCAAAGTAAACTGATCACTGATCTTTCTACTGCCCCCAGAGTAAACTCCCTTGTTTAATGTCCTCAGGGTCCATGGAAAAAGAAGATCAAAGTTCACCAGGTTTCTCAGCTGTCCAAAGTAAATCTCTGACCTATACAGATTTGTAAATAATTGGTGTCAACTGTTGGTTTCTACAATGGAATGATTTTACCCTTTTAGTTGTTTCAAATATTCCTCACAAATAGGCCTTTTAAATACATATATGTAACGTGTCTACATGTACAATTTAATAAGACTTACCAACCCCCTACGGTAGCATCTACTTAAAATCAGATCAATAAATCTCCATCCGTACACTTCTAGCACTCAGGGAAAGGCAGTGTGAGGTCACAGAAGAATCACTGAACTGAAGCTATGAATGCACAAAAATTGTATGCAAAGGTGTGTGTGTGCATGCTTGTGTGTGTGTTACTAGAATGAGAGTTCCCGGCTTTTATTAATCTTCAAAGGGATTCATTAGTATCCCAAATATATTGAAATGTTAAACATTAATTAATTATCTACTCTGGCTTTCTTTCCAAGTTCTTAGTATTGGGACAAAGCAGAGGTGGGATTCTTGACAGCTCTCCTCCTGTGCCATTGAAAGACCCCTATTGGACCAGGGTCTTCAGGCTCCTGCCTCAGGTCTGTGCCACTTGGGACTGCAAGGTTGACTCTCCTGGTATAGAAAATTGGTGGTAGAACCACAAGCCCGTCATAGCCAGAAGTCTCTGGGCTTTGGATAACAGAGTCTGAAGATTTGTAGCAGGTGAAACTCCAGGGGAGAGTTTTCCAGAAGCCCAGCATAAAGGATAGGCATGCCCATGGCTTCCTGGGGGAAAACTGCATGGAGAGAACATAGGGCTCGATGTGAAAATGCCATTTCCAGAAGGAGTGAGGCCCTGTCCCCAGAAACTCCTGGGTAGGAAGCTTATGAGCCAGGGGTCCTTCCTGTCCTCTGTAGGACTGAGTTCTAGGCTAGAGAGAAGATCTGCCTTCTGCTGGATTCTTCAGCTCTGGCAATTAAATGAGCTGGAAGAGTCAATCTGGTAGCTCACCGGGTAGATGAGGAGCTTGAGATAGGAGCTCATTTCGCTAGATGTGCTGATATCAATGTAGGGACACAAGAAACATGAAAAAGCAAGAGAATATGACTCCACAATAAATGTCCAGTAAGAGGCCACAAAGAAAGGGGCATTTACAAAATACCTGAAAAGAAATTTAGAAATATTGATCTTAAGGAAGCTCAGTGGGATACAAGAGAACACAGACAAACAATTCAATGAAATCAGGAAAACAATTCATGATCTGAATGAAAAAAAATCAACAAAGAGATATCATATAAAAGAACCAAACAGATATTGTGAAGCAAAAAAATTCGATGAATAAAGTAAAATAATATAATTAAGTGCTTCATCAACAGACTAAATCAAGCAGAATAAAGAAGTTCTGAACTTGAAGATAGCTATTTTAAAGTAACCCAGTCAGATAGGAAAAAAATCGAGCCGGGTGCGGTGGCTCACGCCTGTAATCCCAGCACTTTGGGAGGCCGAGGCGGGCGGATCACAAGGTCAGGAGATCGAGACCACGGTGAAACCCCGTCTCTACTAAAAAAAATACAAAAAATTAGCCGGGCGCGGTTGTGGGCGCCTGTAGTCCCAGCTACTCAGGAGGCTGAGGCAGGAGAATGGCGTGAACCCGGGAGGTGGAGCTTGCAGTGAGCCGAGATCGCGCCACTGCACTCCAGCCTGGGCGACAGAGCGAGACTCCGTCTCAAAAAAAAAAAAAAAAAAAAAAAAATCGAGAATAAAAAGGAATGAAGAAACCCTATGATACTTATGGGACACCATTCAGTGAACAGATATTCACATGATAGAAATATCAGATGAGAAGAGATGAAGAAAGTCACAGAAAACCAATTTAATGAAATAATAGCTAAAAACTTCTCAAATATAGTAAGAGATATGAACATCCAGATTCAGGAGACCCAAAGGTCTCCAACTAGATTCAACCTGAAAAGATTCTCTCTGAGGAACATTATAATCAAACTGTCAGAAGTCAAAGACTTCTAAAAGCAACAAGAGAAGAGTGTCAAGTCACATATAAGGGAATTTCTATCAGACTATCAATATATTTCTCAGCAGAAACTTTGCAGACTGGGAGAGAATGGTACGACATATTCAAAGTGCTGAAAGGGAAAAAAAAAAAAACCTGTCAACCAGGAATATTATGTCCCACAAAGTTATCCCTCAGAAGTGAAGAAGAAATAAAGTCCTTCACAGACAAGCAAAAGTTAAGAGAATTCATCACCGCTAAGACCAGCCTTACAAGAAATGTTTAAAGGAGTGCTACAGCAAGAAACAAAAGGATGATAATTACTGTCATTAAAAACACATTAAAATATAAAACCAGTAGAAGTAATTTCATAAATCAAACTAAGAATACTCAGTGATATAATGGTGCTATGTAAAACTGTCAGTCTTCTAGTATGAAGATTTAAAGTCAAATGGTTAAAAAACAACTACAATTAGTGGCTGAGGAACACATCATAGATAAAGAAGTAAATTAGGGCAACAAAAATATTAACTGTGGGAGGGGAAATGAGTACTTTCATGCAGCCAAAGTTAAGTTGCTATTAGCTTAGAATTATCTGTTATACTTACAAGACTCACATTAGCCCCATGATAACCACAAATAAATAAATTACAGCAGTTACCAAATAAGAAAGAGAAACCACAGAAAACCACCAAACCACAGAAGTAAACAAAAAAAGAGGAATAAAGAAACAAAGAATCTACAAAACTACCAGAAAACAATTAACAAAAATGTCAGGAGTAAGTTGTTATCTATCAATAACAGCCTTTGAATGTAAATGGGTTACATTCTCAAATTAAAAGATATAGTGTGGCTAAGTAAATAAGATTCAACTATGTGCTCTCTACAAGAGACTCACCTCGCCATTAAAGACAAACATAGGCTGAAAATGAAAATATGAAAAAAGATATTCCATGCAAATAGAAACCAGAAGCAAGCAGAAGTAGCCATATTACATCAGATAAAATAGACATTAAGTCAAAAATTGTAAAAAGAGGCCAGGCATGGTGGCTCATGCCTGTAATCCCATTACTTTGGGAGGCCAAGGCAGGGAGATTGCTTGAGCTCAGGAGTTTGAGATCAGCCTGTGCAACATGGTGAAACCCAGTCTCCACAAAAAATACAAAAAAGTTAGCTGAGCTTGGTGGCAAGCATCTGTAGTCTCAGCTACTCAGGAAGCTGAGGTGGAAGGATGGCTTGATCCCAGGAGGCAGAGGTTGCAGTGAGCCAAGATCATATCACTGCATTCCAGCATAGGTGACACAGCCAGACCCTGTCTCAAACAACAGCAACAACAACAAAAACAACCTATAAAAAGAGACAAAGAAGGTCATTAAATAATGATGATAATGATGAAGGGATCAGTTCAACAAGAAGATATAACAATTGTAAGTAGATATGCATCCAACAGTGGAACACTCAAATATATAAAGCAAATATTATTACACCTAAATGGAGAGATAGACTGTAATACAGTGATAATAGAGGACTTCAACATTCAACTTCCAGCAATGAACAGATTATTTAGACAAAAAATAAGCAAAAAAAAAAAAAAAAAAAAAAAAAGACTTTAATTGTATCATAGATCAAATGGGCCTAAAAGATATTTACAGAACATTCCATCCAACAGTGCAGAGTATGCATTCTTCTCAACTGCACATGGGACATTCTCCAGGATATATCACATTAGGCTACAAAACAAGTCTTAACAAATTTAAGAAGATAGACATCATACAAAGTATTTTTTCTAACCACAATGGTATACGACTAAAAATCAACAGTAAGAAAAACTTCAGAATCTTTACATATACATTAAACAACATGCTTCTAAACAACTGGTGAGTCAATGAAGAAATTAAAAAGGAAAATTTTAAAATTCCTTAAGACAAATGAAAATGGAAGCACATCATACTAAAACCTATGAGACACAGCAAAAGCAGTTCTAAGAGGGAAATTTTTAGCAATAAATTTCTACATCAAGAAAGAAGAAAGATTTCTAATAAACAACCTAACTGTGCACCTCGAGGAACTAGAAAAACAAGAACAAACTAAATCTGAAATTGGTAGAAGGAAGAAAATAATAAAACTCTGAGCAGAAATAAATGAAATAGAGATTAAAGAAACAATTCAAAAAAATTAACAAAACAAAGATTTGGTTTTTTGAAAAGGTAAACAAAATTGAGAAACCTTTAGCTAAACACACATTTCGTCACATTTATATGTCTTTTCGTTTTACAAAAACAATAAATCCTGCATTTATCCCACCCTATTCTCCAGCAATGGGCTTCTCTTCCCCACTCATACAAATGCCTAAAAGAAATCATCCTCACTCACCATCAGCACCCCTTCCCACCACTTTCCCTTCCCACCACTCTCCCTTCTCACCACTCTCCTGGACCCTTGCCTATCCAGCGTCCAGGACTCACTCACGATTAAATGTGCTCCCATCAGGGAGCACAGGGGCCAGTTCTTGGTACATATTTTATTGGACCTCTCAAGTTCATTCTTTCCCCAGTGATTCGAAATGTCACCTTTGTTACAGACCAAATGGCAATATATCCATGAATCTCTCTTGGACCTCAATTCTTTTCCACTTATTTGTCATTCTTGCACTTAAACCGTCCTTAAACCATTATTACATCATTATAATGTGATTTTTGTATCTAGGAAAAAAATTTCCCTTTGTGTACTCAGTTCTTGTTTGGTCCCTCAAGCACTGTTACTTTTTTAAGAACCAACTCCCCCCACCCCGGCCACTTCAATCCATGTGATCACAGTGGAGGCAGCTGTCACCTTACAATGTGACTTCACTGCATGAGTTGTGTGAACAGGAAGCTTTCGCCCAGACTGGGGTGACAATCCCCCTTCCTGAGCACTGGGACGAATACGCTGTGGTCTTTGTTTGACTGCTCCTTTATAACTGATGAGCTGTAACAACATTGGGACTGCTGGTTGCAAACATTTCCCTCCAGGTAGCCTGAGAAACCAAAACCCACCCTGCAGGGAAGAAGAAAAATGAGGCAGATGTGCAGAGAAAGACAAACAGACGGGAGAAGCAGGGTGTATCCCCTTATACTAAAAAGTCATGTGTTGCCTATTTGAAATTCTAATTTAACTGGACATCCTGAATTGTAGGTGGCAACCCTACCCTTAAAGCATTTTCGTTGGCCTCCTAGGCTCAGGTATCAGCTCTTTCAAGGAGGAAGCACCCAGAGCACCTGTCAAGACAGTGCCCTTGGTGTAAGCTGCTTCACATGAGGTTTTCTCACTTACAGCCAACGGGGTCCTTGTTCACTTTACAGAATAAAAGAGACATAAAGTGAGGTAAGTAGATAAAATATGTAGTAAGCTAGAGAGTCATAAGTGCTAAAGAAAACATAAAGCAAGAAAGGGGGATATGAAGTATTGGCAATGGTATGTGCAAGCATGTGTTTTTATAGGTTTACAATTACAGAGTGGCCAGGAAAGACTGCCCTGAGAAATCCTAAATAAAATGAGGAAACTAGCCATGACGATCTGAGGAAGACAAGCACTCCAGATGGGGGTAGAAGCAAGTGCAAAGACCCCGGGGCAGGAGTGTGCCTGAGGTCTTCGAGGAACAGTGGGATGCCAAGCTGACTGGAACCAAGAGTTCATGGGGAAAGAAGTAGGAGATGAGGCTGCAAAGGCTTCTAGAAGAACCTTATAGATCAAAGAGGCACCTTGACTTTCACTCTGAGTGATACGGGAAATCACTGGTGGGCTTTGAGCAAAGAAGTATTAATATAATGCTTTAAGTGTAACAGAATCACTTTGGCTCATGTGTTGTGGAGGAGAGTGGGACAAGACAGATGCATGGAGACCTGTTAAGGAGCTATGATAAAAATCTGGGGAGAGAGGATGGTGGTTTAGATCAGAATGGTATCAGTGGAGATGGGCAGAGAGATTGATTCTAGATAGCTTGAGAAGGTACAGCTAATATAATTTGGTGATGGACGAGATATGGGGTGTGAGAGAACAAGGGCAGGCATAGAAAGTAGCAAGGTATTGACATTTTTTCCAAAATGAAAAATAGATTGCCCCTAACTGAGATGAGGTGGACTACAGGATGTAGCATTTGGGTGGGAATGTATGGAGTTTCAGGAGCTCAGTTTTGGACATTTAAGTTTGAGTTGGTGATTAGAAATTCAAGTGGAGATAGCCAGTAGGCAGCTGGATCTACAAGTCTGGGGTTTCAGGAAAAAGTCAGAACCAGAATGTAAATTTGGGAATCGTCAGCATACAGAGATAAAACCACCAAGAGGATGGGCAGACAGAGAGAAGAATTCCAAGTACGGAGCCCTGAGTCATGCCAGCATGTAGAGGCTGGGGAAGTGGGCAGAACCAGCAAAAGAGACTGAGGTGCAGTGTCAGGAGGGGGAGGGGAGAATCCAAGAGAGTGTAGCATTCCGGAAGCCAAGGATGAAATCCAAGAGGAGGAAGTGATGGGTGCTGCCAGTGACACTGGTAGATCAAGTAATGCTGGAACAGGAATTAAAAGAAATTAAGGAGTGTGTAAGCTGATTCCTTAAAAATCCTGCAACAGCACAAGGACGAAGAACTGGCCTTTTGATTTAGCAACAGAGGTCACTGGTGTAGTTTCACCTCCACGTGGTCAGTGGTGTACCAAGGGGGTTGGAGTGGTGGGAGTAGTCTGCCCATACTCTGACAATAAAGAGGTATATTTTCTGTAGATCACTGAAAAACAGTAATAAAACCAACTCCATGTTGGGGGTTTGGGGCCTGAACAGATTCTTAAACTGGGTCCCGGGGAGATTTAAGGGAGAGAAATTTGAGTTAGCAAAGAAATTTGACACTTTCAAGGAATTTTGTTGTAAAAAGAAGGGGAGAAATGGGAGAGGAAAGTGAGGTGGAAAGGTTTTACTTAGTTATTTGTGTGTAAGATGGAAAAAAAAAAAAATAGCAGCATGTTTTGTATGCTGATGGAAATGATCTAGTAGAGAAGAAGATTTGATGCTGCTGCAGAAAAAGGGAGAACTGCTAGGGCAACAATCCTAAACAGGTGCAGGACAGGACATAGCAAGGAGAAAGCCAGGTCACCCCAGTAAGAGGAGGGAAGGCAGTATCTATGGCCACAGATGCTGGCATGTGGGTGGATATGGCAGCGGGGTGTTGTAGAATTTATCTTTCGATTTCTTTTCTTAGGAGAAATAGGAAACAAAGGTATGAAAGGTGGGGGAAGAAGTGTTGGAGACCTAAGGAGAGGAGAAAGTATGGAATTGTCTTCTAGGAGAAATGGGGTAGTGGGGGGACTAGAGATACATGGCTCATTTAACAGGGTCCTCATCACTTAAATGGAAGCCAGCCAGCCTGGAAGTGCAGGCACGGTTGATTGTGAAATGTATGCTGGGAAAGGATGGAATAAAAGGCCATGGGGAAAGGTGCAGGATCAATCGATCACAGGTCAGCAGGAGTGAATGGCTAGAGGAGTCAAGAAACTTAAAGGGCCAGGTGTGGTGGCTCACACCTGTAATCCCAGCACTTTGGGAAGCCAAGGTGGGCGGATCACCTGAAGTCAGGAGTTTGAGACCAGCCTGGCCAACATGGTGAAAACTCGTCTCTACTAAAAATACAAAAAGTAGCTGGGCGTGGTGGTGGGCACCTGTAATCCCAGCTACTCGGGAGGCTGAGGCAGGAAAACTGCTTCAACCTGGGAGGTGGAGGTTTCAGTGAGTCAAGATCGCACCACCACACTCCTCCAGCCTAGGTGACAGAGCAAGACTCCATCTCAAAAAAAAAAAAAAAAAAAAAAACTCAACGAAGTGAAAAGACAGGTAGGAGATGGGGAGAATGAGAGGTTTGAAGCTAAGACTGCTTTTTATGTGTATAAATAAATATATACATACATATTTCATCCAGGTTTAATGTAATAATAGTATATGTTGTTGTGGATCTGTGAAAACATGTAATTTATGCATGGCTTATGAAAAGAAAGAGGGAAAACTTCAGAAAGGGCAGGACAAAGTAGTCTCGTAGTGGAATACCCTGGTGTCTATGAATAAAAGAGAACTTTCTAGAGTCTCATACATTGTTCACATAACTCATTCATATAGCACTGCCCTGCTTCCGCAAAGGTCCAGCACTTCCCACAATACCTAGAGTTAAATCTACGTCCTTAGCCAGGCCAACAGGGCTCTGAGACAGCCAGTGCCTCTCTCTCTGCACCCTCATCCACAGACCTTCTTCTCTGGCCTCCACACAGCATGACTTGCCCTGCCCCCATACCTTTGTGCTTGCTGTTCCTTCATCCTAGGTTGCTCTTCCTCCAGGTTTTCTCAGGCCTGATTCCCACATTATTCTCAGCTCACACGGCCCCTCTGCCTGCTAAGGCCTGCCTTGACCACCTTTTCTAAAATTTCTAAAACTGGTTGCTGCTGCATCACCTCCCTTGGTTCCTCCGTAGCACTTACAGTTGGAAGGTATATCCTGCCCTTTATTTGTGTGCTGTTGTCCTACTTTCCCCAGAAGACTGGGAGCAGGGGAGGGACAGGTATTATGTGTGGCTTTGAGGCAGAGGAGGGACAGGACTTGGTGCCCCCCATGCCCCACCAAGGACCTCACCACAAGCTGGTAGAGGGGAGGCCCCATGGGTGGCAGGGACCCCAAACAGACCCTCCAGACCTTGCAAGATAAACCTTGCTCAAGGAGCCGTACCTGCTGACTGTCGGACCCTGAGGAAGCTAACAGCAGCAGCTCCCACCATGAATCTTACTATCTCCCGCATGCACGCAAGGCCAGGAGAACGACTGATCCTTAACCTTAGCTTCATTATAATGCTAAAAATCACACCCGGGGGTGGAGATGTAACATGCTTATAAGACATGCGAGCATGAAGAAGCATGTCATCACACTGTGGAGGTGCTAAAAGTTCCCTGCCTCTACATTCCTAGACATCACTCCTTTCTCACCGTGGCCCCTTTACAACGCCCTCTGGGGAGTCAGCCAGAAAATTCTGTCTTGTGTTGCCTCCCATATTCCTGGGCATAAGCTCCAACAAAGCCTTGTCTGGGAAAACTCTCTTGGCTTTATGACAATTTCTATTGCATTGAGAGAGAACCCACGGTTGGTAACAGCTTGACTGCTGTAACAGTTAGAACAATGTCTATTAGGTGCTCAGTAAATATTTCTTGAATGGATGGAGGAGACCAGGAGCATCTATTTTTAAAATATACTCACCAACCAAGTGTAAGAAGTGAGGTGTCTGGTGTCCCTCCTGTGATTTTGAACTAAGGCTCTGGCGGATTCTTGACTTGTCCACAATCACACTGAAGAAAGTGGCAAAAGTAGAACTAGAGTCGTGACTCTGCTACCATCATTCTTGCTTCTCCTCAGGAGCCCCAAGAGGCCCTAAATCATCTGGGTCTGCAGGAGAGTGCCCTAGAGAAGAGCTGGACTTGAGTCATTGGAGCCATTCAAAATTTGCAGTAGTTCTATTTCCTAGATTCTGGCTCCTTCCAAATGCAGCAGCCAGAGGCTGGGATGATGGAAAAAGTTAGTGGACAAGAAATGTACTGGGTTGGTGCAAAGAGAAAGGTGGTGCACAGACACTACTTGCCTGAAAGCCCCATTGGAGCCGTAGTATCTCTCCTGGCTGTTGTGAGCCCACATGTGGGCAGGACTGCACCTGCCACCACACAGAGCACAGAGAGGGGAATCCGGGTTAGACCTAGGGGCACAACTGTGACTTAAGAACTCATCTGCGAGAAAGGACAACCAGAGGTCAGAATCAGCCTTCCCTGCTTGTGTTAGCAAGAAAGCCTCAGATTCTGTCCCAAAAATTGCCTAATAAAGACACATTCAGTTATTTGTAACATGTTATTAAAAGTAAGACTTTATGGAATTAAAAAAAAAAAAGGTTCCAGCCAGAGCTAAGTAAAGGGGAACTGACTCAAGTTGGACTGAGGGTCTGTGAGCTCACAGAGGTCTACCCCATTGCAGCACAGGGCAGTGGCGTCGAAAGATGGACACAGAGTTTAACAGTGAGGGGCAAAAGAGAAGTCCTGGCAGGCGGAACCTGGAGCACATGTTTTCTGGGCTCTGCTGCCCTTGCCCTTTTTTACAAGGTGTGCCATTACAGCTTCAGGTCCAGAAAGAGTCTAGAGAGGCACAACTGCCCAGCCCTGTGCTGGGCTCCAGGGCACCACCATAAAGAAATCAGACATAGGCCCTGCCCTCTTGAGAACTTGCGGCCTGTGTGGCAACAGTCAGAACCTAAGTCACCACACGAGTAAATTCATGTTTCCCTCTTTGCTCTGGGAAAAAATTATAGGGTTCCATGAAGCTACAATAAAAGAGCCCCTTGCAGCCCTAGGGGTCAGGGAGAAGCTTTAAGCCAAGACATGAAGAGTGAGTAGGAGTCGCCTAAGTGAAGGGAAGAGGGGAAGAGCCCTCCAGACAGGAGAACCAGCATCTGCACTGGCCTGTGTTGGGATAGGGTGGAGGCATGGCCCAGAGAGCCTCATGGAGGCCATCAGGACTAAACCATCAAGATAATGGTGGTGAGTGCGGTTGGCGGCAGGTCCAGACCCCATGGGACCTTTTACTGTGGTAGGTTTTGTTCTTTGTCCTTAGAGAGATGAGAAGTCTCTGAAGGGTTTTAGACAATGCTGGGCCAGGGGCAGTAAGCAGGATATGGTCATAGCTGCACTTTGCAAAGATTGGCCTGGCAACAGGATGGATGGAAACCAGAGCGATGTGGAGTTTGGGTGGCAGGTTCCTGGAGAAGTTCAGGGGAAATGAGGGCAGCTGGGACTAGAGGAGCACAAAGGGGAGGGAGATGAGTGGAAGGAGGAGAAATCGGCACCCCTGGAGATGGATGGCTGTGTGGAGGATGACAGTCAGGCTTCCCCCAGGCACAAGGGGATGGACTGTAGAGTCCTCCACCACTCCAGGTAGTTCTGGAAAAGGAGCAGGCTCGGCAGGGATGGTGCATTCGGTTTTGAACAGGATGAGCTTAGTGTGCTCTTGAGATATCCATCCAGAGATGTCAAATAGGCAGTTCAATACACACATGTCTGGAGGCTAAGGAGAGATTTGTGCTGGGGATAAGAACTTGACAATTATCAACACAAAGATAGATAAAAAGCATTTACCTAGTGCTTATCATGTGCCTAGCTTTGTACGCGTAACACCCTTTGGATGGCCATTGAGGCTGTGGGCATGGATGTGAGTGCTTGGGGATTCCATTGAGATTGGGAAAAACAGTTTCATTTAGCAACTCAAACGTTTCTTAACTACATTGGGAAACGGGGTCCTTGCGAAAGCAGGAGAAAAACCAAGCCAGTGTGTTTCCATAAAACCCAGGAGATATTATTCTAGGGCAATATGAGGAAACGCTGCTGAGAGGTCATGGGGAAAGGAGCGGAAGCACATCCTTCCAATGAGCAGTATGGAGGCCACTGGTGGCTTGACCAGAATCCTTTCTGTGGAGTGATGCACTGGAGCCAGGCAGCAGGGAGTTGAGGAGTGAGTGGAAGGGGAGTGGTTCCAACAACACTTTGATCACTCGGGCCTTAAAGAGGAGGAGGGAAGGAAGGCAGGAGCTGCAGGAGAATATTGGGTGGGTTGAGGGTCAGGGGACTTTTAAAGATGGAAAACACTGGGTGTGTTTACTTGTTGAGAGAAATTGTTGGACACACCAGAAGGAGAAGTAATAACTGAGGGTTGAGACCGTTAAAGAGAACATGGGAGTGACCCGCACCCAAGCACAGGTAGAGGGATTGGCTGGGGAGGGAGGAGGTGGGGAGGTGCAGCCCCCAGGAGGCCCACAGTCTTGGCAGGCAGATGTTAAGGGAAACCTCTCTGATGGTTTCATTGTCTCCTGCAGGTGCAGGTGAAATGGTCTGCTGAGAAAGGTGGTAGGTGGTGTTTGTTTGAGGTGTGTGGACAAGTAGGACGTTAGGAGAATCACCGGGAATGTGGCATGTGGAGCAGAGAAGTGGTGGGGGTGCTTGTAAATATTGGGGGCACACCAAAGACAGTGCCTGAAGCATTCCGGTGACACGAACTGCTCTGCTGCCCTGTGACGCTCTCCAACCGCATTTAGCTGCTCAGGTACAAAGGAGAGCAGGTAATAGGGTTCAGTTAGGACTGGGATTTTCAGAGAGTTGGGGAAAGCAGAGGAGCAGAAGCCTCTTAGGTAGTGGCGTGAGTGTAGCTGAAATGACGAATTCATCTAAGAGAGATGAGGATGAACATGATAAACAGCACTCCAGGACTTACTGGTGGAAGGTTTCCAATTAAGAAGGCAGCCATTTCGGTTTATATGTGAAAACAACACACTCATGCGCACCAACGCATCCAGCCCAGTCTTGCTTTGCAAACTCAGGCTTGTTCCCTGAGCCATTTGTGAGACATCAAGAATAGAGCTATTTCCCTGAGATCTGCCCTCTAGGCCAAGGTATTCTTCTCAGAAGCAAAAGGATGAGAAGGAGGAGGACCTGCTCAAGAAGATGTGAGGCTCACCGACAATTTCTGTCAAGCTCTTAAGCCCACCACCCATTATGGCATTTTCTGCCATTCATCAAACTGAATTTCTCCTTTACCCAGGCACAGGCACAGGGAATGAACTGCCACAACACCTCCCAGAACATACTCACCACATTTACAGGACCTGGTGTGATTGTATATTAAGCCCATGGAGATGTTCCAGCTTGCAGAAGTGCCAACTACAGTGTGGCAGGACTTCCTGCCTCGAAGAGAGTTCCAGGTGACATCAGCATCTGATTTCTTAACCACAGCCGTGACATAATAGCCTAGAAATTGAAATACCAAGATGCAATTTCTTCTCTTTCAGGGAGAGAAGGGGAAGGAGGAGGAAGAATGGACAATCCAGTGAGATCTGGCCAGCCCTCCTGTACCAGGCCATTAAATGCCATCTCTATATGGTGGCTATGGTGGAGCTGGTATTCTCCATTTCCATCCCATCCCACTTCTGGCTCGAAATGTGGAAACTACACTTCCAATGTTTCCTTGCAGCTGTGTTCTTAGTGTAAATTAGGATGTGTGAAATTTGGAAGGTGGAAGTCACATAGAGGTCTTTGCCTTCCCCCTCACCTCTTTTCTGCTAGGAAATAAAGTCCCGGAGATGTTAGGCTTTTCTATCCAGATCTCTAGTATCCCTTCTCCATCCTAGAGGATTAGAAGCTATTACAGCAAATGCAGCAGCAACAGCCACTGTCAATTCTGGCTTCCTATCCCTTGGTCACAGCTATAGGCTGTGTCTTGAAATCACTGTACTAGTAGAGGTCTTGTGGATAGTAGGTCTCCTAGGGAGTCAGCTCTGTTTCACTATGGGTGGCAGTCATTCCAGGAACCTAGTGTCCGCTTTTTGTTAACATTTAATTCCCTGTATTAAATCCCTTCCTGCTTAAAACAGTGCTTCATTTCTTTACTGACCCCTCAGTGGTGTACTCTGTCTGTCCTTTCAAGCAGACAGCAAGACCATCTCAGAGAAGACTTCGCTGGCAGCAAGTTGCTCTTTCAGGGGGAAAAAAAACCTATAAATTTAAATATATACATATAGTGTTTACTTATATACTATGTATTTATACATATGTACATATAAGTATACATATTGATAAATACATACATTATAGATTATATATATATGTTTGCACACATATTTACATATATATATATTAGTGGAAGGGGTGCCAAGATACTATTCTCATACCTCCAGGGCACTCTGAAAATACATTTTAGAGCTACTGCTGCTAGCCCTTGCCTGTCACTCTCCCTGGGGAGAGGGAATATCTTGAACCCCTCATGTTACTCTAGTAGAGGACCGTCCCAATAGCCGTCATTATTAGGTACTGAGCCAGACTAACACTACTGCTCCCTAGCTATGTCTACATAAATGCACCCGCATATATTTACATACACTGTACTTTTTCAATAGAATCTTGCTATGTATTATTTTCTCCTTTTTTGAGACAGTCTTGCTGCATTATTTTCTGTGAGTTGCTTTAATCCTCCTCAATAATATATTGTGGACACTTGTTTGATTCAGTAGTGATAGATATGGCTACATCATTCTGTAATTTGGCTGAATCTAACTTATATCTTATTATATATGGATGTATCCTATCTATACTGGGAGGTATTTTTATTGTAGCCCATTTTCCCCTATTAAAAACCATTTATTTCTATAAATTTTTGGAATTATGAGTATGCACTTAGTCAAGTTTTTCTGTTGAATATAAGTTCAAAAGAAAGCTTTAATGAGTTATTTTTTAATGTTAAGTCTCTGATTTTCTAAGTTTACAGTAATCTTTCCTAATAATGACAATTTAATCTCTCTTCTCTTTCCCAATATTTAAAAAACCCAACTCTTTTCCTTGTCTTACTGCATTTGCTTCCAATATAACGCTGAATATCTTTGGTGGGAATGGCCATTCTTGCCTTGCTCCTGATTCTAATGAGAATACCACGAATATTTTATTTATTCCAGTCCCAGTATTATATAACTGAATTGTGCTTGATTTGAATCATAAATTCTTAGAATTAGAAGATAATGTGGCTCACCACTCCCCGCTTCCCGCACGTACACACCCTTTCTCCGTGTTGTAGATCAGTTCTCTACAAATTCAAACTTGGAGAAGTTGGGTGTCAACATGGCAGGTGGAAGGTCTGTCTTGTCCTTCCTAAGTGACCTCAGACATGTCCTTGTCATCTAGGAGCCTACATTTTTCTTCAGTTAAATGGTGGCAGTGGAACCCCTCCTGGAGTGACTGACGGGGGTCAAAGGTGCAGATATGAGCATAGGCACATCAGGAACGGGAAGGGCAGGTTAGGGACGTGGCTTTCCAGCAGTGCTGCTAGTGCAGAAGCAGGACTGGAGGCCCCTCCCAGTGAAGCAGGTTCTCCTGAGGCCATGGCAAGCCCTTGCCTGCCACACTGCAGTCCACGACACCAGTCTGGTAGCCAAAGTCTGTCATAGTGCCTTCCTTCAATGCCACGATTTCTGTACCTATGGGATTCATAATTGTCATCCATCTTTCCACGCATGTGTGTGTGACTCTGAGGTTAACTCTCCCCCTCTCTACTCAGATGGCACCTTCTCCATCACAGTCAGCCCCTCTGCCAGTGTCTAAACCATCCTTTAAGCGTGCTTGTTGATCTACATTTGTGTGTCATTGCAGTTCCTGAAAATGTCAACTACTTTGGAAGCAGTTAGGGTTGTTTCCGATGATAAACGATCAGAATAGAATACATAGCAGATAGAAGGTTGTTTGCTGGACTTTAGGATCGGGGATGAAGACACAATTTAGAGAAGACTTCTTAGCCATGACAGCAGAGAGGGATGAGGTACAGCATATCCCCGGGCTGGGGTCCTGCCACACAGGAAGGGGAGCTGCTGCAGGTGAGCAGGGAAGTGATGCCTCAACTTTGCACTCCAGTGGCCTTTGTGCAGGGTGGGCTGTGCAGGGTCCTATTACCCAGTGCTCAGCAGGGAACAGAGACCACAGCTCCTTGTGCTGTGATGCTCCAAACTCCTCACCTTCCCCAGCTCTGCTGCCTCAGAAGAAACTCTAAACCCAAGTATGCACTTGGCTTTCACCTCAGGATTTCAAGCCATATAACGTGCATTAAATTTGTTAAAACATAGGTTGCTAGCCCCGGCCTCAGAGCTTCTGACTCAGGTCTAGAATGGAGCCCCAGAATTTTCCTTCCCAACAAACTCCCAGTTGATGCTGATGCTACTGGTCCAGAGACCACACCTGAGAACCACTGCTCTATGCATTTTCCAGGAGTAGGTACTAGAGACAGACCTTCTCTGCTTATCTGGAGACACAAAACGAAGGAACTTGCCCCCTAGTGGTGGTCTTCTACTCTAAAGACTGATCAACTCCCCTGCGATCAAGCTCCAGCTGGCTAAAAGCTGAAAGGTGGATTTTATTTTCCTCCTCATCTTCATCAGCAGCATCTGTAAATCTCCTTCTCTCCTGAGGTCTCTACTTAGCCCAGAAATGCCAGGAACGGGCCCCGGTGCGGACCTTCACACAGAGAGGGGCAGGCAGCATGTGCTCAGGTGCAGTGTGGTGTCAGGGCGAAGGGCCAGGGGTTTCCAGTCATTCCGCCTCTTCTCAAACCCAGGTGCAGTCGCCTCCTGGCTGTGTGGCCCTGGGCAGGTCGCACTGTCCCTGAGCCCCAGACTCCAGCTCCATAACACGGGACAACAATGCCCACATACTCCAGGGTTGCTGAGAAGAGGGAACGGGAATAGTGCAAACAGGAGTCCTTTGCCAACTATAAAGTACCCTGCAAATAGTATTATTACAGCCCCAGGATAGGTTTGCATCTTAACGATTAACTGTGAATTTTTTTCCACCTCCAGTCATTTTTATTTGTCTTCAAGCTTTCCTCTCCCCAACAATGGGCCTTTACCTTTGAGCCAGTGTTACTGATGCTAACTCACCTTCCATGGGGAAATTCACTCACTTAGACCTAAACTGCTCTGAAAAGAAAAAGAAAAACAATCGAGGTGCATGACATTAAACCCTCACATACTCCATCCAAAGTCAGGAGCTTCTCAATCTCAATAGTCAATAATAAAATGAGCAAGGTATCATTGGTATCAGTGGGTTAAGTTTCTGCAAGCCCATTTTACCCTCTTCTGCTCTTTCCTATTTAAACATAGGTTACATCCCAAAATCTCCCCAGTACTCTGGCAGATGCGGGGAAAGAAAGTGGAGGTGCTCATTGAAGGGGAAGACAGGGAGAGGCCATATCCCTTTGCATTAGCTGTGTAATAAGTCATCCTGATGTCTTTCTTCCCTCCAGAGTCTTAGACTGTAGTAGGCAATCATTATTCTTGCTATATGGGAGGGAAATAACCCAGTCCACGGAGTCAGAAAGATCTGGATTCAGTCTTTATTCTACAATGGAAACATCACTCATCCTTTTTTTTTTTTTTTTTTTTTTTTTGAGATGGAGTTTTGCTGTTGTTGCCCAGGCTGGAGTGCAATGGTGCAATCTTGGCTCACTGCAACCTCTACCTCCCAGTTTCAAGTGATTCTCCTGCCTCAGCCTCCTCAGTAGCTGGGATTACAGGCGCCCGGCTAATTTTTGTATTTTTAGTAGAGACAGGGCTTCGCCACGTTGGCCAGGCTGGTCTTGAACTCCTGACCTCACGTGATCCACCCACCTCGGCCTCCTAAAGTGCTGGGATTACAGGTGTGAGCCACCACGCTTCTGACCCATCACTTATCTTTTCTAAGCCTCAGTGTTTACAGCTATAAAATGGAGATACCACTATTTACCTCACAGAGTTGTTTTGTTTTGAAAGATAATGTAGCAGATGAGGTGTAATCAATGATATTAGGGAAACCCTCTTTTACGCCGGCTTCATTTTTCCATGTGAATGGATCCCCACTAAAGAACATGACCTTGCAGCCCCACCTTCTCAACCACCCAGTGCATCTGGGTGAAGGATCATGAGCACGTGTGGCTCAGCCCCTTCTTTCTTTCTGGAAGACAGTGGGGAGAGGGTTGCTTAGGTCTTCTTACCTATGACAAAACGTGTTTCCCTTTGCCTTTCGTCATGGCATAAGCCATCAGACCCGTTTTCCTGAACTAGTGGACAAGTGTAAGGTAAGGGTAACTTGCAGCCCCGTGCCAGCTCTACATCACACACTCCAGTATCGCTGTCTCAGAAATAAAGGTGTTATTTTGATCTCTTTCTGCCTAATTCCTTTGTCTATATCTTAATTGGTTCTGGCTCCAGGAGAGGGGTTTTTTTTTTTTCTACTAGCTCCCTACACTCCAACAATAGTTATTATCTCAACACTCAACTAAGTGATTTCCTCATCTTTCTATGCCCACAGTCCAGGGGATCTGTGGACAGAAAAAATGCAGAAGGACACTTCCCTCCACTTACTGTAGTTCTCCGCCAGGACAGGCACCAGCCCATATTTGCCTGCTATGTGGATGAATCCTGCATCCAAGCTCATGGCATCACCTTCTCCTTTCTGAAGTTAAGAAACAAATCATAGTACCAATAGCACAATAGCTGTCTCCTGAGCCTCTGACCCTCAGAGGTTCCCATTTCATTGGCTTCATGTAAACGTCCTTGTGATTAACCAATTGTGGATCACTCAAATCTTCTGCCATGTAAACACAAGGTTTAAAAAACTGGACATGCTCTTGGCCTGTTGACCTGGGAACAAGTTCCAACCCAGGTCATGCCCCCTGGACATCTCTGTCCTCTGATGAGACCCATGCTGAGTCCTGGACATGACCTCACCACTCCTTCTTTGTGACCATAGTCACTCAACTCAATGATTAACATGGCCAGACTCAGGGAATGCATTTAATCTGTGTCTATGGAACACGTTTCTTCCAGATAATGGCGTTCAAATCTGTTCCCATAATCCCACTAGCACTGTACTCAGTGCCCTGGCACAACAAAGATGTTCAATAAATAATTCATTTCTCTAGATAATACACTAATAATTCGCTTATTATTTTAATCAATTAATTTTTCTAATAGAGCAAAAAATGTATACTTATAGATAAGGTCACCAAGATAAAAACATACACATACATGCTCTTTGCTTTTGACCTTTTCACTACCCTTCTAGAAATCTAAAAACAGTGACTACAGCAGCAAAAACTTACCAAGCCTTATTACGTGCCAGGCTCCTTTCTAAACACTTCACAGTGATTACCTCATGTATTCCTCACAAACTTCAATAAGCTAGGTACTAGAATTTCCCCTCTTTTATAAATGAAAACAGAGAGGTTAAGTTTGTCCAATCAACAGCCACTAAGACTTAAACCTAGGCAATTCGATTCCTTGTAACCACTATTGCAGATGGCCTCCAAGTTCTGTCTACCCCAAAGCACGTATTCCTCAATACTATGCTATACACATTTTTTCATCCATAAGTTGGGTAAAAATTATACCCCATAGGTTTATCATGAAGACTAAATGAGTAATACAGGTTAAGACCTTATAAACATGCTTGGCACACAGTAACTCCAGAAAAATTAGTTATCATTAATATTAAAGATACACTCAGAAATATAGGCATTTATAGATACAAAGATTTTTCAATCCCACATTGTCTATAATAGCAAAGGATTTGGAAATAACTCAAATATAAACTCAGAGAAATTGGTTAAATGGAGGCCAACATACTTGGTGGAATATTACACAGCCATTATTTAAATGAGTGTTTCGTTATTTAAGAAAATATACCAACTGTCGGCCAGGCACGGTGGCTCATGCCTGTAATTCCAGCACTTTGGGAGGCCAATACGGGCGGATCATGAGGTCAGGAGATCGAGACCATCCTGGCTAACGTGGTGAAACCCTGTCTCTACTAAAAATACAAAAAAATTAGCCGGGCATGGTGGCGGGAGCCTGTAGTCTCAGCTACTTGGGAGGCTGAGGCAGAAAAATGGCATGAACCCGGGAGCTTGCAGAGAGCTGAGATCACGCCACTGCACTCCAGCCTAGGCGACAGAATGAGACTCCATCTCAAAAAAAAAAAAAAAAAAAAAAAAAAAAAACAAAGAAAATATACCAACTGTCCTAGGGATTTTGAATAATAATAACAGCTAACACTTACTTACTGCTTATTATGTGCCAGGCAGTGTTATAAGTACTCAGAGTTACTTAATCCTTACAATTGACACATTTGGGAGACTACATAACCATCAAGATCTTAATCTTATGAATTGGTCCTAGGAAAGTTTACCAAGATGAGGGTCTTCTCAAGTAAAACAAAACAAAACGAAACGGTTGCATAGCCTTCTAAGTTTGTCAAATTTTCATTCTTTTATTTATAAATTTATTTTTTCCTAATCACAAAAGTAGTTCTGCTCCTAAAGTTAGTAACAACACAATTTCATCGCTCAGAGATCATAATAGATAAAATAAATAAAATCATTCACAACTTCGTCACTCAGAGATCATGTGATGATAATCTCTGAGTGACGAAGTTGTGAAAGATTTTATTTTTACTTATTGATTTTTTGAGAGACAGGGTCTTGCTCTGTCACCCAGGCTAGAGTGCAATGGTGTGACCATGGCTCGCTGCAGCCCTATTTTTATTTATTTATTGTAATATTTTATAATCAGAAAAAATAAACTTACAATTAAAGGATTGAAAAGGCTGATCTGCTTTCACAATTCACAGTAGCCTGACCATAGCCCGGAATGTCACGCTACTTCCTGGGGCTCCTAGGCAAGACACTCCCCTGAGCTTCCTGGACTCCGGAGCTGAGCCCCACAGGAGTCCAGCTCTTGGGCTGGCTCTGAGCTTCTGCCCTGCCCAGAGCTGGAGGGGCCTGTGGGGTGGGTGGGAGGCAGCGCACAACAGGCATCCTTATCCTGGAGACTGAAGAAGAGGCATTAGGGAAGGAGATTTTCAATGCCAGATTTGGCAGAAGTGCTGTGTGTCTGAGTGTCTGAACCCAGCCTTAAGAGCAGGGCCCTCCAACCATGATGGCAGTGTTGTAGTCCTCTGGGGGTCTCCTCCATGGTGCACGCCAAGGCACCACTACTCATAGCACTCTACTCAACACACTGGGCCCTCTCATGGTGGCCCACTGCACACTGCTGCACCCTCGGGCAGTCTTCCACATCTAGGCTGGGTGGAGGGATCCAAAGGAAGACTCAGGTGGGTCTGGGAGGTTAGTGCTGCAAAGTGGCTGTCCAATGAGGCCCTCACTGGCAGCAGCAGAGCTGACATGTCTCATTCCCATGACACTGCTAATTCCTGCTGTCACCCTCCAGGAGAAATGGGGGAACTCAGTTCTCAGAAAAATCAGTGAAGACAGAGCTTCCTCCTGCTCCTAACCTCAGCTCCTCAGGCATTACCTTCCCAGGGAGGCCTCTCTGAGCACCAGCCCAGCTCAGGGCCTTCTGGGGTTTTCTCTTGCAAGACTGGGCTCCCCATCCAGGAAGCATGCCCCACATGGCAGTCACGAGTTCTGTTTCGGGTGGGCCTGATTGCGCTCCCCTCACCCATTATCTTTGCTCACCACTATATGCCCACATCTAATACCATAGCTGCCCTTCTGTAGATACAAATACTTACTGGTTGACTAAATGGAGGGCAAAGCTAGAAGAAGGAAGGAAGGAAGAAATAAACCATAGAGATCCAGTGGATGACCAGACCAGAAACCTCTGGATGGTGGTAGTGGCCACATTCCCACTTCAGTTTAGGATGGATTGTTTTTATACTTCATGTCGAATAGACCCGCCCTGGGTGGGATGACCCCGGCTAATACAAAGGAGGCAGGGCCATCATGACTTCAAGTTTTCTAGAATATGAAGACCATTAAAGCCCTTTTCTAATCACAGAAAACCCCCTCATTAACCCAGTGCAGTTAGTAGCTTCCTTGGGCTTTGCAGGCCAATAAGCTTTAGGTGAGGCTTGCAGGCACCTGGAAAGCCTCCCGTGACGGCCCCACCCCGCCCTGCTGCCCAAGCTGGCCAGGTCCCTCCCGGGACCTTACATACCTCTTTTTGGATCCTGAGTCGCAGAAAAATAC
The DNA here is from genome assembly GCF_043159975.1 of Macaca nemestrina. Taxonomy (NCBI): domain Eukaryota; kingdom Metazoa; phylum Chordata; class Mammalia; order Primates; family Cercopithecidae; genus Macaca; species Macaca nemestrina. Next base: position 36,349,454 of record NC_092126.1, on the reverse strand, counting down.
TCATATCCCAGGTACAGCTTGGCATCCATGTTAGGTGGTGGCTGCTAGCACGTTGTCACCTCTCAGCGGGACCCTTAAAAACCCATGAGCAGCATCAGTAAACAGCAGGTCTGTCTCGAGAGGAGAGCCAAAGAGCTGAAACCCTGATGACTTGTCTTTTCCAAAATGTTCCTGTTCAAAGGACAAAAGAGATGGTGAAGGAGGGAGGATGACATAGAGATAAAGGTAAAACAAACCCCAAAACAGACAAGGGAAACAGAAAGCAAGATATGAGTGCCTGAGGGTGACAGTGGCCAAGGTCCCCAGCATCCCTGGCTCATGGTGAGGGAAAGCTCTCCTCAAATCCCAGCTTGTCTGCCTGAGTGTGGCCTCAGGGGAACTGCCAGGGGCCACCCCCCAGATCCATCCCTCTCCACTATGGGCTGTGGCTCTGTGTTCCCATGGGACAGTCAGCAAAGGCTGCCTTACCCTCAGGCCATCTGATCACCCTAAGCGCCCGTGGTAGTCTCCATCCTGAAGAGCTGGTGATCCAGCACCGTGGGCTGCGATCAGGCTTCCTGAGCTCCTCTTCTCCCCACACCAAGCCTGCCACTGAAGGACCAGCTGTGGAACATCAAACGGTCCCTTCCCTCCTTTCTGGTCTCCGAAAACCAAAGGGCTCTTTGCCTATGACTCCGGTTGACCGGCCCAGAGCCACTCCTGACATAGCTCACAGCAGCACCTACCCACGTGCTCTTTCAAATGACTGGCTGGTGTTTGCTTTTGCAGCGACTCTACATGAAATGTCACCTGCTGCCCTCCCTGACAACCCCCACCTCCCACCTCCTTAGGGTACACACAGTTACTCCCCAGGGCCCAGGAACTTTCCCAGATACACCCTGCAAATCAGTCCCTTTGTCCTCCACAAAGGACACCATCAATATTCGTGAGGTAGTGCAATTCCATCGGGTAAGAATCCATACTCGTGTGCCTCCCACACTCATCTGTGAATGACTCAAGACAAGTCTTTGCCTAGTTCATCTCTGAATCTCCCAGCGCTAAGGAGAGAGCATTGGCAGAGGTGTCAGGAGGGCAGGATCACATGCCATGGGATGATGAGGAGCACTTTGTGGAGGAAGAGGGGCATGTGAGCTCATCCTGAGGACCCGTTTAGAATGAAAAATAATTAAATGGGACAAAAAGAACTTCTGCAGAGAATCTTTAGTCCACCAGGTTCGTGGTTCCAGACGAGGTTTTATGCCTCTGCTGTCTATAATACATATAGACTGAGCGATTTGTCAGTGAAGAGGATCACGTGTGGCATGGCTCCCACTGTACCCTGAACACACCAGGACTTCCAGAGTGACAAGAAGTCAAGGAAGTTAACCTCTCTCCAAATCCAAGCAGGGAGCACTAAGCCAGAGGGGAGGATGGCAGGTGGAGATACCTGGGCCTGGTTGAGAAGCTCCCAGATCAAGTCCTCCTTGCCACCCACACTTCGGGCCATGACAGCATGAGAAGGGACCCAGACCAAATGGCAGTGCTTGTATCCATCTACCGGCTTCCGGGTGTTGTTCTGGCAAAGCAGCGCATACTGGTCCCTGTCGGCCTTGTTTGCCAGGTTGTCTGGGGAGGGAAAGCCCAGGTGAGCCTAACACTGGAAAGCCATGAGCCGTAGTTAGGATGACCCATGCCCCTCAATGAACCATCAAATATGTGGCCTGAAGAGGACTGAGAGAGAATTTTTTTCCAAAAACATTTTATACAGGTAAGGACTAGAGGCCTCGGGAGTGAAACAGCTGGTTCACAATCTCACTGCAGGTAGACACAGGGCTGGGAGGTGTGCCTGGCCCAGCGCAACTGCCCCACTTCTCTGTGGCTCTGCTGACAGGAATGGTGACAGCAAATGTGTACTCTGCACTCATAGCTCATCAAAGACTTGCCGAAGGCTCTCCAGGCTCTGTTGCATTTAATCCTCACAACAACTTGGAGAGGCCAGTAATATGATTATCCCATTCTACAGTTGAGGAAACTGAGACTCAGAGACTTAAGGTAACTAGTCTGGGGCTGATGCATTACCATGCCAGGACAGCCTAGGTCCCCCACTAAAGGGGCCTCATTCCCTTTGATACAGAGACTGCTGGGGAAAGGTGAGAGGGTTGAGAGATGGAAGTAGGTCTCGGGGCCCAGTCAGGGTAACCTGCAGGTACAAAGATGAACCAGAAAGACCCTATGAGGAAAACAGGCTCTTTGATTCCATTGTCTAGGTATTGGAAAGTGTTATGGGTTCAATAAATTCGTATATTGAAGTCCGAATCCACATTACCTCAGAATGTGATCTTATTTGGAAATAGGGTCCTTGAAAATGTAATTAGTTAAGATGCGGTCACACTGGGTTAGGGTGGACCCCTAATCCAATATGACTGGTGTCCTTATGAAAAAGGGGAGTTTGTACACAGAAGACATGCACACAGGTCATGTGAATATAAAGGCAGAGATTGGAGTGATGTGTCTGTGAGTCAAGCAACACCAAAGATCAGCAGCAAACCACCAGAAGCAAGGAGAGCGGCCTGGAACAGATTCTCCTCACGGCTCTCAGGAGGACCCAACCCTGCCAACATCATGATCTTGGAATTTTAGCCTCCGGAGGTAACGGACAAGACATTTATGTTGCTTAAACCACCTAGTTCATGGTTCTTTGCTACAGCAGTCCTAGAAAACAAATACAGATGTGTTACTGGATGGAAAGTCTTGACTGTGAGTTGTCCAGGTTCTCGGCACATTGAACAAAGAATTGGAGAAAATGCACAAACAAAGCAACAAGAGAATGAAGCAATAGAAGAAGCAATGAAAGCACAGATTAATTGAAGTGAAAGTATACTCCACAGAGCGGGAGCAGGCTCCAGAGCCTTGATTACAGTGTTCTTTAGGGTTTTTATTAAGCAAAAAGAATTTGATAACACCCCAGGTGCCCTTTAGAGGCCTCCAGTTGGTTATACCCTATAAAGGACTGGCCCATGGTCAATCGGAGGCTGAAGCGGAGACTTGGGTCTTGTTACCACAGGAGCGAGGATGTGACCTATGTCTTGCCTAGAACTAACTGACTACGCCTGCTATTGCTTATGCCTTCACCCTTGATTACCCTAATTCCCTATTCTCCTGCATCAGATGGTCTTTGGGGTTGATAAAATCTCAAACTGAAAGAGAAAGAGTGTCATCAGGGCTCCTGTGAGTGGTTACAATTTTAATTCCGTATTTTCTCTAGAAAATATGTTTTACATCTTTACATTCAAAGAAAAATTTCAAAATTATTTAGTAATATTAGTATTAAATTTAGAGAATCAATATGACGTAATGGCTTCAGAAATAAATCAGTTTTCTACCTTGACCACTCAAGGGCCCAGGGTGGCAAGAGCAGCCCAGGGCTCTCCACCCGCACTCATTGTCATCATCTCAGGACATTCTCCTACCAGGTAAGAAGGGGTCTTACAAAATACACAAGTGACTTTGGATAAAGGTAAATCAAGATGGTCTGGGACAATCTGTTGTTTCCATAAAGTGAAGATGCTTTCAAATACTTCAGGGGGAGATAGAAGATGCTGCCACTATCATTAAGTGTGGTAACTTGAGCATCCAAAGGACATAATAATTATTTGGAGCAACTTGATGAGACCCATAGGTGACCCCACTAATTAAAATTGTGGATAATAAGACATACATCAATTGCCAAAATGCTAACAAACCGTGTAATAATGAGTAATAATTGTAGTCAATGCGTAATAATAATAACTTGATGAGACCCATAGGTGACCCCACTAATTAAAATTGTGGATAATAAGACATGCATCAATTGCCAAAATGCTAACAAACCGTGTAATAATGAGTAATAATTGTAGTCAATGTGTAATTATGAGGAAACAGTGAATTGTGAATAACTGAACAAGGGAACAAAGGACACTGAAGTCAATTTCGTGTTAGGGAAAGACATTAGGTTGTAAGGAACTGGGACCTATGTAAAAAGCGAGGACCTAAAATTCTCCTTATATAGCAGACATTTATTATAAAAATGAGCTTAGCACCGTGACTATATACCTGTATTTCAAATGTTTTGAATGTTCTGTATCTGATAGAAATTTAATTTGTTATAAGACCCAGAATCTGGAAACTCAATTTGTCTGAAATATTATTTTGCTTGTTTGTGGTAAACTGTCCAACATTCTGAAAAAGTTTTGTTTTTTTTCCCTAAATGTGAAAAAAAAAAAAAAAAGACAACGAAGAAGAAGACAAACATTTTTGTCCATGTCAATAATGCTTTTGCAACAGATTTAATTGCAGATGTGCTAATAAGTTCTGAAATATTTACAATAATTTGTGTGTTTTGCTTAAGGTGCCTGAAGCAGTTGAGAGACATTTATGATGAAATGTTCTGAAGAAAGTGATTAAATTTGAAATTTCAATGACTAAGAGAATTGATTATTACAACTTGTTTTATTAGATGGTAAGTATTGTTTAAACGTTCATAAAATTTGTTTAGTAGATTTATAGATGAATCAAACTGAGCACTAAAGAAAAAACAAATACAGCAGTCCCACCTTATTCAAGGGGGATATGTTCTAAGACACACAGTGGATACCAGAAATCACGGATAGTACCAAACCGTAATACGGTATGTTTCTTTTCACATACATACATACTTAACGATAAAGTCTGATTTATAAATTAGGCACAGTAAGAGATTAACAACAATAATTAATAAAAAATGGAACCTTTTTTTTTTTTTTTTTGAGACAGCCTGTTGCCCAGGCTGGAGGGCAGAGGCGTGATCATAGCTCGCGGCAGCTTCCAACTCCTGGGCTTAAGTGATTCTCCTGCCTCAGCCTCCCAAAGTGCTGAGATTATACGCATGAGTCACTCTGCCCAGCCAAAATCAAACAATTATAACAATATACTGTAATAAAAGTTAAGTGAATATGGCCTCAAAATATCTCTCTCTCTCTCTCTCTCTCTCAAAATATCTTCTTACACCATATTCACCCTTCTTGTGAAGGCACTGCAACATAAATGGGAAGTGCCAGGAATAAGCAATTCACAAGTGTTACATTGCCTGCTGTTCTGATAGTGTGACAGAATCTGCACTGTCCTGCTCTGTCCCTCCCAGGATGTGAATCCTCCCTTTGTCAATGCTGTATGCACTCTGTCTACATTATCTGCCTGTTAGTTACTTCATAGCCTTCTCAGTGATCAGATCCACCACCGTGGTATCAAAGGGCTTGTGTTCCAGTAACTCTTATTTTACTTAGTAATGGCCTCAAGGTGCAAGAGTAGTAATGTAATACTTTTGCACCTTGGTTGGCCACAAGTCCAACTGTGTAAAGTGATACTGTGAATAAGGGGGAATTACTGTAATAGAAATGCTTACATAGAAACTGTCGTGTGGCATTAATGAGCTTTACCGATCTCTAGATAGAAGACAACTTATATCTAGAGATGGGCCAGGTGCAGTGGCTCACGCCTGTAATCCCAGCACTTTGGGAGGCCGGGGTGGGTGGATCATGAGGTCAAGAGATCGAGACCATCCTGAGCAACATGGCAAAACCCTGTCTCTACCAAAATACAAAAATTAGCTTGGTGTGGTAGCATGTGCCTGTAGTCCCAGCTACCCGGGATGCTAAGGCAGGAGAATCGCTGGAACCAGGGAGGTGGAGGTTGCAGTGAGCCGAGATCATGCCACTGCACTCCAGCCTAGTGAGGAGTGAGACTCCATTTCAAAAAAAAAAAAAAAAAAAACACCAGCTTTTCTGGCTAGGGTGGGGTCCACACCACCCTTCACCCTTCAGACACCTGACAGATGAGAGAGCCGCAGTCAGGCACAGGCCTCACTTCTCCCCCATGCAGCCCCTCTGAGGGTCAGCCCGGACTGCTGGCTCACAGGGCTTTGCCCAGAGTTCCTGAGTATTAGTCTGTCCTCACAGAGGCGACGGCTTTGTCTGAAGGGCCTCTGAACCCCACAGCCAAGCCCAGGCCAAAAGCAGCCAGGAGCCCTGGAAGTCACCAAACCAGACAACTCTGAGGAGGCAGGATGGGATAGAAGGCCCCGCATTTTCCTCTTAGAAAGCAACCAAAAGCAACAGGTTCAAATTAAAAAAAAAAAAAAAAAAACTAAAGGCTTAAAGCCTTTCCATGGAGACTAATAACTTTGGATAGCCTTGGAATAGTAGCTATTTCTCTTATGGAGCATGGAGTGTGCAGAGGTGCCGGCAAGGGGGCTGAGAGGGAGATGAGGAGAGACACGTACAAGAAGCAGCTCAGCAGAAAGCTGTGAGCTGGCAGGTCCTGGCCTGTGGCCCTGCCGAAAGCCCAGACCCATGTCTGTAGATCTCAGAGTCCCAGACCTGAGTCTGTCTCCCCAGCATTCCCTTGACCAGGAGGGTAACACGGGCAGACCCCAAGCTCCGGGGAGGCCAGGAGCTCCCACACAGAAGAGCGCTCTGTGGATGGTTAGGAGCAAGGTTTGGCCATGGGAGGCACCTGGGACCCCGGGTTTCTCACTGATGCGCTAGGTGGCCTGGGGTGGGCCCTGTTCGCTCTCTGTGCCTTTGTCTCCCCAACATCAGGCTGAGGAGGAGGAGCAGTGGGGTCTCACTCACTTGAAGGCTCCCACATAGCCGAAGTACGGTTCTTGGGAGGAGCAGGCACACTTGTCTGTCCCTTTCCCTGCACACAGTTGACACAGGCGGGGGAACTTCTTCATGTCCCCACAGGGGACGCAGCTGCTGGAGAAGAACTTGGCCGCTGCTGCTCAACACAGAGACAGGGACCCCAGGGCATGAGCTGGCTGGGGCCTCCAGGTCATGCATATGCGCGAGAGAGTGGCGCTCGTTGAGAGCCCATGCGTGTGCACACACCTCCCAGGACTGGCTGAGGAAGTGGGTGTGCAGGGGCCAGCCAGTGCAGCCTGCTGGAGGTGGCTGGCAATGCCCAAGCCGGAGGGAGTGCATGGCCCAGGGTCCCTGCAGGTGTAGGCATCACACTCATGTGGTGATGGAACCCACAGGAATGTTCTCCAGCTTGTCCACTGCAGGATGTGAGAGCTGCTGACCTACACTGAACCAAGACTTCAGTCCCAGTGGCACGCAGTTCTGCTAACTCACCCACATGGAGGCTCGAAGGGGCCAGACTGAACTCTAAACACAGCAGGAACACTTGCATGTCAGCCAACCGCCAACAGTCCTTCTTTACCTCAGGAAATGCCTCCCCTTCAACCTCCCCTTGTGTATCCAGAGGCTGTGGTAGCTCATGGGATATGCCTTCTGGGAGAGGGCTGGGACAGCTTGTCGAGGACTGGGTAGGAGGTGTGCTACCAGCCACTGCACAGCTGCCCAGATGCATGTCCAGTTGCACCTGACACCGAGGCAAGTGATCACTCCCAGAAAGGGCAAAGCTGGCCAGAACCGCAATCCAGGCTGTAGCCCTTCTCAGGTCCCTGCAGCCGCTTGTCCCTGTCACAGTCAGACATCAACACTGCAGAGGTTGGTCGGACTCAAAAAGATGTACTTTTGCGGAGTTCAAAAAGATCTGGCCATCATCTTTCAAGGGCTGAAAAATCACCCTAGGCTTACTGTGCCTCAACATAACTGAACAGGAAGCCTAGAGAAAACAAAAAACCCTAGCGCCAGCCCAGTCAACCTTTCCTTGCCCATGTCCCAAGCCCTCACCTAAGGCATGGAGGCCTGAGTCCTGGCAGTGTGGCTAGAAGCCCCATTGAGCCTTTCCGGGAAGCTGGGAGGGAGGTGGCTTTTCTCAGTGGGCCTCAGTCATGTCTCTTGTCAAGCCAAGCGACTGAGGATGAGGAGGAAGGTGGGACTGACACCTTTCCTCAGAGAAGACTCAGCTGCCAGCTCCCAGGAGTTGCTGGTGCACACCCCCAGCCAGTGCATGTTTAAAGCAGGTTACCCTCACTCCATCTTGGAGGCCGTGGACACATACACTTCACAGAGACAGTGTGACTCCAGCACAGCCCATGAGGGTGACCGGTGCAGAAGCCCTGCCTGGGGACACCCAGCCCCAGCTGGCTCATCTGTTTCAAGGGAGCTAGGGGGAAGCAGTGTCCTGACGGGGATGTTCTACCCAGCAGACCAGCCCAGGCCCATGTCGTAGGACTTCTTGCCTTGGAGCTGGCTCAGCTGGAAGTTGGTGCCCTCTTCACCACGGCATTGACATAATAGTGGGTTTGCGGATCTGCAAAGGAGCAGAGAGAAAGAAGGGTCAAAGGAAGATGCCATATTGTCACTGATCTTCTGGAGCATGTACCATGCAGAACTCTGGGATGCTAGGACCTCACCATCCTCTGGCAAGTGGGTAGAAAAAGAAAAAAAAGCCCTTAATTGACAGGAGAGAGAACACCGTCCCTCTTCAAGTCAATAAACACTAGTTCTTTTTTCTGCTAGTCCCTCTAAGCCAGTGGAAACAGGATCCTCGAGGTCACCAGCTATTACAGGGCCTACTGAGTGGAGCGCGCTTAGGGATTGTTTCAGCGCCCAGCCATTGTGTTGTTACTGCTTCTCCCTGAGGGCTTTTCTCCTTTTCCCCATTTTCCCCCTTTTCCCCAACAGCGGTTCTCCCTGCAGCTCAAACACAAAGTGGAGGTGTAAGAGGAAGGATGCAGGGGCGTCCCAGGAATATGCCGGGGCCCTTCAAGTGAGTCAGACTGAGGCCGGCTGCGCTCACACACACACTGATGACACTAATGGACAAGTATGGGAAAGACGCAAAGCCTCATTCTTAGACTCCCCCAAATCTCTCCTTACCCTAGACGGAGGCCCGTGTTCTGTCGCCCAGGCAGGGTTAGCACAAGGAGAGGCAGTCAGGTCCTTGGTGTCTCCAGAGAGGGGCCTCCCATGGGTGAGACCCCACTGGGTGAGCAATGGACTCTTGACAGCACTCCCCTCTCAGGCTGGAGATACCCCACGGCCAGCAGCACCAGCGGAGTTTCTATCAAAATGTGCAAAGCTTATAGTCGCCCAGGAAGAGCCAATTTCCCAGCTCTCAGGAGTCAGCATGAGAGACAGCCTCCTTCAATCCAAAGAGCTCCAGCAACTTGGTTCCCTACTAAGTGTAATGCTTACAGGGCCCTTGCCACACCCACCATTGCTGCAGTGTCGGACCAGAGACACCCGTCCCCAGGGAGAACACACCATCTTTTGACCCACAGAATTCTGCCATGATGGGCTTCAGGCTGTAGGGGGCCTGCCTCAAACACTAAACCTCCATCAATGGTCGCAGCATCTGCTTCATTTGCCTGAAAGAGAAGGGAACAGACCATGAATGATGCCCATCACCTCTGAGAAAGACTCCTCTAACCCTCTGCCAGAGACACTTGCTCAATAGACACTTGCATGGCTTCAAGCCTTCTTCACCTCCATCATGTCACTGCTCAAATGTCATCTCCTCAGTGAGGCCTTCCCTGACCACAGTCTTCAAACTACCACCTCGTGTATGCTGGATGCCACTTTGTTTTCCTTCAGAGCCCTTATCAACCATGTGACAAACTCTGTTTATTGTTTGTCCTCCCCTTTGGAATGTAAGCGCCATGAAGGCGGAGGCATGTTTGTGTGTTCTATTCCCTACTGAATCCCAGCACCTAGAGGACCACCTAGCACAGGCAGCTGTTCAATAAACATTTGTTGGGTACGTGAGTGAATGCATTGTAGAATATTTCCATCCATAAGAAGTCAGGTTTTGCACTCTCAGATGTGGATTCCCGTGGCAGGGATCTGTCAGTCAAAAGTTCCTTCCTTCAGGAAGCAAGAAACTGCACAGCCTCTTCTCCACAATGAGGTTGGATGTTGGATCATCTCCCTACCTGTCATGGAAATCATTCTTTTTATTCATTTATTAATTGACATTTAAAGCAACTTGAGTTTTTCTGTATTCCTCCCTTTTCCTCCATCCCACTTTTTCTTATAAATATTTTATAATATATATTCATATATATATGTATGTATATTTGTATCTATGTATGTGTGTATAAAGTTAGGACTCTATTAAATGCATGCATCAGAAACTGACACGAATTACCTTAAGAAAAGGAGAGATTTAGTATACAGGTAAAAGGACAAAAGGCCACTGGGCCTTGTGAGCACTATCAAGATGAGAAGCCACGAGAATTGACATGGGTTTCAGTCCATTCCGTGGGCTCCAGCTCATGATTATGGCCTCCGGGTAGTTCTTGCCTTTCTCCACTTTACATACATCTTTCTTTCCTGACTGACTCCTCTGCAAACCCCAATAACAGATGCAAAAAGACAACAGTCTCATAGAGACTGCTTAGCTAGCACCCACAACTGTATAAGGTCAAATTCCTCTAACAAATCTCTCGCTCTCTCTTCCCATAAACACACACACACACACACACACACACACACACACACACACACACACACACACACATTACAAAAATAGATGAAAATTTATGCACATCTTTATGACCCTTACTGAATATTTCTAAATTGGTTTCCAGAAATGATATAGAAATGTATACTTTATAATGCCAATAGCAATGCATACCAATTTCACTGCAAACCTACCAGTGAGAAGTATTACCACTTTAGAAATGTCACTACGTTACTAAATACAAACTGCTACTTTTAGAATGCTTTTATTTGCATTTCTTTGTTTATTAAAGGGATGAACATTTTTCCTTTATTGTTAATATTCTCAGTTTTAATGTCTTTTCTGCAAATGGCTTGTTTATAGTTTCTTATTCTTCAGTATTTCTTATAAGTTTAAATGACATCTTTATATAGTTTGTGGTTTTGTTATAGCTGATGTGATTTTTTTTTTTTTTCTGCATGCTTAGGGCTTTTAAAAAACATTTCTTTGTCATGGTTTAAATTTTTTTACATTTCCAAATGTGTCTACTTTTGTAATTTCTCTAGTTATGTGTATGTCTTTTAATCAAGTTGAGTCAAGCTGGGAATTTATTTCGGTGAATGGATTAAGAAGCTCACTTGATTATTTTTTCTGAATGACTACCCAGTTGTCCAACTAAAGACCCCTTTCTCAGCCATTTGTTTGCAAGTTTGCCTTATTATACTTATCTAAATCTAGTATACATGTATCAAAACACCACATTTACCCCATAAATATGTACAATTATTATTTGTCAAATAAAAATTCAATTTAATTTGATTTAAAGAACAAATCTTCATGTATCTTACCTAAATTTATTAAGCCTAGGACCCTCATGCCCTAATGTCTATCACAGTTTGCATCTATATCATATCAAGTAGATAATTAGATAGTTGAATGGATATACAGAAAGCTGACAATGTATCTGAATCTTGTTCTCTTCCGGGTCTTCTATATATGTGCCAGTATCCTGTCCTTTGTAACACTGTTATTTAAATATGGTATAGTTTTAGGTAGGACTCAGCCACTCCCCTGCTACTTTTCTTTTTCATAATACAACTTTAAAATTTCATGCATGTATTTTTTCTCAAGAATGTTATAAATATTTTATTGATGCTTTTAAAAAGACTGTATTTTGATTAAACATATACTAAATTTATGAGTTAACTTTGGGAAGGTATGCAAGTATGTGATATTTAGTCTTTCCATCTGGGAATACAGCATATGTTTTCATTTGTTAATAAATATTATTCACTTGTTACAGACCTTTATATTTTATTTATTTATTTACTATTTTATTTATTTATTTACTATTTTATTTATTTATTTATTTTGAGACAGAGTCTCGCTCCATTGCTCAGGCTGGAGTGTAGTGGTGCAATCTTGGCTCACTGCAACCACTGCCTCCTGGGTTCTCCTGCCTCAGACTCCCAAGTAGCTGGGACTACAGGTGTGTGCCACCACACCAGGCTAATTTTTGTATTTTTCTAAATGACTAGAGATGGGGTTTCACCATGTTGGGGGCCAGGCTGGTCTCGAACGCCTGACCTTAATGATGCACCCATCTTGGCCTCCCAAAGTGCTGGGATTACAGGTGTGAGCCACCACACCCAGCCTATATTATATTTATAAAAGCCTTGCAGATCTCTCATATAATATTTTTCCAGAAATATTTTTCTTTTTATTATTTTAAATGTAAATGAGATAACAATTTTGGGATTTTTTTCACAGCTAACAATTGTTGGTATATGAAAATGATTTTGTGATACATTTATCTTTTGCCAAACTAATGTATTCATTAATAAATAATTATAGCAACATTTCTCTTGATTCTACTGCATTTTCTAGGCATTCCACCATCTGAAAATATTGGTGTTTTTGTTTGTGTCTTCTATCTTATATGCATTTTATATCATATTGCACTACGATAACTTCCAAAAACAATATTTAGTAATAATACTGACACTAGAGCTTCTTGTTTATTTCTGAGCCTTTACAGATTCTCTTTCAATGTAATGCTAGCTTTGCTTGACAGAGGTATTTTACTGAGATTGAATCATTCTCTATTAGTTGTTGAATTATGATTAGGATTACAATTTTTGCTATCAATGAATGTTGAGCAGCTATATTTTTCTCCACCCATAGTCCCTGCATTTTCAGATCTTTGGCTTGTTTCTTTCTGCTCTAAAGCATGGGCTGCTTCCTGTGGGGAGAAAGCAATAAACAAGTGCAGAAAAACAAAACGAAAGTATAGACTTTCTTCTACTCTGTTTTAGTCAGCAGTGACTTACTTCGATGGCCTTAATGTACTCAAGGGAAGAGGTTCTCTTCACGCAAGTGACAAGGGGACCATCTGCTGGAAACACTTTTTTAATATTGTCTCAGAAACTGGCACACCTCATGGCCTCATGATCTGATGCGGCACACCATCTTCCAGTTTTCTCAGGAGGGGCAAGGCACAGGCCTAGGAGGGAGAGGCCAGAGGTGTAAGGGACCCACAGCACTCACTCTTCTGTGCTGGGAGAAGAGGTTAAAGACAAGATAAAGGGTCAGCTAAGAGGGCTACACACAAGTTCCATAGGCTGCTTGGCTCACATGAATTCTCTGGGCCCATTTCTTTGATTCTGCCCCACCCCTCAGCTAAAAAAGCCAAAAACCTCTATCAAAAGTTAAACATAGAATTAGCATACAGTACAGCAATTTCACTTTTAGGTATATATCCAAAAGAATTGACAACAGGGACTCAAACACATGCACACAAATGTTCACAGCAGCACTATTTCCAATAGCTAAATGGTGGAAACAGCCCAAATGTGCATCAACAGATGAATGCATGAACAAAATGGGGAATAGCCAGATGATGGAATATTATTCCGTCATGAAAAGAATGAGGTACTGCTACATGCTGCAGGGTAAATGAACCTCGAAAACTCCAACTTGAGTGCAAGTAGCCAGACACAAAAGGCTACCCACGATATGATTCCATTTATATGAATATCTAGACTAGGTACATCTATAGAGACAGGAAGGAAATTAATTGGTGGTTGCCATGTGCCAGGGGGTGAAGAAAATGGGCACTGACCACTTATGGGTATGGAGTTCTCTTTTAGGATGGTGAAAACGTTTTGGAACTAGATAGAGGTAGTGGTTGTACAACATTTCCAGTGCCCTAAATACTACTGATTCGTACACTTTTAAATGACTAATTTATGTTATGTGAATCTCACCTTAAAAAAAAAAAAATGCTTCCTACCCCCACAGGTAGGGCCTAGTGATTCACTCAGTATCTCAACACTGGGGACTTGAACCTTACACGGTAGGGTTGCCGGGATGTTAAAATCAGTGACTTTAGTTTACTGGCATTGTAAGGTGGAATAATTAACGTAGAGAGCACTAGAAAGGCAAAATGCTGTTTACGAATCTGTGGTATTTGGGCAAAACATTATTTAAATGAACTCTAGAAGGTGAGGTTTGCAATAATAACTGCTACCATTTTTGACTGAGCCCCATATGTCAGGCAGTGGGCCAAGCACATTTCTTTCCTCTAATTTTCACAGTTGTGAAATGAGATTTTTAAAAAACTGCCAGGGAATTAAATTACTGCAGGTGAACTTAATATTTGAACCATCCAGGTCTGTTTGACTCCAAAACCTATACTGCTTTTTAACTGTCTATAGGTAGGAAATATTAAAAGAAATAGGACAGAAGATGCCAAATTACCTTACACAGAATCCCATGCCAGTGATGAAAAGGGACAAATAGAGCCCTTCAAATTTACTCGAAAATGTCTTCAGTAGCAGCAAGACAGGGTAAGAAGCCCGAGTGAGGGAGTGGAATTATGCAGGCCATGCGCCTTTGTGTGGAATGTCAAGATAAGGCCTTTTCTAGAAGTCAGTATTTTCAGTCACCATTGTATTTGTGTTAAAAGAAACAAACAACAAAAAAAGGTGGAGAGTAGCTCCATATGGTACTGTGTGTCTACAATCCCAGATGCTTGGGAGGTTGAGGCAGGAGGATTGCTTGAGCCCAAAGAGTTTGAGACCACCCCGGGCAACATAGTGAGACATGTCTCTACAAAAAATAAAAAAATTAGCTAGGTGTGGTGGCATGTGCCTGTAGTTCCAGCTACTCAGGAGGCTGAGGTGGGAGGATCTCTTGAGCCCAAGAGGTTGAGACTGCAGTGAGCCATGATTGCGCCACTGCTCTCCAGCCTGGGCAACAGAATGAGAACCTATTTCCAAAAAAGAAAGAAAGAAAAAGAAAAAGAAAAAAAGGTATGAGTGAAAGCCAGGAAGCCTCTCATAATTTGAAAAAAAAAATGGAGAAAAAGTTCAAATAGAAACATCATAAAAGACTATATATGAATATAGGAATAGAAAATAAGAATATGAAAAGATCCTCACATTGTGAGTCCCCAGAGAAATGCAAATTAAAGCCACATGGAGATTGACTTCACTACATACCAATTAGAATGCATACCTATTAGAATGGCTAACTGTGAAAAACTGACACCACCAAGCACTGGCAGGACGTGGAGCAGCTGAAACTCTTAAATGCTGCTGGTGGGAATGTAAAATGGCACAGCTACTCAAAGTTGAGTTGAACATACACTTACCGGTATGACCCAGTAATTCTAGATATTTAACCAAAAGAAATAAAAACATGTCCTCTGAAGACTCGTCCACTAATGTCCATGGCAGCTTTATTCATAATAGCCCCAAACTGGAGACAATCTAAATGTCCATGAACAAGTGAATGGGTGAAAAAGTTGTGGTAAATCCATTCAATAGAGTACTACCCAATAATAAAAAGGAATGAAGCATGCTACACACAAGAACATGGATGAATCTCAAAACAAGTATGTCGAGTTAAAAAAAAAAAAAAGTCAAACAAAGCACAATATACTGTATGATTCCACTTACGTGGAATCCTAGAAAAGACAAAACTTATCTATAGTGGCAGAAAGTAGGAATGACTGCGGGCATCTTGGGGGTGATGAAAATGTCATTTATCTTGGTGACAATTACATGAATAGTTATATTTGCTAAGATTCACTGAACTATATGTATACTTTAAATGAATACATGGTATTATGCTATAGGTAAATCATACTTCAATAAAAATGATTTTAAAGGCCAGGTATGGTGGTTAACACCTGTAATCCCAACACTCTGGGAGGCTGAGGCAGAAGAATCACTTGAGCCCAGGAGTTCGAGACTAGCCTGGGCAAGATGGTGAGACTCCATCTCTACAAAAATTTTTAAAAATTAAAAATTAGCTGGGCCAAAAGAAACTATCATCAGAGTGAATAGGAAACCTACAGAATGCGAGAAAATTTTTGCAATCTATCCATCTGACAAAGGGCTAATATCCAGAATCTATAAGGAACTTAAACAAATTTACAAGAAAAAACAACCTCATCAAAAAGTGGGCAAAGGATATGAATAGACACTTTTCAAAAGAAGACATGTGGCCAACAAACATATTTTAAAAAGCTCAACATCACTGATCATTAGAGAAATGCAAATCAAAACCACAGTGAGATACCATCTCATGCCAGTTAGAACAGCAATCATTAAAAAGGAAACAACAGATGCTGGAGAGGATGTGGAAAAATAGGAACGCTTTTACACTGTTGATGGAAATGTCAATTAGTTCAACCACTGTGGAAGACAGTGTGGCAATTCTTCAAGAATCTAGAACCAGAAATACCATTTGACCCAGCCATCCATTACTGGGTATATACCCAAAGGATTATAAATCATTCTACTATAAAAACACCTGCACACTTATGTTTATTGCAGCACTGTTCACAATAGCAAAGACTTGGAACCAACTCAAATGCCCATCAATGATAGACTGGATAAAGAACACGTGGCACATATACAACATGGAATACTATGCAGCCATAAAAAAGGATGCATTCATGTCCTTTGCGGGAACATGGATGAAGCTGGAAACCATCATTCTCAGCAAAATAACACAGGAACAGAAAACTAAACACTGCATGTTTTCTCACTCATAAGTGGGAGTTGAACAATGAGAACATATGGATGGACACAGGGAGGGGAACATCACGCACTGGGGCCTGTTGGGGGGTGGGGGAATGGGGGAGAGATAGTATTGGGAGAAACACCTAATGTAGATGATGGGTTGATGGGTGCAGCAAACCACTATGGCATGTGTATACCTATGTAACAAACCTGCACATTCTGTACATGTATCCGGAACTTAAAGTATAATAAATAAACAAAATAAAATAAAAAATTAGCTTGGCATGGTGATGCACACCTGTAGTCCCAGCTACTCAGGAGGGTGAGATGGGAGGATTGCTTGAGCCTAGGAGTTCGAGGTTGCAGTGAGCTATGATCATACCACTGCTCTCCAGCCTGGGTGACAGAAAGAGACCCTGTCTCTATAAAACAGAAAAAAGAAAGAAATAATTTTTAAAAGAAAATGAAAGTATGCGCAAGCAAGCTAAGGATAGAAAGAGTCAAGTAACCTAGACTAGGTCACTCACCAAAAGCACTGGCCATATGGCAATTTAAAGCAGGGGTAATCAGAGCCCGCTGTGAATATTTCAGACTGATCCTGAAACGGGAAAGCTGCTGATGCCTACCAAACAGAGAAAGTTCTTAAGCAAGGGCAAGAAGCTGAGAAAGGAGGTGGAGGCCAAGGTGGAGGTACTGGCTGTCTGAGCCCTTGGCTCCTGGATCTTGCAGGGCATACCAATAACTGCCCCCTTCCCTTTGCTCTTTTTTATTTAAGCTACTTTGGTTGGATTTTCTGTCATTTGCCACCAGAATTGTTCTTGTTTGACTAGAATACTGAGCTTTGAGGAAAGCATATCCCAGACTCCAGCCTGGTCCAGCAGCCAAGAAGGAGAGAAGGTAAATGCGGAGGCTGAAATGGGCAGCTCTTGCCTCTGGTTTGTAAACACAGGGTGAATTGGGAAAATGATCTTTTGGTCAGAGCCTGACATTGCCAGGACAAGAGACAGAGGAAGAACAAACAGCACAAACCCTGTTGAGGAAGAATTTTGGAACCATCTCAGCAGGGATGCACTCTGGGTTTCCTTGTGACTGCAGTTGAGCTACAGCTGTGCTCTACCTTCCAGCCTTCCCTAGCCCCAGCAGAGCTCCCTGTGTGGCCCCACGTGGCAGTGCTGAGCCAGTGAAGGGCCATCACAGCACCCCCTTCCCTTCCTGCCGCCTTCTTGCTCTGCCCTTGCTCTGGTTATTCCTCACCCCACATAAGATACCCTACCCCAGAAATTATTTACCACAGTCTCAGACATGACAGAACCAGGGCTGGACAGAACCAACAGTTGCTGAGTCAGGAAGGGCTCTTCACATGCATGAGTTCATTGACTTTGCATCACTCCCTTCCTCAAATCACCCAGCCAAGAGCCCTGGAGGACCCCACCCTTGCAAAACAGGAAGGGGCCCCTTGCATTTATGTGCAGGATTTTTACCAGTGAAACTCACCTGTGCCTAGAACTCTGCCTGCCACTAGACATAGTATCACATTTTCACAGTAATTGTGTGTTTGTTGTGAAAAGGCAATTACTAGTGAATGAAACCAGCTCAGAGATGTCAAGGGAGAGCTCAGAGTCACACAGCAGCGAGTGACAGGTGGATCTCATTCTACAGTGATTGTTTTTTCTCTATATCCCTCTACCTCTCTGTTGTATGGTAAAAGTACTGGAAGTGCTCTCCGGTTTGGGTCAAGAAAAATTCCTCTGGTTAGATGTTAGGCACACCTAGCATGTGTCCCACCTGCTCCTCCCCTGCACTTAATAATAACCCTTAAGCCCTGGGGGGGAAAAATCCCTTCTCTCCTCTAACCCCATTTCCTTCACTTTAAAGGAGATCAACAGCCTCTAGGCCAGGGGTCATGAACTTATTTTGTCACGGGCTAAAGAGTAAATAGTTTAGGCTTTGTGTGCCACACAGTCTCTGTGGCAACTACTCAACTCTGACCTTGAAGCCTGTGAAAGTTGATCATACAGAACTGGGTCGTTTTTGTCATATCCAACTAAAACACGGTGAGAAGTCAGGGGCAAAAAAGCACTCGGGGCTCATAGCATTGCTCCACATGTGAAATTCTTCGCAAGCCTGGCTGCTGAAACTGCCTATTGTAACCTGACACCAGTTTTAGTTAACAGCTACTGGCTAAGTAGCTGCCACTCTAAGGTTAATTTTACCTGTTATAGTCCCTCACCAGTCAGGACTTGTCAGTTCCCCAAAACTTTACTTGTGCCAATGAACTTTCTAGAAGAACATTTCTCCTTTTCTATGAAACCTCCAATCTTCTCTTTGTCCTTTGGACATATAGAAGACAACCCAGTCTGTGTGTATGCCCAGAATTTCAATTCTTGCTTCCCAAATAAAATGTTTTAAACTTGGGGATATTTGACTTGGACAAGTCTGAAAGCTGCCATAGACAATATTTAACTGAATGATCATGATTGCATTCTAACAAAATTTTATTTATGGACACTGAAATTTGAATTTTATATAATTTTCATGTCACATAATATTGCTCTTTAGATTTCCCCTTCAACCTTTTTTTTTTTTTTTTTTTTTTTAAAGCAGAGTCTCACTCTGTCGCCCAGGCTGGAATGCAGTGGTGTGATCTCGGCTCACTGCAACCTCCATCTCCCGGGTTCAAGAGATTCTCATGCCTCCGCCTCCCGAGTAGCTGGGACTACAGTCGCGCGCCACCCCATCCGGCTAATTTTTGTATTTTTAGTAGAGACGGAGTTTCATCATGTTGGCCAGGCTGGTCTGGAACTCCTGACATCAGGTGATCCATCCACCTCGGCCTCCCCAAATACTGGGATTACAGACCTGAGTCACCGCGTCCGGCCTTTCCCTTTCAACCATTTAAAGATGTGAAAAAGCATTCTCGGCTCATCTAGGTGTATACAACATCAAGCCGCAGACAGGATTTGGCCAGCTAGTCATAGTCTGCAATCCTCTCTCTGGTCAACGGGTTTCTGCGAGGACCAAAGTGTCAGGTGCGCCCGCGTGGAGAAAGCACTTTTAGCGGTGCATCGCAGCCCTGCAGGCCCGCTGGCTGTCCGGTCGTCGCGCAGGGTCCCGCTGTGACCGAGCCGCTGCTGGCACCCAGTGCCTCCACGGAGCACCCTGCAGCGCCGGCCCCCACCTCGACTCCCAGCGCGCACTCACCCAGGACCCCGGCGTACAGCAGGGCGCAGAAGGCGAGCCTCATTCTCCGCGGCTGGCGCGCGTCACCCAACGCGCTCTCGCGCCTCGTCCGGCTTTACCCTGCCGGAGCAAGCAGCGCCTCCTGGCAAAGGTTCGCCCTGGGAAAGTAACCTTCGTTACTCCTCGCACTCCTCCCGTGGGGCAGGCAGCGAGCAGCTTGTGCCTTCAGTGGGACCAGAGGGCTGCAAGATGCGAGCCTCTCTCCCGCCCCCTGCCCAGGGCCGGGGTCTGCGAGGCTGCACCTAGGGCGAAGGGGCAGCACCCCGGAGCCTGAGCAGCTTCGGAGCGCACTAGTCTGGTCGCCTTACAACCCAGAGAGAGATCCGCAGGGGGTCCCAGGTGAGTTGCTAGTTCGCAAGTTTCTGACTCCCCGGACCCTCATCCAGCCCAGCAGCTCCTAAACATCTCAAAAACACAAAATCTTTGGGATTCGGGGGCTGTCCATAGGGTGAAAACTGTGGGCTCTTCCCCCAGGAAAGCACGCGCTCTCGTATACCCAACGTTTTGAACACAATTCTCAAGGATTCTCAGACTCTTCCTCCCAAAGGGTCTCCATTGAGAGAATGGACCACTCCTGGGTCCTCTCGGAAACTCTACCCAAATGACACTGTCCCCAGCAGCCCTCAGCTCTGGGAGGCCAAGGTCAGGTGAAGCGCTGAACCCAGAGAGGGCTGCCTCTCCTCGCACCTGCAGCGCGATCCTGCTCATGTCTGACTTCTGCCTGAGGAAAATCTGAATTTAAATAAAAATTTAAGAACTCTTAATTAAAATATAATAAATATACATACAACGTCACATGTCCTAAATAAATGTACTGCTTAATTATCATCAAATGAACCCATCCACATAACCAGCACCCACATCAAGAAACAAAACGTTAACAGAGCTGGCACAGCCCCCTGCCACAAAGGTACCCATTATCTTGACTTCTAACAGAATAGACTAATTCTGCTGATTTTTGAGCTTTATGCAGATGGGATCATACCATATGTACAATTTTGTGTTTGGCCTCTTTCTCTGGAGATTCTGTGTGTGAGATTCACCTATGTTGTGTATAGTTGCCCTTTATTCATTCTCAGCATTGCACATTTTACACTGTGTATGCAGCACGTTTTATCTTTCCTCCTGATCGTTGCAGTCTTCAGTTTGGACTCCTAAGGATAGTGCTGCTGTGAATATAATTTTAATTTTATTTTCTATCTGCTGCTAGTATCTGAAAAAAACAATTGGGTTTTGTATATTGACCTTGAATCTAGTGATCTTGCTGAATTGTCTTATTAGTTGGAATTGTTTCTTTTCTATGTACATCCTTACATCTTATATGGATAACGTCAGTTTTGGTTTTTCCTTTCAGATCCTTAGGAATCTCTTTCCTCTTGAGTCACTGCACCGGCTAGAACTCACATTACATTCTACTACATGTCTTTTAGTGCACTTACGTATGCATTACTGCAGGGTTTCCCCACACATCATGAAGTAGATGTATGTTCAGCTTTAATAGTTACTGCCAAACTATTAATACAATATTGAGTAGAAGTGGTGATAGGGAAAGTTTTCAATAATTCTCCATTATGCAAAATTTTTGCTGGTGTTTTGTTTTGTTTTAAATATTATTAACCATACTAAGGAAATTTCCTTCCTTCCTGGGTTGCCCAAATTTTTTAAAAGTCATGAATAGGTGTTGCATTTTGTCAAGTATTTTTTCTGCACCTAAGATACTTATATGATTCCCTTTTCTTTTTATGTTAATGTGGTAAACTCCTCTAATTGTTTCTCTTTCTTTTCTTTCTCTCTTTCTTTCTTTCTTTCTTTCTTTCTTTCTTTCTTTCTTTCTTTCTTTCTTTCTTTCTTTCTTTCTTTCCTTTTTCTGTTTACCTTCCTTCCTTCCATCCTTCCGTTCTTCCTTTCTCTTTCCCCCTCCTCACCCCTCCCCTCCCTTTCTTTCCCTTCCTTTCCCTTCCCTTCCCTTCCCTTCCTTCTTGCTTGGGTCCTGCTCTATTGCCCAGGCTGGAGTGCAGCTGTGGGATCATAGTTCAGTGAAGGCTCCACCTCCTAGGCCCAAGTGATCCTCCCTCCTCAGCCTCCCAAGTAGCTGGGGCTACAGCTGTGCACCACCACGCTGGACTCCTTTAATTGATTTTTAAATGTTAAACTACTCTTACATTCCTGGAATAACCCCCCCTTGGCTATTATGTTTAACTTTTTTTTACATATTGCTGAACTTACTTTTCTTTTTTGGATTTTTTGCATTTGTGTTCGTGAGAGAAATCATTCTGCAGTTTTCTTTATCTTAATGTCACTAAAAGTTTGGTTTCAAGGTTATAATGGCTCACAAAATGAACTGGAATATGCTGCTACTTTTCTTATTCTCTGGAAGACACTGTGTAAGAATAGCATTCTTTCTTTCTTAAATGTTTGCAAGGCTTCACCAATGAAGCCACCTGTGTTTAGAGTTTTATTTGTGGAAAAGTTTTTGATAACAGATTGAGTTTCTTAAATAGCTAGAGAAATATCCAGGTTTTATGATCCTTCAAATTTCAATATTGGTAAGTTTTTTTTAAAGAAATTTGTCCATTTTATCTAAATTTTCAAATTTATTGATATAAAATCATTCACGATCTTATCCTTTGACATTTTTAGTATGTGGTATTTAGTATTTTCATTGCTGATATTGGTGATTTATGTTACCACTTTTCCTTGGTTAGTATTGCCAAGATTTTACCTATTTCATTAATCTTTTCAGAGAACCAACCTTGGCTTTGCTGTTTTTCTCTATTGTACATTCATTTATTATTTCATTGATTTCTGCTCTGTTGACTTTCTTTGAGTTTTGGTCTTTCTCTAGCTTCTTTATTCTTTCTTTCTTCTCCTCCTTCTCCTTTTTCTTCTTTTTTTTTTTTTTTGACAGAGTCTTGCTCTATTGCCCAGGCTGGAGTGAAGTGGCATGATTGCGGCTCACTGCAACCTCCGCCTCCTGGGTTCAAGTGATTCTCCTGCCTCAGCCTCCTGAGTAGCTGGGATTACAGGCATGAGACACAGCACCTGGCTGTTTTTTTTTGTTTTTTTGTTTTTTTTTTTAGTGGAGATGGAGTTTCACCATGTTGTTCAGGCTGGTCTCTTAACTCCTGGCCTCAAGTGATCTGCCTGCCTTGGCCTCCCAAAGTGCTGGGATTACAGGTGTGAGCCACCGTGCCTGGCTTCTCTTGCTTTTTTTTTTTTTTTTTTTTAAGGCAGTTAAGGTCATTGATTTTTCAGCCTCTCTTCTCTACTATATGTGATGAAGGCTATGAATTTCCCTATAAGCATTCCTTTTCTTGATATATTATAACTTCATGGTTATTCAGTTCAAAATATATTCTAATTTTATTGTGATTTCTTATTCAACTCATGGTTTATTTAGAAATGTATTGCTTGATTATCCAGGTGAGCCAATATCATCATAAGGCTTCTTTAAATGTAGAAACAGAGCCTCCAGAAAGGAACTCAGCCCTGCTGACATCTTGATTTAAGCCCAGTGAGACCCATTTCCAACTTCCAACCTCCAAAACTGTAAGATATTAAGTTTTGTTACAATAGTAACAGGAAACTCATATACTTGATATATTTATTGGAGCCTCTTCCAGGTGTGGCATTATCTTTTTATCTCCCATTCCATGGAACTTCAAATTGTGCCAAGTATCTTAAGGAGAAAACTGGCCCTTTGTCAAGCTTAGTTCTCTGCTCCTCCTTTCTCACTGGGATCTTGCCTCCACTTCTGTTTTCCCAGCCCTGAGACTGCCATCAGCTCGGCTGGTTTCTCTGTAAGCCAGCAGTGACCCTCTGCTCAGGCAAAGCCAGATTCCCTCTGACTTTGTGCCGAGTGGTTCATCTTCAACTGTCCTGGCTCTCCCTTCACTTATTCAAACATTTGAGAGGAAATAGGGTCTATGAGGGCAGAGATCAATTTTTTTCTTGTCCAACATTCTAATACAAGGTTGGAAAATAGTGTCTGCTATAATATTGGGCTCAAAAAATCAAACAGATCAATAAATGCACACGAATGTCTCAAAAGTGGGTTGAGCAATCTCCTCTGCAGACCTATGGACAAAAACCAAATAAAGTCCAGAGGTGATCATTCCTTCTAAGGTTAATTATCCACCTAAAACTAACACAGCTTAAATCCAATAGCAGCCACTGTGCCCCCGACCCTAGATTAGATCAAACTCTGAAAACTTCATGTGTACTGAGACAAAGTCATATTGCAAAGATAGGACATCCAAAGTGCTAAAGTCATTTCTGTGCTTTGGTGCAGGCTCTCACAAATAGCAAAGCAGAAGGTATGATGCTTATATGGTGGAAAACAGTTTAAAAACTTCATGGCAAAGATGATCTTTGGAAAACTTGGGATGTATAGATTTATTATTAATTGTGTACTAGGCAGGGTGCTAAGTGCTTCCCAAATGTTAATTGATAGTAACCCCACAAGGTTATTGCCATCCCCTTTTTGTACAGAGAGAAGTGAAGCACAGAGAGGTTAACCAGTGACTTGCCCAAGGTCAGGTAGCTAGTAGGTGTCCAAGCTGGCATTCAAACTAGGCAGTCTGCTTCCATAGTCCATGCTCTTTCTCATGTGGCCTCTGGCATTTGTCTCTGGAGCAATTTCACACTTTCCCCTTTCCAAGGGATCTTGAAATAATAACGGCATGGGGGCAACGTGTTTGTTTAAACTGTTTCCAAGTTCAGAATTGGTTGGATTGGCACTAACTGCTATAATAGCAAAGTTCCAAAATCTTAATGGTTTAACACAATAGGAGTTGACTTCTTAGTAACATAAAGCCCATCTGGCAGCAATTGTGGTGATTTGTTAGGGTGGGAGTGGGTGAAAGGACACAAAGATAGATGTGTACCCGCCCCCCACCCGCTACACCCTTGTTCTGCTCTCTAATCTTTGCACATACCAGAGATTTCGTAAGTTCTGTGAGTACCTGGTTTTCTGCACATACCAGAGATTTTGTTTTGCACATACCAGAGATTTTGTAAGTTCTGAGGCAAGGTCACAAGATGTGTTTAAGTAAGATAAACTCTTGCTGCCATAAACCTGCTCTCCCGCCTCAAAGTTTGAACCAAAATATCAGAAATGGCGGGAACCAATCATAGTTAGCCAAATCGCCTTGTTCAAACACTAGCCAATCATATATCTGATTTGTATAATAACTCTATGCCCACTTTTCTTAGACTATATAACACTGCTCGGAGCTCAGTGGGGGAGCTCTCCTGCCCGTCTCATTTCACGAGCGAGGGAGAGTTCCATGTTCGAACCTGTAATAAAGATCCTTGCTGCTTAGCTTTGACTCTGGACTCTGGTGGTCTTCTTCGGGGAATAAACGGTCTGGGCATAACATGGGGAGTTCACTTTCATAGCTCCATTCAGTCATTCAGAGATCCAGGCTAAGAGAGGTTCTGCTATTTTCAACACGTGGCTTCCAAGATTGCTCCATGTGTTGACATTCAAATGACAGAATAAGGAAGAGCATGGAAGGTAGTGCAAGAAATTTTCCTGGATCAAGCCCGGATGTGACAAACATCACTTCTACCTATATTCTATTGGCCATAACTCAGTCCCATGACCCCACCAATTGTAAAGAGGATGGGAACTGTAGTCCCTGGCTGGGAAACTACTTCTCAGCAACAGCAAAACACTATGAAAGGGGAGCACATGTCTGGGGTCTTTTGTCTTAGTTTGAGCAGCCCCAGAAAATGGACTTTTAGACAAGACTTCTCAGATGTTTTATTTGACAAGAAACACAGGCAAGAAAGTAGAAATGTGGCTGGGCACGGTGGCTCATGCCTGCAATCCCAGCACTTTGGGAGGCCTAGATGGGTGGATCACCTGAGGTCAGGAGTTTGAGACCAGCCTGGCCAATACAGTGAAACCCCATCTCTACTAAAAATACAAACAATTAGTCAGGTGTGGTGGCAGGTACCTGTAATCCCAGCTACTTGGGAGGTCGAGGCAAGAGAATTGCTTGAACCTGGGAGGCAGAGGTTGCAGTGAACTGAGATTGCATCACTGTACTCCACCCTGGATAACAAAGCAAAACTCCGTCTCAGTTTGGGGGCGGGGGAGGGGGGAGAGAAGAAAATAAAATACAGATGCGAGACAGGGAGAAAGGCATCCAAAGAATGTGTTAACAAGTCAATTGCCACTGTGCCACTTGTGGACCCTGGGCCTTAATTCCCCTGAGGAAACTATGAGAGTCCGAGTAGATATCCCATCCATGGGACATGCAAACAAGGGTTTTTGTGCACTAACTCCTGTCAGCCATCATTTGAGGGTTTTCTTTCCTATGGGTCATAAATCCTTTAGCCCTCTGGCCTACTGTTTGGGTGGCAGAGCAGATTCCTGGTGCCAGAGAATGCCTACATGCAACGAACACAGATGCTGGCAGCTGGAAGTTTCCTAATGTGCATGAGTGCTAAGGGTGAGGGGGTATGGGTGAGACACTAAGGGTTTCTACATGGTCTCTGTCAGAATCGACCAGTAACATACGACTCAAAAGACAATGTTTTTGTCCTTCCCTGCCCAAGCACACATCTGCTACACAGTGGGGAACGGGGAGGCACAAACAAAATAACAACAATAAAACTCCTTTTCAGAAAAGGGAGCAGTGGAGACCCATAGCCATCATTAGTATCAATTTTGAAGTTGGGCAGGCACTAGGAGGCTCTCTATTGGGGGTTCTGTTTAGATCAGATTCTGTTCTGTTACAGGAGCTCCTTTGCTCATTGCTCTTCAAGATCCCTGGTGCCTCCTTCTGGGAGGATCTTCATTTTCTATTACTCTCTCTATCCCTATCTCAGTATTGAGGAGTTTGTGCTCCTTGGGGCTGTATGACTTTTCACCTACTTGTGCTGCGAAAATTTGAGGATTAAATCAAAGTCTGAATACTCCAGGTTTCTGGTTGGGTTCAGAAAGCAATTACCTCAAAATGTTCGTAATCTTCAGATCTATTTGGTTCCAGTCAGTTTCACATGGTAGCTGTCAACCTCACACATATGAAACAAGGTCAAGGGTAGGGCCTGATTCTACCAGTGAATATACTTGAGACAATTTTAGATTTAGATGGTTTATTACTTCCATAGATAGCAACAGAGAAGAATAAGTGAAAGATGTCATCTCCCTGGGTCTGATGATGGCAATGTGAGTTGTAGGATACTCTATTACCAAGGAGCCAAATCTAGATGGTAGCTAGTGCTTTTATATTCTGCAGTCCTATCATGAGGGGAGTGGGGCAGAAAGCCCCATATCTCATCAAAACCTGGGAGGTGATGAGAAACTATGTCATGACGGCCTCTTAGGAGAGACAGAAAGGCGAGTGAGAGATGCCTTTCTAGTAGCTCCTTAGACACCTCCTTTAAGGATGACAAGGTGTTCTGCCAGGGCTCAGAGAAGTTGCAATTCAAGCCTTTGCCTCTATTGATAAGTGTAAGCTTATCAACAGGGGAAGCCATGGCAGAGTTGTTCTTCTACATAAGTAGTCCCCTCCCCAGTTCTTTCCTAGACAAAATTTTCACACCTGATCGCTATCTTTGGCCCCATACCTCTCTCTCAGTTGATGGTGCCTACCTAGCTTGGGTGAGAGGACCATATTCTTTAAGCAGATCTTTTCCACATAGCTGGGTTGTAATGGGCATTTGTTCCTAAAAATCTTTCTTAGGTTTATCTCTTGTTTTTAGGACACAGATGAAGTCAGCTTTTCCAACTTTGCAAAATCTCACATACTTGAATTTTTTTTTTTTTTTTTTTTTTGAGTCAGGGTCTTGCTCTGTCACTCAGACTAGAGTGCAATAGTGAGATCATAGCTCACTGTAACCTCAAACTCTTGGGCTCAAGCAATCCTCCCACCTTAGCCTCCCAGTACCTAGGACTACAGGGGTGTGTCCCCCACACTCAGTTAATTAAAAAAACAAAACAAAACACTTTTTTGGAGAGACAAGGTCTGGCTGTGTCACCCAGGCTGGTCTTGAATTCTCGGCCTTGAGCAATTCTCCTGCCTCAGCCTTCCAAAGTGCTAGGATTAAAGGTGTGAGTCACTGCACCTGCCCGGATTTTTAAATTCTCTTTATTTTTGTTTGCAAACAGGCCAATTCCCTGAGCTTGTCTTTTGCTTACCTAATTAAATGCAGCCAGTAGCAACCAACATAGAATAGAATATGCTGCTGATCTTCCATTTTACCTCCTCTTCACTAGAGCTCAGCAGACTTAGTAGGCCTATGTTCTATCTTCCAGGTTACTGAAGACCATAGTTTAAACAAATGTTTTGCTAATCAGACTATTTCTGTAGTGATAAATATCATTTACTAATTTCACTTTTAAATTGTACATTCAAGGCCAGGCGTGGTGGCTCGTGCCTATAATCCCAGCACTTTGGGAGGTCGAGGCGGGCGAATCACAAGGTCAGGAGTTCAAGATCAGCCTGGCCAATATGGTGAAACCCCATCTCTACTAAAAATACAAAAATTAGCCGGGCATGGTGGCACGTGCCAATAGTCCCAGCCACTTGGGAGGCTGGGGCAGAAGAATCACTTGAACCCAGGAGGCAGAGGTTACAGTGAGCTGCGATCATGCCGCTGCACTCCAGCCTGGGTGACAGAGTTAGACTCCAGTTCAAAACAAAAATAAAAACAAATCGTACATTCATTTATTTATATATATTCATTTACAGCATTGGAAACAAATGTAAAACTCTATCACTCAAAAAACCTAGTTTTAGTTTGGCTTTAATTTTGAGAAATATTATCTATGTAGTAAAATATAATAAGAAATATTCATATTCCCGCCACCCACATTGTAAAAGTAACTATTTAGTCATATTTGTTTCCTGTGATTTCTTTCCCATTCTTCTTTTTTGAGATGGAGTTTCGCTCTTTTTGCCCGAGCTGGGTGCAATGGTGCGATCTCGGCTCACCGCAACCTTCGCCTCCTGGGTTCAAGTGATTTTCCTATCTCATCCTCCCAAGTACAGGTGCCTACCACCATGCCTGGCTAATTTTTTGTATTTTTGGTAGAGACAGGTTTCTTCATGTTGGTCAGGCTGGTCTCGAACCCCCAACCTCAGATGATCTGCCCACCTCAGCCTCCCAAAGTGCTGGGATTACAGGCATAAGCTACCGCTCCTGGCCTCCTTTCCCATTCTATAAACAGATAAAGTTGCCTGTAATCTCATCCCAAGCAGGGTCTAGAGAGACTGGCTCTAGGTGACAGAAGTGCCAGAGAAAGAGGAAACTGACCCTAAATGCCAGGAAAGTGAGGGGAAAGTTAATTCCCAACCCCAACTACAGTTTTTTCTTTTCTTTTCTTTTGTTTTTTTTTGAAGGGGGGAAGGGGGCAGGGTCTCACTCTGTTACCCAGGCTAGAATGCAGTGGCATGATCATGGCTCACCACAGCCTCAACTTCCTAGGCTCAGGTGATCCTCCCACCTCAGCCTCCCGAGTAGCTGAGACTACAGATGCCCGCCACCACATTCAGCTCATTTTTGTATTTTTTGTAGAGATGAGGTTTTACCGTGTTGCCAGGTTGGTCTCAAAGTCTTGGGCTCAAGCAATCTGCCCACCTTGGCCTTCCAAAGTACTAGGATTACAGATGTGAGCCACAGCACCCGGTCCCCAGCTTCTTTTAAAAAAATTTTTGTAAATATTAGAGATGGGGGTCTTGCTAGGTTGCTTTGGCTGGTCTTAAACTAGCAGCCTCAGGTGATCTTCTAGCCTGGGCCTCCTAAAGTACTAGAATTACAGGCGTGAAACACCATGACCGGCAAATATGGAATGCTTCACAAATTTGCATGTCATCCTTGCACATGGGCAATGTTAATCTCCATATCATTTTTTTTTTTTCCAGTAAATATGCTGCCAAAGCAAGCACCAAAACCTCAGCTTCCAAGGTCATATCACAACCTTTCCCCGTTTTCACCAAAGTCTTCAGCGACCACAAACCCATATACAGTTAGTTCCCTGTATCTGTGGGTTCCACATCTGAGGAGGTCAACCAATCGGGAATCGAAAATATTTAGGAAAAAAAATACAATTTTTGTGTAAAATTTGCCATAGTGGAAAAAGAAAAACAATAAAAAATAAAATTTTAAAAAACAGTATAACAACCGTTTACATAGTATTTACATAGCATCAGGTATTATAAGTAACCTAGTGATTATTTAAAGTACATGGGAGTGGCCAGGCACAGTGGCTCACACCTGTAATCCCAGCACTTTGGGAGGCTGAGTCAGGTGGATCACGAGGTCAGGAGTTCAAGACTAGCCTGGCCAATATGGTGAAACCCGTCTCTACTAAAAACACAAAAATTAGCTGGGTGCGGTGGCAGACGCCTGTAATCCCAGTTACTCGGGAGGGTGAGGCAGGAGAATCGCTTGAACCTCAGGGGTGAAGATCGCAGTGAGCCGAGATCGTGCCACTGCACTCCAGCCTGGGCAACAGAGTGAGACTCTGTCTCAGAAAAAAAAAAAAAGTACATGGGAGTATGTGCATATATATAAGGTACTCGAGCATCTTCAGATTTTGTTTTCGGCAGGGGGCCTTGGAATCAATCCTCCGTGCATACTGAGAAATGACTAACCATTTTCACCCTTTCCTGAAGGACTGCTGTTCAAGCAAACTTAAATGTGTATCAAAATCACCTGAAGGGCACAGATTGTTAGCCCTACCCCAAGTGTTCCTGACTTAATAGGTCTGAAGTTGAGCCCAAGAATTTTCATTCCCCCAAAATTCCCAGGAGATGCTGATGCTGCTGGCCCAGAGACTACACATCAGAACCACTGCTCTATCCATTTTCCAGGAGTAGGTACTAGAGACAGATCCTCTCTGCTTGTCTCGAGACACACGATGGGAGAACTTGCCCCTAGTGGTGAACTCATACTCTAAAGACAGGTCACTCCTCTGCTATCAAGTTCCGCTGGCTAAAAGCTAAAGGGTGCATTTTCTTCATCTTCATGAGCAGCATCTATGAATCTCCTTCTTGTGTGAGGTCTCTACTTGGGCCAGAAATGCCAGGAATGGGCTCCCTCCCTGGTGTGGACCTTCACACATAGATGGGCAGACAGCACGTACCCAGGAGCAGTGTGGTGTGTCAGGAAAGGCATGGGCAAGTGACACAGTCCCTGAACTTCACTTTCCCCATCTCCATAACATGAGACAATGATACCCATCTATTATAGGGTTGCTGAAAAGAGTAAACGGGAATAGTGTGAGGAGTCCCATGTTAACTGTAAAGTGCCATTTACAGTTAACAGAAATATTAATTATTATTACAGATTCAGGTCAGATTTGCACCTTAACAATTAATGTGGTTTATTTTTTTTTTCCACCTCTAGTGATTTTTGTTTTTAAGGCTTTCTTCACCCTTCCCCCAGCAATAGGTCTTTACCTTTGAGCCCCAGTGTTAATTGATTCTGACTCATTTTTTATAAAAAATAAATAAATAAATAAAAAATGAATGATAGAAATTTATTAAAGCATAGTAAGACAGATTTTATTCAGGACCATCAGGATACGTATAGCAACCATGGCAATGGGATGCCGAATTAGGAGAAAGAGAGTGGGTTCAACTTTAAATACAGCATGGGCAAGTGGGAATTTATAGCCAAGGAACAAAAGTTTGGGGTCACTGGATACAATATTACTAAGAAGGAACTTCAGGAGTAAAGGGGTTTCTTGCTGAAAATAGGTGAAGGTGATCAGACATCACCTAAGGATGGTAGAGGATGAGGAACCTGATCAGATATTGAGCGTGGAGGGTTCTAACTGGATTTTCCAAGGAAATACACAGATAAACCTACGAGAAAGTTGAGGAGTCTGACTAAAGTTTGGCCAGGCAAAGAATCCTTGTCACCTTCCATCGTTGTATTCAAACACTTAAGACTCAAGCTGCTCACTACTATCTTTAGGCTCTAAAGAGAAAAGAAAAACAAAAACGATCAAGGGACATGGCATTATACTTTTACATTAATAAATCCAAAGTCATTTTCTCAATCTCAGCAGTCAAGAATGAAATGATCCGCATTAGTATAGTGGCTAGAAGATTTTATAAAATAAGAAAAAAATATTTTTAAAGAATAAAATGAAAAGAAGCAACAACTAATCAGTTTACCACTAGTTATCACTGAGCTAAGGTTTTGCAGGCCCATTTTACCCCCTCTCCCTTTGCTCTCTGCCATTTGAACCTTAGGTTCAGTGCTAGAATCTCCCCAGTACGAGGCAGATGCAGAGAAAGAGAACGGTGATGTCCACTGAAGGGGAGGAGGAGGGGAGACCATTGACGATCTTGGCAAAGACATTAGCTGTGTAGTAAGTCATCCTTTCTTCCCTTGCCATCTTGTGGCTGTGTTAGGCAGTGATTCTATTCCTGCTGTGTTGGAGGGAAACCACCCAGTCCGTAGTCAGAAGACCTGGATGCAGTATTAATTCTACCACTTACTAGCCGTGTGCCCTTGAACCCATCATTTAACTTCCTCCGTTTTTACATCTGCAAAATGGAACTACCACTATTTGCCTCAAGGAATTGTTTTGGATAATACGTTTTTCCGTGCATACCTGGTATAAGGCAGGTATAAAGTAAGTACATCTATTGAGGACATCCTTTCTTTCCGTGGCTTTTTTAACAGTAAAGGAGTATTCCTGGCCTGTGGTCCTACCTCTTGAACGGACGGCGCTGGGCCTACTCTCCGCGGCGAGTAGGCCTGCCCAGCAAAGCCCTAATCCAAGGGATCCGGCCCAAGCTTTCCCTGAATCCCTACCGCCCATGGACCGCTCACCTCCACTTTTGACATTTCCGCTCTCCTGCCGCAGCTGCGGATGGCGTCACTTCCACCGGAAAAGGCGAGCGCAGCCGCGCGGTTGGCGCGAAAGTCGGTTTCCGTTCTGGTCAATTTCCGGGTTCTCCAGCGTTTGCTTTGGGGTAGGGGCGGCGCCGAGTCGGGGGAGGGGGCTGTGCGCCGGGCTGGCGCCCGACCCCAGCCACCGCCCTGCGGGCAGCGCGTCCCCCGACTCGCCGCCCGGAGACCCCGAGGCCCCAACGAGGTAAGTAAGGCGCGGAGTGGGGACTCAGCTCCTCCCCGGCCCCAACTGGGGTTCGCGATGCCTTCTATGGCCTTCAGGACCCTCTTTTCCTGTCCTAGTAACTGGCCCTGGGACTGGCGGGTGGGCCTTTGACACCTAAAGGACGTGGCTTCCGTGATCCCAGAGCCAGGCCTTTTTCTGGAACTGGGAACTGGAGCATCTGGCCTTATGCAGGGGCAAAGACCATGCTAACTGGCTTCCATGTTTATATTTAAAATCTGTTTACTGAGGGGTGAACGAACCTCGCAGGCCGTGAGTATCCGCAGGGACAGATGCACTCTGTGTATCCATAAAACAAGTGCAATTGAATGTCCATTGGCTTAGAGGGCTTAGAGCCTTCGTAGCAGGCCCCTCCTCAGTGTATTCAATTCGGGTTAATTTTGCTCTCTGATTTGCAAGGATTGGTGTTGTCATCTTTTTCTTTGGCTTTGCCAAAGAAAACGGAGGAAGTTAAATGATGGGTTCAAGGGCACATTCCAGGGTTTCTTACAAATGCCTTTGACGAATTCACCGGCAGAGCCAGGATGTATGTCTTTAGGCATTCTTGTCTGCATGGAAAAATAGGTGGGTTAAACATGGAACTTTATACCTAATGTGGTTTTGTTCTTGTTAATGGTTCCTTTATTTTGACAGTTCAGAAATGTCCAGAAATGACAAAGAACCGTTTTTTGTGAAGTTTTTAAAGTCTTCAGACAATTCCAAATGTTTTTTTAAAGCTCTCGAGGTAAGAGTTGAAAACGTCTTAATACCGTGAATTCATTTTCTTGTTTTTAAGTGTTTTTGATTTGTTGGGCTTTATGTCTTAGAAGTAGATATTTCACTTTCATAATAATTTCATAGTCGACGTTAATACAGATATATCATTATTACATATTTTCGAATTGATCTAAGTACATTATTATGTATTTCGGGGGGCTGGAAGTCTATTATCACGTTGCTGTTTAATGTGACTGACCTGCAGTTTTTGGAAATTAAGTTGCTTTCATTTGCCTCCTAACCAGAGTGGTCCTTTGTGTGCTGTAAAAATTTGAGTCAGTCGTATACTGGTCATACTTGAAAATTTTTTGGTTAATTGTTAAAAATTATGTTTTATTATGTACAGTGTGATAATTGGATGATAGTAGAGGTGATGTAGAGCCTTGCTTCTCACAGATCTCAGCAGTATCAGCATGGCCTGGAAGTTTGTTCAAAATGCAGAATCTTGGCCTCCAATCCAGACTCACCACTTAGAATCTGCATTTTTAACAAGATCGTCAGTGTGCATTAAAGTTTGAGAAGCATTTGTAGCAGATTTTTAAAAATTTCATTCATTCAGCAAGTATTTATTGAAGTGTTCATGATTTGATAGGCACTTCTCTAGTACTTGGGATTTATCAGTGATCAGAACAGGCAAAGATTTCTGTTCTCTCAGAGCTTACATTCTAACAGGAGGACATAGACACTAATCAGACATGATAAATTGGGAAGAGAGAAAAGCAAAACAGGTTAAGGGGTTCCAGAGGATGTTTCTTGGGGGTGGGAAGAAAAGGGGGTTATAATTTTAAATAGCGTGCGATCAGGGTAGGCTTTATGGAGAAAAAGATATTTGAGTAAACGTGAAGGAGGTGAGATGCTTTGCAGATATTTGGAGAAGAATGTTTCAGGCAGAGAGAGCAACCTTATACAGCCCCTGGGAAAGTGTCTGTAGTCTCTATCCAAGTTTAGTGTTCTGTTGTGTAGTAAGTGAGGAATGGGGGAAGAGTGCTAAGGAATGTGTCAGAGAATAATGGTAAAGAGGTCATGTAGGGCCTTGTGGGCCATTTTTCTCTCAGTGGAGAGCCATTGGAGGGTTTCAATCAGAAGAGTAAACATGATCTGACTTACAGTTTTAAAGGGATTACTGTATTTAACATAAGGACCTCAAAATTGGTTCAGAACATTTTTGAGTGCTTACTGGGTGTCAGGATATAGTAGCAAACAAGATACATAACGAAACTTCCAGGGGAGAGAGACAAAAACTATATATATATGTATTTTTAAATAAAATAGACTAAAAGGGTAGAGGAAGGGTATTTGAGAAAGCATGGTTAGGATAGGCATCTCTGGGGAGGTGACATTTAAGCAGACCTGATTGAAGTGGGGGATTAAGTCAGGTGAAAACTTGGAAAAAGAGTATTCCCTGCTGCAAGATCAAGAGCAGAGCGTCTAAATGAGGTTATGATTGGCTTGTTCCAGGGCTGGCAAGAAAGTGGGAGTGGCTGGAATAGAGTAAGCAAGGGAGATGAGAAGTAGGAGGTAAAGGTGGGAAGATAGGCAGGAACCAGACTGTGTTGTCTTGAAGGCTATAGTAAGAAATGTGGATTTTATTCTGGGTGCGGTGTGAAGACATTAGGTTTTGAGCAGACAGTGACATGATTTGACTTGTATTTTTAAAAAGATTATTAGCTGCTGTGTAGAGAACAGATTTAGGGCAAGGAAGGGAAAAAGACCATTTGGGAGCCTTCTGCAGAGGTCTAAGTGAGACATGATGGTGACTCTCAATAGGGAAAAGGCTGGATTTGAGATGGAATTTGAATAGGACCTAAATACAGGGGAGTCATTTCAGGTACGTTCTTATTTTATTTTTTCTTTCAGTCCATAAAAGAATTCCAATCAGAAGAATATCTTCAGATTATTACAGAAGAAGAGGCATTGAAGATAAAGGAGAATGATAGATCACTTTATATCTGTGACCCTTTTAGTGGCATTGTCTTTGATCACCTCAAAAAGGTTTGCTGACTTCTAGTGTGTTCCTTTGGTAGTCTGTTTTTTGGTTTATCTTTGCTTCAGCTGACATACATTCTTTGCCGATTATGAAGTGTTATGCAACTTATGAGTACATTGGCATTCTTTTGGTTTGGCAAGACCAGGATTGAAAGGCTAATTATGTTACGGTAGGCTTTTTTTTTTTTTTTTTTTTTTTTTTTGAGACAGCATCTTGTTCTGTTGCCCAGGCTTTAGTGCAGTGACACGATCTCAGCCCACTGCAACTTCTGCTTCCTTGGTTCAAGTGATTCTTGTGCCTTAGCCTCCTGAATAGCTGGGATTACAGATGTATACCACCACACCTGGCTAGTTTTTGTATTTTTAGTAGAGACAGGGTTTCTTGATGTTGGCCAGGCTGGTCTTGAACTCCTGGGCTCAAGTGATCCTCCCACCTCAGCCTCCCGAAGTATTGGGCTTATAGGTGTAAGCAGTAAGGCAGTTTTGAGTGAAAGGGGCTCTTGAAGTTTCTTTTCTTTTTCTGATATAGGATCTTACCCTCTGTCGCCCAGGCTGGAGTGCAGTGACGTGATCTCAGCTCACTGCAACCTCTGCCTCCTGGGTTCAAGCAATTCTCCTGCCTCAGCCTCCCTAGAGGCTGGGATTACAGGTGCCCACCACTGCACCCGGCTAATTTTTGTATTTTTAGTAGAGACAGAGTTTCACCGTGGTGGCCAGACTGGTCTGGATCTCCTGACCTCAGGTGATCCACCCCCCTTGGCCTTCTCTGAAGTGTTGGGATTACAGGCGTGAGCCACTGTGCCTCACCTGAAGTTTATTTCTTTTGATGGTTTGCATTGTTTGATTTGCTTTTGTGTGTGAGTGTTTAATGTATAGTATATCTGAGAAATTATATAGTCGTCTTTATTTTTTTCTTATAACAATTTGCTGATTTTTCCACATTGATCATCAACTTTGGTAAAGAATTGGTGAATGTTACAAAATGTAATTTGGTAAGACTGGTGGTCTTTTCCTTCTTAACTCATGTAAACTTTTCTCTTTTTCGTAGCTTGGCTGCAGAATTGTTGGTCCACAAGTAGTCATATTTTGTATGCACCACCAGCGATGTGTCCCAAGAGCCGAACATCCAGTTTATAATATGGTTATGTCTGATGTAACCGTATCTTGTACAAGTCTGGAAAAAGAAAAAAGGGTAGATATTGACCTCATCATGATTGAACAATTTATGTATCTATTATTCTTAATTTTTCACTGCATAGAAGATAACTTAAAAGACCTTCCATTTATTGTTCGTGACTTTTAACAAAGATCACTATACAACCACAGTGTGTATATATGTATACATATACTTTTTTAAGTAAATTGAATATAGAATTTGTTTTGTTGAAAACTGGCTAATTTAAATTTTTTGTTTTAATTTAAAAGGACACTCATTTTTTAATCACTTACATTTTTTTCCACTATAGGTGGACAGCCTTTTAAAAAAAGGATTCTAAATTGTTTGAATCGGGGAGGCGGAGGTTGCAGTGAGCCAACATCACGCCACTGCACTCCAGTCTGGGCGACAGAGCAAGACTTCATCTCGGAAACAAAAAACAAAAATCATTCTGAGAGAGAGCTATAGAAATACATATATATATATATATATATATATATATATATATACATATATAAATATATAAATACATATATAAATACATATATATATATATATACACATATATATATATGTATTTGGGACAAGGTTTTACTGTCACCCACGCTGGAGTGCAGTGGCACAATAACAACTCACTACAACCTTGATTTCCTGGGCTCAAGTAATCTTCATGCCTCAGCCTCCTGAGTAGCTGGGACTACAGGCATGCACCACCAAGCCTGGCTAAAACATATATTTATATATTATATAGATACAATTTATGTTGTTAAAAATACACATGTATATTAAAATATATAGAAGCAAAGATTTATACATGCTCTGTATAATAGTTTAATACATTCATGGAGTTGAAAGGGATAAATATAGGAAAATAATCTTTTTAAAATATAATTCATATTTATCTCCCAAAAAATAATTTGGTTGTTTAACTTTATAATGTTATGTAACACTTACGTATTCAAACTGTCAAAAGCAAAATGTATTTATGAGATCGTGTATAAAAATGGAAGCAATATTGTTTGCTTCAGTATTAATGTGTTCTCTTTTGGGGCTACAGGAAGAAGTTCATAAATATGTACAAATGATGGGCGGACGGGTATACAGAGACCTTAACGTATCAGTAACTCACCTTATTGCGGGGGAAGTTGGTAGCAAAAAATATTTAGTTGCTGCAAACCTGAAGAAACCTATTTTGCTTCCCTCTTGGATAAAAACACTTTGGGAGAAGTCACAAGAGAAGTAAGAAAGACATTTTTATATTTTCTAGATTTGAAAAAATGATGCATTCAGTCATTTTTGGCATGTGATATACTCTTTGGATTTATCATTCAGGGAAAAAAATAGTGTCATTACTGTTTTCTCCAGCGAAAACAGAAGAACAGAATCTACAAGCTCTTATTACCAAGACATAAGTTAACAGGCATAGAATGGGCTAAGGGTTTATCCTTAGCTACAGAGTGATACATGCTTTGGCGATAAAGTTCTCAGCTGTAAATGTTTCTGAAATATTGAGAAAACGAGTTTGGCAATTCTGTAGCTTTTATGTTGCATTATCCTTCAACTCCATTCCCCTGTGTTAAGATAGAGAATAAATTAGTCATTTTGGCAGTTGCATTCCTTCCAAAAGATGGCATATGTAAGGTTGAATATAAACATATATAAGTCATCAGCTGAGATGTGATTATTTAATAAATGTTAACTGAGCCCATTTTACATATCTGACCCGAGCTAGGCTTTAGTTATATTTAGTAAGCAAAACAGATAGTCACTTCCCTCATGGAGCTTAGAGCTTATTTCAAGGGGCGCACTTTAGTTCCCCTGCAACTAGATAAACAACCACAAGACCAAATACCACAGAATTCTATTGGCATACGAATTATATCGGCATTTTTCTGGGCTTGTTTTCAACACCATCCGGCATATCCTAAGTATGTCTTCATGTCAGCAACTCTCATTCCCAATGTGATTACTTCATCAGCACATCTGCCTTGCATGGCAACAGAATAATGATATTTTTGTTGGTATTTTGCCAGAAATCATTGCTTTTACTTATATAGAATAATGGGAAGATTAAAAAGTTCGTTTTTCTAATAGGCAACCAAATTACCTTTGGGTTTTTAAGTAGAGATTCAGACTTACAATTTTGGAAAATATACCACTGTGACCAGCAAGGGCTAGAGTTAAGGAAATGTATATTTTTCCCTTAAAATGGTTTTGAGAGACTGTATCTGAAACAATTACTTTGTGTTAGAGACATGTTATTGAACTCGGTGAGTAATTAGTGTAATTCTGTTTGGTGGTTCTCCTTTGTAAAAAAATGATTTTAAATCCTAAAAAATGAGGAAAGCAATAGTGGTATTTGTGTTGTTTTTCATTATTCTTCTGGTAAATTTAATATTTTCTTTTTTAACCATTTCATTCCCACAGAAAAATAACTAGATATACTGATATAAACATGGAAGATTTCAAGTGTCCTATTTTTCTTGGTTGCATAATCTGTGTGACTGGCTTATGTGGCTTAGACAGGAAGGAAGTTCAGCAACTCACAGTTAAGCATGGAGGTCAATACATGGGACAATTGAAAATGAATGAATGTACACACCTCATTGTGCAAGAACCAAAAGGTAAAACTGTGTTTCACAAAGGGACAAATGAAACATTTTCTCTAGTATTTAATATTTTATTTTTATTTATTTATTTACTTTGAGATAGAGTCTTGCTCTGTTGCCCAGGCTGGAGGGCAGTGGCACAATCTCAGCTCACTGCAACCTCTGCCTCCCGGGATCAAGTGATTCTCCCAACTCAGCCTCCCGAGTAGCTGGGATTACAGTCACCTGCCACCACGCCTGGATAATTTTTTATTTTTAATAGAGACGGGCCTTCACCATGTTGGCCAGACTGGCCTCTAACTGACCTCAAGCGATCTGCCCACCTTGACCTCCTAAAGTGCTGGGATTCCAGGCATGAGCCACCATGCCCAGCCACTAGTATTTAATATTTTAAAATCTTTACAGAACAGCTTTTATTTCTGACATGTCATTAATCTAGTTTGATACTGTTTTCTCTAACATCTTGCAAAGGTAGTTTGGGTCACAATCTGTAAACCGATTATATGACTTTTTTTCATATTTATTCAGGTCATTGAGTAAGTATAAAAAAACCAAAAACTTTTAGTGATGTTTTATTTAAGCTTACTTTTGTATCTTTTGATTTTTAAAAAATGTTCCTCACACAATTACCAAATAATGACAAGAAGTTTGGGTAAATAACAGGAAAACTAATAAATATAGCTAATTGGCATTTCTTTCTAATGACTAATTTAAAAAGGCTTAACTTAGTTTTAGTTTGACTGAATGAACTACAAGTTTTAACTGGAAGACACACCTTGCGGAACATGAGGCAGTAAAAAACGAAAAAGACATTACCAACAAGAAAAATTCTTTAAAATTGCTGTTAGGTTTGGTGTTCCATAACATTATTTTGGATGATTTTTTATCAGCACTCTTAAAATATACACAAATTGATAAAAGATGAGTTTTGTTAATGTTTTTATTATTGCCTTTTATATGTGTACCATGTTTTACTAAGCTACCTAGATTGAGAAGAAATTAAGATTAAATGGTAATTGTCCTTAAGTCAGAACTTTGGGTATGGCCAGTTGTGATAGGATCACTGTGAGTAGAGTTGATACTGCTGTTCTTTTTCTGAATCTGAAGACTGTTCATTGTTGATTCTCTCAAGAATGCCAAAAAACGTTTCATGTGACATATTGACCTCAATTCCTCTGTGATACTGCTTCAAAATACATTGTGTTAAAGATTTTTAAGGTAATAAAAAGTTACATATTTTTAACGTAATTTATCTATTGGCTTATCTATCCTGGACTTTAAGTAGAAGCCTGTTGACATTGGAATAGTCTGTTCAAAGTTGGGATTTATTATATTGCACACATTTACAATTTTCACATTGTACAAGCTGGTTTAAAGAAAGTAAATGATGGAGCCTATATGCAAACCCAAGTCCAGTATTAATTCAGTTACCCCACAGTTGCTCCTGTCTTCCTGCAGTTTGTGTAAAAGATAAACACTCTCACATGGCATGTGTATTTATGCAACACATAGAAAATATAATTAGGCAGTAAGCTAAAATACTACTTTGTAACAAACTATGTAGCATACTGTTTAAGAGTAAGTACTGGTAACTTTAATTTTGTTGATAGGTTTTTAAAATAACCTGTTACAGCCAGGTGTAGTTGCTCATGCCTGTAATCCCAGCACTTTAGGAGGCCAAGGCGGGCAGATCACCTGAGGTCAGGAGTTTGAGACCTGGCCAACATGGTGAAACCCTGTCTCTACTAAAAATACAAAAAAATTAACCAGATGTGGTGACACGTGTCTGTAATCTTAGCTACTCAGGAGGCTAAGGCAGGAGAATCGCTTGAACCCAGGAGGGAGGTGGAGGTTGCAGTGAGCCAAGATCTCACCACTGCACTCCAGCCTGGGCAACACAGTGAGACCCCATCTCAAAAAAAAAAAAACCTGTTTGAATATTTCTGCAAAGATAGATTTTAATGGTTTTCATTTCTTGGTTTCTCCTGTTTTCTCTATTTCTTTCTTAACGCTACAGGTCAGAAGTATGAGTGTGCCAAGAGATGGAATGTACACTGTGTGACCACGCAGTGGTTTTTTGACAGTATCGAGAAAGGTTTTTGTCAGGATGAATCCATGTACAAGACAGAACCTAGACCAGAAGCAAAGACTATGCCCAATTCTTCAACTCCTACTGGCCAGATCAACACAATTGATAGTGAGTCTCACTGAGATTAAATATTCTGAAGACAGTCATATTTCTGTGTAATAATCAGTATGTTAATAGAATCACTGAGATAGGGAATTTCTTTTTCTTGTTTGCTATGCTTCTAGGCATAATAGTATAATAGTCAAATTGTGTAAAAAGTTAGTACTGAACTGTTCATAACTTTTTTTTAGAATGAATGAATGCTTTCTTTTATACCCTGATGTAATGCAAAAGATGATCAAAGAAATTAAGAACAATGGTAGATGGAGGCTTAAGATACAAGTATTAATCTTTTAAACATTACTGACATGCATATATTAATCTTTCCTTAATTTACGGTTTTGCTGCAGTTGTTATAGATCGTCTGTATTTGTATAAAAATTAAAACTGTTTCTATTTTGTAGGTGTTGTGTTGGCAAAATGTTTAAAATATTTTTTCAAATGTAAGCCCCTTGGACCTTAAAGTCAGCAACTTCAGATTTTTATGGGAAACAAGACACTATTAGGAAAATGTGTTAAATCTATTTTCATTTAAATAAGATAAGAGGCTTAATTAATTTCATTTTCCCTTTTTATACTTTGCCACTAAGATTTCAGTAAACACCCCTGAATCTTACTTTGGAAGTTGTTTATTGCCCTATATTTGTAAGAAAAGTTAATCCATAGACAATATATAATCACGATTATTTTATCTCCCATAAATTTATACATGTTTTCAAAATATGTAGGTCGTACTCTTTCAGATGTCAGCAATATTTCCAACATAAATGCAAGTTGCATAAGTGAATCAATATGTAATTCACTTAACAGCAAACTGGAGCCTACACTTGAAAATCTAGAAAATCTGGATGTCAGTGCATTTCAAGCACCTGAAGATTTATTAGATGGTTGTCGGGTACGTCTTTATTATATAATACATGCAGTAAGTGATGATATGCATTAGCATTTCCTGGCCTGACTTTGAAGACCCTTCAGAGTTGGGCTTGCTTCTTACTACCTATGTAAACTCTCCACTCTAGCTAAGTAGATGTGCTTACTAGACCATGTCCATCCTTTGGCTGCAAGAGTCCCTCTGCCTGTGAGGTATCTTCCTCTGTTACCTTTTAAAAGTTCATTTCAGGTTTTAACTCTTCTCTGAACCCTCCTAACTACATTAATCTTTCCATCTGCTGTATTTTGAGAGCACTTAGTTTCTGAACGACTTATTGGATTTTTTATTTTTATTTTTTTGAGATAGGGTCTCACTCTGTCGCCCAGACTGGAATACAGTGGCACAATCATAGCGTCCTGTAACCTCGAACTCCTGGGCATCAGCCACCCCTTAGTCCGCGAGCAGTTAGGACTACAGGCATGTGCCACTACAACTGGCTAGTTTTTAAAATTTTTTTGTAGAGACAAGGTCTTACTATGTTGCCCAGGTTTGGACTTTTATTTATAACTATCATCTAAGTGTTTACAGTGTATTAGACACTGTACTAATCATTTTATGTATGTTAATATATATATAAAATCTCATTTAATTCCCACAGATAACTCTAAAATGGATATTATCTTGAGGGTAGGACTTAGAGAATTAAAATTCTTGTTCAGAGTCACACAGAGAGACATTAAGTGGCCAGTTATCTACTCCAAAGTCTGTATTCCTCACCATTAGAGCCAATGCTTTGTTTGGTATTTCTTGGGCTATTTAATTTTTTAGTATATGAATAATTGTCTTATGAGTTTGTTGATGGAAACATCATATGCTATACTTTTTCAGCTGTCTTAGATTGGAAAACTTAATGTATTCCTATTTGTAGAATGACTTGGCTGTGCATTAATTTTCACAGAGTAGCAAAAATTTAACCCTACCTTATTGTTAAGAAGGGAAATTGGAGCTGGGCGTGATGGCTCATGCCTGTAATCCCAGCACTTTGGGAGGCCCAAGCAGGCAGATATCTGAGGTCAGGAGTTCAAGACCAGCCTGGCCAACATGGTGAAACCCCATCTCTACTAAAAATACAAAAACATTAGCTAGGTGTTGTGGCAGGCGCCTGTAATCCCAGCTACTTGGGAGACTGAGTTAGGAGAATCGCTTGAACCCAGGAGGCAGAGGTTGCAGTGAGCCGAGATTGTGCCATTGCACTCCAGCCTGGTCAACAAGAGTGAAACTCCATCTCAAAATTTAAAAAAAAAAAAAAAAAAAAAAGGAAATTTGCTAAATTTTTTTTTAACTTACCAACTTACTAGCTAAACAAAAGGTGGGCTTTTGTTTTTGTTTTGAGATGGAGACTTGCTCTGTCGCCTAGACTGGAGTGCAGTGGCGTGATCTCAGTTCACTGCAACATCTTCCTCTTAGGTTCAAGCAATTCTGCCTTAGCCTCCTAAGTAGTTGGGATTACAGGTGTGTGCCACCATGCCTGGCTACTTTTTCTATTTTTTTTTTTTTTGTTTTTGAGACGAAGTCTCGCTCTGTCGCCCAGGCTGGAGTGCGGTGGCGCGATCTCGGCTCATTGCAAGCTCCACCTCCCGGGTTCATGCCATTCTCCTGCCTCAGCCTCCCAAGTAGCTGGGACTACAGGTGCCCACCACCACGCCCGGCTAGTTTTTTGTATTTTTAGTAGAGACGGGGTTTCACCTTATTGGCCAGGCTGGTCTTGAACTTCTGACCTCAAGCGGTCTGCCGTCTTGGCCTCCCAGAGTGCTGGGATTACAGGCATGAGCCACCACACCTGGCCCAGAGGTGTTTTGTATCATCTTTTATCCTAGACTACCAATTCTAGATATAACTTTTAATTATTTCTTACATATAGAAAGTATATGATTCCAATTATTTGTTAAAATATAGTCTAGTAATGGGGGTGATTTAATTTGGGGTGTAAATACAGTTTGGGATACATCTGTTATACTTAAATTTTTTTTAAGGTCACCTTATGTAAAATAGAGGTAAAATGATTTTTATATTGATTAAATTGATTTAAATGTATACATCCTGG
Source organism: Macaca nemestrina (assembly GCF_043159975.1). NCBI lineage: Eukaryota > Metazoa > Chordata > Mammalia > Primates > Cercopithecidae > Macaca > Macaca nemestrina. The sequence goes on along the minus strand of NC_092126.1, from coordinate 36,305,054 downwards.
TAGTTAAAAATAAATTACTGCATACATGTTATCCTCAAAGCATTGTGTTCAGTTCTTTGACGTACATGTATTTTTTGTTCAGTCAACTCTGTGAATAAGGTAACATCAATTTATAGGTAAGAAAATTGGTTTAAAGAGTGTAAGCAACTTGCCTATTGTCGTTAATCATTAGCAGCTGGAAAAAAACAACACCCCCCTCCACCCCTCGCCCACACACGCACACACACACAATTTAAGCCCAGGTGTTCTGAATTGAGACAGCTAACTACAGTTTACTTTTATAATTACTTCAAAATTTACAAGTAAGCTTCACAGTTAAAGAAGTTACCTGCATTTTAGAAATTGGTACGCACTAATATTTAGAAGATGTTGGAATCTGGCTTCTATTTTATTTATAGCCTCAAAATACTTATTCAAATATCTACTGTGAAAGATAATAATGCTGTATAAGATTGTAAAGAGTGATTAAAAAATCAAAGTTACAGAACGGTTAAAAAATCAAAAGTTTCAGAATATATTCATATATCTTAAATGTACACAAGTTGTCTTATTTATACGCAGTGGATTTAGATATATATTTTTAGTTTTTTTCTATTGAGAGAAAGCATGTTATATACATTAAATATTTTCTTTCTTGCAGATATATCTTTGCGGTTTTAGTGGCAGAAAGCTAGATAAACTGAGAAGACTTATTAACAGTGGAGGTGGAGTTCGTTTTAACCAGCTTAATGAAGATGTAACTCATGTTATTGTGGGAGATTATGATGATGAATTGAAGCAGTTTTGGAATAAATCGGCCCACAGGTTTTTTCAGTTTTTAATTCAAATCAATTTCTACTACATAATTTTTCTTAAAATTGCGTATCCATGCGGTTCTGGAAACTGCATGACAAGTGGGATGATGGTCTTTATAGCTTGCACTAATACATAACTATGTGCTGTTCTTGTAGGCCTCATGTAGTGGGAGCAAAGTGGTTGCTAGAGTGTTTCAGTAAAGGTTATATGCTTTCTGAAGAACCATATATCCATGCTAATTACCAGCCAGTGGAAATTCCAGTTTCAGATCAGCCTGAAAGTAAAGCAGCTCTTTTAAAAAAGAAGAACAGCAGCTTCTCTAAGAAAGACTTTGCTCCTAGTGAAAAGCGTGAGCAAGCTGATGAAGATCTGCTCTCTCAGTATGAAAATGACAGCTCCACAGTAGGTAAGAAATGCTTCATTAGTATTTGTAGTTAGTAAGAAATATTTTAGTAGCCTAATACATACATATGTGATCTCTGCCAAGTTTTCTAGATTTTAAGTTAAATTAACCTTTTTCTTTCCTTAAAGTTTTGCTTATAACTTTTTTTCTGAGCAGGCAAGACGATAGGGTCCTGAACCCTTTAACCCTCTCTCTCTTCAGCTAACTAGCTCTATTTTGATTTGTTACATATACAGGCATTGCTTGATTTGTGTGTGAGTTTCTAATAGCATGAGCCTTTTATTAAAACCTTGTAACAAATGCCTCTTACTGGATTATTGTGGTCTTTCATGCATGAAACACTGTACTGTGGACTTACCACCTCAGTGTGTACACTATGTAGTAAGGTAAATTGCCAGTGAAGCATTATAAACGTCATTACTTCTTTTTTATTAAAAAAAGACTTTATAAAATACCTAATATAGCCAAAATATATAAATTTAAATAAATTTAATGTGTATCATAACTTAAAATCTAAAGTTAATCAGAATTTTAGTCTACTCGAATTAAACAAGAACCTTAGAAAACTCTTTTATTTTTTTGAAGTAGAATTTCGCTCTTGTTGTCCAGGCTGGAGTGCAGTGGCCGTGATCTTGGCTCACTGCAACCTCCACCTCCCGGGTTCAAATGATTCTCCTGCCTCAGCCTCCCAAGTAGCTGGGATTACAGTCATGCGCCACCACCCCTGGCTAATTTTGTATTTTTAGTAGAGATGGGGTTTCTCCATGTTGACCAGGCTGGTCTTGAACTCCCGACCTCAGGTGATCTACCCGCCTCGACCTCCCAAAGTGCTTCGTGAGCCACGAAGCCTGGCCTAGAATATGTTAATGATCACAACCAGCCCTTCTCCCTATCTCCACTCATCAACGTACTCAGCTTATGTGATTTTGTCTAGTATTTTCATTATCTTTTAAAATCTCACAATTAGGCATTATCCTTTTATATAGTCAACATTTGTTTCATTTACTAACACGTGTAACTGTTGTTTTGCTCTCCCCAGTTCTTCTTACATCCGAGACCTCTCTTCTGGAATCATTTTCTTTCTTCCTAAAATAATATCCTTTAGAGACTGGTTTAGTTTCTGTAAGACTCTTCAGCTGGGTATACAGTTCTAGACAGTTTCTTTGTTTAAGCACAGAGATATTGTTTCATTGTCATCTGTTTCCCTGACTGCTGGATAGGAGGTCACATGTCAGTCTGTCTTCCTTTACAGGCAATCTGTCTTTATCCTCTGGCTGTTTTTAAGATAGTCTTCCTTTTGGTTTTTGTGTCCTAGAGCTTTACCGTTTATTTGTCCTGCTTGAGATTCATTGTGCTTTCTGAATCTGAGAATTAGTAGGTTTTCTGCTTTTTGTTAGGTTGATAAATGTTTATTATCTCTTTGAATATTGCCTCTCCCCCATTCTCTATATTTTCTTAACTCCCATTTGCTTTGTATATGGGTCACTTAATTTTCCAGATCACAAATCGTCTCTTCAGTTATTGCCTAATCTGTTTTACCCATCTATTAAATTTTCTGTTTTAATAATTAATTTTTCAATTCCTAGAAGTTTTAGCTTTTTAAATAGTCTGTCATTTATTTTTTTACTTTTAAAAATAGAGATGGGGTGCTACTGTGTTACCCAGGCTGGTCTTGAACTCGTGGGCTCAAGCAGTCCTCCCACCTCAGCCTCCCAAAGTGCTGGAATTACAGGTGTGAGCCACCACACCTAGCCAAGTCTGTCATTTTGTATTTGTATTTTTTGTTCTTTATTTCTTAAAACACATTAAACCTATTAAAACATCTGTGAATTGTTCTGTTGGTTATTGTTTATGGTGCCTGGTTTTCTCGTGTTTTGTGATTTTTATTGTGAACTTGTACTTACTAGGACTCTAGGAATTCTAAGAAACTTGGGGTAGGGATTTGTTACCCCAGAAAAGGTTCATGTTTGGGTCTAGGTGCCTAGGAGTTTACAAACTCAGTACACCTATAAGTTGGTGTATTGGCTGGAGGTTTCTTAGACCATCCAGCTAGTATGAATTTATTCCCAAACCTACTTTGAGGACCAGCCTCTGATGAACAAATTCTCAAGAGATATTTTTTCCGCTTGACCCAAAGCCAGTGTTCTTGACTTTTTCCTTTGCAGGGCAGATTTATTATTGGTTGCTTGGTTGGTTGGTTGGTTTTGGTCTGTTTACTAAAGGTATGTCTCTTCATGGGTTCTGGGTTTGTTCTCTCAGGCGATACTCTGCTTTACCTCTAATTTTTATGAATCCAAAGGACTGGCTCCTGTCTCTTGTGTGATACCTTTACATTCCAAGGGTCTGGGTTACTGCACAAATATTTAATAGATTTTGACTAACCATTAGCTTTAGTAACTACTTAATGTTCTAGATTTAGTAACCACTTTAGTGGTCTGGATTTTAATATTTTATCCTATATTTTGAAGTGTTTTTAGTGAGAGGGTTTCAAAGATCCTAGCCCACCATATTTCTTGAGAGGGAATTCCTAGCATTCCTTTTTTATTTACACTGTTCTGTACTACAAAATTGACTTTTCTCAAACCATTTACTTATGCTTTAGTATTGTATCACATCAGGAGATCATCCAAATTTTCCAGGATGCTCTGGTATAAAGAAGCCACAAATTAACTGAAAGCGATTTTTTTTTTTTTTTTTGGAGACAGGGTCTCACTCCATCACTGAAGATGGAGTATAGTGTTACAATCTCGGCTCACTGCAACCTCCTCCTCCCGGGTTCAAGCAATTCTTTTCCCTCAGCCTCCTTAGTAGTTGGGAGTACAGGTGTGCACCACCACGCCCAGCGAATTTTTGTATTTTTAGTAGAGATAGGGTTTCACCATGTTGGCCAGGCTGGTCTCAAACTCCTGGCCTCATGTGATCCTCCTGTCTTAGCCTCCCAGAGTGTTGGGATTACAGGCGTGACCCACCACACCCAGCTAGCGATTTTATATACTATCCTTCAGACAAGGGTACTTGGTGTAGGGCAGGTGATTAGTTTCTTAAACCTTCCTTTCTAAGGCTGCTAGTGGTTTACTGACTTTGTAAGAATTAAGTGATAGTAAATCTCAGTGGATCACCAAGCATCTGAGAAAATCTATAGTAAAATATTTTATAATTAATTCTTAGAATTGCTTTTGATTTAAGGGAGTTTTTTTTTTTTTTTTTTTTTTTTTTTTTTGAGATGGAGTCTCGCTGTGTCACCAGGCTGGAGTGCAGTGGCATGGTCGTGGCTCACTGCAACCTCCACCTCCTGGATTCAAGCGATTCTCCTGCCTCAGCCTCCCAAGTAGCTGGGATTACAAGCACACGCCACCATGCTCAGCTGATTTTTGTATTTTTAGTAGAGATGGGGTTTCACCATGTTTGCCAGGCTGGTCTCAAACTCCTGACCTTGTGATCCTTCTGCCTCGGCCTCCTGAAGTGCTGGGATTACAGGCCTGAGCCACCGCGCCCGGCCCTAGGGGAGCTTTTTGAATAATAGGTTTGTTACGTAGTATCTCTTAGGCTTTTGGATGCGATCTGTTTGAAAAGAGATCCTACTGCTAAAATAAATGGAAAGAACTGCTGTAAAACATGTTAGTTTGTTATGAGTCTCTTAACTTCAGAGTTTTACTGATGGTTTATTAAGAACTTAGTATTTCTACTTTGTTTTTATAGTAGTAGTCTAAAATTCTACGGAATTTCTTCCTCCTTCCCATCTTACCAACAACATGTAGACATCGAACAAAGTTTTTTTTTCCCCTAGATGTGACTGCAAAATAATTGTACTCGCAAAAAATAAAAAGGGTTTCACTTATAAAACAAACTGTTTACATTTTAACAAAACCGTTAAAAGAACTTTCCGGAATGTTTTATAGTATTGCGTCACCTTTAATTCCATCTAAGCATATTCATTCTCATGAGTATATCTATAAATTGTAAGTATACTATTGTCTTTTATTCCTTGTATTATGAAACCAAGGGTCAAAGAGGCTATAAAACTAGAACCCATCTCTCCTGACTTACTGATCAGTAAACTCTGTAGACAAAACTATGCTTCCTTAGTGTGAATAAGAACAATTTTAATACTTATGTTTAGTAGGAGTCATAAGTTCCTAATATATATTGCAATGTACTTAATTTACAAGTTCCTAATATATATTACAATTTACTTAAAAATGAAAATGCTAGTGTCTCTTGGAGATGAGGATAGAAGTACGAAGATGGCACTATAACCTGGTGTTATGAACTCTGGAGTCAGACAGACTTTGGTTCGTATCTCATTTCTGCCACTTAACTGTGTGACCTTAGGCAAGTTACATAACCTTTTCAAGCCTGAGACTCCTTTTGGACAGAAGGGATGTGCTGATAGTATCAGCCTCACAGTTAGCATTATGTGAGCATTACATGCATGTAAAGCAGTTAGTCACAGTGCTTATATAAATGAAAGAGTGATTCTTGAATAGCTTCCAGCCTTGTTGGAATCACGTGGCAGGGTAAACTTTTTCTCTAAAGGAGTAGACAATAAATATTTTAGGATTTGCCAGCCACTTCCTTATAGTCATTTCCATATTAACATGTTCCATGTTAAGGGCTTGACAGTTACACCATTTAGACTTGTTGATTTTTTTTCTTAATGGTATTTTGTTAGTTTTATGGTGAATCATCTAAACCAGTTTCGGAACTAAGACAGTCCTGTAGGAGCTATATAATTTTAAACGAATTCAAGTGTCTATTATACTAGGCATACCTAGGACTAACATGATTGCTCTTGTCCTTCCTAATGGACTCTTGGTAACCCCGAAGATGGAGTGAATCCATATCCCTTTATTATACACGTAAGCTTTAGTTTTATAAGTATGGTCAAAATTCTCAGATTCCATGTTACATTAAAATCCTTGCTAGAAATGAACTTTATAGGGTAAATTGTTGGTTAGAAAACATGTACTTTTCTCTTTCAGTGGAGGCTAAGACGTCTGAAGCCGAGAAGTCTGAAGTTAGGCCCTTTAATAATTCTACCCGTGCTGAGCCCTTGAATGATTCTACTCACGTTTCTTTGCAAGAAGAAAACCAGTCTTCTGTCAGTCATTGCGTCCCTGATGTTTCTACAATTACTGAAGAAGGCTTATTTAGCCAAAAGAGTTTCCTTGTTTTGGGTTTTAGTAATGAAAATGAATCTAACATTGCAAGCATCATCAAAGAAAATGCTGGGAAAATCATGTCCCTTCTGAGCAGAACTGTTGCCGATTATGCTGTGGTTCCTCTGCTGGGGTGTGAAGTAGAAGCCACTGTGGGAGAAGTTGTTACAAACACGTGGCTGGTAAGACAACACTGTAGTGGTTGCAATAAAGTATTGAAGATTATCTGAGTGCCAAGAAGGTTAATGTTTGTTTCTTAGGCAGTTCAGTTACAGTAAATCGGTGTTTGGATTTGAACACTCTTGATTTTACTTTTAGCAAGGGAAATTCTAAAGTTAAATGTGCAAGTTTCTTGGGCCTAATCCTAATACGGTAGAGGTTACTCTTTCCCAGAGGCCACAGCAGCAACATTCCTTCTTAGGAGGTCACTATAGGGTCATCTCATACTGTTTGTCCTGTTTTCTTACAACCGAAGCATCACAGGTAATTTCACTGTTGATTTTTTTTTTTTTAACGTTCCAAGAATTATGAGAAAAATAGTGTAATACATTGGAAGGAATGAAATGTAAAGCAACATTCAATAACTCCAATGATAGATCTTACTGATTGTAATAGCCTAATCAGTCGATGTATGCATATGTGTGTATGTATATGTATATTTTAACGTTATGATATGAAATGTATTGAGAATGAGCATACACAGGTTTGTATTAAAGTAAAACTTCTTATCAAAACTGAATTATTGCTCATGTGCCTGAATGAGTGTTAACCACTGGCTGCTTATTTCAGGTTGGCTTTACTGTTTCTCTTGTTTTTAAAAGGTTACTTGCATAGACTTTCAGACTTTGTTTGATCCAAAGTCGAATCCTCTCTTCACACCAGTCCCAGTAATGACAGGAATGACTCCTTTAGAGGATTGTGTTATTTCATTTAGCCAGTGTGCTGGAGCAGAAAAAGAGTCTTTAACATTCCTAGCAAACCTCCTTGGAGCAAGGTATGTGATCTTTTTAATGCACCTGTTGTGTTGGTGTATCTTTTTATTTATTTTGACTTCTTGGAGAGCATTCAAATTAGAATTTGGTTGGGTGTCTTTATTATATTTATGGATGTTACATAGTTCCTTCTCCCCTCCCACTGCTTCACTTGACTAGCCTTAAAAAAAAAAGTACCTCCATTGTCCAAAGATGAAGACTTAGGTATCATAAGAGATAATAACTGCAGTGGATCCAAATACATGAAATAGTGTTTAAGTCGTGACTTCATAATGACACCAAATAAACTAAGGTAATTGATGATCTTTGAAAGATGCTAGGGGACCAGTCTATTACTTTGAAAGCTGACAAAAGGAAAGGATCAAGTAATTTAACCTGCATTTCCTGTGCAGTTTTCATCAGGGTAACATGATAGTGGATATGGCAAAGTTTCCATTTTTAAAGATGTTTCAACAAACAAACAAACAAAGAATGATAAGATTGTAACCCCTAATGAATGAAAGAATCTAGGCATTGAACATCAATAGTTAATCACACAATAAAGGGACAAGATATGATGTGCCTTCTTATGAAGAATACACCACCACTTTGAAGTAGTCTTGCCAAAATAATCAAACCTCAATCTGATGATGCTTCTAGATCCAATTCCCAATTTATAGGAAATGCAAACAGCAGAATAACATGTTAAACTACACCACAATGATATAATCAGCAAGACCCAGACTTTGGTACAACTCTATGGCATAAATGATCCAGTGTCTTCAACGAATGTATATTAAGGGCATGGAAAAGAAGGTAGGAACCTATAAGCTAAAAGACATGAAAAAGCAAAAGCCTAAATATAGTCTTTAAAGATGCCATTATTTGATTATAGAAAAGTAAAGAAGTGATTACTGTAAGTGTCCAAATAGACTGAGCACAGTGGCTCATACCTGTAATCCCAGCACTTTGGGAGGCCAAAAGATTGCTTGAGCTCAGGAGTTTAAGACCAGCCTGGACAACATAGTGAGACCTCATCTCTATTTAAAAAATAATTTTAAAAAAATGAGCCAGGCATGGTGGCATGTGCTTATGGTCCCAGCTACTCGGGAGGCTAAGGCAGGAGGATTGCTTGAGCCCAGGAGACCAGGGCTGCAGTGAGCTATGATCACACAACTATACTTCAGCCAGGGCAACAAAATGAAACCCCGTCTCCAAAAAAAAAAAGCCCAAATAGTGGCTACTATTAAGAAGGGAGGGAGGCCGGGCGCGGTGGCTCAAGCCTGTAATCCCAGCACTTTGGGAGGCCGAGACGGGTGGATCATGAGGTCAGGAGATCGAGACCATCCTGGCTAACACAGTGAAACCCCGTCTCTACTAAAAAATACAAAAAAAACTAGCCGGGTGAGGTGGCGGGCACCTGTAGTCCCAGCTACTCGGGAGGCTGAGGCAGGAGAATGGCGTGGACCCGGGAGGCGGAGCTTGCAGTGAGCTGAGATCCGGCCACTGCACTCCAGCCTGGGAGACAGAGCGAGACTCCGTCTCAAAAAAGAAAAAAAAAAAAAAAGAAGGGAGGGAACGGGGGTTGTATGGCATGTTGGAGAGGTTCTGGGGTGGTTAGCGAGATTCTGTCTTCTGACATGGGTGGTGGACTTAAGGGTTTCACCTTATAATAATTCATTGAGCTATATATTTCCTTTTTTGCTGTTTTCTGTTTGAATTATATGAAACAAATTCTTTTAAAACCGAAATTGTGGAAGATAATAACATACATGACAACAGACTCCACTGGATGCAACTAAAGCTGCATTCAGCAGGAAAGTCATGCAAATTCTGAAATAGAATAATTGGGACTAGCCCTAACAGTTATTAAAATACATTTTGTGGCCAGGTGTGGTGGCTCATGCCTGTAATCCTAGCACTTTGAGAGGCTGTGGCAGGAGGCCAAGTTCAAGACCAGCCTGGGCAATATACTAAGACTCTTGTCTTTAAAAAAAAATTTTAAAATGAGCCAGGCAGTGTAGCATAAATCTGTAGTCTCAGTTATTTGGGAGGCTGAGGTGGGAGTATTGTTTGAGCTTGGGAGGTCAAGACTGCAGTGAGTCACAATGTCGCCACTGTACTCTAGCCTGGAGGACAGAGCAAGACCCTGTCTCAGAAAACAAACAAACATATATTTTGTGAAACTTCACTAAATAACAGTGTAGTTGCGTGTAGCAGAAAGTTTAATTCAGGGACAGCAAGAGTGGCAGGAGACTCAAATACACAAAGGAATTTACGATAAAAGTGACGTTTCAAATTATTAAGGAAGACATGGCTTATTCAATAAATAGGATTCATTAAAGCTGGAGCAATATCTCATATCTAAATAAGTACTGAATGGATTAGTGGGTTAAATATAAAAAATGAAGTTATAAAAGTACTAGGATAAACACATAACATAGAAAAAAAGTGTCAGGAAACATGGGAAATTAAAAAATCTGAAAAGCTGGGAACTGGAATGTAAAACCCAGAAGTCATAAAAGAAATCATGGAATTCGGTTCACTCTCAAGTCATAGACTTCTTTTTCTGCCCTGTATTCTCTGTGTGTAATATCCTGTGATCTTGAGGCACTTAATTTCTCTCTATTTTTTCCCATATCGATACTTAAATATTGAGAGGATCAAATGAGATAATATGTAGAAATGCTTTGGAAAGTTGTAGTAGGTTAAAAAATAATAATAATGTGTTATTTATACACTTTGCTCCTGTCACTTCTTCCTTGCCTTCTTTTGGGGGGAAAGGACAAAGTGTGGGGGTGATAACTAATTTAGGAGGTAATTTTGGCTGTGTGAGGTGGTTCACGCCTGTAATCCCAACTTTAGGAGGCTGAAGCAGGAGGATCACTTGAGCTCAGGAGTTTGAGACCAGGCTAGGCAACATGGTGAAACCCCATCGCTACAAAAAATACAAAAATTAGCCAGATGTGGTGGTTAGGAACTACACCTGTAGTCCTAGCTACCGGGGAGGCTGAGGTGGGAGGATAGCTTGAGCCTGGGAAATGGAGGTTGCAGTGAGCTGTGATTGTGCCACTGCACTCCAGGCTGGACAACATACCAAGACAAGACCCTGTCTCAAAAGGAAGTAATTTTGCTGTCGGTTCTTTGTATGTCTAATTATGCATAATTGTCTAATTGTCTAAAAACATAATACGTCTAATTATGTTTTTATAAAAAATTTGTTACAGCAATACATTTTTACCCTAGAGTAAGCATTTGTAAGGGGATTAGCTTAATTTCAGATAGAATAAACCAACTTTTAATCAGTATTTTTTTTTATACTTACATGATCTCTAATCACACAAATTTTGTTCTTAAGTGTTGCGAGTGAATTGTATATGTGACCATTTCCACTTCTTTAAATATAAATTTCAGTGTTCAAGAATACTTTGTTCGCAAATCCAATGCAAAGAAAGGCATGTTTGCCAGTACTCATCTTATATTGAAGGAACCTGGTGGCTCTAAATATGAAGCTGCAAAGAAGTGGAATTTACCTGCAGTTACTATAGCTTGGCTGTTGGAGACTGCTAGAACGGGAAAGAGAGCAGACGAAAGCCATTTTCTGATTGAAAATTCGTCTGAAGAAGGTTAATACTTTTATTCTGTTATTTTATATATATTTACAACTGGATGGTTTCTGGGATATAAACATGCCAATGCTTGTGTTTAGAAAAGGTCATTGATTTTCGCTTTTCACATTGGGTGCAGTGAGGGTCTCAGTGTTTGAAGTCTAAAGATGTAAGCCTGGCTCCTATTTATTGTTGATTCCTTCGATGGCTCACAGTAACATACCATGTAATTAATGTGCTCTCTCTCCTCTTATCTTTGGGCTTCTGCATGTTTCCTGTAGACCACCTCACAGTTGCCAGCTCTTCCTTCTTATCTTTCAGTTCTCAGCTAAGATACCACTTTCACTGGGAAGCCTTTCTTTTTTTTTTTCTTTTTTTTTTTTTTAATTATTATTATACTTTAAGTTCTAGGGTGCTTTTGCACAACATGCGGGTTTGTTACATATATACATGTGCCATGTTGGTTTGCTGCACCCATTAATTCGTCATTTACATTAGGTATTTCTCCTAATGCTATCTCTCCCCCACCCCCGTACCCCACAACAGGCCCCGGTGTGTGATGTTTCCCGCCCTGTGTCCAAGTGTTCTCATTGTTCAATTCCCACCTATGAGTGTGAACACGCGGTGTTTGATTTTCTGTCTTGTGATAGTTTGCTCAGAATGATGGTTTCCAGCTTCATCCATGTCCCTACAAAGGACATGAATTCGTCCTTTTATATGGCTGCATAGTATTCCATGGTGTATATGTGCCACATTTTCTTAATCCAAATCCAATCTATCATTGATGGACATTTGGGTTGGTTCCAAGTCTTTGCTGTTGTGAATAGTGCCACAATAAACATACGTGTACATGTGTCTTTATAGTAGCATGATTTATAATCCTTTGGTTATATACCCAGTAATGGGATCACTGAGTCAAATGGTATTTCTAGTTCTAGATCCTTGAGGAATCGCCACACTGTCTTGGGAAGCCTTTCTTGACTCACTAAGTATGGCCTTTGTCTTGGTGTAATGTTTTGTTTCACCATGACACTCTGTATCATCCCTTTTATCTCTTACCTCGGTGTTATAATGGTGGTTTATTTTGTGTCTCCCTGCTAAATTATAAGTTCCAGAAAGGCAGTGAACATGCATGTCTTGTGAATTCTGTATTTCCCGTGTCTAACACTAGGCCTGGCATGGAGTAGCTATCTAATAAGTTTTTTTGTTAAATGTTGAAAACAGGTGGAAGGCAGAGGTGGAAGAATACAGTACCCTCTCTTGTAAGATAATAGCATTCCTGGGCAAACTTCAGGGGCATATCAGCAGCTTGGGAACACCTCTCAGAGTCATTACTTATTTTGCCAGACAGACTGGTAATTTTATGACTGAGGCTAAGTGATGTTTAGGTCGTATTAAAATTTGATTAAGGGCTTTCCAAAACTTTACTGTAGTTAACTCTGAGTAATTCAGATTTTCTTTGTAGCCTGTCATTGACTAGAAAGACATTCACTGATACAATTTTTGGCAAATAGGCTTATTGAGACATAGCAAGATGAAACAGGAAATCTATTTTTAGTTTTTCAGTTAATGTGCTTGTCTAACTCAACATATATTTAATGCATAATCTGGTTTGTTTCTTGGAAAGTAGGTATATAATTTTGTCATTTAAAGTGTACTGAGAATTGACATGAAAACTAACAGTTAGATTGGGATGACAAGGTAGATGGATCACTTGAGCCCAAGAGTTATGCAAGAAAGAAAGGAAATAAAACAGATGTAAAACATTACTTCTTGTGTACTGGAAAAAAGTGGGCATTAGTGGCTCATATTTGTTTCTTTTCATTTTAAATCTCTAGAACGAAGTTTGGAAACAGAAATAACAAATGGAATCAATCTAAATTCAGATACTGCAGAGCATCCTGGCACACGCCTGCAAACTCACAGAAAAACCGTCATTACACCTTTAGATATGAATCGCTTTCAGAGTAAAGCTTTCCGTGCTGTGGTCTCACAACATGCCAGACAGGTTTCAGCCTCCCCAGCAGTAGGACAACCACTTCAGAAGGAGCCCTCACTACACCTGGATACACCATCAAAATTCCTGTCCAAGGACAAACTCTTCAAGCCTTCCTTTGATGTGAAGGTAAGGTTTATAGGCAATGGTCCCAGAGTTAACAGTTTTACCGTTTATAAAGTTAAAGCACCAAATTCAGCATCACCTCTAAAGTGTAGTAGTAAATTTTCCAGAGACATTGGCAAGTAGATTTTTGTTATTGCGTTTGAATGTTTTGAGTCCCAAAATACATTTAGGGTTAAGGTAAGAGCTATAGATAAATATGGTGTGAAATTAGGACATCTGGGTTCAAGTACTAGATCAATCTTGAACTGTATGACTAGGCCGATCATTTAACATACCTGAGCTTCAGTTTGTTTCTTCATACAAAGAAGATAATAGTTGCTCTGAAAATTCATAGATTATAAAGATCAAATGATGAAATCACTTTATAAACTATAAAATGTAAACACACTGCTACTTTATATGTTGGTTCTCAGAGTACAGCCACGATTTGCCTTCTGAAAATGTGTGTGTATCACCTTACTTGAATTGTTTCCTGTAAAGACATGAGTTAAGTCTGTGTTTTAGTTTGATCTCCTGAGCAGTATAGTATGGCTCCCTTTCTGAAAAATTTGTTTGCAAATCAGGGGCTAATAAAATCTTCCATATGATTTTCTTTTATTTTCCAAAGCTGATTTTCATCACTATTTCTTTAGTAGCTTTTGACGTCTTAAGTGGCTGTTCAAACCGTTGTCTATGATTTCTTTATCTACAAACCTTTGCAGAATTATTTTACTCATTTGTCTGTTGATATTTTTGCTTGTAGGGTATTTAGAAGCAATATTTTAATAATTTTTATTAGTGTGTTTTGGAGCAGACTTACTAAAAAGTTTACAGATTATTCATATTCAGAAAATAAATATTAACTGATATCCAGGACATTTTCCCCAAGCTAATTTATGTCTTTATTTTTGGTGAGAATTCCAGTGACCCACATGAAAAAAAAAGTCTTTACTATTAAACTCAAAATTCTAAGTTTTCACATGAAATCTCTTCTGAGGTAACATTTTGTACTGTGATTAATACTCAGGTCCATATCCCTTAAGAAATAAAGGAAAATCAGTCTTGGGAACTGTGAGGTGTAGGATCAAGTCTCTTCTTTGTCCCCTACTGCCTTTTAAAAGCAAGTCAACCTCTTTCGGCTTCATTATTCTCATCTGTAAAATCCAGATGATCTCTGAAGTCTCATAACTCACAGACTCTCCGAAGAGCAAATGTAATAATATTAGTAGGCAAGAAAACAGTAGAAATATTTTCAGTCATTGAGACCATTCTTATGTAGATACTTTGCAATAAAAGTTTTGCAGTGGAAAGCTGATAGTTCTGAATAGTGTGAGTACAAAAAGCACATTTAAAGATTTTATTGTTTAGAGTCATAATATTGAGCAGTGTTTTTTCTCCTTTTTCTTTCTTTTTTGATGGCACATAAATAATGCTTCATCTTATAATCAGTGGTTCTTCAAACTGATATAATATGGTATATTGAATTATTTACTGAAAACATGAAAGGGCCTATGGAATAATCACAAAATTGACCATCTCTTAGGCCTCACCTTCCCTCCCCACCAAAAAATTCACCTCTTATTTAAAGTTAATTTTTAATTAATATACATCAGAGCAGTCCAATAAGTATACTGCTAATGAAATATCAAGGTTAATCATTGGGAAGCCACTATACACGTTCAGATAGAGACCATGGTCAGCACTGTAAACACTTCCTTGTGGCTCCATCACTGCTTCCTCCCTAAAGTATACTCCTGACTTCTAACCCTATTGTTTTGTTATGCTTGTTTTTGACTTTTAAATATATGGTATCAGAGTATGTATTTTTTTGAGTCTGCTTTTTTAAAATTGTTCTTTAACCCTTATTTAGATGTGTCTGTTTTGCTACATGCAAATATAGTTCATTTATTTATTCCTTTGTATGGATATACCGAATTTACATTTCCAGTGTACTGTTGATGGGCATTTAGTTGGTTACTGGTTTTTTGCCCTTACAAAATAATTTCACTGTGAGCATTCTTGTGCGTGTCTCTTGGAGTCTATGTGTGTGTATTACTATGTGGTATATACCTAGAAGTGAAATTGTTGGGTTCTATTTCAGCTTCAGTAGAGAACGACAGATTTTTTGCCAAAGTGATTATACGAATTTATGCTTCCACCAGTAGTGTGTTGAGTGTACCCAATGTTCCTCATCTTTGCTGATACTTGCTATTATAAGCTGTTTTATTTCATTTTGTACTTCAAAATAATTTCTAACTTACAAAAAGTTGCAAAATAAAAATGGTACAAGGGGCTGGGTATGGTGGCTCACATCTGTAATCCCAGCACTTTGGGAGGCTGAGGTGGGAGCATCACTTGAGACCAGGAGTTCTGGACGAGCCTGGGCAAAATAGCAAGACCCCCATCTCTAACAATTTTTTTTTTTTTTTTTTGAGACTGAGTCTGGCTCTGTCGCCCAGGCTGGAGTGCAGTGGCCGGATCTCAGCTCACTGCAAGCTCCGCCTCCCGGGTTTACGCCATTCTCCTGCCTCAGCCTCCCGAGTAGCTGGGACTACAGGCGCCCGCCACCTCGCCTGGCTAGTTTTTTTTTGTATTTTTTAGTAGAGACGGGGTTTCACCGTGTTAGCCAGGATGGTCTCGATCTCCTGACCTAGTGATCCGCCTGTCTCAGCCTCCCAAAGTGCTGGGATTATAGGCTTGAGCCACCACGCCCGGCCAATTTTTTTTTTTTTTAATTAGCTGGGCTTGGTGGAGTGCACCTGTAGTCCTAGGTACTCAGGAGGCTGAGGTGGCAAGATGGCTTGAGCCCAGGAGTTTGAGGCTGTAGTGAGCTATCCTACCACTGTACTCCAGCCTGAATGACAGAGCAAGACCCTGTCTCAAAAAGAAATAAGTACAAGGATGGCTGGACATAGTGGCTCGTGCCTGTTATCCCAGCACATTATGAGGCTGATCAGGGGTAGATCACTTGAGGCAGGAGTTGGACACCAGCCTGGGCAACATGGTGAGACCCCACATCTACAAAAAGTTGGAAAAATTAGCTGGGCATGATGATGCATACCTCTTCCTACTTAAATGGTATTCTTTATTATTTGTCAGTTTTCAATTATGTTTTTGGCTCCCACTAATTGCCTGTATAGAAGATTTTATTCTGTTTCCCCCTTTTCTCTCTTCTGTTTTTCATTGCATATTTTTTTACTTTGTCAGGAGGAAAAATATATTTTTTCAACCCACAGACCCCACCCTTGTTTTGGTCTTAACTCTATAATCAAATATATGAAATAGTACTCTTCTTTTTGAAGCTTTCCTGTCAGCTTTGGTATGATGAAGTTCATTTTCTAGTAGGTTCCTCAGGAATCTGTGTGTACACTTGTGTACAGTATTCCTTGAGTTATGCATGTTCATAACTTTTACTATGGCCTTGTTTCTTCTACAGATTGTTTGGATGTACTATTCTTAGTTTGCTGGTTTTTTTCTTGAGTTTCCTGAAAACGCTCTTCCACTACTGCCTTGCTTTGTGTGTGTTGTTTTTGAAAAAAACTGATGCCAATCTAATTAAATTATCTTGTCTTTGTAAGTTATTTCATCTTTTTGCCTGGAGGTCATGTGGATTTTTCTTTTATCTTTTTTTTTTTTTTTTTTTTTTAAGACACAGTCTCGCTCTGTCACCCAGGCTGGAGTGCAGTGGCACGATCTCGGCTCGCTGCAACCTCTGCCTCCCGGGTTCAAGCGATTCTCCTGCCTCAGCCTCCCGAGTAGCTGGGATTACAGGCATGCGCCACCATGCCTGGTGAGTTTTTGTATTTTTAGTAGAGACGGGGTTTTGCCATGTTGGCCAGACTGACCTTGAACTCCTGATGTCAAGTGATCTGTCCACCTTGGCCTCCCAGAGTGCTGGGATCACAGGCATGAGCCACAACGCCTGGCCTTTCCTTTTATCTTTGAACTCAAATAGTTTTACGAGGATGTCTAGATGTCAAGAATTCTCAATCATTTGAAATCAGTTTTCTACAATACATGGTAGGTTTTAAAATTTGATTCTTTTCAAATTTTTGGTCTGAGAGATGAGAAAAATGGAGTTGCCAATCAACTGAGTTGAACAGAACAGGTTGGGATTGGAGCCTAAAGATGAAGAGTTCACATGTTAGACACATTAAGTTGGAGATGCCTGTTAGATATCCAAGTAGTTGTTAAATAGGCAGTTGCAAATAAAGCTGGAAGTTTGAGGAATGGTTTGGGCTGGAGATAAAAATTTGGGGTTCTGAGTTTGTAGGTAATATGTAAAGCCATGTGAGGACAGATGCCAAGAGAACAGGAGAAGGCGAAGAAAGGAAAGAGGGTTTTTTTTGTTTTGTTTTGTTTTGTTTAAGACAAGGTCTCGCTGTGTCATCCAGGCTGGAGTGTAGTGGCATGATCATAGCCCATTACAGCCTTGACCTCTGGACTCAAGCAATACTTCTACCTCTGCCTCCAAAGCAACTAGGACTTCAGGTGCATGTCACTATACCTGGCTAATTTTTAATTTTTTTGTAGATACGGGGATCTTACCACACTGCCCAGGCTGGCCTTAAATTCCTGGACTCAAGCAATCCTCCTGCCTTGGCCTCCCAAAGTGTTGGGATTATAGGTGTGAATCAACATGCCCAGCTGAAGAAAAGAGCTCTAAGGAACACCTTGAGGTGCTCACCTTTAGAGGAGGAACCAGCAAAGGAGACTGAGAAGGAGCTATAAGAGAGGAGGAAAGCCTAGAGATTATTTTAGAAGCCAAGTATTTCAAAGAGGGAGGAGGGGTTAACTATGTCCAGTACTGCTCAAAGATCAAGAAAGGTGAGAATAGAAAATTGGCCAGTGGATTTAGCATTATGGAGGTCAATGGTGTCATCATAACATTAAGGGTTTTGGTGGCATGATGGAGATGGAAGTTGGTGTGGGTTCATAAAGAAATGAGAAGAATGGGAGACATTGAATGTAAACAATGATTTTTGAAGGAGTCTTGCCATAAAGGGGAGCCAAGAAAATGGAGTTGTAGTTATGGGGCAAAGTAGGGTCAAAAGAATGTTGTTTTCTTTTTAAGGTAGAAGAAATAGCCAGGCTCAGTGGCGCTTGCCCATAATCCCAGCACTTTGGGAGCCCAAGACGGGAGGATCACTTGAGTCCCAAGAGTTCAAGACAAATCTGGGCAACATGGCAAGACCCTGTCTTTACAAAATACACAAAAATTAGCTGGGCATGGTGGTGCACGTCTGTAGTCCCAGCTAGTTGGGAGGCAGAGGCAGGAGGATTGCTTGAGCCCAGGAGATAGAGGATGCAGTGGGCAGTGATCATGCCGCTGCACTCCCGCCTGGGTGACAAACTGAGATGCTGTCTCAAAAAAAGAAGAAGAAGAAATAACTATATGCCAGTGTAACTGCCAGTAGAGAGCCAATTGATGATGCAGATGAGAGAAGGAAGACTTGCAGGAGGCTTGAGTCTGAGAGGCATTGGGATCTACTTAAGTAGAGGAAAGTACTAGTGGCACGTGTGCTGAAGGCAGATAGAGGTGGTCTGGGAGCTTCTGATTTTTGTATGAGGAATCCTCTAAAATGCTTTGAAGAAATTAAAAAAATTAAAGTTTAGCATATAGAAAGACTATGTTCTTGGCAAAATAGATTTAAGCATCGTCAAGATCTGTAAAGGCATATTAATCTGTTTGCACATTGCTATAAAGAACTACCCCAGACCGAGTAATTTGTTCTTATTTTTATTTTTTTATACTGAGACGGGGTCTTGCTCTGTTGCCCAGGCTGAAGTGTGGTGGCGTGATCTCGGCTCACTGCAATCTCCGCCTGCTGGGTTCAAGCAATTCTCTTGCCTCAGCCTCCCGAGTAGCTGGAATTACAGGTACCCACCACCACACCCGGCTAATTTTTGTATTTTTAGTAGAGATGGGGTTTCACTGTGTTGGGCAGGCTGGTCTCAAACTCCCAACCTCAAGTGATCCACCCACCTCGGCCTCCCAAAGTGCTGGGATTACAGGTGTGAGCCACCACGTCCAACTTTATAAAGGAAACAGGTTTAATTGACTCACAGTTCCACAGACTATACAGGAAGCACCACTGGGGAGGCCTCAGGAAACTTACAGTCATGGTCGAAAGTGAAGGGGAAGTGAACACGTCTTTCATGGCTGGAGGAGGAGGAAAAGATAGCGGGGGGAGATGCCACACACTTTTAAACAACCAGATATCAGCCAGGCACAGTGGCTTACACCTGTAATCCCAGCACTTTGGGAGGCCAAGGTGAGTGGATCACCTGAGGTCAGGAGTTCAAGACCAGCCTGGCCAACATGGCAAAACCGCATCTCTACTAAAAATATAAAAATGAGTTGGGTGTGTTGGCACATGCCTGTAATCCCAGCTAATCGAGAGACTGAAGCAGGAGAATCACTTGAACCAGGAGGTGGAGGTTGCATAGAACCAAGATCGCGCCACTGCACTGCAGCCTGGGCAACAGTGAGACTCCATCTCAAAACAAACCAGGTATCATGAGAACTCATTATCACAAGAACAGCAAGGGAGAAATCCACCCCCATAATCCAGTCACCTGCCACCAGGCTCCTCCTCCATCAATGGGGATTACAGTTCAACCTGAGATTTGGGTGGGCACACAAATCCAAACCATATTGAAAGGTAATGTAGATCCTAGAAAAAAATGCAAGCAGAAACAGTATTTAAAAAATCTGAAAAGAATAATTGCAGGTAGGGAGTAACCCTACCATTTATTAAAACCTCCTGTAAAGTTGCAGTAATTAAAGCAGTGTGTTGTCACCTGAATAATCAAGTTAGTGTATAAGATTATACTCCACAAATAGGGGAATGTATTATGTAATAAAGGTAGTATTCAAATTAGACAACTAGGTAGCCATCTGAGAATACGTTTGTAATTAAAGCTCACACTTTACATCAGAATACTTTTTAGATGATCAACTTTTGGGGTTTTCCTTGAAACAGGATCTCCCTTTATCGCTTGGGCTGGAGTTCAGTGGCATCATCATAGCTCACTGCAGCTTCGACCTCCTGGGCTCAAGCAGTCCTCCCACCTCAGCCTCCTGAGTAACTCAGACTACAGGTACATGACACTGTGCCCAACTAATTGTATTTTTTGGAGAGGTAGAGTCTCACACTCACCATGTTGCTCAGGCTGGTCTAGAACTCGTGGGCTCAAGCAGTTCTGCCTTGGCCTCCCAAAGTGTTGGAATTACAAGCGTGAACCACCATACCCAGCCTAGATGATCAGATATTTCAACATAAGAAATGAAGCCATAAAAATTCCCAAACATGTCATGAATTTGTTTTTAAAATAATCCTAGTGTGGGGAAGGCCTAACTATAACATACACTCCAAAAGAAATAGAAGATTTGTATGAATTTGACAGCATTAAAAATTCTGTGAGTGTGATGGCACATGCCTATAGTCCCAGCTGACGTGGGAGGATTGCTTGAGCCCCAGAGGCAGAGGTTGCAGTGAGCTAAGATCGAGGATGGAGCCACTGCACTCCATTCTGGGCAAGAGAGCAAGACCCTGTCTCAAAAAACAAAACAAATTCTCCAGCCAGGCACGGTGACTCACACCTGTCATCCCAGCACTTTGGGAGGCCAAGAAGAGAAGATTGCTTGAACCTAGGAGTTTGAGACCAGCCTGGGAAAGATGGCAAGACCCTGTCTCTATGAAAAATTTTAAAATTACCTGAGCACAGGGTTGTGCATCTGGAGTCCCAGCTACCTGGGAGGCTGAGGTGAGAGGATCCCTTGAACCTAGGAGTTAGAAGCCATAGTGATGTATAATCATGCCACTGCACTCCAGTTTAGGTGACAAAGCAGGACTCCATCTCTAAAAAACAAAAGGCTCCATGGCAAAAATTTGACAAATGATAAATTGAAAGTAAATACACGGATGTTATATCACAGTTGATACATGCACATATAAATTCATACAAATGAATATAAAAGTTATTCATACAAACAATTAAAAAAAAAAAAAAGACTAACAACCCAGTGGACAAATGGGAAAAGGATAGGAGCAGATAGTTGTCACAAAAAATTAGATATAAATATATATATATAGCCAGGCGCGGTGGCTCACACCTGTAATCCCAGCACTTTGGGAGGCAAAGGCAGGCGAATCACAAGGTCAGGAGTTCGAGATCTGCCTGACCAACATGGTGAAACCCTGTCTCTACTAAAAATACGAAAAATTAGCCAGGCATGGTGGCGCATGCCTGTAGTCCCAGCTACTCGGGAGGCTGAGGCAGGAGAATTGCTTGAACCCAGGAGGCAGAGGTTGCAGTGAGCCGAGATCGCGCCATTGTACTCCACCCTGGGCAACAGAGCAAGACTCCGTCTTAAAATACACACACACACACACACACACACACACACACACACACACACACACACAAAGATATTTAACCTCATTCAGTATAAAGGAGTAGAAAATTAAAGCATACAGATAAAATTTTTTAGTCATCAGATTGTCGAAAAGGAAAAATCTGATTACTGTGTTATCAAGCACATTTGGAAAATACACACACTCATACTTTGCTCATGAAAATGTCAACATTGGTAGATACATGTTGGTCTTGTTTTTTTAGGTTTTTTTTTGTTTTGTTTTTTGTTTTAAAGAAATGGGGTCTCACCGTGTTTGCCAGACTGGTCTCAAACTCCTGGCCTTGAGCCATCTTCCTGCTTCAACTTTTCTGGAGTAGCTGAGATTACTGCCAGGAGCTACTGCACTGGGCTGGTAGATACATTTTGCTTAAAAGGTTTCCTTTACTCTTGTATGTGCAAAATGGTTTGTGTACAAGGTTATTCATTGCATCATTATACTAGCAAAAGATTGTTAACCTAAAGCTTATCAGTTGTACACAGGGTAAATACATTCTGATACATACGTGGAATACTGTACACATGCAAAAGAGAATGAGCAAGCCATCCGGACAACAGTAGCTTCCTTTCAGGAGGGAACTGTTGGTGGCTTTAGAACAGGAATGTATTTTGAACTTTTGAAGATTTTTTTTTTTTTTTGTAATTCTCAGCTCGTTTTGACTTTCTAACCTTCTTTATAATTCATTTCTTGATTATATCCATCGTTGCTTGTTTGCTTCCTTCTGAGTTTATTTGTTTTGTTTTGTTTTTTTGTTTTTTTTTCAAATTCTAAGATTCAGGTAAGAGGCAAGCACTGCTGAAAATGTAAGCTTGTTAGTCTCTTTGAACCAATTTGCTGGACAGTATGGAATTTTTGTTCACAGTATATAGATTTGATCAGTTTATTCTTTTTATTGTTATTTGGAGGAAAACTAGAGGAGGTTAAACTGTAACCCATTAATTTTAAGGATTCTCCCCCTTCTCTCTCTTTACCCCTCTCTCCTCCTCTTTATTTTTCCTGTCCTATTAACCCATCTTGCTTCTCTCTCTCTCTTCGTTTCTCCTTCTCGCTCTCTCCTTCATATGTATAGGATGCACTTGCAGCCTTGGAAACTCCAGGACGTCCCAGCCAACAGAAAAGGAAACTGAGTACACCGCTCTCAGAAGTTATTGTCAAAAACTTGCAACTTGCTTTGGCAAATAGCTCTCGAAATGCTGTCTCTCTTTCTGCCAGCCCTCAGCTGAAAGAGGCCCAGTCAGAGAAGGTAGGATTAGTTCTCTTATTAAAAGGAAGTTTTAGATAACATTTCAGACAATAATGACTGATCTGTTTCTTTTATTTTCCATGGACAGGAAGAAGCCCCAAAGCCACTTCACAGAGTAGTGGTATGTGTTAGTAAAAAACTCAGTAAGAAGCAGAGTGAACTAAATGGGATTGCAGCCTCTCTAGGAGCAGATTACAGGTAGTTGGCACATCTTTCTGTTTCATGGTAATATGACTGAAATTTATAAGGAAACCTAAAGCTATTGTGAGCATCTACAAGGAAATGTTTATTTTGTTGTTTCATGTGTCTTTATCTACAAAATCTCTCCAGTTGATTTTTAATTTACCACATCTGTTGAAAATAGCCTCTCACATTTCGGTTCACTCATATATATATATATAAAATGTATATTTTTTAGGGTATGCACAACAAACATTGGAGAACCTATTTGGTGCCACTATTCTAGAAACTTGGGATCCATGAATGATCAGTATAGCTTAAAAGAATCCCTGTGTTCAAGGAGTTTAGAGTCTATTAATAGTAATACATCTGGATCTGAGATTAAGTTTATTTTTACTAGTGATTTTTCAGATTAGAGTTCTCTGGGAGTAGTACTAAGTACTCTGGCAGCCCTCCTTTATTAAGATAGTCTTTTTTGAGCATGTTTTAATTATCTTTTTTTTTAAGACTTTGGAGACTTAAATTATCAGATTTTTCTTCAGTCAACCTGACAGCCTAACCTAAAGACAGATTTCTAGCACAAATGGCATCAGTATCCAGAATTGAGAATCTCTTCCCTATTTCAGCCAGTCCTGAGTTGACTGTACTCCCCCACTATCTGTAATGCTTACTTTGTTGATAACTTGTGTTCAGCCATTCATAGATAGCATAAGAATTTGTTTAACAAATGATGAACCATTTCAGGAATATGATTAGTTTCACCTTCCCTTTTGGTAACTCTTATTTCAGTTTGTTTTCTGTTTGATAAAGAAATTAGGACAGGAAAATATAGAAGTAAAATTAATCTGTAATAGATATAAGCATCTTAGTGTTTGGTACATCCATTTGAAATAGTGCAGCTCTTCTACAGTATATTTGTATTACCTATTATGAATTATTATGTAATGTTATCTATTATTATCTAATTACCTATTATGTTACCTATTGCCAGTTGCTGAGTATTATCTCATTTCATTCTCATAGTAGCCCCACAAGGGATGTGTGTATATTTTTTTCCCTCAAAATTGAATGTTTCCTTGTATATTCTGTTTTGATGTAGACATAAGACTTTCAAGGGAACATATAGGATGTATGTTTTTATACGATTTAAAATGCCAGTCCTCTCAGTATAAAAAATATAATTTATTACTGAAATTCCTTAACAGAATTGAACCAGTATATTGCATTAAAGTTTATATTAAATCTTTTCCTGAAATGGATTGGTAATTGGTAATTGATAAAAGGGAAGAGCCTTTTAATATGCAGAAGTTATGATATTTATGTATTCATAGAGTAAGCAGTTTTCAAGTGAAGTTGTTCCAAATGTTCCCTTTCTTGATCTAGGACCAGACTGTCCCAAAGAGATCATCCAATACTGTCTTCTGCCTTCAGACAGTTAAACATGTAGGCCAGATCTTTACAACACATCAGATACAGCATCTTCATTTTATTACAAATATTTGTGTAACATTCCCTCTATTAAAATGAAATTTATAAATATAACCTACCTACTTTTATAATTTAAAAAAGCGGCAGGCAGTACAGCACTCTGTGATGCATAGGAGAAATAGAAGGTGCATAATATAGAAAAGATACATGTTCAGTTATGTAATGCCTAAGGCTGACTACACTAGAAAACGATGGAGTATTAATACGTTTGTATACCTATGTAAAGTCACCACAAATCCAACAGTCCCAAGGCTGAGACCAATCTGGGGGCTCAGATATCATGAGTAGCAGTGGTCTTCCATGAGTTTATACAGTAGTCACCTTTTTGGAATATTAGCGTGTATTAAAACTGCAAAACAAAAAAAGTGTTTATATGTCAAACAGGTTCTAGGCTCATCTAATTATAAACCACTTTTTTTACATACGTAAATTTGTCGGGACATTAGAATATCATGCAAGATATGAGATAATTATATGCATGACTGTTCCCCAGAATGTCCAGCATCCTGTACCTTACCCACTGCATGCTAGTAGCACCTTCCAACATACAAACACACATTGTAAGAACCAAAATCACCCTCACAAATGTCCAGAATAACCCCTGAAGTAACACTTTTGCTGAAACCACTGATGTAGACCAAGGGTGGATGGGCTGGTTCATCTGTTTTTGTAAGTGAAGTTTTATTGGAATACAGCAATGCCTTTTCACTTACAAATTGCCTATGGCTGCTTTCACATACGAGACAAAAGTTGAGCAGTTGCAGAAGAGATTGTTTGGTCTGCAAAGTCTAAAATATTTACCATCTGGCCTTTTAAGAACAAGTTTGCCAAACCCTGATGTAAACCATCTACAACCACTGACAGTCTGTTCTTGAATGGACTCTGAAGACTGAAACTCATGGTTTCCATATTGTCATAGTGGAGTTGAATAGTAAACCAAATTGATTCAGGCAGAGATACTCCTGTTTTTCTGAATTATCTTGATAATCTACCACTACAGCAGAAAGGGAGACAGTTATTCGGAGGACTAACAAATTAAGTAAGGTGTATTTTTACTGTTATGTTTGAGGATACATGGTCAGTAGGAAATAGAGATTTTTATAATATAATTTAGGAGGCAATAGTACTTCTTACTTCTTATTCTTTTTTTTTTTTTTTTTTTTTTTTTTTTTTGAGAGGGAGTTTCGCTCTTGTTGCCCAGGCTGGTGTGCAATGACACAATCTCGACTCACCACAACCTCTATCTCCCGGGTTCAAGTGATTCTCCTGCCTCAGCCTCCCGAGTAGCTGGTATTATAGGCGTGTACCACCACATCTGGTTAATGCTGTATTTTTAGAAGAGATGGGGTTTCTCCATGTTAGTCAGACTGGTCTCAAACTCCCAAACTCAGGTGATCTGCCCGCTTTGGCCTCCCAAAGTGCTGAGATTACAGGCATGAGCCACCGCGCCCAGCTTCTTAATTCATTTGGCTATTTAAAAAGTTCAGAGATATTCCTTACTTAGAAAATGGAAAACATTAAGTGTCCCTAAGGATAAAATTCTCTTTATTTTGGTGATTGTATTTAGAAATACAATTTTTACTTACCCTTTGGTTTTTACTTGATCTTTCCCAGGTCAAGAGAATATTAAATAGGGGCCAAGTGCGGTGGCTCGTGCCTGTAATCCCAGCACTTTGGGAGGCCAAGGCGGGTGGATCACTTGAAGTTGGGAGTTCGAGACCAGCCTGCCCAACATGGTGAAACCTCGTCTCTACTAAAAATACAAAAATTACCAGGCGGGGTTGCACATGCCTGTAATCCCAGCTGCCTAGGAGGCTAAGACAGGAGAATTGCTTGAACCCACGAGATGGAGATTGCAGTGAGCCGAGATCATGCCACTGCATTCCAGCCTGGGCGACAGAGCAAGACTCTGTCTCAAAAAAGAAAGAGAGAGAATATTGAATAGGAAGAATTGGGAGATCATACCATAATATAATAGTTAAGAGCATGACTTCTGAAGTCAAACTTATCTCTGTCATTTACTTATTGAATATCCTTCAACAGGGGACTGAACCATGTCCCTTAATTATTTTATCTGTAAGATAAATGTAATAATACCAGTGTTAGGATTGTTGTGAGGAGTGGATGAGATAATGATGTATAAAATATATATAGTCTGTTTTGGGGCATACAATGAATAGTGACTGCCAACAACTGGAGGGCAAGTTGGATGCTTTGCAGTTTATCAATTTGAAATACCTTTATGGTTACTGTAAAAGTGATACTCTTTATAAAAGAAAATTGAAACAATTCAGAAAAGCATAAAGAAGAAAGTAATATTTTAAAGAATATTCTTCTAAACCTCTGTCTGCGTTTATGTACCACAGATATATTCATAAAATTTGTCCAAAACGATAACGCCTATCTTCATTTTTTTAACTGTTTTTTTCTTGAGGTGGGGTCTTGCTGTGTTGCCCGGGCTGAAGTGTAGTGTCTGTTCACAGGTGTGATCATAGCGCACTACAGCCTCAAACTCCTGGCCTCAAGTGATCCTCCTGCCTCAGCCTCCTGAGTAGCTGGGACTATAGGCATGTATCACTTGGCTTGAGCCTGTCATTTTAATGGTCTTGTTCACTCTAGTCTGAAAGTTTTGGGAAGGTCAGGATATTCTGTTCATAGTAAATAAGGATCATCTTCAACTAATGTGGATGTTTCTCTTGGTTATTTGTTTTTTTGTATTGGTTATTTCAGGTGGAGTTTTGATGAAACAGTGACTCATTTCATCTATCAAGGGCGGCCAAATGACACTAATCGGGAGTATAAATCTGTAAAAGAAAGAGGAGTACACATTGTTTCAGAGCACTGGCTTTTAGATGTAAGCAGTGCTTTTTTCCCCTCTTTGTTAATTGAAAATATATACAAACATTATTTCAGAGCACTAACTCAGAGATTTCACTCTCAATGGAACTAGAAGCCAGTTTAATAATCTTGGTAAACTACACATTTCAGTTCTTTGGCATCAAAAACTTAAGATCTTTAGTCCTTAAATACTCAACAAATCTTTAATGGATACTCTTTCTAATTCTCCAATTCCTTTTACTAATTAAAAATGTGATATGAATGGAAAGTTTATAATTATTTGGGGAAAATTTAACGTATCAATAGAGTTTAGATCTGTTTCTTTGTTTTTCTGGGTATTCTCTGGAGGGTAATTGATACCTTTGCAAAAGCACAGGAATGGTTTCAGATTTTATACTTCAATGGATAAGACATTTAAAAAGTGAGGACAATTTTTCATTTGTATGATGCACATTTTTCAGTGTAAACTACTTTTCAAACTAATTTTGTGAACTTTTTGCCATCTGACAGTATAATGTATTATTGCTTGTCCTTATCCTACTTAACATCATCTATTCATTAAGATTTTGTCAGTCCTGTCTTAAAGCACACCATTGTATTGCAGTGTGCCCAAGAGTATAAACATCTTCCTGAATCTCTTTATCCACATACTTACAATCCCAAAATGAGCTTGGATATCAGTGCAGTGCAAGACGGCCGACTCTGTAATAGTCGACTACTCTCAGCTGTGTCTGCAACAAAGGATGACGAAGTAAGAGATATGGATGATACATTTACCCCCTTTTAAGCTAAAGGTATAATCATATATTGCTATGAAACCTTATACAGTGGCTTGGTTTGAGAATTTATAATTTTTCTTTTTCAATAGCCAGATCCTTTGATTTTAGAAGAAAATGATGTAGACAATATGGCCACCAATAATAAAGAATCAGCACCATCAAATGGAAATGGAAAGAATGACTCTAAAGGAGGTAAAATTTTATGTTTTAATTAAAAATTTTTTTTTGAGACAGGGTCTCAATTTTTTGTGGAGATGGGTTCTTGTCGTCTTGCCCACACTGGTCTGAAACTCCTGGGCTCAAAGGATCCTCCTGCCTTGTGAGCCACTGTAACCAGCTGTAAAATATGTTTAAATTACTAAATTTCTTTTACAAATGTATGTCTTCCTTTCATACAGAATGCTTCCTTTATATCAGATAGAAAAATAAAATTATTTTCTATGTTGCTAAATACAAGCAAAGCATATATTAGAGGATTGATTTGCAGTCCCATGCTGATCATTAAGTGATAATTTGCAAAGTTTTATGTAGTTTAAGTGTAAAGCTTAGGAAACTTATGAAACTAGAGTTTTATGGAGTTAGTGTGATACAGCCCTAGTCCATTAAAGGTAGGTGAAGTTGGTGATTTTTTAAAACTCTGGTCTTTGGTCCAGTTATTTTGAGTGATTTTCAAAAAGTTTTCTTATATGTACAATATATTTTAACATATTCACATGGTTTTAAAGATATAAAAAGACATAGGGAGAGTTTCTTCCACCCTTATTCTCCAGCCCCCCAGTGTTATTAGTTCCTTATGTATCCTTCTAAGCTATTTTATGCATATATAGCGATAAATATGTTTTTCCCCCATTTAAAAAAAAAAAAAAAAAACCGCCACACATAAATGGTGGACTACTATACGTGCTATTTCATACCCTGACCTTTTTGTTACCTTGGGTAGTGTTTTTTATCAGTAGATAACTAGGAGCTTCTTTAGTCTTTTTCTTTCTTTCTTTTCTTCCTTCCTTCCCTCGCTTTCCTTCTTGTCCCCCTTCCTCTCCTTTCCCTCTTCCCTTCCTTTCCCTTTCCTTCTTTCTTCCCTTTTCTTTTTTTTTTTTTTTTGAGACGGAGTCTCGCTCTGTCGCCCAGACTGGAGTGCAGTGGCCGGATCTCAGCTCACTGCAAGCTCCGCCTCCCGGGTTCACGCCATTCTCCTGCCTCAGCCTCCCGAGTAGCTGGGACTACAGGCGCCAGCCACCTCGCCCGGCTAGTTTTTTGTATTTTTTAGTAGAGACGGGGTTTCACCGTGTTAGCCAGGATGGTCTCGATCTCCTGACCTCGTGATCCGCCCGTCTCGGCCTCCCAAAGTGCTGGGATTACAGGCTTGAGCCACCGCGCCCGGCTTCCCTTTTCTTTCTTTTTGGGCAACTGTATTGTATTATATTCATCATGAATGGTCCCACTTTGTTTAGGCATCTGTTCTTAATAGGTATTTGGGTTATTTCTACTTTCTTGCTTTTATAAATAGTACTGCACTGAATAACCTTATATATGGATGTCTTTTTAATAGATTAATATGTTCTATTTTCCTTACTCATTCTAACCTACCAAAGCTTTCCCTATGACTTACCTATTTGGTTAGTCTCACTCTGTTCATTCCAAAAGTATTTAATACTTCAGAGTTTAGGCTTTAAAGAAACCAAAGGTAAATACAGTTGTCTTGTCCCTTGGTATCCGTGTGGTATTGGTTCCGAGGACTTACCTCAGGTACCAAAATCCACAGATGTTTAAGTCCCTTATGTATAAAATGACAGGATTTGAATTTAACCAATACACACCCTCCTGTATACTTTAAATCATCTCTAGATTACTTATAATACCTAATACACTGTAAACATTTTATAAATAGTTGTTATATTTTATTTTTTTACTGGTACTTTTAATTGTGATATTTTTCATTTTTATGTCTTTAAAGTATTTCTGATCCATACTTGGTTGAATCCATGCATGCAGAACTGGCGGATGTGGAGGGGTGGCTATATTTTGTGGTCTGTGTTTTCAAGAGCCTTTAGGGAGTCTAGGCACAGTGGCTCACACCTGTAATCTCAGATCTTTGGGAGGCCAAGGCAAGAGGATTGCTTGATGCTAGGAGTTCCAGACAAGCCTGGGCAACATAGTGAGACCTTGTCTCTACAAAAAATTTAAAAATTAGCCAGGCTTGGTGGTGTACAACTGTAGTGCCAGCTACTCAGGAGGCTGAGGCTGGAGGATCACTTGAGCCCAGGAGTTAGAGGTTATAATGAGCTATAACCATACCACTGCAGTCCAGCCTGGGCCACAGAGCAAGACCCTGTCTCTAGAAAATTAAAAGAATCTTTGGGAAAAATCAGACACATGCACAAATGACTGTAATGCATCTCAGAGTGTAGTATATACCATAAGAGTTAGAAGCAGGCAGGGAGCTTTACAGAGGGATAATCACTACAGGTCTTGATGAAATGTCTTTGAAGGGGGACAGGCACAGTGGCTTACGATGTAATCCTGCACTTTGGGAGGCTGAGGTGGGCAGATCACCTGAGTTCTGGAGTTCAAGACCAGCCTAGCCCATGTGGTGAAACCCCGTCTCTACTAAAAAATAGAAAAATTAGCCAGGCATGGTGGCAGGCACCTGTAATCCCAGCTACTTAAGAGGCTGAGGCAGGGAGAATTGCATGAACCTGGGTGGTGGAGGTTGCAGCGAGCCGAGATCGCGCCACTGTCCAGCCTGGGTGACAGTGCAAGACTGTCACCAAAAAAAAAAAAAAGTCTTTGAAGGGCTTCCTAGTTACTTCATATACAGTGCTTGTGGTAAGGGCTGCTTTTTATGTTCTACAGTATTCATAGTCTTAGTACATTACTATAGCCTGTAGTTAGTATTCAGTAAATGTTAAGTCAATAAGTTTGTGTTCAACCAGGTCTAAACAAAATAGTTAATGTAAGATATGGTCAGAAAGAGAAACTTACCTTGAATGGTGTATTTGTGTTTGTTTCAAGTTCTGACACAGACCTTAGAGATGAGAGAGAACTTTCAGAAGCAGTTACAGGAGATAATGTCTGCAACATCAATAGTGAAACCCCAAGGGCAGAGGACTTCCCTTTCAAGAAGTGGTTGTAACAGTGCATCTTCAACACCTGACAGCACTCGCTCTGCTCGCAGTGGACGAAGTAGAGTCCTAGAGGCACTGAGGTGTGTACCTGTCACTGATGGCAGAAAAACTAGATGACTTGAGAGAAAGGATTTATGCACCTGCTGCTGACTCAATTCCATGAGCTTGGCCTAATTTAGTTTAGTTTTGTTTTTTTCCCCAATATGCAGTAAAAGCAGAAATGTAAAATATCAAGACTAGTGAAGGGGTTATATGCCTAGGCCTTATTTAGCCCAAACAATAAATATTATATTCCAGTATTATCTATTGCTTTTGGCTTTCTGCTGACTAGATTTTTCGTTCTAGCTTGTCCTTCCGTCCCTTGCTCCCAGCAGTTCTAGACTTCTTACTCGGAGGTGGCAGCAGACATGGAGGTTTGTCTTACAGCAGCACCTGCTTCACAGTGAGGCATGATTGATACTTTTTATTATCTCTGTTGAGAAAGAAATGATTTTCAGATCTAATTTGCCTCAATGGATTCAGTAGGCAGTTCTCTCTGTCTACTAATACACTAATATTGAATAGTATTTGTATTAAACAATAAGTACATATATTTTTTTTCAGTCTTTTTCTAATGCAATATATAAAATTTTAAAGTTATTTTTGTTGGAATTTTGCATGCATTTTGTATTTTGCTTGTAAAATTTATCTTCTAGAAAAGGTGATTACAGTTTTTAGTGTGATGTGACTTAAGCTCAGTTGCATAACTTCATCTTTTTCGTGATAGAAGAAAAAATCTATAATTGTGTGATAAGAATTATGGAACTTGGGGCCGGGCGCGGTGGCTCAAGCCTGTAATCCCAGCACTTTGGGAGGCCGAGGTGGGCGGATCACAAGGTCAGGAGATCGAGACCATCCTGGCTAACACGGTGAAACCCCGTCTCTACTAAAAAATACAAAAAACTAGCCGGGCGAGGTGGCGGGCGCCTGTAGTCCCAGCTACTCGGGAGGCTGAGGCAAGAGAATGGCGTGAACCCGGGAGGCGGAGGCTGCAGTGAGCTGAGATCCGGCCACTGCACTCCAGCCTGGGTGACAGAACAAGACTCCGTCTCAAAAAAAAAAAAAAAAAAAAAAAAAAAAGAATTATGGAACTTGTATTTTCAATTGACTAATTGAATTAAGTATAAGATAAACTAGCATTTATCTTATGCTAACTGTGTATTACATGAGGCAGTTCATTATCTCAGTACTGAGTAAAGTAGCTTTTTAATATGCTTCAGATCAAGTTTTATCATTATAGAGAACCTAAATCATGTACCAAATCAGAGTAAATAAATATACTCTGAGAACAAAAGACTATATTCTTTATTTTTGAAGCAAAGGAAGTCTTTTTTTTTGGCAGGGGGCGGGGGGTTCCTTTGGTAAACTGTTTTATGGGTTTTGGTGGTTTTTTTTTTTTTTGAGACAGAGTTTCACTCTTGTTGCCCAGGCTGGAGTGCAGTGGGGTGATCTCGGCTCGTAGCAACCT
Organism: Macaca nemestrina; assembly: GCF_043159975.1. NCBI lineage: Eukaryota > Metazoa > Chordata > Mammalia > Primates > Cercopithecidae > Macaca > Macaca nemestrina. The sequence goes on along the minus strand of NC_092126.1, from coordinate 36,272,437 downwards.
CTGCCTCCTGGGTCCTGGTTCAAGCAGTTCTCCTGCCTCAGCCTCCTGAGTAGCTGGGATTACAGGCATGTGCCACCACGCCCGGCTAATTTTTGTAGTTTTAGTAGAGACGGGGTTTCACCATGTTGGCCAGGCTGGTCTCGAACTCCTGACCTCGTGATCCGCCCGCATCAGCCTCCCAAAGTGCTGGGATTACAGGCGTGAGCCACAGCACCCGGCCTGTTTTGTTTTGTTTTGTTTTGTTTTGTTTTGCTTCTCCACAGTTTAAGTTTTATGGTAAATTATTTTTACTAAGAATGATTGAGTGAATATAAAGAAAATTACAGGACTTCTATTTACTGTCATGTAGAATCATTACGATTGCACCATAAAATGCACTTCCCTGTAATTCAGCATATTGCTTTTCTACCATAGACTCTGGAAAGTGGTTACCAATAGCCAAAAGGCTCTTCTGATAAGGCAGCCTTTATTGCCAGCCTCCCTCGTAATCATAGTGCTTATAATTTCAAGTAATTAAAAAATACAACTACTGTTAAGTAAAGTAACCATAGTGTTTGAAACATTGTATAATTAAGGAAAATCACATTTTTAAATGTACCAATTACTTTTGTATTTTTAAAAAATTTCTTGACAGTATTGAATTTCTCCTTCGAAGTTTTAGTTCTGTAGACATTGAGTCAAAATATGTGTTCCTAGCGTTTTATACTTTTCTGGAAGAAACCTTAAACCTTTTTTTTTTTTAAAAAAAATGTCCCTAGGGTCATTTATTTAATATTTTTAATGCTTACTGTGTGCTAGATGATGGCATATAAAGGTAAGCCACAACTTTTATGGGCTAACTTATGGATTTAATGAGTTTGGATTTGTTATTGCTGTTTATTTAAAACTGTCACTTTTATTCCTTAGGCAGTCTCGTCAAACAGTACCTGATGTCAACACAGAGCCTTCCCAAAATGAACAGATCATTTGGGATGACCCTACAGCAAGGGAGGAGAGAGCAAGACTTGCCAGCAATTTGCAGTGGCCTAGTTGTCCCACACAATACTCTGAGCTTCAGGTTGACATTCAAAACTTGGAGGATTCTCCTTTTCAAAAGCCTTTGCGTGATTCAGAAATTGCTAAACAGGGTAACAAGAAAGAAATCTTTGCATTTGTTTGTATTAAGTACATGTTGACCTCTTAAAAATAAACAGATGAGCATGTTGTTGTTCTCTGAACTGAATGTGCAAACAAAATAACTTAGTAGATATTTCTAGTTTTGGTTTAAACTTGAGTCAGAAAAATAATTTGTAAATTGAGGTACTTCATCAGTAAATTGAAAAACATTTTCATAAATTTGGAAATTTAGAATTGGGCATTTTTTTGTAGACATAATGTTTACCATTGTTCTTTCATCCTAGGCCTTTTTGAATTTGTGGAGTTGATGCTTGGTTTTTCTCCCTGTCATCTTATTTTCATTTAAGTCTTCTGAATTCTGCCTAGCACATACCTACATTTGTTCTTTGGATTCTATGAGTTTCTTTCTGAATTCTTCTATTTTTTTCTTGAGCTTTACCTTGAAAACAAAATTTTCTTATCTCTCATCTTTTTTCTTCCTTTTCTTCTTTTTCACATCGCATGATTACCTCCCTACATTAGATATATAGATTTATCTCTGCTTCTGCTTTTCTCCAAGTGTAGAATTGCTCTCATTTTACAAATTTGGGTTACACTTAACCATGAAAACTTGGTATTTAAGGAAAATGTTGGGAGAAGCCCACAGATAACACACTTGCTCCCTTTAATGCTAATTAATCGCATTTTTTTCTTTATTATTATTATGTTGCCACATGCAGATGGGATGCATTATTTATAAGTTCTGGAGATAGAGTGCTTTTTTGCATGTACTTTTTACATTCCAGAGTTTGTGCTTAACTTCATCTTGGCTAAGACAGATGAGAATATTTCCTAGAATTTGTTTTTAGTCTTATTTGGATCCTGTCACACTGCAGCATTTTATTGTCCTCAGCTGTCTGTGATCCTGGAGACATACGTGTGACTGAAGCTCCCAAACACCCGATCTCTGAAGAACTGGAAACTCCCATAAAAGACAGCCACCTGATCCCTACGCCTCAAGCCCCCAGTATTGCCTTTCCGCTTGCCAACCCTCCTGTGGCTCCACACCCTAGAGAAAAGGTTTGTTGATCCTTGATATGGTGATACAGCTTTTGCATATTGCTGTTAGGCTGTATTAGAAATTTGTTGATATCAATATCAAGGCTTCATCAAATGTTGAAAACTATTTTTTGCATTGTATTATTATTTGTATATTTCATAACTTAGAAGACTGAGTAAAATACCACTGTAAAAGAACTGTATATCTGATCATTTTTAATGTTAATTTTTTCTAAAATAAAACTTTCATTCCAGATTATAACGATAGAGGAGACTCATGAAGAATTAAAAAAACAGTACATATTTCAGTTATCATCTCTGAATCCTCAAGAACGTATTGACTATTGTCATCTGATTGAGAAACTAGGTACCAGTATTTTACTTAAATCAAAAATGTCCCGTATAATAACCATATTTGGAAGTCAAATGTAGTCAATATTAATATCATTTGTAAAGTCTAGAAGTAGAGGAAAAGAACATGGGTGACTTGTCTAAGGCTATACATTGAGTCAGCATTAGAACTTTGATTTTAAAAAGCGCTAAAGTCAGTAGGTCATGGGATTTAAAATTAAAATGGAATCTAGCAGTTGAGGTTTAAGAATCTTCTGTGCTGTTTGACTATTCACTAATGAAGCTTCAGAGACTTACTATATAAATAAAACCACATTTTAATGAACTTAAAAGGTTAATGATATCTAGAGAGGAGCTCCCTCTTGTTTTTTTTTTTTTTTTCCAGTTAGAAACAGTGTGGAGGCCGGGTACAGTGGCTCATGCCTGTAATCTCAGCACTTTGGGAGGCTGAGGTGGGCGGATCACCTGGGGTCAGGAGTTCAAGACTAGGCTGGCCAACATGGTGAAACCCCATCTCTACTAAAAATACAAAAAATTAGCCAGACGTAGTGGCACGTGCCTGTGATCCTAGCTACTCAGGAGGTTGAGGCAAGAGAATCGCTTGAACCTGGGAGGCGGAGGTTGCAGTGAGCCGAGATCACACCACTGTACTCAAGGCTGGGTGATAAAGCAAGACTCTGTCTCAAAAAAAAAAAAAGAGAAAGAAATTCAGTGTGGAAAAGAGCTCCTTCTTATGTAATATTACTCTTATTCCACTGGTTGTCAGGCTGTCCACCTGACATCATTCTAGAAGCAGCATAGTAAAAGAGCAATCTCGTATGCTAGAGCAGCACTGTCCAGTAGAAACAGAATGTGAGCCACATGTGTCATTTAAAATTGTCTAGTAGCTGCGTTTTAAAAACTGAAAAGAGGCTGGGTGCATTGACTCACACCTGTAATCCCAGACTTTGGGAGGCTGAGGTAGGAGGATTCCTTGAGCCTAGCAGTTCAAGACCAGCCTGGGCAACATAGACCCCATCTCAAAAATAAAAAGTAAAAAGAAACAAGTGAAATGAACTTTAAACATATATTTATCATTCAATATGTCATCAGATGAAATATCAGTGAATTTTTTTATATAAAGTAAAAATCTAGTATGTATTTTACTTACAGCACATCTCAATTTGGACTAACTTTGCTTCAGGTGTTTGATAACCATGTCTAATGGCTACTCTGTTGAACAAAGCAGCTCTATAGAGTTAAGAAAAGTATAGTAAGAGAAGTTAACCTGGCAGCTCAGCATGGAAAGAGAAGACATTAAGAAATATTGGTGGGTTTTTTTGTTTTTGTTTTTGTTTTTGAGACAGAGTCTTGCTCCGTCTCCCAGGCTGGAGTGCCATGGCGCAATCTCAGCTCACTGCAACCTCCTCCTCCCGGGCTCAAGTGATTCTCCTGCCTCAGCCTCCCAAGTAACTGGGATTACAGGTGTGCGCGCCCCCACACCTGACTAATTTTTTGTATTTTTAGTAGAGACAGGGTTTCACAATGTTGGCCAGGCTGGTCTCGAACTCTTGACCTCAGGTGATCCACCTACCTTGGCCTCCCAAGGTGCTGGGGTTACAGGCATGAGCCACTGCACCTGGCCAAAGTAATGGTTCTTAATAGTGGCCCTTCATCATTGGGAAAAGATTAAATGTTATTTAATGCTGTTTTTTTAAGAATGTGGAGAACTATGATATGCTTTTTTTTTTTTTAAACATTTATGTCAAATACAGTTGTATACTTGGAAAAACTTTCTTCTTAGAAACTTTACTCACATAAAACACTTTGTTTCCCAGTTCCCTGATAGCTTAGATGAGGTTATAAGTCAGAATTGCTAAGCTTTACCCAGAACTCATGAAAACGAAAGGCTTCAAGTGTCTGTCTCCTATAGATTTTTCCATCTCTGCAAACTTTGGGCAAGAGTGATAGCAATTAGCAGAGAATTGATGTAGAAGAGAACAGGGAGCAGAGGCGGATGAGTACAGATTATGGTGGAATTTGGAGTCTTGTAACTCTAGAGGTTTTCTGATATTAGAATGCAAACAGACATTATAATGGATATCATGCCCAATCCTTCATTTTATAAATGAAGCAACTGTGGCCAACTAATATATATATATAAATCGGTCTATTATGTTGCCTGGGTCACAGAATAAGTTTGTTATATAGAATTGGAAATTGATGTTTATTATATTAATATGGAATTTTACCTTCTTTTTGTCACTCTGTGATTCTGGGTAAGTTACTCTGTACTGGTTTTCATGTGCATAAATGCAGATAATAGTAACCTTCCTTCATATGGTTGTGAGAATTAAATGAGTTAGTAGTGCGGAGCACTTTTAATAGTTCCTGGCATAAAGTAAATGCTCAAAAAGTGTTGCTGCTATTATTATTAGAGTCATCTTAAATCATGAGTTTGAATGTTTTGTTAAAATCTTAGAAGGTCCTTGATATGGCCAGGTGTGGTGGCTCACACTTGTATTCCCAGCACTTTGGGAGGCTAAGGTGGGCAGATCACGAGGTCAGGAGTTCAAGACCAGCCTGGCCAACATTGTGAAACCCGTCTCTACTAAAAATACAAAAATTAGCTGGGTGTGGTGGTAGGCGCCTATAATTCCAGCTACTTGGGAGGCTGAGGCAGAGAATTGCTTGAACCTGGGAGGCGGAGGTTGCAATGAACAGAGATCGTGCCACTGCACTCCAGCCTGGGTGACAGAGCGAGACTCCGTCTCAAAAAAAAAAAAGGAAAAAAAGTCCTTTTTTTTTTTGAGACGGAGTCTCGCTCTGTCACGTAGGCTGGAGTACAGTGGCCGGATCTCAGCTCACTGCAAGCTCCGCCTCCCGGGTTCACACCATTCTCCTGCCTCAGCCTCCCAAGTAGCTGGGACTACAGGCACCCGTCACCTCGCCCGGCTAGTTTTTGTATTTTTTAGTAGAGAAGGGGTTTCACCGTGTTAGCCAGGATGGTCTCGATCTCCTGACCTCGTGATCTGCCCGTCTCGGCCTCCCAAAGTGCTGGGATTACAGGCTTGAGCCACCGCGCCCGGCCAAAAGTCCTTGATATAACTAACTGCCCAACCAGTAGTCAAGTTAACCTCTAAGCTATAAATCAGCAGCCATGCTTTACATAAGCTTATGTTTACTTATGCTTTCTTCTTTCCTCAAAGTCAGGCTTCATACATTTATATCTGAGAAGGAGTTCAGTTATTGCTTTTTCCCACCTGCTGCTTCATCTCTTATTTATCTGTGTGTGTTTTCTTCCCAAGCTTCTCTGTTGGTCAGCCTACCTTATTTCCACTCACAAAAAATTTCCTCCTGTTTTGAAGTCTGCAGATGCCCCTATTTTACTTCCATCTCTCTGGTTACCCATATTCAGTGCTTGAGAACTGCTTTGGTAATTGAGACTTAAGAGACATAACCAACTACAGTGTGTGGTTCATGTTTATGTTCTGTTTCTTTTTGTATCCTAATTACAACAATCCAAGTGAAGACAAACAGGAAAAATTGAACAAGGATTTACTCCTGAGACAGCAAAGAATCTTTGTTAATCCTGTTAGATCTGATAATGGCATTATGGCTGTTTAAGAAAATTTCCATATATTCTAGGGATGCATATTGAAATATTTAGGGGTCAGTAACATGGTATCTAGAATTTGTGTTAAAATAGTTAAGCAGGGCCGGGCATGGTCGCTCATGCCTGTAATCCCAGCACTTTGGGAATCTGAGGCAGGTGGATCATTTGAGGTCAGGAGTTCGAGACCAGCCTGGCCAACATGGTGAAACCCTGTCTTTACTAAAAATACAAAAATTAGCCAGGCCGTGGTGGTGTGTGCCTGTAATCCCAGTTACTCGTGAGGCTGAGGCAGGAGAATCGCTTGAGCTGGAGGTTGTGGTAAGCCAGGATCATGCCACCGCACGCCAGTCTGGGTGACAGAGTGAGACCCTGTCTTAAAAAAATAAAAATTAAAACAGAATAAAATAAAGTAGTTAAGCAAAAAAAGGTGGCAAAATTTTGATAATTTTAGAATATAGGTAGCTAGTGTATGTGTGGGGGGTTTATTTACTTTCTATTTTATTTACTTTTGTATTTAAAATGTTCATAATAAATAATACATATATATGTATATAAAGTAAAGTAATTCTAAGTAAGTCAAGTTTTTTTGGTTTAAATGGTTTGGGGCACTTTATTTATAAATAATTTCTATGCATAGTTGAGATTACGTTTTTCCTAGAAAGAAGTTGGGAATCGATGAAGTACAATCTTTTTTTTCTGCTTAAGGTGGATTGGTGATAGAAAAGCAGTGCTTTGATCCCAGCTGTACACACATTGTTGTGGGACATCCCCTTCGAAATGAGAAGTATTTAGCCTCAGTGGCGGCTGGGAAGTGGGTGCTTCATCGCTCCTACCTTGAAGCATGCAGGACTGCTGGACACTTCGTGCAGGTGTGTATTCAGATTTGTGGAAGTTTATTTTTCTTTAAAAGCAGGTGTCCGTTGGGTGCGGTGGCTCACGCCTGTAATCCTAGCACTTTGCGAGGCCAAGGCGGGTGGATCACCTGAGGTTAGGAGTTCCAGACCTGCCTGGCCAACATGGTGAAACCCTCTCTACTAAAAATATAAAATTTAGCTGGGCATGGTGATGAGCACCTGTAATCCCAGCTACTCGGGAGGCTGAGGCAGGAGAATCACTTGAACCCAGGAGGCAGAGGTTGTAGTGAGCTGAGATCATGCCATTGCACTCCAGCCTGGGGGACAGAGTGAGACTCCATCTCAAAAAAAGTAAGTGTTGGCTGGCAGTGACTCATGCCACTTTTAGCACTTTGGGAGGCCAAGGCAGGAGGATGGCTTGAACCTAGGAGTTCAAGACCAGCCTCGGCAACATAGCAAGACTCCATCTCTACAAAAACTAAAAACAATTAGCTGGGCGTGGTGGTTCCCACTGAGTCCCAGGCTACCTAGGAGGCTGAATTGGGAGGATTGCTTGAGCCCAGGAGGTCAAATCAAGACCGTGTCTCTAAATAAAGAGCAGACAAATAAATTAATTTTATTTATTTAAGAAAGTAAATCTCAGATTTCATCACATTTGCTGACTGCTTATATAATTGAAATAACCAAATATGGCCAGTTAGAGTATACCAGCTTTTTCAATAACAAAGCCAGACAATGAAACTTCACAGAGCCAGATTCACCTTTAATCACTTTTTAAGTGATTTAATTTGAATGTCAGTGTTGTTTTTAATTGAAATAACATTTTCTTACTCAGAAAGTTTCAAGATTATCTCATTGTAAGCTTTCATCTTTACTACTAGCCTGTTAAACAAATTACTTGAAATATTTTGCTTCCTAACTGGTCATCACATGTAGGTTCAAAAATCATGTAGTTTTTGAAGCTTCTTATCAGGGTCCATTAGGGATCTCTTCTATAGACAGATAATCAAGTTGTCAGTACATACCTCCTCTGAGACTGTGTCCTTTTATGAAATTTGTCTTACAGCAGGTGAAGTTTGTCCATGTGAATATTACCAGTTGCCAAGATACAGCTATCCTTTTGTTTCTTAAAAATATATGTGATATTTTTCTGATTTCTAATTAAAAGCCAAATATACTTGACTGTTGTATGAAACTAATCTACATTTCCTCCATGCAAATAAGACAATATTTACTTAGTACTCTCTGTATTAATAACAATTAAATGGATAGCTTTAACAGTCATTAGACTTTGGGCTCCTTGAGGAGCCCTGTGTGTTGCACAGTGGCTCCCCAGATTGTAGCAACTCAGGTTTGTTGGACAAATTCTCTAGGAAGAAGACTATGAATGGGGGAGTAGTTCCATACTTGATGTTTTGACTGGAATCAATGTACAGCAACGAAGACTAGCACTTGCAGCTATGAGATGGAGAAAAAAAATCCAGCAAAGACAAGAATCTGGCATTGTTGAGGTATTAAAATACATAATTATATAGGTAATACGAATAGCATTCAGTATTGTGACTTTTTTTTTTAAAGAGAACATACTTGAGGAAATAATAATTCTACTTATCTTTTTCCCTTGATGTAAGATATATATATATATATATTTTTTGATGGCTCTTTTAAAAATATTTATATATGTAAAATGTGGCCCATATTGCATTTCTTCCAAAGAATCTTTTCAGCATCTAATGTTAGGGGTTCTTGACCTGAGTCCACAGACCCTCTCAAAGGAATTTGTAGATCAAATCTGGGAAGGCCATGTATTTTGCATGGAGAGAAAAATACATCCTTATTTTTACTAACCTCTAATAGAAAATTAGCACTTCCTGTCTTTTTTTTTTTTTAATTAGCCTACATCATGCTTTGAGAAAACTAGCACTTCCTTTAATTAAAGGTCTAGGCAATAAATCACAACACTATCAACTGTACCTGTAATTTTGCACTAACAGAAATCATGTTTCTGTTTTGCATTATAATTGCAAGCATCTTGAAATACTGTTTGTGTTCACCAATACTTTATATTATTTGTTAGCTGTTGGTTTATCAAGAGAAACTATTACTTAGGCCACATGTTCATGTTTCATAGTTCAGGAACACAAGTCAAAGACAAAATTCTGTGTATTAATGATTCAGTCCAAAGACATTCTTTATATTCCAAAATCACTTTGCATTCTGAAACATAATAGGACTCTTCATCTCAAAATCTTTCATGGAATCATAACTTCTGCAGAAATCTTCATATCCTTTCTGTTTTGGTTCAGCCACAGCAAAAAGAGCTGCAACCCTAGGGATGCAACGAATGCTCCCACAATATGAAATCACAGACACTTGACCAGAAGGCCACATATCTGAGGTTTCATCAAAGCACTGGAAGCCATATTAGTTACTGTCTGCTACTTTAAAACTATAGTAGTTATTAGACCCACCACTAGGTCATATGATTTAATGCATTAATATAAAGCACACCTATAATTATATCACAAATTTGCTTTTAGTATTCTGATAACTGTCAATAAAATCGCTTCCTTTTGTAATCCTTTATATTTTAACATTTTCTAAAAATCACCCATAAGGTTTGGGAATTATATCTCAATACAGCTATTATTTAGAGGAGTCTAATGACCAGACTGCCAAAGGGATCCATGGCTCACAAAAAGGTTAATTGTATTAGTTCGTTCTCACGCTGCTATGAAGAAACACCCAAGACTGGCAAGACTGGGTCATTTATAAAGGAGAGAGTTTAATTGACTCACAGTTCCACATGGCTACAGAGGCCTCAGGAAACTTACAGTCATGTAAGAAGCAAACACGTCCTTCTTCACATGGTGGCAGGAGAGAGAAGTGCAGAGCAAAGTGGGGAAAAACCCCTTATAAAACCATCAGATCTCCCGAGAACTCACTATCACGAGAACAGCATAGGGGAACCACGCCCACCATCTGATTACCTCCCACGAGGTCCCTCCCCCAACACTTGAAGATTATAATTTGGATTACAATTCAAGATGAGATTTTGGGTGGGGATACAGCCAAACCATTACCAGAACCCGAGTTAAGTAGCCTTTTATGTTGTATTCTAAGTTCTCTGATATTTCCAAATCCTTATTAGCCATGATTCCCTCTCTTTTAGAGTAATTCTACTGGCTTTTGTTAGTTGTTATTCCCTACCTAAATATTTTGTGTTTCTAATTTGCAAACATTTTTGAGAGAAGTAAAATGCAGGCTTCATCTAACCTAAGAAGCTGTGCTTTAAGCTCTTCCCTTGATTAATCATAAGAAAAAAAATACCAGAAAAGACTAAACATAAATCACACTGCTTTGTTTTAATGTTACCTAATCATTAAATGGTTTTTCATTCCTCAAGTATTTCTTGATGGCCTACTATGTGCCAGATACCATGGATTCACGTTTCAGTGTTCTGACCAGAGATAATTATACTGTAGCAAAAGTAAAGTTTATAAGATTTAATGACAAAACTGAGTCTACAGGCAAAATCATGTCTTACCTGTATTATTTTGTTATTTTCCAAATGATTTCACCACTGATTATTTTTTATTTATAGGGAGCATTTAGTGGGTGGAAGGTTATTTTACATGTGGATCAGTCTCGAGAAGCAGGCTTCAAACGCCTTCTTCAGTCAGGAGGAGCAAAGGTTTGTATCATATTAATTTACTGACCTTTTTACATAAATAATTATCTAACCAAGATTGCTATAATCAGTTCTGCATTTTCTCTACTTTTTGAAATGGTAATCCTTAAGTACATATTACACAGCTGAACTACTTTGGAATACTGGTAGATTGTGATACTACTTGTTTTTTCATTAGGTGCTACCTGGTCATTCTGTACCTTTATTTAAAGAGGCCACACATCTTTTTTCTGACTTGAATAAACTGAAACCAGATGACTCAGGAGTTAATATAACAGAAGCTGCTGCCCAGAACGTGTACTGCTTGAGAACAGAATACATTGCTGATTATCTCATGCAGGTTTGTGAGAGTCTATCCTTGACCTCATTACTAAAGATATGTTTATATGCATAGATAAGTAACTGCACAACAAAACCTTCAGCTCGTGATTAGTAGAACATTAGTCTCCTGTTATTCTCCTCTATCAAGCCCTTTCAGTTTTATTCTATTTGTATTTTTTATAATAATGAACACATTATGTAAACATTTAGCTTGGAAGTTAAATATGAGAAGAGTATAAAAATCTAGCTACCTCTAAAGGCTTTAAAAATACCCTTTAAAATGTTGGAATATAAAGAAAGCAGAAATTGATTCCAGGAGTCCAAGAAGAAACATTTACCCAACGGTCCTTTAGTTTTCTTGTCTGTTTGCTTTCATGTACTTTAAATACCTATGTTAGTTAGACACTGTGGTAAATGTAAGCATTTGCTATATGGTGGGCTTACTACTGTCATATTCAGAATTGGCCTGTGTTGTGTAATTTGAATGGGGTAAGAAAAATCTTCCTGACACCAGAGTGCCTAAAAGGCCATCAGGAATCAGCAGGCCTGACACATAATCATAAGGATTAGATTTCATAATCATCATCTATGAAGGATTTCAAATGGGATGGTGTAGAAATAAGGGGAGGCCAGAACTCAAAGTCAGCTTTGCGATTTTGCTGCTTGTGTTTGCAGATTGCTCAGGATTTAATAGAATGCCTAAAACAGAAATGTGAAGCCGTTATACAGCAGAGGGCATACTGATTAGTATCCACTATTTTATCTAAGGTTTTCACTGAACGTGATGTTTCTGACATTCATTTAAGTTTCAGTGTATACCAGTAGTTCATTCCTTTTTATTGCTGAGTAGTATTTCTTTGTCTGAATATACCATAGTTTATTCATTTTCCTGTTGATGGACCCCTGGGCTGTTTGTCGTCTTGCTTATCATTAGTAAAGCAGCTAAAACTACACAGACTTTATTATGGACATATTTTTTCATTTCTCCTGGGTAAATAGGACAGAATTGCTGTGTAATAGAATCAGTAAATATTTCCTGGTTTTTTGTTTGTTTGTTTGGGTTTTTTTTTGAGACGGAGTCCCACTCTGTGGCCCAAGCTGGAGTGCGGTGGCGAGATCTCCGCTCACTGCAAGCTCCGCCTCCCGGGTTCACACCATTCTCCTGCCTCAGCCTCCCGGGTAGCTGGGACTACCGGTGCCCGCCACCTCGCCCGGCTAGTTTTTTGTATTTTTAGTGGAGATGGGGTTTCACTGTATTAGCCAGGATGGTCTCGATCTCCTGACCTCGTGATCCACCTGCCTTGGCCTCCCAAAGTGCTGGGATTACAGGCGTGAGTCACCGTGCCCGGCCTAATATTTCATTTTTTAAGAAGCTGCCAGGCCTTTTGCAAAAGGGATTTTTACCATTTTATACTTCCCACCAATAATATAGGGATTGAGCATCCCAAATCTGACAGTTAGAAATGGTACAAAATCCTAAACTTTTGAACACTGACGTGATGCTCAACAGAAGTGCTTATTGGAACATTTCTGATTTCTGGATTTCCGACGCTCAACCAGTAAATAAAATATTCCAAAATCTGAAATACTTCTCATTCCAAGCACTTCAGATAAGGGATACTCAATCTGTGTAAGCCTTCCAGTTATTCCATATTTTTGCCAACGTTTAGTGTTGACAATCATTTGATTTTTAGCCATATGGTAGGTTTACAGTGGGAGCACATTGTATCTCCCTGATGACTAAGGACATTGAGTGCTTTTTCTTTCATGGTTTGTGTGTTTGTTTGTTTTTTGGTGTGTGTGTGTATTCTCTAATATGTTTTCTAAAAAGTTATTGTTTTAGCTTTTATGTTTATCTCTATGACCTATTACAAATTAATTTTTCTTTATGCTGTGAGGTATGGACCAGAGTTGGTTTTTTCCCATATAGATATCTAGGTGTTCCAGCACCATTTGTTGAATAGATTTTCCTTTCCCACAAAAGCTTTGGCATCTTGATAAAAAAATCAAATGATCGTGTTTTTGTTCTGTTTCATTATCTACTTGTTGATACGTTTCCTACTGTGTCTTGATTACTGTAGCTGTACAGCAACTTTTGAAGCTAGTATTAAGACTACAATTTTAGTTGTCTTTTTCAAGGTTATTTCGGTATTCCATGTCCTTTGCGTTTCCACATGGACTTTAGAATCAGCTTGTTAGTTTCTACAAAAAAAAAAAAAGAAAAAAAAAAGGCCTAGCGTGGTTAAGATTAGGATTGCACTGACTCTGTAGATTAACTTGGGGACAGTTAACATCTTTACAGTATCGAGCATTCTATTCCATAAACCTAGAATGTCTCCAGTTAGGTCTTCTTTAATTTCTCTCAGCAACATTTTGTGGTTTTTCAGTAAGGGAACTTGCGTATCTTTTGTTAAACATATTCCTATTTTGTGATGCTATTGTAAATGAAAATTTTTAGATGTACGTTGATTTTTTTCTACCATTTGCTGCCAATCCATAAGAGTATAAATTTTGTATATTATTATTTATTTATTTTGAGGCAGGGTCTTACTCTGTTGTCCAGGCTGGAGTACAGTGGCGTGATCTTGGCTCACTGCAACCTCTGCCTCCCAGGCCCAAGAGATCCTCCCACCTCAGCCTCCAAAGTAACTAGGACTACAGGCATGTGCCACCATGCCCACCTAATTTTTTTTTGGCAGGGGGAAGGGGTAGAGGCAGGGTTTTGCCAGGTTGACCAGGCTGGTCTCAAGCAATCCACCTGCCTCAGCCTGCCAAAGTGCTGGGATTACAGGTGTGAGCCACGGTGCCTGGCCTGTCACTCTTTTATACCCTATGATCTTAATAAAATTCACTTAATACAATTAGTACCTTAGGCTTTCCTACATAAGCAGTCATTTTATCTACAAAGAGATTTGTGGATTGTCCCTTCCTTATGCCTCTTATTTCTTGTTGTCTTACATGGCTAGGACCTCAGTATGCTGCTGAAAAGAAGTGATGAGATTGGCCTCCTTGTCTCCTTGTCCCTAGCCTAGGTGGAAAGTGTTCAATATTTCACCAGTATTTCACCACTTATAGGTTCTTCATAGATTTCTTTTCCAGATTGAGGAAGAGTCCTTTTACTCCTAGTTTACTAAGATTTCTTTTTCATCATTAATTGGGGTTAACTTTTGTTAAATGTCTTTTTCTACTTCTGTTGGAGTTGTAAGGTTTTTCTCTTTCATTCTATTACTATGGGAAATTGCATACATTTTCAAATGTTAAGTTTCATGTATCAATCCCATTTGATCATGGCATATTAATCTTTGTATATATTGCCAGATTTATTTGATGAAGAATTTTTAAAATCTGTTTTCAGGGTGGGATATTGGTATGTAATTCTCATTTTTTGTAATGTTTTGTCATATTTTGGTATTAGGGTTTTGCTGGCATCATAAACAAGGTGGGAAGTGCTCCTTTGGTTTTCTCAAAGAATTTGTGTAAGATGCCTATTTCTTCCTTGAATATTTGAAGGTCTAGAGTTTTCTTTTTTATTTTATTTTATGTTTTTGAGACATGTTCTGGCTCTGTTGCCCACACTGGAGTGCAATGGCATGATCTCAGCTCACTGCAACCTCCGCTTCCTGTGCTCAAACAATCCTTCTACCTCAGCCTCCTGGGTAGCTGAGACTACAAGCGCACACTACCACTCTCGGCTAATCTTTGTATTTTTGGTAGAGATGGGGTTTCACCATGCTGGACTGAAGCGATCCCTTCGGCCTCCCAAAGTCCTAGGATTATAGGCATAAGCCACCTGACCTGGAGTTTTCTCATTTTTTTTTTTTTTTTTTAAGATGGAGTCTCGCTCTCTCACCCAGCCTGGAGTGCAGTGGCGCAATATCAGCTCACTGCAACCTCCACCTCCCAGGTTCAAGTGATTCTTCTGCCTCAGTCTCCCAAGTAGCTGGGATTATAGGCATGAGTTGCCATGCCTGGCTGATTTTTGTATTTTTAGTATAAACGGGGTTTTAACCATGTTGGCCAGGCTGGTCTCGACCTCAGGTGATCCACCTGCCTTGGCCTCCCAAAGTGCTGGGATTACAGTCGTGAACCACTGCACCCAACCTGGAGATTTCTTTATACGTGGTTTTTGGTACCAAATTTTCTTTACTAGATACAGAGCTTTTCCTATTTTCTGTTTCATTATATGTCAGTTTTTGATAACTGGTAATTTTCAAATAATATGTCCATTTCATCTTATCAAATTTGTTGGCATAAAGTTCTTCATAATATTATTATTATCCTTTTAGTGTAATAAGTTTATTCCTGCCTGGGCACGGTGGCACACAGGCCTGTAATCTCAACACTTTGGGAGACTGAGGTGGGCAGATCATTTGAGGTCAGGAGTTTGAGACCAGCCTGGCCAACATAGTGAAACCCCATCTCTACTAAAAATACAAAAAAATTAGCTGGGCCTGGTGGCGTGTGCCTGTAGTCCCAGCTGCTCAGGAGGCTGAGGCAGGAGAATCACTTGAACCTGGGAGGCAGAGGTTGCAATGAGACGAGATCATGCCACCGCACTCCAGCCTGGGCGACAGAGCAAGACTCCGTTTCAAAATAAATAAGTAAATAAGTTTATTCCTGATATTGGCAACTTGTGTTCATTTATAGCTGACTTATTTAGGAGTCTGTTGTTTAGTTCCTAAATATAAGAGGATTTTTTTTCTATCTTTTTAATTTGTGATTGCTCATTGAATTCCATTGTAATCACAGAACATACTCTCTGATTTTAATTATTTTAAAATTATTGAGACTTGTTTTATCGCCCAGCTTCATCTCTCTTAATGAACGTATCGTGTATGTGAAAGATTTTATATTCTACAGTTGTTGGGTGTTATGTTCTGAAAATATCAAAGAGGTCAATGTGGTTGATAATGTTGATCAGATTTCCTGTGTATGTGGGTTTTTTGGTTTAGTTATATCAATTACTGATACTAAAATCTCCAGCTGATTGTGGAATTTTCTGTTTTTTCTCTTTAATTCTGTCAGCTTTTACCCCATTTATTTCAAACTTTGTTGCTAGCTGTTACCCATGTGTAATTTCTGTGATTTTCACATATTGATCCTTTGTTATAACTTGAATCTCTGGGCTTATTCTGCCTTAATGTGCATTATCTGAGGTTAATATAGCCTTTTCCTATTTAGTCTGTGTCATGATATCTCTTTTCATGGTTTTTAATTTTAAACTTGTAAAATGGCTTTCTTGTAGACAGGATATAGTTGTGCCTTGCTTTTTTATTCTTTGGAGTGTTCAGTCTATCAGGTAATTATTGATATGATTGGATTTAGGGATGGGGTTTTTTGCTGTTTGTTTTCTATTTGTTCTTTGTCCTTGTTCTTCTTTTTCTTTCTTGGCTTTTTTTTTATTAGTTTAATATTTTTAGAATTGTATTTTATCCATTGGCCTTCGGGAGGAGTATTTATATGTAGATTATACATTACTTACTGAGGCCGGGCACGGTAGCTCACACTTGTAATCCCAGCATTTTGTGAGGCCGAGGCTGGCAGATCACCTGAGGTCAGGAGTTCGAGACCAGCCTGGCCAATATGGTGAAACCCTGTCTCTACTAAAAATACAAAAATCAGTTGGGTGTGGTGGTGCACACCTGTAATCCCAGCTGTTTGGGAGACTAAGGCAGGAGAATCACTTGAACGTGGGAGGCGGAGGCTGCAGTGAGCCAAGATCGCACCTCTGCACTCCAGCCTAGGTGACAAGAGTGAAACTCTGCTTCAAAAAAAAAAAAAAGATCTCTTGCATCCAAGTTGGTTCATTTGCTTCCCCTGTCCTTTATACCAGGGGTCACTAAACTGTAGCCCCGTGGCCATATCTGGCCCACTGCCTATTTTATAAATAAAGGTTTGTTGGAATACAGCCATACTTACTCATTTATGTATTCTCTGTGGCTGCTTTTGCACTATAATGGCAGAGTTAAGTAGTTTCAGCACAAATCATCTATCCCACAAAATCTAAAATATTTCTGAGTTTTTACAGAAGGTATGCTGACCTCTGCTTTATGCAGTAGTTGTCATAGTTTTTACATCTACATCTTGTAGCCCCAAATAAGATTTTACTTCAAATAGGTTTTGCTTTTAACACTTCTGTGCATTTTGAGGAAACTAAAATAAAAAATAGTATTTTATAATTACTCTCATGTATACCAGTTTGAGAGTCATTTTTTCCTGAAGATCCGCATTTCCATCTGATTACATTTTCCTTCAGCCTGAAGAACTAACTTTAGTTTGGAGTGCAGGTCGATTGGGGATCAATTCTAGCTTTCTGTTATATGAAATGTCTGTTCTACCTTCATTCTTGAAGGACATTTTTGCAGGATACAGAATTTTAGATTGACGGGTTTTTCTCTTCTATTAAGGACTTCACTGTCTGCTGGCCTCCATTGTTTCTGTTGAGAAATCAGTGATGGTCATTTGAATTGTTCCCTTGTATTCAATGTGTCATTTTTTCCTGGCTGCTCAATAGTTTCTTCGTCTTTGGTTTTCAACCATTTGATATATCCAGGTGTGGTTTTCTTTGTATTAATCCTGCCTGGTGTCTGCAGAGCTTCTTGAATCTGCAAACTTAACACCTTTCACCAGGTTTGGGAAATTTTGGCCATTATTTCTTCAAATATTTTTTCTGCTCCATTCTTTTTTTTTTTTTTTAATTTTTATTTTTTTTGAGACGGAGTCTCGCTCTGTCGCCCAGGCTGGAGTGCAGTGGCGCGATCTCGGCTCACTGCATTTTCTGCTCCATTCTTTCCTCACTGTCTGCAAATTCAGTTACTTATGTTAGAACTTTTTATTTGTCCCATGTGTTCCTAAGGCCATGTTCACTTTTTTGCAATCTTTTTTTGTGTTCTTTTGATTGCTGATTCCTATTTATCTGCCTCCAACTTCACTGATTGTGTTCCTGTTATCATCATCCTGCTCTGAAGCCCATCTAGTGACTTTGATTTTTTTTTTTTTTTTTTTTTTAATAGAGATGGGTTCCCATCATGTTGCCCAGGCTGGTCTCAAACTTCTGGGCTCAAGCGTTCCTCCCACCGAGCAGTGTATGAGTGATCGAGTTTCTGTGTCCTCATGAGCATTTAGCGATATCAGTGCTTTTTATTTTTGCCTTTTCAGTAGGTATAGTGATACCTATTACACCTGGCTAATTTTCTTGTTGTCTCTTGGGATTGTTTCCTCCTTAGAATGTCCAGCAGCATTTGTTCAGAAAACTGTCTTTTCTTCACTGAGTTGCTTTTGCACCTTTGTCAAAATTCAGTTGATTTGGCCCGGTGCAGCTCAGTGGATAACTTGAGGTCAGGAGTTCCAGACCAGCCTGGCCAACAGGGCAAAACCCCATCTCTACTAAAAAGACAAAAATTATCCAGGCATGGTGGCGCATGCCTGTAGGCCCAGCTACTCAGGAGGTTGAGGCAGGAGAATCGCTTGAACCCAGGAGGCTGAGGTTGCAGTGAGCTAAGATCGCACCATTGCCTTCTAGCCTGGGCAACAAGAGCGAGACTCCATCTCAAAAAAAAAAAATTCATTTGGTCATATTTGTGTGAGTCTGTTTCTGGGTTCTCTTTTCAATTCCATTGATCCATGTGTCTGTCTGTCCCTCTCTAGTACTGCCCTGTCTTGATAACTACATAAACTCCAGTATCAGCTGGTGATTCCTTCCACTTTATTCCTCTTTCAAGATTGTTTTAGCTATTGTAGCAGCTTTTTTTTGCCTGTATCTTTTCATGTAAATTTTAAAATAAGCTTATGTATGTCTATAAAAACCTTGTTGCAATTTTGATAGGAATTTCATTAAACTTACAGATCATTTTGAATCAGCATCTTTACCACATTGAGTCTTCCATGAACATGACATTTCTTTCTATTAATTTAGATGGTCTTTAATTTTTCATAAACATTTTGTAATTTTCAGTATATAGATCCTATATATGTTTTTTTAAGCTTATGCCTAAGTATTTCTGTTTATTTGAATGATTCATTTTTTCTTAAGAATGGGTCATGTTTTGCTTCTTTACAAAGCAATTGCTTAATTTTGGATATATTCTGGACGTCATGAATAAGTCGTAGAAACTTTAGATTCAAGTCCGGCATGGTGGTACTCCTGTAGTCCTAGCTACTTGGGAGGCTGAGACAGGAGGATTGCTTCAGCTCAGGAGTTTGAGACCAGCCTGTGCAACACAGCAAGACCCCTATCTCCCCGCAAAAAAGCAACTCTAGATTCTGTTCTTCTGCTCCTCCAAAGAGTACTGTGTTGTTTAACAGGGAGTTTACTTCATACACTGTGTTTGCGTCCCCAGCCCCACATTTGCTAGGTTTGTTTATTCTCCAGGGTCTGTGGTTGCTTTTAGTATATTTTGGTCAGTGTTTGTAGTTGTTATCCATGGAATAATTGAATCAAAAGGCACTTACTTAGTATTTTGTGGTGATTCATTTTCAGGTTGCCCAGTCTGCCATATTGCTAGAAAATTAAGTTTTATTACACTTATAATAAGGGGGAAAAGATCCATTTCTTCTATGTTGGGAAATGGTTGTGGTTGAAAAATGCAAGGATTTTGGAGTCAGATCGGTTATGAATTTTGGCTTTACTACCTGCTAGTTATGTGACACTGGTTGTTTTATTTAACCTTTTTTATTTTATCTCTAAAATGGGGATTAAAAACACCAATATGGAATGTTTGTAAGATCTGAGCTAGCCGCACTCTACCTGAGCGATACACGTATTTCTCTGACAACAGGTGGGGCTTTGTCCCACAGGGTTCATTTTGTTTAATTTACTGGAACCTAGGAATGAATATGCATTTTCCTTGACGTTTGTCAGATTCATCCCTGACAGGTTGGAGATTTAAAGAAAAAAATCTATTACTGGATCATGCAAATTTTTGAAATCATTTAAAAAAATCATTTATTTTTCCTTTTATAGGAATCACCTCCTCATGTAGAAAATTACTGTCTACCAGAAGCTATTTCATTTCTTCAGAATAATAAGGAACTTGGGACTGGATTATCACAAAAGAGGAAAGCTTCTACAGAAAAAAATAAAATGAAACGACCTAGAGTACACTAATCGCATCTACTCTTTAGTTACCAAACATTAAATGTTTTTAAAAATTGAAAGCCTGAATGTGACTGTGGCGGATTTGGGTCATAGTTTAAGGATGAGTGCCTGAAGACTTCTGCCTCAGAGTATAATGATGACCCTTCTTGAGTTTTGAACACCTGCAATTTTAATCACTGCAATATTAACTGTTTCTTAATAAAAAGTTACCTGAAATAACAACAAAGTACAGCTCCTCAGCTAGCTTGCTGTTAAACCACATTGAAGTATGTTAGAAGGTATTTATTTTTCTTGTAAATATCTGAAGCTATAGCTTAGTGGAAATTTTAGCAAGGTGATGGATTTTGCTTTAGAAAGTCTGCCTTACAAATTCATAACAACAAGATTTGTCAATCAGCATTTATTCATGTTTTCCCTGATTTTTATCTTCTCACCATTTTACCTCTTTTAACAGGAGCCTGAGCACAAGGTTTAGTGAAGAAGCTGGGGCTATAAATGTGTGTGTATATATGTATATGTATGTTTGTACAAATCTCCATGATGTTTGCCAAGTTTGGGTGCCAAAACTTGGAAAATGTGATAATAAAGAATAAAAGTAGTGACTCAAATTAGTATTAAGATGTGTTTACATAGATGAATTTTTAAAAAGAGCACCCTGGCATCTATTCTTCTGTTGAAGCAACAAAACATTTATGTAACTTAACTTAAAAAATGAATTGCAGGGGGCTGGGTGCTGGGTGCGGTGGCTCACGCCTGTGATCCCAGCACTTTGGAAGGCTGAGGCAGGCGGATCACCTGAGGTCAGGAGTTTGAAACCAGCCTGACCAACATGGAGAAACCCTGTCTCTACTAAAAATACAAAAAATTAGCCGGGTGTGGTGGCACATGCCTGTAATCCCAGCTACTTGGGAGGCTGCGGCAGGAGAATCGCTTGAACCTAGGAGGTGGAGGTTGCGGTGAGCTGAGATCCATTGCACTCCAGCCTAGGCAACAAGAATAAAACTCCATCTCAAAGGAAAAAAAAAAAAAAATTGCAGGCCAGGCACGGTGGCTCATGCCTGTAATCCTACCACTTTGGGAGGCCAAGGTGGGTGGATCGCTTGAACCCGGGAGTTTAAGACCAGCCTGGACAACATGGCGAAACCTCATCTGTACAAAAAATAGCAAAAAATCAGTCGGGCATGGTGTCTGATGCCTGTAGTCCCAGCTACTTGGGGCATGAGAATTACTTGAATTCAGGAGGCAGAGGTTGCAGTGAGCCAAAATCATGCCACTGCAACTCCAGCCTGGGCGCCAGAATGAGACCCTGTCTCAAAAAAATAAATGAATTGCTTGTTAACATTTCTGATGTTTGTTATTTAGAATATTGCCCCATTAGATTAAAACATAATGTTATTGGAACTCTGTATTGCATTAGCCTTTATTATGCTAAACCTAAACACCTAATACTACATGCGTTAACAGAATTCTCTATAAATACACCTAATTTCATTTGAAGGACAAACTAGAATCCGTTAGGAATGTAATTTTGATGTAAACTGTTCAATTCCAAATGACTTTTTGAAAGGCAGATTCAAATAGTGAAGGAGAGAGCGCTCAACTTGGACACAAAATCCCTTAAATTTTCATCAGATTTTCTTCAAAATGGAGTAGAGGGTATCCCTGTTGCTAGAGGATTGGTCCTTCAGAGTTTTCAGCTTTGAGCTAGTTCACAGCTTAGGACAATACAAATTCTGCACAGAGAAATAGGTAGCATTATGGTGTAAACTGTCTCCCTCCCACCAAACAAAACCACATGGGCGTCTTTATCAGAACTATTTTATTTTAGCTGAATCATTTTGTGGATATATAGTATGTTTCCCTGAATTTTATTACTCAGAATTCTTTGAAATAGGCCAGGTGCAATGGCTCACGCTTGTAATCCCAGTACTTTGGGAGACCAAGTTGGACAGATCACTTGAGGTCAGGAGTTTGAGACCAGCCTGGCCAACATGGCGAAACCCCATCTCTGCTAAAAATACAAAAATTAGCCAGGTGTGCTAGCACATGCCTGTAATCCCAGCTATGCAGGAGGTGGAGGCAGGAGAATCACTTGAACCCGGAGGTGGAGGTTGCAGTGAGCTGAGATCGCACCACTGCACTCTAGCCTGGGTGACAGAGAGAGAGACTCCATCTCAAAAAAATAAATAAAATAAATTCTTCAAAATAGTTTTTAAGTTACCTAATCTACCACTTTCTTTTCTGCCAAAATTATGGTTTTCCCGTTCAAACTTAGACACAGTTTACCATTTAAGGCTCCAGGTCTCAGTTTCTCCTCCTGACTTTCCAGCATCTGCCTATACCCTGTATAAGCCACTTGAACTCTGGGTTGGCTCTTAATCTGTAAATGTCCTAATGCCAGCAACAATATCCTCTTACATGCAAATAATACCTAATGCCAGCAACAATATCCTTTTATATGCAAATAATACCAAGCATAGGTAGTCGTCTTGTTTAAAAAGGGGAGGGGGCAGAACTTGTCTTAATTAGATTATTCTGAGTTTCTTTTCTGGATTGCTACAGTATTTTAATCTGTGATATTTATCACCTTATATCGCTTCACGAATTTTCATGTGTGTTACTCTGATCTCACTAACATTCGTTAATTCAGCAAGTAGGAATCCTCAACGTGTGCCTAGGATTCAGCAACAAACCACCTGGAATGCATGGTCTCTTAGAACTTAAGATAGGAATCCTTACTGTAAATACAGTACTCAATTATACTCAGATGTAGTATTTACAGTGTTATGGACTGAGCTGTGTCCCCCTAAAATTCACAGGTTAAAGCCTAACCCACTATGTGATTGTAGACAGAGCATTTATAAGGGGGTTAAATGAGGTCACAAGAATGAGTCCCTAACCCAACAGGACTAGTGTCCTGGTAAGAAGAGGGAGGTACACCAGGAGTTTGCCTGCACGGAGGAAAAGCCCTGTGAGGACATGGGGAGGGCAGCTATCTGTCTACACACCAGGAAGAAAGGTCTCACCACATAGCCATGCTGGCCGTCTCCTTGATTTTGGATTTCCAGCCTCCAGAACTGTGAGAAAATAAATTTCTGTTTAAGCCACTCAGCCTGTGGTGTTTTGTGGCAGCCTGAGCAGACCAGTAACAATATTAACAGTGATAAAAAGTTCTTCCTTTGGGGCCTGAGATGCCTGGGAGTGGAACAGGCTGTTTTGTGTATGAGCATTTTTTAGGGTAGAGTTCATCATTCTAGAGTTTGGATCTGTGACTTTCTACCCAAAGGTCACAAACCACTGCTGTAATGCAAACCTATTATTTCACAGTTACACCTCTCACCTAGAAGTGCTTTAATACAGGCCGCTTCGTATCAGGGCTTGGTTTCCTTCTGACCCTTCGAGACATAAAAATCATTATTAGCTTGAGGCCATACAAAAATAAGCAGTGGGCCATCGTTGACTGATCCTTATTCTCTATCCCTAAAAAGATTTTAAAATCTAGATCTGTCAACAAGCAAAGCACCCAGCTCTTTGTTTGTTTGTTTTTGAGACGGAGTCTTGCTCTGTTGCCCAGGCTGGAGTACAGTGGCATGATATCGGCTCACTGCAACCTCTGCCTCCTGGGTCCAAGCCAGCCTCCTGGGCTCAAGCCATTCTCCTGCCTCAGCCTGCTGAGTAGCCGGGACTACAGACACATGCCACCACCCCCAGCTAATTTTTCTATTTTTGTAGAGATGGGGTTTCACCATGTTGGCCAGGCTGGTCTCAAAGTTCTGACCTCAAGTGATCTGCCCGCCTCAGCCTCTCAAAGTGCTGGGATTACAGGTGTGAGCCACCACAGCTCCTTTTCTACCATCCTGAGTAGCAGTCTATGGCAGACATACTTGACAACAATAACTCAGGCATACCCTGGGAAGTGACCCTGTGGTCTAAGAAGAATGTATGTTTGGAGTTCCAAGTTAAGGAATCCAGGAGTGGCCAATCCAGAGGCTCTCCTTATCAGTGAAGGACGTCCATACCCCTGCCCCATTCCTTGGAATGCAGGCTGTATAGGGAATGGTGGCCCTTTGTATTGGGTTAAGTGGAAGTTGCTAGGTAGAGGTTGCTAAGTGAAAATATGTTAAACTGCATGCTTTTTAAAAACAGTAGCAATTTATGGATGGGCACGGTTGCTCACGCCTGTAATCCCAGCACTTTGGGAGGCCAACGTGGGTGGATCATGAGGTCAGGAGATCGAGATCATCCTGGCTAACACGGTGAAACCCCCTCTCTACTAAAGATACAAAAAAAAAAAAAAAAAAAAAAAAAAAATTAGCCAGGCGTGGCGGTGTGCACCTGTAGTCCCAGCTGCCAAGGAGGCTGAGGCAGGAGAATGGCATGTACCCGGGACGCAGAGCTTGCACTGAGCCGAGATTGCACCACTGCACTCCAGCCTGGGTGACAGCAAGATTCCATCTCAAAACAAAAACAAAAAACAGTACCAATTTTCCTGTCCAGCCCACTGCTCCTGGACTGCTGTGTAATGTAAGTCCACAATAAACCCTATGTCTCATTCACTGTCTCCACATCTCTTCTTCAGCCTCCCTCACATGGCGCCATCCCCACTGGAGTCAATAGTCTGGCATGACAAGTAGTAGCCATTATTAAGCAGAGCCATCTCATGCTTGTTTAACATTTGGAAATCTGCAATGAAAATTACCAAGTTTGGGCTGGGTGCAGTGGCTCACACCTGTAATCCTAGCACTTTGGGAGGCCGAGGCGGGCAGACCACTTGAGGTCAGCAGTTCGAGACCAGCCTGGCCAACATGTAGAAACCCTGTCTCTACTAATTAGTAGAAACCCTGTCTCTACTAATTAGTAGAAACCCTGTCTCTACTAATAATACAAGAAAATTAGCTGACTGGTGGTGGGGGCCTGTAATCCTAGCTACTCAGGAGACTGAGGCAGAATTGCTTGAACCCAAGAGGCCGAGTTTGCGGTGAGCCAAGATTGTGCCACTGCACTCCAGCCTGGGCGACAGAGTGAGACTCCATCTTAACAAAACGAAGACAACTGGGCCGGGTGCAGTGGTTCACGCCTGTAATCCCAGCACTTGGGAGGCTGAGGCAGGTGGATTGCTTAAGCCCAGGAGTTTGAGACCAGCCTGGGCAACAGAGATACCCCATCTCTACAAAAAAATTAATACAAACTTTTAAAAAAGACAACCGGATATGTGGCTCTCACGTGATGCACTAGAAGCACAGAACACAATCTGTGAAGTATTCTTGTCCCTACTGCTAATTAGACTCAAATTTGATTAAGCCTCTAGATCTTACTACCCAGAGTCAGGGAACATTGAGTAAAAACCACACTTGAAAAGGGAAACGTTAAAGAATTGTTAATGAGTAGAAGATAACTACTAAACAGGATTTTTCTAAAATATAAAAGTAGCAAGTGCAGAAAGCAACTACTACCCTAACAGAGTGAAGGGGAAGGAACTCGGACACTTAGAAGAGGACCCCACCCTCTCCCGAGACAGTTAACACCTCAGCAAATGATGTGAAGAAGTGCTGGAGACTACAGGCCTTGGCTGACCTAGAATCTTGCCACTAGGTGGCAGGAAAACTTACCAGGGGGCCCGGGTAGCAGCTGACCACGGGACGCAGTGTTGCAGTGGGGAGAAGCTTGCAGGAGGAGGGTGTGAGGTGCTGCTGAAACATGAGGGCTGCCACATGAACACTTACAGGCTCTACCACATGCTCACCCACTGGCCACTGGAAAACAGCACACCAGGAAGGAGAGTCCCTTCTTCCTGCCCTAGCCTTCCGGTGTCTCCACAGTGCCCTCTATTGACAACATAGCCTGTCGATAATGGAGCCAGTTAATGCTGCCCTAGACCTCCGCTACTCTGCGATCCCACCACCCTCACTGAAGTCAGGGTGCCCATTTCAACGGCACAGTTGTGCATGGCCTACAAAGGAGAGCAACCACAGAGATTTCAAGCAGGCAGGTGCTCCCTTCACTAACGTATTTCTCAAAGTCTTAATTAAGAGAGTGTCTTCTGGACCATCTCAAGATGTGGTTTGGGAGAGTGCACCCCAGCATTCCTATCTCCCTAAGCCGAATCCTTCCACCATATCATGCTGTGGAAGCTCCGGCACCCTCAGTTCATTAAACATAGGCCACCTCCAAGTCCACGTTTCAGTCAACCAAGCAAGTAAGCCCTTAGAGACTTAATGGGCTAATATTTAAATCCAGAATCTTTAACGTGCATCCCTGTGAATGAATTCAGCTCAATCTAGCATTATAGCTGGGATACTACCTGTTTATAGGAAACATAGAAAAGCAATCAGTTAAATATAGAATGGAAAACAAGCCAAGTGACCAGGCTTCCTCAATAATTGGCAAAAAATTAAAAATAAGGTGAAGAAATTAAGGCTTAGAAAACTAAATGCAATGGGGCAGCCTTGTCCAGATTTTTTTTTTTTTTTTTTTTTTTTTTTTTTTTTTTTTTTTTTTTTGAGATGGAGTTTCACTCTTGTTTCCCAGGCTAGAGTGCAATGGCGCAATCTCAGCTCACTGCAACCTCGGTCTCCCAGGTTCAAGAGATTCTCCTGCCTCAGCCTCCCGAATAGCTGGGATTACAGGCATGTGCCACCACACCCGGCTAATTTTTTTGTATTTTTAGTAGAGACGGGGTTTCTCCATGTTGGTCAGGCTGGTCTCGAACTCCCAACCTCAGGCGATCCGCCCGCCTCGGCCTCTTAACGTGCTGGGATTACAGGCATGAGCCACCACGCCTGGCCTCAGATTTTTTTTTTTTTTTTAAATAAATCAGCTGTAAAGTGGCCATGTGAAATCAGAAGCTTTAACACACAGGATATCTGATATTATAGAAATGCTTTTTAGGTGTGATAATGGTATTTTGATTGTTAAAAGGGCCTTTATCTGTTGGTGAAATGTTTATGGAAGGAGTAGGTCTCAGATTAGATTTAAAATAACCCAGAAAATGTAGAGCATATTCACAGGTAAAATAAGAGACCACAAAGCGATAATTGTTGAAGCTGGGCCAGGGGTTGACAGACATTTACTGTGCTATTTTTTATTGTAAATGAAAATTCTCCTTGTAAAACATTCTTAAACAATAAAAATAAAATAAAATAAAATTCCAACCTCAGCAACTGAAAAAAAGGATAGTACGACTCACCTCAACATGAAGAACTTTCTTGGCCAGGCATGGTGGCTCACGCCTGTAATCCCAGCACTTCGGGAGGCCGAGGCGGGTGGATCACCTGAGGTCAGGAGTTCGAGACCAGCCTGGTCAACATGGTGAAACCCCGTCTCTACTAAAATACAAAAATTAGCTGGGAGTGGTGGCAGGCGCCTGTAGCCCCAGCTACTCGGGAGGCTGAGACAGGAGAAGTGCTTGAACCCGGGAGGTGGAGGTTGCAGTGAGCCGAGATTTTGCCACTGCACTCCAGCCTGGGCGACAGAGGGAGACTCCGTCTCAGGGAGAAAAAAAAAAAAAAGAACTTTCTGCTGCTTTGAGGGGAGACTGAAGAAGTCAGGCTCTGATGCATCCCTGCTGACCTTGGGATGGGAACAGGGCAAAGAGCGTTTTCAAATCATTTTGAAGGAGCATTTGGTTCCCATGTTCCTTCTCTACCCTTACTTAAATCTAAGGAGAAGAGTGGAAGCAAAGCCTCATGGTTAAAAACATGCTGGAGCCGAAACACCTGGGTTGGAGTCCTGGCTCCTTCATTACTAGCTGTGACTCCAGGCAAGCTATTTAACCTTTCAGAACCTATTTTCCCCTATTTAAGGGGCTTTCAGGGTTAAACGAGTCAACATGTGTTACCTGTTTAGAACAATGCCTGGCTCAAGGTTAAAAACTATACAATTTTTAAAAATTCCAGTAAGTGATTTAACACTCTTGCCAGCTGGAGCTAAGGTTTTAAAAAAAGAAGAGGGGCCGGGCGCGGTGGCTCAAGCCTGTAATCCCAGCACTTTGGGAGGCCGAGACGGGCGGATCACAAGGTCAGGAGATCGAGATCACCCTGGCTAACCCGGTGAAACCCCGTCTTTACTAAAAAATACAAAAAACTAGCCGGGCGAGGTGGCGGGCGCCTGTAGTCCCAGCTACTGGGGAGGCTGAGGCGGGAGAATGGCGTGAACCCGGGAGGCGGAGCTTGCAGTGAGCTGAGATCTGGCCACTGCACTCCAGCCTGGGCGACAGAGCGAGACTCCGTCTCAAAAATAAATAAATAAAAATAAATAAAAATAAAAATAATAAAAAAAATTAAAAAAGAAGAGGATGTCAGGGCAGAACAAAAGAATATAATGGGAGCTTGCAACCTCCTCTTCACCCCCATTACCATGGTGCCACTGAGGTTGGTAGTCCCTGACTTCCTTGTTTAATTCAGGTTCTAATTAAAGACATACATTTGAACTGTAAAATCAGAGAACTCCAGTAAGGAAGCCATAGTAGTCCCAGCAAGTTATAATAAAACCAAAGGCAAACCTAAGAGATTCGAATCTGTGCCCACACCTCATTGTGAAAAGATGCTTAAGTGTAACCCATATGACCTTTAAAAGGCAGGAACTGGTAAGGTGAGCCACAGACCCAGAGTGTGTAGGTGGCACAAGCTACACTTGGCCCGAGGTTCTGATTCCTAAATAGATGAGCTATAAGATTCCGCGGCTGAAAAAGCTTATCTCTGGTAAGGTTAATTAATGATGGTTGAATTCATAGTCACCCGGGAGAATAGCAGAAATCTAAAAAACTCTTAAAACCCAGAGGTGCTATAACTGAGCAACATAATGAAAGGGCAAATTTAAAGTGGCTGGGGTAGTGTAAGGCAGATTAACATTTACAGTGAGTAAACTCAGGAGTGGTCAGATCTGCTGTCAAGAGACAAGTCAAACAGCATGGAAGTATGTTGGAGAAGGATAACGAGTAGCTACAGAAGTTACATAGATGATGAGGCAGTTATCTAAGACATGACAGATATTAAAAATGGTCTTTATATATTAATAACGACTGAACTACACAAATGTGTAGTTTTGTAAAAAATCAAAAACATTTAGTATTTCAGTTGACAAGTCTTTCCCTCCAACTTCAGTATCCACTTTCCCTCATTTAACAGTATCCAAAAATGCATTTAGGAATATGATAATCCTTTCTGGTCTAAGAATGGGATTTCCTACTTGAGCTAGCCCTATGGTTGTCTTCCAACTGCCTATTAGGGAAATAATTTATCATTTTTTGACATAACCCAGTGGTTCCCAGATTTTGCTGCACATTAGAACTGTGGGACTTGAAAAACATTGCTCTGCTCAGGTCACACTCCATACCAATTAATTCAGAATGTCTGGATGTAGGAGTTGGGCATCAGTTTTGTTTTGTTTTGTTTTGTTTTTGAAATGGAGTCTTGATCTGTAGCCCAGGCTGGAGTGCAATGGCACCATCTCATCTCACTGCAAGCTCCGCCTCCCAGGTTCAAGTGATTCTCCTGCCTCAGCCTCCCGAGTAGCTGGGACTACAGTGCCCACCACCACGCCCAGCTAATTTTTTTTTTTTTTTTTTTTTGAGGCAGAGTTTTGCTCTTGTTGCCCAGGCTGGAGTGCAATGGCATCATCTCAGCTTACCACAACCTCCACCTCCCAGGTTCAACCAGCTCTCCTGCCTCAGCCTCCTGAGTAGCTGGGATTACAGTCATGTGTCATCACGTCTGGCTAATTTTTTATATTTTTAGTAGAGATGGGGTTTCTCCATGTTGGTTAGGATGGTCTCGAACTCCTGACCTCAGGTGATCCGCCCACCTTGGCCTCCCAAAGTGCTGGGATTAAAGGCTTGAGCCATCACACCCGGCCTAATTTTTGTATTTTTAGTAGAGATGGGGTTTCACCATGTTGGCTAGGCTGGTTTTGAACTCCTGACCTCAGGTGATTCGCCCACCTCGGCCTCCCAAAGTGCTGGGATTACAGGCATGAGCCACCATGCCTGGTGGGATTTTTTTTTGTTTTTTGTTTTTTTTTAAGGATTCCCAGATTATTCCAAAATGCAGCAGTTTGAGAACCATGGACATAATCTTATAGAGTTGCCCCACTTCTTATGATGAAAATTGTGAAAGCTGGGTGCTACTCTCCATCATATTTGGAGGTGAACCATTTTACAGAAGTTTCTTGCGTGCTTTGACTGGATCCCTGAATGGTTTGGTTGAGGGATTAAAAAGACTTTTAAAGTCGATGACTTAAATCCTACCCACCATCTGTATTACTATATCCAATTATTTAGAATTCCAGTTCCCACTTGGGCTGCAAATTCAAAAGGATTGAACTGCCTTAATGATTACTTTTACGTATATCCTAAATTCCTGATGTGAACATAATTCCTATTTTAGATAATATAAATATGATTATTTAAAGCAATTATTTCTAAAGCCAGGCGTGATGGCTCACGCCTGTAATCCCAGCACTTTGAGAGGCCAAGGCAGGCAGATTACTTGAGGTTAGGAGTTCGAGACCAGCCTGGACAACATGATGAAACCCTGTCTCCACTAATACATACGTACATCCACATACATAAAATAGCTGGGCGTGGTGGCATGTGCCTGTAATCCCAGCTACGGGGGAGGCTAAGGCATGAGAATTCCTTGAACCTGGGAGACACAGGTTGTGGTGAGCTGGGATCGCACCACTGTACTCCAGCCTGGGCGAAAGAGTGAAACTGTGTCAAAAAGATAAAATAAGCAATTATTTCTTACTCAATATATCATTCATAATATTCATTATCTTTATTTCAAGCCCAAGAGAAGCAATTCATAACTTGCCTGCATTCTGCAGGCCCCATTAGTACCTAGTTGTAGTAACTGGTGGATTAAAACTATTACAAACCTGCAGTTTCAGGATGCTAGTTATTAGAACAACTGTCCATATGATTTTCTAACTTCTTGGCTCTCCTTCCAATCTGACTACCTCCATTAATTTGTTTCCACTCCCTAACTTGAGATCGTGACCTAATTTGTTCCTTTGTCAGTCTATACACCCATAGCATGACCTGTCCTAAATTCCTACCCCACACTCTCAACCTCCTGACATCTCCACCTATGTGTACCTACCCCAAAACACTTTCACATTATAACAGAGAGAGATAAAAACCAAAATGTGTAGTGTGCTAAATAAAGAGTAAGAACTACAGGCCAGGCATGGTGGTTCATACCTGTAATCCCAGCACTTTGCGAGGCTGAGGTAGGAGGATCACCTGAGTTCAGGAGTTCAAGATTAGCTTGGGCAACATAGCAAGACCTCATCTCTACTAAAAATAAAAAAAGTTAGCTGGGTGTGGTGGCATGCACTTTAGTCCAAGCTACTTGAGAGGGGACCTCCCCAGCCTCAGTGGGGAGGATCCTTTGAGCCCAGGCCAAGGCTGCGGTGAACTACGATCACGCTACTGCACTCCAGCCTGGGTGATGCTGTCTCAAAAACAACAACACAAAATCCCCCCAAAACTATAAGAGTCTAAACAAATGGTGCTGAACAACTGGATATTCAAATGCTGAAGAATGGAGCTGGAACTCTAAGTCACAATAAAAAAAATTAAAATAGACCAAAGACCTAAATGAAAGAGCTAAAAACATAAAACTCTTAGAAGAAAATAGGCATAAATCTTTATGACTTGGGTTAGGCAATGTTTTCTTAGATATAACACCCAAAGCACAAGCAACTAAAGAATAGGTACGGTGAACTTAATCAAAATTGAAAATTTTGTGCTCCGAAAGACACTTTGAAGAAAGGGAAAAACGGTAGGAGAAAATATTTACAATTTATGTATCTGACAAAGTAGTAGTACCTGAAATTTAAAACACTTGCAACTCAATAATAAAGTTTTAAGTAAACCAATTTAGAAATTGGCAGAGGATTTGAATACACATTTTTCCAAAGACATACAGATGACCAATAAGCACATTTAAAGATGCTCAACACCACTAGTCATTACAGGAATGCAAAATAAAACCATAATGAGATACTTCACAGCCACTTGGAAGGCTAGAACCAATCTGAAACAAGTGATCACAAGGATATTGGAGAAATTGGAATCCTCTGACACTGCTGGTGGGAAAAATAATATATAATATGGTAAGGCTACTTTAGAAGAGTTTGGCAGTTCCTCAGTGATATACGACCCAGCGTTTCATCCCTAAGTATATACCCAAGAGAACTGGAAATGTTGATACAAAAACTTGTACATGAAAGTTCATAGCAACATCATTCATAATAATGAAACAACCCAAATGTCCAACAGATGAACATACAATTTAAACATGGTATATCCATACAATTACCTAGGCTGTTTAGCAATAAAAACGAAGCACTGATACAAGCTAAGCCTCAAAAACATGCTCAAAAACAAGTTGTAGAAGCCAGTTGCTGAAAAACAAATTGTATAACCCTGTTTATATGAAATGACCAGAATGAGAAAGTCTGGGCCAGGTACGGTGGCTCACGCAGCTCTAATCCCAGCACTTTGGGAGGCCAAAGCGGGTGTATCACCTGAGGTCAGGAGTTTGAGACCAGCCTAGCCAGCATGGTGAAACCCCATCTCTACTAAAAATACAAGATTAGCCAGGCGTGGTGGTGGGCGCCTGTAATCCCAGCTACTCGGGGAGGCTGAGGCAGGAGCATCACTGGAACCTGGGAGGCGGAGGTTGCATTGAGCCAAGATTGCGCCACTGCACTCCAGCCTGGGTGACACAGCAAGACTCTGTCTCAAAAAAAAAAAAAAAAAAAATCCAGAAAAAAGAAACTAGAGACAATACAATAGTGGCTGCCTAGGACTAAGGAATTTGAGAGAAAGGAAGAAAATGACTAATAACAATAGAATTTCTTTTTGGGGTGATGAAAATGTTCAAGAACTTTAAAAGAGTGGTGATGGATGCATAACTTTGAGAATATAAGAAAGTCTTTAATTGTATACTTCAAAAGGTGACTTTTGGCCAGGTGTGGTGGCTCCCAAAGTGGCTGTAAAACATTCCAGCACTTTGGGAGGCTGAGGAGGATTGCTTGAGACCAGGAAGCTTGAGACCAGCCTGGGCAACATAGTAAGACCCCATCTCTTAAAAAACAAAATAGTGTTTGGTGGCACACACAGTAATCCCAGCTACTCAGCAGGCTGAAGAGGGAGGATTCCTTGATGCCAGGAGTTGAAGGCTGCAGGGGGCCATCATTGTGACACTGTACTCCAGCACAAGACTCTGTCTCTTGTTTTTGGAAAAGCGTGACTTTTATCTAAAAAGTTAAAACTATAGAGGAAATTAAAGCAGGGAAGACTGAGTTTCTGTGCCTGTTCTACCTTAAATAGGGCTGTCAAAAGAAAAAAATCTCAATCAAGCACAAATAATCAAATAACAAATTGTTAATACTACATATTTAAACTCCATTACCAAAATGACAAATACACTTTTGCTAATTTAGAAATCTAGGGACTATAATCCAAAATCCTGAAATTTAAAATTACTGCTCTTTTTGAGAATTTTAAGATTCTCAAGGAACAAAGTCTCAAATCCCTAGTCTATATAAAGATTTTAGATTCCTCCTGCCTCTGCCATAATTTAAGGTAACAAAATTTAATACAGCAACAAGGACAAATGTGTATTTCAAGTTTTCCAAAAATATTTGTCATAGCTTTGTAGCCACTTTCATGCCTCATGTTTTGTATTTTTAAAATTTTGTATTTCTCTTTTTTACTGTCTTTGGTTTGCCTAAATCCTCATCGGTCTTTTTTATGCTTGAGCACTCCATAAACACTTCTGAAATGGAAAGTACACTACCGGCCAGGCCTGGTGGCTCACACCTGTAATCCCAGCACTTTGGGAGGCCAAGGCAGGTGGACACGAAGTCAGGAGTTCAAGACCAGCCTGGCGAACATGGTGAAACTCCGTCTCTACTAAAAATACAAAAATTAGCTGGTGTGGTGGTGCGTGCCTGTAATCCCAGCTACTCAGGAGGCTGAGGCAGCATCACTTGAACCGGGGAGGCGGAGGATGAAGTGAGCTGAGATCACACCACTGCACTCCAGCCTGGGTGACAGAGCGAGACTGTCTCAAACAAAAAAAAAAAAAGAAAGAAAAAAAAGTACACTCCTGAGTTTAGAGCATCTTCACTTTCCCACAGCGAGAGGTATGACCTCAACTCACCATTTTCAAAGACAAAATAAGGCTTTAAAATAACCATTACAGTCCAAAATCCATATATTTACTTTTTATTGAATTTGTTAATGTTACAGAGTTCTTGCACTGCCAAACCATGCCTGAGAATTCAAACAAATGGTACAATGGACAGCCTCATCCACCCATCATACAGTATATTAAAACTTGATTCATGTACATTTTGATATTTTCACAATCTTTTAAAAAGTTTTAACAAGAGTTGTAATTTAAATCTGCTGCAGGTCTTCAGATTTCGGGTACAGTATGCCTTTACATAACACCTCCACTTACTCATCTCTGTTCATTCTTCGGTAACACAACCCCCAACAAAATTTTGTGGGGAAAAAAATGCAGGGAAAATACACAGTTCAACGATGAAGAGCCTATTTTTTAAGGTTTTTCGTTCCCAAATAGTCTTCAGTTTACCAAGAATCCCATTTCTGATTTAATCATTCAACTTCCCCTTGGCTGGCTCAACTACTCACCCAAATAGATTAGAAGGCAGGCATCCTGCCTGCCACCTCAAATGTCAACATTATTGCCCAGATGTGAGTGGCAGGTCCCATCAGGAGATACTGTAACCCTCCTTGGAGTCCAATTCCTGCACGGACACTTTCATCAAGACTAAACTCCTATCTGAAAATGCTCCCACATCAAAATAGTTTTACTCACCCACTTGCTTCACTCTTGCCAATACCAAGTCTGCAACTCATGCATTTGGCAAAGGGATTTATTATAGAGAAACCCGGACTCTGCATCAAGTGGTCACATTACCACTTTCAGATATTTCTATTGAACCAAAGATACAAAACTAGGAAACTGCCAGACCATCTTGTTAGGTGGACACTCTTCCGCAATGCTGGGTGGCTTCCTCAAGTCCGTCTAAAGGACCTCAAACTATTAATAGGTATTTGAAGCTGTAATTATTAAAAACAGAAGTGCTACATCACCTGTCTTTCGCCCTGACTCTCCAAATGAACATAAACACACACCAAAAGGTTGAAAACAGAGCTAGCTGGGACAATCACTGCATCTATAGAACAGCCAATACCTTGAAAAACTGGGCACAAGTACATGAGGAATTCTTATCAAAGATCATGCACAATCCATGACACTTAAATGGATTTTAGCTGAGGTTTTGCTCATGTTGCTCTGAATTTGTAAGGACAGATCAGTGAACCCCTTAGCCTGAGCAGAAAGCATTTTCTTCCCACTGCAGTTTACTACACAATTTAGACCTGATTAGAAGAGGCATTAGCAGCACCTGAAGTAGAGCCTCCAGAATCCACTGCCCTTTACATCAAAGGCTATTTGGTTCCACCCTCAGGACTGGCATACTCACGAAGACATTTCACAATCCTAATGCATACTTTAGGTTACTTACTTAACCAAGCAATATGCTCTGTCAAAGAACTTACTTCAAGTCAAAGCAAAAAAGGCCTTAATGCAGAACAAAACAAAACAAAAAAGCACTATCCAAATAAAAAAAAAAAATTACCAAAAAAAAAAAAAAAAAAGATTATTCTCTCCCTTACCCCTTCCCCTACTTGGTGGACCCCAGTTTGGTTGAATTTATTTTGTGGTTACCTCAGAATACAATTAAAGTTTAAATTACAAATCACAGCCCTACACAGATGATCTGAACACATCAGTTCTTTTCAGCGGCGTGTTCCAGGAAGTATAATATAGCCACAGCCTACTACATAGAGTATTCCTTAAGGGTAGGGCACAGGACAGGTTAATTAAGGTCACTTAAATCTTCATCTTTTACAGCAGATCAGAACCCAGATGGCTGACTTTTTATGCAGGATTTCTGGTAAGAATCCAGTAGAGCTGGTTGCAAGGTTCACATCAACACTTAATAGTTGTAATCTTCTTATCCAGAAGTTGTGATCCACATGAAGTCCACAATGAGTGCAGCAGATCTGAGGTAGTCAACCCTTATGAAGGCTCAGTATCTGAACATAAAAAGATTTTGAAATGACCACTGGCTGCAGGTTTTGGTTTTTTGTATTTGCAGAGTAAATATGAAAGAACACTGTTGAAACTAGTTCACACGTTTATATAACAATGAAAATTCCCCTAAATCCAATATGTATAGAGCAGTCGCGACACTTTAACTTCCATAGTGCAATAGGGCCGGTCAGGAAATTGAGTGGTCTGCATCGGTGTCTGTAGGTCCAGCAGAGATCAGATGATGACTGACTGTTGGTGGTGGTTAGCTGCAGTCTAGTTACCTCAGAAGGGTTAGCAAAGCCCATTCCTTAATTGTATTGTGAGTGGCTGCTTTTCTGATTTTCAAGCACAGCATACTGGTTGTCTAGCTGAAGTTTAAGGGCCTGGTTTTTTGAAACCTCATCCCTACCTCTATTTTTGTGTCTTACTACTTCAAAGCTCTTCTCCATTTCTTTATCCCTAAGGGAAAAGAAATGTAATCAGTAAATATTTTTTCTTCACTAGGGTTTTTGAAAATACTCGTCCTTGAATTTTTTAAAAAAAGCCACCCCTTAGAAGAATCCTGGGGAGGGGTAGGAGTGGGCATATATAAAATCCTTATCAAACCATTTTAAGGCTTCAATTTGAACAGAAAACACAGAACGCTGTACTGAAGCTCTAGGGTCCTATCTTCTACTAAATAGTATTAAATGTGACCCTATTTCAGGACAAACTTGAAGAAAACTGTTATAAGCTGTGTGATGACATTCCTCCTAACACTTTCACTTTTAGCAAGTAATAGATAATACATCTCTCTCTTTATGCACAAGGGTAACAATTTTCTCATTCAAGTAAATTCTACTCGTTAGTCAATGATTTCTCCTCACATCAATTTTGTGGGAGTGGATCTGATTAGATCAGGTAAAGAAACTTGAGTGTGGTGAATCACTGCCCTCCCAAAGGTCCCTTATACATTTTTTAAGACAGAGCAGAGGAGCAAGTCCACGTGGAGGTTTAAATTCAAGCCAGCTGTGCTCTCAAAGTGGCGAAAAGGCTGGGATTTATTCTAAACGCCACCCCAAAAAACATTTCCATCTGATGTCATTTACATTTCTTCCCATTTTATTTTAAAAAATTCATGTCCCTAAGTAAGATGTAGTTGTGCCATATGTAGTCATTTAATTCCAGGTAGCATTCATTTTAAGTACCTGCTGAAATAAGATTATTTTAATATTAGATTTATAAATGCCAACATCTTCTGTCTACAGTCACATTAACTGGGAATATAATTACACAGCATTTTTATATTTCTAGTTTCCATATTATAAGGAGCAAAAGCCACTCAATTATAAAAGAATTTCAACTACATTAAAACTTGTCATTGCTATAAAACAACATAAACCAGGGCTAAGAGAAACTTTTGCAGACAGAAGACAAACTCAGTCTCCAATGCTCTTTGCCCTCCCCCTTTCCTCCCTTCTAGGTATATAAAGTTCCGTCCTGACTCTTAGCTGCCTGTCAGCTGAAGCTCAGGCTTCATTAGTTAAGGAATAGTCTCCCTTGGGTGGGTATGCCCTATATCCCACTCCCTGGCCGAGGAACAGAAGTCCTAAACAAAATGCAATTACTTATAGTACTTACTTCCGGCTTTCTACATGCTTGGCAGTTGACTGCAGGGATGGGAACTGTGTATCGCTGTAGATTTCTGGTGGTCCTTGTGGTGTTTTCCTTGTTGTGGTTAACCTGGCCCCAGGAGGCCTATACACACCACTAGTCATTGCCGGTTCTGGGGTTTCTGTAACTAATATTTTAAAACAATTTTTAGATAAACTATTCAAATGTTCAGCATTTTAATAAGCTATTCTTGCATTCCCAATCATTTAACAATTACAGAAAAAACAATACCAGGGTCTCTGGGTCAGACAACAGAAGGAAAGTTATTTCAGAAAATGTCTAAAGTGAAAACAGGCCAGGTGTGGTGGTTCACACCTGTAATCCCAGCACTCTGGGAGGCTGAGGTGAGTGAATCACCTGGGGTCAGGAGTTCAAGACCAGTTGGGCCAACATGGTGAAACACTGTCTCTACAAAAATTACAAAACTTAGCCGGGCGTGATGGCAGACGCCTGTAATCCCAGCTACTCAGGGGGCTGAGGCAGGAGAATGGCTTGAACCTGGGAGGCAGAGGTTGCAGTGAGCCAATATTGAGCCACTGCACTCCATCGTGGGCAACAGAACAAGACTCTGTCTCTCAAAAAAGAAAAAAGAAAAGTGAAAACATTCTATTTTTCTAGGGTATTATTCTAACTCCTCCTCCATGTACAACTTTAGTAATCTACGTAAATGGTGAGTTCCACAAGCCAAATTACTGGAAGTAGAAAAGGAATCTGCTGGGACTGGATGACTGGTCTCATCAGGGACTGCCTTTCAGAATAGGACTTAAATAGTCCTCAGTTTCCCTACCAATAAATATGAATTACTTCTTTACCTGATTGGGGGGACTG
The DNA here is from genome assembly GCF_043159975.1 of Macaca nemestrina. NCBI lineage: Eukaryota > Metazoa > Chordata > Mammalia > Primates > Cercopithecidae > Macaca > Macaca nemestrina. The sequence goes on along the minus strand of NC_092126.1, from coordinate 36,233,751 downwards.
ATTAAGATGCCGTATGTAAAGAATTTATTTAATGAAATGCCAGTGTGGTTATTTTTTAAGATTCTAGCTGGGGCTGGGGCGTGGTGGCTCAAGTCTGTAATCCTAGCACTTTGGCAGCCCGAGGCAGGCAGATCACTTGAGGTCAGGAGTTCAAAACCAGCCTGGCCAACATGTTGAAACCTCATCTCTACTAAAAATACAAAGAATTAGCAGGGCATGATGGTGCATGCCTATAATCCCAGCTACTCAAGAGGCTGAGGCAGGAGACTAGCTTGAACCCGGGAGGTGGAGGTTGCAGTGACCCAAGACTGTGCCACTGCATTCCAGCCTGGGCAAGAGAATGAGACTTTGTCTACTGGAAAAAATAAAAAGAAAGAAAAAAAGAAAAAAAGATTCTAACCAGGCATGATGGCTCACGCCTGTAATCCCAGCACTTTTGGAGGTCGAGGCAGGCAGATCACTTGAAGTCAGGAGCCAGACTCTGTCTCAAACAAAACAAAAAGATTCTAAAGATTTAAAAACATAAGACCGGGTGTGGTGGCTCACACCTGTAATCCCAGCACTTTGGGAAACTACGGTGGCAGGATTGCTTGAACCCAGGAGTCGGAGACTAGCCTGGGCAACATAGTGAGATCTCATCTCCACAATAAAATAAACAGGTGGCATGCCCTGGTAGTCTACTTGGAAGGCTGCGGTGGGAGAATCACTTGAGTCCAAGCAGTTGAGGGGCTGCAATGAGCCACGTTGCACCACTGCACTGCAGCCTGGGCCACAGAGTGAAACTGTCTCTAAAAAATACAGTAGTTATCTGTGTGATTTCAGCATAGCAAGATTTGGAGTGATAAGTTATTCTTTATGCCATTCTAAATAAAACAATGAGTATACATTTCTTTAAAGTAGTGCTCTTAAACTTTCATTATCGCCCTAAGGAGACCTTTCAGACATCTGTTTCCCAACTGCCCCCCACTCCATAAAATTTTAATACTGCAGATAAACTATACATCTGTTTATGCACTCTAGCCTTTTCGCAGGCCACAAATGACTGATAAGGTATAAGATTCCTTCACTCTGTAAGAAGCAACTTTTACCCCCTTGAAAATGATAACATCAGTCCTGCTGAGAATTCATGCTTCAAAAAACAGGAAAGTTAAAGGGAATGAAAAAGACAAAGCACAAGTGAAGACAAGGGCCCCTTGTCTTTGTCCTTACTCAGCTGTCAAAAATATTTTAAATGATAAAAGCTTTAAGAATTTTCTCTCTCATGAAAACTTTTGGAGTTATACCCAACCCTAGGTAATTACTACTAAAAATCCCAAATGAAGCTTACCTTGGATTCTAGTAAATTGAAGTCTTTTCCTTACCTTTTCCTCCACTAGCAAGTAGTTAATATTTAAAGAGAATATTAGAATAAATGCTCAATTTAAATAAATGAAACTGGAATCGACTAGACTATCTACATATAAATTTTACAGCAACATATAGGACAAAAGTATGTCTTTTAACCTCCAGATTCCTTTTCTTTAGGATTCTGAAGTCTTTAACAAGAGACACACACATCCCACTCAACCAGGAATGGAAAGGAGCCCCTCCTTCTCACCCCACCATAATCATGCACCGAGTTGAAAGTGGACCATATACAAAATCATATATAAATTAGACATCTTTCTGAAACTGAAATAGTAAAATTACCGATTACTGGAGCAGGAGGTGCTTGGACCAGAGCTGTTTTATTCCAGGGACCTGAAGATTTTTCCATACCTCCACCACCACCTCCACCTTCTTCCCAGTTATCACCTGGATCTTGTCTCTTTTCATTATCATCTTCTTCCTTTTCACTGTTGGAAAAGCAAACATGTAAATTCATTAAGGAACCACCAAGAAAATTTTCAGTCCAAATCCTTAGTTTTATCCATGATTATCTGTACAACCCTGTAATCCCAGGACTTTGGGAGGCCAAGGTGGATGGATCACCTGAGGTCAGGAGTTCAAGACCAGGCTGGGCAACGTGGCGAAACCCATCTGTACTAAAAATACAAAAATTAGCCAGGCATGGGGGCGCACCCCTGTAATCCCAGCTACTGGGGAAGCTGAGGCAGGAGAATCCCTTGAACCCAGAAGGCAGAGGCTGCAGTGAGCTGAAATTGTGCCACTGCACTCCCTCCTGGGTGACAGAGCATGACTGTGTCTGGAAAAAAAAAAAAAAATACTGATGTGCCTCTGTGACAATATGCCTGACGGTTTGCAGGACCCCACGTAAGAGCAGGACCCCAGTTACCGCCTCAAGCGACTAAGGGAGGGAAGAGAGGATGATACAACCTGAAATGCAGAGAAGAGAGTGAGCTGAAGGATTAAGAGCACAATTACAAAATTTTCGTTGCACCAAAGTGTACAAACAGGCATTTATGGTAAGCATATTTTTAGTGACAAATGAAGGGTTTTGAAAGTTGTATAATTTTATTTGCCAATCCTTTAGCACATGTAACAAAATGCTCTCAGAATCAGAATTCACATTCCAGCAGATGAAAACAAATACATGCCGTGTTTACAAAGGATAGAACTACCCCTAACATCAGACATGTATTTATCACCTGTTTAAAAAAATATATATAAGAGCTCAGTCTTCGGCTTTCCAGATGTTATAAATGGAAAAGATACCCTCAGTGGTAACATACCATCTTAAGACTGCTTGCAGTATTTTCTCAATGCTAATTAATTTATTCTTGAATTGACTTGAGTCATAATCTATTTCTCCTAGGCATCTTTGATTATTTCTCTTTTTGTTGGATTACTTTTTATTATTTTATGTAACTTTACATGTCCTAAATTGCCAAGTGTATATATTTTTGTCTCTTGACAAACGGGATACTGACCACAGGGATATTAAAGCATAATAATGGCTAAATCAAACGTCCTTTCTGCAGCTCTTCACCTTGAAGATACACCTGGCAGAAGATACTCAACTACCAACCTTTTCATAAAATTATTTTTCATGACAATGGTGGCTTTTCCTAGGTCTTCAAGCTTCTCAACTCCTTCATCATTTTATGTTTTCCCCACCTTCCTATAAAAAAAAGGTTGGTTCCCAAAACTCTGTCCCTGGCCTTCCACTTACCACCTGCCTCTCTTGACTGTATAACCTTGGGAACATCACAGCCTCTCTTGGCTTCTGCAAAAGGATATCTAAGGATGCTTTCCTTCCATTTCTATTAAAACAAGACACGAGCTGGCTATACGACCAGCTTGACAGTCTCCTTTAAAGATACTTAGAAAAAAATAAAGTGGCACTTTGGGAGGCTGAAGCAGGCGGGCCACGAGGTCAGGAGATCAAGACCATGGTGAAACTTTGTCGCTACCAAAAAAAAAAAAAAAAAAAAAAAAATATATATATATATATATATATAAAATTAGCTGGGCGTGGTGGCAGACGCCTGTAGTCCCAGCTACTTGGGAGGCTGAGGCAGAATGGCATGAACCCGGGAGGCGGAGCTTGCAGTAAGCTGAGATCGCACCACTGCACTCCCGCCTGGGTGACAGAGTGAGACTCCAACTCAAAAAAAAAAGTGGCAAAATGCCATTAAAAAATAATGGCACTGGCCGGGCACGGTGGTTCACACCTGTAATCCCAGCACTTCGGGAGGCCGAGGTAGGCGGATCACCTGAGGTCAGGAGTTCGAGACCAGCCTGGCCAATATGGCAAAACCCTGTCTCTACTAAAAACACAAAAATTAGCTGGGTGTGGTGGCATATGCCTGTAATCTCAGCTACTTGGGTGGCTGAGGCAGGAGAATTGGTTGAACCCAGGAAGCAGAGGCTATAGTGGGCCGAGATTGCACCACTGCACTCCAGCCTGGGTGACAGAGCGAGACCCCGTGTCAAAAATAAAAAAAAAAAAATGGCAGCATTGTATGAATTACCTACCAATCAGAGGTAACTGCAGAATTTAGAGGCTGGAGTGGCAATAAGGAAGAGAGGGAAAAGAAGAATAGATCTATCTCATCTACATTTACAGCAAGATTTTACTTACAACTTTATCTGAGAGGAAAAAGGACAGAGAATATGTCAATTCATCCCTAAGAGATCTGAGAAAGAAAAAAAATTGCAATTTAAAAGAAAGAAAAAAAATATAGCCAGGCCATCCCTCAGTTTTCCTTTTCATTAACATGTAAGAGAATTCTACACAGCCATTTAAAATGTAAAGCCTATGCTGACTTGGAGGTAGTATTAATGTCATACAAACCAAAAATTCACTACAACAACAGCTACATACCTAATATAAATACAAAGATATCTACAACAATTTTTAAAAGTTTATATTATAGAGTAGCTCTGGGTGCTAGAATGTATGACTTTATCTTCTTCATGCAGCAAGCAATTAGGAGCAGATTCTAAAGTCAGGCTTCCTGGTTCAAATCCAGGCTCTGCCACTTACCAGCCAGGAAACTTTGAATATGGCACTAATTTCTTTATTCCTCAATTTCCTCTTATGTAAAATGGAGCTGACAAGCCCTTAATAATCAGCACTATTCACTGATTATTCCTAAGCAAAAGAGACTACAGATAATTCTTACATTTTATGCTGCTACATTTTTTCAAAAAATTTCTAAAAACAAACATATTACTTTTATAACCTACACACAAAAAATCGTTTTTTATTTTTAAAATTTTTTAGAGACAGGGTCTTGCTCTGTCACCTAGGCTGGAGTACAGAGGCCCAATCTTAGCTCACTGTAATCTTAAACTCCTGGGCTCAAGAGATACTCCCACCTCAGCCTCCCAAGTAAGGTAGAACTACAGGTGCAGACCACCATGACTGGCTAATTTTACTTTTTTTACATTTTTTGTAGAGGCAGGGTCTTGGCCAGGCTGGTCGTGTACTCCTGGCCTCAAGTGATCCTCCTAACTCTGCCTCCCAAAGTGTTGGGATTACAGGAGTGAGCCACCACGCCCAGCCTCACAGAAAGCTTTTAAATAAAAACTCCTATTTGGTCTGACGGAATAGTGACAGTATCTCAACTTGAAGTTTTCTTTTTTACTGTCTAGTGTCTAACATCTCCTTGCCCTTAGGGAAAAAATAAAAAAATTTAAAAACCACAAATTTAAAATACACCTATGTTACAAACTATTACCAAAAAATAAGCATAATCTGTTTAATTAGAGGGACTGTACATCAATAATAAAAGGCACAAGGAGAACAACTTAGTATTTTGGATTCTCGGCCAGGTACGGTGGCTCATGCCCATAATCCCAGCACTTTGGAAGGCCAAGGTGGGAGGATCATTTGAGGCCAGGAGTTCAAAACCAGCCTGAGCAACCTGGTGAGACCCTGTCTCTATTTTTTTTTTTTTTTTTTTTGAGATGGAGTTTCACTCCTGTTGCCCAGACTGAAGAGCAATGGCGAGATCTTGGCTTATTGCAACCTCCACCTCCTGGGTTCAAGCGATTCTCCTATCTCAGCCTGCCAAGTAGCTGCTTGCACCATCATGCCCAGCAAAATTTTGTGTATTTAGTAGAGACAGCGTTTCACCATGTTGGCCAGACTGGTCTCAAACTCCTGACCTCAGGTAATTCATCCGCCTCAGCCTCCCAGAGCGCTGGGATTATAGGCGTGAGCCACTGTGCCCGGCCAAAAAAAATTTTTTTAATAAATATTTTGGGTTTTTCCAAATGTCCATCAATAATAGACTGGATAAAGAAAATGTAGCACATATACACCATGGAATACTATGCAGCCATAAAAAGGGAGGATGAGCTAATGTCCTTCGCAGGGACATGGATAAAGCTGGAAACCATCGTTCTCAGCAAACTATCACAAAGACAGAAAACCAAACACTGCATGTTCTCATCATAAGTGGGAGTTGAACAATGAGGACACACACAGGGAGGGGAACATCACACACCAGGGTCTGCTGGGGGTAGGGAGCTGGGGTAGGGATAGTGTTAGGAGAAATACCTAATGTAAATGACGAGTTGATGGGTGCAGCAAACCACCATAGCACATGTATACCTGTGTAACAAACCTGCATGTTGTGCACATGTACCCTAGAACTTAGCGTAATAATAATAAAAATAAATAAGTATTTTGGGTTAAGATTCTGAAATACTAAACTAAGCATGTGGACACTGTTTAGTCAAGACCCTTCATCAACCGAGCACGGTGGCTCACGCCTGTAATCCCAGCACTTTGGGAGGCAGAGGCGGGCAGATCACCGGAGGTCAGGAGTTCAAGACCAGCCTAACTAACATGGTGAAACCCTGTCTCTACTAAAAATACAAAAATTAGCTAGGCGTGGTGGCGTATGCCTGTAATCCCAGCTATTTGGGAGGCTGAGGCAGGAAAATCGCTTGAACTTGGGAGGCGGAGGTTGCAGTGAGCCGAGATCATGCCATTGCACCCCAGCCTGGGTAACAAAAGCAAAAACTCTATCAAAAAAAAAAAAAAAAGAATGACCAAGCCAAAAAAACTCTTCATCCAACAATGAGGAACTGAAGCCCAGAGATGCTTAGAGGGCTTGCCTAAATGCCAGTTAGCAGGGTAGAAATGATTTATATATTTTATTGCTTTTTCATATTTACATATTTCAGAAAGCATCAACTCTCCAAATGTCACAGCAGAACAAGAAACAAGTTCCAAACGGTTATTTCCACGGGAGATGGGCTGAAATTCAGTGTTTGATCCTAATATATAGCTTCTCATTAGCTAAATGTTATAAATAAACACTACGATACTGCTGTAAATTCATCACAATTCCACATACACAGTCTTAAATACATGTAAGCCTGTAAGGCACTACTGGTAGGGTGAGGAGAATAATGACGATACAAAAGGAAGATTTACTGAATATCTACTACGGTAGCCAGCATTCCACCCCACTGTACAAAGTTAAACCTCACAGTAACACTAAGGCAGGCAAGAGACCCACTGTATGTATGTATGAGAAAACTTAAGTACCTTCCCCAGGCCTACAGAGTAGCAGAGTCAAAATAGTGTGGGATTCCAGAGGCTATATTATTTCACATTACCTTTTAAATTCATTTTATCCTCTTTATAGCTCTAAGGCATGACGCAGAAATATTCTCTACTTTGAGATTTGAGAAATGCGTTTTCTTTAGTAAGGCTGATAGGATCACACATCCTGCAGCAGTATATTTATAAAGAATAGAACAGCCTTATCTCTCTACCTCGAGACTTGGGAATTTATACATCCTAACTCCCCTTCCCCAACACTAGGGGGAAGCAGCTAAAACAAGAATCAGACTGGACTGAGCTGCTGGAATACCGGGCATCTCACAGGTTTGTCCCTATTATACCTAGCACTGCTGCAACAGTAAACTGGTGAGATAAACATGGCCTGATCAGCTATGCCTGGCCTGGAGGCTTAAAATGTCACTGCACCTCATCCAAAGAAATCTTTCCGACCCATTCATGGATGATGAAATGTCTCTCCTCTGCCCCAGAGCACCTTGCACATCTCTTTGAAATTATCTACTGTCGTCTATTAGAGCATGACTTATTTCTACAACCAGAAAACCTCACAGCGTCTAGCAAAGTAGTCACGTATTTGCTAGAATGATCCACCTTGGATAACATAACCAGCTCTGCCTAACAGGTTTAAGTCTAGATTTCTCACCAAAGTTTCTAGAAAACCACTGGGCTCCAAGAACTCAATTATTTACTGAAACATGACAAACACTCAACACTGTATGCCTTCAAGAATTAAATCTTTCTAACTAACATTCTCCCAAAAATCCATTTTAAAGATGGAAGTAGCTGGGCCTAGCAGCTCATGCCTGTGATTCCTGTACTTTGAGAAGATCACTTGAGGCCAGGAGTTTTGAGATCAGCCCAGGAACACAGTCCCCATCTACAGAAAAAAAGATTAGTCAGGGGTGGCAACTCACACCTGTAGCCCCAGCTACTTGGGAGGCTGAGGTGGGAGGATCACTTCAGCCCAGGAGTTCAAGACTACAGTGAGCTATGATCATGCCACTGCATTCCAACCGGGGTGACAAAGTGAGACTGTCTCAAAAATATAAAAAAATAAGAGATGAAAGAGGCCTACAACCAACCAAGAATCTAACTCAAGTGACAGGTTCCTTTATAACCACCTCAATGACTTCCTGCTCAAGAATTTGTCTATAATGGCATGATCTTGAATAAGATTAACTTAGACACAAAATTGGACACGTTAAGTACCCTAGTATTAAATCTTGAGCTGGTTGGTAAATGTGAAATAGGATCTTAATATATAGTATGTTTGCTGCTAATGAAAATTTTTCCCTTTCAGTACAGGTAAAGGCCTAACATGCTAACTACTATAAGGACCAGTGTCAAGAACTTTAAGATTGTATGTGACATCTGGCTGGGCTCAGAGGCTCACGCCTGTGATTCCAGCACTTTGGAAGGCCGAGGCAGGCAGATCACCTGAGGTCAGGAGTTCGAGACCAGCCTGACCAATAGGAAGAAACTCCGTCTCTACTAAAAATACAAAATTAGCCGGGTGCGGTGACAAATGCCTGTAATCCCAGCTACTCAGGAGGCTGAGGCATTAGAATCGCTTGAACCCAGGGGTTGGAGGTTGTGGTGAGCTTAGATCGTGCCACTGTACTCCAGCCTGGGCAACAAGAGCGAAACTCTGTTTCAGAAAAAAAAAAAAGACTGACGGTGACATCTGCAGCTAACTCTCAGTATATTGAGAAAGAGAATAAGATAAAGCACATGTAGCAGAGATTGGTGGATGAGCATATGGGAAAGAGAGTTTCTCAGCGTTGCAGGTTAGTGGAATACCTCTACTAGGATGGCCACTTCAGGCCAATAACTAGATGTTAAGAAACCAAAAGACAATATAAAAGCTACTCTACTTCAGGTTGAGCAGAACTTAAATGCTTGTACTAGCTGATACTTACATCCCTGGCAAGGGTGAAGTATATAAGTTATTTAAGACACTTTTCACGATCTCAAGAGTAACCAAAATAGATCAAGACCAAAATAACCCTGAAGATGAACATGTAACTTATAGTCAATAACAGAAAAAACACAGGTTCTGTTTAAATAATATCCATAGTTTAATAAAATCAATTTCTAATCGTCAGTGAACTTGAAACCAAAATTTTATCTTCAGTAAAGTGCTACTTTTGCCAAGTTCGACATGGCCAAACACTATTCTTACAGTCACTCACGTTTTCAAGAACCTGCAGTCACTTAGGAAAGAAAAGACAAGAAGAGCCAAATTTTACAACAGAACAGGAGCCACACACACAGGTAGTTCCACAACCCCAAAAGGGAAGAACCTCACATCCGCTCCTCCCCCATTCTTTACAGGTCAAGCCCCAGGAGACAGAAAAGATGAAGATACATGAAGGAAGCCAACAAGTGGTTGGGAATCAAACTTAAGCCTAATCACTTCTACTCAACACCACTACAAAGAAATCTCAAGAGTGGAGAAGCTACCGTTCCTGAAAGTTTCCCATTATCAGTCGGGGGTTTCACTTTGGCTAAGCTCACAAAATGATGTTTTCACAGGACATTAATGCCTAGCTGTGGTAGGTATTCAACAAATTATTAACACTGCTTTTTGAAAAAGTTATCTAAAGCTATAGATACCAACATCCAGAGAGGTCAAAAGACAGTTTTCAGTTAAGGAAAGTATTTCCTCCACTGTGCCTCGCACTCACTGGCATTGCCTATAAAATGCAAGCTTCAAACTGGAGACAGTTTATCAAAATCCTTTTTTATTTAAACTGGGAGCAAAGGATTTTTTAATCTTAAAGCAGATCCATATCTTCACTTGTTTTTTTCCTACTTTATGAACCCTCCAAAATATGGCACTTAGCAAAGTTGACTGCCATAGACTGGACTTAACAAAATGTTAATTTCAAATCTTCTAAACTACCCAATTTTTTAAAATTACTGTTTTCTTGAACTTTAAAAAATAACGTTTACACATATAATTCCATTCCTATTAAGTTTTAGAAAAAATTACGGATAGTGGTTGTGTTGAAGGTGAATGCAGTGAATAGGTGTTAGGAGGCGAACCTTGTTCTGTATTAGTAATACTCAAGTTTCTTGACCTGCGTACTTACTGCACAGGTTGGTAGCACTGTGTGAACACATGAAACCTCTCTCTCTCTTTAAGTATGATATACTTCAATTACAAAAATACATTCACTTGCTTATTGGAGAGGATGTGAAAAAATCCACATTATTTTTGAAACCAAAACTAAGTACAATCACCGATGTTAACAGTGAAAATTCTGAAGTGACAAAATCCATTTTAGCTGTCTCAAATGAAAAGGCCTCACCAGAACTGGAAGTAGGCAAGCTCTCACAGGATTTTAGAGTCAGTAGCTAATTTGATGAGCACACGGAAGGGCTGCCTTCACGCAGTGAGAAAGAGTAGACAGAACCCATTTGAGTCCTAATAAGCATATCTAGAGCACAAGGCTACTATGATGCTGCTTTGGGGCTAAAGGAAAACCTAACTTGTATCCAGTATCTGTCCTAAAAGTTATCTAAACACACTTGTAACCAGACCATACCTTATTTGCATTGCCTGAACCCTGAGGCCGCTGTAATCAACCTCTTTTTGCTCCAATTCTTTCCACTCATCTTCGTCCTGTAAAACAAACGCCATTTGATCAATTAAAGCTATTTGTAGACATATAACTAAGCAAATAACACACTATGAAAAGTGGATCAAGTGGCTGGAATCTAAACTGAGTAGGCACTTATATACCGGTCAAAGCCCTTGCTTCGTTCTGGGGCAAACTAGGCTACATGGAGGACAAACATGCTCGTAGGCTAACACTGTACTTCCGCCGGGTTCCTGCATGAGAGCTGTTACTTTAAGCAACTAAGAAAAGCCGAAGGAAGAAGTCAGTAGGAATTTCACAACTACATTTCTACCCCAGCCTTGCCACCGAGACTTTTCTTTTTCTTTCACGGGCTTAGAAACTAAGTCATCACAAAAGAGCTGCTACAAATGCGGCTGCTGAAAGCGAAAATTCAGCTCAAACTACTGGGCTGAGGTCAGCACACGGAATTACTCAGCCTAGACGTCACCCAATAAACGCTGCTCTGTGCTGGGCGCTGCGGCCCCAGACCTAGTGCCCCTGGAGGGTGGCGCCGCCTGGGCCCTGGCTAACGCCGAGCGACGCGGGGTGAGAAGGGCGGCTCCAGGGCGGGTGTCGGAAGGGGTCCCGGCCCAGGCGAGCCCTGCCCGAAGTGGGGAGCCTGCGTCACGTGGCGGCCCTCGCCCGTCCGCCCGGCCCCCGCGGCCCCTCCCGGACGCTTCCCCGGCAGGCGGGGGCGGGCACATGGGGCGCCGGCGCGCGGCCCGGGCCCCGAGTGCCGGCCTCCCGGCCCCTCACCTTCGTCACAGCCTTGGTGGCGGCCCCCGGGCCCGCAGTCCCCGCGCTCGCGGTCCCGCCGTCGCCCGGCCGGGTCCCCGTGCCCGCCCCGCCGCCAGCCGCACCCGCGGCTCCACTGCTTCCGCCGGCGCTGCCCGCTGCACCCGCGGCACTCGCCGCCCGGTTGCTCCGCTCCTTCTTCTTCTTCTTGTCCCTCTTGGCAAAGAAGTTGTCCAGGCTCCGCTCCTCCGTCTCGGCCATGGCCTCGGCCTCCTCGACCCGGATGGGTGGGGCCGGCGGCGGGCGCGGCCCGCGGGGCTCCGAGCTCGGGGTCGGGGCCGACTCTGCGCTCACGCTGCCGGGCGCGGCGACGCCTCAGCCCCGCGGGGTCGCCGAGGCGTGCGCGGCGAGGCGGGCGGCTCCCCCTGCGTGCTGGCGAGCGGTGGTACCGTCCGCCTGGGGGCTCGCGCGCCGCCGCTGTCGCCCGAGGCTGCCGGGGCTGCCGCTGCTGCGGCGGCGGAGCAGGATCCCGCTCTCCCCACAACCTGAGGGGAAAAGGCACGCGCGAGCCAAAGGCTCTGGCGAGAGTGCTCGGCTAGCGGCGGCGCGTGCCGGAGGAAGACGCGCGGGCGCAGACCCGGAGAGGAGGGGAAGGGGGTGGGGAGGGGAGGGAGGGGGAGGAGGGAGGGCGGGCCGCTAGAAGAGAGAGGCAGCGCCTGCGCCTGCGTACTTTGCTCTGCCTGCCGCTGTGGGATCGCCAAGGGGCGGGCGGCGGGTGGAGATGGAGGCGGAGCTGGAAAGAGAGCCAATCAGGTGCCAGGACGAAGCGCTTAGGTGACAATCCGTGACCCAGACGGGGCGGAGTCCAGGAATGGGGGCGGGGAGAGGAGGGCATATGCAAAATAAGTGACGTGCCTGACGATTCCGGTTTCCTGATTGGCGGAGGGTTTAGTCTTGAGGGCGGGCATTTTGAGGGCTGGTTGATGACTTGGCTAAAGAGGTTCAGCAGGAGGGGCAGTGGGTTGCTTTTGGGCGCATGCGCAGGATGCACGTGTGTTTCCTGGCCCGGAACAAACCGTGGCCCCATAGTAGTCGTTTGAACTTTCGCGAAACGGAGAGGCACTGCGTTAAGCCAACTGTGTTAAAGATTGTTCCTCTCCTCTGATCGTTTCTGTACTTCCACCCTCTCTGGTGTGGCAGCCATTACTTTTTTTCTTTACAGGTTGATTGTGAAAGTGAGAGGAGCAGTGATCCTGAAGTTTGGGTCCCATTTATTAAAAGATCTTTCATAGGCCGGTTGGTAGGTAGGGATTTTGTCTGAACTCTACCCTCTGGATTATGTTTACCAAGCTCAAGTTCAATAAATTCTATCTTCAAGTCCCTAATCTGTAAAGTGGGTATACTAGCTCTTACAAGATACGGGGGAGGAAGGGAAGAGAATCAGCATTAGCTCCCCACCACATTGCTTAACGTCCTGACTTGAGTCTAGATGATGATGCAGTTTATCGTTAGCTTCTGTCCCTGATAAAAGGAGGAGACTGTCTTATCATAGGGGTGGAGACCAAAATGCCCAGGCGAAAGCCCGGTTTAAATGGGTTTAAAGACCATTTAAATACCCTTGGGGCCTTGAAAATGAAATGAATTCTATATGCAAAAGGTGGTCTAAAGTAAGCTCTTAAACTTTCTACTTCCTCCTTCTAAAAGCAGGAGAGGGAGCTGTCACAACCACTGAGGAAATGACTCAGACAAATGTTGGTAGCCCTATGGGGTAGATAGAACTCAGCCAGTAAATGGAGTGACTTCTTCGCCTTTTCCTTTACAGTTACCCCATTAAAGTTTCTCTTTTCCTACCCCCTGCTTACACTGCTATTAAAGAACTAACTAATGGCTGAGCGCGGTGGCTCACACCGCTAATGCCAGCACTTTGGGAGGCTGAGGCAGGCGGATTACCTGAGGTCAGGAGTTCGAGACCAACCTGACCAAAATAATAAAACCCCATCTCTACTAAAAATACAAAAATTAGCCGGGCGTGGTGGCTAATGCCTGTAATCCCAGCTACTCGGGAGGCTGAGGCAGGAGAATTGCTTGAACCTGGGGGGCACGGAAGTTGCAGTGAGCTGAGATCGCGCCATTGCACTCCAGCCTGGGCAACAACAGCGGAACTCCGTCTAAAGAAAAAAAAAAAAAAGAAAAATAATCTAACTTCTGAACGTCAAATAAATCAAGGACCTAGCCTTGGCCAGCAAGTAGCTTGAGCTTACACATATACTATTCCTCAAACATAAACAGCTGCCAAGGTGACTTCCTTCTATGACAACATGTATCTTCCTGTGATGCAGGTCAGGTTTAGTACTGCCCATCACCATTACCCTCCCTTACCATGGCTAATCAAATTCATTTCCTTTCTTTTTTTTCTTTCCTTCTTTCTTTCTCCCTTCCTATTTTCTTCCTTCCCCCTCTTTCCTCCTTCCTCCCTCCCTCTCTTTCATTTATTTATTTGTTTACTTACTTATTTTTTGAGACAAAATCTTGCTCTTGTCACCAGGCTGGAGTGCAATGGCACGATCTCGGCTCACTGCAACCTCTGCCTCCCAGGATCAAGCGATTCTCCTGCCTTAGCCTCCCGAGTAGCTGGGATTACAGGTGCCCACCACCACACCCAGCTAAGTTTTGTATTTTTAGTACAGACGGTGTTTCACCATGTTGGCCAGGCTGGTCTCGAACTCCTGACCCTCGTGATCCACCTGCCTCGGCCTCCCAAAGTGTTGGGATTACAGGTGTGAGTCACCACACCCAGCCCCCTCCCTCTCTTTTTTTCCTCTTCTATGAAGCACTTATTTAGCTATATTTAGGGCAAAGAGCTTTATTCAAAAGTGAGTAATTTGTGATTCCTGCCTTCAATTCCCTTATAATCTAGAAGAGAAGATCTAGATATAAATGAGTTTCAGTTATTTATATATTTCTTAAGTCTTTATCAATTCATCGTCTTGAAAGAATTAATGACTTGAGAAAATACACAGAAGGAACAGTCGTTGAGGGCTGACACTGCAGAATTTCCCACTACATTTTTCAGTGTGATTGATGGCATGCTCCCAGAACTTGATCATGTGTAAGAAATTCAGGTCAGGCCAGTAGAGAGAACAGCGTCTTTGTGGTTGTGTCATTGTTTGTAGTAATTCTCTCCTCTGTGAAGCTAGTCCCTTACTCTTTGAATCACCTGCCCTAAAATTGACAGCATCTGTTCCCACCAGTTGCTCCTTTTAAATCTCCCCTGCCAGCCTCCTCCAGATTGGTTGCCCAGTGCCCTGAATCCTGCTATCACTATCATCATCACCAGGCACCCCCTCATCTTTGAAACATCCTTCTGCCCTCCCTCTCTCTCTCTCTCTTTCTTTCTTTTTCTTTTTAAGAGGCGAGGCTCAAGCAATCATCTGGCTTCAGCCTCTCCAGAGTAGCTGGGACTACAGGCAGGCGCCATCATGCACAGCTAATTTTTTTAAAAAATATTTTTAGAGAAAGGGATCTTGCTATGTTGCCCAGGCTGGTCTGGAACTCCTGAGCTCAATTGATCCTGCTTCCTTGGCCTCCTGAGTAGCTGGGATCACAAGCAGGAGCCACCGTGCCCGGCTCCTCCAGTTCTCTCTTGATGGAGGTGTCTTCCCGTCTGCCGTCCAATGTGTTTGGACCGTCTGCATCCTTAAAGCAAACAGACCTTCACTTGTACTTGCCAGATGGAAAAGTTGAATAGTAATGCGGACTATTCCCAGGTATTTCTGCACATCTTCCAAGGTTCCTAATGCTGTCTGAACATGGCAGTTTCCCTCTGGGTCCTCTGAAGTGGTACAATCTGAAGGACATCATGTATCTCCCTCAACAAGGACCGCTGAGCTCCAATATTCCATGAGCTCAAGAGCTGGCAAAGGACAGTTGAGCCCAGCCCCATTGTTTCTGGGTTCTTTTCTGCTGAGCTATTTGTTCCAAGTTCCATTCTGCTACCTAGGCTGGAAATTCCACTCATGCTCAGCTCAAAGGAATGCAGCTCATGCTGGCCAAAGTGCTCACCAGGAAATGGGTGGCTAGAATTCTTCTTTTCATTCCTGGCTTCCTCTCTAACATCTGTAAGGCCAACTATGTCACTGCCTGAACTGTTCCTCCTTTCAACTGGGGAGCAACTACTTACAAGTCATCTCTTCTGGGACTCTCTTCTTATTCTCTGCAGGCAGCTTGATTTCCTAAACTTCAGAGGCCCAGAGTCTTCATTTGGTATGATAGTTGATGCCTTCCTGGTATTTGCATGATTGGTTTTTTATTTAACCACTCTCATTCACTTACTTATATAAAACATGTATTTAATGAGCATCTACTATATGCCAGGCCCTATGTTAGGAGTTAAATGAGAGATACGCCTTACCTTCACAAAGCTTATTGTACGCCAAGCTGGTAACTAGAAGGAGATACACAGGTACACCTACAATAGCACACTGAAAACTCTTGAAGGTAGGAATGGCATTGAGCATATAGCCTATATCACCCAAGCATTTAACTGATGTTTGTAAAACGAAAAATGTCTCCATTAATCTCCAGTTTTCCACATTAACAGAGGACTGCACAAACCATGGACTCTAAAAGTGTTTCCTTGTTGGCTTATGAGCATAGGCTAACTCTGCCACATATAACAAATAATTCAACCTTCTCCCTCAACCTCAAGTTCCTCCTTAGCTCATTTTTGACATTAGGGCCCTAGTTGGAGGATACATGGACAGCAAGAGGAGGCCCCAGACACCAGTGACTATCCAGGAGAGCTTATTTCCAGAAAGAGGAAAGGGCTGCCATATACCCCCCTCTCCTAGACACAGACACACACACACACATACACCCACCACAATGGCTTGAGAAGGCAGTCAGACTCATTAACCCCACCCCCAATGGGTCTGGTTTGCTGACTGTTGAACCACATAAAATTGCTGCTATTTGACTGTTTTTGACCTGCCAAAAACAATCATTTCAAAAGGTTAAACCTAACATATTAGAAAATAAACCAAAAAGTTCTGTAAATGAATGAAGAGCTTGGGAAAAATGAACCTATCCATCAAGGTGACCTCCTTGAGCATCTCAGTGAGGGAAGGGCTGCAATGTGATGACAATTGAATGATCAGCAACCGAATCGACTTTATTGTGTGGAGAATGTGTGAACTGAAGGATGAGGGAAGAGGCTGGAGAATAGAAAGAGGAAGGAAAAAGAAGTAGGATAAAGCCATGAGGCCAGAAGTTGGCACTTATTACCCACCACTGTCCAGGAAAGAGCAGTGTGAAATTTGTGTTCACATAGACATGCCCTGCTGTAAGGTGGAGATGATTCAGTAGACCGTACCCTGATTTGACTGAAATAGCCCTCAAAAGATCAGCCTCCCTTAACTCTTGGGATATACTCACCAACCAGCCTGTTGCTGACTAACTTGACTCTCTGAGACTGCTGATATTGGGAAAAGGGTGCATTAGTTGGGAGAACATTCCAGTTACTGAAAGACTAACACTATTAATGAATACATTGGTATGTATGTGGTTATATAGTTTGGCCTCTTATGAGTTGGATTGCTGGGAGTCAGGACTTTTCAGGCAGATGAACCCTGACAGGACACTGATATGGCTATGAACCAGGTTCAGCTCTGTGGCAAATTCGCCAAGGAAAAGCTACCCTGGGTGGCCGCTTTGGGAGCCAGTCAAATGACTCTGGCACAAAGCAAGACATTCTGACTCAATCGTTTTGATCACAGAGTGCAAGGGATATAATTACGTTGGCAAGGCACGATTATCCTGTTCCTGACCCCAGCTCCATTCCTGATCTTACTTCATGATCCAACAACTACATGTGAGATTGTCTGGCATTTTCTGCTTCTGACTCAGAGTCTCCATATTCCTGGTTACTAGGTCACTAGGTCAATGGTATTGTCATCCTCCTTAGGCTGACAAAAGCAGAGAGAGGGTCAGAGTGCAGGGAGTGCAGGGAAACCTTCCGCATGCTGGGTGGAAGGCAAATCCTATACTTTCTCTCGGGGACCCTGCTTTTTACTCTGTAGTCAAGCGCATGCTTTCTGGAGTCAAACCTAGGTTCGAGTACCAGCTCTGCCTCCTCCTAGCAAGTCACTTAACTTCTCTACATCACTGGTTTTTTCACCTGTAAAGTATGGATGATAAACACAACTGCCTCCTGGAGTTGTGAGGATGAAATGTGGACGTGAATTTAAGACCACTCAGCTCTAGTGCTTGGCAAATAGGCAACCCAATTAATGTTACAATTAATGTGAGGGATGATGATGGTGATGATGATGATGGCATGTATCTTGATTTATAATTACACAGTGGGGGTCTGTGGTGAATTTTTTTTCTTTTTTCTTTTTTACGGAGTCTTACTCTATCACCAGGCTGCAGTGCAGTGGTGCGATCTTGGCTCACTGCAACCTCCACTTCCTGGGTTTGAGCGATCCTCCTGCCTCAGCCTCCCAAGTAGCTGGGACTACAGGTGCACACCACCACGCCCAGCTAATTTTTTGTATTTTTAGTAGAAACAGGGTTTCACCATGTTTGTCAGGCCGGTCTCGATCTCCTGACCTTGTGATCTACCCGCCTCAGCCTCCCCAAAGTGCTGGGATTACAGGCGTGAGCCACCTCACCTGGCTGGATTATTTTCTGTCCTTCCTAACTCTGCCACTCATTCATTACCAGATCCTCAATGCATTCTTTTTTTTTTTTTTTTTTTTGAGACAAGTGTCTCACTTTGTCACCCAGGCTGGAGTGCACTGGCACAATCTTGGCTTACTACAATCTTCGCCTCCCAGGTTCGAGTGATCCTTCTGCCTCAGCCTTCTGAGTAGCTGGGATTACAGGCTCGCACCACCACGCCCAGCTAATTTTTTTATTTTTGGTAGAGATGGGGTTTCACCATGTTGGCCAGGTTTTGAACTCCTGGCCTTAAGTGATACACCCGTCTCAGCCTCCCAAAGCGCTGGGATTGCAGGCGTGAGCCACCACGCTCCGCCATACATTTGCAGCTTCTAGATATGAAATAGCTTGGTATTTGGGGCTTTTCTCTCAAATATTTGATTATATATAGTTTCTGTTCCTCATGCTAAACCATCCATGACCTCAAAATGACTGAAGCAGGCTGGGTGTGGTGGCTCACGCCTATAATCCCAGCCCTTTGGGAGGTCAAGGCAGGAGGATCATGAGGTCAGGAGTTCGAGACCAGCCTGACCAACATGGTGAAACCCCGTCTCTACTAAAAATACAAAAAAAAAAAAAAATTTGGCTAGGCCTGGTGGCAGGCACCTGTAATCCTAGCTACTCTGGAGGCTGAGGCAGAAGAATCGCTTGAACCCTGGAGGTGAAGGTTGCAGTGAGCCAAGATGATGCCATTGCACTCCAGCCTGCGCGACAGAGCGAGACTCCGTCTCAAAAAAAAAATGACTGAAGCAAAATGACCACTCCTGAGTGCCTGTCTGCCTGGTGATACTGGCTCATTCCTGAGTACATTACTGCTACCTGCTTTCTCACTCAGTCTTTTCGGGAGCTGAGGAGTCACTCTCCCTCTCAGACCAAATAGAACTGGACTGAGGGCAGGGGCAGAGGTAGCCTCAGGCAATCACCGATTATTCTCCTATGGAATAATTTGATGACTGTGACCCAACCCACTTCATGGATTTAATCCTAGACCATGTGATTCTGGGATCTGCTCCCCCAACCCCTTCCTGGCCTCAGGCAGGCCTCTCCATGCAATGGGAAGCCCAACCTGAGGACAGCCGGAGGATAGAAATTGAAAATTTTTGTGAAGCTCTCTGGGGCTTTTTCCCTTGTTGCTGGCAAATCTTGTCCTCATGGGCATCTGTGGGCCAAGAGGCCCTGGAGGAACAAAGTGCATGTCATGTATTTGTAAACAATTGTGAATTTTGGCCTGGTGAGGAGGCATGAGTCTGTAGTCCCAGCTACTTGGGAGTCTGAGGAGAGAGGATTGCTGAGGCCAAGAGTTCGAGACTGTAGTACACTATGATCACATCTGTGAATAGCCACTGCATTCCAGCCCAAAATGCTGGAATTATAGGCGTGAGCCACCTCGTCCGGCCTGGATTTCTTTTGAAAGATAATTCAGTGCTGGGCATGGTGGCTCACACCTGTAATGCCAGCACTTTGGGAGGCCGAGGTGGGTAGATCACCTGAGGTCAGGAGTTTGAGACCAGCCTGGCCAACAGGGTGAAACCCCAACTCTACTAAAAATACAAAATTAGCCAGGTGTGCTAGCACATGCCTGTAATCTCAGCTACTGGGGAGGCAGAGGCAGGAGAATCACTTGAATCTGGGAGACGGAGGTTGCAGTGAGCTGAGATCGTGTCACTGCACTTCAGCCTGGGCAACAGAGTAAGACTGTCTTAAAAAAAGAAAGATAATATGATACATTTTGTGTTTTGTGGGGTTATTTTTACATACCTTACCTCCTCCTCTAAAGGCTTAAGTAGAAAGAAAGCAATAGAAACATATATTTAGGGCTGGATGCGGTGGCTCACGCCTGTAATCCCAGGACTTTGGGAGGCCGAGGCCAGGGGGCGGGTGGGGGGGGGGTTGGATCGCAAAGTCGGGAGTTCGAGACCAGCCTGGCTAATATGGCCAAAACTCCGTCTCTACTAAAAATACAAAAAAAAAAAATTAGCCGGGTGTGGCGGCAGGTGCCTGTAATCTCAGCTACTCAGAAGGCTGAGGCAGAAGAATTGCTTGAACCCAGGAGACAGAAGTTGCAGCGAGCCAAGATCATCATGGTTGCACTCCAGCCTGGGCAACAGAGCAAGACTCCATCACAAACAAACAAACAGAAACATATATTTAGGAAATCAAGATGTATGGAGATATGAAGCTGGTATGAAACATGTACATCTGGGAAGTTGTGTTTTGGGGTTGGGGACAGGGCAAGTCAGGGACTGAGCTTCCTAGCATTTCCCCAGGTGACATCACCAGGAAATTTCTAAATTTCTATCCCAGCCACTGATGATAATGTGGAATTCAGGGCCAAAGCTAGGTCATTGCCCTAGATTCTCACATTCTGGGGAATCTGGGCAGTATGAACAATTGTGTGTCCTTGCATCTAGAAAGTATCATGCCTCTGCAAAGCTCCCTCTGCTCCAGCACATCCTGTATTTTTTCAACTTTGGATGTTTGCACAAGCTATTATCTTTTGTGAGAATGTCCTGCCCCGTTCTATCCATCTGTGGAAGTCAAGTTTCTTTAGGGCCCAGAGGAAAACCTATCACCTTCGACACCTTCCCAGATGCCCACCATTTGGGTTAAACTCTGCCTGCTCCAGGTTTGCCCTGGTCTTTTCCCTCTCTTAAAGCACTGGTCCCAGCCCATGCCATTGTGTGTCACCTTGGCAGCTGTCTCCTACTGGCTGTAGATCTTTGGGAGGGGAGGAACTGGGGAATTTTCATCCTGGGGCTATGGGATGATGCTTACCCCTAAGTATAAAATTAGCAAGAATCCTTGAATTGAAAAGCTGCAGTGATGTGATAGCTTCCACCAGCCCCTAAAGATGGGGCAGTCCACTGCTCCCTATATAGGAAGGAAGAGGTTCACAGTCTCAAGGATTTAGCAGCCTTCGTAGCCTCAGGATCTTTCCCAATGTCCCTAGTCCTCCTGCTGGGCCAGCTGTGGCCTCTGAGAATGCTCAGTTCCCTGGGCTAGGCTGGCCTATGGGACCCTCCCTCCTGGGCCTGGGTCCATGTGACCAAGTGGCCAGCCAGCGAGAGAGCCATGGGGGATGAACATCTGGAAGTCAGCCTGCTTGTTTGCCCTAATCACAGCCCCGGGCTCTACCCTCAGGTGTCCTACTCACCTGGTCCAAGAGGGAACCACTCTCCTGTCATTCCCTCCCCTTCTGCTCCTCATCCTACCCACCCAGCTGTTCTGGGCAGGATCCTGGGGGCATGATGGAATCCTCCCTTTTCTCTACTCTCCATCCCTTTGATCACCCAATCCTACAACTGCCCTCCAACCAAGGTATTCTTTCTAGATAAAAAAATCTGATCAGGTCATCACTCCTCTGTTTAAAACCATTCAACAGCTACCCTCTGCCCTCAGGATAAAGACTAAAATTCTTAACAGGATTTACAAATTCTTCACCTGGTCCTTTTGAGATAAGAGGATTTATAATCTTTTCAAAGCCAACAAGCATCCTGAGACAATCTTAATTTTTGCAGCTGTCCAAGCTATTTAAGATTGATGAGGTCTGCACTAAGTTGTTAAACGGTGATTAATTTATCTGGCCTGAATGGCATGTGAATTCCAAGGGGATCATTTTTCTCTACCTTCCCTGCTGCATACTGGGAAACAGCAAGGCCAGGACACCCTTCTTTTTTTTTTTTTTTTTTTGAGACGGAGTCTCGCTCTGTCACCCAGGCTGGAGTGCAGTGGCTGGATCTCAGCTCACTGCAAGCTCCGCCTCCCGGGTTTACGCCATTCTCCGGCCTCAGCCTCCCGAGTAGCTGGGACTACAGGCGCCAGCCACCTCGCCCGGCTAGTTTTTTGTATTTCTTAATAGAGACGGGGTTTCACCGTGTTAGCCAGGATGGTCTCGATCTCCTGACCTCGTGATCCGCCCGTCTCGGCCTCCCAAAGTGCTGGGATTACAGGCTTGAGCCACCGCGCCCGGCCCAGGACACCCTTCTTAGGTGACTGGGTAACCATCAGCACAGAGAAGCAGCAGAAAATGGGGAGGAGTTATGTAAATGAAATTGCCGATAATACCAAAGAAACCCCAAGAAAGGCTCAGTCTCCCAACAATTGCAGCTTTGCTGCAACATGGCAGGGTGGGACAGGGGTAGGTTACGATCTGGGCTGCTTTGCCATGGAAGTGGGGTTAAAGGGCAGGGAGAGGCTCACCATCGCTGAGCATCTTTAACTGACTTTGTCATTTTACTGAGAACTTACTAATTGAGTTATTCTTCATTGAGTTACATTTGGAAGCAGGTTCAATACATAATACATTCCTCCCTCTTGAATTTCTGCTTTATGTCCACATGATGCAGCTTGTTCATTTCTGAATTCCTTTTAATGACAAAGACATTTGGAAGGAATGTAAATACTCAAAAAGGGTATGGTATGTAAATTATAGTTGGAATAATATGTGGCCATTTAAAAGGAGGGTTGTCCACGAGGTGGAGGTTGCAGTGAGCTGAGATTGCACCACTGCACTCCAGCCTGGGCCATAGAATGAGACTCTATCTCAAAAAAAAAATTAAATCAAAAAAATAAACAAATAACCGGGCGCAGTGGTTCAGGCCTGTAATCCCAGCACTTTGGGAGGCCAAGGCGGGCAGATCACGAGGTCAGGAGATCAAGACCACCCTGGCTAACATGGTGAAACACCGTCTCTACTAAATATACAAAAAATTAGCTGGACGAGGTGGCGGTCACCTGTAGTCCCAGCTACTGGGGAGGCTGAGGCAGGAGAACGGCGTGAACCCGGGAGGCGGAGCTTGCAGTGAGCCGAGATCGCACCACTGCACTCCAGCCTGGGCGACAGAGCGAGACTCCGTCTCCAAAAAAAATAAAATAAATAAATAAAAGGAGAGTTTCGGAGGCTTTGTAGAAATATGAAAAACCACACATGATGTCACACTAAGGGGAATGTAGAACACCATCAGAACCCAGAGAGGTGGTGCAGCTATGTGAGATGGTGACAAGAACATGAATTTTCTAGCTGGATAGACCGGACTGGGGGTTGTTTCCATTTCCCCCATTTACAAGCTGTGTGATCATCTTCAAGCTCATTAACTTTCTTCTTTTTTATTTTGTTTTCCCTTTTGTTTTAAGCTCCTTACTATCATCACTGAATCTTCACTTTTAAAATGTGGGCCAGGAGTGGTGGCACATTGCTGTAATACCAATGCTTTGGGCAGCCAAGGAAGGAGGATCGCTTGAGGCCAGGAATTAGCCAGGCACGGTGGCTCATGCCTGTAATCCCAGCTCCTCTGGAGGCTGAGGCAGCGGGTCAGAGTGGGAGGGTCACTTGAGCCCCGAAGTAAGAGGTTGCAGTGAGCTAAGATTGTGACACTGCACTCCAGCCTGGGTCACAGAGTAAGACCTGCCTCTGAAAAAAGAGAGAAAGAAAAAGTAAAATGTGGGTAAAATACAAGCTTGATTGTTTTCAGTATTGGATAAGGTAATTCATGAGGCTGGGCACAGTAGCTCATGCCTGTAATCCCAGCACTTTGGGAGATGGAGGCAGGCAGGTCTCTTTTATTTTCCCAGCTGTTTCAGTTATCTATTGCTATGTAGCAAACTGGCCTGCAAGTTAGTGGCTTAAAACAACTACTTCATTATATTTCAGTTTGAAAGTCAGGAATTTGGGCAAGTCTCAGCCATGGAATTCTTCTGCTCCTTGTGGCATTCGCTAAAGCCACTCAATAGTCTATCTGATGACTGGACTGATGTGGAGGGTCAAGATGCCTTCCTTATTCATAGGGCTGGTACTGGGCTCATTTGAAACTCTTTTATTTTTTATATTTATTTTTTGCTCTTCAGTCCTACCTGTGGCCTCTGCAGTATGGAGGTCTCAGTATAAATGCATTTTTACATGGTGGCTCAGGACTTCTAGAGCAAGTGTCCGAAGGACAGGAAGAGGAAGCTGCCAGACTCTTAAGACCTGGGCCTGGAGACTGACACAGAATCACTTCTGCTGTGTTCTCTCTTTTTTTTTGACAGTCTCCCTCTGTTGCCCAGGCTGGAGTGTGGAGTGCAGCCCTGCGATCTTGGCTCACTGCAACCTCTGTCTCATGGGTTCAAGGGATTCTCCTGCCTCAGCCTCCCGAGAAGCTGGGACTGCAGGTGTGCACCACCACACTCGAATAATTTTTATGTTTTTAGTAGAGACGTGGTTTCACTATGTTGGCCAGGCTGGTCTTGAACCCCTACCCTCAAGTGATCCACCCACCACAGCTTCCCAAAGGGCTAGGATTACAAGCGTGAGCCACCTCAGCTGGGCTCACTTCTACTGTGTTCTATTGTTCAAGTGGTTACAGAGCCTGCCCAGATTCAAGGAAAGTGTACAGAGACCCCACATCTCCATGGGAGGAATGTTGCACAATTCAGAACCATTTTCAACCTACCTCAGCAACTGTCTGAAAGATATAATATTAATATTAACATTTGTTTTAAAGTTAAATATCAGTGTTTCTCTGGGAAGATACCTGGTCATTGACTTATGGGGTGTGGCGGTTTCTTGCAGTCAGACAGAGCTGGTGCTGTTACGCCAGGCAGGCACTTAAATTTTCAGAGCTGCAATTTCCTTATCTCTAAAATGGGGATAATAATTTTGCCTGCATTTCATGATTGGTTTGATCATTTAAAAGATCATAGACCTAGCGCAGTGGCACATGCTTGTAATCCCAGCACTTTGGGAGGCCAAGATGGGTAGTTCACTTGAGGTCCGGGGTTCGAGACCAGCCTGGCCAACATGGTGAAACCCCACCTCTACTAAAAATACAAAATTAGCCAGGTGTGGTGGTGTGCCCCTGTAATCCCAGTTACTTGGGAGGCTGAGACAGGAAGCGCTTGAACCTGAGAGGCAGAGGTTGCAGCGAGCCGAGATTGCATCACTGCATTCCAGCCTAGGCGACAGAGTGAGACTCCTTCTCAAAAAAAATAAAATAAAACAAAATGAAAAGATAATACAGCCGGGTGGGGTGGCTCATACCTATTATATAATCCCAGCACTTTGGGAGGCTGAGATGGGTGAATTGCTTGAGCCCAGGAGTTTGAGACCAGTCTGGCAACAACAACAAAACACACCTCTAATCCCAGCACTTTGGGAGGCTGAGGAGGGTGGATCGCCTGAGGTCAGGAGTTTTAGACCATCCCGGCCAACTTGGTGAAACCCTGTCTCTACTAAAAATACAAAAATTAGCTGGGTGTGGTGGTGGGTGCCTGTAGTCCCAGCTACTCGAGAGGGTGAGGTAGGGAGAATCACTTGAACCAGGGAGGCAGAGGTTGCAGTGAGCCGAGATTGCGTCACTGCACTCCAGCCTGGGTGACAGAGCGAGACTCCATCTTGAAAAATAAAAAAAAAGATAATATATGTAAAGTGTTTTTCTTTTATTTTTGAGATGGAGTCTTGCTCTGTCACCCAAGCTGGAGTGCAGTGGTGTGATCTAGGCTCACTGCAACCTTTACCTCCCAGGTTCAAGCAAATCTGCTTCATCGTCCAGAGTAGTTGGGACTACAGGCGCCCGCCACCACGCCTGGCTTATTTTTGTATTTTTAGTAGAGACAGAGTTTCACCATGTTGGCCAGGCTGGTCTCAAACTCCTGAGCTCAAGTGATCTGCCTGCCTCGGCCTCCCAAAGTGCTGGGATTACAGGCATGAGTCACCGCATCCGGCCTTGTAAAGTGTTTTTAAAAGCAGGTCTTCCCTTTCTGAAAAATTATCATTGACTATAGGGGCAAACCATTGGTCGAGTCTTTCTCTTACCTAGATGGGACCCCTGTGCTGGTGTCCTCTGGTGGAAGGGCACCTAGTGATTGGCTGTGGCCCCAGGCAGAAGCCTGCTGTCCAGCTGTCAGCCCGCTTCCCCTTCAAGCATCAAGCAGACACATTTCTTCCTCAGTGAATGATGTACAGCAGAGCATTTTTAGAATCTTAACGTTTTCCTGCTAAAAATCTTGCAGCACTGAGAAGTGAAGGGATTTACCCACAGTTGCTCACCAGTTAGAGGCAGAGCAGGACAAAAGTCCAGCCCTGTGCCTGGCTCATGCAGGGATAAGTTTTATTTTTATTTATTTATTTATTGAGACAGAGTTTCACTCTTGTTGCCCAGGCTGGAGTGCAATGGTGCTATCTCGGCTCACTGCCAACTTTGCCTCCCGGGTTCTAGTGATTCTCCTGCCTCCGCCTCCTGAGTAGCTGGGATTACAGGCATGCACCACCATTCCCAGCTGATTTTTGTATTTTCAGAAGAGTCAGGATTTCACTGTTGGCCAGGTTGATCTCAAACTCCTAACCTCAGGTGATCTGCCCACCTCGACCTCCCAAAGTGCTGGGATTACAGGCGTGAGCCACCACACCCAGACAGGGATAAGTTTTATTATCTCCATCTTTTGAGATTTTAAATAAATAAGTAGTTTAGAGTCTCCCACAGTTTGGGTTGAATTCATGAGAGACACTACCAGGGCCTGGAATTTTAAACTACAAATTCAATTGGATACATATAGGACTATTCAGGTTATCTGTTTCTTCTTGAGTGAGTTTTGGTAGTTTGTGTCTTTCAAATAATTGATCCATTTCATTTAAGCTGCCAAATTTTTGGGTTACAGTTGTTCATAGCATACCCTTATTTCTCATAGTTTTGTAGTGCTTAAGCCTTGATCTTAACCCCATTCTCTCTGCCTCCAAGGTCTTTACTTTTAATCACTTTGTTCTATGGCAGCTGACTCCTCTAAGCTCGCTGGAAAGGGAGATGATAGTTACCCTTTTCACAGATGAGAAAACTGAGGACCAGAGAGGATGTGCATCTAGTTAGAGGAAGGGTCAAGATTTGAACCTAGGCCTGCTATGACTGCAGAGTCAGTTTCTTCTTTTCATCATGTGCTATTGCCCAACCCTACCACCCTTCACTCATCTCAGTATCCCTGCCTTGTCTCAGACAAGGAAGCTAAATCTCTGGGGGTTGGACCACCATGGGTGTTTTGGGAAGCTCCTCTGGTGATTCTAACACGTGGTCAAGGTTGAGGTGCACTGTTGGGCCTGCTCAGTCCGTGGGGTCTGGCACAGCAGGCATACTGCAGTCAGATCCTGAAGGATGAGTTGAGTTTGCCCAGCCACATGCCAAGTGTTTCATGGGAGGCAGAGATGGCATAAGACTTAACTGGGTGGTTCTTCCACTCCCTGTGGTGTTGTCTGGGGTCATTTCTGTGATCACATTCAAGTGAGAGCCTGTCTAGAGTGAGAATGACCAAGACAGGTTTCCTAACTTGTCTAGTGAGTGACTTAACTGGAGTGTCTGAAACAGCTGAGGGATGGCTAGTTCCCTTCTTCTCTATGTGGTCTCTCATCATTTAGTAGTCAGACCTGAGCTTTCTTACAAGACAACTGAATCCCAAGAGGGCAAGAGTGAAAGCTATGAGACCTCTTATGGCCCAGGCCTGGAACTGGCACAGTGTTACTCAGACTGCATTCCATTGGCATAACATGCCATGAGACCAGCCCCAGTTTGTCTTGCCAGACCCATATTAACTCCAATAGGGATGGCATCATGTCCGAGAGGCTGAAAGAAAGCAAACAAGACACAGGATTTATTGGGGGAACTTATATACAGGGATGGTCCAATGGTGGCAGACTGGATGGGAAAACAACTACCGTTTGTAAAAAGCATGTAGTTTATATAGCATTTGTGGCTGGGCATGGTGGCTGTAATCCCAGCACCTTTAGAGGCCAAGGCAGGTAGATCGCTTGCTCTATTTTTTTTAATTAAAAAAAAAAAATGTATATACACACACACATAGCATTTTTTTTTTTTTTTTTTTCTTTTTGAGATGGAGTCCCACTCTGTTGCCCAGACTGGAGTGCAGTGACCTGATCTCGGCTCACTGCAACCTCTGCCTCCCAGGTTCAAGTGATTCTCCTGCCTCGGCCTCTCGAGTAGATGGCATTACAGGTGTGTGCCACCACGCTCAGCTATTTTTGTATTTTTAGTAGAGACAACATTTCACCATGTTGGCCAGGCTGGTCACAAACTCCTGATCTCAGGTGATCTGCCCGTCTCTGCCTCCCAAAATTCTGGGATTACAGGCATGAGCCACGGCACCCAGCCTACACACAGCATTTTTATTTAGCAGCCTCCACCTAGCAACCTTCTTTTAACCCAGAACAAAGGGCCTTCATTCCCTGTACAGCTCACGTTCCAAGGAATGGGCCAAGGATTGAAATGTCCTTCATTGATAATGAGTGAGTCTCTGGGTTGGCCACTCCTGAATTCCTTAGCTCGGAACGCCAAATGCACATTCTTCTTAGACCCTAGGGTCATTCTCAGCGTATGCTTGAGTTAAGTTATTGGTGTCAGGTGTGTCTGCCATATAAAGTTCAAAGAGAAGAGAAATAAAATAAACTTCATGTCTAGTTTTTTTGTTTTTTAAAAAAATTTGTTGTAGCCATTTCCAGGAATCTTAATGACTTCAATGTCCTTAAAGCTCATAACATGGCTTTACTATCACTGGCTTAAATTTTTTTTTTTTTTTTTTTGAGGCAGGGTCTCACTCTGTCAGCCAGGCTGGAGTGCAGTGGTGGGATCACAGTTCACTGCAGCCTCGAACTCCTGGGCTCAAGTGATATTCACGCCACTGCACTCCAGCCTGGGCAACAGAGTGAGACTCCATTCCAAAAAACAACAACACGCAAAAAATTTTTTTGAACCAGGGGCCCTGCACTTACATTTTGCACTGGGCCCTGAGAATGTGATCATAGCTCTCTTCTTCCAAGTCTCTTCACAAGGAAGATTTTCCATTCCTTTAGAAAAGCGGAGGAAAGGAAAGACAAGGAGATAAAGTATTTAAAAGTCCTTAACAGAAGAGCGGTGCGCTGGGAGTGAGGGGCAGGCCCCTATTTTTAGCAACCATTGCTCCAGGTTAGAACACAGGCAGCTGAGAAATTTTGTTCTATTTACTGGATATTGACAAAAAAACTTCTGGCTAAGAAGAGTGGTGTTACTGAAATGGGATTCTGAAGTCTTACAAGTTTACTTAGCCTTTCTAAGTCTCTGTTTCCTCCTCTAAAACAGTATAATAACCCTACAGCATGTTGGTGAGGATTAAGTATTGCTAAGGATTAATACAGAAATCTACTTTTTTTTTTTGAGACAGGATCTTGTTTTGTCACCTACGCTGGAGTGCAGTGGCACAATCACAGCTCACTGCATCCTTGACCTCTAGGACTCAAGCAGTCCTCCTACCTTGGCCTCCCAAAGTGCTGGGATTACAGGCATGAACCACTGCTCCTGGTCTGATTTTAAAGGAAATGATATGTCTTCTTTAAAGGAAATGATATTGAGAGGTGACAACGTGCTAGCTGCCCTCCCTCTTGGCGCCTCAGCACCCACTCTGGCAGCACTTGAGGAGCCCTTCAGCCCGCGGCTGCACTGTGGGAGCCCCTACCTTGGCTGGCGGAGGCCAGAGCCGGCTCCCTCTGCTTGTGCGGAGGAGTGGAGGGAGAAGGGCGGGCTGGAACCTGGGCGGGTGGGAACCGGGGCCAGCGCCAGCTTGGCGGGCCCCGGACTCTGAGCTGCGGGCTGGCCGCTGGCCCCAGGCAACGAGGGGCTTAGCACCTGGGCCAGCAGCTGCGGAGGGTATGCCGGGTCCCCTAGAACTGCCGGCCCGTCCTCGGCCTGTCCTCGCCATGCCTCAGCTGCTTCCCCGTGCGGCAGGGCTCGGGACCTGCAGCCCGCCATGCCCAAACCCCCACACCGGTGGGCTCCTGCACAGCCGAAGCCTCCCCGACGGGCGCCGCCCCCTGCTCCGCAGCGACCGGTCCCATTGACCACTCAAGGGCTGAAAAGTGCAGGCGCCTGACGCGGAACTGTCGGGCAGCTCCGCCGGTGGCCCCTATGCCGCATCCACTAGGTGAAGCCAGCTGGGCTCCTGAAACCGGTGGGGATTTGGAGAACTTTTTTGTCTAGTTGGAGGATTGTAAATGCACCAATGAGCAGTGTGTCTAGCTCAGGGTTCGTGGATGCACCAATCAGCACTCTGTATCTAGCTAATCTGATGGGGACTTGGATAACATTTGTGTCTAGCTGGAGGATTGTAAATGCACCAATCAGCACTCTGTGTCTAGGTCGGGGTTCGTGGATGCACCAATCAGTGCTCTGTAGCTAATCTGGTGGGGACTTGGAGAACTTTTATGTCTAGCTAGAGGATTGTAAATGCACCAATCAGCACTCTGTGTCTAGCTCAGGGATGGTAAATCACCAATCAGCACTCTCTCAAAATGGACCAATAAGCTCTCTGTAAAACGAACCAATCAGCTCTCTGTAAAATGGACCAGTCAGCAGGATGTGGGTGGGGTCAGATAAGGGTATAAAAGCAGGCTGCCCGCGCACGTGCTGGCAACGCCCTGGGATTTCTTTGCATGCTATGTTAGCTTGGTTGTTTTGCTGTTTAGGATAAATCTTATTGCTACTCGCTGTTTGGGACCAGGCCGGCTTCATGAGCTGTAACACTCACTGTGAAGGTCTGCAGTTTCATTCTTGAAGCCAGCAAGACCACCAAACCACAAGGAGAAATGAACAACTCTAGACGGGTGGACTTTAAGAGCTGTAACACTCACCGTGACGGGCCACGGCTTCATTCTTGAAGTCAGCAAGACCAGAGACCAAGAACCCACCAATTGCGGACACAATATGTGTATAGTTCCTGGCACATAGTTGCTAACACAGATTCTTGTTCATCAATGGTCTTTGAAAGCTGGGCTCTGGGAAGTCTATTCAATCGTTTGTTAAGTATTTACACGTTAAGGACCTACTAAAGTCACTGTGGTAGGCCCTGGAGGAACATGGAGCTTACATCATAAAAAGAAAGGCCAAGTTGACAACCTCAAGGAGCTAATCGTCAAGTAGAGGTCATGAAACCAATGAACACATAATGGTGAATTGGTTCATTCAATATACATGTTTATGAAGTGCTAGAAAGATGAATAAGACACACTCTCCACTCTGAAGCCCACAGGCTGATAGGGAAGACACATTCCCCCAAATAATTACACAGAGATACTAGTGCTAATACAGGGATAAAAACACTAGTGAAACTTCATTGAGAGGTTATGTGTTGCAACTGATATTCACTGTGACTCTTCGGTGTAGGTTTTATTATCACTGCTTTTTTTTATAGATGAAGCAGATGAGATTTAGATAATTAATTTGCTTGAAATCAAGCAGGTTGCAAATGGTGGAACTGGGATTGAATCCAGGGCTTTCTGTCTCCAAAAGCTATATATGTTACTATGGTGTGTGTGTATAATGCAAATAGATGGTATATATATTTACATACTAAATATGTTTCTACAAATGCACCCGACAGAAGAAAAATCAATCCATTCTGCTCAGGTAAATGGGGAAGGAAGCCCAGAGGGAGTGGCTTATGAATGAGTATAAGAGAATTAGGACTTCAACAGGCAGAGAAAGAGGGAAGTAAATTCCAGGAAGAAAGAACAAAATTTGCAAATATGTGAAGTTATGAAAATCTAGAGTGAGTACTTCAAAGAATAACAAATTGGGCTGGGAATGGGGTGGCTCATACCTGTAATCCCAGCACCTTGGGAGGCCAAGGTGGGAGGATCACTTGAGGCCAGGAGTTCAAGACCAGCCTGAGTGAGGGGAAAAAAAAAAAAAAAAAGAAAAGTCGCTTTGGAACTTCGAAAGAAAGTTTGTAGAACTTTATTTGGGAGATTCTTCAAGGCCTTCATATGAATTTTAAAGAATGTGGAAGAGTTCCAAGGCTAAGTGCGGAAAGAAGACGTCTTAGAGGAAATAAAAATCGCTAGAAAAGCCATTAATGTGGGAAAATAAGAGATCTGTGAGAAGATGAAGGAGTAGAGAAATTTTGAATGAAGTGTAGTCATGAGTGGTAAGTCTGAATAAGCCGTGCTTAGAAAGAATTTTGAATGCCAAGGCGAAACCACATCTGTTTTATTTGACAGGCAGAGGTGAGGTCACAATTGGCCTGAAGTGAAAAACCCAAATTCTTGCAGGGACCAGGCAAGATTAGTGGTCCGAGCATAAAAATAATCAGGAGGCAGCCATGACCCAAATCCAGCTCACACCACTCAAGAATACAGTCACCTGGCCAGAACCTTTGATTTTTCAAAAGAAGCAGAACAACAAAAATCCAGATGCTTACTTAAAATCTCATAATTTAAAATTTTAACAACTACTTAAAAATGTGTGCAGGTTAAACAAAACTTGTCTAAGGGCCAGATGAGGTCCCTGGGTAGCTACAGGGTAGACACTCCCCAGGTGTCTGCAGGACTAAGCTGTGGTGTGGAGGGCCGCTGGGCAGAGGTGGTAGAGGGAGGATCAGAGAAAGCTCCAGCAAAATGCCTCTACTGCTCCAACTTTCTTTCTGTCCAGACGAAGAAACCCAAAAGCATTCCTCTCTGAAGTGTTTGCATTTTTGGAGTTTCTTTCTATTTTTGTCTTTTGGAATCCTCCCTAGCACTGGTTTGCCGGGGAACTTTGAACTGGGCCTCACAGCTTGTGTTAGGCTGTTCTTGCATTGCTATAAAGAAATACTCGAAACTGGGTGATTTATAGTAAAAGAAGTTTAACTGGCTCACGTTTCTGCAGCCTGTACAGGAAGCACGGTGCTGGCATCAGGACTCAGCTTCTGGGGAGGCCTCAGGGAGATTTTACTCCCAGCGGAAGACAAAGCCAGGAGCTTGCACGTCACACAGCAAACGCAGGAGCAAGAGTAGGGGAGGTGCCATGCACTTTAAACAACCAGAACTCCAGAGAATTCACTCACTACCCACTGCAAAAGGACAGCACCAATCCCTGAGGGATCTGCCCCTATGACCCAACACCTCCCACCAGGCCCCTCCTCCAACACTGGGGATTACGTTTCAACATGAGATTTGGCAGGTACACAGATCCAAACCATATCACAGCTGGTTCTCACTTTTCAGGCTTCCGAACGGAAAAGTCTTATATAACCCATCTCTTTTCAATGGTTAGTTGCTTGTCCCAAGGGTGAAGACTCTTATAAGCAGTGTGTGTGTGTGTGTGTGTGTGTGTGTGTGTGTGTGTGTGTGTGTGTGTGGCATAGGAGCAGGGGAGAAAGAGGGAGAAAAAGAGGGAGAGACAGCTTCCTTCTCCTGGAGGACTTTCTCAGGATTAACAGCAGATTATGTGGCCTGAGCTTTCTGAACCTGGCAGGAGCTGACTCTTAAGGAAACAGAACTCTTTGCCTGTCATAGTCTCAGGTTGAACCACTGACTTAGCTCATAATCTTGACTGACTACCTTAGATATAGAGACTATTAGCAAACCATTGTAGAGGAAAATGTTCCTTTATATTATGCCTGTGAACCTCCATGCACTGGGATGAGAGGTAACATAGGGGAAGAAATATTAGAATCCGTGGAGCTAGAATAGAATGCTTTATTCACTGGATTACCTTGGTAAAGTCACCTCACCTCTCTGTGCCTTATTTCCTACAAGCATAAAAGCTAGCCCGAAATATTCACCTCACAGAGGTATTATGAAGATTCCATCAGATCATGGACACAGAAATGCCCGACACCTGGTTATGCTGGATCAGAGAGAAAAGAATGAAGACATTGGAGTTAAGGGGATGTGGATTTATATCTTGACTCCACGACTTATAACGACAACTACCATGAATTCAGTAATTTCTATGTACCAGGCTCTGTGCATTATCATTATTATTATTTTGAGACGGAGTTTTTCTCTTTCGCCCAGGCTGGAGTGCAGTGGCGTGATCTTGGCTCACTGCAACCTCCGCTTTCTTGTTTCAATCAGTTCTTCCACCTCAGCATCCCAAGTAGCTGGGACTATAGGCACCTGCCACCACGCCCAGCTAATTTTTGTACTTTTAGTAGAGACGGGATTTCACCATGTTGGCTAGGCTGGTCTCGAACTCCTGACCTCGTGATCTGCCCGTGTTGGCCTCCCAAAGTGTTGGGATTACAGGCGTGAGCCACTGCGCCTGGCCCTCTGTGCATTATCTTTAAAATCCTTGCAACAACTGAGCATGAATGAAGGTATCATGATTATCCTCATTTTACAAATGAGGAAACTGAGGCACAGAGAGGTTAAATAACTTGCCCAAGACTTCACACAGGTAAGTGGTGAAGCCAGGCTATCTGATTCCAGATCTTGTACTTTCTAGGTGTGTAATTTAGTATAAGCCCCATAAGTTTTCTTATCCTCAGTTTCTACAGCTATAAAATGAGGACATCTTTGTGAGGATTAAGAATAATGGATATAGGCTGGGCGTGGTGGCTCACGCCTGTAATCTTAGCACTCTGTGAGGCTGAAGCGGGCGAATCACTTGAGGTCAGGAGTTCGAAATCAGCCTGGCCAACATGGTGAAACCCTGTCTCTACTAAAAATACAAAAATTAGCCAGGCCTAGTGGTGCACCCCTGTGATCCCAGCTACTTGGGAGGCTGAGGCAGGAGAACTGCTTGAATCTGGGACGTGGAGGTTGCAGTGAGTCGAGATCGTGGCATTGCACTCCAGCCTGGGTGACAGAGTGAGACTCCATCTCAAAAAACAAAAAAACAAAAAAAAAAAAAAGGAAAAGAAAATTTAAGAATAATGTATATAAAATGACTGTCATGGCAGTTCCTGATATTTCAAAGATATGAACTATTTTTACTAACTGCTCAGTGTTACGGATTGAATTGCATTCCCTCAAAAGATGTTGAAGTTCTAACCCCTAGTGCCTGTGAATGTGACCTTATTTGGAATTGGGGTCCTTGCAGATGATTAAGTGAAGATGAAGACATTAGGATGGAAAGTTTGGACACAGAGACAGATATGCACACAAGGAAAAGGCCATGTGAAGATGAAGAGATTGGAGTGATGCACCAACAAGCCAAGGAACGCAAAGATTGCCACCAAAACACCAGAGGCGAGGAGGGAGGCCGGGAACAGATTCTCCCTCACAGCCCTAGGAAGGATCCAAGCCTGTGACACCTTATTTTTGGACTTCTACTCTCCAGAGCTGTGAGAAGATACATTTCTGTTATTTTAAGCCACCCAGTTTATGGACTTTATTATAGCAGCCTTGGGAAACAAATGCACTCAGTACATGTTAATTGTATCTTACCTACTTTGTACTTGCAATGTGCCTCTGGGTCTCTGGTGTACACCAGGGCCTGCCCTTGAGCATGCTGGGGTGCTCAGCATGGGTGTAGCCCTGCAGCCTGACTCTCTGTAGACAGATCAGGATCGGTCTAACATGACATTATGAAGTGGAGCCAGGGTCAGCTTTGGGCCCCACCTGCCTTCTGGGCTGGCCTTGGATTATGTTCAAACTCATCTCATGCTACCCCAGCAGAAAATAATGTCTTCAATAAACTCTCTCAAAAGGAGGTACCAGAGAAGAAACTGTCCCTCCCGAGTGAATGAATCACACCAAAATGCTGAGATCTGATTCCTTGGTGCCTGGTTGGAAAAGATTTTGAGGTCAAGGAGGGGCCCACCCAGACTCCCACACCTGCGTGCCCTGTAGGCCATGCACCCTGTGTACTATTGTCTGCACAGATCTCACGCTGCCAGACATCAGAGCTCTTTTCTAGCAGGGAAGGCTATGTAAGCAGCCCCGGTAATCACCTCAGACCTTCAGGGAAGTAAGGGCCACCTCAGAGAGCATTTGGAAATAGAGAGGTTAGAGGACCCAAGAGAGTCCAACGGACTTATGGTTAAAGCTTGGAAAACAATTAGAGTCCCCAGCAGCAGCCAGGGGACCTACCCAGCACTGCTCCAGAAACTCTAGGAGCAGAATTCCCTCAGGTTGATTTTCAGGAAAGGAAAATAAATCCCCAAACAGAAAGATAATCACAGCTGTTTAAAACAGGGTAGACTGGGCGCGGTGGCTCCCACCTGTAATCCCAGCACTTTGGGAGGCTGAGGCTGCAGGATTGCTTGAGTCCAGGAGTTTGAGACCAGCTTGAGGAACATAGGGAGACCCCCCGTCTCTGAAAAAATAAAAGAATTAGCTGGGCATGGTGGTGCACGCCTGTAGTCTCAGCTGCTTGGAAGGCTGAGGTGAGAGGATTGCTTGAACACAGGAGCTCCAGGCTTCAGTGAGCTATGATCACACCACTGTACTCCAGCTTGGATGACAGAGTGAGACCTTGTCACACACGCAAAAAATGGTAGATCCACTACATGATGTATCCATGTGACAAAATTACATTTGTACCCCATAAAAATTGTTTTCGTTTAAAAAATTTTAATTATTGTTTACCCCATACAATATTATATATTGTATACCCCATACACACTACAGGGTGGAGAACATGATCCACTAATGTCCCCTGCTTCTGTTGGGGTGTAACAAACAACCTGTATAAGATATCTCTTGTTGGCCAGGCATGGTGGCTCATGCCTGTAATCCCAGCACTTTGGGAGGCAGAGGCGGGTGGATCACCTGAGATCAGGAGTTCAAGATCAGCCTGGCCAACATGGTGAAACCCCATCTCTACTAAACACACACACACACACACACACGCACAAAATTAGCCGTGGTGGCATGCACCTGTATCCCAGCTACTCAGGAGACTGAGGCGGGAGAATTGCTTGAACCTGGGAGGCGGAAGTTGCAGTGAGCTGAGATTGTGCCGCTGCACTCCAGCGTGGGCGAGAGAACAGGACCCTGTCTTGAGAAAAAAATTTAAAAAATATATCTATTGTTGTTGTTTAACAAATTATCCCAAATTTAGCAGCTTAAAATAATACATCACAGCGACAGGATTCCATAATCAGCTTAGGCAAATGGTTCTAGCTCAGAAGCTCTCCTAAGGTTGCAGTCGAGCTTCAGCTGGGACTGCAGGCAGCTCAGGGCTTGGCTGGGGCTGGAGGGTTTGCTTCCAAGATGGCGTCCTCACATGACTGTGTATAGGAGGCCTCAGTTTATTGCTTACTGTTGTCCAAATGTCTCATTTCCTTACCATATGGGCATATGGTGACCAACCATCCTGGTTTGTCCAGGATTGAGGGAGTTGTCAGGATGTGAGATTTTCAGTGCTGAAACCAGGAAAGTCCTGGGAAGTCCTGGGAGGAGTTGGTCATGCTGTGTGGGCCTCTCCATGGTGCTGTTTCCAACAGGAAGACGGATCTGAAAGAATGACCAAGACAGAAGCCAGAAGATCTTTTATAGCCTAATCCAGGAAGTAACACACCATGCTGTATTCTATTAGTCACACAAACCAGCTCTGGTACAAAGAGCAAAGGGCTTATAAAGTGGTGTGAATACCAGGAGGTGGGGACCACTGGGGCCCTCTTGGAGGCTGGCTATGACATTACCCCAAAACCTAGGCTTAAAACAACAACCATTTTAGTAGCCCTCATATCTGTGGGTTAACAGGACTCAGCCTGGCAGTTCTTCTGCTCCCCATGATGTTGGTTGAAGCTGTAGTCATCTGGGGTTCAACATGGCTGGAATTCAAAATGACTCACTCGCCAGGCTGGCAGTTGGTGCTGGCTATTAGCCTGGAGCTCAGCCGAGGCTGTCAGCAAGAGAGTCTTGGTTCTCCTCCATGTGATCTTTCCACATGGAATAGGCTGGTAATGAGAGAGGACATCCCATGTACCTCTGAACTTAAAATAAAAGTTGAAGGAAGGTCGGGTGCAGTGGCTCATGACTGTAATCTCAGTACTTTGGGAGGCTGAGGCGGGCAGATCACTTGAGGTCAGGGGTTCGAGACCAGCCTGGCCAATATGGTGAAACTCCGTTTCTACTAAAAATACAAAAATTAGCTGGACGTGGTGGTGCTTGCCTGTAGTCCCAGCTACTCGGGAGGCCGGGGCAGGAGAATCCCTTGAACCCAGGAGGCGGAGGTTGCAATGAGCCAAGATGGCGCCACTGCACTCCAGCCTGAGGGACAGAGCGAGACTCCGTCTCAAACAAACAAAAAAAATTATGTAAGATAAAAATTACGTAAGAAACTGATGTTCACGGCCGGGCGCGGTGGCTCAAGCCTGTAATCCCAGCACTTTGGGAGGCCGAGACGGGCGGATCA
Organism: Macaca nemestrina; assembly: GCF_043159975.1. Taxonomy (NCBI): domain Eukaryota; kingdom Metazoa; phylum Chordata; class Mammalia; order Primates; family Cercopithecidae; genus Macaca; species Macaca nemestrina. Next base: position 36,195,613 of record NC_092126.1, on the reverse strand, counting down.
CGAGGTCAGGAGATCAAGACCATCCTGGCGAACATGGTGAAACCCCATCTCTACTAAAAAATACAAAAAACTAGCCGGGCGAGATGGCGGGCGCCTGTAGTCCCAGCTACTTGGGAGGCTGAGGCAGGAAAATGGCATAGACCCGGGAGGCGGAGCTTGCAGTGAGCTGAGATCCGGCCACTGCACTCCAGCCCGGGCGACAGAGCGAAACTCTGTCTCAAAAAAAAAGAAAAAAAAGAAACTGATGTTCACTATAGAAAAATTAGAAAACACAGTTAAGCACAAGAAAGAAGCTATTATGCCAATATCCTGAGATAATCGCTGTGTATTTTTGGTAGAGATAATCGCTGTGTATTTTTGGTAGAGATCACCCTGGAATTTATTCTATGCAAAAGTAATACTTTTATTTAGAAAAAATAAAACTATACATACTGTTTTGGAACCTGCTGTTTTCACTTAAAATTACAGTTGGAACATTTTTTCATGACAATTCATATAGAACTACATCATTAGTTTAAAGGTTGCATAGTGTTTTATTGTATATATACCAACCAAGATTTTTTTTTTTTTTTTAAGACAGAGTCTCACTCTGTCACCCAGGCTGGAGTGCAGTGGCACAATCTCGGCTCACTGCAGCCTCCACCTCCTAGGTTCAGGCGATTCTCCTGCCTCAGCCTCCCAAGTAGCTGGGATTACAGGTGCCTGCCACGACTGGCCAATTTTTGTATTTTAGTAGAGATGGGGTTTCACTATGTTGGCCAGGCTGGTCTTGATCTCCTGACCTCAGGTGATCCGCCCACCTTGGCCTCCCAAAGTGCTGGGATTACAGCATGAGCCACCGTGCCTGGCCTATACCAACCAAGATTCTTGATTTTGGCAAGGGAAGCCAATACTGGTTAAGTCAGTCAGCCAAAAGAAATTTTTTGGAAGTGTTTTGGATAGCCCACAGAATCTATCATATGTTAGTTAAGTGTTCCATTACCTGTTGTACTATAATAATTCACCAACCTTAGGTGGAGTAAAACAACCACCATTTCATTATGCTCATAAATGCTGTGTGTGAGAAATTCTGACAGGGCATAGCAGGGATGATGCCACAATGTCTGGGACCTTAGTTGGAAAAACTCAAACTTGGAATGACATGAAAGGCTGGGGTCTGGGGAGGGAGAGTGGAATCATCTGGGAACTTCATCCGTATGTTTAGGGCCCTGGGCTGGGATAACCTGAACCCTGAGCTGAGCTGGGACTCTTGACCAATGTACCTACATGTGGCCTCTGCATGCAGCTTGGGCTTCCTCATGGTGTGGCAGCCTCTGGGTTGTCTAACTTCCTTTTTTTTTTTTTTTTTTTGAGACGGAGTTTTGCTCTTATTGACCAGGCTGGAGCGCAGTGGTGGAATCTCAGCTCACTGCAACCTCTGCCTCCCAAGTTCAAGTGATTCTCCTGCCTCAGCCTCCCTGGTAGCTGGGACTACAGGTGCTCACCACCATGTCTGGCTAATTTTTGTATTTTTTAGTAGAGACAGGGTTTCACCGTGTTGGCCAGGCTGGTCTCGAACTCCTGACCTCAGGTGATCTGCCCTCCTAGGCCTCCCAAAGTGCTGGGATTATAGGCGTGAGCTGCCACACCTGGCCTGGGTTGTCTAACTTCTTCCAAAAGGCTGCTTGGTGTTCTAGAGGCTAACATTTCAGCAAACAGAAAGGAAAATATGTGACCTTTTATGACTTAGACTTGGAAGTCAATAGCGTCACTTTCACCATATTACATTCATCCAAGTGGTCATAAGTCTGCTCAAATATGAAGGGAGGGGACATACTCTACTTCTCAATGGGAGGAGTGCCAAAGAATTTGTGGCCATGCTCTAAAACCACCACAATTAGGGTAAGGTTAGCTGCTGTAACAAAGAGACCCCAACCTCGAGTGGTTTCATGAATACGGTTTCTTTCTCTCACACATCATAGTTCCAATGTGTGTCTCTCATATATCACAGTTCTCATAGTCTAGCTTGGTAAGGGGGTTCTGCACCACAAGACATCTATGCCCTTGGAAGCTAGGCTCTACTACCAACATGCCAATCTCGAAAGTCACTCATGGTCCCTCTGTCTTTGTGGGCAAAGTCTTAGGCAGGAGCGTCTCACTAAACCACACTCAGCTCACATGCCTGTACCTTGCCTGCCAGGGAGCAGGGAGTGAGTGTATCTGCTTTCTTCCTGATTCTGTAGTGAAAAGCAGGAGAGCTTCCCTACCTTAGAATTTCCCCCTAAGAGGAATAATGCTCAGATACTTGATATCTTAATAAGCAGCTAATATCCAGCAGAATATGGATGTATAATGTCCCAACATTGCATCCCCTATTGTTACATATTTAGGTTGTAACGTGCTATTGATAACATGATATTTGTACTGTTGCAAGGAACATTTCTCTATAAATATCTTTGAACACTTACAAGGTTTTCTTCCTTTAAGATCAATTCTGAGGAGTCAGGTCATAGTTTCTGAATTCTGCATCTAGTACTGCAGGATCCCATTAAAGACATCACATACACACGTGCACACACTTTTTTTAAAGTCAGGATGGCAACTCAGTAATTTGTATGAGCCTCAGAGAGACAGTGGAGAGATCCAGCATGCTCTTTCTTTTTTGTTGTTGTTGTTTTGAGACAGTCTCGCTCTGTTGCCCAGGCTGGAGTGCAGTGGCGCGATGTCAGCTTACTGAAACCTCTGATTCCCGGGTTCAAGCGATTCTCCTGCATCAGCCTCCTGACTAGCTGGGATTGCAGACGCTGGCCACCATGCCCAGCTAATTTTTGTATATTTTTAATAGAGACAGGGTTTCACGATGTTGGCTAAGCTGGTCTCAAACTCCTGACCTCTAGTGATCCGCCCACCTCAGCCTCCCAAAGTGCTGAGATTACTGGCATGAGCCACTGTGCCCAGCCAGCATGTACTTTCAAGGGTGATTCCAGGCTTAGGTGTTGGAATGTCCATGATCATAACCCACTCCTGTTTATGAAGCGCTGTGAGAAGGGCTTTACATATGCTATCTCTAATCTTTACACAAATCTGATGAGGAAGGTACTATTTTCATCCGGTGGATGGAGAAGCTGAGGTTCCAAGAGATTAGGTAACTGGTTCAAGACCCTAGAGCTGGAACTGAATTCCAAATCCGTGCTTTGAACCACTTCCTCCCTCTTAGAACACTTGCTCTTAGGATACTCCTGCTGAAAGCCCAGCTGCTATATTGCTATATTGTGGGAAGCTCAAGCCACACAAAGAAGCCAAGTGGAGACATTTCAGTCAACAGCCCTAGTTGAGCTCCCAGTGAACAGCCAGCCGTCTGAACAAGTCATGTAGGACTTCTCAGCCCAGTTCAGCTCCCCCATGGCTGCAGCCCCAGCTGACATCACAGGGAGCAGAACTGCTCAGTCAACTCGGCCAATCAAAAGAGTGATGAGAGTGAATATGATGGTGGTTGTTTTAAGTTACTATGTTTTGGCAAGATTTGTTACACAGCAACGGATGACCAAAATGGGGAAGCTACTCATTCTTGAATGAGTCTCAGCAGAGTCTGAAGAGGACATTCCTTCCCTGGGGGAGTGGCTGGAGTAGGGGACCTTCAATGGCCTTGATGAGTTCAGTGCACAAGGCTGGGTCTGTGTCTGATGCTTTTTCTTGTTCCCTGCCTCAGCTGGGAACAACTACATTGAGTCACAAGGCTTGGGAGGATAAACTGTACGTGAATGAGTTAATAGAAATCTGGGCAAGATTCCCGAAGTAAATAATGTTGATTCTCAGCACAAAGGAAGTGTTGCCTAATGCTGCTTAAACTCACATAAACAGTCATCGCTTCATGGCTGATTTGCTATTTTTGAAATTTTCCAATTTCAAAAAAGGAGCCATAATAAGCATTATTAGAGAAAAATAACAGCACTTAGAAATGCTAAACACTGTACACAGTTCCTAAGGGGCATAAAAGGGTCCTTGTCCTTCAGGACCAGTCTTTACAGTCCTCTGCACAGGGAGTGGTGCCCAGATAACTTTGAAGTAGTCCCAGTTGGCACCTGGATCCCAAAGTAAATCCAGCTTCTCCCTCCCATTCGGAGAGTAGAGAAGGGTGTTCACAAAGGCACAGGAAGGTGGTGGCTTTTTGATCTTCGTCAGCCTCCCTCATTTACTCTCCCACCTCTCACCTCTCAGACCTTTCCAGCTAGTGGTGCTCAGATTTTAGGGCATCAAAATCATTTGGAAAGTATGTAAAAAATGCAAATCTCAGGTTCTCCCTAAGAAGATTCCCATTCTATAAGTCTGGAGTGGGGTCCCAGTTTTTTTTTTTTTTAATTTTATATATTTGTTTTATTTATTTATTTATTTATTTGAGACATGGTCTCACTGTTGGCCAGGCTGGAGTGTGTGATGGTGCGATCATGGCTCACTGCAGCTTCAACCTCCCAGGCTCAAGTAGTCCTCCCACCTCAGCCTCCTGAGTAGCTGGGACCACAAGTCTGTGCCGCTAAGCCTGGCTAATTTTAAAAAAAATTTTGTAGAGATAGGGTGTTGTCCTATTGCCCAGTCTGGTCTTGAACTCCTGGGCTCAAGTGATCCACCAGCCCTGGCTTTCCAAAATGTTAGGATTACAGGCATAAGCCACCACACCCAGCCCAGAATTTTCATTTTAACAATAACCAGCTGATTTCTCCTGAAAGTAGGCCCCATGCCACAGTTTGAGGAGCACTGTGACCTCAGACTGTCCCCAAAAGCGTGGAATAGAGATGGGAAGAACCTTCTTCAAGCTATTCTTACTTCCAGGGACCAGATGGATGGACCTTGGAGAAGGAAAGGGAGAAAACAGGGTCTTCAGATTCCATGCAGGGAAGAATCTAACAAACGCATCTGGAGCAAGTGGTTTTAAAATTGTGCTTTTGGAAGCCTAGAAGAGTCCTCAGAAGTGCTGTCACTTTTACCCCAGCAGTTTCTTTTAATCTGTTTTATTATAGTGGGTTTCCAAGAAATATTTCATTAGAAGAAAAGGTTTGATTACTAAGTGACCTCACTGCTTTAAAAAATTCTTTTGGCTAGGCGTGACGGCTCACGCCTGTAATTCCAACACTTTGGGAGGCTGAGGTGGGCGGATCACCTGAGGTTGGGAGTTTGAGACCAGCCTGACCAACATGGAGAAACCCCATCTCTACCAAAAATACAAAATTAGCCGAGCGTGGTGGTGCATACCTGTAATACTAGTTACTTGGGAGACTGAGGCAGCAGAACTGCTTGCATCTGGGAGGCGGAGGTTGCCATGAGCTGAGATCGCACCATTGAACTCTAGCCTAGGCAATGAGAGCGAAACTCCGTCTCAAAAAAAAAAAAAAAAAAAAAATTTCTCCTTTTGGCAACGATGTGTGGAAATTAGAACCCCCTTACCTTGCTGGTGGGAGTGTAAAATGATGCAGACATTATGGCAAACAGTTGGGCAGTTCCTCATAAGTTAAACATAGAATTACCTTATGACCCAGCAATTCTACTCCTGGGTTTATATTCAAAAGAACTGAAAACAGATATTCAGTTGAAAAGTTGTAATGTTCATAATAGCACTATTCACAATAGCCAAAAGATGGAAACAACCCAAATGTTCATCAACTGATAAATGGATGAACAAAATGTATCTATCCCTACCACAAATAATTATTCAGCCATTAAAAAGGAATGAAGTACTGATGCATGCTACAGTATGGACAACCTTCAAAAACAGCGTATTAGCGAGAGGAGTCAGACACAATGGGCCACATATTGTATGATGCCATTTATACAAAACATCCAGAATAGGCAAATCCACAGAGACAAAAAGTCAACCAGTGGTTGCCAGGGTCAGGGGGAGGGGGCGATGGGGAGTGACTGCTTAATGGATATAGGGTATCTTTTTGGGATGATTAAATGTTCTGGAACTAAGTAGTGATAATAGTCATACAACATTGTGAATGTACTTAATGTCGGTAACAGTAAATTTTAATTGTATTTTACCACAATAATAAAAAAAAAAATCCTAATAGACAGATCTAGAACAACGATCTCATTTTTTACTGACAAGGAAACTGAGGTCAGAGAGGGGAAATGATGGCTGTCTGTGGTGGCTCATGCCTGTAATCTCAACACTTTAAGGGGCCTAGTTGGATGGATTGCTTGAGTCCAGGAGTTTCAGAGCAGCCAAGACAACATGGTGAAACCCTGTCTATACCAACAAGAACAACAAGAACAACAACAACAAACAAAAAACAAAAAAACCAAAAACAAAAAAAAAGAAAGAATAGAAAAGAAAAGAAAATGACCTGGCGAGATCATTTAGAGGCACCTGTCCACGTAGTGGTGAAACCACAGACAACCACCTGTTAGAGGTGAGGCTAGGCCTGCTGACCCCCTAGCCCACTACAGCAGTCTGCCTCCCTTCCTCAACCACCTCCTCGCCAGAACCCCCTACCAAAAAACTAAGTTTCAGGGGCATGCAAAGGCCTGAGCTGCATTCCACTCCATAGTTTCTGTAAAGGCCCTCTCCCTGCCAGGCAAAGGTCCACCTTGCCCACCCACAAAGCAGTTGGCCAGCCTTGCTTCTGCTGTCTCCAATGCCTCTTCCCTGCAAGTATGTTGAATGAAAGACAAACCCATGTCTAGCTTCATATTTAAGTAAATCTTCCCAAGGGCCTCACCCACAACTGCAGCTGTCTGAGCGGGTTGATAAGGGTTGGGTGGATCGGATTCTTTACATTGCAGACATTGCTCAGTTTCCCAAACTGCAACTGTGCAGATAGCCCAGAGGAACTGGCGATGGTCCCAGGAATGGCTAGGATTAATCCCTGCCATACACATTTGTGGGCAGTTGGCTCTTCTCTCTGACTAGGACCATATACATCTGTCACATAGTAGATGCTTAATAAAGATTCATCAGTGCCTGTGGTTTCTGTCTTAGAGTCATCCTGGGAATGTCATCTTCATTCTGGTTAAAAGAGTTCAGGAAAAGGCCTGCTTTCTCAGTGCTCCTGAGATGAAAAGACTCAGGATAAGCCTATATGAGAACTGAAGGTCATTTTATCTGGTCAATTTCTGAGATAGAATTATTGACCTTTCTGGGAGGTGACAACAGAAAGGAATACCTCATTCACATGTGTATTACAGGTGAACTTTGGAGCCCAGGTTGTCTGGAACTATGCACAGTCCCTTTCCCAGAGTCTTAAGGTTTTGCTGAGGCTGTTTGGTCTGCCCCGATGCTGACCTTTCCTTAAATCTCTTAGTTATAGTCTCAAAACATATGATGGGTTTTTAAAGGAAGTTCATTTACATGCAAGAGGGCAATAGCAGGACCCAAGAAAGCCAGCTATCTTGAAATTTACTGAACTCAGCAGCTGAGAGACCTGGCTGAGATGGGAAAGCCAACTCTGCCCACCTGTGTTCAGGGCCTGCTTCAGGACGGGAACGGGAAGGGAGAATTCTCTCCGTCCTGACAAGATGACCCTCTTCTCTTAGCCTCAGCGACTACCTAAAACCATGAACTTGGAGGTTTGCTTCACTCAGAGGGGGTGAATGCGGACACTGTAGAAGGCTGCGGAGCAGCAGTGACTGGAGTTTCTTAAGTTACGATTTAGTCTAAAGTAGGAAAGGAGAGAATTTCTACAATGCAGTGAATGGGGGGGGTGAATGCAAAGTTGAGGCTGACCTTGATGGTTGTCTGTGGTTTCACCACTATGTGGACAGATGCCTCATTTCCTGATGCAGCCGTTCCCAGCTGGATGGTCTCCCAGGAGCAAGAAGTTTAGGAAACTCTGCAGATTCCATCCTTCATGGGATGTTTCAAAGTGTATGACTATGTTCAATGCTCTGAGAGGTCCTGCATTAAATAAACCTGTTTTGGTGTTATTTAATGCAATGTTTCCCAAAGTTATTTGATCCCAACATTTCTTTTGCTCCTTCATAACATTCATACCATGTGAGAGCTAAGTTTCTAAGAATACACTTAGGAAATGCTGCCCTAATGCCCAGTGCAGTTGGTTCTGGCCCTGTAGGCCTTGCAGTGTGCAGTGATGGTTATTTGGGCAGGACATGCAATGATCCTGCTATGATCATCCAGGAAATACAATCATTTATTGTACTTGTCAGGCTCGTTTCCAAACTGAAATTTTGTTATTATTATTATTTGAGGCAGAGTCTCGCTCTGTTGCCCAGGCTGGAGTGCAATGGCATAATCACGGCTCACTGCAACCTCCGCCTCCCAGGTTCAAACAATTCTCCTGCCTCAGTCTCCCAAGTAGCTGGGATTACTTACAGGTGCCCAGCACCATGCCCGGCTAATTTTTTGTATTTTTAGTAGAGACAAGGTTTCATCCTGTTGGCCAGGCTGGTCTCGAACTCCTGACCTCAGATGACTCACCTGCCTCGGCTTCCCAAGGTGCTGGGATTACAGGTGTGAGCCATCATGCCCGGCCGAGATTTTATTATTGTTCTCCGCACCAACAAAGGGAACCACTGACATTTACTGAGCATCGTGCACTAGGAGCTTTTCGTATGTTATCTCTGTAATCCTCCCCTGGACTCTATTATCGTCATTTTACAGATGAGGAAATTGAGACCCAGAGAGGTGATATGAGGACTTCATAAGTATGTGGCAGCCACAGGATTCAGCTGAGGACTGTGGGGGCTCCACACTGGTATTCTATTCTCTTTGTCTTGCCGCCTCACTAACAAATTGCATTTTCATGGCACGGTTTTCAGAGTGCCCGATTTCTGTTCTGCTCTTGGGGAATCCCAGCAAATCCTATGAAGAATTTGTTTGGACTTAAGTGAGACATTCGAATGTAGAGGCCACCACAGGCAACTGAAAGCATTTGGAGTCTAGGGGAGAGGACAAGACTGGAGAAAATAAAATTCATCTCAGATGTCAGGTCACCCAGAGGGAGGGCAGCTCTGGCAGTGAATTCAGCTGTTATCAATATCAGCAAGTCTAACGTTCTTTCCTTCTGTCCACTCTGCCATGCAGGATAGTGGTGGCAGGTCCAGATCTCACAAAGTTTAGAAGAGGAGAGCTGTTGCTTTTTGCTTGTTTTTGTTTTGTGTTCAGTCAGGAAACATTTCAGAGAAACCCTTGTATTGGCTAGCAGATGTTTCTCTCACTTCTTATTGGCCTGAATTGTATCATGTGACCAATCCTAAACCAATCACTGACCAGGCAAATGGACTACAAAGATTAGCTTGGACCAGGTAGGAACTATCACCTCTGGCTGGAGCCGGGTCAGATTTCTTCTTGTAAAGGAGAAAAGCAATGGGTATTAGGTAGACGACTAGATGCTTCTTGTGTGTGTGTGTGTGTGTGTGTGTGTGTGTGTGTGTGTGTGTGTGTGTGTGTTGGGGTCCAGTTCGGGGGGTATGAGAGAATAACTGTTATCCACTGTGTCCTTGAACCTCCTCCCTTGAACTGTTTCTCATCCTGTCCAGTCTCTCATTTTCCTTTACTTTCCTGTAGTTAGATGATGTTATTGGTCCCTATTTATCATCCCTCCCTGTATCCACATCTTTTGCAATGTAATTTAGCAGTGTCTTCTCTCTGTAAATTCCACCTGGCTCTAAACTTTGGATTTGGTTATGTCAATAATGCGGAAGTGAACACAGTTGAGTTCTGTACTTAGGTCTCAAGAGACCTCATGTGTTTCTGCTTATCTTTGTACACCTCTGCCATCACCATGAGAAGAATATGGCTCCCCATAGCCCACTAGGAAACATGGGGAACAGAGCTTCCCCAGACAAACCCAGCCTAGAGAAGATCTTCCAACCAACTCATAGATGCATGAGTAAGCTCAGCATAGATTGGCCACACCTCAGCTAACTCAATGAGCTTAACAATCAATAATAACTGTTTAAGATACAGAGTTTTGGGGTGGTTTGTTATGTAGCAATAGCTGACTGATACACTCCCCACACATCCTCTTCTCTTTCCCTGTTGCTCTCCTTTTCTGTGCCTGTTTTTTATCCTAGATATTGACAATTTCAGAAATTACTATAAAGAAGATAAACAACAGTAATTCTGAAACAAAGAAGGGAGAAAAAAATCACCTATAATTCCAGTCCTGTAAACAGCAACTCTTCATTTTTGTGTTTCCTCTCAGTCCTTGACTCTACATATATATAGATGGACTCTGATTTACAATGGCTTGGCTTACAATTTTTTTAACTTTACTATGGTGTAAAAGCAATACACATTCAGTACTTAGTCAATAAATTACATAAGGTATTCAATACTTTTTTTTTTTTTTTGAGATGGAGTCTTGCTCTGTCACGCAGGCTGGAGTGCAGTGGCACGATCTTGGCTCACCACAACCTCTGCCTCCTGGATTCAAGTGATTCTCCTGCCTCAGCCTCCTGAGTAGCTGGGATTACAGGCATGTGCCACCTCACCCAGCTAATTTTTTGTATTTTTAGTAGAGACAGCGTTTTACCTTGTTGGCCAGGCTGGTCTTGAACTTCCAACCTCAGGTAATCTGCCCAGCTCAGCCTCCCAAAGTGCTGGGATTACAGGCATGAGCCACAGTGCCCAGCCTTTTTTTTTTTTTTTTGAGACAGAGTCTTACTCTGTCACCCAGGCTGGAGTGCAGTGGTATGATCTTGGCTCACTGCAACCTCCACTTCTCGGGTTCAAGTGATTCCCCTGCCTTAGCCTTTCAAGGTTAGCTGGGATTATAGGTGTGCACCACTACAACTGGCTAATTTTTGTATTTTTAGTGGAGACGGGGTTTCGCCATGTTGGCCAGGCTAGTCTCGAATTCCTGACCTCAAGTGATCAGCCTGCCCTGGCCTCCCAAAGTGCTGGGATTACAGGTGTGAGACACTGTGCCTGGCCAATATTCAACACTTTTTAAAACAATTTTTATTTTGATTTTGAAACAGGTGTCACTCTGTCACCCAGGCTGGAGTGCAACAGCACCATCATGGCCCACTGCAGCCTCGACCTCCTCAGCTTCTTCAGCCTCCTGAGTAGCTGGGATTACAGGTGCACACCACCATGCCTGGCTAATTTTAATTTTTAAAATTTTTTTGTAGAGACAGGTTCTCCCTGTGTTGCTCAGGCAGGTCTCAAACTTCTTGGCTCAAGTGATCCTCCCGCCCTGGCCTCCCAAAGTGCTGGGATTACAGGCCGAAGCCACTGTGTCCAGCTGTGACTGATTCAACTGAGGGAATGCTGTGAAAGTGATACTGTGTGACTGGTCAGAAAAGGCCATGGAGCTGCTGCCTGATTCTTTCTCCTGGGAGAGTCAGCCACAAAGTTGAACTACCTTGAGACCACCATGCTAGAGAGGCCACAGATAGATGCTTTCCAGAATAGCTCAGTTGAGTTCCTGGCCAACAGCTAGCACCAACTGGCAGCCATCTCGGATTTTTCAGCCCAGTCGAGCCTTTGGATGATTCCAACCCCAGCCACTAAGTCGTCCCAGCCATAGAGTCTTCCCAGTTGAAACCCTACTCATTGAGGAGCAGAGATAAGCCACCTCACTGTGCCTTGTCTAGATTCTTGACACAGAATCCATGAATATCATTAAATGGTTATTTTAAGCTGCTAAATTTTAGGGTAATTTATTATAAGCCACAGTAACTGGAACAAACTAGTAACATTTTTATGACTCCTGTTAAATTTTACAAATTGCTTTTGGTTGTCACCAACCATGTCTGCATGCACGAGTTTTAATAACACATTTTGCTGGCTTTGAGCTTTTTCACTTTAAAAAATGTCCATCCAATGGGATATCCTCATATATTTTCATGGAATTTTGGAATTTACTCTCTAGCTGAAGGACATGAACACAGGTGATTGTCTTTATATCTTTGGACATCTGTAAAATTCATTCTTCTTGGGGGGAGTTTTTTCCCCTGAAGGAATTTTGTTTATCTTGGATTTGAAACACAGCTCTGATACTTACTTGTTTTGTAACCTTGGGCATCTGGGTTTCAGTTTCCTCATCTGTAAAATGGGATAATAATCTGATTTTTTTCTTCTCCTTATTTTTTCTCTTTCTTCTTATTTCTGTCTTTTCCTGTTTCTTTCTTAATTTCTTTCTCGTTTGCTTTATTTTTCCATTTTCTCATAAACCCCAGACTCTTATACCAATTTCCCCTGGAAGATCCTTAAAACTCTGCCATGGATCCTCCTTAAAGTGGCTTGAGAGGCACTGATGTTTTTCCAGTAACAGAGAACAGTCGAGAAGGTGGCTGCTGATGAATTCCATGTCAGCCAGGGCGTCCTGTGCTCTGCATCTAGAAAAGGGCAGTTTCCAAGGTGACCGGGACTAGTGTGTGAGGATAAGGTGAGGCCCTGGAGTTATGAGCTGCCAAACTCGTAAACCACACAGGCTTCCTCTGAGCCACGCATTGCACACTACTCGCCAAGCAATTTAACAACTGACTTGAGGCAAAATGCTCCAACAACATTTAATGATCAGTGCAGCTATAAATAGGATCATAGAACAATTTGGATAGATGTTAATATATGGGTTCAGCACTGGAGTGACTAAACCTTGAGTTGTTTTGACCTCAGAGAGCCATCAAAAATGTGCTGCAAGGAACAATTCTGTGGTTGTCTGCGGCAGATGTTTTGTTCCTGTTTGACATGTCCTTGTGTGTGTAATTCACTAACATGATAATAACATGCTGTTTGGCAGTTTGAAATTTACAAGATGCCTTTACACACGTGTTCTCATTTAATCCTTGGAAGATACACACTCTTACTGAGAATGGGGGGAAGCAAGTAACTTGCTCCAGGACATCCAGATCAGGACGCAGAAAGGGGAGTGAGGTGGGATGATGGTGGTGGTGGTGGTGATGGTGGTAGTAGACTCCAGATTTGAGACAAGGACTGTGTGACTCTCAAATTGTTTCTCCCTTCTTATTTCACTAAAACCCTGATGTTTTTGTTTAAAAGACTTGGAATAATAATTCCTCTCCTATCTTCACAGGGGCCAGCTCATTGGGTTCCAGCACCCAGATCTCTCTTTTATTACTTCACATTAAAAGTGGGCTTGCCAGATTTAGTAAAGAAAAATTCAGGGCACTCAGTTACATTTAAATTTTATATAAATAATAAATAATATTTTAGTGTAAGTATGTCCCATGGTGCATTTTATCTGGCAAACCAGTTAAAAGCATTGTTGCCTGGGTGTGGTGGCTCACACCTGTAATCTCAGCACTTTGGGAGGCTGAGGTGGGCGGATCACTGAGGTTAGGAGTTCAAGACCAGCCTGCCCAACATGGTGAAAACCTGTCTCCACTAAAAATACACAACTAGAGGGGTGTGGTGGCGCATGCCTGTAATCCCAGCTACTCAGGAGGCTAAGGCAGGAGAATTGTTTGAACCTGGGAGGTGGAGGTTGTGGTGAGCTGAGATCACACAATTGCACTCCAGCCTGGGCAACAGAGTGAGACTCTGTCTCAAAAAACAAAACAAAAAAATTATGAAAAGCCAGATAAACAAAAAGAAGAAGATAAAAATTACTCTTAATTTAACTAGCTGGCAATAACTTCTGTTAATATTTTGGGTATTTACTATGACCTTTTTTCTCAGGCATATATTTTTGTGTAAACATTTTTTAAAAATAGAAAGTGAGATTTACTGAATATAGTTGCTTGATATTAAGCAAATATATATAGTGATATACTGAAATATATTCAGTAATTGAGACTTACTGAATATAGAGACTTGCTTTTTTTCACTTCCCTATATGTCACAAACATCTTTCCATGTCCTCATGTGTTTTTGTAATATTCAAGTGACTGCAGGGTCATAAGTTGGAGAGCATACTGTGTTTAATCCCCTATTGTCAAACCCTTAGATTGTTTCCAGTGGTTTATTATTACAGACCTTGCAATAAACAATCTTCACTAAGTCTCTCTGCACATCCCTGGAATAAATTTCTGGCAGTAGAATTTCTAGGTTAAAGGGTAAGCAAACTTTTAAGGATTTTGTTATATATTGTCAAATTGTTCTCTGGAAAAGTTGTGCTGAATTATATTCTCACAAATAATATCTGAACATGCTTATTCCCTTGCACACTGTCAACACTTGGAGTTATTAAAAACAAAAAAGAGAAAAATCCCACTTTGATTTTGAATCTGCCCTGATTCCATAATCATACTCAATACCCTGTAAGCTATGCTTAGTAATCTCATTTCTTTCTACTGAGTCTTGTATTCAAAAAGAGGGGAATAGACTAGATTAGGGACAGAAATTACTAGCACTGTCCCATCACATGCCCATGTCAGGCATCAATAATCAGTCTTGGCTAAGCGTGGTGGCTCACACCTGTAATCCTACCACTTTAAGAGGCCTTTTCAAAAGGATTGCTTGAGGTCAGGAGTTCAAAACCAACCTAGCCAACATAGTGAGACCCCCCCCCCCGCCATCTTAAGAAAAAAACATCAGTCTTGGCACTCTTTCTACTGGACTTGGACAAAACTTCAGAATCTTGTTCATCCCAACCTTGCAGGCAGCCATTACTAAAGAAATTGCTTATTAGAGGAAATTTAATATAAGAATTTAGTCCGGGCGTGGTGGCTCACTCCTATAATTCCAGCACTTTGAGAGGCCAAGGTGGGCAGATCACCTGAGGTCAGGAGTTCGAGACCAGCCTGGTCAACATGGTGAAACCCCCTCTCTACTAAAAATACAAAAATTAGCCGGACATGGTGATGCGTGCCTGTAATCCCAGCTACTCAGGAGACTAAGGCAGAAGAATCACTTGAACCCGGGAGGTGGAGGCTGCAGTGAGCTGAGACCACACCATTGCACTCCAGCCTGGGTGACAGAGTTAGATTCTGTTTCAAAAAAAAAAAAAAAATTATATTTTTTTAGGTGTGATAATAGTATCATGTGTATGTTTTTTAAGAAAGAGTCCTCATCTATTAGAGCAGTAGTTTTCAGTTTTGACATTTTACCCCCACGTCCCCAGGGGAGATTTCTGGAATCATTTTTGTTTGTCGAAACTACCAGGGAGGGGTGTTACTGGCATCTGGTGGGTAGAGACCAGGAATATTACTGAACGTCCTACAACACACAGGACTGTCCTCCACAACAAAGAATTATTTAGCCCACACATCAATAGTGCTGAGGTCTAGAGACAATGTTTTAGAGATACAGAATGAAATATTTATGGGTAAAATGATACAATGGGTAAGATTTGCTTCAAAATCGTATGTGACAGAGGAAGTAGATGGAGGTATGAATGAATAGGACATTGATGGTTATTTATTGGGACTGGGTAAGGGAGCTTTGTTGTATTCTATTTCCTTTTAGATAAGTTTGAAATTCCTTGTAACGAAGAAATTAAACGTCTCCAGGAGGGGCATTGCCACGTCTTCTCTAAGAAGCCTCCTTAACATCATCTGGTGGCTTCTGAACTTTTTCTATTCTCATTCACAGGGAAGCTGTGAAGTAGGCAAGGTCTATTTTGGGTGTCCGCCTATCTCTTCCTTCCCGACCACCAGAAGAGAGAGGTGATCAGGCTGAGGTTCCCCAGTCTATTCGCTCTTCCTACTTCCTCATGGGCAAAGCAGGGACACAAAGGAAACTTGCTTACCTCATGGGCTGCCCGGAGACTTGAGGTTACATCTTGTCTAGTATTACCAAAATTGTGGTATTTTTCTCCACCCCATAATAGCACATTCTTTGGTCTCAACTTGAACTAAAGTCTTTTTTTTTTTTTTTTTTTTTTTAAACAGCATACCACTCTGTCACCCAGGCTGGAGTACAGTGGCACGATCATGACATGCTGCAGCCTCAACCGCTAGGTTTAGGTGATCTTCGCACCTCAGCCTCCCGAGTAGCTGGGACTACAGGGATGTGCCATCGCACGCAGTTAAGTTTTTGTATTTTTTTGTAGAGATGAGGTTTCACGTGTTGCCCGGGATGGTCTCAAACTCCGGAGCCCAAGCAATCCACCCACCTCGGCCTCCCAAAGTGCTGGAATTACAGGTATGAGCCACCCTGCCCAGCCTTGAGCTAAAGTTTTTTAATTTCACTATAATTTAGCCTATAGCATTAGTTGGAAAGTAATCCCTCCACCTATATTTTCCAGAAGAATTTGTATATAATTGGTATAATTTCTTCCTTACATGTTTGGTAGAATTCATATGTGAAACCATCTGGATCTGGATTTTTATTTGTGGAAAGGTTTTAAACTATACATTCAATTTATTTAACAGATACAGGTCTATTCAGGTTGTTTATTTCTTCTCGAGTGTCTTTGGTAGTTTTTGTCTTTCAAGGAATTTGTCCCTTTCATCTAAGTTGTCAAATGTATTGACATAAAGTTGTTTGTGACTTTTCCTTACCATCCTTTTAATCTTTGTGATATCTCCTCTCTCATTTCCATTTTTTTTTTTTTTTTTGTGAAATGGAGTGTTGCTCTGTTGCCCAGGCTGGAGTGCGGTGGTGCGATATAAGCTCACTGCAGCCTCTGCCTCCTGGGTTCAAGCGATTCTCCTGCTTCAGCCTCCCGAGTAGCTGGGATTATAGGTGTGCACCACCATGTCCAGCTAATTTTTGGATTTTTGTAGAGACAAGGTTTCACCATCTTGGCCAGGCTGGTCTTGAACCCCTGACTTCAAGTAATCCACCGCCTTGGCCTCCCAAGGTGCTGGGATTACAGGAGTGAACTACTGTACCCGGCCTCCTTTCTCATTTCTTTCTTTCTTTGTTTTTCTTTTTTTTTTTTTTTTGAGACAAAGTCTTACTCAGTTGCACAGGCTGGAGTACAGTGGCGTGATCTCGGCTCACTGCAACCTCCACCTCCTGGGTTCAAGCAATTCTCCTGTCTCAGCCTCCCAAGTAGCTGGGATTACAGGCATGCACCACCATGCTTGGCTAAATTTTGTATTTTTAGTAGAGATGAGGTTTCTCCATGTTGGCCAGGCTGGTCTTGAACTCCTGACTTCAAGTGATCTGCCCGCCTAAGCCTCCCAAAGTGTTGGGATTACAGACATAAGTCACCATGCCCGGTCCTCTCTCATTTCTTAAATTGGTAATTTATGTCTGAATTGAAG
The DNA here is from genome assembly GCF_043159975.1 of Macaca nemestrina. NCBI lineage: Eukaryota > Metazoa > Chordata > Mammalia > Primates > Cercopithecidae > Macaca > Macaca nemestrina. Next base: position 36,178,555 of record NC_092126.1, on the reverse strand, counting down.
TCTTTTAGATGATAAAAATTCAACAGAAAAATAGTACTCCTTTGCTCACATGAGACCATCGACTTGAGTTTGAAGTCTTTGCTTTTATACATTGTCATAAAATTGTTTCTTGTGTTGAATTAATGGGGCAGAAGGCTCATGGAAAGGTGAAGGGGGAAGTCAGACAAGAATCTGATTTGAACGGTCTCTGTCATTATTAAAGGAGGAAGTAGAGGTGCTTGGTTGCATTGGGATTTTTTGCATTCTGAGTTAGCTTCAGAGGATCAGGGAGTTTTGGTCAGGGTCATTGACACCTACATTCTGGGTCCTTTCCAAATCATTCTGTTAACCATCCTATTATTTTAGTAGCATGTGGCCCTAAGTAATGTCACCAGGCCTGTTTACTCCCAAGCTCTAGAGATTCTGACAACATTGACCAGCTCAGATCATATTCTAGGTCCGCTTTTCCAGGAAGTATCTGGGGGCAGTTTGAAATAGTGGGAAATCCGTAGCTTTTGGAGTGAGACAGACTTAAATTGAGAGTTTAGTTTTGCCATTCACTAGCTGTGAAGCTAGGGCAAGTTCCGAAAATTCTGTGAACTCTACTTTCCTCATTCAAAAAATGAGGATAATGAGACTACTTCACAGTGCTCTTGGGATGTTTAAATGAGATAATAGCACATGTCAAATTTGAGTGGATCTCAAAGTGTGGTCCTTGGACCAGCAGTATTACCATCACCTGGAAACTTATCAGAAATGCAAATTCTTTTTTTTGAGATAGGTTCTCGTTCTGTTGCCAGGGCTAGAGTGTAGTGATGAGATCACGACTTACTGCAACCTGGACCTCCTGGGTTCAAACAATCCTCCCACTTCAGCCTCTTAAGTAGCTGGGACTACATATGCATACCACCATACCCAGCTTATTTACTTATTTTTTTTTTTTTGTAGAAACAAGGTCTCACTACATTCCCAGGCTGGTCTTGAACTCCTGGGCTCAAGCAATCATCCTGCTTTGGCCTCCCAAAGTGCTGGGATTACAGGTGTGAGCCTCCACACCTAGTTAAAATGTAAATTCTTAAGGTCTACTCTAGACCTACTGAATCATAAATGTTGAGGGTAGGAGGCTAACAATCTATGTTTTGTTTATTTTGTTTTTGTTGTTTTATTTTTGGGGGACAGGGTTTTACTTTGTTGCTCAGGCTGGAGTGCAGTGGCACAATCAGAGCTCACTGCAACCTCAAACTCCTGGGTTCGAGTGATCCTTCCACCTCAGCCTTCACAGTAGCTGGAACCACAGGTGCGCACCACCACGCCTGGCTAATTTAAAAAAAATTTTAAAATTCAGATGAGGTCTCGCTGTGTTGCCTGGGTTGGTCTTAAATTCCTGGGCTCAAGCAATCTTCTCACCTCGGCCTCACAGCATGCTGAGATTACAGGCATGAGCCACTGCACCAGGCCAACAATCTATGTTTTAACAAGGCTGCTAGGTGATTCTGATGGTTGGTTAAGTTTGAGAACCAGTGGGTTAATATGTTTGGTTTTTGTTTTTGAGAGGGAGTCTTGCTGTGTCGCCAAGGCTGGAGTGCAGTGGCATGATCTTGGCTCACTGCAACCTCCGTCTCCCTGGTTCAAGCAATTCTCGTGCCTCAGCCTCCTGAGTAGCTGGAATTACAGGTGTGTGCCACCATGCCCAGCTAATTTTTGTATTTCTAGTAGAGATGGGGTTTCACCATGTTGCCCAGACTGGTCTCAAACTCCTGACCTCAAGTGATCCACCCACCTCATCCTTCCAAAGTGCTGGGATCTGGGATTATAGGCGTGAGCCACTGCGCCCAGGCAGGTATTTATATATATATTTTGATATCTATTCTTCCAGCTCGTTTTGACTCTTAAACTAATTACACTTTTCAAGAGTCAAGACCGTCTATCTCTCTCTTTCTTTCTCTGGCTAATCCTCTGTTTCCTGCCTTTTCCAAAGTTCTTGGGGAGTGTTAGCATTCAATAGGAACTCAGAAAAAGTTAACTACATTTCCATCTGCGAAATAAGGACAGAATTGCCCTTGGCTTTCCAGCGTTTTACTTATTTATTTGCCTTATATAGCACCTTGGCTCAGTTGGGCATCTGGAAGATGAAGTGTTCAGTGTGCACCTGGAGTGAATACCAATCTTGCTGTGACACCAGGGATGTTGGGAGTGTAATGTCTTCCTCCCGGTGTCAGCCAGGCACCACTTCAACCCCAATAAACATAAAAGCTTGAGCAAAGTCATAGACCATTTGGTCCTCAGTAGAGAAGAGATGCAATAAAACCTCATCAATTCGCAGCAACTGGAGTGAGTGAGAGGGGAGAGGGAAGGCCAATAAATAAATGAAAAACTTGAGTTGTATAGAAAAATCTTTGTTTGATAAAAATATAGTCTTACTTGCATAGCCCTTTATGGTTTAAGGAGCACCTAAAACAGGGACCAGTTAATAGTTACCTTACAGGACTCTTGTGAGAAATGAGTACGATTACCAGTAATAGTCTAAGCGTGGTGACCTTAACATTTATTTATTTATTTATTTATTTGAAATGGGTCTTGCTGTGTTGCCCAGGTTAAACTTGAACTCCTGGGCTCAAGCAATTCTCCCACTTCAACCTCCCATGCAGCAGGGGCCATAGATATGAGCCACCATGCCTGACATCATTTATTAAGCATTCCATAAATAATATTACTGAATTATTACTGGTATTAATAGCAGATGATAGGCAAATATTTAATTGATAAATGGCGAACTGAATGACTGATTGGTTGAATGAATGAATAATCAATTTGTTTAATCACAGAGCTTTTTTTTGCTTAGTGCAAAAGCAAACTTCAGGAAAAATTATTCATTCAGTAGTAAGTGAGCCCCATAACAGCTGTTGAGGCCTGAATAAGTACAGTTGAAACTCAAAAAAAAAAGCTCTATGATAATGGAATACTATTAAGCAATAAAAAGGATTTTTTTTTTTTTTTTTTTTTTTGAGACAGAATACCCAGGCTGGAGTACAGCTCACTGCAGCCTCTGCCCGCTGGGTTCAAGTGATTCTCATGCCTCAGCCTCCCGAGTAGCTGGGATTACAGGCATGCACCACCATGCCCAGCTAAGTTTTGTATTTTTAGTAGAGACAGGGTTTTACCATGTTGGCCAGGCTGGTCTTGAACTCCTGACCTCAAGTGATCCACCTGCCTCAGTCTCCCAAAGTGCTGGGATTACAGGCTTGAGCCACTGCATCTGGCCAAGCATGAGATTTTGATACACAAAACAACTTGAATAAATCTCAAAATCATCATGCTGAACAAAAGAAACCAACCACAAAAGGGTATATACTATATGATTTCATTTACATAATGTTTTAGAAAAGGCAAATCTAATCTATAGTGAGGCAGCACATTGGCAGTAACCTAAAACCAGGAGTGAGGGTTGGGATTAACTGCACGGAGACCTGTCGAAACATTTCAGGGGTATGAAGACGTTCTGTATATTGATTATGATGGCAGTTACAAGAGCATATACATTTATAAAACTCATTGAGCTGTACATTTTAAATGAATGAATTTTATTTTCTATAAATTATACATCAATAAAATTCATTTAAAAAATAAAATAGCCACAGTCTCTTCTACGAAGACCTGGAAGCCACTTGTGGTGGCAGTCTGGATTCTGAATCCAGAGGGAGATGGAGTGAAGGCCGTATGGTTTAGACTGCCTTTGCTGAAGACGCCAAGCCTTATCCACGCAGGTTCCATTTACTAGGACTGGTCACACAGAGGAAGCCAACGCATGGCTGGAATATTGCAGACTAAAATGAAATCACTGCTGCAAGCAGAGGAGATATTTCAGACTTGTTGCTCAGGTTCTCTCCTGTTTTGCTCTTAAACTAAATGTAACATCTAATTTCTGCACTGACCTGGCATGTGCCCAAATTGCATTTAAATTCCATGTTCCAGGACCCACAGGAACCCATCAGAGGGCTCCAAGGAATCTTCACACGTTATATCACCTTGAAAGGCTATCTTACACATTGCTTTCTGGACTCTGACAGTCGCAGACATTCTGTGTTGCCTCCAAGCCCACTGTAGTGCTTGTTGTAGTGAAGATTCACCACCAGACAATCTGGACCAAAGTCAGGGATGTGAGACCAAAGTTGGGGATGTGCTTCTACCTACCTGGCCACCTTTGGCGATTCATTCATCTACATATCTTCTCAAATAATATTTCACAATCTAGTTACAAAATCAAAATATGGCCATGTGGCTCGTTTGAAGCATAGAAAAAGATAAACAAAAATTAAAAATTACAATCAACAGGGATAACTACTGAATAACATTTTGGTCTATATTTTTTCAGGGGATACATCACACATACACACACGCACAGGTGTGCATTTATTTAAAACAGAAATATGATCTTATTGTGCAAATTGGTTTGTTATTTGGTCTTCTACCACTTAATAATTTGTTGGGAACATTTCACCTCGTCATTAAGTAGCCTCAATCAACCTTCTATTAGTCAGTTATTGCTGCATAACAAACAACCTCAAAGTCTCGGAATATAAAACAATAAGCATGGAGGCCAGGCGCGGTGGCTCACACCTGTAATCCCAGCACTTTGGGAGGCCGAGGCGGGCGGATCACGAGGTCAGGAGATTGAAACCATCTTGGCTAACACGGTGAATCCCCGTCTCTACTAAAAATACAAAAAATTAGCCAGGCATGGTGGCGGGCGCCTGTAATCTCAGCTACTGGGGAGGCTGAGGCAGGAGAATGGTGTGAACCCTGGAGGCAGAGCTTGCAGTGAACTGAGATAGCACCACTGCACTCCAGCCTGAGCGATAGAGTGAGACTCCATCTCAAAAAAAAAAAAAAAAAAACAATAAGCATGGAGTTCTCACTTAGGTGTTTGTGGATCAGCTGCGGTGACTCTGGTCCCCATGTCTCTGTCCTGCTGCTAGGATCAGCAAGCTAGTTCTAGCATGATCCTAGGATGGTGAGGGAAGCACGAGGAGACACACCCAGCTACCACACCTCATACCTCTACTTATTTCACAGCTGCTAACAATCCACTGGCCAGAGCATGTCACATGGTGAGCTTAAAGTCAAGGGACAAAGAAGTAGACTTCACTATCTGTGGAGGAACTGCAGAGTTACACAGCAGAGGGCCTGGATACAGGGAGAGGTGACACTGGGGCCAATATTTCAAGCTACAGCAAACCTCATTTTCAGTGCCAGATTCACATGAATATTTGCAAATTTATTTATTTACCACTCATATAGGGCTATGTGCCAGCTACTGTTCCTAAAGCTTTACAAAAAATAGGTCTATGAGGTGAGTACTAGTATTAACCCCATTTTACAAATGAGGAAACTGAGGCACAGAGGTTAAATATCTTGCCCTTGATCACCCAGCTGGTAGGTGGGGGAGCGAGGAAGTCTGCCTCCAGAGTCCATGCCTACAAGCACCATGCTAGGCTGCCTCACTTATAATCTGTCCCCACTGCCACCACTAGACTGTGGAGAGGGACTCTGCATCCAGTGTAGTAGCTGGCCCTGTGAGTACACAGTATATATTTGTTGAATGAACTCAATCGTTATCCTATCATTAGATATCTAGGTTGGGTCTAGTGTGTTTGGCTATTATATACTGTTACAGGCTGAATGCTTTCCAGATTCATATGCTGAAGCCTTAACCCCCAGTACCTCAGAATGTGACTGTATCTGGAGATAGCATTTATATATGTTTTTTATTTCTTACAGGGACAGGGTCTTGCTTTATCGTCCAGGCTAGTCTCCAACTCTTAGGCCTTGAAAGAGGTGATTAGGTTAAAATGAGGCCATTAGAATGGGTCCTAATCCAATATGACTGGTGTCCTTATTAGAAGAGGAGATTAGGACATGCAGAGAGACATGAGGGAAGCCCACGAAAAGACAGATGACTTTGTGAAGAGGCAGCAAGAAGCCAGCCATTGGCAAGCCCAGGACAGGGACCTCAGAAGAGATCAACCCTGATGGCACCCTGATCTCAGACTTAGCCTCCAGAACTGGGAGGAAATAGTTTCTGTTGTTTAAGCCACTCCACCAGTGATACTTTGTTATGGCAGCCCTAGCAGTTTAATATATACACCATGTCATTACCAGCATCCTAGTTTTGTCTAAATTTATCTAATCTGTACATATATCCACCAGTACTTGGGGGATCTTTTAAAAATTCCATTTAGCCACCCCTCCTTTGTGGGGAAAGTATTGTTCTTAATTCAGTGGAAGTTGAATATCTGTTTTCTCCTTAAAACTATAATTCAGTGGAAGTCGAATATCTGTTTTCTCCTTAAAACTAAGTCATATGAAAACAAGGACTGTGGAATCCAAGGTTATCTTTCCAACAACTCCTGAATATGGGAGGCGCAGTGAGCATTCAGCAAACATCTACTATAGGAATTAATAGAATCATACTTTCTTCTTCCTTCTGCCTCAACCAGAGCCAAGGCAAAGAATTTACCAGGGGCTCCTGGTCAGAATGGATGGTGAGAGGTGGGACAAGAGAGGGTCAGGGCCCAGACTTGTCAGAAGGAAGAAGTGCAGGGGGAGAGAAAGAGAAGAAAAAGAGAGAAGACTTCCTCAGCAAGAAAGGCCAGGTACCGTCAGAGAAACAAACTCTTTCCCAAGGTGATGAAAGAAAGAGGAGGCGCAACAGCAGAGCTTCAGGGATGCCCTGCCTTGCTCAGGAGTGCAGTGATGCAAGCGGGAGTAGGACTAACCGGGGCCCCCCCACTATTGCTGAATGGCCACTTGATGTCCTTCTGTAGGTATTTGTAAAAAGGGATGAAGATAGTAGGGTAAGAGTTATGGATAGCATTTAGAAATCACCATCCACGGGCAAGGAGCTTCAGAAGTTTAGGACTTAGTTTTTAGCAGTCCAAACACCTCCTACTCACATATCTACTCCCTAACTCACTCATTCAACCCATGTTTATTGAGTGTCTGCCAGGCTGGGCGCTGTGCTGGGTGCTGCTCTCATGGTGCCTGTGTTCTCATTCTTATAAATAGTAGAAAAAACCGTTAAACCCACAGAGTTGAGTAAGAATCATTAAATAGTAGTCCAGTGATTTCCCAATTCATTAATTTACCATCCTACTGACTTACTCAGTAATATCCGCTTGGCTCCTATTAGGTATGAGGTGATGTTTTGGACATTAGGAGAAGAGGCTTGAATGGGACATTGTCATGTCATCTGAGGGCACAAATATAATAATAAGACAACGCCCTTGGGCCCAAGGGAAGCGAAGGCAGTATAACGGTGATAGTATGGTGTGAATGTGGTAGTCCAGGGTGCCTGTGGAAGAGAGTGGATGGTAATACGATGTGACTGTGGTATATAAGGTGAATGTGTCCCAGAGATTCTGGTATGTTGTGTCTTTGTTCTCATTGGTTTCAAAGAACATCTTTATTTCTGCCTTCATTTCGTTATGTACCCAGTAGTCATTCAGGAGCAGGTTGTTCAGTTTCCATGTAGTTGAGCGGTTTTTAATTGCCACCTCTCAGTTTCATTGATCTTTTCTGTTGTTTATATTGTCTCTCTGTCATTTATTTATGCTTTGGCCGTTATTATTTCCTTCCTTCTAACTTTGGGCTTTGTTTGTTCTTTTATTTCTATTTTGTTGATGTATGATGTTAGTTGGTTTATTTGAGATCTGCTTTTTTGATGAGGCTTTTATTGCTATACATTTTCCTCTTAGAACTGCTTTTGTTTTGTATCCTTTAAGCTTTGGTGTATTATGTGCTCATTTTCATTTGTCTCAAGATAATTTTTATTCTTCCATTTAATTCATTGTTTGGTTGCTCAGGGACATGTTGTTTAATTTCTAGTGTTCATGAATTTTCTGAAATTCTTCCTGTTACTGACTTTTAGTATTATACCATTGTGGTTGGAAAATATATCTCATATGATTTAGATTTCCTTAAACTTAAGACTTGTGTTATGTGTAGTCTGTCCTGGAAAATGTTTTATGTGTGCTCGAGAAGAATGTGTATTCTGCTGCTCTTAGGTGGAATGTTCTATATATGTCTGTCCCATTTGCTCTAAAATGTAGTTTAAGTCAATATTTCTTTCTTAGTCTTCTGTCTGGATAATCTGTCTGTTATTGAAAATGGAGCCTTGAAGTCCCCTGCTATTATTAAGAGTCTATCTATCCTTTCAGATCTATTAATATTTTTCATATATGTAGGTGCTCCAATGTTGGATGCATATGTATTTATAAGTGTTATATCCTCTTGATGAACTGAACCTTTCATCCTTATATAATGATTTTTTTTTTTTTTTTTACGGTTTTTGACTAAAAGTCTTTTTCATCTGACAAAAATATAGTTACCCTGCTCTCTTTTTACTTCTGTTTGCATGGATTATTTTTCCATCCCTTCACTTTCATTTCGTATGTGTCCTTAAAGGTGAAATGAGTCTCTTGTAAGCAGTATATAGTTGAGTCTTTTTTTTAAAATTACTCATTCAGTCATTTTTTTTAAAGAGGTGAAGTCTCACTGTGTTGACAAGGCTGGAGTGCAGCAGCATGATCATAGCTCATTGTAGTCTCAAACTCCTGGGCTCAAGTGATCTCCCTGCCTCAGCCTCCTGACTAGCTAGGACTATAGGCGTGCACCACCACGCCCAGCTTATGTTTCTTGATTTGATAATGTAATCCATTTATAATCAAGGTAATTATTGATAAGTAAGGACTTTTGAGAAGGAAAGAAGTTTATTCACTTCTTCTAGGTTATTCCACTTTTGAATTAAAAAATTATTCAAATAAATACATTTGAATAAATTTGTTTATTTCCCTTTACTCTCATACTACTCAACACTTCTGACACCAAATGTGTGAGGGTATTTCCCTACACATGAAGCAATTCTCCCATGGACACCAGCTGAGTATCCTATAATTCAATTCAATTCTGACAGTAGCTACGTGGAGATGGGATCGGATCCTACAGGTTAAGGGCTCAGTCCCATAAGACTGCTCCCCACTTTAGATGTCTTGCTTCCCAGGGATGAAGCCCACTTGATCATGGTGGATAAGCTTTTTGATGTGCTGCTGGATTCAATTTGCCAGTATTTTATTGAGGATTTTTGCATCGATGTTCATCAGGGATATTGGTCTAAAATTCTCTTTTTTGTTGTGTCTCTGCCAGGCTTTGGTATCGGGATGATGTTGGCCTCATATAATGAGTTAGGGAGGATTCCCTCTTTTTCTATTGATTGGAATAGTTTCAGAAGGAATGGTACCAGCTCCTCCTTGTACCTCTGGTAGAATTCAGCTGTGAATCCACCTGGTCCTGGACTTTTTTTGGTTGGTAGGCTATTAATTATTGCTTCAATTTCAGAGCCTACTAACCTTATGTAAATGACGAGTTAATGGGTGCAGCACACCAACATGGCACATGTATATACATATGTAACAAAGCTGCACATTGTGCACATGTACCCTAGAACTTAAAGTATATTAAAAAAAAGGTGCATGTGGTGGCATAGGATGACTGTGGTAGTACAGGGAAACTGCGATAGTGAGTGAATGGTAGCACAGTGTGATGCAGTAGTACTGGTGACTGTGATAGCATAAGGTGAATGTGGTAGTCTAATTGACTGGGGTAGCCCAGGATGAATGTGGTAACATAGGGTGACTGGTAGCACAGTGTGACTGTGGTAGCATTGGGTGATGACTGTGGTAGCGTAGCATGGAGGTAGTCATATAGGGTGATGGTGGTAGTATGGTGTGAATATGGTAGCATAGGATGAATTTGGTAGTTTTGGGTCTTGGGTAGAAAATGGCTTTTTCTGAAAGTGAGTGAGGGCTTCTCCAAGCAGGGGGCATTTGTGCTTGGACTTGAAGGATACACTTAGTGTACAAGAGGGGCAATGTGGGTCCTAGTGGAATGGGAGCTAGTTTAATAAAAGGAGGAGGTTTGGGCGCATACCAGGTTTTCCTGGAACCAGGCAATAGGGTCTCCTGAGGCCTGGGACCCGGAGCTGGACAGAATATGGGAAGGAAGGCAGAGCTTTCCTCTGACTCTTTGAAGCTGTGACATCTGTCTCTCCTCTGCCTGCGTGTCAGGTTCCTGCCTCTCCTGTAGAGCAGACTTCTAGACTTCCCTACCCCTGTGGAGGAAAGGCTCACTTGCAGCTCTTGAGCTGGCCCATCTATGAGTGAAGCAACCAGCAGAAACTGACTCATTCATTTTAGGACCAAATCCACATTCTTGGGAAAACACATTCTGACCGACCCTCTGGAGTCAGGTGTCCACCTGTTAATCACGCTTCTCCAGAGCACCAGTAGGATATAGGTACGTGGGTAGGTAGGAGGTAGATAGAGATCTATGAGGCGGGATTTATGAGGGAATTTACTCATGTCATCACAAGGCTGAGTAGTCCCATGGTATGCCGTCTGTGAGCTGGTGAACCAAAGAAGCTGATAGCATGGCTTTGTCCCAAGTCAGAGGCTGAGAACAAGGAGACCCAATAGTCTAACTCTCAGTCAGAGGCTGAAGGCCTGAGAACCTGGAAAGCTGCTGGTATAAGGCCTGGAGGCCAAAGGCCAGAGAACCTAGAGTTCTAATATCCAAGGACAAGAGAAGATGGGTGTGCCAGCTCCAGAAGAGAGAGAGCAAATTGTCTTTCCTCTGCCTTTTTGTTCTATTTGGGCCCTCAACCAACTGGTTGGTGCTTGCATATTGGGTGAGGGCTGATCTTCCTTACTCAATCTACTGATTCAAGTGCCAGTCTTTTCCAGAAACATTCTTATAGACAGATTCAGAAATAATGCTTTATTAGCTATCTGGGTATCCCTTAATCCAGTCACATTAACACCTAAAACTAATCATCAAAAGTTCACACCTTGTCAACTTGGCACACTTACCCATCTTTTTTTTTTTCTTTTTTTTTTGAGACAGAGTCTCACTGTCTCCCCCAGGCTGGAGTACAGTGGCATGATTTCAGCTCACTGCAACCTCTGTCTCCTGGGTTCAAGCTATTCTTCTGCCTCAGCCTTCTGAGTAGCCGAGACTACAGGCAAGCACCATCACACCCGGCTAATTTTTGTATTTTTAGTAGAGACAGAGTTTCACCATATTGACCAGGCTGGTCTCGAACTCTTGACCTCGTGATCCACCCGCCTCGGCTTCCCAAAGTGCTGGGATTACAGGCATGAACCACTGCGACTGGCCACACTTACCCATCTTCTTAAACCCATGGTTCCACCTAACATGATACAACTATCCTACATGCAATAAAAGTGTATTAATTCCTTCCCCAGAAGAGAAGGTAAAGTCTTTGAGTGATGTTTACTCTTCTCCCAATATCCCATAAGTTAAATAATGTAAAATTAATGATACTTAACTGCTGATATAAAGTCAATACATCTTATGTTACATGATACAAAAATAAGAGAGGAAATAAAATAAATATGTCTGGGTCCCAGGTCTCAGGAGACCCTACTGCCTGGTTCCAGGAAACCCTGGTATGTGCCCAAACCTCCTCCTTTTATTAAACTAGCTCATATTTGACGAAAGAGGGAGTTCATATTTGACGAGGGAGTTCATAGCTCATATTTGACGAAATACTCATGGCAATTATGGCCCTCATTTCTGTAACTGGTCATACGGTCTTAGATAGTATTTATAACTATCATCTTCTACCACCCATCCTGTATTCTCTTTCCTTCCAGCAAGCACTTCAACTGGTCATGATTCTTTACCTAATGTGATGACTCAAAACTTATTCCTGAAGGCTCTGGGCCATTCATAGTCCTGGCTAGATTGGGTTGTCCTAGTTCCTCATTGACCTTAACCACAGGGCATGGTAATATTAAGAGATAGCCCAAGGACTTGCCTGTATTTCAGAAATACTTACCTCCTTACCTCCACTGTGGAGTAGTAGTCCAATTTCTCCTTGGTAGTTCAGATCAATCACTCCAGCCAACACCATAACTCCTCTGACGCAGAGGTGTGCAGAGCCCAAAGTGGCTAGGTGCGAGTCTCAACTTCCAGTTCAATGGAATCATTGTTGTGTCTTCTAGTAAAAGCATTCTTCCCTCTGGAAATAAGACTTCTATGGCAGCAGAGCATAAAGCTATGGGAACAGGAAGCAACAATTTTGCTAGTAAGTTATTAGGGGTAATGGTGAGTGGTGCCACTCCCATTTCCACCCCTTGATTCTTGGACCTCTACATCCTGGCAATGGGAGAAACAGTACCATGTGTTAGGTGCTGATTCAGAGCTTATACAGTCTTCTGGAGAACCTTGCCCCTACAAAGTATTATCACCTATCATACTATAACTGTGTCTTCAAAAGGCCATCCCACCATTCTATCAAGCCAGCTGCTTCAGGATGGTAGGGAACACGGAAAGACCAGCGAATTCCAGGAGCATGAGCCCATGGCTGTACTTTGGCTGTGAAGTGTGTTCCTTGGTCAAAAGCAATACTGTATGGAATACCATGATGGTAGATAAGACATTCTTTAAGTCTACGGGTGGTAGTTACGGCAGAAGCATTGTGTGCAGAGAAGGTAAAAATCCATATCTAGGCTGGGTGCCATGGCTCACACCTGTAATCCCAGAACTTTGGGAGGCTAAGGCAGGAGGATCACATGAGGTCAGGAGTTTGAGACCAGCCTGGCCAACATGGCAAAACCCCATCTCTACTAAAAATAAAAAACTAGCCAGGCATGGTGGTGTACGTCTGTAATCTTAGATACTTGGGAGGCTGAGGCATGAGAATCATTTGAACCCAGGAGGCAGACATTGCAGTGAGCCAGGATTGTGCCACTGCACTCCAGCCTGGGCAGCAGAGTGAGATCTGTATCCAAAAAAAAAAAAAAAAAAAAAAAAGAAATCCATATCTAGAGTGACTGTTGAAATAAGAAAAAACACGGCCCCTTTCATGATTGGAAGCTGTTAATCAACTTGCCACCCGGTAGCTGGCTGAGCATCCCTGGGAATGATGCCCTATCAGAGGCTCAGTGTTGGTTTCTGCTTCTGGCAGTTTGAGTACTCAGTCTCAAAGTGGCCATGGCCAGGTTGGCCTTGATGAGTGGAAATCCATGTTGCTCAGCCCGTGAATAATCTCCATCCCTGCCACCATGGCCATTTTGTTCATGAGCTTATTTGGTTTATTAAAGCAAACTGCTTCTAGTGGACCTTATGAACAGGTATAGAGGAAAGACATTTGCCATATCAGTAGCTGCATACCAGATACCAGGAGATGTATTGATTTGCTCAAGCAATGAAACCACATCTGATACAGCAGGTGCAATTAGAGTTTCCACTTGGTTAACCTTATGATAATCCATTGTCATTCTCCAAGATCCATCTGTCTTCTGCACAGGACAAATAGGAGAGTTGAATGCAGATGTGGTGGGAATAATTATACCTGCATCTTTCAAGTCCTTGACAGTGGCGCTAATATCTGCAATCCCCTCAGGAATGAAGTATTCCTTTGATGTATTATTTTCCTAGGTAGATGCAGCTCAATGGCATTCATTTGGCCTTTCCTAGAATAATGGCCTTCACTCCAAAGGTTAGGGAACTAGTGTGGGGATTCTGCCGGCTGCTAAGTACATCTATGTCAACTAAGCATTCAGAAGCTGGGGAAGTAACCACAGGATGATTTTAGGGACCCACTGGACCCACTGTAAGTCAGAGCTGAGCTAAAGCTCTGTTGATCACCTAACCTCTAGAAGCCCCTACTCTGGCTGGAGGGCCACAGTGAGGTTTGGGTCTCCTGGAATCAGTGTCAATTAGAGCCAGTATCTAGTAGTCCCTGAAATGTCTGTTTCCTTTTCCCCAATGCACAGTTACCCTGGTAAAATGCTATAGGTCCTTTAGGGGAAGCTGAGAGAAATATTAACAATATAAATTTTTGGTAGTGTACCAGGGTCCTTCCTCGAGGGGACGTGGCCTCGCCTTCATTGAAAGGTTTCTGGGTCTTTAAACTGGCTCAAATCTGGGAATTGATTGAGAGACCATGATTCTGTTTTTATGATTCAAGTTTGACTCTCATTGACTTGACCTGGAAGATTTCTACTTATACAAATCAAATAAGAATTTAGTAGGCAGGCCGGGCGCGGTGGCTCAAACCTGTAATCCCAGCACTTTGGGAGGCCGAGACGGGCGGATCACGAGGTCAGGAGATCGAGACCATCCTGGCTAACACGGTGAAACCCCGTCTCTACTAAAAAATACAAAAAACTAGCCGGGCGAGGTGGCGGGCGCCTGTAGTCCCAGCTACTCGGGAGGCTGAGGCAGGAGAATGGCGTAAGCCCGGGAGGCGGAGCTTGCAGTGAGCCGAGATCGCGCCACTGCACTCCAGCCTGGGTGACAGAGCCAGACTCTGTCTCAAAAAAAAAAAAAAAAAAAAAAAAAAAAAAGAATTTAGTAGGCTTCCTATTTTACTTCTAAAAACTCCTTGATTAACTGGCCAATGTCATAGTCTACACAAGTCAGACCATTCTTTTTTTTTTTTTTGAGACTTGTTGCCCAGTCTGTAGTGCAATGGTGCAATCTTGGCTCACTGCAACCTCTGCCTCCTGGGTTCAAGCGGTTCTCCCGCCTCAGCCTCTCGTGATGCTGGGATTACAGATTACAGGTGCCAACCACCACGCCTGGTTAATTTTTACATTTTTAGTAGAGACAGTGCTTCACCATGTTGGCCAGACTGGTCTTGAACTCCTGACCTCAGGTGATCTGCCCACCTCGGCCTCCCAAAGTGCTGGGATTACAGGCGTGAGCCTCTGCGCCTGGCCAAGCCAGACTATTCCAATTGCTGCTTTGACTTTCTGTCCATTATGGTGACTATGTGCACCTTGCCTTTGGTAGCTGAGTGTCACCACTTGGCTCCTGACATCCTAATTACTCCCACTGCATTTAAGTTTTCCAACTGAGTGACTGTGGTTTCTACTGTAATATCTGGCCTACAGAGAAGAGCAATCATGGCACTTTCAAGGGGTTTGAAAGTTGGGAGTAATCCTAGCACTTTGGGAGGACAAGGCAGGAGGATTACTTGAGCCTAGGAGTTCGAGACCAGCCTGGGCATCATAATGAAACTCTGTCTCTACAAAATAAAAGTAAAATAAATTAAAAAAAGAAATGCCAGTTTCACTTAAGAATATCTTGGATGAGCAGTAAAAATTATTGATGTTATTAAACTACTACTCTTGAATGCCCATGTTTTTGATATTCTGTGAACCAGAATGGGACATATGTACAAAGCACTGCTACTGCACACTGAAGTACTCAGTGGTTGTCTTGGGGGAAAGCACTTATGCAATTGAGGTGTGAGCTGAATGAACTAGATGCTTTTCCATGGAACTTTAGTTTTACTTGAAAGAATGACTGACAGCCCCACTGTCATTACTCAGGCTTGGGTATTGGGCAGACATTTTCTTGAACAAAGTGAGCCTGTCACTTTAAGGAAAACAAATGGACAATGTTTATTGCCAATAATAATATTCAAGCTTTCAGATGAAAATTAGAATTTTGGAAAACTGGTATCTACCATTATGAACTTTCCATCTTTCCACTATTTGAAGACTTCTGATACTGTTGATGGTGATATTAACAAATGTAGGTTTTTCAAATCCATATTGCATAATAAAATGTGTCAACATTCGGGAGATCTGTATAACTTAGTGAACTACTATTTTCCAGATGACCAAAGGATGATGTTACAAAATCATGTATGGGTAAAAGGTCCATTCAAAGTACAAGATAAACCAATGGATTTTGAGGTAATGCAATATGAAAAGTTCACTGATAATGGTTTCAGATTTCACATTGCAAAACTAACATTTAAGAAACCATCACTTGTCCAGTTTAGATGTAGTATCAAAGAAGAATATCCACAATTATCTGGAAAAAGCTTTTAAAATACTCCTCTTTTTCTACTATGTATATATAAGGCTGGAATTTTTTCCATGTACATAAACTAAAATTTATCTCACAGATTGAACATAGAAGCAGATGTGAGAACCTAGCTGTCTTCTATTTTAAGCCAGACATTAAACAGATTTGCAAAAATGTAATTTTTGGGGAAAAATATAGTGATTTTTCATAAAATATGTTATTTATGTCAATGTGTAATGGTTTATTATTCTTCTTTAATAAATTAATAAACATTTTTCAGTTTCATTTCTAGTACAGTAAATATCAATGGATATAGCCTATGTACACAAAACTTCTTAGGATCTCAATATGCTTTAAGAGTGCAAACAGGATATGCAAAGAGTGGTTGAAATTACTAGAAGTTTCTTTCAAGACAGAGTCTTGCTGTGTTGCCCAGGCTAGAGTGCAGCAGAGAGATTTTGGCTTACTGCAACCTCCGCCTTTCAGGCTCAGGCAATTCTCGTGCCTCAGCCTCCTGAGTAGCTGGAATTACAGGCGGGCGCCACCACACTCAGCTAATTTTTGTATTTTTTAGTAGAGACAGGGTATCTTCATGTTGGCCAGGCTGGCCTCAAACTCCTGGCCTCAAGTGAGCCTCCCACCTTGGCCACCCAAAGTGCTGGGATTATAAATGTGAGCCACCGTCCCCGGCCTATTTCTTGCCCATTCAACAGTCCGAGGTGGAAAGGTCACCAGGCAGCTCTCCCTCACACTCTGATCAGGCACTCGAGCTTCTTCGTTGTAGCTCTACCAATTCCTAGAACCTGGCAATCTTTTGTCTTCAGTTAGTGGGAAGGGAAAGAGCATGGAAGAAGGCACTTGAAAGGTTTTTACAGGCTAGGCCTGGAAATAGTACCCATTCACTCCCCACATTCTGTCGGTCAGAACTCAGCTATGTGGCCATTCTCAGTTCAAAGGAGGCTGAAAAATATAATCTAGCTGTGTGCCCAGGAAGAAGGGGAAATAGGTTGGGGTGAGGGGCTCATAGTTTCTGACATGACATCTCAGGTTCCTGGTACAAGTTTATTTGTTACATTATTCCAGATTTCTCAATCTCTGTCTATCTATCTATTTATATACTTTCAAAACTTGTTATTTAAAATAATAATAGACTCATAGAAAGTTGCCATAAATTATTCCATCTCTCCTTAATCTCTATTTATATATTTTTAAAAACTTGTTATTTGAAATAATAATAGACTCAGAGAGCTTCAAAAATAACATGAAAAGTTTCATATACACTAGACCCAGCTTTCCTGCAAAAAGACATCTTATACAGCCATAGTATGATAACAAACTAGGACATTGACATTGGTACATTACTCTTAACTAGACTACGAGTCTCATTTTGGTTTTGTGATTGTTTTAGGCCTACATTCATTTGTGTGTGTGTGTGTGTGTGTGTGTGTGTGTGTGTTTTAAATTTTAAAAACTGTCCTATATTATGAGTTTTAATATTTTCTTTTTCTTTTTTAAAGATGACACCCCACTCTATCGCCCAGGCTGGAGAGCAGTAGTGCAATCATAGCTCACTGCAGCCTCAAAGTTTTGGGTTCAAGCGATCCTCCCACTTTAGCCTCCTGAGTAGCTGTGACTATGGGTTCGTGTCACTACCCTTGGTGAATTTATTTTTATTTTTATTTTTTGTGGAGATGGGGGGTCTCACTATGTTGCTCAGGCTGGTCTCAAACTTCTGGGCTTAAGTGATCCTCCTGCCTTAACCTCCCAAAATGTGGAGATTATAGATGTGATCCACCATGCCCAGCTTGTTTTAATATTTTGAGGTGCCTCAGGTCCATTTTTGAAAGTAAATAGGCTATAAACTATAAAGAAATAAAAAGTGTCAAATGGGATGTATCATTAATCTTCCTGACACTTCTGTAAATGGGCAGGGTGGGAAGGGACTTGTTTTTGCAAACCTTGAGACTTGTGCAACCTGGTGCTATAGCAAGAGTGTGGAAATTGGAGACAAACAGAACTGGGGGTTCGAGTCCAACCTCTACGACTTCCCCACTGAACAATTTAGGATGTGTCACTTAATCTTTCTGAGCCCTCTCTACCCATCTGCAGCATAATACAGCATAATAAAGTATAGTCTACCTTGCAGGCTGCTGTAAGGACAAAATGAGATTACACACATACAGAATGTAGCACAATGCCTGGCACAATTGTAATTACAATTAGGAACATTATAGAAGTACAGAGGATGCTGAGGCTTCTCCTAGGGTAGCTGGCAAATTGGTGCAGGAAGTGGGATTCTGAAACCCAGCTCCAGAAAAGCAGTGCCTTCAGTGAAAATGTAAGGTGCCAACATCTTTGGGCTCGAGAAACCCTTTCTAAAATCAAAATTTCCAAGAGGCCCTCCTCCCTGCCTTCTACCTATAACTGTTGCCCTCATGGCCTGTGAGTTCATGATTCTATGGATTCTGTGATTCCGTGGATTCTGAAATTAAAGACTGAAAGGAGACTTTAATGTCATTGGGTAGACACCTCCATTTACAGTTGAGGAAACTGGGGCTCAGAAAAGTGAAGGCTATTGCCAAAATCACAGCAAGCTAGACATCAAGGTCAACAAAATGTAGGCTCCTGCCTGCTGGCCCTGGGCCCTTCCCATGACACCATGGCCCTTAACCTTTCCTTGCCCTTCCTCTTCTTGCCTTCCCTCCTTTTCTGAGCCCCACTTCAAACACTTGAGTTTTGTGTCTTCTTGGTCTGAACTTCCTTGACTTGAGATCTTCTCGCTAACGTTCATTCATTCCTTCAAGCAGCTCTTTTCCCAACCATCGTTTACCAACCGCCTTTTGGTGCCCAGGGCTAGTTTCAGTGTCAAATGTCCTGCTGGTTGTCAGAAGGTCCTAGTGAATGAAGGCTTTGCGCTACTTTCAGTATCGAGACTGGTCTCCAAACGTAGAAGGAAGTCACTCCCTCAGTGTTGCTTGAGAATAACTAATGATGTGTCAGCATCTTTGTCTAGGACTGTGAAGTCCTACAGACTTCAGAGTGATTTTAAATCAGCCAGAGAGCGTATTTACGTTGCTCGCTCTGCATTTGGGATCTAGTTTAGTAACCATTATTTATCTACCTAGTCAGCTCGAAAGTCACATTTTTCCCTAGGACACAGTTAAAGCAACCCAGTGAAAGGCTCATGTTTGATTAATCACGGAGAAAATACGCATGCACAGACCGAAGACTGAGCTGTGTCATTTTAGCCTCTGGCTTCATAAGTTTTCTTTTTTTTTTTTTTTTTTGAGACGGAGTCTTGCTCTGTCGCCCAGGCTGGAGTGCAGTGGCGCGATCTCGGCTCACTGCAAGCTCCGCCTCCCGGGTTCACGCCATTCTCCTGCCTCAGCCTCCCGAGTAGCTGGGACTACAGGCGCCCACAACCGCGCCCGGCTAATTTTTTGTATTTTTAGTAGAGACGGGGTTTCACCGTGGTCTCGATCTCCTGACCTTGTGATCCGCCCGCCTCGGCCTCCCAAAGTGCTGGGATTACAGGCATGAGCCACCGCGCCCGGCCATAAGTTTTCTTAAGGACCTTTTAATGCCCTGTCTTAAGAACTGCTGGAGAAAGATGGAATGTTAAGACTTCTTCAAGACAAACCAGTATAAAATAAAATCTCTCATCACATTCTTTCTGGGAAGCAGATTCTGTAAAATATTAAATCAACCATTGGCATTGTGTTTCTAAAATAACACACGTTTCCTTTTCATGTTATTTCAGTTGTTAAAGAGACAGATGAAACCGATAGTTATTTGGTTGAAAATATTTGTGTTGGGTGATGTCCCTACCCTGTCCTTGCACCCAAGAACTTTACTCAACAAGTATTTATTAAATGATATTATAGTGGAGTGTAGGATTTCTCAAGCTGTGGGTAACTATATATTGAAGGGTCATGAACTCAATATATTGGGCTGCAAGCAGCATTTTAAAAAATGAAATAGAATCAAATACAATAGAATAGAAAACATCAGTGCAAATTAGTGTAGCAAGGGTAAATATTGTTATACGAAACTTTTGATTGAGTTATCTATGCGTATTGTGTGTGTGCATATGAGTATTGCACTGTGCTGTAAGGTTTATTTTTTTAAATTATGGGTCAACATAAAAAATGTTTGGAAAACACTAAAGTAGCAGTTAAGAGTAGAGGCTCTTAACTGGAGTTAGACAGCATGAATTCAAATTCTAGCTCCATCATTTTCTAGATGAAGGATTATTGGCAGGTTGCTTAAGCTGTGAAATGGGGATTGTGACAGAACTAACACAGGGTCAATTCATCCACACAGGCACAATGACTAGGGCCCAAACTATTTTTAGGATCTATTAAATGATGTGATTTCTTTTAAAATCAGAAAAAAATGAACCTTTAGCATTGAAGAAAATGTTTCAATTTTTTCTCACGTCATACAAAATTAATTTTCTAGGGTACTCAAACATTTATGATGGTGTGAGGGGCTCATGGAGGCAAAAGTGTCTAGGGCTAATAAAAGTCACAATGCAAGCATGAACTAATCTAACAGGTAGGGTGACCAACTTGTCCCAGTTTTCAATGGAAAGTCCAGCATCCCAAAATCCCCACTCAGCCCCAGGCAAACCAGGATGATTAGTCACCCTATTAATAAGGTTGTTATGAGGATGAAATTAGATGATTGTTGACAAAATTAGGGGATTGCTTTGCACATTAGTGTTCAATACATGCATTAATATGTGTCAGGCACTGTGCCAGCCTTTGAGAATTTTAGGATGAATATGGCACAGGGTGACCTCAAAATACAGTGGAGGATGGTGGTTGAGAGTGTGAACTCAGGACCCAGACAAACCTGGTTCAAAGCCCAGTTCTACTACTTACTAGCTTTGTGATTTGGGGCATGTTACTCAACCTTGTCATGCCTCAAATTCCTTATGTATATGATGAGTGTGGTTATAATTGTACCCACTTCACTGGAAAAGTGTGGATTTCAATGAGTTGGTACTTTTAATGTACTTAGAACATGTCTAGCATATGGTAAGCAGTCAGTAAATAGTAGCTACTTAAGTATATACCAATTAGAGTCCGATTTTCATCAGCTTGGACTGCCATAACAAAATATAGACTGAGTGGCTTAAATACCAGAAATTTATTTCTCACAGTTCTGGAGATTGAAGTTCAGCATCAAGATCTGGAGGGTTCAGTTTGTGGTGAGGGCTCTTCTCCTGGCTTGCAGATAGTGGCCTTCTCATTGTGTCCTCACCTGAGAGAGAGAGAGGAAGCATCCTCTCTGGTGTCTCTTCTTATAAGGGTACTAATCCCATCATGAGGCGCCTACTCTTATGACCACATCTAACCCTGATTACCTCACAAAGCTCCATCTCCAGATATCACCACATTGGGGTTTAGGGCTTCAGCATGTGAATTTTTGGGGGATACAGTTCAACTCAAAGCAGGTCCCTTCAGGCTAGTCCTCTAAAGGTAGCATAAACCCTAAGAACATGTTTATATAAAAAAATGTCTAAAGGTATTTGTTTGATTTGCTCAGCTGTTCAAGAACTCAAGCTCTGGCCTGGTGTGGTGGCTCACACCTGTAATTCCAGCACTTTGGGAGGCTGACGCGGGTGGATCACCTAAGGTCAGCAGTTGGAGACCAACCTGGTCAACATGGTGAAACCCTATTTCTACTAAAAATACAAAAAATTAACAGGGCATGGTGGTAGGCACCTTTAATCCCAGCTACTTGGGAGGCTGAGGCAGGAGAATTTCTTGAAGCTGGGAGGCAGAGGTTGCAGTGAGCCAAGATTGTGCCATTGCACTCCAGCCTGGGTGAGAGAGCGCGAGACTCTGTCTTAAAAAAAAAAAGTGGAGCTCAAGTTCTTCCTATCCTTCCCTCTGCTCTACTTCTCTTTGCATAATATTTATCTCCTCATGATCACAAGACGGTTGCCACAACCCCAACCATCATACTACTATGTCCAGAGCAGGCGGCAAGGAATGCAATATTCAAAAGTGTCCTCTTTGATAAGACACTTCTCAAGGTATATTTCTGTTTTTAAGAAGTGAAATATTTCCCAGAAGCTTCTCAGCAGATTTCTCTGAGTCATGTGCTCAGCCTTATCACTCACTGGCAGAGGACAATGAGATTTCCATGACCGGTGTAGACTAGTCATGATTCCTCCAAATAACACTGGTCTTCTGTTAGCAAGGAAGAAGAGGGAATGGGGACGTTTCTGACAATATCTGCCACTGAGATGCTCACAGGTTACCTGGGAAGCCAGACAAAACACTAACAGGTAGTACAGCTTGCAAAGGTTGGCACTACTGGTGGCAATAAAGATTAATGGGGACAGAGGCCAGGCATGATGGCTCACGCCTGGGACGCTAAGGCAGGAGGATTGCTTGAGGCCAGGAGGTTGAGGCTGCAGTGAGCTATGATCATGCCACTGCACTGCAGCCTGGGTGACAGAGCGAGACCCTGTCTTTTAAACAAAATTTGCTTTTATACTAAACAAGCACACATATACTGTATTGCAAGGTAAGAGTCAAGATTTGCAGGACTAATGAAGATGGAACAGAAGACTTCAAAGAGATTACGAGTTCATGGGGGGGCTCCTCTGGCTATGAGCCTAGTCGTCCAGGGTCTACTAAAGGACACTTACTGTCCTCTATAATTAGGAGTTGGGTTTGTTGGTGGAAATGTTGCAAAACTCTGGAGCAAGTAAACTAGGGCACCAGGAAAATAACTCCCTGACCCATATTGGCCTGTCAGTGCCTGAGACCTGTTTGAACTAAAAACCTTCCTCTTTACTAGAAAGTGACCTTCTGAGGGGATTTCACAAAGAATATCATTTATTTGTAACTTAGTAGGAGTGTATCAAAACACACTATGCTGGATTGTTCTATTGTCAACTTGGTTAAACTGGGAACTACATTTCCAGAATCTTCCTTCTTTCTTCCTTTCTTTCTTTCTTTCTTTCTTTCTTTCTTTCTTTCTTTCTTTCTTTCTTTCTTTCTTTCTTTCTTTCTTTCTTTCTTTCTTTCTTTCTTTCTTTCTTTTCTCTTTCTTCCTTTCCTTTCCTTTCCTTTCTTTCCTTCCTTCCTTCCTTCCTTCCTTCCTTCCTTCCTTCCTTCCTTCCTTCCTTCCTTCTTTTTCTTTTCTTTTCTTTCTCTCCTGAGTCTTGTTCTTGTTGCCCAGGCTAGAGTGCAATGGCGTGATCTCAGTTCACTGAGATCCCCGGGTTCAAGCGATTCTGCCTCAGCCTCCTGAGAAGCTGGGATTACAGGTGCCTGCCACCACGCCCAGCTAATTTTTGCATTTATATTATTATTATTATTATTTTTAAGTAGAGATGGGGTTTCACTATGTTGGTCAGGCTGGTCTCGAACTCCTGACCTCAGGTGATCTGCCTGCATTGGCCTCCCAAAGTGCTGGGATTATAAGCATGAGCCACTGCGCCCGGCCCAGAATCCTCTTTTTTATATGGTCTCAGATTAGAGTTTGCTAAAAGAGTAGTTTGCACAAAATTTGGGAGGTGGAGGAGAAGTAGCAGCCACTCCTCTCAGAAGGTCATTGTGGTTAGGTGCAATGGCAGATGCAGAAGTGCCCAGCGGGTTCCAGCTTGTCCTTGCCCTCCACACTCTTTGACCAGCTTTCCTATCAAGCGCTGGCCCTGATAACCAGCAGCAGCCCCAGCCTTATCATGTGATGCTTGGTGTGGACCCATAGCCAATGCAGGCAGGTGCTTTTTGTAGACTTCTCTAGCAGCTTCTTGAATTTGGCAGTGGGATCTACTTCTCAGATCCAGATTGATGACTCTCTGATCTCACTTCTTTCCAGCCTTCACTTCCCAGCTCCCCGCATCATTGTGTAAGGTCTCATTCCAAATCCCTTATCCTAGAGCTCTTTGGTTTTTTATTTTTTTAGACGGAGTTTCACTCTTGTTGCCCAGGCTGGTATGCAATGGCATGATCTGGGCTCACTGAAAACCCCACCTCCCAGGTTCAAGTGATTCTCCTGCCTCAGCCTCCTGAGTAGCTGGGATTACAGGCTAATTTTTTGTATTTTTAGTAGAGATAGGGTTTCACCATGTTGGCCAGACTGGTCTCGAACTCCTGACCTCAGATCATCTGCCCACCTCAGCCTGCCAAAATGCTGGGATTATAGGCATGAGCCACAGCGCCTGGCCCCTTATCCCAGAATTCTTTGTAGTTCTGCTTCTCTGATTGAACTTGGATTGATAGACACAATTTCCTTTTGATGTTTCACTCAACCCAGAGGAAAGAGATTTGATAGAAAATAAAAAGAGGTAATTTTAAAGCTGTGGCAGTGTTTGAGAAGGTGAGCCTGGCTAGGACATGGCAGTGGGAAGTTTTATGCCCAGAGAGCAGTGGGGACCAACAAGTGGTGGCAACATCGAAAGGGCATGGAGAAGCGAAAGAATATCAAAGGGGAAATGGTGTCTGCTTCCTGCCTCCACCAGGACCTGCCTCTGAGGACAGCTCTCTCGTTCTCTTCTCACTGTCAGGATGGTTTGTTGAACGATGACATGTCACAGGTGATGCTTTCAGCCCCAAGAGAGAAGGAGAATCAGAGAAAAAGTACAAAGGCAGGAGCAGTGGAAAATAAAACACCAGGCAAGAGAAAATCACATGATGGATTTATTAATCTAGACAGGACTTTAGAGAATTTCTCTTGTGACACGACTTGATAGAACCACATCTTGTGTTATCATCTTCCTATTTGGGACCGTAGAAGAAACAGTAATAAATAAATAAATCTCTCCTTTTTTTTTTTTTTTTTTTGTTAAAACGATTACCAAGAATGTTGCCTATTCCGTTGTGCATGATCCTAAATATAAGGATTCATGTAAAAATTGTCCTTTCAGAGTTCAAAGGTAGATAGAAATGAGTCTTCCAACACTTTGGAACACAGTCATTTATAAGACAAAAAGAAGTATGACATCTCTTTCATTTTCTTCTCAGCCCTAGCTGCCAGGAAACCTAGAGATATGTTTTCTGCTCAGACGAAGGAATATTATTTAGCTCAAGCTAATATTATTGTTCCTTACCCCATTCCTTTGAGAGTCGGAAACATCCTTGGACAAGTTTCTTTGTGGTTGCCTAAGGCAACTTTGTCTTTAATGAATTAGCTAAAGGTCCTGCCTCTTGCCTTCCCTTTTTGTTTCAGAGACACCCTAGAGAGGAAATATTTTATTTCTGATAATTGACATCATTCCTTTCCATCTCACCCAAGAAACCAAAAAGGTTTTTGACCAAGAAGAAAATAAATGAGAAGGCAGAGGCCACATTTCCAATTTGAATATAAATAAAATTATGCTTGCACATGGGCACAAAAAATGAGATTATTTTTGTTATGAGATACAACTAAGATATGGATCACCTTCAGGATTGCTCGTTGGTGTTGAGCTGTTAGAAAAAGCCCCATAGTTTGCTTCTAAACAGTCAATAAAGAGTTTTCACAGTCATATGATGAATTTTCTTATAGGTTACCATAGAGACTATGGGCTAGCTCTATTGGACTCCTCAGCTTTTTTATTTTTAGATAATAGTCCAGTTACTCAAAAATAAATAAATAAATAAATAAAAACGGCTTTCCAATAGAATCATATATGGGTGATCTTATTCTTTTCCAATTTTTTGAAAATGTAGTTATATTGTTCGTCATCAAAATTAAATTTATAAAGAAAATATTGTTGTGACAACAAACTGAAATTCCATTTGTAAGGTTGAAGTCCATAAATTTAATCATAACAATTCTGTCCTCAGGCTACAGAAAAGTGGGTTAAAATCAACATGTAGAATTTAACCTGAAGCCCTGAAAAGAATTCAAACTGGTTCCAGATACCGTGAACACAGCGTCAAGGAGAATTCAGTCTTCACTTTGTTAGAGAAATGAAAGACCTAGGTAACACTGCCCAGTTTAACTGTGAGCAACGTGGCAAGAAACGTGTAGTAACCATGTAAACATATTATAGCAAACCCAAATACCTCCACAACACACACACTATGTACACACACCAGCATACACACACAGTATAAGCACCATGAAAATGAGGACTTTTTCTATTTTGTGGTATCACCAGAGCCCAAAAACTGTCTTACAGTAGTAGGTACTCAAATACATGTTGAATAAATGATTAGAATGCAAAAGGCATACAAAGATACCAGTACAGAAGAACATACCACTCTCTAACAAGGGCATGTTTTCCACAAATGCTTTGCACTATAACAACACATAGAACAGACCAGGCACGGTGGCTCACGCCTGTAATCCCAGCACTTAGGGTGAGGCGAGTGGATCAGCTGAGGTCAGGAGTTTGAGACCAGCTTGGCCAACATGGTGAAACCCTGTCTCTACTAAAAAATACAAAAATTAGCCAGGCATGGTGGCAGGTGCCTGTAATCCCAGCTACTTGGGAGGCTGAGGCAGGAGAATCGCTTGAACACAGGAGGTGGAGGTTGCAGTGAGCTGAGATTGTGCCACTGCACTCCGGCCTGGGCAATGAGAGCGAGATTCTGTCTCAAACAAAACAAAACAAAACAAAAAACAAAACAAAACAAAACAAAACAAAAACATAAAACAAAAAATCCAAAAAAACCCACACAGAATGTCATTTTAAAATAATAAGATCTATGAGATGATAAGCTAAGACAACAGAATGTGTTCAAGAGGATATTGCAGAGCTAAAGAAAAATTAACATTATTAGTTATGTAATAAACAATATAGTTAGAAACTGAATAGACATGGCTGGAAGTTAAATTTTGGGGGAGATACTTGAGACAACCACTTTTCTTTCCTTCCTTCCTTTTCTTTTCTTTTCCTTTTTTTCTTTTCTTCTCTTCTCTTCTCTTCTCTTCTCTTCTCTTCTCTTCTCTTCTCTTCTCTTCTCTTTTCTTTTCTTTCTGAGACAGGGTCTTGCTCTGTTGCCCAGGCTTGAGTGCAGTGGTGCAATCATAGTTCACTGCAGCCTGCAACTCCTGGGCTCAAGTGATCCTTCCCACTCAGCCTCCTGAGTAGCTGGGACTCTAGGTTGGTGCTACCATGCCTGGCTAATGTTTTTGTATTACTTTTTGTGGAGACAGGATCTTGTTACGTTGCCTAGGCTGGTTTTGAACTTATATCCTCAAGTAATCCTCCCACCTCCGCCTCCCAAAATGTTGAGATTACAGGTGTGAGCCACCATGCCTAGCTGGTAATCACAATTAATACAGAGAAAAGAGAGAGAAAAAAAATTTAATTTAAATTTATTTATTATTTTTTAAAATAGTTCCCTGGTTGGTTAGAAAAATTTATTTATTTATTTATTTATTTACTTATTTATTTGTTTTTTCAGATGGAGTTTTGCTCTTGTTGCCCAGGCTGGAGTGCAATGGCACGATCTCGGCTCACTGCAACCTTCACCTCCCAGGCTCAAGTGAGTCTCCTGCCTCAGCCTCCCAAGTAGCTGGGATTACAGGCGCCCACCACCACACCCAGATAATTTTTTGTATTTTTAGTAAAGATGGGATTTCACCATGTTGGCCAGGCTGGTCTTGAACTCCTGATTCACCCACCTTGGCCTCCCAAAGTGCTGGGATTACAGGCATGAGCCACCGCACCCGGCCAGAAAAAAAATTTTTAATATAGAAAGAAAATGATAGACATAAAAAAGGGCAAAGATAATCCTTTGGTGGCTTTGAAGTAGAGAGTCTGACAAATAAAACTAGAAAAATATATTCAGAGATATAATACAAAATAAGTGCCCCAAGAAGAAAAAAGAAGAGAATTTTCAGGCAGATAAAACATAGCATTTATTTGGAAGAATTGACTAAGAGTGATGCTAATCAGCCAGGCATGGCTGATTTTTGTTTTTTCAGTAGAGACGGGGTTTTCACCATGTTGACCAGGCTGGTCTCGAACTCCTGACCTCAGGTAATCTGCCCACCTCAGCCTCCCAAAGTGCTGAGATTACAGGTGTGAGCCACCACGTCGGGACTATAAAGCTTGATAAAGTAAAAATGATATGAGCAAAAAACAAGAGTGAAAGAGAAGGGAAAAGGAAAGAAATATACCTATGCCAATAATTACATGTTTTATAGTATAGAGACAATTGATACTATGTAAAACTGAAGCATGCACTTAAAAGTAACGTATAACATTCCAACCTCTTAACAGCTTTCTTCTTTTTTTTTTTTTAAAACCTATAGGAACAGAAGAATCCTATAACAACGAATGTTTCCTAAGGTGAAAAAAATGTATTTAATTTCATTTTTTTGTGTTAAATTCAAGTGAAATTAAACTGAAGTCTCAGTTTTCTTAAAAAGCAGCATAAGTTGGGCATGGTGGCTCATTTTCATAATCTCAGAACTTTGGGAGGCTGAGGTGGGAGGATTGCTTGAGCCCAGGACTTCAAGACTAGCCTGGACAACATAGTGAGACTCCGTCTGTGTTTAAAAATTAAGGCCAGATGTGGTGGCTCAAACCTGTAACCCCAGCACTTTGTGGAGCGGAGGTGGGTGGATCACTTAAATGCAGGAATTTGAGACCAGCCTGGGCAACATGGTGAAACTCCACCTCTCCAAAAAAAAAAAAAAAATTAGCCTGGTGTGGTGGGGCATACCTGTAGTCCCTACTTGAGAGTCTGAGATGGGAGGAAAAACTGAGCTGGGGAGGTCAAGGCTGCAGTGAGCTGAAATTGCACCGCTGCACTCTAGCCTGGGTGACAGAGCAAAACTCTGTTTCAGAAAAAAAAAAAAAATCAAAAACAACAACAACAACAAAAACAGCATTTGTAGCATGAGCCTAATCTTTTATACAGTTAGAAGAAAATTAGGAAATAAACATCGATACAATATTATTATCTAACTTACAGACCTTGTTTAAATTCCATCAGTTGTCCAAAATGTATCCTTTATAACAAAAGAAAATCATTTTCTGGTCCAGGATACAATCCAGACTCATGGTTTGCATCTAGTTGTCAGGTCTCTTTAGTTTTCTTTAATCCGCACAGTTCCTCAGTCTTTTCTTGTCTTTTATAAACTTGATGTTTTTTGGGTCGTGTAGGCCAATGATTTTGTAGACTGTCCCTCCGTTTGAGCTTGTCTGATGTTTTCTCAGGATTAGATTTGGATTACGCATTTTTGGTAGAAATATCACAGGAGTGATATTTTTTCCTCGGTTCATCATCAGAACTGGCCTGTGGTGATGCTGCAGGGAGGGGCAGGGCAATAAATACACTGACCTCACTCTCTTTCGCCCCTCATTCTCCTGCTGGTGCTCCCTATTGCTGGAATACACTGGCGTTCAGCAGGAGGAGCGCCCGTTCATAGCCCAGGTACAGAGCAGGTCCCGAAGCCAAGTGCTCAGTCCATGAGGTTTCAGGAGCTGCTTTTTAGTGGAGATTAACTGATAATAGAGGTGGACACAGCCTTTCTCAAATATTCTACGACTGTTATTCTCCTACTGTGGCGTGCCAAGGGTTCTATGTGTTACCTTTGTCTGCAACAGATACTTCCATGATTGTTGGGTATGCTGGTCATAGGTGCAGTGGCAGGCAGCTGGCTCCACACCTCAGCTTGCTACAGATGCCTTTTTGCTCTAGGCCCTGCTCAAAACTTGCAGCCCCTCCATGTGTTCGTGCTGATATAAACACACACACACACACACACACACACACACACACACAAATAGGGGAGAAAGAAAGGAACATTCTTTTTTTTTTTTTTTTTTTGAGATGGAGTTTCACTCTTGTGGCCTAGGCTGGAGTGCAATGATGCAATATCGGCTCACCACAACCTCCACCTCCCAGGTTCAAGCAATTCTCCTGCCTCAGCCTCCCGAGTAGCTGGGATTACAGGCATGTGCCACCATGCCCAGCTAATTTTGTATTTTTAGTAGAGACGGGGTTTCTCCATGTGGATCAGGCTGGTCTCAAACTCCCGACCTCAGGTGATCCTCCCGCCTCACTAGTCACCGTGCCCGGCCAGAACATTTTTTCTTATAGAAGAAAGCCAACTAAAAAATGTAGAAGAAATGATGGATGGAATTCGAAACTCACCATTTGGCAAACATAAAAGTAATAATTGACTTGGGCAGGAATCATCAATTGATGCTAAAACTAAAACTCCTGGGAGAGAAAGTTTGAGGAATAACAGTAGTTACTCAAGACAGACTAAAAGTATTTTTTCACAAGGTACTTACTAATTACAAATGGAAAAACAGTAACTCTATAGTGGAGAAGCTTGGCACACGTCACCTTAACCCGGTACACAAAATTAACATCACCAGGAGAGGGACATATTGATAGCACGTGCCTCCTGGTGAGTTTTACGGTATTCCAACCCAAAGTGTGCAACTTGAATCTAACCTGAGGAAATACAAGAACTCAAATTGAGGAGTATTTTATCAAATAACTGCTCTGTTGAGACGGCTTGTGACTCCCAAAAAAGATATGTTGAAGTTCGAATCCCCAGTATGTCAGAACATGACCTGATTTGGAAATAAGAGTTGTTGCAGGTGTAATTAATCTAAGATGAGGCCCTACTAGAGGAGAATGGGCCTTTAATCCAATATGACAGGTATCCTTATTAGAAGAGAAGACAAGACACAGAGACACAGACACACAAAGGGAGAATATCAAGTGAGGACAGAGGCAGGGGCTGCAGGGCTGCAGCTGCAAACCAAGGCACACCAGGGGCTGCCGGCAACCACCAGAAACTGGGAATAGGCAAGAAAAGATACCCCTACACGTTTCCGGGGGAGCACAGCCCTGTGGACACCTTGATTTTAGACTTCTAGCTATCAGAGCAGTGGGAAAATAACTTCGTGCTGTTTAAAGCCATCCAGTTTGTAATCATTTGTTACGGCCGGCCTAGGAAACTAATACGTTTGTGTTTGTCAGAATGCCAATGTCATGAAATGCAGATGGGAAGACTGAGGACTTCTGCAGTATCAAGTAGACTAAAGAGACATGGTAACTGAACGTTACTCGTGATCTAAAATGTTCTTTTGTTCTAAAGGACATTATGGAGCCATCTGGCAAAATCTGAATAGAATATTTAGAGTGGATAATAATATTATCACCAATGGTAATTTCTTGATTTATTTTTTATGTTTTATTTTTAGAGATAGGGTCTTTGTCACCACACAGTAATAGCGGGAGACTATTATAGTGGGAGTGTCTTTTCTTCGCTTCTGATAAGGAGTTCTGTAGTGTCTGTTAGGTCCATTTGGTTGTGTTAGTTCAGGTCCCGAACATCTTTACCAGTTTTCTGCCTTGATGATCTGTCTAATACTGTCAGTGGGGTGTTGAAGTCTCCCACTATTATTGTGTGGTTATCTGAATTTCTTCTTAGGTCTGCAAGAACTTTTTAAATGAATCTGGGTGCTCCTGTGTGGAGTGGATATGTATTTAGCATAGTTAGCTTTTCTTGTTGAATTGAAACCTTTACCATTATAGAATATTATATAAGGGTAACAAATTCCCTTAGTATTTACTTCTCTGAAAAGGACCTTATTTTTCCTTCACTTATGAGGCTTAGTTGGCTGAATATGAATTCTTGGTTGGAATTTCTTTTTTATTTTATTTATTTATGTTTTTTGAGATGGAGTCTCACTCTGTCACTCAGGCTGGAGTGCAATGGCGCTATCTTGGCTCACAGCAACCTCCACCTCGGGTTCAAGTAATTCTCCTGCCTCAGCCTCCCGAGTAGCTGGGATTACAGATGCCCACCACCATGCTTGGCTAATATTTGTATTTTTAGTAGAGATGGGGTTTTACTGTGTTAGTCAGGCGGTCTCAAACTCCTGACCTCAGGTGATCCACCTGCCTTGGCCTCCCAAAGTGCTGGGATTACAGGTGTGAATCACTGTGCCTGGCTGGAATTTCTTTAAAAAAAAAATGCTGAATATAGACCCCCCCATCTTTTCTGGCTGTACGGTTTCTACTGAAAGGCCTACTGTTAGCCTAATGGTGTTTCCTTTGTAGGTGACCTGCTATTTCTCTCCAGCTGCCTTTAAAACTTTTTCTTTCATTTTGACCTTAGAGAATCTGATGACTATGTGTCTTGGGGATAGTCATCTCGTTGAGTGTCTTGCAGGGGTTCTCTGCATTTCCTGCATTTAAATGTTGGCCTCTAGCAAGGTTAGGGAAATTTTCATGAGCAATATCCTCAGATATGTTTTCCGAGTAGCTTGCTTTCTCTCCTTCTCTTTCAGGGATGCCAGTGAACTGTAGATCTGGTCTCTTTACATAACCTATATTTCTTGGAGGTTTTGTTCATACTTTTAAATTCTTTTTTCTTTATTTTTGTCTGACTGAGTTATTTTGGAGAACTGGTCTTCAAGCTCTGAGAGTCTTTCCTCAGTTTGATCTATTCTGCTATTAATACTTGAGATTGTATTACTAAATTCTTGAAGTGAGTTTTTTAGGTCCATTAGATCAGTTTACTTTTTTCTTAAAATAACCATTTCATCTTTCATCTCCTGTAGCATCTTATTGGATTCCTTAGATTCCTTGGATGGGGTTTCAACTTTCTCCTGAATCTCAATGATCTTCATTCCTATCCATTTTCTGAATTCTATGTCTGTCATTTCAGCCATTTCAGCCTGGCTAGGGACGATTGCGAGGGAATTGGTGTGGTGCTTTGGAGGTAAGAAGATACTCTGGTTTTTGAGTTACCAGAGTTCTTGCACTAGTTCTTTCTCATCTGTGTGGGCTGATGTTCCTTCAATTTTTGAAGTTGTGTTTTGAATACATTTTCTGCTTTTATCTTCTTTGATGATCTTGGTTTGATTGTGGTTATATGGTGGGTTTGGTTGACTTGCTTCATTTCTGGAAGATTTTAGGGGGCCCAGGCTCCGCTCAGCACTCCTAGGCTGCGTGCTCTAACTCTGGGGGGCTGGTGCTGGGCACCTGGCTGTGTTCTCTGAACCCTCAAGGTTAGGAATCTGTTCTACTGGAGGGGCCGAGTTGTTCCCAGTCTGCTGGCCACAGCACTCTGATGGAAGGTGCTAGCCAAAGCGCTTGGTCAGGGTGGTGTCAGTGGGATCTGTGCTTACTGATGTCTGGCAGCAGCTGTAGCAGCATGGCGGGTGCACACGTGTTAGCTGGGGCGGGGTTCCAGCAGAACTGGAGAGGCGGTGTTCCTGTACGTGCTCATGCCGGTGGTGGCGGCGGTGCATTGGTGGGGGGGAAATGGGGGCTGGGGCACTGGCAACCGTGGGGTTGCTGGTGTTGTGTTTGCACTTGTACTGGCGGTGGTGGCAGCTGGGGTGGGGTGCTGGTGGAGGTGAGGTTGCCAGCATTCATGACCATGTTATAAAATTTTTAAATTTTTGTCTCAATTGTTTTTAAGTCACAGACATTTTTATTGGAAAGCAATGAGCTGCAGCGAAGTGACACTCACTGCATGCAACCAAGTGGGTGAGGTGGGGTACAGGTGGGCGCCGAGAGCTGGCCCAAGACTAGAGCTCATGACCTCTGGGGCCTCTGGTCATAAGCCCTTTGGGCTGGAGTGTGCAGGCCCAGCAGAAATACAAAAATAAACTCTGTGGTCTAGCTGTCCCCGCCTGTGGCAGTTTGTTTGGGCAAGGAGGTTACTCTTTGCAGGAGGTCCTGCACTGTCTAGTCCAGCCACAGCGTGGGCAGCAGAAGCCTATGGGGTTAAGTGGACACCAACAGGCTGGAGCCAAAGGGCTAGGCAGGTGTGGCCTTGGGCAGTGCTGAGACTCTGGCAGCACCAGGGTCTGGCCTGCAGCTGGGGAGGCCTCAGGGTCTCTCAGGTGGGCAGGTCCAGGCACTGGTTGAAGCTGGATGAAGCTGGATGAAGCTGGGGCCTGGGCTCCTCCTCATCACATACAAATCACTGGGACCCTGTCCTCCATGGTCTGGTCTCTTCAGCCCTACCCTCACTGCCTCTGCCTCCGCTTTCTTTCTCTTCCTCCTCCTGCCCCAGTTCCATGTCCATCTTGTTGCCTGCCTCTGAGGGTGTGTAGGTGGAGCTGCTAATGGAGTGGTGGCTGAAGAAGACAATTTGCTCCCTTTGTTGTAGAAGAAGTTGTCGAAGGACCAGAGGATATCTTCTTCCTTAAAGGGGTCTGGGTCTAAGTCTGGGTTATAGCTGTAGGTGTCCCATTAAGCCAGGCAGATCTCCTCATCCTATGTTCCACAGCTGTGTCTTAGGACCTTGATGTCCCCCCATGCAGCTGAGAACAGACTGCAGCTGACTGCATTCACCACCCAGCTGAAGCTGGGCTTCCAGCTGAACCCATGGCTGTGGGCTGTGCTGAGGTCATAGTCAGGCCTGAAAGGACTCACTGAGCATGACAATCAAGTGGAAGAGGATCTTGCAATTGCACTTGTCCCTGAGGGGCCCTCGTCCTTGCCACGTTGGTTCTTGCTCAGGCTGCTGGGGCTGAGGCCCGAGGTCTGGGATGGGGAGAGAGCCTTCAGTATGCAGGCTGCCCTCCTATCAGAACAGCTTGCACCAGTGTTTGTAGTCTCCTGCTATCTTACGTGAGTAGCTCTCAATCCTGCCGATAATGTGGGTATCTTTGCTCTCTACAGTTAGCTGCGAATTGATGGCTTCAAAGCTCCAGTTCTCCAACAGCTTCCTGTATGGGGGAGGGAGCTCCATGCTTGAGATGGGCCATTGCTGCCTGCCTGGTGGGGCTAAATCAGGCCTGGCTGGGTCATTGGCACCGGTGCATAGGCAGGGCAGGCTCTGCAAGTGTGGGCTCCTCAGTACCAGAGGGTTGCACCATGGCCTCCACCCAGGCCACACTGTATCTGGGGGAAGAAACTCCATGGCAGTGTCCCATTACACCTGGCCCTGCTGGCCCATCCAGGTGGTCACTATGACACACCCTTGCCCCACTGCACATCGCCTGCTTTAGCCACCACAGATCACCTTGGTCAGCCAGCAGTCAATGTCTATCAGTCAAAATTCCTAGAACTAAATAAGTAGAAAAGAAACTTAACTTCTTCAACTTAAAAAATTTGCTTCTATCTGCCTATGAAAATGTTAACATTTGTGGAAGGTATATGGCAATTCTTCAACTATTCTTTCAACTGTAAACCTGAAATTATGTCAAAATAAAAATTCAAAAACAAAAGCCAAAAACCTTGTACACTTAAGGGTTACTTGAGTTAGTGGTTTACAGCAACAGATACTCAAATCTGGTTTGTGTTACTTCTGAAAATCAAGCTTTGTATCTCTTTCTTCATGGCTCTTTCTGGTGTAAAGTACAACTTGAATCTCATGTTAGAAGCTCTATCCCAACAAAGCCCAGACCACTGGACTCTAGAGGCTTCACGCATGTGGCAGACTCCTGAATATTGTCAGGCTTTATCTCCCGTTTTCTGGCACGCAGGTACTTTACTAAGGCATTTAGGTGCTAGCTCTTTGGGGCTGTCCTGGTCCAATTAGCATGATAAAGACATGTAATGGATCAGTTTGGGCTTCTGGGTCCCTCCAGATTACATTCTGACCAAGTGCAGGCCAGCCGACATAGCCTGGAGGCAGGACAGGAAAAGTATACTGCTGTCCCTGCCACAACAGGGCAGGAGAGGATTAAGGTGGGGGTGGGCAGGATAAAGCAGTTGCCAGGTCAGTAGTGGCACACCAGCTGCCAGGGGCTGTGTGGATTTGCTCCAGTAAAAATACCACCTCTGCAATTCTGGTTGTGATTCACCTCACCACTGGATTAGTCTGTGATAATCTGTGGTCATTTTCCATGACCTACTTGATTTGTACTCTGATCAAACAAGTGAGTTAATTGTGGATTTGGTAGGAATCACCACCTTACATCTTTCAAGTCTTTGGTGGTGGCATTAAGCTCATGTGAGGAAAAGAAAAAAAGTTTGTGAGAAGGCAGGCACACTGTAGGAGCTTGATAAATGATAGCTATCATCGTTGTCGTTGTTGTTATTGTCTTAGCCAAGTCAGGGTCAGAATTTACATTATCTTTTTTCTTTTTGAAGTACCGTATTTCATTGCTCCTAAGAAGCATACTGTTGTGTACTTTAACACCTCTGAAGCCAGCATAAGATAATAGTTGATGGTATGTTATGATTCCTGTTGTCTAGATTAAAATTGTCTTCATTTTTAGAGGACTTTTCTTTGCTTCTGCCTGTCACTTGGGGCACAGACTGATTTACCAATGAGAGTAAAGCTTCAGGGCCTCTCATTTGCATGACCCTTCCAAGGCCCTGAAAGGGTTCTTCCTCACAGCTTCATGGGATCAAATTACATATATTTTTTTCTGAGACAGTCTCACTCTGTTGCCCAGGTTGGAGTGCAGTGTTGCTATCTCAGCTCGCTGCAACCTCTGCCTCCCAGGTTGAAGTGATTCTCATGCTTCAGACTCCAGAGTAGCTGGGATTACAGGCACACACCACCACACCCAGCTAATTTTTTTTGTATTTTTAGTAGAGAGATGCAGTTTAGCCATGTTGGCCAGGCTGGTCTCAAATTCCTGGCCTCAAGTGATCTGCCTGCCTCAGCCTCCCAAAGCACTGGGATCACAGATGTGAGCCAACACACTCAGCCTCATCATAGGTTTTTATAAAATTTGCAAGAGTAAGATATTTTGTATTTCTTTTTTAAAACAGGGCATCAAATTATATAAGCTTTGTGTTCTACCCTTGCCAAGGAACTCATAATAATGTGAAACTACAGATGGTCCCTGACTTACGATGTTTCAACTTATGATTTTCCAACTTCGTGATAGTGTGAAAACAATATGCATTCAGTGTGTGCCTCAACTTACAACTGGATAAAGTTCACTTATGATATAGTCACCTTCTGATGGTTTATCAGGACATAACATCATCATAAGCTGAGGTGCATTTGTACATTAAATAATATTCTCTGAGGTTTTTTTGATGGCACAAGTAGTACCAGAAAACTGCATGAGAACCAACTTTTGATTCAAATTATGAGGGCAGATATTTCACTTCCTCCGTCTATGGCAAAATTGAAACATGCAGCTTCTCTTGCTGTCCTACTGTGCATGTCCCTTTCTGTCTCTCTTTTTTCTGTATATTTCTCATGGACCCCCTCCACAGAGGCCTTTAGTGTCTCAGCTTTATCTGGGGTCTAATAGACTTCTATCTGGAGCAGTTTCATTTTTAGTGGCACATCCAGTAATGGTATCTCTTTTAATCAATGATGTCTTAGGTTCCATGAACATAGTACATAATAGGGTACTCAAGATGGGTCCCCCTGAGACCAGCAGGCTGGCCCGTGGAGTTTGGACAACACTGCCCCCTAGAGGTCTTTCTTGTAACCTGTGGAGATTAGCTCCCTAACAACTACTGACAGGGAGTTTCTTAAAAATCAGGAAGGATGCTCACTTTTATTTATTATTTATTTATTTATTATTATTATTTTTGAGACAGAGTCTCACTCTGTTGCCCAGGCTGGAATGCAGTGGTGCAATCTTGGCTCACTGCAACCTCCATCTCCAGGGTTCAAGCAATTCTCCTGCCTCAGCCTCCTGAGTAGCTGGAATGACAGGCGCCTGCCACCAAACCTGGCTAATTTTTGTATTTTAAGTAGAGATGGGGTTTTACCATGTTGGCCAGGCTGGTCTTGAACTCCTGACCTTGTGATCCACCCACTTCAGCCTCCCAAAGTGCTGGGATTACAGGCATGAGCCACTGTGCCTGGCCTTATTTATTTAAAAAAAACCAGGATTTCTCTCTGTCACCCAGGCTGGAGTGTAATGGCATGATCACGGCTCACTACAGTCCCCACCGCCGGGGCTCAAGCAATCTCTCCCACCTCAACCTTCCAAGTGATAACAGTGACAGCTTATCTGGTGCAGCCGCTGCAAAGATGCTGGCTGCAGTAGGGGAGGCGCACCAGGGCTGTGTACTCCAGGAAGCTGGCAGGAGCTGGTGGAAGTTGGGAACAGGAGGAAGCCAGGACTTATTCCTAGTTGGAGAGACAGGAGCCCCACCCTCACAAGTGCAGCTGCAACCACCCAGCTGCCCTGCGGACCTAGGCATTCCTGCACTCTCGGGGACTGGGAAGTCCCCCATGGCCCCACAGGCTTGGAAATGCCTGCTCCTGCTGCCTGGCCTCTCTCTGCTCCTGGCATCCACTCTGATTGTGGAGCAAAGTTGAGGCTGCCCAGCCGTGGCTGCAGACCTGGGCATTCCAGCAGTCTTGGGGACCAGGGAAGCCCCCATAGGCTTGGAAATGCCTGCTTCTGCTGCCTGGCCTCTCCCTACCCATGGTCACCCATGGACCAATCAGCATGCATTGCTGATCATTCCTCCCCTCTGAAGACCATAAGAACCCTGGACTCAGCCAGACTTGGGCAGACGTCAAGATGACCTGCCTGTGGAGAGGAGCTACCCACTGTGGGTCTCCTCTCTGCTAAGAGCTGGACTCTCATCAGGGTGACCTGTCTTCAGAGAAGAGCTACCCACTGTGGGTCTCCTCTGAGCTGTTCTGTGGCTCAGTAAAACACCATTTTGCCTTGCTCACCCTCCACTTACCCATGTACCTCATTCTTCCTGGACATGGCACAGAACTTGGGGTACTAGGGCTGAAAGAGCTGTAACACAAACAGGGCTGAAACACACCCATTGCTCACCACATTGCAGGTGATGAGAAGGAGAAAAGAGAGAAGGAGAGAAGAGCTGTGGCCCTTTGAGGAGCCCAGACCTAGGAGCTCCACGAACCGGGGCTGTGACACCCTATTTGGGGCTCTGCAGTTTCTGGCATCTCCAAGCTTCTGGGCACCACAGCGTTCCCTGGTGCCAGCTGTGGAAGCTGCTTGCAGTATGCCTGGTCCATCTGAAGACTCACAGGGAGCCAGCACCCGTGCCAGCACGTGGAACTGCCCACCCCACCACAGCCAATGTGCCTGGCTGTGAGCAGTGGCCAGATCCCACACTTGCTCACTCACACACCCCTTGACACTCCACGCCTGGCTCACCCTTGGCAGGCATGGGATTCAGGCCAGTAGTGTGAACTGAGCACAGCCTGCCAGGCTGAGTAGGTGGAATGAGCCCAGTGGGCCTGAGCAAAACTTGAGCAAAGGTGCCACTGACCGCAGAGATTTCTGGCCAGGAACGTGACACCCCATCTATGTGCATACCACCCTGAAGGGGCCTGATCTTGTCTGATCTTGGAAGCTAAGCAGAGTCAGGCCTGGTTAATACTTGGATGGGAGAAAAGCGATGCCCCAAGGATCCTGTGACACACAAGTAGCTGGAATCACAGGTGTGATCCACCACATCCAGTTAATTTTTTAAAATTTTATTTTATAGAGATGGGGTCTCCTTATGTTGCCCAGGCTGGTCTCAAACTCCTGTGCTCAAGCGATCCTCCTGCCTCAGCCTCCCAAAGTGCTGGTATTATAGGTGTGAGCCACTGTGCCTGGCTAGATGCCCACTTTTACTATGATTATTCACTGGAAATCCTGGCCAGAGCAGTTAGGTAAGAACATAAACTAAATGGCATCCAAACTGGAAAGAAATAAATAAAATTAGTCTTGTTCGTAGACGACTTGATTTTATACATAGAAATACCTAAAGGCCCTACCAAAAAAACTATTAGAACTGATAAACAAATTCAGTAAAGTTGCAGGATACAGAATTAACACACAAAAATCAGTACCATTTATATACACCAACAGCAAACAATCTGAAACAGAAATCAAGAAAGCAATCCCATTTACAAGGTACAAAAATATAAAATATCTAGAAATCAGTCTAACCAAAGTAAAAGATCTATATAAGGAAAACTATAAAACTCTGAAAAAAATAGAAGAGGACACAAAAAAAATGGAAAGATATTCCATGCTCATGGATTGGAAGAATTAATATCGTTAAAATAACAGTACTACCCAAAGCAATTTATAGGTTCAATGCAATCCCTATCAGAATAGTAATAACATTCTTCACAGAAATAGAAAAAAAGCTTAAAATATATATGAAACCACAAAAGACCCCAAATAACCAAGGCAATAGTGACCGAAAAGAACAAAGCTGGAGGCATCACACTACCTGACTTCAAAATTCACTACAAAGCTATAGTAATCAAAACAGCATGGCACTGGCAAAAAAAAAAAAAAAAAAGCAGACACACAAGTCAATAGAACAGAATAGAGAAACAAGGTATAAATTATTTACAACCAACTCATCTTTAAGAAAGGCACTAAGAATATACAATAGAGAGAGGACAGCCTCTTCAATAAATGGTGCTGAGAAAACTGGCTAACTATATGCCGAAGAATGAAACTAGACCACTGTCTCTTACCATAAGCAAAAATAAAATCAGATGGTTTAACAACTTAAATGAAAGACCTAAAACTATGA
The DNA here is from genome assembly GCF_043159975.1 of Macaca nemestrina. NCBI lineage: Eukaryota > Metazoa > Chordata > Mammalia > Primates > Cercopithecidae > Macaca > Macaca nemestrina. The sequence goes on along the minus strand of NC_092126.1, from coordinate 36,138,329 downwards.
AAGTACTAGAAGAAAACACTGGGAAATGTTCCAGGACATTGATCTGGGCAAATATTTTTTGTGTAAGACTTCCAAAGCACAAGCATCCAAAGCAAAAATAAGACAATTGGGATTTCATGAAGCTAAAAGGCACAGCAAAGGAAACAATTAACAAAGTGAAGAGATAGCCCACAGAATGGGAGAAAATATTTGCAAACCATCCATCTGACAAGGGATTAACAACAAGAATATATAAGGAACTCAACTCAATAGCAGAAATACAAATCATCCAATTTAAAAATGGGCAAAAGATCTGAATAGATATTTCTCAAACGAATACATACAAATAGGTAACAGGTATATGAAAAAATACTCAACATCGCTAATCATCAGGGAAATGCAAATCAAAACCACAATGAGATATCACCTTAACCCAGTTAAAAGCTTGTATCTAAAGACAGGCAATAGCAAATACTGGAGAGGATGTGGACGCAAGGGAACCTGGTACACTGCTTGTGGGAATGTAAATTAGTACAGTCATTATGGAGAACAGTATGAAAGTTCTTCAAAAAACTAAAACTTGATCCGGCAATTCCACTGCTAGAGATATATACCCCAAAGGAAGGAAATCAGTGTATCAAAGAGATATATGCACTCTGTTTATTACAGTATCATTCACATTAGTCAAAATATGTAGTCAGGCTGGGTGTGGTGGCTCATGCCTGTAATCTCAGCACTTTGGGAGGCCAAGGAGGGTGGTTCACTTGAGATCAGGAGTTCGAGACCAGCCTGGCCAGCATGGTGAAAACCCATCTCCACTAAAAATACAAAAATTAGCTGGGCATGGTGGCACATGCCTGCCAGCTACATGGGAGGCTCAGGCAGGAGAATTGCTTGGACCTGGGAGGTAGAGGTTGCAGTGAGCTGAGATCACACCACTGCACTCCAGCCTGGGCAACAAAGTGCCACTCTGTCTCAAAAACAAACAAACAAACAAACAAAACCCAAAAAACCAAAAACCCTCCAAAAGATGTAGTCAACCTAAGTGTCCATCAGTGGATGAATGGATAAAGAAAATGTGATATATATGCAATGGAATATTATTCAGCCATAATAAGAATGAAATTTGCAACAGCATGGTTGGAAGTGGAAGATATTATGTTAAGTGAAATAAGCTAGGCACAGAAAGACAGACATGTCATGTTCTCACTCATATGTGGGAGCTAACAAGATGGGTCTCATGAAGATAGAGAATAGACTGGGGTTACCAGAGACCAAGAAGGGTACAGGAGAAGGGGAATGAAAGGAAAAAAGAGAATGCAAATGTATTTATTACCACTGAAGTGTACACTTAGAAATTGTAAAGATGGTAAATTATGTATGTGTATTTTATCTCAATTAAAACAATTTTTAAAAAATTATTTAAGTTCTAAAGTACATGTGCACAATGTGCAGGTTTGTTACATAGGTATACAAACATGGTGGTTTGCTGCACCCATCAACTCGTCATTTACATTAGGTATTTCTCCTAATGCTATCCCTCTCCCATTCCCCCATCCCCCAACAGGCCCTGGTGTGTGATGTTTCCTGCCCTGTGCCCAAGTGTTCTTATTGTTCAATTCCCACCTATGAGTGAGAACATGCAGTGTTTGGTTTTCTGTCCTTGTCATAGTTTGCTGAGAATGATGTCCCTGCAAAGGACATGAAGTCATCCTTTTTTATGGCTGCATAGTATTCCATAGTGTATATGTGCCACATTTTCTTAATCCAGTCTATCACTGATAGACATTTGGGTTGGTTCCAAGTCTTTGCTATTGTGAATAGTGCCACAATAAACATAAGTGTGCATGTGTCTTTATAATAGCATGATTTATAATCCTTTGGGTATATACCCAGTAATGGAATCACTGGGTCAAATGGTATTTCTAGTTCTAGATCCTTGAGGAATTGCCACACTGTCTTCCACAATGGTTGAACCAATTTACACTCCCACCAACAGTGTAAAAGCATTGCTATTTCTCCACATCCTCTCCAGCTTCTGTTGTTTCCTGACTTTTTAATGATCCCCATTCTAACTCGCGTGATATGGTATCTCATTGTGGTTTTGATTTGCATTTCTCTGATGACCAGTGATGATGGGCATTTTTTCATATGTCTGTTGGCCGCATAAATGTCTTCTTTTGAGAAATGTCTGTTCATATCCTTTGCCCACTTTTTGATGGGGTTTTTTTGTTTTTTGTTTTTTGTTTTTTTGTAAATTTGTTTAAGTTCTTTGTAGATTCTGGATATTAGCCCTTTGTCAGATGGGTAGATTGCAAAAATTTTCTCCCATTCTGTAGGTTGCCTGTTCACTCTGGTGGTAGTTTCTTTTGCCATGCAGAAGCTCTTTAGTTTAATTAGATCCCATTTGTCAATTTTGTTGCCATTGCGTTTGGTGTTTTAGTCATGAAGTCCTTGCCCATGCCTATGTCCTGAATGGTATTGTGTAGGTGTTCTTCTAGAGTTTTTATGGTTTTAGGCCTAACATTTAAGTCTTTAGTCCATTTTGAATTAATTTTTGTATAAGGTGTAAGGAAGGGATCTAGTTTCAGCTTTCTGCATACAGCTAGCCAGTTTGCCCAGCACCATTTATTAAACAGGGAATCCTTTCCTCATTTCTTGTTTGTCAGGTTTGTCAAAGGTCAGATGGTTGTAGATGTGTGGTGTTACTTCTGAGGCCTTTGTTCTGTTCCATTGGTCTATATCTCTGTTTTGGTACCAGTACCATGCTGTTTTGGTTACTGTAGCCTTGTAGTATAGTTTGAAGTCAGGTAGCGTGATGCCTCCAGCTTTGTTCTTTTGGCTTAGGATTGTCTTGGCAATGTGGGCTCTTTTTTGGTTCCATATGAGCTTCAAAGTAGGTTTTTGCAATGCTGTGAAGAAAGTCATTGGTAGCTTGATGGGGATGGCATTGAATCTATAAATTACCTTGGGCAGCATGGCCATTTTCATGATATTGATTCTTCCTATCTGTGAGCATGGAATGTTCTTCCATTTGTTTGTGTCCTCTTTTATTTCGTTGAGCAGTGGTTTGTAGTTCTCCTTGAAGAAGTCCTTCACATCCCTTATAAGTTTTATTCCTAGGTATTTTATTCTCTTTGAAGCAATTGTGAATGGGAGTTAACTCATGATTTGGCTCTCTGTTTGTCCGTTATTGGTGTATAGGAATGCTTGTGATTTTTGCACATTCATTTTGTATCCTGAGACTTTGCTGAAGTTGCTTATCAGCTTAAGGACATTTTGGGCTGAGATGATGGGGTCTTCTAAATATACAATCATGTCATCTGCAAACAGGGACAATTTGACTTCTTCTTTTCCTAATTGGATACCCTTTATTTCTTTCTCTTGCCTGACTTCCCTGGCCAGAACTTCCAACCCTATGTTGAGTAGGAGTGGTGAGAGAGGGCATCCTTGTCTTGTGCTGGTTTTCAAAGGGAATGCTTCCAGTTTTGGCCCGTTCAGTATGATGTTGGCTGTGGATTTGTCATAAATAGCTCTTATTATTTTGAGATACATTCCATCAATACCTAGTTTATTGAGAGTTTTTATCATGAAGGGCTGTTGAATTTTGTCTAAGGCCTTTTCTACATCGATTGAGATAATCATGTGGTTTTTGTCGTTGGTTCCGTTTATGTGATGGATTACATTTATTGATTTGTGTATGTTTTTTAAAAAAGCTCAGAAAGTGTCTGGGGATGTTGAAACAGATGCTTGGTCACTTGCCTTGATTTGCATGGGGCTGAAACAGGAACGAGAATTCAGTCCAGAGACAGGGTTCAGAGCTGTCAGAAGAACTGAAGTAATTTGAGGTGGGTCCTGAAGCTAGATGAGAAACAGGCTATGAGACCTTGGAGAGAAAATCACCATGAGGGAGAGAAGAGAACAGCAAAGCGGTCTGACTGAGCAGGTGGGGGCTGACTGTTCGGCCATGCTAGCCTCTTTGATTCAGCTCACTCCTCCCAGGGCTCATGTGGTTAGGGGATTAAGGAAAGGAGAGGGGTATGGAAGAAAACAGATGGCCTGTGTCCGGGGAGGCTCAAGATCCTGGTAGAGGAAACTCCCTCCAAAAGACCTAGTTATGAGAAGCAGTGCAGTGCAGTAGAAGGATTACTTGGGCCAAGTAGGAGGCCAACATTCCAACTGTTGGAATGTAGCCACTCTGTTTCTAGGTGGGACACTCACCTGCCAGGAATTTCTGATGTATTTGGTGAGGTAAATTTGTGAGAAAGCAGGACTTCTCACAAATTATCGTGCAAATATGACCTGGATTGTTTTCACAAACTGGTCAAATCCATTGTAGATCCCACCCACCTCTACTCAACTTTAATCTGTGCTGTCCAATGTGGTAGCCACTGGCCACATGTGGCTATTGAGCTCTTGAAATATGACTAGTGTGACTGAAGAGCTGAATTTTAAATGTTATTTAATTTTAATTAATTAAAAATTTAATTTAAAAACTTAAGCTGTGTAAAATATTTGTCCTGTAAAACTTATAAGAAAAATTTGAAACGGGATTTTTTTATGTTGATAAATTTCGACTTGATTCTTAATATATGTAATACCTCCTTGAACATGATGTTAATAAATACTGAATGAGATGGAAGAGTTAATGAATTTACTTAACTTGGACAGGTGGGATTTTGAAACTGATGTGCTTTTGCTTCAAAGTCACATTAACTCTTCTGAAAAAGATGAACCATTTATGTCAAGGTGGATGTGAAGATCAAAGGAAAACAAATTTTGTGATCTTAAATTCAGTTATTGGAAAACTTTTAAGTGTGTTTGGAACAGCTTGGGTACGTCAATCTACTTTTTCAACTATCAATTTTATGAAATCTAAATATAGCTCAAGTATTTCTGATGAAGATTTAATATCTGAATTGAGATGGGCTATCAAGGTAAAACATAAGCCAGATTTCAAACTTAGTACCAAAAATATAAAACTCTCATTAATAATTTAAAATATGATTACATTATGAAATAATAGAATTTTGGACATAACAAGATATTAAGATATATTAAAATTAATTTTACCTGTTTATTTTTCCCTGTTTAAAATATGGCTATTAGAAAAATTAACATTACATATGTAGCTTGCATTCTGTTTCTATTGGACAGTGCTAATCTAGATTATTTAAGGGCAGGTTCACATTTTGTACGTCTTCATATTCTTGGCACCTAACATGGCATTGACATATAACAGGGGCTGAATAAATATTTATTGAGGAAGAGGATTTAGTTTTGGAGGGAGCTTTCCACTACTCAGCATGATTGTTGCTCTGGTGAACTGCTAAGACTGAATTCCCAAAATAATGTGTAAACCCACTATTTCACTTCCTCAGGACAATTTATTACCCTACATGTTTCTCTTGCTTCTTTTCTTTTGGTTGCTGGTACTAAACAATGAGGGGCTGAACCTACCACTAGTCTATTGATTTCCTGTCCCCTCTCCTTTTGTTTTCTTCTCAAAGCAACCACAACACCATTAATTATCATTCAGGAAGTTAGTGACAACTTGTCTTAATCATCTTGTCAGGTTTGCCTTTGTCTTTTTAGTTTAAAGTTGTGAACCCCATTTATACATCTTTCCTGTCTAGGATATCGATAAGAACTTTAGCTGCAGATAAAAACAAAACAAAAACAAAGTAGCCATGACTTGTCCAAAGAAATTTAGTAGCTTGTTGCTCATCCATTTTGCAAAGCCCTTTCTTTAAGCTGCAACGTGGTTTTTTGTCCAGTCCCAGAATTGCACTGAAAACTGGACTCCCTGTGGTGCAAATTACCTTCCGCTCTCAGGAGGAGCAGGAGAAAATGGAGTATTTTCTCTTGGGCATGATAGTGAACATTCTGTCGACTCTGCAGCACTGCATGTCTATGCTGGGATCTATTCTGTTCCTGCTCAACCTTTTGTCCAAAATAACCAGTCGATATGATCCAGTCAAACCAGTTACTTCAGCTGAGAAAACAGTTTGCTGTATTTCTTCACTAAACTAGCAGACTAATTTCTCAAACACAATGGTGCTTTTGTGTCAGGGGACTGAGTTTCCAATCAAGAATGGGTAAAGACACAGCCTGGGCCATCCTTTCCCCTTCTTGTGTATTGGGGTGTCCCAACTGGAAGTGCTAGGCAAACCTTTATGAATGGCTTGAGGTCAGATAACTATGTGGGGAATACGAAGTATGGAGTGCTTCTGTCTGATATTATTAGAGCTGTCAGATAATGTTTTAGCATAAGTATGTCTCATGCAACATGTGGGACATACTTATACTAAAAACTTATTCATTTTTTTATCTGAAATTTAAATTAAACTGGGCATTCTATATATTTTTATTTGCTAAGTCTGGCAATCCCAGATAAGATTCTAGATTTGTCTCCAAAGAAACAACCCATCCTTTTCTCAAAACAAGCAAGACAATGTAAGGGTTTATAAAATAATATCTATGGGGTGTGTGGAGACAATCAGAGACAGGCATGGTGCTTGATGGTTCTTGCTAAATCATCTTGCTGAAAACCAAGTGCGGTCAGACTCAGATGTCTATTTTCATACCTTTGATGACAAAATGAATCTATGAAGGGGCTGTGAAAACTGTGACGTGCTGCTCTGTCTGCTTTGCTTTACTTATCCTTTGCATTGTTGATCCTCCAGGGAGCACACCTGCACTCACCAAGGCTGTAAACCCATGAGGGCAGAAACTGGGTCTTCTTTTTATTGGTATCCCCAAAATGCACCGAAATGTCTGGGCACCAGTACATGCTAAGAAGTGTTACAGATGATCATGAAGGTAAGATTTAAGGATCTTGATCTAAAAGAATGTTGAATCTGAAAGCCAATGGATCCTCTAGCAATCCCATTGGGAGTTAACACAGCCCTCCAGAAGCCAGGCCAGAGGCCAGTGGAGTTGCCTGGTGTGGAAATAGCGCTCGGTTGTGTTTCAGGAGGTGTCTATTGGGAGCCCTGCTGTGGTCTGCTCCAGAACAAATGCTCTGTCCTTGACACCAATACAAGCAGCAGCCTCCCCTGCCACCTGTCAGTGAACCACCGCCAAAGCATAATTGTACCGGGATGTCGTGAGAGGAAGCCTGATTTAAACAAGGCCCTGGCAGAGTTGGGGGGCCAGCAGCGCCTTCTCATACCTGTTAATGAAGCCTCATTAGAAACAGCAAGAGCCTGTGCTGGGAACTGGAAGCACCAGTCTGCCATGGCTCTCCCTGCCAAAGGGTGATTAACTGAATGATTTACGGCAGCTGCTCTTTCAGATGATGGTGTGGAGGAGACCGAGCGTGTGCAACCCTGCACAGTGTGCTGTCTGGTGGAAACTCAGGAGTATGCGCAGATTCCTTCTCCCCTCTTTCCAGCGGCCGAAACGACTTCCAGGTTCTAAAAACTGCATGGCCATTCAGTCATAGAAGTACCTCCCTTTGATAGCTGACCTTTCGGGGACTCTCACCTTTGAAGCCTCCAGCTACCTTTAGGTTAGGAATTTAGGTCTTGCCTGAGGGGCCAAAAATTAATAGTAACGAGAAAGAAAGCAAAGAAACAGACCTCAGTGTCTTGTGCATCCAACATAGCAAGGCCAGCCACACACTTTGTTTTCTGGCAGGACTCTTGTATCAAGGTGGTTCAATTATGGGCAGCCCCATAGTGTGCAGCTATGGAGGAGATGGATACTTTGCTAAAATGTAGTTTTAGGGCGTCTTGCCTATTTCCATGTCTCGAACAACAAACTGACCTATGTCAAGGTTCTATGCACATTGTAAATAGCTGTTCTGCTCATGTGATCTTTAATACAATTCCTTTGCTCCTGTAGGCCAAAAAGGAAAACCAGTTGTAGCAATTCCAACAAGGATACCACATATCTTGCCTTTTTTTTTTCTTTTTTGAGACAGTCTTGCTCTGTTGCCTAGGTTGGAGTGTAGTGGCGCAATCTCGGCTCACTGCAACCTCCGCCTCCAGGGTTCAAGCAATTCTCCTGCTTCAGCTTCCTGAGTAGCTGGGACTACAGGTGCCCGCCACCCAAGCCTGGCTAATTTCTGTATTTTCAGTAGAGACGGGGTTTCACCATATTGGCCAGGCTGGTCTCGAACTCCTGACCTTGTGATCTGCCCACCTTGGCCTCCCAAAGTGCTGGGATTACAGGCATGAGCCACCGCACCCAGCCACCTTGCTTCTCTTATAAGCAATCCTTAAGGATAAATAAATGTTCTTTTGTTTGTGTGGGCCTTGGCTATTCGGACCCTCAGGTATGGGGGTTTTCAAATGTACCCGTGTTGGATACACTCCCCTGTCTGGATTAGCAGCTCAGAAACACAAAGACTCAGCTTGGATATTTTGGTCCGTAATTCTGTGTGATAGGTAGACCGACAGAAGTTTGAGGGAAGAATGATGAAATTAAGGTTGGGTTTTTTTTTTTTTTTTTTTTTTGGTTGTTTGGTTTTTTTTTTTCCTTTCAGTTTTAGAGACACTGAGAACCTGTGGTAGGACACAGGTGGTGGTTTCAATTTTAATCAGAAGGCAAGAGAGTCTTGGCTGGGTAGGTGGCAGATGCATGAACTATATTTGGCCGGCTTAGGCCCTGAGAGAACTGGGGAAAGGACCCTGGAAGAAAATTCTGAGGCTGTAAGTGGGGTGAGCAACCACAGTGTAATTAATCCCCCACTTAGATTGAATGGGTTTAGATTGGGCTGAGACTGAAGTTCCCTTTTAACTGATTGAGAGGTGCTCTGCCAATAGCAAGTGAAATGTGTGTGTCTGCACATGAATATGCATGCAGAGTATATTAAAGAGGTCTGAATGCTCCATGATGCCTGTAATTATGAAACATGCAATAAAGCACCACATTAATCCCCTCTCGAGCAAGAGCGTTGTTTTTTGTCCCAGACTGCGGCAATCCTGCATGCCACGAGCACTGCTTTTGCCTCCACAGCACTTTTATGTTGACAAACCCAAGAGCAGGTGACCCTAGGGAGGCAGATGGCGTCACACTCAAGGGAATCCTTCCAGAAGCCTTCAAGCATAGCTCTGCGAGCAAAGGCCAGGCAGGTAAAGTGATATCCATCTTGAACCTATAGTGAGTTGAACAAGGTGGGCAAACTGGACGCTGCGCACAAAGCATTTATTTGAAGGAGGACAAGGGAGGCTGCTCAAGCTACAGACTACTCAGATTAAAGCAGAAGGACCCTCTCCACTTCCAAGAAGCTTTTCAGCTCAAGCTGAATTAACCAGGGAATCCAGCAGGGACTGGAACTCAGGAGAAAGCTCCTCAAGCAACTTCACGGGTCAGCTGATGAGGAAGGGTGTTTTCTTCATGAAAGGAGGAAGTTTCTCCATCAGCTGAAAGGAAACACATAGGAGTCAGAGGCCATGGGCGAGGAAAATGGGTCATTCTGTCACAACAGGATTACGAGAAAGGGGGCTGTCTCATGAAAGCATCTGGCCTTTGGAACAAGATAGTTTTGGATTTTAAATCATTACTCCATGGTTATTTGCTGTGAGACCCTGGGCCATGACTTAAGCTCTCTGAGGCTTTGTTTCCTGTCTGTAAAAGAGGGATCACGATGTTGTTTTGGCAGGGTTTGGGGGATAAATGAAAATAATCAAGAGTCAGGTCTGCGCTGGCACTCACTAAATGAATGTAGCACATAAATTCTTAGCAAGTAACGCAGCCTAACTCACTGCTCTTGGTGTTTGTTTAAACTGACTTTGTGTGTTTATTCAGATGCTCATAGGCATCTGAAAAAAAATTAGGAACATCTGGCTTTTATAATCAACAAAAATCAATTCAATAAAAGACAGTTGGAGAGGAGCTGGATGACATATTTTCCATTTGAAAGCAGGGCGTGGTTAGGTCGCTTCCTTGAGTCTCTCCCGCCTGCTGAATAAAGAGAGATTACACTGTTGGAGAGAGCAGGAGACCTGGGCTCCCGTCCCAGTGCTGTCTCCGCCTCCTGTGTGATCATGTGCAAATCTTTTTCTGTTCTGGGTCTTTGTGTTCTCTCTTGAATCAGGAGGGATTGAATGATACGATCACCAAGCTGTCTCTATTCCTTACTCAACATATGTCAGAGAAGGGGCCTTGGAGGGAAATAAGAAGGCAGAGAACTATGATACAAAATCAGGGCCTGGGTTTCTGGAAAGAGTTGGCAAGGCAACTAAGGCCCAAGGCTGATGTACATGCCTCCAGAATCCTTATCTATTAAAAAAAGAGTGAGTGCAAGTGTGTGTGTGTAATTATGGCAGACTAACTCAACTGCTATTCCCAACCCCTTGCCTGCCTCCACTATGGAGTCTGGAAAAGCTAAAGAGTTGCTTTCTCAGCCTCCCTTGAAGATGGATATGGCCAGTATAAGCAGGTTCTGGTCTATGAGATATAAGGGACAGTCCACTGCAAGCCTCCAAATGTCTTTCCTTCACTGATTAAAGGAGAGGGCCACTCAAGAAAAAGCCTTTTTTTTTTTTTTTTGCTGCTGCCTCTTCTCTCCCACTTCTGGCCATGAATGAGGATGTGATATTTGGATCTGTGGCTGGCATGTGGTAACAAAGATAAAAAGCCAATGTTATCATGGTATGTTAGAAAGATGAAAAAAGCTTGAGTCCTTACCGAAATCTTTGAACAGCCTAGATCACCTATATCTGGGACTCTTAAATAAATGGTTTACACATCTTTGCTAGTCAGAGTGTGGTCTGTGGAGCAGCAGTATAGTCACCCCCTGGGAGCTTGTTAGAAAGGAAGACTCTCAAGGCCGGGCGCGGTGGCTCAAGCCTGTAATCCCAGCACTTTGGGAGGCCGAGACGGGCGGATCACGAGGTCAGGAGATCGAGACCATCCTGGTTAACACGGTGAAACCCCGTCTCTACTAAAAAATACAAAAAAAAAAAAAAAATTAGCCGGGCGCGGTGGTGGGCGCCTGTAGTCCCAGCTACTCGGGAGGCTGAGGCAGGAGAATGGCGTGAACCCGGGAGGCGGAGCTTGCAGTGAGCTGAGATCCGGCCACTGCACTCCAGCCCGGGCGACAGAGCGAGACTCTGTCTCAAAAAAAAAAAAAAAAAAAAAAAAAAAAAGAAAGGAAGACTCTCAGACCCCACCGCAGATGTACTGAAGCAGAATCTGCATTTTAAAAAGATGCCCAGCCGGGGTGTCACGGCTCACACCTGTAATCCCAGCTATTCTGGAGGCTTAGGTGAGAGGATCACTTGAGCCCAGGGGTTTGAGTCGAGACCAGCCTGGGCAACACAGCGAGACGAGACCCTGTATCCCCGCACCCCACCCCCCCAAAAAAAAAGATGCCCAGGGTTTTGAGTGCACATTAGTTTCAGGAGCACTGGTTTATAGCCTCATTAATTAGGTTCTATTACAAACAACTGAAACATTCCTAACAGCTATTATGTACATCCTAGGTATACACATGTGTGTGAATGTATGTGTGTATATATGTACGCATACGTGTGTATATATACATACATAAATATGCATACATATAGAAAATGTATTAGTATGTGAATATATATTATATATATAATTTGTATGTGGATAGGAAAGGAAGGACACAGCTAGGCTGTGGGAATGGGTGCCTATGTGAGAGGAAGTCTGGGGTGATTTCTTAAATACTTCTACAGTGTTTGGAAAATAATTATTTTTAAAGCCATGAATATGCATCCCTTATTGACGCAGAAGCGAGGCTTACCCGCTCTCCTCCCTGTCCAGCAGGGCGTGGTAGGACGCCACGTCCTTCTGCAGCTGGCACTTGCGGGCCAGCAGATGCGCGCGCTCCTGTTGCTGCTGCTCCGCCTCCGCGCGGATCTCGCTGAGCTCCGCCTCCAGCCTGCCGACCACAGCGCCCAGGTTCTGGAGCTCCATGTCATGCCAGTGCTTGGCATCGTGCAAGGTGTTCTCCAGGCCTCGTTTCTGCAAAAGAGCGAACCTGGTCCAAACCCGAGGACGACAGGCCGGGCCCTTGAAGAGAGAGGTGTGCAGAGCAGTGGCAGGGGCTGGTGGTAGCCTGGACTATTCCCCCTGTGGCAGGGACCTTGCCAGTTACGGAGGCTGACGGGGGTTATTATTCTTAGTGGCTCCGTGGGAAAAATAAGGAATCCCACTCAGGTCAGACTGTCGATTAGTCTGATTGAATGACCTTTTTGATGGGAGAGAGGGAGGCGAAAAAGAGAAGGAGAGAGGGAGGGAGAAAAGAAAGGGGGTGTGAGAGAGGAGTGGAGCAAGAGGGAGAGGGATTGAGAAAGACAAATGGGAGGCAGCTTGCAGGTGTTTCTTCAAAGAAATCTTGTTCTCCGGGGCTTTTTCTTCTGATTTTTTCACTCCCCGGGGGACCCCTTCTCCCTGTGCTGCGGAAACCCCATCCATCATTTGGCTAGAATCTCCTCCAGCATTCTTTCCCAGATCACTGTCCTCAGAATGAATGTCTCTGGCCTTTATATACTCAGCATTTTCCCCTTTGGTGTTTTAGTAGCACATTTTTGCCTATCCCTTTTCCTCTGCCGTCCCCTCACTGTGGGCTCCCCAGTGCCCATCCTGAGCCTGCTTTTTTTCCAAGCAGTGCGTCCTGGGTCTATGTTGGTCTCCATCATACTCATGATTTGAACAGTCGTCTCCAGGCCACGTCCTGCGTTGGTAATTCCACCACCAATCTTTCCTTCAGTAGCTATGGACCTGCCACTGAACTTCTTACTGGAAATATATATTCAGACTTCACATCAAGGTGTCCAAAATGAAGCCACTGGCTGCCTCCTGAACCTGCTGGCTCCTCCTAGTCTAAGCTTCAACTGGTGAACCCATGTGAGCTAGAAACTGGGGAAAGATGTGTTCCTGCTTTCCTTCGTTCTCTTCTTCCAAATGCAACCATCACGGCTTCCTGTATATTATGAGTCCTGCTTCTTGTACCTCTTGAGAAGTTTTCACATTATGCAGCCACCATGGCCTGGGATTGGAAGCTTGTCACCTCTCACCTGTGGTACCCTCAGTGGCCTCTTAGCTCATCTCCCCACCTCTAGTTCCTCCTCTTCCTGAGTTCCACACACAAATAGCCACAGTGCTCTGTCGAAAGCCTAAACCTGGGCCTGTATCTCCTCTGCTTAAACTCCATTGATGGCTCCCCAGGGCCCCTAATACGGCTCACACAGCTGGCCCAGTATCTTTCCATCTTTATCCCCACCCTACGGCAGCATCAACACTTCCAGTCTTGGAGTTTATTTGGTCTGTGTTGTTTCCTCCACCTGCACCATGCTCCTCCATTCCTTCCAGCATCCTCACCTCACTCACTCCTACTCATCCCCAAGTCCAAGCTCAGAGGTAATCTGCCCCAGGAAGCTGTCTTTGAAACTCCTCTGCTGCTACCATCACCAAGCTAGGTTAGGAGACCCTCTGTATTTCCATGGCTCCCCAAGCTCATGCATGCTCTTAAACTTACCACAGTGGGCTAAGCTTGCTTATGGGCATGTCTCTTCCACCAGATGGTGAGACTTGGAAGGAACCAAGTCTCTTTAGTCCCAGCACACAAGTCAGGGCCTGGCACAGAATAGGTTCTTGGTATGTGTAGGTTGCCCTGGATGATAGCACTTGTATTATGGTTACACTTATTGCAATACCTGTGTCTCCCCATTAGACTGGAAACTTCGCTCTTCTCATCTTCCCATGCACCATGTCCTGAAGACTACAGAGCTGATCAATAAACCCCTTTAAAAAGCTATGTCTGTGTTTAACATTTTCTAATAGTTTCATTTATGGTTCGCCTATCCTTTAGCATCTGGCTTTTTAATATAACACACACAAAAAAAACTTTCTAAATTGGATTGAATTAAATTTTGATGAAACGAGATTCTGTACCCTGCCCTCCAGGAGGAGATTTTTTATACCCTTATGACCACTGTGGATGAAATAGAAAATTCTTTGTCATGACACCATCTTAAATCATGACTGCTATTAGCAGGTATCACCATATTACCTTATTTAAATCTTCTTAATTCCACAGGATATGAGAATGTTGAGTCAGATTCTCATCTACCTGAGGCATATTTGTAAGAGGCAAAATGTGATCACTAGAGAATAAATCTAGATCAGTGTCTGGTCTAGGGTTATTATTTAATAGAATCTGAAAACCTTTCTATAGCAGTGAGGATGCAGAAATGGCCACCTTCACTTTGAGCATCATTTGTTCCAACCTCCCTGGGTTTTCTTTCTTTGTTTATACATGAAAGTACTTAATTTGTGACTAGTTATTGTTGACATTGGATTTGTAACATCTGTGATTTGGGAACATGCTTCACAGAATCATGGTTGGATCATCTGTCTGTAGTTTTTCTCCATCTTCTAGATGAGTTCTTCATGTGGCCTGAGGTTTTTCCTTGGTGACTTAGGACCCACTGCCAACAGGGCATTCACTGGAACCCCAGCCAAAGGTTATATGTGTCTTCCATCTTAACCTTAAAGTCCAAATCCAGCTTCCCTACCTAAGTCCCTGATACTCTGGCAGAAAGAGAATGCCTGGTTCTCCCGGAGATGCTTGAGCTTGAGCGACTATGACCAGGCTACTGCTGCAGGCAGCACGCGGGCTCGGTCAGCCACACAGACAGCACCAGCAAACAAACTGAGGTCACAGAAGCACGCTTACTCTGCAGGTCTCTAGAGATTTGAAGGACTTTCTAGAATTGCAAAACCCTCCAGAAAGTAAAAGAGTGACCTTCTGTGATTTCTGGCCTTGAATTTCATTCCTGATTTGAGTTGACTGGACACAGAGTTCAGCAGGTCTCAAGTACCATTATTCGTGCCTAGCTTCCAATGCAAATAGTGCCTTATCGGCAAAGGGGGCCGAAAGTCTCGCCAGCTTGGCTGTCTGAAGTTTATATAAGCTGTGGGGGCCTTTTGTGTGCACAGATCGCTCTGACTGAGAATAACAGGAATGGCTGGATGAACTTCCTGTATCTGAAAACTGTAGGAGAGTTTGTTACCTATTTTGTCCCAGTGTGTGCTCCTCACCGTGGCTGCAAGGCCCTGTGACCAGAACAGTAATCTACCAGAACCAGCAGGGAACAGAGCAGCCTGTTCTGGGCCATGGGCATAGAAAGAATGCCACTACTCTGAAGCTTTCTGGTTGAGAGTGTAAATTCTTTTTCCATTTTTTCCCAATAGTTAGGACCATGGGTTTAAGTGAGGTGACCAGGTGGCTGGTGATGCCAACTTGGAGTTACTATTCTAGTAGTTAGTATAGCAATTTTATATGATAATTAATAATAGATGGCATTTATTGACTGCTCACTAAGTGCCAGGCACTGTGCTGAGGGCTTGACATACATTATCAATCATCTCAATGACATTATGAGGTAAATTCTATTACTGTCCTGACGTGGCTCACACTTGCATTGGCAGCTGCAACAATTATCTCCACTCCACAATCGCTTTCTCAATGTGACCTTGCCATTGTCTCATCAAGAGGTTGAGTTTATTTCTCTCCCCGTTGAATCTAGGATAGTCTGGTGACGCTTTGACCACTAGAATGTGGTGTAAGTGATGTGCAGAGACTTTCAAGCCCAGGTGTTAAGAGGCCTGGTAGCTTCTGTGCTCACTCAGGTGCTATATCAGAAGTTTGACTATGTCAGGCTGTCATGGTATGAGGAGGTCTAAGCCGGCTACATGGAGTGGTCACAGGGAGAGAGAAAGGAGATGCACAATGGAGTCACCAGACAAGCTAAGTGAAGAAGTCATTTTTGGGTGTCCAGCCCCAGCAGAGGCCACATGATACAGAGGAGTTATCCCTGCTGAACTCTGCCTAAATCACAGAATGAGAGAAGAAGTGATTCACTGTCGTTTTAAGCTACTGAGACAGTAAAAGGTATGACAGTCAAAATAGATCCTCACTTTACAAGTGAGAAAATGAAAGCTCTGCTCGGTCACACAGCTAGTGAGTGAGTAGAGCACCCACCACGAAGTCTACCCCCTGACTCCCTGACACCCACAGCAGGGGTGCTGTCTCCCACCTGCCACGCCCTCACATTTATATCAGCTCCTCCCCGGAAGCCACATTAACTCCTTGGAGGCAGGGACCATATCTAATTCATTTCATGTTCCCAAAGCACTTGGCACAGTTCCAGGAACTAGCAAGTTCTCAAAGTAATGCCAAAAGTCAGAAGAGTGTGCTCATGTGCATCCACACCTTGGATCCTCCTAGAATCACTGAGAAGTGGGCTGGGCTGTGACTGTCATACCCATTTTGCAGAAGAGTAAACTGTGGTTCAGGGATTTGCCTATTTACCCAAGGGATAAATGGAGGAGCTGAGCCCTTCTGACTCTATTACTCTTGATTTTCCTCCCCTCAAATCCCCAGATCTATTTCTCCTACATGCTTGCGCTGACCTACATCCTATCATGCGCCTCATTGACTCCAGGCCATCTCAGCTGCACAAGGATTACATGGGCCAACCTTTGATTTGCACCAACAAAGCTGTAGTTAGAATAGTGCAAATGACCTCCTGGAGGGGACATCTAAGAAGAGCTGTGTTTAACACCCAAATAGAACTTCAGTCCATCCCAGAGGTCAGAGGGTGGATTGCTTCATTATTAATACATTTTATTGATTATTTTAACAATATTTTAATCAATAATAATTAATGATAAAAGAGATGTGCTTGCAAATCACAGTGAGTCTGAGAGCTTACTAGCTGTCTCAGGTTGGGTTCTCCAGAAGCAGAGCCTGAGTTAGGGATCCTGGAACTCGCAAATCATTAAGGAGTACTCTCAGGAAAAGGGGGAGTGAGGAAAGCAGGACAGGGCAGAGGAAGGCACTAAGCGAGGATGTGGTCTCCAGAATCTGGCTACAGGCTGGTCCTATGGAGAGCTCTACAGAATGGAGCTAGTTCCATGTTGAAGCAAGAGGGCTGGGCTTTTAAAACCCCCTCTCAGTCAGAGCTGAGGGCTGTGGGGGCAGGGCCTAACTTCCTGGGCCAGGTGTCCTCAGTGTGGGTAAGGGCAGGTCTCTGGAGCAGTGGGGCAGCTGAAAAGGGGCGGCTGTGGATGTTAACAGCCAACATTTATAGCAGCAGCCTGGTAAGAGAGATTTCAGGGGGGCACTACAGTGTCTATTGCACGTGCTGTGGTTCAGTATCTGATGATCCTTGAGAGTCAGAAGACATTTCAGGCCTCAAAACTCATGCTGTGAGATGGGAATCCCCTGGAAACTATGGTCCATAATACTGGAATTTGACAGTAGAGAGTTAAAATTAGCACAGGGATGCCAGGTCTTTCCTTGGCCCACTTACCAGGGCACGTAAGGATTCTGTCTCAGCCTGGAGGCTCTGGACTTGGCACGAAGTGTTGTGTAACTCCACCCTGAGGGCAGCTGCCAGCTTCTCTTCCTGGGTCTGGGACATGTGGGCCACCTCCGCCTGTTGCTGTGGAGAGTCAGGTCTCAGTATGAGCGGGGAAGATCAGGAGCTGAGCCCATCCTTCCTTCCTAGCCTTTCTAATCACCACTCCACTGCCTCAAACCAGAGGAAACACAGCTGTCACATGGAAACATCTTTTTTTTTTTTTTTTTTTTTTTGAGATGAAGTCTCGCTCTATAGCCCAGGCTGGAGTGCAGTGGTGCGATCTCAGCTCACCGCAACTTCCTCCTTCTGGGTTCAAGCAATTCTCCAGCCTCGAGTAGCTGGGATTACAGGTGCCTGCCACCATGCCTGGCTAATTTTTTTTTTTTTTTAAATATTTTTAGTAGAGACAGGTTTCACCATGTTGGCCAGGGTGGTCCTGAACGCCTGACCTCAGGTAATCCGCCCGCCTTGGCCTCCCAAAGTGCTAGGATCACAGGCATGAGCCACTGCGCCTAGCTGGAAACATCTTTTTTTTTAAACAGGTCCCTTCACCAACTTGTATACAAAAATGCATTTATTTTGAACATACGATGCGTGCAAATGAAATACAATTCAAAAGATTTCCTACAGACTATATAGAAAGTCTCCTTTTCTCCCATGTCCTAATTACCCAGTTCTCTTATTTCTAGTTTCTTATTCCTCTTTCCAGAAATAGTTTATATGTTTATAAATATGTATTATCCCCTCTTGCTTTGGTACTTAATATATCTTAGAAATTATTCTATATCAGTATATATTAGGTTGGTGCAAAAGTGATTGCAGTTTTTGCCACTACTTTCAATGGCTGAGACGGCAATTAATTTTGCACCAACCTAATAGAAATCGAGTACATTGTTTTTAGTGGCTGCACAGTGTTGTCTTGTTTGGAAGGGCTGCAATTTATTTAGAAGTCTCTGCTGGTGGACACTCAGATTGTTTCTAGTCTTTCTTTCCCTATTACAAACAATGGTGCAAAGAAACAGCTTAGATCCCTTATTTTTCATACAAGAGCATGTCTTTGAGAAAGTAGTTCTTGTAGTAGAGCTGCTGATTAGAAAGGGTATATGTTTTTAATTTCGGTGAATAGTGGCAAGTTTCCCTTCGGAAAACTTGAAATCCGTTTCAGCATTGTAAGACAGTGCCAGTTGTCCCATACCGCCCTCCAACAAGGAGCTATCCGACTTGATCTCTGTCAATCTGACAGTCCCTGTTTCCTTGTGAAAACCATACGTCTAGCCACAACTGTGAAACTGTGACCCAGACATAGGGAAGCTCTGTGCTTTTAACCTTCTCCCCAGAGCAAGATGGACAGAGTCAGATCCCTTCCTATATATTCAGGGGAGCAGGTCATTGTCACTCCTCTTTTGTGGGGAAAAGATGAAAAATAGGAGATCATCCCCAGTTTCTTTGATGCAGTCTGATGGAATGCCACCTAGCCAAGAATGTAGGAGGGAAAAAACTCTACTTTCCTAGGTTATGGTTTTCTGGAATTACCATTTTTACCACATATGAATATTTATTTACAGAATAATCCAAAGATAATCCAATCTAATGAACTGGCTAGAAACCCCAAGTCAAGGCGGGGTACAGTGGCTCACGCCTGTAATCCCAGCACTTTGGGAGGCCGAGGTGGGTGGATCACCTGAGGTCAGGAGTTTGAGACCAGACTGACCAATATGTTGAAAACCCATCCCTACTAAAAATACAAAAATCAGCCGGGTGTGGTAGCGTGAGCCTATAGTCCCAGCTACTCGGGAGGCTGAGACAGAGAATTCTTGAACCCAGGAGGCAGAGGTTGCAGTGAGCCGAGATGGCACCACTGCACTCCAGCCTGGGTGACAGTGAGACTCTGTCTCAAAAAAAAAAAAAAAAGAAACCCCAAGTCAAGAGGCTCATAGCTTAGTAGTAGCACCTCCAATTCTTACTGTTTGAAGTCTTTACAGAGCCCATAGAATGACCATTAAAGGCTTTGAAGCAGCTGAAGGAGAACAGAAGCCTTGGACCCAGCTCTGACTGGTTAGCCAACAGCTTGTGGCCCTAGGCCATCATTCAGCCTCTCAGAGTCTCAGTTTTGCCCACGGAACACAGACCACAATGAATGGAGAATCATACTCATAATCATATAATGACTCTGTCCTGTGGTCACTATGAGGCTTCCAGCAGATTAAGCATGCTGAAGCCTTTAGAACCCTAAAAGCATGAAAACACTGGCTGTATATATTTTCCAAATGTAAAAAGTAATAGTAGCCAACAAACGACGTTTATTATTTAATAGTTAAATAACAAAATGGTAATAGTTAAATGCTACTATGAAGAGTTAAATATTTAGTAACAGTTAAATAGTAATAAATACGACTACTAATAACGAATATGTATTAGGCACTTACTCTGTGCCAAGCACCATGTTAAAAGTTTTAATCGATTATCTAATTTAATGTTTACAACCCTATGAAGCAGATGTCATTATTATCCTCATAGGAAACTGAGGCACAGGGAGATTGAGTTGTTTGCTGAAGATTATATGGCCAATGAGAGACAGAAACAGGATTCAAGCCCAGCAGCAGACCCAGAAATGTGCTCCCAACCAGTATTTAATGCTGTCATCTCCACCAATCTACCAATTTAAGATCCCTAAAATTGGAGGTATCTTCCCCCAAACTCAGGTGGATCATTCTGAAGTATACTCCTTATCTTCCACATTCTTAAGATCAGTACCCCAGTTTTTCTCCCCTGTTTGGGGTTGGGGTCCTGGTCACATGGGCTGTGTAGGTGGGTGGGAGGCAGGAGGTGGGGCATCCTGGAAGGCAAATGGAGTCAGGTAATGTAGCTACAGAGGGTGGCGGGGAGCAGTAGTGAACTCGAACTGGCTCCTAACAGCTCACAGGAGCTGATTTTTAAATTTCCAGGCATGTTGTAAGCTGACGGCTAAACACAGCCATCATTAGAAATTAAATTATATTGCTACTGGCCAGGCGCGGTGGCTCACGCCTGTAATCCTAGCACTTTGGGAGGCTGAGGCGGGCGGATCACGAGGTCAGGAGATCGAGACCATCCTGGCTAACCCGGTGAAACCCCGTCTCTACTAAAAATACAAAAAATTAGCCGGGCGTGGTGGCAGGCGCCTGTGGTCCCAGCTACTCGGGAGGCTGAGGCAAGAGAATGGCGTGAACCTGGGAGGCGGAGGTTGCGGTGAGCCGAGATCGGGCCACTGCACTCCAGCCTGGGCGACAGAGCGAGACTCCGTCTCGGGGGAAAGAAAAATTATATTATTACTGGTAACTGTAACATAGGTGGCTAATAGGTAGCCAGTCAGACATGAACAGGGCAGGAGAGGCACCCCCGCAACCAACTAAGAATGTCAGGCGACCATCAGGTGATGGTCAGGTGGTTGTTAACTGTCTCTCTAAAATAGTAACTTGTCACAGCTGGCAGGGAAAAGCAGTCTCCCTAAAGATAGAAAAAAACCTGAAACTGGTGATCAGCAATTTCCTGATAAGATCTCAGGAGCTAGGCAAGTGAGCTCAAGCATGCACACTAAGAGGCAAAATGGCAGAGTTAAACTGGTATATGACCTCCTAGGGGCATTCAGCTGGTAAGAGAAGAATGCCTCAAATGAGCATGTGTACAACTCCAGTAAACACACTGCGCATGCTCCCCTCCAAAGTGCTAGCAGGCCATCGCCCATGCGGACACCCCGCCCCAAGGGTGGAATCAGGGGAGAAGGTACACAAGATCCCAGAAGCATGCCAACGTTTAAATCCCCAAGTCAAAAGGTCAAACCGCACACTTGTCTTTCAAGTTGCCTGCTGGGCCCTCTTCCAAGTGTATTTCCTTCCTTTGGTTTCTGCTCTAGAGTTTTTTGTTTTGTTTTGTTTTGTTTTGAGACGAAGTCTTGCTCTTGTCCCCCAGGCTGGAGTGGGATGGCGTGATCTCAGCTCACTGCAACCTCTGCCTCCCAGGTTTAAGCAATTCTCCTGCCTCAGCCTTCCGAGTAGCTGAGATTACAGGCGCCTGCCACCGCACCTGGCTGATTTTTGTATTTTTAGTAGAGAAAGGGTTTCTCCATGTTGGCCAGGCTGGTCTCGAACTCCTTAACTCAGGTGATCCTCCGGCTTCAGCTTCCCAAAGTGCTGGGATTACAGGTGTGAGCCACCGTGCCCAGTCTCTGCTCTAGAGTTTTTAAATAAACTTTCACACCTGTTCTAAAACTTGCCTCAGTCTCTTCTGCTTTATGCCCCTCAGTCGAATTCTTTCTTCTGAGGAGGCAAGAATTGAGGTTGCTGCAGACCCCCTACAGATTTGCCACCGGTAACAAATAAGTGAGTGACTTTTTGCTTAATCGGAAATTAGTAATCAAGCTTTTTTTTTTTTTTTTTTTTTTTTTTTTTTTTTTTTTTTGAGACAGAGTCTCGCTCTGTCACCCAGGCTGGAGTGCTGTGGCCGGATCTCAGCTCACTGCAAGCTCCGCCTCCCGGGTTCCCGCCATTCTCCTGCCTCAGCCTCCCGAGTAGCCGGGACTACAGGCGCCCGCCACCTCGCCCGGCTAGTTTTTTTTTGTATTTTTTAGTAGAGACGGGGTTTCACCGTGTTAGCCAGGATGGTCTCGATCTCCTGACCTCGTGATCCGCCCGTCTCGGCCTCCCAAAGTGCTGGGATTACAGGCTTGAGCCACCGCGCCCGGCCTCAAGCATTTTTTGTAGTCTGATTTTGTGATACTATTGTTGATGATAGAATTATAAAAAAATGGTTGGTGATTTTTCCAAGAAATAGCAAGTCATGCTGAAGTTATGGGTGTAATTGAAATAGCAAAGTATTTTGTCTTAAAATTTGTGTTACCTCTAAAATTATATATAAAAAAATCAACGGAAATTGTTACATTACCCTTTAGTAGTACTGTGAATTTGATTGGCACATATATACATATACATATATTTCACCCAGAAAGCAGCTGTGAAACATTTACCATCACTCCATGGGGAAGAGCCAGGGAAGGAATGGAGGCAACTTTCAAAGCCTTGGTGGGCAGGTCTGGTGTAAAGCTGCTGGCCAAGGCTATAGCCACAGTCCCTCACATGATTTGTCCCCTCTCAATCCAGTGAATGGCTTCCGTGATACTTACTGATCTCTTGGCTGAAACACTATGTCTTAGTTTCATTAGCAAAAATACTGTATTTAAGTGTTTCTCAAATGTTCTTGGACCACCGACCGACATGGTTTTTCACACTATCTTAATACTCATTCATGCTATTTTTATTTAAACCAATTCACTCTTTCTTTACAAATAAATGTGTTTAAAATGGAAACGGTAGGTTAGTTATCTGCAAAATGTAGGTTAGTTTAAAATGGAAACTGTAGTTTAAATGAGCATCAGCATCACCTGAGGATCTTGTGAAAATGTGGGCTGTGATGCAGGGGATCCTGAGTACGGCTCAGAAATCTGCACTCCCAGGTGATGCCTGGTCCATGGAAGCAAAATTCTAGATCTCTACAGAAACCAATGAAACAGTATCCCTTGCAGTGCGTAGAGGATAACTAAAAAATTAACAAAATTATAACAAACCACTGTTATTAAATTCCAGCTACTATTGATTGCCAAGCTGCTAAGTCCTGAGTCCTGTTTTCTCTTTGTGGAAAGGGGAGATAAATAAGTACAACAGAGGTGTTAAAGACCTTCCAGCACCTAACAAAGGCTTTCTTCTAGTTTAAGACTGAAAGGGCAAAAGAATGTAATTTGATCACTACAAGTTTTAATGTCACTGTGTTCCTTCTCAAATCATCTCACCGCAAGAGATACTTCCCACTTAATTGCTTTAACACACCTCGAGTAACCACTACTAAAAGTAATTCACCTAAAAGTATTACACATTTTCATCCAATGGCTTTTTAGATTTGTGCTTTCTGGTTATTATAATTCTATTTCTGTTTCCATTTCAACCCTGTGCCTCCAGATTTCTTCTCATAGACCAAATAGTAGGTGTGTCATCCAGCCCCTGAGGATAGGAAGGTGGGGCTGTGTTTTGTTGCCCAGTGTAGTTGTTAGGGGGTGTGATGAAATTCAGATATGTTGATCCCCAGGCTTTGAAACTGCACAGGACCTGAGCTGCCCATGTTTGCACTCCAGCTGCGTGGGAGTGCAATTACTTCTGGGGCAGGACAGCATGTCCACATTTTGAAACATAATAAAGATTTTCAAATTTCAAAAATTTCAAATTAAATTAGCATGTTTTTGCACATGAAGGATGTAAGAAGAGAAAAGCAATGTGTTCTGAGTAAGTAATAATTAACTATTTGAGGGTCTGACTCTTGAAGATAGAAATGAGGACTGGGAAAGAGGAAAAGGACCATCTTCAAGTCCAAGCCTGACCCACTTTGCTGATTAGGATGGCCATTCCTAAACACGCCCTTGGCAATGACCCAGAACTGAGAGAAAGGCTACCTTGCAATGTGAGGGGAAGGTGAGTGTTTAGGAGAGAGAGTGAGGGGAGAGGATGATGATACTTCCTGGTCTTTGAAATTGCAAGTGCATTCTCAGCAGATCATGGATCCAAATGAGCTGTCTGCCTCGTGTGTCTTCTGCCTTTCACTGAGCAGTTGCTGTGCAGGTTTGAGCAAGTCACTCCAGCACTCTGGTTTTTGCAACTGGTAATCAATTGCTTTATATGAGCCTTGTTCTACTGCAGAATGCAGCTACCTGCCTTGGCTCTTAAGCACTTTTCAGATTTCATGAGATCATGCTAATCTCATCGTGCTGTTCATGGAGAAAGGTCAACAATGGTCCCGTGGGAATACAGAGGTTCCCTATCTTGTTTCATAGAATAATCCCGCAAGGAGGGCACAGACCCTTGGTTTGAAAAGCTCCCAACAGAAGTCTGGCATAACTTTTAGCCCCTCAGGACAAAGGCCTCTCCAACCTCACATTCCACAAGATGTCACTTATTTATTCTTGAAAAAGAAATCAGCTGGGCATGGTGGCTCACATCTGCAATCCCAGCACTTTGGGAGGCCAAAGCAGAAGGATCGATTGAGGCCGGTAGTTCAAGACCAGCCTGGGCAACATAGTGAAACCCTGTTTCTGCAAAAAAATCTTTTTAAAAAACCAAATTAAGGTCTCCCCATTCATGTGGTCTGTCCAGTTCAAACTGGCAGTTAAGAGTGTGGATTCTGGAGTCAGATGTGTAATTTGAATCCCGGTGTTGCCACTTTCTAAGTGTGTAATTTTGGGCAAATTACCTAACCTCTCTGTGCTTCAGTTTCCTCCTCTATAAAATGCTAAAATCACAATACCTCTCTCATGTTGGGAAGATTAAATGAGAACATACTTGTCAGGTGCTTAGAACCCTTGGTAGGTGCTCCATAAAAGCTTGGCTGGCTCTGCTTTTGTGGAAAATTTCATCCTGCCTTGTAGAAGAGTAGCCTTTCTACCCATTTCTTGCCTCCCACAGGTACACCAGCCAACATCCACACTGGACTGTGGGTTCCTTGTTTACAGGAACAACTTCTTACACACCCCTCTGCCCCTTTTGGGGACCTAACATAGCTTTTTACACCTAGAACGTGCTCAATAATATTTATTGAAGGTCTACAATATAGGCCAGGCACATGCTAGGAACTAGGGAAGAAGAGAAGGATCTACCAGGAATAGAAAGAGATCAAATCTCCTTTTCATTAAGAGGATCAGCTATCGTTATTATAACAGTTGTAAGTCATTTTACAGTTATGTGGTGTCATTTGTTATTTAGCTAAGGCTAGCTTTTGACAGGCAGCACACACTCCCGAACTTCCTCAGCCAGATGTAGGATTTATTTGGGAGAAGGCTGGATGCCATCCAATCTACACTAGCGACATGGGCTCTCCTCAGCAGGGATTAAAAAGAAGTGCACGCCTCACTCAATGAAACTTCAACACTGGCAGAGAAGCTGGCCCGGCTAGGCTGCAACAAGTTTCTCCGTGAGTTTATACAAGAACTGCCCAGCTATTGAAGCTGCTGTTTGAGTGTAGGACCAATTCCCAGCCTCTGTTGAAGCTGCCAAACAAAACACAGAGGAGCAAATGGCTTTGTGACCTTGCTGCCTCCTTGGTAATAAGTAAACTCATCCTCTTGATAAAATCAGCCGAAAAGGCTCAGCAATGAGTCTAATTCTAAAGAGAAAAATAGATTTTTCTATTATTTTATTTTGAGACAGGGTCTCACTCTGTTGCCCAGGTTGGAGTGCAGTGATAAGATCATAGCTCACTGCAGCCTTGACCTCCTGAGTTCAAGCAATTCTCCTGCCTCAGCCTCCTGAGTAGCTAGGACTATAGTTGCATGCTTTCACACCTGACCAATTAAGAAATTTTTTTTTTTTACAGATGGCGTGTTGATGTGCTGCCCAGGCTGGTCTCAAGCTCCTGACCTCAAGGGATCCTCCTGCCTCAGCCTTCCAAAGCAGCAGGATTACAGGCATAAGCCACTGTGCCTGGCCAGTCCTTACACTTTTTATGGGAAAGATCTATTTAAAAATATCTAAGATATACTTTGAGATCAGCACAATCTGGTAGCCTGGGATGAGCGTTCTTAGAAGTCAGGGACTTCAGGAACCATAGCATCAAGTCAGGGCCTTGTACCTGGTTTGTCCTTGACAAATGGATTTTGAATGAATGAGTGAGTAGAGATTCCTTGGTAGAAGATGTAAGAAAGAGGTTGCAATGTTGGGTGATCCCCTATGTAGGTACCCAGATACTGGTAGTCAACCTGTTGTGAGTTTAAACACACTCTATAAGAAGATAAGGGCCTGGGAGAACCCTCTACAATGTCTGTGTTTTTTTGTTTGTTGTTTTGAGACAGAGTCTCACTCTGTCACCCAGGCTGGAGTGCAGTGGAGTGTTCTCAGCTCACTGCAATCCTCCACCTCCCGGGTTCAAGTGATTCTCATGCCTCAGCCTCCCCAGTGGCTGGGATTACATGTGTGCCCCACCACACCCGGTTAATTTTTTGTATTTTTAGTGGAGACGCAGTTTCACCATGTTGGCCAGGCTGGTCTTGAACTCCTGACCTTAAGTGATCTGCCTGCCTTGGCTTCCCAAAGTGCTGGGATTACAGGAGTGAGTCACCACACCCAGCCTGTGTGTTGTCTTAACTAGAGAAAAGAATAGGCAGAGTAGGCAGTACCTACCTCAACGAGACAGTCTTTTGGTTTTTCCTTTTAAAATCTACTCTGATTCTTGATTCTCCCCATTCTCTTTGCAGCCGCACCAACTGGTATATGCAACTATAGCATACAACTACAGTAACCAAAATGGGCAAAAGATATGATCTGCTAGTACACACAAAAGCAATTTGTAAGAAATGCATTTTAACCCGTAGTATTAGCAAAGATCACAAAGTATTGGTGAAGATATGGGGAAATGGACACTGTCAAATATTTCTGATAGAAATGTAAATTGTTATAATCTTTGTAGAGAGTAATTGGCAGTATTTATCAAAACTACCAATGCACACACTTTTGGGGCCAGCAATTCCATGTCTGTAAGTTCATTTAACAGATACAGATACATTTCTATGTTTGGAAATGAGAGGTATACCATGTTAGTGACTAATTTCTTCTAATAGCAAAAGATTGGAAGCCACCCTCAATGCCCAGCAGCAGGGAACAGGCTAAACAAATTCTGAGGCATCTGTTAGCTAGAACAGAGGTTACAACTTTTTCTGTGACTAGCTAGATAGTAAATGTTTTAGGCTCAGCAGGCCATATGGTCTCTGTTGCAACTATTGAACCCCGCTGGTGTAGTGCAAATGCAGCCATAGACCATATGTAAATGAATGTGATGGTCATGTTCCAATAAAACTTTATTTGTAAACAGAGGCAATGGGTCAGATTTGACTTGTGGGCCAGAGTTTGCTGCCCCCTGTGGTATGATATCATACAGTCATAAAGCAGTATGTTCTGAATACTACTTGTGTAAAAAGACAGGAAAGAATAGGTACATATTTCTTTGTATACGGGTAAAATGTTTCTGAAACGATATACAAGAAAAGGATAACATTGATTGACTCCCATAGAAAAAAATGGTGGCTAGCACATGGGTTGGGTAGAACTTTTCATTGTATATCATTTTGTATGTTTTGAATTTTGAACTAAGTGAGTATATTATCTATTATACATGTTGAAATAAAAGTAAATTTAAAAAGACATAAAAGCAAACAGGGACGCTTTTGTGAAGCTCTCTGTGAGATACAGAGATATAAAGATGCTTGGGGATCCCCGTTCAGTGTTTGCCTCCAGCACACTGGGCTACAGCCATGGCTTATTTCACTGAAGAGGCCTCAGGGAGTCCAGCCAGCTCAGCACCCAGGAGCCTCTGGATCACAGATGCTGTCAGGCATCCTGCTTTTGCTGTTCCCCTGGAAAGGAACTTCCCCAGGTGGTTAACATGGCAATATCACAACAGGTCATCTTATAGTCTAGAGTCAGAGTGGCAGTGCCTGTTTTAATCCAGCTTCGTATATCTTAGAAAATATTGACTCTTGTTGGCAAAAGCAAGAATAGAAAAAGTCTAGACAGAGTAGCCTGTATAAAATGTCTGTTTACAGGGAAAATTATTGTTTGTAGGTGTAGATGACATGGAGACATGCTATTCAAGCTTTCCAGTCTCCTCGTGGGTAAATCTAGACCTATGCTGTGTCATAGAGTAGTCACTAGTCATCTGTAGCTGCTTAAATAAAAATGAAATAGAATTAAAAGTTAGTTCCTCAGCCTTATTTATTTATTTATTTTTGAGACAGAGTCTCATTCTGTTGTCCAGACTGGAGTGCAGTGGTGCAATCATAGCTCATTGTAACCTCGACCTCCTAGGCTCAGGTGATCCTCCCATGTCAGCTTCCCAAGTAGTTCCCGTGGGACTACAGGCACATGTCACCATACCTGGCTAATTTTTGTATTTTTGTGAAGACAGCGTTTTGTCATGTTGTTTAGGCTGATCTTGAACTCCTAGGCCCAAGCGATCTGCCCACCTTGACCTCCCAAAGTGCTGGGAATATAGGCATGAGCCACTGCTCCTGTATAACCCCTTGTGGCCAGTAGCTACCATACCGGATTGCTGCGTGGATCATAGAATATGCCCATCATGGCGCTATTTCAGTTAGATGGCTCTGCGTTAGACGATCTTGAATGTTTCTTTTGGCCCTAAGACTATCAACAACCAGAAACCTCACAATTCATTTCAATCTATTCACTTCTCTTCATTCTTAATAGTTTGCACAATCTGTCATCCTGACTGTTGAAGGCATGATGGTTACAGCTCAGATAAAGTTCCTGACCGCAGATGCCTCAGACTGACCTGCGGCAAGTGCAGACCTACTGTCAGAGAAGATAGCATGGGTGCAGTCCATTTGTTCCTGGCCCTGGGGACTGTTAAGACAGACTGAGTTCTCTCACATCCGGGCAACCATCAGCTTGTGCTGGTGATTGATTAAGCCTTTGGATATGGTATACATCATCCAGTGGCAGCAGGCAAGGGATGGAGAAAGGAGGCCTCTGGGAATGAGCGTGTGGAGTCAGCTTTGGGCAAATAGAAATTGAATGGAAGGAGCATCTCGGGAAGAAGGCTAAGAAGGCAAAGCAGAGCTTGCATTGCAGGAGGCAGACTTCAGATCAGGCTTAGGGTATGGGAACAAAGACGTCTCAGTGCCCCGGCTGAGAAATTGGACAAGAAAGATGGGACCTGTGTTCCCCCAGAGGAGGTGGACTGAGGGCAGAGCTGTTTGCCTGGCAGAGGAGGTGAGATGGCGGAGGTTTGGGGAGGGGCACAGTTTTAGTTCTCTGCTCAACCCTCAGGGGCCCGGTGCAGCAGGCAGAATTCTAAGATGGCCTCCACGACCTCTGCTCTCTGCTGTTATACCCAATGATTAAATTATGTTAGATGACAAGGATGAAGGGATTTTGACACGTAATTATGGTTCCAAATCAGTTAAATTTGAGCTAATCAAAAGAGGAGTATCTGAGTGGGCCAGACTTAATCAGATTAAAGGCTTAACATGGTAATGCTTTTCTTTTGGCCCTGAAGGAGCAAACAGCCACGTTGTAAATGGCCTCTGAGGAGGACTGGCCTCTAGGAGTTGAGGACCTCAATCTGACATCTGCAAGGGATTGAATCGTGCCAAGAACCCAAATAAACTCTGAAGATGAGAATGCAGCCCTGGTGGGTACCTTGACTGCAGCTTTGTGAGACCTTGTGGTGATGCAGTGTAAACAAACCTATTGCACTGCCAGTCATATAAAAGTCTAGCACATACAATTATGTGCAGTGCATCGCACTTGGCAATAATAGTAAATGTTATTGGTTTATGTATTGACTATATCTATACTTTTTATCATTAGTATACTCCTACTTATTAAAAAATTAAAGTAGTTAACTGTAAAACAGCCTCAGGCAGGTCCTTCAGGAGGAATTCCAGAAGAAGGCATTGTTGTTACAGAAGATGACAGCTCCATGCGTGTTACTGCCCCTGAAGACCTTTCAGTGGGACAAGATGTGGAGGTGGAAGATAGTGATATTGACGATCCTGACCCTGTGGAGGTCTAGGCTAATGTGTATGTATGTGTCTCAGTTTTGAACAAAATAATGTTTAAAAGGTTAAAAAAACCCTCTTAAAAATAGAAAACAACCTTATAGAATAAGGATAAAAGAAAAAATATTTTTGTATAGCTGTATGACATGCTTGCATTTTAAGCCAAGTGTTATTATAATAGAGTCATAAAACTGGAATTGGGGGCTCTGTGCCTCTTCTCACATACATTGCCTTAAGCATCTCTTCCATTTGACTGTTCCTTTATAATAAGCTGGCAAAAATATGTAAAGTGTTTCCCTGAGTTCTGGGCACTGTTCTAACAAACTATCTACTTATCCCTCTGCAGAGGAGGTCGTGGGAACCCCTAATTTATAGCAGTTCATCAGTAGTATGGGAAGGCCAGACTTGTCATCTGAAGTGAGGGCCATCTTATGGGACTGAGTCCTTACCCTGTGGGATCGGATGCTAATTCCAGGCAGGTAGTGTCAGGATTGAATTGAATTATAGGACACCCAGTTGGTGTTTGGAGGGCTGCTTGGTGTGGAACAAACCTACATATTTGGTGTCAGAAGCATTTTGTGAGAGTATAGGGGACAAAAAGGATTTTTTTAAAAAAGAGATGGGGTCTCACCATGTTGCCCAGGCTGAAGTACAGTGGCTATTCATAGGAATGATCATAGTGTACTTCTCCTTTGAACTCTTGGCCTCAAGCAATCCTCCTGCCTCAGCCTCTAGAATAGCTAGGACTACAGGCACATGCCACAGTGCCCAACTTAAAAAAAAAAGTTGTTTTATTTTACATGACTAATTAGGAGGTCTGGAGTGTGGTATGGCATGTTGTCTGAGGTTCCTGAAGCATCCCTGAATACCTTGCATTAGGTAACCACAGCAAATAGACAAAGAAGAGCCAGACTTTGAGACCTTCCAGAAATTCTCTGGACCAATCTGATTCTGTCATCACTAAATCATACAACTTCAGAAGCTCCAAAAACTGGACCATGAGGTTCCTGACATTCATAACACCATGGCTGGAAAGAATATGATTACTGCACTGACCTTAGCAAGAACCCCTTAATAAGTTTTTTTATGTCTCTATTTTATTAAGCTTTTAATGACTGAAAAAATAAACAGAATTGGCAGATAAGTTCTAGCAGATGCTGATGGTTCCGCCTTTATCCCTTAGGCTTTCACAGTTTAGTGCTCTCCTGTTCTCCCTGCCAGATTTTGCGTCTTTTTCCCTGAGAGTTTCTCTGAAGCCTTTGGAAGTCCACTCTGATAGCAGATGGCAGAAGACTGTTGGGAGATGGTATTAACATCTCAGCTCCCTCGCCTTTCCCCTCTCCCGTATTCTATACCATTTCTCACAATTCTTCTTGGTTTACACATCAGTGTCCCACAGTGGTAACTGGTTTGATTATGCATTCTTTGTTGGTTCCCTTCTTTGCTTCTCCTCTACTGGTATCTTGTTGGTTTTTAACTCTCCAATTTCCAAGTAAACTACCTTAACTCCAATATTTGTTTCGGGATCTGCTTCTGAAGGAACTTAAACTAAGATATAAATTAATCATGTTAATTAATTTTCAGCCTCTCTAGTCTAATGAAATGCATGCTTGCATTTTCTTTACAAAAGCTTTTGAAAGCTGTGTGTGTTAAGCCATTTCACATTTATGCTTTGCCGCCAAGAAACGGACAAGAGATGCTCACGATGGGCAAATGTCAGCCCCCGAGGGCACAACTGCAACTGACAAAACTATTTATTGGAGGAATTCTGGCTGTCAGTTCAGATCTCTGTTGATGATCAGAGGAATTCACTCATTCTGCAAATATTTTCTGAGCTCTGCCTCTCTGTAAGAGGCCCAGGCAGCATTGGCCAAGCTAAAACAAATACTGTCTGTTTTCTCTGAGACGTAGCTTTCAGATTACTCTATTAAAAAAAACACTAATGAATCTGTTCGGAATTAATGTTTGAGTTACTGTTGGGCTAGTGATGATTCTCCAAGGGGTGAGGAGGAGATAATAATGACCTTTTTTTTTTTCTTTTTTAAACTATGAAGGATTTATTTCTGATAATTATAATGGTCTGTCCTTTCCCAAAGAAACAGTCACCACAGTGTGGTGCACATCCCAGGAGGACTGGCACAGAAGCAAAGTTTGCAAACTGCTAGGCCTCTGAGGTTTAGCTTTGGGAGCAGAGCCAGGGGAGAAACGATGCAGCCCAATGCAGAGATAAGGTCCCTGGACCAAGAACAGGAGAGCTGAACTATGGAGCTCTCAACCAGCCGTGTGATCTCGGGAAGTCACCTGCACTCTCTGGGTCGCAGTTTCCTCACCCCTAAAATTAGGGACTGGGATCAGATGGTCTCTAGGACCATTAATGATCTGTTATCAGTCATGAGTCTGTTAAAAAAGGCAATGGACCCAAGTCAAATCTATGGCTTCACTTTACCTCTGTGTTGCTCCACTTCTCATCAGGTTGGGTGGGGTGAGGGGAAGTCGTTTTTTGAATAACTAGGCACTATTTGCCCTAAAAAGTGTTTGTAGTGACCTGGCTCAAGGATTGGTGGTTAGAAAGAAAGGAAGCTACTGAGACGGGGTAGGAGTTGGAGAAATGGGTGAGTGAAAGGATGTTTTCCAGGCTGGAGAACATTTGGGGGTTCCAGAATTGATGAAGACCCTGCTGGAAAGGTTCCTGTTGATACTTGGGGGATAGAGGGAGTATGGTGGGAGGAAGCACAGAAAAGGCTCTCCCATTTTTCTTTTTTTTTTGTTTGTTTGTTTGTTTTTGAGACGGAGTCTCGCGCTGTCGCTCAGGCTGGAGTGCAGTGGCCGGATCTCAGCTCACTGCAAGCTCCGCCTCCCGGGTTTGCGCCATTCTCCTGCCTCAGCCTCCCGAGTAGCTGGGACTACAGGCGCCCGCCACCTCGCCCAGCTAGTTTTTTGTATTTTTTAGTAGAGACGGGGTTTCACTGCGTTAGCCAGGATGGTCTCGATCTCCTGACCTCATGATCCGCCCGCCTCGGCCTCCCAAAGTGCTGGGATTACAGGCTTGAGCCACCGCGCCCGGCCCCATTTTTCTTTTCATAGCTTTTTATAATTCTTATGGTTCTCAAATCTGGCTGCATATTAGAATCATTCAGAGGGCTTTAAAAATCACAAAGTCCCTCTCCTCCTTCTGATTTAATTGGTCTGGGATGGCAAGTTTTGAAAATGCTCTGAAATAATTCAGCTGCATAGCCAGGATCAAGAACTACTAAATGGTAACCAAGAGCTCAGACATAGCCTTTGTCTTCGCTCAGACATCTACCTTATTTTCTCTACCTTTTCACATTTTCCTTCCTCTTCACCTTTCATCCTCTGTCTCAAGATTACAAAGTCAGAAACAGGTGGGAGACGGAGAAGGGAAGAACAAATCCTATGCATCCTATTTTCTGGTTAATTCCTGTATTATTTATGAGGTTTAATAAAAGTTGTTTTTCTTCCATGAATATAATGTATACTATTTAGCAAAAACTTGAGAAATACTCAAAAACAAAAAAGAAAAAACATCTCAAAGTGTCAGACTGATCCATCACTCAAAGGCAAATACTGCTAATGCCATTTTAGTCTTTTCTTTCTAAAATTTTTTTCTCAATGCCTAGTTTCTTTGTTTGAATGCTTTACCCTATTGTATATACCAGGAAGTGGCAAACTGCAGTCCACAGGCCAAATCCATCTCACCTCTTATTTTTGTAAATAAAGTTTTATTGGAACATAGTTATGCTCATTTGCTACCTATTGGGTACAGCTGCTTTCACACTGCAGTGGCAGAGCTGAGGAGTTGCAACAGAGACCATCTGACCCATGAAGCCTGAAATATTTACTGTCTGGTCCTTTACAGAAAATATTTTTTGGCTTCTGGCATATACTATTCTGTACTCTCATTTTCTCCTCATTGTACCTTATATTATGAGCATGTTCCTATTTTATAAATGCTTCATAAGCATTAATTCTAATAACTGCCTGATATTTTACGGCACACAGGTAGGTTGTGGCTTACACTTTCTTCTATTAGTACATGTGTATGTTTTTTCACTCTTATAATGCTTCAGTGAGTATATTTGGACATAGATGATTTGTTTTTTCAATTATTCCTTTTTTTTTTTTTTTTTTTTTTGAGACAGAGTCTCACTCTGTTGCCCAGGCTGGAATGCAGTGGCCCAATCTCGCTCACTGCAACCTCCGCCTCCCAGGTTCACGCCATTCCCCTGCCTCAGCCTCCCGAGTAGCTGGGACTACAGGCGCCCGCCACCACGCCCGGCTAATTTTTTGTATTTTTAGTAGAGACAGGGTTTCACCGTGTTAGCCAGGATAGTCTCAATCTCCTGACCTTGTGATCCACCTGCCTCGACCTCCCAAAGTGCTGGGATTACAGGCGTGAGGCACCGCGCCCGGCCTCAATTATTCTTTTGGGATTGTATTCAGATTATTCAGTTGGTAGCTAGGGGCATTTTAACACCCCTCCTGGTACATATTACTATATTTCTTATTCAAAGGCAGTGCGCTAGTTTGTACTTTTCAGTAATACAGTAGAGAAACTACTTCTCCACATGCTTGCCAGCATTATTACCATTTTAAACATTTTCTACTTTTAGATAGGTAAACAAAAAGCTATTATTTTAATTTTCATTTCTCCTGTTTCTAATGCGGTTGAACTTGTTACTAAACCATTGTTATTTCTTCTTCTGCACATCGACCAGTTTTCAGCTCAGCGTGGCCTCCTTCTGCGCAGGGCAGAGTGGAGGATGCTGGTCTTGCGTCTCACCTTAGCTTGGAGCAGGGCTCCTGCCTCCACCCGGTTCTTTTCAACATCTCTCTCCCACTGAATTCTGATCATCTCAAGGATGTCGTCCAGACCAGTGCCAATGGGCACATCCATGTGTTCCAGCTCACACCCTGCCAACTGTTTGTGCAGCACCTTCACATCCTGAAAACGACAAGATACATCTTAGGTGAGTTACAGGGGGAGATAAATGGCATAGCACTCTAGCCAGCGAAAACCAGCTCTGTGGGCAATTCTGTCATCTTTCCACAACTGCCAGACACAGGCTTCACAGAGACTGGGAAAGTCCCTGACCTTCTTCCCAGCATAAGTGTAATTTCTCTTTTCCCAAGGATGCATTTCTCTCTCTTTCTTTCTTTCTTTCCTTCCTTCCTTCCTTCCTTCCTTCCTTCCTTCCTTCCTTCCTTCCTTCCTTCCTTCCTTCCTTCCTTCCTTCCTTCTTTCTTTCTTTCTTTCTTTCTTTCTTTCTTTCTTTCTTTCTTTCTTTCTCTTTCTTTCTTTCTCTCTTTCTTTTTCTCTCTTTCTCTCTTTCTTTCTTTCTTTTTCTTTCCTTCCTTCCTTCCTTCCTCCCTCCTCCCTCCCTTTTCTCTCTCTTTCTTTCTTTCTTTCTTTCTTTCTTTCTTTCTTTCTTTCTTTCTTTCTTTCTTTCTTTCTTTCTTTCTTTCTCTTTTTCTTTCTCTCTCCCTCCCTCCCTCCCTCCCTCTTTTTCTCTTTCTTCTCTTTCTTTCTCTCTCTCTCTTTTTTCTCTCTCTCTCTCTCTCTTTCTTTTGACAGGGTCTCACTCTGTCACCCAGGTTGGAGTACAGTGACATGATCTCAGCTCATTGCAGCCTCCACCTCTTGGGCTCAAACAATCCTCCTACCTGAGCCTCCTGAGTAGCTGAGACTACAGGCACGGCACACACCACCACGCTCGGCTAATTTTTGTTTTTAGTGGATACAGGGTTTCACCATGTTGCCCAGGCTGATCTTGAACTCCTGGGCTCAAGTGATCTGCCTGCCTTGGCCTCTCAAAGTGCTGGGATTATAGGCTTGAGCCACCATGCCTAGCACCAAGGATGCATTTCTTAGGTTGGTCTCCCCAAGCCCAGGCCCAACGCAGAAATAAAAATAAATAAACAAAAACAAAGTAAGCAACAACAGCAAAGCGAATTTAGGCGAATTTAGGCGTAAAGTCAGAAAGAGACTTAAAAGATAACTTTGGCATCTCTAAAGGGTTACTGTTGGAGAGTAGTCTTAAATCACTGAGCTAAGAACAAGAAGAAATGGGCTTGCAGTTGCTGGTTAGCTTAAGTTGGACTCAAGAAAGAACTTCCCAATGTGAGCATTGTTAAGTGGGTTTTGACTCTTCCAACTTGACGCAGCCTAAATCTCGGATCAGACAATAATATGTGTGAGGTGGTTTGGAATCACTGAAGTCTTGCAGGGAACTAGACCCCATAACTGTTGGAGGTCCTCTTCAGTTCTGTCATTCAATGATCTGACCCAATTTTGTTAATGAGTAGATGTCAACCACAGCTTGGATCTACCTTCAGAGTTATTTTGTTTGTATAATAGGGTGTTAAAAAAAAAAACAAAAAACAAAACCTGACATAGAATGTATTGAGGGGGGTTGCTCCCTCTAATTTAACCCAAGTTCCCTCATTTGCTAGTGCCAAGACCGGCTGCCTTCCCCTGTTTCTGCACCACACTGGTTCCTGAAGCTATTTGAGTCTGAGACTGCTGGGGTAATCTGACGCACTAGAAGGATCTGAAAGTATTTTACAGGCATGTTCCCTGCAGTCCTGGGCACGCAATGCAGAGGGTCAGAGATGAGCTACTGTGGCCTTGTTTTGAAGCACAGGCAGACAGGTCTGCACTTCTGGTCTTGTGGCCAACCCAGCAACCCCAGTCCCTTCCTACCTCTTCATAGTTTCTTGATAGAGAGCCAAGTTCTTCTTTCAGACTTTCTATTTGACTCTCCAGGTCCATTTTAGTCAAATTAGCTTCATCAATGACTTTATACAGAGAGTTAATTTCCTCTTCTGCCGCCTTTCGAAATGGCAGCTCATTTTCATATCTGCAGATAAAGGAACTTAATCAGCATAACTGGGTAGCCCAAAAGGAAAAGAATAGGATTATAAATGTTACCAACAGGCCAATTATGTGATGGTTAGACAATGAATGGTACAAGTCACTGTTTCAATAGATTTGAGGGCACTGTTAGTGCAATTGTCATACATTGATTTATTAAAATGATGGCAACTGTAGCCAACTTCTGATAACCTGGCTTCACGGGCTACCAGCCTCATGGGAGTGTTGAAGCACAGAGCTCCAGGGAAAACTCAGGAGTTCAGATCCAGGTTAGGGGATCCGGCATCTTCATCGCTATCCTGATGGTCCTCCTTTTCAACCAAGGCTCCTTTAACAAACATTACTGACAACCTGTTAAGCACCAGGCTGGGGACCCAAAGCACCCATGTTAAAAGTGTCCATCTGCAGGACAGTGGCTGCCAATCCAGATGCCTTCAGGGACTGAGTGGGAGGTGTAGCGGAGCATGGTTCTCAAGCCTGGATGCACATTAAGTCACCTAGTGAGCTCTAAAACTGCTGAAGCCTGGATCCCACCCCTGGGGACTCTGATTTAATTAGTCTATAGCTTGTGCACTGCACTGACGTTTTTCTGATATTAGTCTATATCTGATATCTATATCTATATCTATATCTGATATATCTGATATATATATCTATATCTGACATACGTTTTTCTGATATTAGTCTATAGCTTGTGCACTACACTGATGTAATTCTGATCTGCAGCCAGGATTGAGAATCATTACTCTAAACTAGTAGTTCTCAAGGTATTTGAGTCCCAGGACCAGCAGGATCAGCATCCCTGGGAACTTGCTAGGAATATAAATTTGGGGCCCCTCTCCAGACCCATTAAATCAGAAACTCAACAGGGTGGGGCGCAGCAATCTGTGTTTTCTATATGGCCCCTGGGTGATTCTGAGCATTGCAGAGTTTGAGAACCCTGCTCTAAACCAACTGACAGTGGGCACAATCTTTGAGCCCTTGGGGCCTAGTTTGTGTCTACAAGGAGGGGTGTGAGCTGGATAATCATGGCGCTGTTATCCTGCCAGCCTCCCCTGAGGTAGAAGGTGGATGATGCAGGCTCCAGAGCAGCATTATCCACATTGCCCAGGAGCCTAGGGACGTGGAGGGACGGTCCCCTCTGCTGTAAGGCATTACCTCTCTTTAAAGTCATCTGCTCCCGCCTGGATAGTTTCTGTCTGTAGCATGAGCCGGGCATTTTCCAAGACTGCCTCGCCTACCTGGAGCGATCACAGACACCAAAGGAGACAAAGTCACTGACAGCATCAAGATCACTCACCACCATGACTTGTCTTAGGCACAGAGGCTCTGGGGGACCTCAGAGAACCTTTCTTACAGCAAATATTTGTGGAATTAAGGTGTCCCTCTCTTTGGGACAATGGTCAAGGTGGTGGGATATAAATAATACGGTATAAAATCTGGATATGTTCTAAGAGTTTTCAGAGTGGGGTTTTTGGCATAAAAAGACTATTCGAAGGCAGACTTGTTCACAGCCTCTGTCACAGAGACGAGCTTTCATATCTCCAGGGCAGAGTCTGGCTCCTTAGATGAAGTTTCACTGGCTTTGCCTAGCAGCTCTTAAAATTTCTGGTCATGGATGCCTTTGGAGGGCTGGTGAAAGCTCTAGATGAGTGCCGAGAGAGCTTCCTGTGATGGTGGAAATGTGTCTGCACTGTCCAGTGTCTGCACTGTCCAGCACGGTGGCCGCCCGTGGCTACTGTATTGGGCAGTGTGGCTCTAGAGTTTCATCTCCCCCAAAATGGACACATCAACATAAACATTGTGCATATAGTTTAGGGGTTCATGGAGTCTTGAGGAGTGGTTTTTCAAACTTGAATCCCTAAGCCTCTCAGGATTTCCCACAGGTAGGGATTGGGGGATGTCCTGCCTTCAACCTGAGAAACTCCTTTATGTATATATACATGGTGAGCTGAAGGCTTTGATAGGGGAAGCCCGTGGGGTGGAGCCAAGTCCCAGCTATGGGAAGAAAGTAACTGCGCTCTCCCTTTGCTCCAGTGTGACTGTCTTATTTTGTTTCATTTCATTGAATTTCTTTTTTCTTTCTTTCTTTTTTTTTTTTTTGAGACAGTGTCTTCTTGCTTTATTGCCCAGGCTTGAGTGCAGTGGTACAATATCTGCTCACTGCAAGCTCCGCCTCCCAGGTTCAAGCAATTCTCGTGCCTCAGCCTCCTGAGTAGCTGGGATTACAGGCATGTGCCACTGTGCCCGGCTAATTTTTGTATTTTTAATAGAGACAGGGTTTCACCATGTTGGCGAGGCTGGTCTCGAACTCCTGACCTCAAATGATCCACCCACCTCGGCCTCCCAGAGTGCTGGGGTTACAGGTGTGAGCCACCACACCCTGCCATTTTCATTGAATTTCCCACTAGCAAAGCTAATCTTTTCTGTTCCAGCCTGGCCCTGGGGCACACTGGGGAGCAGGCAGACTAGGGTCTCTCCCTTTCCTAGTTCTTAATCACTCCTGTCTCTCACCTCTGGTGCCTGGAGTTCTCCTTCTGGTTGATAAAGAATTTGCAACTCATTCACATTTAAGTATCAAAGGACTAATAATGACTTAAAATAGCGATTTATATCCTTCTTTTAAGGTAATAATTCCCACCCTCAAAAATTACAGCTTATAGAAAACCCATATATATGTACAGATGTCCTTTGGTATCTGTGGGGGCTTGGTTCCAGTGCCCCATGGATGCTCAAGTCCCTTATATAAAATGATGTAGTATTTGCATATAACCTACACACATATCCTTCCATATACTTTAAATCATCTCACGATTACTTGTGATACCCAATACAATGGAAATGCTATGTACATAGTTGTTATTTACTGTGTTATTTAGAAAATAATGACAAGAAAAAAGCCCACATGTTCAGTAGAAATGCAGTCATCTATTTTTTAAAAAACATTTTGATCCACAGTTGGTTGAATTCATGGATGTGGAACCCATGGATGTGAAGGACCAACTGTACTTTGCACCAGTGGTTCTCAGTGTGGGCCCTGGACCAGCGGCAGCAGCATCACCTGGGAACTTGTGAGAAATGCACATTTCAGCCCCTGTTTCAGATGGACCTATCAGAATCTCTGGAGGTGGGTCCTAACAATTTGCATCTCAGCAAACTTTCCAGGGGCTTACGATGCATACTCAACCTTGAGAACCCTGGTTTCACGTGGCCCTGCCCCCAGGCCTGCTCAGGCTGCTTCCCTGCTGCACCCAGAATCCCTCTGTGCCTTTGCACCTGCTGCCTCCATGGAGAACAACTTGTTTCACTGCCTCCCCCCTCCCAGCCCTCACTGTCTGAGAAAGCCTGCTCCGGTATAATGCTCATTTCAAACACGGCTTCCCCACGGAGCTTTTCTATTTCTTTACTCATTGATTCTTGCCTTAATTTCTTCAGCACATAATTACTGTTTATGCCAGGCTCTGTCCTGTTTGTTGAGAAACCAGCAGCTATTGTAGGAGATGAGGTTAAAAAGGTAGACAAGACCAGATCATAGAGGGAAGGCCTTGGACAAAATGGAAAGGAGTTGAGATTTCCTGGGAAGCCTTTGACAGGGTTTAAGCAGGGTACAGAGGTGATCTGTGTACTAAGCGGAACCTCTGACTACTGTGGGAAGGGAGGATTGGAGGAGGATTGGAGGAGGCAGGAGAAGATGCCAAAGGACCAGTCGGGAGGCTCTTGCAATGGTCCAGGGAGCCCATCTTATTAATGATGGTGGCCTTGATGAATGATGTAATCATAGGATAGGTGGAGAAAGGTGGACTGGTTTAAGATGCATTTGGGGGATAGAACAGTCGGTTCTTGGTGGTGCAGTAGTTGTGGGGAGAGTGAGGGAAAACAATCAGGGGTGACCCCTCCGTTGCATCCTGAGCCGTCGAGAGCATGGTGGGGCCTTTGCTGATTCTCTTCCTCCCTGCTTGGCTGGTTCCTGCATCAGAGTCACAGCCCACCCCTGTGGCACATTATCCCTCTCTTACCACATTTCGTACAAACACTTTGTAGACAATGATAGTGTTTTCTTATTCTGGAACCTGGCTCCTCCATTCACTAGCATGGGCCAATTGCTTAGAGTAAGTAACTCTAAGATTTGGTTTCCGCCCCCATAAAATGAAGATAATAATACTCCCCTCCCCCTGGGAGAATGAAATGAGCCAAGGTGTGTGAGACTTAATGTATGTGTGACTCAGCAGACTGCCTGGCACAGAGTAAGTATTGCATGAATTGTAGCCATTATCATCATTGTTACTTGTCTTTGTACAAAGCAGTTGTTCAATGAATGTCGAATGAATTTGATGGGTTTGTGCAGTCTGGCACTGATCCCGCTTTACTTTTCTGAATATGCACAGGCAGTTGAATGAAGACTTCCATCTAGTGGCTTGATACATATATATATATATATTTTTTTTTCTTTTGTTTTTCCTGTCCATAGTCATTTGAAAAGTCCTAGTCATTTGTACTATGATGGTGAGGACTTTATCCCTTTCTATAATACTACTCCTGTTTTCATTGTGGATGTAGTTATTAAAATAAACGAGCTGGTGGTGGTAGATGAGAGATTCGACCATCATCGTGTTAAAGAAAAGGCAAAGACAAGCAGCGTTTTTAAAAAGGTTGTCATTTGGGTCCAAGGGTACAATTAATGGTTTGTTTGGAGTTAAAGATATTGGCATCCTGGCAGCCAGAGCTGCAGGCATGGGGAGGAGGTGGGTAAGACTGGGCTCCTGGGAAATTAAACTCAGCTGGTGCAGTGGCAAGGTGCAAGATTCCCTTGGAAACCCTTCTCAC
Source organism: Macaca nemestrina (assembly GCF_043159975.1). Taxonomy (NCBI): domain Eukaryota; kingdom Metazoa; phylum Chordata; class Mammalia; order Primates; family Cercopithecidae; genus Macaca; species Macaca nemestrina. The sequence continues at coordinate 36,096,697 of NC_092126.1, read as the reverse complement.
ATTTATTTGACTTTCAAGTTTAGGATGGATGTTCAGCATAACTTGCTTCTAGCAATCAAGGAATGAGAAATAATTCTCAGTCCCTAGCACCCCAGTGATACTGCTCCTAATAACAAGGCACAGGCCGCTGCATTACCAAGCCCGGCAGATGCTTCTCTGCACTCATCTCGACCTGCCGCTTGCATTTGTCACAGATGTACTTTCCTGACTCAGCTTCCATGACACCACTCTCTCTGGGCTTCCTCCTACTTCATTGACCATTCTTTCTCATTATTCTCTGCTTCACCAGGTTTTTCGTCCTTATCTGACCTCTAAATGTTAAAGTTTTTCAGGATTGGGTCTTGGTGCTTCTTTTTTTTTTAATCACTAAGTGGTCTGATCTGTCCACATAGATTTAAATGGTATTGTATGTGCTAATGATTTCACATTTAAATGTCTATCTCAGAACTTCCTGCTCAGCTCCAGACTTGCATACTCACCCTGTCTTTGAGGTCTTCACTTGGCTATTTCTCAGACATCTCAAACTTAACATGTCTCCAAATGAAAATCTAGATAATTTCGGCCGGGCACGGTGGCTCACACCTGGAATCCCAGCACTTTGGGAGGCTGAGGTGGGTGGATCACCTGAGGTCAGTTGTTCAAGACCAGCCTGGCCAACATGGTGAAACCCCTGTCTCTACTAAAAATACAAAAAAGTAGCCAGGCGTGGTGGCATGCACCTGTAATTCCAGCTACTTGGCAGGCTGAGGCAGGACAATCGCTTGAACCCAGGAGGCGGAGGTAGCAGTGAGCTGAGATCGTGCCACTGCACTCCAGCCTGGGCCACAAGAGCGAAAACCCATCCAAAAGAAAGAAAGAAAGAAAGAAAATCTAGACAATTTCCCCTCTGATCTTCCCTTTCCCCACTGCCCCTTGATCCTCTTCATCTCAGTAAACAACCCCAGTGTCTACCTGGAAACCAAGAGGTCATCTTGATCTCTCACTTTTTGTCGTTTCCACATCTCATTTATTCTGAGTCTAGTCAATTCTACCCCCACAATGTATCTCAAATCCGTTTACTTCTCTCTACCTCTCTTGACATCACCCCAGTGCAAGTCACCATCATGCTATCCTATCCCATTCATTGTAATATCCTTCCAAATCCCTGATCTCTCCTCCAATGCATTCTACATCCTGCTCCCAGAGTGGGCTTTTTAAACTCTTAAAATCATATCATGTCACTCTGATTAAACTAAATTAAAACTCTTCAGAGGGGCTAGGTGTGGTGGTTCATGCCTGTAATCCCAGCACTTTGGGAGGACAAGGGGGGTGGATTGCTTGAGCCTAGGAGCTTGAGACCAGCCTGGGCAACATAGCAAAATCCTAGCTCTCAAAAAACAACAACAACAACAAAACAACAACAACAACAAACAGAATTTATCCAGGTGTCGTGATGTGCACCCACAGTCCCAGCTACTTGGGAGACTGATGTGGGAGGATCTCTTGAGGCCAGCAGGTCGAGGCTGCAGCCTGAGAGACAGAGTGAAAGCGAAAGCCTGTCTCAAAACAAAAACAACACATAAAACAAAACAAAACCCTTTAGAATTGTCTCTTATACTTGGAGTAAAACCCAATCTTCTGAAGTGGCCTTCAAGGCCCTGCATGCTTGTCACTCTTCCATCGCTCCCAAGGCTCCCGCCATGTGGGTCTTGGTCTTTCTGGACCATACCAGTTCCTTTTCTGCTCGAGGCCCTAGCACTCGCCGACTCCTCTGCCTGGCCCACTCCTCCCCTCCTCTTTGCATGAATAGCTCCCTCGTTCTGGTCACCTGACTGCAAGCAGTGCTTCCCTTTACTCAGCCCCTTTCTGCTTGTTAGTTTTCTTTAAAACACTTACCACAGCTTGTGTTATCAACGTTATGGTTTTTAAATTATTTTCTCTGTATTTTCTGCTAAAATAGAACCTCCTCGAGGTCAGGCACTGCCTTTTTGTCCTGTTTGCTGTTCCATCCCTAGCACAGTGTCTGGCACAGCGGGTATTAGTTGAATTAATGAACCCAGCAGTAGTGCTGCCTCTTTATGGAGAACCCAAGCAGGGAAGACCCAGTGCCTACGCTCAGGGAACAGCCAGGTTCTTACCCAGTTCCAACCTGAGAATCACCTTAAACATCTCTCCCTTCCGCATTTCCCAAGTCAAAAACCGTCAATTCCCCATGTAGATGTGCCCAAATCCATTCCCACTCCATTATCCAGCTTGTTTCAAGTCCTAATCATCTCTTTTCTGGTTTAACCTGATAGTTGTTACCCAGGGACAAAACCTAAGAAGCCCACGCACAGTGAGTTAAGATTGCATCTGAGGCCAGGTGCAGTGGCTCACGCCCGTGGCTCACGCCCGTGGCTCACGGGGATTACAAAGTGTAATCCCAGCACTGTGGGAGGCCCTGACAGATGGATCACCTGAGGTCAGGAGTTCGAGACCAGCCTGGCCAACATGGTAAAACCCTGTCTCTACTAAAAATACAAAAATTAGCCCAGCATGGTGGTGCATGTCTGTAATCTCAGCTACTCAGGAGGCTGAGGCAGGAGAATTGCTTGAACCCACCGCCTCCTTTCCCCACCGCGGGGGAGGAGGAGGTTGCAGTGAGCCGAGATGGCGCCATTGCACTCTAGTTTGTGCAACAAGAGCAAAACTCCATCAAAAAAAAAAAGATTGCATCTGAAAGTGAACTTAGGGGGAAATGTCAACAAGTAATGGAGAAGTCCAGCCATCTCTTGAGACAGTTCACCCCCAAGCACAGTCACAGCCATTGGGTGTCCAAGGAGAATGAGCGACATCTGAGGGCTAAGGTTGAATTTCACTCTGGAAGCCACAATACACTTCTGAGCCTGTATTGCAAATGAACGCTGACTTCATCAGACTCTGCTCTGGCTGGAATGTCTAAAGGAATGTCATTGTAGAGGGGCCAGATGAGCATGCAGTGAGAAGCTAGAACTGGTGGCCAGGGTTTATTTGCCATTATTGGGCAAACAGGATCACCTTGGCCACTAGAAGTTGCCCTCTGTCATGCTGAGCACAAAGTTCTTTAGGCTACTCTTTCCCTGGAAGCCTCTCTGTCCCTCCAAGTTCTGGTTCTGGACCCACCTAGACTTCCACCTCCAGCAACCTCAGAAATCTGAGGGCTTGCTTTGGATAGTAGGCACGCGTGCTGGTCACTAAAGAGGTTTAACTCCTACCATATATAGGGTTTAGCCCCTACCACTTATAACACAGTCCTGGGTGTTTATGTCAGATGAGTTTGTTGTGAGACAACAAACTCATTTCTCCAGATGCCCCAACGAAATTGAATTTTGAGCCCCAGGCACATCTAGATACAGTGATTCTGAGGGGCTCTATTTAGACAGCCAGCATCTCCTGCTGCTGATACGGTTTGGCTGTGTCCCCACCCAAATCTCGTCTTGAATTGTAGCTCCCATAATCCCCACGTGTTGTGGGAGGGATCTGGTGGGAGGTAATTGAATCATGGGGGTAGGTTTTCCTATGCTATTCTCATGATAGTAAGATAGTCTCACGAGAGCTGATGGCTCTATAAAGGGAAGCTCCCCTGCACACGGTTTCTTGCCTGCCACATGTAAGATGTGCCTTTGCTCCTCCTTCACCTTCTGCCATGATTGTGAGGCCTCCCCAGCCATGGGGAACTGTGAGTTCATTAAACCTCTTTTCTTTATGAATTACCCAGTCTCAGATATTTCCTCATAGCAGTATGAAAATGAACTTACACATCCTCTGTGATATTGCTCGCGTGCTCTCTTTCTCTCTGTCTCTCTCTCTGCTTTCTAACCTCCCACCCTCCCCCTTTCTACTGGAATGAACTTATTCAGATGCAGATTGGAACTCACGTTTTATTTGAAGGTGTGCTCAGGAATGAACCCTGCCATGTCCCCTTGTCCTGTGAAGTCTGTAGCCTGGGGCACAATTTGGACCTTGCTCTTCAGTCTAGTTTTATTTTTCCCTCACTCCCCAACCATGAACCGAGGTATTTTTCTGAACAGACTCAGGCCTTTCCAGCTTCCAGACCTTGACTCCTGCTGCTACCTCTGCATGTCACGGCAGACTGCCTCATACTTTCCTTTGTCTGGTGAACTTCTATCCATCCTTCAAAACCTGGCTCAAGCTGTGCTAGGTATCCTTAGTACGCCCCGTACCCACTGTGGTGTATCAATCTCTGCAGTTGTCATGCTGCATGTGATTCTGGTTTTTTCCTGCCTTTCTTCACTGATTTGTGTGGCCTTGGATCAGGGAGAGTCTCTTGTCTCTGCTTCCTTAGCTCCCAGTTCAGTGCCTGGCACATAGGTGCTCAATAAATGTTTGTTAACAGAATAGACTAAGGAAGCTAGCTAAGGAGAGAAGTCTAACACAAAACAACAGCAAACACATAAGGCAGAAAATATTAGAGGTACAGAACAAATGTAAGATGCCTGAGAAGCAGAATTCACATTTTGGAGACAAAGCCTTCTTTATAAAACCCCCACATAGAAGCAACAAAACAGACCAAACCAAAATATTTTTTAAAGCACTTACTACACTTTATGCCACAGTCAGCCCTTCACAGGCCTAATCTCATTTCATCCCTCTGATGTGAGTGGCCACACAAAGTGGGTGAACAGCAGTTGTTTCCATTATGTGATGAGGAAACTCAGGCCCAGAGAGTTTAAGTAAATTGCCGACATGGCTAAGTGGCTCAGCTAGAACTTAATTCACAGACTGTGTTTGTTTTTAAAAACATCCTTTTTACTGTGGGAAATTTCAACTATGTACAACTATATATAAAGGTAGAAAGAGTCTCGAATAATGACCCCCCATCCCTCCACTTCAGCAATTGAAATATCATGGCTAAATTTTACAATCTCTACCCACCAACTTCCACCCCATCTCGGAGGCTATTATACACATATCACTTGGAATATCTGTAAATATTTCAGTAGTCCTTGCTCTATTTCATATTTATTGTATTTTAATTTTAAAATTATTCAAGTGATAATTTAATTGTCACCTGATTTAAAAAGTTAAACAGCACTGAAGACCTTCTAGAGACCAACATTTCCCTGTCCTGCACTTTCCTCTCCCCACACCCTGCTTGCAGCACTTTCACCTTTTCTTTTTTCTTTTTTTTTTTGAGATGGAGTCCCCCTCTGTCACCCAGGCTGGAGTGCAGTGGTGTGATCTCGGCTCACTGCAACCTCTGCCTCAGCAGGTTGCAGAGATTCTCCTGCCTCAGCCTCTTGAGTAGCTGGGATTAAAGGCATGCACCACCACACCTGGCTAATTTTTGTGATTTTTTATTTTTAGTAGAGATGGGGTTTCACCATGTTGGCCAGGCTGGTCTCAAACTCCCGACCTCAGGTGATCCACCTGCCTCGGCCTCCCAAAGTGCTGGGATTACAGGCATCAGCCACCATGCCTGGCCTCACTGTTTCTTTCATCCAGAGCCTGCCCCCATGTTTCTTGATTGCTCAAGTTATCAGCCACAGACATCGTTCACTGACTTCTAGCTGACAAATGAATATTTAACTTACTCATCCTCCACCTCCCTTTCCCTTTACTGGCTGTTTTGACCACTTTAAATAATAAAGCTCTATTTCTTGTATCAACTATAGACAGTTTCCTCCTCATACTCACACTTTCTCTCTTATAATTTGAGATGTTTTATTTTCGAAGGTCAAAAGGGAAGACAAAGAATCAGTTTAATTACTCAGCTACCCCACTGACGCCTCTGTGAATTACAGGTCCTTTCTGTGAAGAATTACGATGTAGGTGCCCTGGCTGTCAGAAGCTATGGGCGGGTAGCCAAATCATTGTTTTACTTCCCCACTGAGCATTCTCAGGCCTGCAGAATAATGCCAGCTATTTGATTTTTTTTCATGGGGCTCCCTCTCCAGGGCAGGCCTGTAAAACCCATGCTCAGCCATCTTGCGTTACTCCCATGTTTGAATCATGGTTCTAATGTTAAATAGTTCAGTTCTCTTTCTTCCCTTTCTTTCTTTCCTTCCTTTTATTTCTTTCCTTCCTTTTCTTTCCCTTCCTTCCTTCCTACCTTCCTTCCTACCTTCCTTCCTTCCTTTTCTTTCTTTCTTTCTTTCTTTCTTTCTTTCTTTCTTTCTTTCTTTCTTTCTTTCTTTCTTTCTTTCTTTCTTTCTTTTCCTTCCTTCCTTCTTTCATTTTTTCTTTCTTTTCTTCTTTCTTTCCTTTCTTTCCTTCCTTCCTTCCCTCCCTCCTTCCTTCCTTCCTTCCTTCCTTCCTTCCTTCCTTCCTTCCTTCCTTCCTTTCTTTCTTTCTTTCTTTCTTTCTTTCTTTTCCTTCCTTCTTTCATTTTTTCTTTCTTTTCTTCTTTCTTTCCTTTCTTTCCTTCCTTCCTTCCCTCCTTCCTTCCTTCCTTCCTTCCTTCCTTCCTTCCTTCCTTCCTTCCTTCCTTCCTTCCTTCCTTCCTTTCTTTCTTTCTTTCTTTCTTTCTTTCTTTCTTTCTTTCTTTCTTTCTTTCTTTCTCTCTCTCGGTCTTCCTTCCTTCCATCCTTCTTTCCTTCCTTCCTTCCTTCTTTCTTTTGTTTGTTCATTTTTATTTTTATTTTATTTTATTTTGAGACTGAGTTTTGCTCTTTTTGCCCAGGCTGGAGTGTAATGGTATGGTCTCGGCTCACCACAACCTCCACCTCCTGGGTTCAAGTGATTCTCCTGCCTCAGCCTCCTGAGTAGCTGGGATTACAGGCATGTGCCACCACACCTGGCTAATTTTGTATTTTTAGTAGAGATGAGGTTTCTCCATGTTGGTCAGGTTGGTCTCGAACTTCCAACCTCAGGTGATCTGCCGCCTTGGCCTCCTAAAGTGCTGGGATTACAGGTGTGAGCCACCGTGCCCAGCCCTCAGTTCCTTTTCTTATAAAATTGAGCTGCTTTGTCTTCACAGTACCAGGTACATAGTAAGCCAAACAAGTCAAACCCAAACACTTTTTAAGCACTTGCTATGTATTATGCCATGGCAGTTCCTTACTCGAGAGAGTTTATGCTCTCTCCTGTTTGTGATACAAAAATTGGAAGCAACCTATGCCTATCAACAGAAAAAGTCATAACCTATCATATAGACAAGGAGCCTTAAACAAATTCATGGAAAAATATGTATTATGAGAAAACAATGCATATATATATATATATTTTTATTTTGAGACAGAGTCTTTCTCTGTCACTCTGGCTGGAGTGCAGTGAAGAGATCTCGGCTCACTGCCACCTCCACCTCCTGGGTTCAAGGTATTGTCATGCTTCAGTCTCCCAGTAGCTGGGACTACAGGCAAATGACACTGCGCCCAGCAAATTTTTTGTATTTTTTGTAGAGATGGCCTCAAGTGATCCACCTGCCTCAGCCTCCAAAAGTGCTGGGATTACAGGCATGAGCCACCGTGCCCAGCCTAAATTTCAAATTTTTTTGCACCAAAACAAACTCATACTAAGTTCTTATATCTGAACAGAATCAGATATAAGAGGCACTAAGAAGTATAAGACATCAGTTTGCAAAGAGCCCGTATCATAGCAACATGAATTCTGGAAAAATTAAAGCAAGAGAAAACATAAAATTTATGGTGAAGCTTGGGTGGAAAAATAATGAAATCATTGGAGCTTTAAGAAAAGTTTATGGGGACAATGCCCTAAAGAAATCAGCAGTTTACAAATGGATCATTTGTTTAAGAAGGAATAAAATGATGTTGAAGATGAAGGCCACAGCAGCAGACAATTTGCAAGGAAAAAATTCATCTTGTACATGCCCTAATTGATTGCAGAAAGAATAGCTGACACCGTAGACATCTCCATTGGTTCAGCTTACACAATTCTGACTGAAAAATTAAAGTTCAGCAAACTTTCCACTCAATGGGTGCCAAAACTGTTTTGCCCAGATCAGCTGCAGACAAGAGCAGAGTTTCAATGAAAATTTTAAAAATGTGAGACCAAGATCCTGAAGCATTTCTTCAAGGAATTGTAATAGGAGGTGACACATGGCTTTACCAGTACAATCCTGAAGACAAAGCACAATCAAAGCAATGGCTAGCAAGTGGTCACAGCAAAGGGAAATGGGTCAAGAGCAAAGGTCATGGCAACAGTTTGTGATGCTTAAGGCATTTTGCTTGTGGACTTTCTGGAAGGCAAAGAATGACAACCTCTGCTTATTAGAAGAGTGTTTTGAGAAACTTAGTTAAAACATTAGCAGAAAAATACCTGAAAAAGTTTCACTAGAGAGTCCTTCTCCAGCATGACAAATGCTCCTGCCCATTCCTCTTATTGAATAATGGCAATTTGGCAAGAGTTTCAGTGGGAAATCATTGGACAGCCACCTCACAGTCCTGATTTGGCTCCTTCTGGCTTCTTTTTGTTTCCTCCTCTTAAAACATCTTTAAAGGGCACCGAGTTTTCTTCAGTTAATAATGTAAAAAGACTGCACTAACATTGCTAAATTCCCAGGATCCTCGGTTCTTTAGGGAGGAACTAAATGGCTGGTATCATTGCTTACAAAAGTGTCTTGAACTTGATGGAGCTGCTATTCAGGAATAAAGTTTACATTTTGTATTTTTATCTCTTAATTCCATTTTTTTTCTAGGAACATTTTGAAGTCCTTTCATATACAATGAAATGATAGATTTATCAACACAGATAAATCTCAAAAACACAATAACTGAAGAAAGCAAGTGACAGATGGAAATAGTATGTGATGGTCAAACAATCTAGATGTTTCTCTGAAGGTGTTTTTGGATGAGACTAACATTGACATTGGTGGACTTTGAGTAAAGCAGGTTGCCTGCGCTCCATAATGTGGGTATTCTCATCCAATCAGTTGCAGGATTTGATAGAGCAAAGACTGAGGTCCCCTGAGAAAATGGGGTTCCACCAGCAGACAGCCTTCAGCCTTGAACTGCAGCATCACCTCTTCCCTAGGTCTCCAACCTGCTGGCACTTTGATCTTGGACTTCTAGCCTCCATAACTGTGTGAGCCAATTCCCTCAAATCTCTCTCTCTCTGTACACATTCTACTGGTTATGTTTCCCTGCAGAACCCTGACCAGTACACAGCATAACACAATTTAACATAGAGTTTAAAATAATGCGAAATAGTCCTCTGAAAGGTTTTACACATGTGTAGTCAAACTTTCATGGGAGTGGTAAGAACCAAATTTAGGGCAGCAGTGGCCTCTGGGGGGAGTGGGGGTAGAATTCAATCAGGACAGAGTATAAGCAGAATTTCAGTTGTATCTAAAATCTTTGATTTCACGTTTTAAAAAAGGTTTTTAACAAATAACACTGAGTTGACAATGCTGAGTATTAGGTGCCTTTTTGTGTGTTAAAAATATTTCATTATTAAGAACAAAGTGAGATGGTATAAATAAAATCACCTTGGAAAAGAAGACGAGCGCAGTGGCTGACACGTCCTGGGTCCCTGACAGACACAGGGAGAAACTGGCTGGGGCAGGTTTGATGGAGAAGGCAGGTCAGAGCGAGGGCAGGCGGTGTGCAAGTGTGGCCTCAGGGAACAGTGGGCGGGGTGACTGCAGAGGTCAAGTGAAGGCAGTCACAGTCACCCGGGGGGCTCTCCAACAGGCCCTGCGTGTTTACCTGAAGGTGGCCCTGCACAGACAGTTATCCCCGACTTTCCTCTGACAAGATGTTTCCTGGGCACTTGCCAACAACAGAGGAATCTAAGTTCTTCAGAAATTCGCTTGAGACTTGTTGAGGCTTAGGGCAGATCACAGGCGCTCCTTTCCTATCCCAGGCGTGGCTGCTGCGGCAGGCACTGTCACTGCTCTGACAGATCCTCTTTTGTTTTTTTTTTTCTGGAACCATTTTTTTTTGTCCCCATGTTCCTGTGCATTCACTCCCCACAGCCAGGCCCTGTGGCTCATTTGTGGAGCAGTGCCCTAGGGCCCCAGTGCCTGGCTTTCTGGCTCTGCCTGACAGCTGGGGGCATGAAAGCCCAGTCCCTGGCTTGGGGGTGGGGCAGTCCTGAGGTGGCTCCCTTGCTTGCTCCTCCCTCCGTGTCCTGCCTCCCTGCCTCTTGCAGGTTTCTCCAGGAGCACTTCCATAGTACGTGGCCCACAAGAGAATCCCGGACTTGGGCTTTGCTTCTCAGGAATCCAATCTAACGTAAGTGTTCTCCTCAGTCTCATGCTTTTCCTTCTGGAAAACCTCAAGGTCAGATTAGCATGAGCTTTAGTCTGTCGAGAGTGGATCTGGGCACACAGACTCTGGAATCCGACTACCCAAGTTAAAGGTTTTGTCTCGATCACTTCTAGCTGTGAACCTTGGAAAAGTTATTTAACTGGTGCTGTGCATCAGTTTCCTCATCTATAAAAAGGAATCATACAAGGAATGGCCTCATAGGGTTGTTGAGAGGTTGAATGAATCAAGATGAGCAAAACCCTCAGAACAAATTCTGGCATGTAGTATATGCTCAATAAATGTCAGTTTTCTTAATCTCCACTGGAACTAAGGGACACTTATGGGCAATAAAGAGATAGATATGCTTTACCCCTTGGCCCAGGCTAATGTAATGAAGGGAACAAACCATTCTCTGTCATGCAGAAACATAACCTCAGTTGACTCCAGTGGGACATAATGGACAGTTTAGTGTGCTGTTGCCAGGATGGATGTGGCTGATGTCCTTTTGGAAGAATCATGGAAGAATCCTCACCCTTACACTGCCTGAGATGCCACCCCATTCTCCAACCCCAGGCCGGCTGAGGAGCAGGGCGGTGGGATTCTGGTAAGTAGAAGATTAGGAACGGCAGGGAAATGCTTACTCGATCTTGTGTGAACATCAGCAAAAAGAAGGTACAGGACTCAAAGTGTTAGACTTGGATTGGGAAACCAAGGTTCAAGTTCTGGCTCTGCTTTTCACCAGACGTCATAGTTATCACTTCTGAGCTTCAGTTTCTTTATCTGTAAAAAGGAGGTAATGACACCTGTTCTGCTTATTCTGCAGGGAGGCTGTGAGGATCTAGAGGATACAGCCATGGAGAACATGCTGGCTTCCTTGAGCTGCTAAGCATTGAAGTCCCACCAATGGTGGCGAGGGTTTAAGGAGAACATTGCAATTGCACAGTCAGAATGATCCTTGGAAATTCTTTAGAAGGGTGCCATCTTGGAGACCCACAGTCAATAAAACCAGCCCGGCTGGGAGTTTTCTCCAGCATTTGAATAACTTGTTGTTTCTTTGGTTGAACCATGATGAGATAATTGGCTTAAACCAGGAGTCATGCATGGTGTCTGGAAACTGCCTCATTGAAACACCAGTATCATGCTCTGCATGCATAATCCTCTCATCATGAGAGGCACACGGGAAACGAGCCAGCCTGTCTGGAAAGGAAGCAAATGCATGCCTTCCATCTCCCGCTCCGTACTGGGCATATCCTCCTGGAGGAGCAGAAATGCCAGCACCACTTAAATGATGTTTCTCTCTCTCTGCCCTGTACTTGCTGGAGGCACATGCCCACATCATGTAGAGTGTCAGGGCAGAGAGCTCTTGGGAAGAGCTGAGCTGTGGGGACCTCCTCCCGCGCGGAAGAGGGAGGCCTCTGCAGAATTCTCTGCCATGTGCTTCTAGGCTTCCTCAACTCAGAAATTTTATTATAGCGTTTTAGAATGTGAAGAGCTCTTGGGAATCATGAAAGATGAAGAATCAAGATGGAGGTTTGATGGCTTGTCCCAGGCCCCAGAGTGAGCCCTTTGCTTTTTGGAATCCAACAGCAAGGACTCATGGGAATATCGTGGGCTTTGACTTGGAGAGACAGGGCTCAAACCTCGTCTTTGTCACTTAGTGATTGTGTAATTCTCTAAAAGTCTCCCTATTTGTAGAAAGGGGATAAGGGAACTTTCTCTCCTGGATTGCAAGGTGATTAGAAGAGATGTATGTGTAACGGGATGTTCAGCTGTCTGAGCTGAGATGACTGCAAAGTCACTGCACTCCTTTTACAATGCCTGACAGCTGCTTCCATCTCTGGGAGACGTGGAGCCCTTGGCAAGCATGTCAGCGGGGGGTCATTTGGGAGGGCGGCCTGCGAGGGTGAGGGGATGCCAGTGGGCCATACTGCAGGGGCAGAAGTTTGGGAGGAGGGGTCACAGGCCGTCAGCTGAAGAAGGGGCTTGTGCCTGCAGATGCTCCAGCAGGGGAGTCTCAGAGGAATCCAGAAAAGTGTCCCCAAGAGAAAGAATCTTACTTAAACGTTAGCCAGACCCAGACACTGTGACACCAACTTACAACAACATCTGACAAGGAAGAGCTTTCCCCCTTCCCTTCGCTTCCCTTCCCTTATTTCCCCTCCCTTCATCCTGCTTAGATTTCAACTGGGCTAGAAACAGCCACAGGGAAGTGGGAGTGAGGAGAATCGCAGGAAAGAGAGACAAAGCTGACCTCAGCACCCCCACTAGGTGCTTGGCCCTACCTGGGCAGGGGAGAAAATGAAGGTTGATGTGTTGAATAATATATCAATTAGACATTCTGTTTCCTGAGTTGAGACTGTTTTGTGGCTTAAAACGAGTATGGTATTTTTAGTTTCCTGCAAGTGATCAGAAAAATCATGGGACCGTCCATGTTTTCGCCCAGGGGCTGGGAAGAATGTCTACCACCCACTGAGCAAATTGAAAGGGATCTTGGGCGGGTCCCTATCAAACCAAAGCTGCGTTTGTAACTGTACTTCATGAGTCCTTCCTGTTCGATCTACAGTTGACATTCATCACGTGCCCAGCACAGTGCTTGGCACATAACAGGGATGGACCAATGTGTGGATTTGTTTACACTTCATCCCTCCTAGACCTCCAGGTCCCAAAGTCCAAGAATGTTGGCTCTAATATTTGAATTCCCATAATGCCTGGTGCATAGTAAGCCCTCATTAAATATCTCATGAATGACCATAATAAAACTGAAACCTGTACCAGCCTTATAGTAGCTACCATGACAATGTCACACTAAGAGGCTGCTGGTGAGGAAGAAGTCAAGGCCAATGCAGGAAACCATCACCCAAGATTCTGTATTTACACGTGACACTAGTTACACCCACAGGCTAAGAAGTTGTAGCCTTATCTGTGACACTGACAAAGCCTTTTCCCACTGATTTCATTCTCCTTTAAGTTTCAAAAGGATCAGGACCAGGCCAGGCACAGTGGCTCATACCTGTAATCCCAGCACTTTAGGGGACTGAGCCAGGCGGATCACCTGAGGTCAGGAGTTTGAGACCAGCCTGGCCAACATGGCGAAAAGCAGTCTCTACTAAAAATACAAAAATTAGTGGGGTGTGGTGATGTGCACCTGTAATCCTAGCTACTTGAGAAGCTGAGGCATGAGAATTGCTTGAATCCGGGAGGCAGAGGTTGCACTGAGCCGAGATTGTGCCACTGCACTCCAGCCTGGGTGACAGAGTGAGACTCTGTCTCAAAAACAATAACAACAACAACAATAAAAAGACAAATGAACAAAAAACACCAAAGGATCAGGACCATGATGGCAGGTGGAATGATAACCCTCCTTTTCCAGATAAAGCAGCTGGAGGTGGGAGAGATTAGGGACCTGGGCAAAAGTGTTTGGTGGGCTGAGACTGGAACTTCAGACCCTTGACTCTAAACTAAAGGTTGACCTAAGCTCCAAAACAACCCAGAATGCACCTGAAAAAGGAAAGAAAGGAGGTTTCTTCTGCCATGAATAGAAGCAGAAGAGAAGGCTGGGCGCTGTGGCTCACGCCTGTAATCCCAGCACTTTGAGAGGCCGAGGCGGGTGGATCACGAGGTCAGGAGTTCGAGACCAGACTGACCAAGATGGCAAAACCCCGTCTGTACTAAAAATACAAAGAAAAAAAAAATTAGCCGGACGCAGTGGCAGGCGCCTGTAATCCCAGCTACTTCTGAGGCAGGAGAATCGCTTGAACCTGGGTGGCGGAGGTTGCAGGGAGCCGAGATCGCGCCACTGCACTCCAGCCTGGGAGACAAGGTGAGACTCCATTCCTTGCCGCACCCCGCCCTGGCAAAAAAAAAAAAAAGCAGAAGAGAATAGAAACAGACTAGCTGGTTAATATATGCAAAGTCTCAGGGCAAAATGAAATTTTATGGGGTTGATTTGTAATCCTCAGGAAATCGGGAGTTGTCCTGGAAATTCTGTCATGACCCGGATGACTGCAGGACAGTATGAATTGCGTGACTGGCTTCCCAGGATCAAGGTTGCTTTGGCAGTCAGGAGGTGATTATAGGAATCCAGGACTTAACACAAATAACATTTTGCAGTTGGGTGACTAGGTATGCAAGACAGTTCCTGGAGCAGCCAGCAGGTGGCGCCACTTGCCAAGAGAACGAGGTCAGAGGCGGTAGCCCGGGACACCCCCATCTCAAAGGGGCTCTGGCAACTCTGATTTGGCCTCCAGGTCACTCCGAGATCGCTGCCATAAAGTGGAATGCTCCTGAGTCAGCGCGGCCGTCCCTGTGTACCGCTGCAAATGCTCATTCCTCCCCCGGCCCCCGCTCCCTCCAGGTACGGAAAAGTTGGCTGGGCAGATGATGTCAGAGGGCTATGCAGTCTATGTGGTTATTGTTGTTTTAACTACTAGAAATGATGACACAAATTACTACTACAGTTTGCCGAATGCTTACCATGGCCAAGCACTACGCTAAGTGTTCTAAGTGAGTTATGTAATTCCCACAACGACCCTGTGGAGTGAATAGTACCCTCATTTTCCAAATCAGGACGCTGGAATTCAGCAAGGTTAAACGATTTGCCTTGGGTCACAAAGCCAGTCAATGGCAAAACCAGAGTTTGAACTCAGTTCTTTTGCACTCTACAGCTTGCACCATTAGCCACTGTGATATTCTGTTGCAGTCTCCCTCTTTCCCTCTCTCCCTTTCTTCCTTCCTCTTCCATCCTTCCTACTTTCCTTATTGCCTTCCTGACTTCCTTGTCTTCTTTCTTTGTGCCTGGCATTGTGCTAGGTTTTAGGTTCAGAAATAATCAGACTATACCTCTGCTCTTAGGATTTTTGGTGTAACAAGGAAGCTCAGAATCACAGCAGTGGTTGTCTGGAACCATGACGGGGTGTGTCTGAGAAGGAGCAAGAAGGTTCACGTATTCAGTACCAGGTATAGGCAGGCACAATCCTGGGGGCTGTCCAAGTTAGAAATTCCAGCTGTTCATTGGTTTAATCTGGGCTTTTGTGAACTTGGGTGAGGTGTTGGCTTTGCTGTCTCTTGGCAACCCCCCTGTCCGGACAGTTTCTCCCTACACAGCCGTTTGGCAACACCTGGGCTATATTCTGGCAGGTGTTGGGCTGGGGGTAATATAACTGCTGCTTCATCAATGTTGGGGCATAGGCTACCACCTGAGCCTCAGGAATGCAGGAGGTGCCCAAATGTACTGAACGTTCTCATTTCCGGCCAGCCAACCAAAGGATGGAGGCAGTGAGCTCATCGGAGGCTGCCTCTCTTCTATAGGCTTCATCCACTGCTCAGAGATGATGGAGCAGTGACAGCCTCCTCTATGGCTGCTGGCTTGGGAGATCAGAACATTCTACCCTCTGATTTTACAGATGGGAAAGGGCTTCATCTCAGGGTACACAGAAGTGAAGAGAGAGGTAGGAGTCAGTGGCACCCGATCTCTGCATGTCCAGGGAAAGGATCCATCTCATCTGCCTACCGGAGTTCTAAAAGGGAATCTGGCCTATTCCCTGTGTGTCTTCAGGGAGATGTCAGTGAGATCCAGTGCCTTTACCTAACAGTTAAGAAAACTGAGGCTCAAAGAGGTGGAGTAACTTGTCCAAGGTCACACAGTAGCTTAGTGGCATTTACCGTGTTTCTACCATATGAATAGCATTCTCTTGGACTCTCTGTACAGCTTTCCTTTCTGGACCCTAGTAGCCCCCAAGTAGTTTGATAGGATGTGGTGGATTTTTTTTTTTTTTTTTTTTTTTTTGACAGAGTCTCGCTTTGTTGCTAGGCTGGAACAAAGTGGTTGGATCATGCAGTGGCGCAATCTTGGCTCACTGCAACCTCTGCCTCCCGGGTTCAAGCAGTTCTCCTGCCTCAGCCTCCCGAGTAGCTGGGGGTATAGGTGCGCACCACCATGCCCAGCTAATTTTTGTATTTTTAGTAGAGGTGGGTTTTCACCATGTTGGCCAGGATGGTCTCGATCTCTTGACCTTGTGATCCAGACCTTGGCCTCCCAAAGTGCTGGGATTACAGGCGTGAGCCACCACGCCTGGCCAGGATGTGGAATTTAATTTCAAGTACAAAAGGAAGAGAGGATGAAATGGGTTAGGTGCAGAAATACTGATATTTCTGGAACCTTTTTAAATGACAGTTGACAGGACAGGACAAAATGTTGGGAATCAGGACTATAATGTGAAAGGAACAATAGCCGGTGTTATGGATTTAATTGTGTACCATCCAAAAGATCAGTTGCAGTCCTGACCCCCAGTACCTGTGAAGGTGACTTTTTTTTTTTTGGAAATAAAGATGTCATCAAGTTGAGGTCATTAGGGTAGGCTCTCATCTAATGTAACTGGCATCCTTATGAAAAGAGGAAAATTTGGACACAGACATATGGGAGAATGAAGGTAGAGATGGGGGTGATGCACCTACGGGCCAAGGAAGGCTAAGGATTGCCCGCCATCACCAGAGCTGGGAGAGCAGCCTGGGACTGATTCTCTCTCACAGTCCTCACAAGGAGCTACCCCTGCTGACACCTTGGTTTTCAACCTCTAGTCTCCAGGTCTGTGAGAGAATAGCTTTCTGTTATTTTAAGCCACCCAGTTTGTAATACTTTGTTATGGCAGCTCTGGGAAACCAACATAGCTGCCTCTTATTAACTGATTACTTTGTGGGGCACTTCCATCTGTTGATTTAACCAATATTTATCATGCGTCTATGTGCTGGCCACCATCCTGGGTGATAGAAAAACAGCAGGAGCCAGAGAGGACAGGTTCCTCCCTTCCCGACGCATACTTTCTAGTTCACATGCATTATCTCCAGCCAGCATCCCCACAGCAATCCTGTGAAACAGGGATTATTTCCCTCAATGTACAGATAGGGAAATGGACTCTCAGGGGTTAGTAATGGGGCCAGGGCCTCTCTTGTGGGAAGGAGTCAGCTGGACTTGCTATGTTCTAACTCGGTTGATTGCGCAGATGCAGGACTGCGAAGATAGACTCTCGGGGAGAGATGGGTGAGATAGGCAGGAGCATGGGTTCTGCAGACACACCCTGCTCAGCATGTGGGAGGCAGAGTGGGCCCTGCTCCTAAAGTCACAGCACAGCCCAAGCAATTACCTCTCAGCCCCCAGCCTCATGGGGGCTACACAAGACACGTGAGACGAGAGGTCACTCGCACCTCGGTTCTGCCTCCGGGGTCCTTCCACCACTGTGGAGGAGGAGGCCGAGGCTGCCTTCTTGCTGTAAGGAAGTAAAACCATGGCCCTGACTGTTGGCAGCTGACAGCTAGACCACAGTATTCTCACTTATACGCACGAACATTTACAGAATATCAGCGATAATCAGACTAGCTCACTCTGTGATCATGGTGGAAGGAGATGGAGACAAGGGCACGCGGTGATTCTATCTGGACAGAGAGGCAAGGATGCTCTGCAGCCACAAAAACTCAACATCCCCTCTTCCAGCTGACTCGAGTGATGACTGCTGCTTCTTTACTAACAGCAGCTCTGTGCCTGCTTCATTCCTTCCACCTCCTGTGTAAAGATTATTAAGATCCCCAATCATCAAACTGCCCCTACGTCCTGACAGCATCAAATGCAGAACAAGCCTTTCTTAAACCTTTCCCCAACAACCTAACACGGGCCTAAACCTCATAACAAGCCCCTCCCAACGCCCTCTTCCTGAGATGTCCCGGGTTCTCCCGGTACATTTTTCTGTTGCTGCGGCATGCTAACACACCGTTTCCACCTAGGAGTATGTGCTCAGGGGTCTTTGGCTGGTGGGATTTAACAGAGCCATGCCTCACTCCATGGAGATTGGCATCTTGGCCCCTACCACTGGGCTAGGTGGTGGTGAGAGGTGATCACCCCTGTCGGGGGCAGGGGTCCCAGTCCAGCAGTCTGTGGAAACCCCTCATGCCAGGCCTCTCCCACCCGAGCAGGTGCTCACCTCCTGTGCTGGAGTGGCTTAGGGGAGCGGGAGTCACACACCGTGGGGAGTCTCTGAACTCTACTCAGATAAAGTCGTTCTGCCTTGAGTACTGACTGCTCAGCACATTTTTCTGAGTATTAAAATCACTGAAAAAGAAAACGAGAATCCCGAGGAGGGCTGGGCTATTCCCCAGCAGCAAAGCTATTAAACTTGCAAGCCTCAGTTCTGAGCTGTCTGATGGGTTGGAAGCCGCCCAGCTTCGTACGTCCTGGTTAAAGCAGTTAGTTCCAGTTAGAGATGGGCTTGCGGAAGGATCAATCACCCTTTCTGACAGTTTCTTCCAAATTAAAAGAGGCAGAGAAAGGCAGAAAAAGGAGGCACATCCCAGAGCCTGAACTCCTCACAGAGTGGGGCCTGTGCCGACTACAGCTCTATCTTATCAAACAGGGGCACTCTATGTAGACTGTGGGCCCGCCTACCCTTCAGGGTCCTGGGACAGGACTAACTCCGGTCTTATAAATGAATGTGACAGGAAGTTTTTAAACAGTATTTTAGGGGTAGAAGCAACACTGAATTGATCCTGGCTGGAATACTAACTGTGGCCTCAGTTTCTTTATCTGTAAAATGGGTATTACAGGCTGAATCGTGTTCTTCCTCCCCTGAATTCCTATGCTGAAATCCTAACCCCCAGTACCTCAGAATGTGACTGTATTTGGAGACAGGGTCTTTAAAGAGGAAATTTGGTTGAAATGAGGTCCTGACGGTGGCCCTACTCCAAGACGCCTGGTGCCCTTCTGAGAAGAGGAAGTTTGGACACAGATGTACAGAGGGAAGCCTGCGTGAGGACACAGGGTGAAGATGCCCTTCCATGAGCCAAGGAGAGAGGCCTCAGAAGAAACAGTCCTGCTGACAGCTTGATCTTGGACTTCTGGCCTCCAGAATAGGGAGAAAATGCATTTCTGTTGTTGAAGACACTTGGTCTATGGGCCTTTGTTCTGGCAGCCCAAGGCGATGAATACACTGCACACAATCCCATCTTCCTGGGTAGCCCCATATGTTATGGAGAGGCCCAAATTAAGACGGAGTAAAAGTTCTTGTTAAAGTTTGCAGATGTCATGCAAACACAAGGGTCATATCGGCGGCCCGCAGTTCAGTGAAGACTGTGGATGGTTTTATCCTCGTGAGTCTTGCGGAAGTAAATGATTTTGTTAGGGTAGGAACATGATTTTCTTAGGAAAATCACAGGTCTGTTCTCAGTGGTCTTTGGCTGGTGGGATTGAGCAGGTACATGCCTCACAGAAGGTGAACCCAGAGAACTCCCAGAGTACCTGTGCCCACTCCGGGGGTGGCTGGATCTAGGCCAACTGCACCCAGGAATTCAGGGGCCCACCCAAGGCTGTCCCCGGAGATGTTCCTGGCTGGGTGGGCTGGATGCCGCCATGAGCGCCTCATTTCCCAGGCAGTCTTCTCAGGGACGCTGGGTACCCACACCAAGTGAACTCCCATGACCTCCCGGGGCTTCTCCTCCTTGTCCCCGTTACTCCTCACGTGAGAGTGATGGTTTCATTGTCACTGGGCAGATGAACAAAACAAGGCCCATGTTTCCATGGTGGGTGAGTGACAATAAATCCCTCCATCACATAACCTTTCTCCTCAGAGCTGGAGAAAGGTTACCTGGTGGGTGGGAATGAAGATGATGAAAATGAAGTTGAAAGCTGGGAATGACACCTGGAAGCTCTGGGAATGACACCTGGAAGTTCTGTGGGCAGTAGGGCTAGGAGTAGGAGCTGGGGAGGCAGGAGGAGAGAGGAGAGAACAGAGGTGAGTAGAGGGGAGAGGACGGGGTGAGTAGAGGGGAGAGGGCAGGGGTGAGTAGAGGGGAGAGGGCAGGGGGTGACTACAGGGGTGAGTAGAGGGGAGAGGATAGGAGTGAGTAGAGGGGAGAGGACAGGAGTGAGTAGAAGGGAGAGGATAGGGTTGAGTAGAGGGGTGAGTAGAGGGGACATGACAGAGGTGAGTAGAGGGGAGAGGACAGGTGAGTAGAGGGGAGATGGCAGGAGTGAGTAGAGGGGAGAGGGTAGGGGTGACTAAAGGGGTGAGTAGAGGGGAGATGGCAGGGGTGAGTAGAGGGGAGAGGACGGGGGCGAGTAGAGGGGAGAGGACGGGGTGAGTGGACAGGGTGAGTAGACGGGAGAGGACAGGGATGAGTAGGGCGTGAGTAGAGGGACCAGGCAGGTGTGGGCAGTTACATTCAGTAGGGGACTTTGTCTTCTGCATAATTTTGCCCAGAGCCTGCTGAAAGTCGAGGGGGGTGGGGGGATGGAGGGGTGGTTTCTAACTTCACTATTTCTGTCTCCACACTGTAGTGTTATTTAGATAGCGCTTATTTAGATGGTTATTCATTGGTCCTGAAATAAACATGTAACTATAAAGGACAATTTGTTTTCCAGTGGTGGTCAGTTTGGTGGTGATTTCCACTCCTGTGCCCTGCGTTCACTGCCTCCTGAGGACTGCTGAAATCACTTCTCATTTCTGCTGAATAATGCATTTGTGACAGCCGGCTCTACTAGCTCGTTTACAACCAGATAAATGAGTCTTTATGTGCTTTTCCCCAGCCAGACGACAATAAACTAGGTTTTATTTGCCTAAATTGAGTCCTCAACTTCGGTGGATCAGCATAAACCCTCTGGGAGAGCGCTGGGGACGCCGCCTAACATTCTGCTTGGTTCAGCCATTCTTTCACTAATTCCCCGTAAAAAGCCACCACATTTGTCCTCAGCACTTGTGCCAGCTGCCTGGATTAGTTTTAATTTAGCTCTTCTGGAGAGTGTAGCCCTTTAGAACATCTTTCCTATCGCTCTTCTGTACGGATGTTTAATTTAGTTGGGTTTGTTTTGAGAGGAGCTGCGGAGATGGGTCTTCTGTCCCACCGGGACACGTCCCTAGAAGGGTTCTCTTGCTTCCGTGGAGTTCTGAAGGCTTCCCCTGCCCCAAGACCTGATAGGAATTACTGCTTCCCCCACCCCAAAAGCCACTGACAGGAGTTTTATTTATTACTGCATATTTTATTTAAGGTAAAACCTCCAAACAGTGCCAGAGTATGCACCCCAAAGTAAGCCTGCTCCTGCCCTGTCTCCAGCCCCAGCCCTCTCACCAGAAGCCCCCACTGTCCGCAGCCCCTGTGTGTGCTTCCTGAGAGGGTCTCCCCTCCACTTTGTAAGAAACACAAGTAGTAGCAGAGCACAGACGTGGTTACTCAGCGATACATCTTGGCGCCAGCTCCACGTCAGTATCTAACCAGCATCCTGGTTCTCTTCTCACAGCTGCAGAGGATTCCGCTGCGTTGTTTTGCTGTGTCAGACATTGCAGCCGCTTCCTGTCTCACTGCTGGTCGGGAATTTTAGAGAACCCTGATCTGGAGCTCTGATTTGAAGCCTGGAGCCTGTCTGGTTCCATATTCAACTTTCACTACCAGCCGTTTCTTGAACACCCGCTGTGTGTTGAGGTATGCCTCTCTGTGCCGGGCTCTGGAAGTGGAGAGGGAGGGAGACAGAGCAGTGGCCCCAGCAGAGCTGGCACTTGGTGGGAGGCCCGCCCCGCACCCAGACTGCCCTGCCCGGCTCCTATCTGGGTCCACGCTGGGTCCCGCTCTGAAGCGCCATCTTCTGGCATCTTCCGGGGGACCCACACTCAGTCCTCACTTCCTGGGGCACCCTCGCTGAGAACTAACCAATACCCTGATCTTTCCGGAAACTCCCACGGCATATGTCGGTGGATCAACGCGCACATGTAAGCAGCTGTTTGTGTTACTGCTCACTTAAGGTATGTCTTCAAGTTTATTCAATTCCACGAACTTAAATAAGGCATTGATTATGTGCCAGGCGATTTACACACATCATCTCATTTACATTCCTGCACCAACCCGATGAGGTAGGTCGTCTAGCTGCGTTTTTATGAAAATTTCAAACATAAGTCAAAAGAAACCTGCTATAATGGACCCCCATATATGCATCACCCAGCTTCCTTGATTGATTATAAGCACGTGGCCTATTTTGTTTTACTTGTATCCACACATCTTGCCACTCTGCCTGAGATTTTTTCCAACAAATCCCAGACATCATATTATTCTTCTTCAAATATTTCAGCCTGTATTGGCAAATTATAAGAATGCTTTAAAAAGAACACATGACTTCGCAACCATGATCACGTCTAAAAATTAGTAATACTTTCGTTATACTTTCTCAATTATCAAATATCTAGTCTTTTCTCAAGTGTCTAATATATTTTTTAATAGTTTGTTTGAATAGTGATCCAAATAAAGCCCATTTTGATGGGCTGATATGTCAATTTAGTCTCTTTTAATGTGTATGTTTCTCTTACCATCTTGCTTCTTTCCCTTGCAATTTTTATTTGTTAAAAAATTGGGCCTTTTGTCCTATAGTTTCCCAGAGTCTGGATTTTGCTGATTTAATAATTTATTTTCCTTATGACTATCTAGTTGTCTAAATATCACTTATTAAAAAGTCCACCCTTCCCTCTATTGGTTTCAAGTGCTGCCTTTATCAAAACTAAATTTCCAAACATAGTAGAGCTTACTACAGAATTAACCTGTTCATCTGACCCTTGTCTTTTCTGTAAATTAGTAGTTTTATCTTGAGGCTTAATCATATTCAGTTTTTTTGTTTATTTGCAAGACTACTTCATAGGTGGTGATGTGAACTCCACCAGGAGATACAGAATGGCTGCTGGTCGCATTTTGTGATGGTCATAGCCATTTAATTATTGTTATTGCCTAGAGTCATTGTTTTATTATAGATATAAATAAAATTAATAATAATTCTATTATTTTTCTTTATTAGCTGGAATACATCTATAAAAAGATAATTTCTCTCTTTAATTATTTATTTTTCTTACCGGATATACATATAGGTCTTACAAAAAAGGCAGGAAAATGCTTTATTTTCTCTCATTATTTACCAGTTTTAAAAATAATGAGTTGGTTCCTCAGTGGGCTCCAAAGATGATTAATTAGTGGGGTTTTTTTTGGTGTTATGCTGATATATTTGATGGGTTTCAATCTATTTCCGTTAATGTTCTTAATAATATTCTTTTAAAAATTGAGGGATCATGCTTTTATCCTATAACTGACTAATCATTTTAATATATGAAAACTGTAAATGACACTTTCTCTATTTCCCAAGAGGGGAGCTAACAGGTCTCTATGGATTCACTTGGGAGTCGCTCACAAGTCTTTAAACTTTTAAAACATCTCTAAACTTTTACATTCTTTACGATTAAGGCAAAAAGGCAGTTCAAGTTCAATCAGAATTTCATGTTCAATTGCTTCACATAGTCACAGTGTTAAAAACTCTGAATGTGTGACTTAGGTCTAGCGGTTGGAAAGGTATTTTCAGCCTGGCGAGATGTGCTTTGCTGCTGGGCTGCAGCTCATTTGTGCTGTCACCATGGGATTGACCACTGTAGCACTCAGAGGACAGCTTTGGTTCCACGGACTCCTGTCCACCCACAGACTCCTGTCCACCCATGGACTCCTGTCCACCCACAGATTCCTGTCCACCCACGGACTCCTGTCCACTCACAGACTCCTGTCCACCCACGGGCTGCACACATGCAGCAGGTTTCTGTAACATTGAACTGAACTTTAACATCAACGAAGGTGGGAAAGGCGTATTTGAGTGCTGCCCACTTGGAAACAGTACATGAGAGGGAGAATCCCTGTTTGCATTAGGGTCCCCAGGTGATTTGGTGCGCTGATACTCCTTGCTATGCTGATCACTCTCATGAGAGCTGGAACTACTGGAGCTTAATGAAGAGACAGCCTTGGGTTTTCCAAGGTTGTAAGAGCACGGCTTGGAGTGCTGTGATCCATGCTGGCATTTTTCTCTGGTCTTCTGCTCCCACTACTGCTATGTGAGTCACAGTCATGTCTCTGGCCACCACTGTTAGTGCCACTGCTGCCACCTGCACTGGTCTACTGGCTACTGTGTCCACTCTGTAAGCCTGAGGACTGTTTCTGAGACTGAGAAATGCTGGGTGCAGAGGTCCTACTGGGGTCCATTTTCATATGTTATAGATGGTACTGTAGGCTTGGAAATTGCAATAAGCCTTGATATAGATTTGTCTCCTATAAAATCCTTCATTTCACCATAGTTTCCAAGCCTACTCTGGATACAACTTGATAACTTATCTTCCTGGCTGGTAGCTTTGTATGGCTCAGCAAAGAGAAGAGAGCTAGGTGGGAAGGTGACTTCACCCTGTTGAATTTCCTGATCCCTCCTTTCTTGTTTTTTCACACACCGCACGCTCCTGTCATGGTTTGTGTTGCTTATCTTGACTTCTTTTTGTCCCCAGTGCAGCCTCGTTGGTGTCCATCCTTATGGCAGCTGGACCTCAGCTTTGCTGTTGCTTTAGATTCCACAGAATGAGGTGCAGAAGAGTCCTGAGCACAGGAGTTCTGTCCCCATGGAGTTGGGGTAGCCACCCTCCCAGCACGTGGATGTCTTCTTGTTCACCTTACTAGAAGCCCTGATAATATTCTTATTGATTCCAAACCATCTTTGGTTAGTGGGAGCTTATTTGAATTGACTCCTAAGTCTTCTGACATGACAGTAGTAGTTTTTCATAGCATCCTTGCTTTCTGGTATGACAAGGTGTTTCAGACTCATTTTGTATATTTCCTATCCTCAAACCTGGATTCAGCCATTTCTACAAGAAGCCCCCATTCTTTTAGCGAAAGATGGTTGTTAGAGACCCAAATCTGAAGCTAAAAATGTTCATTGTCACTAAGTTGGCCATTGCTTCTAGATCTTTTCAGTGGTCAGACTTGGAGATAGGCATATATTTATTTTTATGATCACATATATCATGACTTTATACTGATAATTCCAATTTAAATTCAAGACTAAAGAATTGTCACTAAATCTCATGCATCTTACAAGTGTATCTCCTTTCACTCATACTCAAGTCTCAGTTTTCAGTAACACAAATATAGTTACTCTCTTACTTACCCATGGTACACACACACACACACACACACACACACACACACCACTGTCAGAATAACAGTGTCAGTGCTACCACCACTAATATGATTACTGAAAACTTGTTGGTTTTTTTTTGTTATCTTTTGCATCTCCACTAGGAATGTACAGTTAAATTCCTGTGGTTTAAAGTCACTTGGAATAGTTCTTCTTTGTGTGACTATGCTATCAACTTGATACATAGTTGAATTCATTTGTTTCTTTTTATATTTGATTCTTAGAATTGGCTTTTTGAAATCTATTTTTTTTATACAATTCTGTAAAATATTTTCATGGTTCCAAAGTCATCTCCATATAACAAGATAAATTAAAAGAACTCTAGTGTCCTACCTTTCCCTGCTACTTTTTCCCTTCCACCCTCCTATAAGTAACATGTGAAAACACTTATGGTTTGTTTTATTCCATTGTTTTCAATGTAAACAGATATGTATGTATATATTCATATCCTTCCCTTTTCTTAGCTAGATGGTAGAATGAAATACACACTCTTTCCATCTTGCCTTTTAGCTCAATGACATATCCTGGAGATCATCACTCCATAGTAGTTATAGAGCTGTTCCTTGTTCCTTTGCAGATGCATCATCGTTTATTCAACTAGTCTCCTACTGGGAGGTATTTAGATTGTTTCCAGTACTTTGTATTACAGATAGGATTGCAGGGAACAGCTTTCTACATACTTCTTGTTCATATTCTTGGCAATGTGTCATTGGGAGTGAGTCCTAGAAACAGGACTGCTGGGTCAGATTATATGTATATAAATGCCTGTATAATTTGTCTAGATGTTGCCAAATTCTTCTCCACAGGGGTTATAACATTTTCTATTCCCATCAACACTGTATAAACTTGCCTGTTTCCCTAGAGCTTCACCAACAAAATAGTTTGACATACTTTAGAGTTTTGCTA
Source organism: Macaca nemestrina (assembly GCF_043159975.1). NCBI lineage: Eukaryota > Metazoa > Chordata > Mammalia > Primates > Cercopithecidae > Macaca > Macaca nemestrina. The sequence goes on along the minus strand of NC_092126.1, from coordinate 36,070,615 downwards.
ATTGGATAGGTAAAAATGGTATCTCAGGTGGATTTTAAAAATTTCTCTTAGTATGAGTGCAGTTGAGACATTAGGAGCCATTTTCATCTTTTTTTTGTGTCAACTGTCTGTGCTTATCTCTAACATATTTAAAAATAAAAGAGTGCTATCGGCTTTTTTTTAACCTCAAATTTTAAATGCTGTGTATAGAATAGGGCTATTTTAACCTTTTGTGTCCTACATTGCAATTTTTTTTTCTTGTTTATCATTTATCTTTTAATTTTCCTCATGGCGATATTTCGAAATACAAAAATTTAAAATTTTTCTTAATCAAATTTATCAATATTTTCCTTTGTTGCTTTTGGATTTTGAATTGTAACAAGGAAAATTTTTCCCACATCCAGGTTATAAAGGAATTCACCTATATTTTCTACTTGTATGGTTTCATTTTTGACTTTATATCTAGGATACATTTAGAATTGACCCTAGGGTACAGCAAGAAATGGATCCAATTCTATTATTTTCCTTATGACTGTCTAGTTGTCTGAATATCACTTATTAAAAAGTCCAGCCTTCCCTCTATTGGTTTCAAATGCTGCCTTCATCAATACTCAATTTCCAAACACAGTAGAGCTTACTATAGGATTTTCTATTCTGTTCCATGGTTGTCTGATCTTTTTTGTGCCAACGCTAAACTATTTTAATTACAGAGACTTTATAATATGTTAATGTCTGGTGGGGCTGCTGGTCCCCTCCCCAACCTCCCCACCTCCACTCTTTCTTAGTTTTTCTCTCCCGGCCATTCTTGTCTTTCTGTTCTTACAAAGGGAATTTAAAAATCAACTCATCTAACTCTAGAAAAAAAAGATGGAATTTTAAAAATTAGGATTGCGTTAAACTGATACATTGACTTGGGAGAAGAGACATTTTTATGCTATTGAGTCTATTTGAGTGCATGGTGTTTCTTTCCATTTGTTCAAGACTATTTTGTGTGTTTCGGAAAGATTTGATTATTGTCTAACACAGATTTTGGATATTTCTGAAGTTTAGAGCTAATTCATCTTATGCTATCATGAATGAGATTTTCTCATCTCTTGTATCTTTTTTCTTTATACATAAATAGCATTGTTTGTTGTTGGTTCTGAGATGGCCCTTGCTTTGTTGCCCAGACTAGTCTTGAACTCCTGGGCTCAAGCAATCCTCCTGCCTCACCCTTTTGAATACCTGGGACTACAGGTTTGTACCATCATACCCAGCAGCATTTATTTATTTATTTTTCTTTTAGAGACAGGGTCTTGCTCTGTCACCCAGGCTGGAGTGCAGTGGTAGAATCATGGCTCACTGCAGCCTCAACCTCCCAGGCTCAAGTGATCCTCCTGCCTTGGCCTCACAATGTTCTTGGATTATAGGCATTCGCCCCCAAGCCCGGCCTCAGCATTGCTTTTTGATGTTGTTTTATAACGTGCTACTTCACTAAATCATCTTATTGTTTGTTGTATAGTTTTTACATGGTTCTTTCTGGGATTTCCAGAAAGATCAAAATTTTCCCTTTTTCTTTCCAATTCTTATACCAAGTACTTTCTCTTGTCTAATCACATTGACTGCTGCCTCTGACCAATGTTACAGAACAGTAGACAGCGGACATCTTTTTCTCATTCTTAATTTCTGTGGAAGGCCTAGTGTTTCCTTCTTAGAGATATTTTGTCATGTCAGAGGAAGTCTCTAATCATTCTCATTATTCAGATGAGAAACTGAGATGTAGAGATCAATGAAGACCTTGCTCAAGGTCATGCAGTTGGTAAGTGGCAAGTGGTAAGGCTAGGGGCTGTCTGGCTTCAAAATCCCCAGTCTGTGTATCACATCTAGTTTTCCCTAGTTTCCATGGAAAACTGACCCCACCCCCTGTCTTCCATTTCTCAACATGGAACTCACATTTTAAGAGATCTTAAGAGATTTAAGAGTGGCCGAGTGTGGTGTATGAGAGGGGCATGGAAAGAGGCCCTGAGTGCCAAGCCCTAGTCTCCCTCCGTTTTCTTCAGCAGTTCTCTTGCTTTCCAGACACATTCGACTTAGAAAATAGCCTCCCGGAAACCAGAAACCACCTTTCTTAGAAAGCAGCTTAGTGACTGGCCGGGCGCGGTGGCTCATGCCTGTAATCCCAATACTTTGGCAGGGCAAGGCGGGTGGATCAAGAGGTCAGGAGTTCGAGACCAGCCTGGCCAACATGGTGAAACCCTGTCTCTACTAAAAATACAAAAAAATTAGCTGGGTATGGTGGTGGGCACCTGTAATCCCAGTTACTTGGGAGGCTGAGGCAGGAGAATTGCTTGAACCCGGGAGGCGGAGGTTGCAGTGAGCCGAGATTGTGCCACAACCTGGGCAACAGAGTGAGACTCCATCTCAAAAAAACAAAACAAAACAAAACAACAAAGCAGCTTAGTGGCCACCTGTGTTATATGAACAAGACCCTTGAGAAGCAGGCTCATGCCTCCTTCTCCCCGTGTCCCATCAAAATACTTCTTCCGATCATCTACCTCACTCTTCCTAAGAGGAATGAATCTCTCTAATGGACTTTTCTCTGGTAGCTACATTTCTAACCATACTGTAGTGTCCCTTATAGCTTGGCTGACAGAGAAAATGCCCCACTAGCCCGCTCTGACCAAACAAATTGCATTTATTAAAAAACAGGCTGAGTGACTTTGTCTTGGGGAAATGTGTTCAGGCCTTTGCAGATTATGATTCTGCCCCCATTGCCTACTTTCAGGGATACCAGCTTGTGAATCATGAACGACAAACCCTGTTGCCTTTCTTTATACTCAGTGGAGAAGGATTAGTTCTTGTTTCTCTTTCTAAAAAGAAAGCCTTCTAGGACCACAAGTTCTGTGGGAGAGAAACCTGGCCCAGATCTGGATTGCCTGAGTTTCCAGCATGTTCTTCAAATAGGCAGATTCCCTGAGTGTGGGCTCTCTCTATGCAAGGGACAGAAAGAGGGGCTGTGAACAGCAGGAAAAAGAGTCAAATCAGGTCCATTTTAAACTCTAATCCTGTTGCCTTTCAACAATTTTGATTTCCCATTTCCTCCAGCTGACAGCCTTATCCTTTGGAGGTGTAAGCTGCAGTTTTCTCCCATGGAGACCTAGACTAATGTCCTGGCTCCTTAACTTAGAACCTCTGCGCTCCCCTTTCTTTCTTCCTCAGGCAGCTCCATTCTCCCCCTGGACTCAGCTGTTCCTTTTGTTTTGACACCCGGTCTCTGAGGGCTGCTCCTCTGTCCCCACTCTCCTTTCATCTGCAGCTCCGAGGCACAAGGCTGCCTCATCCCAAGCTTGTGTTTACCCTATCTGAGGATGAAAGGGCCTGATGTTGCCACCAGAGCCTACTGTCAGCATCCTTCACTTGGTAAGAAAAGTCAGGAGCACAGAGCAAGGCTGGAGAGGGAAATGGCCCAGGTCTTCCTCAGCCTCTGTAGTTGCCACCGGTTTTTCTGTCTGTTTTCACCACTTAGCAGAAGAGGCTTGGAGGTTCTAACCCAACCAAGGAGTGGGAAGAGAGAGGTTTGGAATTGAAATGGAACTTCATGTGCATGAACGCTAACCAGGACCAGCTGTATCATTTGTGGATCCCAGTGCAAAATGTGGGGCCCCCTGTTCAAAGAGCAGGAACAAAATGCGATTTAGGTTACTCAAATATAATGCTTTTTCCTTTCTTCTGTCATGTTTCAACTTGTTATGGTAATTTTTATCTGCTATTTAATTTTCCACTCCCTGGGGCATGGGGATGCTCATACAGATCTTTATAGGTATCCAGAGGCCTCGCGCCATGATTCTGGGCATGTGCGCACCCCACCAATGGCTGCGGCACCTTTCTTACTGGCCACTGGGCCGATGTGCCATGTCCTGCTGGTAGGGATGGGGTGATAACCCCCAAGGATATTACGACTTCAGTGCCACCTGAGGCTTGTCCTCTCCCTCCAGTTGCTGCCACCCAGGGGCATGGAGCAGGTGTCAGAAGGGCATCCCAGGGGCAGAAGGGTGGGCCAAAAACACGTTGTAGGGAGACAGAGGGAGGTAGGACCATTCAAGAGCCCCTGGTCCATGCTCCATTGTCCCACCAGACTTCACTTTCAAAACACAAATTCAAAGATAAAACTATTGGCTGGGCATGGTGCCTCATACCTATAATCCCAGCCCTTTGGAAGGCCCAGGCAGGAGGATCTCTTGAGGCCAGGAGCTTGAGGTTGCAGTGATCTCTGATGGCGTCGCTGCACTCCAGTGCAGGGCCCGATGAGACTTCACTGGTGGTGCACCCGTGGAGCCAACCCTGGCCGCAAACTTACATAGTGATAAGGATGGAGAAGATCCCCCTCCCCGGGACGGCCTTCCTGCTTCTGCCGTGGTGTGAGCCCTAGTTTTGTGTTGCTTTCCATGATGCGGCTCTCTGCACAGTGACAGCAATGGTTTACCTCCCCCGGGTTCTCTTCCTGGTTTTTCTGAAAACCTGTCTTTGTCTCCTCTTGGTGGGGATAAGACAGTCTGTGGGGAGATTCCAGGGGACAGGGGGCCCCCACTCCCCAGAATGGCCCCAGGAGCTTTCTGTGTCAGCTGGGGTGGTGGCGGTGGGGAGGAGAGCCCATCTCCTTTCCAACTCTTTCATCCGCCTCTGAAAAGCAGGGAAATGATGTTTCCCAAACATTTGTGGAAATTGTTGCTCTGAACCTTCCCCACTGCTTGCTCCAGCCTGATCCAAGAAAGTGCCACCGAAATGGACATACCCACCCTGCTCTTGAGTGACTGAGACCTCTCTTGGATTCTCTGTTTGGGGCCCAGGCTAAGGAAGTTGAATTTCTCTCTAGGTGCCAACTCGGGGCTCAGTTGCTGAGAGCTTGCTCTGAGGCCTCAGGCCCTGCATGAGGGCACCTGAGCATGGAAATGGGCTTCTGGACGAGGAGGAGTTCTACGGACAAGGTGGGGAAGAGGCGGCTGCAGGTGGAGAAACGGGAGGGATAAGGGGTGCTGTGAGGAGCACGGAACACCAGAGCCCAGAGTCTGGAAAGGTGGGCATGAAGCCCCAGCCAGAGAGGCCTAAGTGAGGGCAGAGGGAGAGAGCTCTGGATTTCTGGAGCCCAGGACCGCAGAGTGGCTGCCTCTGACCCCAGGTGAGACGAAGGCAGCACTTTGTGAAACGACTGGGCTGGGAGGTGGCATTTCCTCTAGGCCTGGAAAGGGGTGGGGGCCTAGTGGGGGCCTCCTGCAGTTCCGCGAGGCCAGATTGACTGAAAAAATAACTAGTGTTTCTCAATTATGGAGTTTTCTTTTGTTCTTCTTAATGGAATAGAGCTTAATATGGTTGAAAGGCTGGGCTGTGCAATATAGAAATAGTAACTCCAGGCCGGGCGTGGTGACTCACTCCTGTAATCCCAGCACTCTGGGAGGCAGAGGCGGGTGGATCACCTGAGGTCAGGAGTTCGAAACCAGCCTGGTCAACATGGTGCAACCCCATCTCCATTAAACGTTCACAAAAATTAGCTGGGCATGGTGGCATGCGCCTGTAATCCCAGCTACTTGGGAGGCTGAGGCAGGAGAATCGCTTGAACCTGGGAGGTGGAGGTTACAGTGAGTCAAGATCACACCACAGCACTCCAGCCTGGGTGACAGAACGAGACTCCATCTCAAAAAAAAAAAAAAAAAAAAAAAAAGAAAAAAAAAGAAATAATAACTCCATTTTATCAATTGGTCTAATTTCAAGGCCATGAATTTTTTAAAAAAGAAGAAAAAGAGAACTTTATTAATACCCAGGACCTCATTTACAATCACTGAAGAGGAAAGTGAGCCCATGTGGGACCCTGGCCCTCAGCTACAGAGGTCGCATGTCTTGGTGTGTGGCTGCGGCACTCACAGGATTTTAGAGCTTCCTAGTCTGTACTCTACCTGTAGGCAGGAGCCAGTCATCTTATTTGTCTGTGGATTTGCAGGAATATCTAAGCATTATTATACCCATTTTGTAGATAATGAAACTGAGGCCCAGAGAAGTCAGTACGTTGCAAGGGCTCTTGTAGCTATCTGGAGCCAGAGCAAGTCGGTATCTATTGAGTATAAACTAAGTTTTGTGGCCCTACTTTTTAACCTAGCCATTGGGACACCTGATTTCTCCTGACAAGTCTGTGTGGCATCTGAGTGCAAGCGATTGTCCAGCAGATGCTGACATATTGGAGTATCTAGGGATGTTCTGGTGGTTGTTATGGCACAATATTTGGACAGTTGTGAAGAATCCTGGAGGAATGGCTGCCTCTTAGATTTGACAGGCATTAAGGCCCTGGACTATTCTAAGATGGCTCTCCCTCGCAGCCCGGATGGATGCAAGCAGAACAGCAGCACCAGGGGGAGAGCCTGAGAGGATGGTGCTGCTCATCATGCACTCTGTGCTGTCAGTGGGCACTGAGAGCAGTGCAGGAGAAGCATCCTGGGACGAAATGGGAGGCAGGAAGGGCAAATGGGGAGTCCCTGTGTGCACCTGCTTAGCATCCCCCGGCTACACACAAATAAAATTTTGTGACTTCCTCTTGGGAGGCTGCATACTGGACTCCAGGGGGCCAAGGGTCTGAGTTGGCAGTCCCTGGTGGGTTAGAGACTGATTTTGCTCAGAGTGATCCCAAGACCAGCGTCTGGAGAGAAAGAGGAGGAGAGAAGCCAACCATCCACAGAGAGACCAGCTGAGAGGTGCAATGCTGGCTGGAGTCCCAGCATTAGAACTACAGGCTGCAGGCCAGACATGATGGATGAGCTCCAGACTCTGCAGAAATCACCCTGGAGAGTGGGAAACGCAGGGCTGACCAAGCAAGGGAGAAAGATGAAACCTCTGCATCCTTCCCTGTCCAATAAGACGGCCATTAGCTACCCATGGCTGTTTACATTTAAATTAATGAAAATTAGATAAAACAAAAACGCAATTCCTCAGTCTCATTAACCACATTTCAAGTGCTTGATAGCTATATCTGGCTAGTGGCTGCCAGATTGGACAGTGTAGATATAAGATATTAATATTTCCATCATGCAGAAAGTTCTACTTGAATGTAAATTATCTCATTCATATATTTTGTATTGATTATATGTTGAAATAACATTCTGGACATATAGAGTTAAGTAAGCTATACTATTAACTTCACCTGCTTCTTTTTACTTGTTTTACTGTGGGTAATAGAAACTTGTTGATTACCAATGTACCTCACATTTCTATTGAACAGGGTGATTATAGGTGGATACAGGAACACACCTCCATTTATTCATTGTTCTTAATACCACATCCATCCAATGGTATTTGACTGGATAATAACTGTAAAAATCCCTTCTCAACAGTAAAGGTGACTGAGGCAGCTCAGGGTAATGGGGCACATGCAACTTTGAAGGCACAAAAATTCAGATTCAAATCTCATCTTCATCCCTCTACTAGCTTTGAAGTCTTGGGAAAATTACATGCCTCAGTTTCTCATCTCAAAAGTGCAATCAATGAATGATCCGCTGCATAGCATGTCTTCGAATTGTAAAGAAGACAGTGGATAGTGCACGTATGGGGGCTAGCGTGGGCTCCTGGTAAACCTTGGTAAAAAGGAGCATTGTTGTTATCATGAACATTTTAAGTGTGAAAGTGTAGGGCATTATGGTCAGTTTCTCTGGCCTCAGCCTACTCACAACCTTACTCCTGCCCTCAGCAGCCCCTCCCAGCCCTCTGCAAAGCCCTTGGCACAGCCTGGACACTTACCTGCTGGCAGCTGCTGGCCCAGGAAGCCCGTAGGGCACCCCAATTTCCCGAGCGCGTGGCCTTGCTCTCCAGGTGCATCCGCAGTTGTGTTTCCAGCTCCTGACTGACTTGTTCAAGGGCATGCACTTTGGCCATATATTCCACCAGGCAGCCCCCTAGGTCCTCAACAGCACCATGGTCCCTCTCCAAACCTGGAGCCGGCACTGTGGCCAGGCCTGAGCTCCGCAGGCCCTGAAGGAAGACACTGCTGATGCCGAGGGCCCGGCGGGTCACACGGGCACCCAGGCCACCTATGCACCCACTGGGTGCTGTTCCTACATAGACCCCAGGTGCTCGGACAAGGCCACTCATGGCATTGGTCCTGGAGGCTGGGGGGCTATCCAGGGAGGATGATGACCGTGGCCCCCTGAAGGATGCCCTGCGCCTCTGGAGGGGCATGCTGGAGCTGGCACTGGGGGGCAAGTCCACTACTACTCGCCTCTCGCTCATCACCCCTTCTGCCTCTGTGGCGCCCAGTGGGTTTACAGAGTCCAGTGGCTTTTGGTTTACAGCCCCAGCATCCCTGTGGCCTGGTCACGGGCCTCTCTGGAATCTCCCCTATCCCCGGGGCTGCTTTGTCTGCTGTCTTCCATGAGTTTCCATCATTCACTGAGCTGAAAGAGAAGAGGGCACTGCCCAGGGCTGTGTGCAGAGAGGCACTCATGCATTCTTTGATGCAGGGTCATGTGCCCAACCTCCCAGATTATTCTGCTGGTGGTGGGGGAGGCTGGATCAGTGCAGGCTGTGGGGGTAGACCATTTGGGTTTGTACATTTTACTACCTAAGAGTGGGCAAGGCAGGCATCAGGCAACCCCATTTTACAGACGAGTAAACTGAGGCTCAAGGACCTCAGATCACAAGTGTGGTGATCACTTGCCCCAGACCTCAAATTACAAGCTAGGACTCAATCTAGCTATTTTGGGGCTTTCTACATCCCTATGTGTACTGGCACATGTGAATGTGAACACATGTCCACACAGGCAATGGAAGATGAAAAGTGTCAGGAGGCAGCTCCAGGGACCCAAGAGAAAAGACTTGCCTACGGTTTCCTCTCTCAGTCCTGACAGCAGCTTCAGGTCCTTGCCTCGCCTCTCTCCTTTCCTTCTCATCTCTGTCCTCTAATGCTCTGCTGTTCATCAGCTGCTTGCTGTTGGCCAGGATGCTTCCTCCCTCTGGACCTCACTGTTTGAACATTGGCATGAGCCTCCAACTCTCTGATGCACCAGATAAGGACGTTGGGCAGATTCAGGTCCCACACATTATGTTCCAGCCATTCCCTACACCTCTGCTTCTCCATCTGTTGGAAAACTGAGAAAAACAACAAAGACGGTGCTTTCTGGTAAGCTCTCCAAGGGTGCCCCAAGTTAGGATATGATGACACCCCTGGGTTTTAATTACTGACCTTGGCATCCACTAAACCATCAAGGGTCACACCTCAATCCATTCTCTAGGGTCAGAAAGGTTCCTCCAGTTCCAGGATGACAACATGGACCTAAAAACCGCTGTACATAAGTTTTACCCTGGAGAAACCAGGTCACCAAACCCCAGAGCTGGATATTTTTCCAAATGCTGTAATGTAGGAATGTACCTCAGGTGAGAGAAGGAGAAGGGAGCCAACCTCTAGTGAATGCCTGATCCAGCCTGGTGTGTGGATGAATCGTATAGTTTATTTCATGGAATTCTCAACTCAGCCTCAGGAGGAAGGAGGTCCAGGGTTGACAGGTACTGCCATATGGGCTGTGAACCTCACAGTTCCAAAAGTACCATATCATATGTTCTACAGTTGGCCACTATCCTCTTACGTGAGGAGGACCCTGAGAACTGCAATGACTTGCCCAAGGTCCCGTGTCCAGAAAGTAGCAGAGCTGGGAGCAGACACCCTCTTCCAACCTCTGGGCCAGTGACTTACTTAGGAGCCTCCTTGTTGCCCACCACCCAGAGAGCAGGGTACCTACCCGAGGTCACACAGGTAAAGGTAAAAAACCTGGTCGCCTACTAGAAGACTCTGTGTGCACTTCCTTCCTGCTGACCAGGACACTCCAACCCTTCCTTTCTTTATTGTCTTCCACTTTGTCTGTCTGAGATGGCCGGGAAGGTATTTTATAAATATCAGTGTTGGCTATTTGAGGAACAGATGAAGAACCAATCAGATTAAGTAAAGGACAGTAGTGTCCTTGTTTATTCAGACATAGCATTAATGCTGTGAACACCACCCGATGCACCCAGAAGGGGCAAGCGAGCCTGTGTTACAGTAACAGCCTCCTATACAGGTGACACTGACTTGGTTCTGAGGATCTGCATTATTGTGAATTCCAAGATGTATTGTCCAAGGCTGAATGAAAAGTTCAAGCTACTGATTAAGTTGTGCACAAATGTGTCATGTTTAGGTATTGTTATTCTCTACAGAATGGTGACACTCAATGGCCAGGTTAGCTTCAGACTTCTCTGGACTAAAGATATTTATATATAAATCCACTCAGCCCTGGAGGCGGGGAGAGTGAGGGGGGGATGTACTTTGACACCCTGCCTCCAAAGACCTGATGAAAGATGAGTCTACTTTGGAGAAACTGCAAACATGTTCAAAAAGATTTTATCAAATGATAAATTGCTAATCCTATTAGCTCGTCACATACATAAAACTCACCTTACTGTTAAATCAGATTGAAAAATACGGATGGATATAAAGTGGTGTTGGTACTGCTCAAGGAAGGCTTAGAGCTTATCTTGAAAAGAATGCAAAATGTATTAGCAACGGAATCCTCTGGCTAATAAAATAAGTTTATTTATATATACATGGTAGCTGAAATCTGTGGATAAGGAAAAATAAATCATACATCCACATATGTATATATAACATATGTATCTTTGATTACATATATTATATATAAATTTTACTTTACAGATTTTTCTCTGTATGCTCACACACATTGGTATATTAAATGTAACAGTTGACAGAAATATTATGGTAAGGTTAAAAAGGTAAGACAACAACACGCTAGAAAATTAACTTAGAGAAACATTTAGTTGCTTCTTTGTGGGCTGAAGAGTCTTTGAAGAGAGACAACAACCGAACTCATGTGAAGTAGGTTCATACAACATTGAGAACACACTTTCGAAGGCCATCTTTTTTTCTTTTTTCTTTTTTTAAGGAAAACGTAGAAAGAAAAAAGTCATGATAGACCACAGCAACAACACAAACATATGACCCAACATTCAAGTTCAATTCCCAATCCGACTATAAGAGCATCTATATTCAAAATATACTATCAAACTATTTTTCTTTTAGAGAAAGGAAGTGTCAAAGCAGTAATCATCTCTCTCAGCCACAATCAGGAAAAAAGAGAGAAGCAGCCACCTCTGGAAGCCCCTTGGGCATCTCTGAGGGTCTGACCCTGTTGGCCGTGCTGGACACAGCACGGGGAGGCAGCCAGCCAGCTGGGAACAAGGGGAGCAGTGGAAGCCGAGAGCTGGATGGCAAGTCCCCCGGCTGGTGCTGCGAGCAGGTTTGCAGTGCCAAGTAGGAGTATAATAATGTCTTCTCCCAAACAATTTGCTTGGATATTTTTTTTTTAAAGATTGCAGGAGGAAGGTTTCAAAAATTATCGCTCGACTACCTCAAAGCTTCTTAGATAAACGTATTCCTCAGGGGCACAATACCATGGCGTTTTGAGAAAACAAAGCTGAACCCCAATAAACATTTGATCCTTGAAGAAGGGCAAGCATTTTAAAGCTCCAGGGCCGGGATCAATCCTCTCCAAGAGAAAGGCACGGGTGTTTAATGCAGATGTGGGTGTTGGAGGGGATACAGGAATGGCCATAAAGGGAGCATTTTCCCACCAGGGAAAGGCAGTCCTGTTGTTAGCAGCGGAAGTAATGTTAGGGGGACACGGCCTTGGGATACCTTGATGTCCTCCATGGATTCCTGAGGGCTCCAAGCTCCTGCCTGCCGTCCACAACTTGGATGGAATTAAACATGACATCCAATGGTGCCGTCATAAGGCTCCAGGGCACTCATCCTCAGAGGTGATGAGATGTTCCCTTTTCCTGCTCTGTGCATGAGTCTGCCGTCTTCCCCGCAGGTGGCCCAGTTCCCTTTACAGGTGTGCATATGAGAAGGGAGGAAATGGGGTCATACCACATCAAGAAGAACCAGAGCTTTAAGAATCACTCAAAGAATCATGCGCTTGACCACTGTAACATTCAGCTTCTACAGGAGGTCAGTCTCTCACCTCACTTGACCAGGGTTCCTGGGATCCCCAAGTGCTCAAGAATGGTTATTAAGAGAAGCAATCGATGCAACTGCTTTGCTTAGAAATACCTTTATTTTATAAAGCCACAGATCATTCTGTAAAGTTTTTTTTTTTTAAACCACACTTGTAAAAAAGATGTTGACAATTCATAGGAAAAAAAGCTCAAAATGTTTCTCATTAAGTCAGGGTTACACAAAGGTTATATTTATAATATATATATTTGTATATTTATAATTTAGAGACGAAAAATAGGAATGGCAAAGCGATGCCTGCTGTAGTTAGATCTCAGATACTTGATCGTTTCCCACAAACAGTGTTTCTTGACAGAAGGGGTTAACAAGAACCATCCCAGTGTCTCTATAGTCGCCATTGGCTGGGGAGCGGGGCTCTGAGAGCTGGTCCTGGGAAGAGAGAGGGAGGAGATGGAGTGAGCTGGAGAAGGCTTAAGAGGTGGCCGTTCTTAAAGAAATGTACACATGGGAACATTTATTTCAGCATTGATGGCTTGGTGCACATTTTCATCATCCCTACTGCTAATGCTGAGGTGCAGAGCCCTCTGTGCCATTCTTTTAATTTGCGTGTGTGTGTGTGTGCACGCGTGTGTGTGTGTATGTATATGTGTATATTTTAATTTTTGTGCTGCTCCTTCAGATTTTTATAGCAGCTTTCAAAAAATGTTTCCTGCTTCTGGAATCACCCCAATCCCAGGCTGCCAGAGATGGTACTGCTTTCCTTGTCAAAGTCTGAGGGGGCTTGCCATGCATGACACACATACAGTGCATGGTTCACTGCATGGCAAAACTTGGTCCACTTGGACCCCAGACTACTTCCTGCCTCTTTCTCACAGACTTCTGGGAAACTCCTCCATTTTTCCTTCCTGAGTGCACCTAGATTCACTCACCTTTTTCCTGCTACCCACCTGTCAGGATCTAACAGACCTCTCGAGAGGCTTCAAGGGCCAGTTCCTTCCCCCTCTGAGTCCTTCCAGAGCCTGGTCAGAATTATTGCCCCATTTCTTATAGCACTAGCGATGCTGAGCTGAATGGATCTGCACTTCTGTGTGACTGCATAATAAGTGATGGATGAAAATTTCAGTCTGTATGTTGAGTTGCAGGAGCAGAAAAGCCTAGAAATAGGCAATCCACTGCCCAGAAGGTAATCTGTATGGCTTTGGCAGGGTTTTGGTTTCACTTACCAAGGAGAGCTAACATTTATGGGCTACTGAATGGCTGTACTTGGATTTGGGCCCTGGTACTAATTGAGAGAGAGAAAAAAGAAAGTCATAGCTTGTTCCAATTTAAAACAGCTAATGTCTCAGAACCTTCAAGCCATTTCCGGGCAAACACTCAACTATAGGCCTAGGTATACTGGCTCATACCAGATTTGCTTAGAAATATCTTCATTTTAAGTAGCCATAATTAAATCTCTGAAGTTTATTTTTAAACAAAACATATGTAACAGATACTTTCTGAGGAGTACTTACTGCTCTATGAATCATAAGGTAAGAAAGGAAGAAATGCCATTGTTGATAAAATGTCTTTTCAGAAGACAATAATTTCCTTCAGTGTCTGGAATTAGTTCAACACCTATCTAAGGGTGGATAGGCGGCCAGCTATTTAAGGAAAATAGTGGAGCACCTCAAAGACGAGACAAAAATCCTTTTCCTCCACCATGCTTTTGGGTTCAACTGTGGAGACTGAGCTTTGGCTTGTCATTTTATAGCTTTCACAAAGCAAGTATTCACCAAAGGCAAAACCATGTGGGTATGCTTTGCTGCATAAAAAAGAGAGAGTTATTCAGGAAACAACCAAAGGAGAAGAAAAAAGAGAGAAGGAGAGAAGGAGGGAGAAAAGAAGGAAGAAGAGAAAACAGGGAGAAGGAGAAGGAAGAGGAGGGAAAATAAAAAAGAATGGAAGTTTCCAAGCACCTTTTGGGCATCACAATTTTGTCTGTACAGCCCTGGATCTGAGTTTTGCTGCTTGCATCAACAGAGAAGTGGGGGCAGGACAACTGAGGAACTTGCTTAGGCAAAGCATGTGGCAGTCTCCAAAGGTAGCAGCTAAAGGGCAGGTGGTGAGTACATGTCCCGAGGACACGGAACATGGTGGAATATGAACTGGGACCTTACGATTGCTCTAGAGGTGGTTGGCAGTGTGTGTGTACTTGGCTGGCTTCATCCTGGCCCTAGGCTGCCTGCATTTGCCCTCAAATAGTGTGAGCCCAGAGAACCGGGACAAGTTGTAATATTACTCTAAATAAAGTAGAATAAGAGGAACTGCTTGCTGGGAGGGAAACAGCAAAATCCAATCCACTCTGAAGCCAAGCTGAGCTTTGTGCTGCAGGTCCTGTGGCGCCCTCCTGGTCTGGAGACCATGACTGGCTGGGCAGCCCTTTCTGCCAGAGCCTCTGGCTTGTGTTGGACGGCGGCCCTCGTGCTCTGTGCCAAATGACTAACTGGGATGTTCGAAAAGCAAGGGCCTTTTCTATAGTGCGTTCACGAGTATTGTCCTTTGGCTTTGGTTTTCATTTACCAATTTGCAAAAAGAATATGAGAAATTTAAAGTTCAGGGCTTCACAGCCCATACCTAAAGTAGGTCCAGCCCCTTTGTCAAGTTACACATTTTTTTCCACTTCCTGTAACAGATCTCAGGAACACCTTTTCCATGCAAAATGTACACAGGCCACACTAAAGGCCAATGCTGCAATGAAGCTGGCCCCTTGTTTGTCCTCTGGCTAAAAATTTCTCTTGGGCATTTACTGTGTGTTAGGCTCTGACTGGGTGATGGGTAAATTGTGGTGAACAACATTTATAGTTCATTAGCTTGATAAACATTTACTAAGAACCTACTGTGTGCCAGGCAGTGCTCTAGATGCTGGGAATAGAGCAGTGAGCACAACAAACAATGCTCCTGCCTCAGGCAGCAGGACAGCAAGACCACAAACCAATCAACAGGGAGAGAATGATGCAATGTCAACTCTGAAGGCAAATAAAGTAAGGAAGAGGGAACAGAATGAGGCTGGGGATTTAATTAATATAGAGTGGTCAGGGAGGGAGGGCCTCCCAGAGGAGGTGGCATTTGAATAGAGACCTGAAGGAATTCAGGGTTCAAGGTATCCAGGAGAAAAGCATTTCAGATAGGGTGCAACAGCAAAGCTCTAAGGTGGGGGCAAGCTTCCTCTGCAGGAGGAAGAGCAAAGAGGCCACTGAAGCTGGTGTGTGATCAATGGGAAGTGTGGTAGGGCTTCAGGTGGTGGGCAGGGGCCAACTTGTGAAGGGCATGGGAACAGGAGTCTGGATTTTATTCAAAATGTGGAGAAGAGCCACTTGAAAGTGGACGCTGTGGCGGACACGGGATCCTGCCTTGAAAAGATCATCTGGCTCTTGTGTGGAGGGCAGACTGCAGAAGGCAAGATGGTAGTGGGGATCCTAATTTAGAGGCCACTGCAGCACTCATGATGTGAGGGAGGAGAATGGCTTGGACCAGGGGCAGAGGTGCAGGCAATGAGAAGTCCTGGTGCTTAGGGAGAACCAATGGAATTTTCTGACAGATTAGAAGTGCGGTGTGCAGGAAGGAAAGGCAGCTGGCAGTACCATTTACGTAATGAGGAGCTGCAGGTGAGGTTTGGGTTTTGGGGTTGGGAGGGGGAAATCAAGGGTTCAATCTTGGGTATGTTGAGTTTGAGGTGCCTATTAGACATGTGCAGCAGGTAAATGGGTATGTGAGTCTGGGGCCGGGGGAGACATCAAGGTTACAGGTAGAAATTTGGACTCTATAGTGCAGAGATGGTATTTAAGTCATAGGACTAAGTAGAAACAGAAGAGAAGTGACTGGGTGCAGTGGCTCACACCTGTAATCCCAGCATGTTGGAAGGCTGAGGCAGCAGATCACTTGAGGTGAGGAGTTTGAGACCAGCCTGACCAACATGGTGAAACCCTGTCTCTACTAAAAATACAAAAATTAGCCGGGTGTGGTTGCATGTGCTTGTAGTCCCAGCTACTTGGGAGGCTGAGGCAGGAGAATCACTTGAACCTGGGAGGCGGAGGTTGCAGTGAGCTGAGATCACACCACTGCACTCCAGCCTGGGCAACAGAGTTGAGACTTCATCTCAAAAACAAAAGCAAAACAAAAAAACAAAAAACAAACAAACAAAAACAAAGAGAAGAGAAGTGGTGGCAGGACTGAGATGGGGTCCTATACAAGACTTTGAACTTTAACTTGAGAGAAATGGGAAGGTTTTAAGCATGTGAGCGATGTGACCACAGTTATGTTTACAAAAGCTCACCCTGGCTGCTCTGGGGAATGGACCCACACGGGAAGGAGGCGTGGGGTTGTACCTCCACAAGAACTCTTCTCAGCTCTCATTACCTTACTCAGATGTCTGTTATCTTTCTCCTGGCCATCTCAATTGCATCCTAGTTGAGCTACCTATTTTTAGCCTGTCTTTTTGTGTCATTCCATCCATTTACTCATCCACCAAGCCATTTTTTTCTTTCCTTATCCATTCACTGATCACATATAGGGTGTTTTCACCAGGCCATCGGCATAATCCTTCTAAAACTGGGTCACCCAAAGATCAAAACTTTCAGTGACTCTCTGTTGCCCCAAACTAAAGTCCCAATACCATAATACCCCATCAAGGCTGTGTCTAATTGGTCCTTTATCCTTCTTTCCTGTTATACTCTGGCCTCTACTCCACCCTCTGTGTGAGGATGGAAAGAGCATGGATTCTGCAGTTCAAGTCCTGGGTTCAAAACTCGGCTCTCTCACTGACCAGCCAGGTGTCTTGGGCAAATACCCTGACACAGTGTATTCTTCTCTCCCTTCAGATCCAGCACGTATCCCCACCTTTCCTCAGGCTACCTCCCCTGCTGGAATGCCTGTTGAAATCCATTGATCCTTCCTAGCATCTCCACTGGGAAGGCTTTCCTCCTTGGGCTCCCACAGCTCTTTGTCTATAACTCGTCTTGTTTCCCCTAATTGGCTTTGTTTTTGGGTGATGCTGGGGTTTGTCCCCCAGTCACATCTCAGAACCTGAGCCCCTTTGGGAGCAAGCTCTCATCTTCATAGTCCCCTGGGGGTGCTTGGCACAAAACAGGTCCTCACTGAGTATTTGTTCACTTGTTCCCAGAAACCAAAAGTCCCAGGAACAGTGCTTCCAAAATTTAATGTGCAGAAAGCACCTGGGGATTCTTGCTAAAACACTGATCCTGGCTCAGTAGGGCCGGGGTAGGGCCCACAACCTCTTGGGTGTTACTGATACTGCTGGTCCATGGGCCATACATTAAGGAGCAAGGCACTCAGAAATAAGCAGATGCCACGGCTCTCTTTGGGCCTGGTTTCCCTGCAGTGGGGCCAGCACTTTCAAGCTCATTACCTCAGAGGTTTCAAGGGACTGGATCTCCCTGGGCAGCTCCACTGCATGCCTGTTGAAGTAGTCCATGGTGATGGCGTTGTTCCAGTAGCTCAGGTTGTTCTCTGGGTTGGCGGTCTTCTTCTTCCTCTTCATGCAGCACACCGTCAGCAGGACAGCTGTGGAGAGAGTGCAAGTCAGAGAGGAGAGGGAGGCAGCAAGGATGGTGCCTGGGTGGCACCACCAAACTGATGAGGAGAGTTCCCAGCTGGAGGAAGTGTATGGTGGGAAAAGGGGCAGGGCACGGCGAACTGTACAAAGTGAGCCTTAATTCCTCAGAAGACCCTGACAGCAGAAGTTCACGGAGCAAATTCACGGGGCAGAAGTCTTGAATGCTGATAAAATAGCTTTTCTGGCACTATCATCATCATCATCATCAAAAAAAAACCTGTGCTAATAGTTATACAGGACTTATGGTTCCAAGCACATTAGAAATATTTATTAATTTAATCTTCCATTTAGCCCCATAAAGTCAGTACTATTAGGGTCCCCATTTTACAGATAGGAAAACTGAAGCTCAGAGAGATAAAGTGATAGGCCCAGGAGCAAACCCAGACATCTGGACTCCAAAGTCTATGTTTTTTTTTTTTTTTTTTTAAGATGGAGTCTAGCTCTGTTGCCCAGGCTGGAGTGCAGTGGTACAATCTTCGGCTCACTGCAACCTCTGTCTCCTGGGATCAAGTGATTCTCCTGCCTCAGCCTCCCAAGAAGCTGGGATTATAGGTGCCTGCCACCATGTCTGGCTAATTTTTGTATTTTCAGTAGAGACAGGGTTTTGCCATGTTGGTCAGCCTGGTCTTGATCTCCTGACCTCAGGTAATCCGCCTGCCTCAGCCTTCCAAAGTGCTGGGATTACAGGGGTGAGCCACCGCACCTGGCCAGTCTATGCTCTTAACCAGCTGATTCCTGCCTTAGACTGACGCAAAAGCCCACCTGCACAGATGGCCTGAGGTGGGCTCCACGCAGCTTGACTGAGCACAGTGTGACATGTGATCCTGTCTGTTCATCCCTGAGACTCCCAGGGCCCAGGAGGAAGAATTATGTCTGGATTTTGTTGATTAACCAGGTGTGAATTGAGTGGTTTGTGAGCAGGGAAGGCTTCTGAGGTCGGAGAGGTGGGATGGCCTGTCCAGATTCATTTACAGGTGTTTCCCCCAGTAATTCTCTTATATGCCTAAACCGATCTTGGTGCCTGCATCTTGAAGGAACTAACATAGTAGACAGGAGTCCCATTTTGCAGACAGGAAGACACTGGATCATGATTAAGTCATTTGTGTAAGTCCTACAGCCAACCAATGTTAAGAGCTGGGGTTGTGTGCAGGTATGTTGGATTCCATAAGCCAAGTCTTACAAGCACACCAGGCTTCCTCTCTAATGATCCATGCAGGCTTAAATGTGAGGACAGGGAGTGATGATACATTTCAGTTTGGCCCCTTTGTTTTGTAGATGAGAAACCCGAGACCAGTGAGGGAAAGGATTTGCCCACGGGTGCCAGTGGGAGGGGTGCACCTGGGCTGTGCACAGCCATTTCCCTCCTTTGGATGCTGAGGGAGAAGGTCACAGGGAGGCCTCAGGGTATGGAGGGAGGCCAGGTTGGGGGGCTTAGTGTCTGACCCACCAGCCTGGCAGGCGGGAATGTGCCTGTAGAAGCCCATGGCCCTCTTGTGGAGAAGCCATGAAGTGAGGACTGAGTGCTGGCTGGAGGTGCTGGCTGGGACGCACAGGGAAGAGCTGTCAGAGTGTGGGCCTAACACTGGAACAGCTGGAGGACATCCCCTGGTCATCCCTGCTTTGCCTTGAGGCTCTGCCATCCCTGTTTGATCCGTAAGCTCCAAGGAGACACGTTTCCCAGCCATAATGCCTTCTGATCCCAATCTCTTCTACTCTTTTCATTGGCAAGAGTCATTCTCACCTGGGTTTTCTTATATAACAATTATAAACTAATTTGGGGCCTGTGAGTGGAAAGGCACACATATACATCCAGGTCTACTATTCACTGAGCAACCATCGGCACAGTGTTATGTGATCTCTTTGAATGCTGCACTAATGCTCCAGTGTCTGGAAGGAGGCCAGACTGCTCTGGGGCCCAGGTGCAGAGGGTGCCCTCAAGTGTCTAGCATCAGAGAGAGGGGCTACTCCACTTTGGCCAGGGTGAACTTGAGTTGGTGATGACAAACATCTGCAGCTAGTCTTTTTTTCTAATCTCACCCTCCAAATGGCCCCATCTTCTTGCAGAGAGGATGGGTGAAGACATTCTCAAAAACGGACATCGCATGTGACAAATAGGCAAAGGACCCTGCCAGAGCCACAAAACTGACATGCTCATGAAAACTCAGGCACTGACAATGGTGAGCGCCGACCAATTCAGCGCCAGGCGTGGAGGCTTCTGGCGAGGGTGGTGGGCTCTGTGCGTCCTGATGGTGGCAGCAGAGACCAGCTCGGGAGCCACCTGGCTCCTCTGCCCTAGCCCATCATGGCCTGAATCCAATCAAATTCAGTTCTCAGCACTTCTGAAAATGTGCGTGGCTGAGAGTGTCTGGCAGGGCTCAGGAGAGAAAAGCATTTCTCAGCCCCAGGACACATGTATCCTTCCAGGCACTGGCTGCGACTTGCAATCTGGGAGGGCAGATGAACTGACACCCTCCCTCCTTGGGCAGGCCTGGGATCTGCCTTGCTTAACCCCCACTTCTACCAGGAGCAGAGGATCACCCCTGCCCAGCACCCAGCCCATCTGAATTCTGACTCTGGTGGCTTCAGAGAAGCAGGGCAGGGGCCAGTGCTGGTATGATAAGCCAGATGAGAGGAAGCTGATGCATGCACTTTGCTACTGACTCAGAGTGCCTGAAATATCTGGCAAACTGGCAAAGGATGAAACCCTTCTTTGAGGTCTGTAGAGTAGCTTTAGGATAAATGAAGCACCTGACAAGGTCCAAAACAAGGGGCCCTTAGACCTGGAAGAGGTCTGCTTTCCTGATAACTAGAGTGGTGCTGGGCTATGAAAACAGCCTAAATAGACGAGGATAGTACCTGAGAGCACAGGGTTCTGAAGCTGGACAAATATTCTTCCATCGTAATGTCCATCTCATTGGAGCCTTCACAGGGTTAATGATGGTCCCGTAGGAGTCGGGGCCATGACTGACGACATGGAGCTGATGTGGAGGCAGTCAGGGCCGAGGCAAGAGCCTCCTTGTGTATAGTGGAAATGCAAGACAAACATCAAAGGGAGTGGAGTGTGCGGTTCCCAACGGGCTACCAGAGTCCACTTTTATTAAAAGTTTGTGTCTTTCTTTAGAAAGTAATATGTTCCATCTCAAGCACCTGAAGGCTCCTTTCAGGGTGCCAGAAGAATCCTCAAGGGACAGTTCCAGGCTGTGTCCTTGCTCCTGTCTTGACTGACATTTTTATGCATGGTTTAGGCAGCCCATGGGCTTTCCAGCTTCGCAGCAAGATCTGATTTAATTTCAAGCTTATACATAATAGAAGGGCTGGGGGAGAAGTAGGAGTCCTTTTAGAATTGCAAAATCTAGGTGGGTGTAGCCTGTGGGGTTCAGGCTATCCAGCTCAAAGAGGGAGGCCCACATCTCAGATTCCCTAATGTTTGGCACAGTGTCTGGCACACAATGGGCACACAGGAAATCCTGCATTGAATAAAACAGATTTTGTACTACCAGATCTAGTCTGACTCACTGTGTGATCGGGACCTTGGGTCAATCACTTCACCTGGTGACTCACTCCCTACCTATAAGGTGTGGAGGATGGCTGGAGCCACTGTGGCACCTGTGTGTTTAGCAGTGTGTTTGCTTGTTTCTGCTTTTATTTCTCTGGCTGGTCTAAGAATGGAATGATAAAAAAAAAATAACGGAATGCACTTTGTAAACGAGAGCATCCTAGACACATGTAAAGACTGGAAAATCAGAAAGCTGTCCCTACTGTATTTACTTCTCAGATATGACCAACCATTATTAAGAATTCATTGGCTAATAGTGCTACATTTTCTCATAATCATTCTTCTGTTTTAGGAGTGGGCAACCACAGTTTTAAGAATAAATGTGTAAATGTGTGTTTCCAGGAGAGACAATAAAGCTGTTTTCATTAAGAATGAAATATGCAACTTGCAAACACTTTTGCTCTTCTTGAATTGGGTCCTTCAGCAGAAGCAGGTTGCCAGCCCTGACATGGAAAGTTTACTTTGCTCATCAACCTGAAGGAGACAGAAAGCTAGGAGAGGCAGCTCCTGAAAAGAATCTAGACTCCAGATATAAAAAGATCTTGCAACACAAGGCCAAGTGGAAATCATGGTTCACATTAAAGGCACAGACCTCCTGCACTAACCACCAGGGCGGGAGGAAAAGCTGGGAGACCTGGCTCAGCAGCCTTCCCTGAGGGAAGCCTTCGGGGCTTTGCTCCTCTTGAGATCAGGGCAAGCCTGGGTATGACCTGAAGCCAATACAACCAGTAGAGCTGATGCCCGTGCTGGCTGCCTGAGTGCTGCTAAAGGAAGAGTCCACCATTGGCTCCCTCTTCTGTAGCCAGACACAGGTGGAATGCTGTGCTTCCTTTTGGGAGACAAAGCAGAAGCCACCCCAGAGGGGCGGATGGGACACAGGCCCAGGCAATGCAGCCTACAAAGAAGACTTGCAGGGCCGGGGCTAAGCAGCTGGGATGAAGAGCAGCTGTCTCTCAGAGCTGTTTCAAATGCTTCAGGCGTTGCTAGACAAACTAGAGTTGTATGGCTTCAGATGGCATGGCTTAGGGCCATAGAGTGCGAACCACAAGAAGGCAAACTTCAGGCCCCCAGGAGAGCTGGGCAACAACCTGGAGGGTCAGAGGAGAGTGGGTTGTCTGAGGAGCGGGGATACGAGGGTGGGGCAGTGTGGCCATGCCTGAAAGGCGTCAGGGAGTGGCAGATGGTAACCATTTGGGGTGGGGTGTGGCTGAGGATTCCTGCAAGGCTATCCGAGAAACTCTAAGAATCGAAGCTCAAGTACACGAGGGAAGACATAATGAAATCCCTAAAGTTCTGAGAGGTTGTATCAGATTCTTTATGGAGATAGCAGAGAGAATACCTCCTGACTCCTCATTCACAGAGTGCCAGGCAGCAGCTAGGAGGAGCTGGTGGCCTTGGGAGGGCAAAAAATAAGGACAAGGTCCACACTGCAATCAGCTCACATCACCTACGAACAAATAAAGTGGGGTGGGGGTGGAGAGTTGCTAGAATTTACGTAACTCTCAAGCCTTAATTTAGCTGCAAGAACTAGGTTTTTGCCAAGGCTATAGAACTTCCCACCAGATGAAAGCTTTATCTCTTTTTCTTTCTTGGGAGAAGAGAGACAGAAGGAGAGGAGAGGGGCGAGAGGAGAGAAAACACAAGAAAGAGGATGGAAGATGAAGAAGAAGGTGAGGGGTTTGCTAGTTGGAGGCTGTACATTTTGAAGCATCAGCATTGACCAATGGTGTCTTGGTGCCAGGTTGCTAGGGGCATTGGCAGGCTACCTTGAGGCAGAGTGGTGTCATGACAAGGGCACTGGGCTGGAAGACAGCTGCTATAAGCTCTCAGCCCAGCCCTGCCTCTCCCTAATTCTGGGATCCTGGGTGAGTCACGTCACTGCTACTTGGCATTTTTTCTGTGGAGTGCGGGGTTGGATTAGACTGCCTGTGAGGTCCTCCGCCAGCTCCTGGGAGTTGTGGCTTTATGACCAGCGGGCATTCAAGCCATGGCCTGGCAGAGCTGAGGACTAGGGTCAGGGATAACCTGTCCTGCTCTCTAGTTTCCTGAGATTCTGGGAATTTTTGTAGTCCACTTGGCAAGGATGCCAAATCAGGGACAAACGAATGCTGGGGATGAGCTAGTGATGTGGGAGAGGGAGAGGATGGGTGGGAGAGGGCGGCACTTACAGCAGGAGGAGATGGGCACGCTGATGGCCAGGATCACCCAGGCGATATCCATCTTGCTCAGGCAGATGGTGGCTCTGTGCTGGGGTTTATCCCCCTCGGCCACATGGGAGATGTTCCCTGCTGTCCCAGGCTTCCAGGTCCCGGCGGGGACCAGGCGGTTGAGGAAGTTGCCTGTGGCTGTGGATACCACCGTGGAGAGAGGACTGGGCACCCTGTTGGTCATGGTGAGGGTGGCCGCAGTCTCCTCCTTGGCTCCAGAAATAGTGCTTTCTGAGACCCTGGGGGGATGGGTTGGAGCTTGTGGGGTTGTGGATGCTCCCTGAGGAATCCCCTGGGAAGGGGCTGAGACACTGGTATTGAAGGCAGCTGGGGTGGGCCCCGTGGCAGCTGTGAAGACCCCAGAGCTGGCAGACAGAGGTCTGTTGGTACCAGGAGTGACAGTAAGCCAAGAGTCACTATGGCTGGGGCCGTCCTGTGGGTCACCGCGGTGGGGGCGCTGAGAAGGCACTGGGGCAGGTTGTGGACTGACAAGGGCACCTGAGGCTGCTGTGGCATCTGGTGTCCCTCCTTGGCTGGTGAAGGTAGAACCACCCCCCTGGGCTGCTCTGCGAAGGCCTGGCTTGTCCTCTGCAGGCCCCAGGGAGGTGGTAGGGGGTGCCCATGAGGTATTGCTGGGCACTGTGGTCGCAGCCACTGTGTGGGGCTGTGGTGAAGTGGAGTTGCCCCAGAGTGGGGTCCTGGGGGTGAGGGTAGAGGGGTTTGGTTCCACAGACGCTGTGAAGTTGCCCTTGTATATCTGAAAGATTTTCCCCAGGGGCCGCTTCTGCCCCAGAGGTGTGGAACTTGGATTTCGTCCCCGCTGTCCTTCTTTACTCCTGGAGTGGCCACCAGGTACAGGCGGGACAGGGCGTGATGAATTACCAGCCCCTTTTCGGGAAGAGCCTGGGGGCCTGGGGGGCCTGCGTGTGGTAGTGCGGGCGGGCGCTGTGGTGGGGCGGCTGGTGGCCCCTGGAGGCTTTGTCAGCAGGATGGTGGGGGCAGCCTGGCCTGGAGAGCGGCCCTCCGGGTTGGAGGATGTGGTTGTCGTGGCCGCTGGAGCGGGCCTTGTGGACAGGGAGCTTTCAGAATGGGGGGCGGTTACTGTCGCAGCGATGCTGGAGATGGTGTGTGCAGGAGGGTGCCCCTCTGTCCGGGGTGTCGGTGTTGCCATGGGAGCTGCAGCCTGTGAGGGGGGTCCATCAGGATTGGGGGTCAGCATCACCACAGAAGTACGTCTGGTAGAGCTGTGGGGTGCTGTCACCATGGTTCCCGGGGGAGTGCCTGAAGGGAGGACCTGAAGAGATTCCCTGGGAGATGGCTCCTGGACGGCAAATGCCAGCGCTTCGGTCAGTGCCAAAATCAGCAGGAAACCTTGAGAGGGAGACAGAGAGAAGAGGTAAAATGCTTGGGGAGCAGCATATAGCCTGGGCCTTTCTTACCCGTGGCCTAGGACAGTGCTGGGAACTCAGGAAACATCAGGAGCATTCCCGAGCCCACACTAGTGCCCCAACACTGACAGAACTGTCTGTGGAGCTGGGGCAGGTCTATTAGGTAGGCGCTGCCTGGCACCTGCTGGAAAGAGAGACCAGCACCAGGGGAAGCAGAGCAGCTACCCTGGCCAGGCTCCTCCTTTCCCATATGCCTCGGAAACGCCATCAGCCCTCCCGACAAGGGCAACTTTTCAGAACAGGCTGGGGCTGGAGGGGCAGAAGGCTTGTGGCCTCCACATCTGCCTCTTCCTCTGCAGCCAGGAGTGGTCAAGGCCAGCTTGCCTATGGGGAAGCCTGTGTGAACTCTGTGTGAGCCACCCCAAACCAAATGAGGAAGGTCTGGGTGGCAGCATGCACCAAATCCTATGCCCTTTTCTGAATCTTCCACTTATAAACTATACAAAAGTATAAGCAAACAGACCTCTGTCCCTTCAGGACCATTCACCAAACAATTATGGAGGCTCAACCCTCTCCCTGACCCTGGAGGACACAAAAATGAACAGGGTAGTCTCTGACCCTGGATAAGCTCGCACATATCCACAAACAATCCTAAAATAAGACAAAGATGTCTCAGTGCCATAGAGGAGTGACAGGCAGAAGAGGACTGGGGTCTAGAGAAGGGCAACCAGACCTGGAGCCCATAAAAGCACTTAGCACAGCCTGGAACAGAAGGTGCCTTCTACAAATGCCAGCTGGTGTCATGGTTGTTATTAACTGCTTTTCCTATGGCATTCATGTGGCTGAACTCTGGAAAATTGTCATTGGTGATGCCCAGCCTTTTTGAGTAGAAGGAGCCCTTTTGAACATTAAAAAAAAAAAAAAAAAAAAAAAAAAAAGGATTTTGTATGATAGTGAATGTGCATACTTGCAGTTTGAGAAAATGCACAAGGACAAAAACGTATACATTTAAAACATTTCTAGTTATGTGTGGATTTTATTACTCACAATAGCATGTGTCTATTTTTAAAACCGGTGCCTCATGCAAGCATGAGATGTAGGAGCTGTTCCCTGACAACACATGGGTTGGGAAGAGCCTGTCTCTACGGCTGAGGAATGGCCAACAGTCCTCTGAGGCCTGATTCTGACCTGTTAGCATCTCCTGGTCCTGTTAGCACCTCCTTGTTCACGGATCCCCTTCTTTGTCACCCTCAGGCAGTTCCTTCAGCCCCTGCTAGGCTCTCCTGACTATGGAGGGAGATCTCTGTCTGTGTCTAATTACTCTCTCAGAGCCTCTATCCCCTATCAGATTCCGGCAGGACAAATGGCCGAAGCAGGGGCCCCAGCTGTGATTCCCAGGTGTCTGATGGAGAAGGCAGGGCCCTGGCGAGAAGCAGACATGGGGAGGAGATCTCCAGGCATGCCTTTGACACAAGGCCCAGGATCACCATTTGGTGTGTGGTGGAGCCTTGGTGTGGACCAGTGTCCTCCTCACCCTGCACTTCTAAATTGGTGGGGAGTGGAAGGCTGCAGGGGACTTTAGATTGCACTGAGACTCTAGCATCCACTAACTCTAGGGCCAAAAATTTGCCCTAAACAATCTATTTTTTTTCTAAACTTTCTTTCACAATCTAGACTAGTGGTCCCCAACCTTTTTGGCACCAGGGACAAATTGTCTTCCACTTGGTTTTGTGGAAGACAAGTTTTCCATGGATTGGAGTTGGTGGCGGGGGAGTATGGTTTTGGGATGAAACTCTTCCACCTCAGATCAGCAGGCATTCAATTCTCATAAGGAGCACGCAACCCAGATCCATTGCTTGCATGTGCAGTTCACAACAGGGTTTGTGCTCCTATGAGAATCTAATGGTGCCGCTGATCTGACAGGAGGCAGAGCTCTGGCGTTAATGCTGGCTCACCGGCCTCTCACCTCCTGCGGTGCAGCCTGGTTCCTAACAGGCCACGGATTGGTACTGGTCTGTGGCCCAGTGGTGACCACACACCAACAGTACATTCTGTGTATTCGAGTCAAACCTAAAACCTGTTTACTGAACATCTGCCCTGGCCCAGGCTTTCATGCTTTAATCCATATGACCACTCGGTGGGGCATGAAATTGAGGTTTGGGGAGAATAGGCAACATGTGGGAAGTCACACAGTAGCAGAAGTATGTGAAACAAGGGTTGTCTTTAAAGTGCATGCTTATCCTGGTCAACCACTATCAATGATGCAGAAGGAGGAAGAAGAGGACAGTATGTTGCATCCCAGAGGAACTAATGTGCTGTTATGCTCTGACCTGCTCAGGGTTATTCTGGGGCCCCTATCTTGCCCATGGCTTACCACCAGAGAGACAATCTATTCCTAGGGTAGTGGTGGTGACCTCCATGTTTTGATGGACATTCCCTTTCAAGCCTCTGTTTAGCTCACAAGGGTTAAGTGTTGTTAAGGACTGACTTATGCACCCCCAAAATCCCTATGTTGAATCCCTAACTCCCAGTACCTCAGAATGTGACTATATTTGGAGATGACGCCTTCAAAGAGGTAATTAAAGTAAAATGAGGCCAACAGAGTGGGCCCTAATTCGATCTGACTGGTGTCCTTCTTAAGAGGAGATTAGGACACACAGACATCTGGAGCACGTGTGCACAGAGGGATGACCATGTGAGAACACGGCAGCTAGAGGGCGCCATCTGCAAGCCAAGGAGAGAGGCCTCCCGGGACTCCAACCCTACTGGCACCTTGAGCTTGGACTTCCATCCTCCTCAACTGTGAGGAAATACATTTCTGTCTGTGGTACTGTGTTATGGAAGCCCTAGCAAACTAATATACATGCCTTATGTTAGAGATCCTCTGAAAAATGAGAGACAGAGACAGGGCTTTTGTGCAGGAAGTTTATACTGGAAAATGATCTGTGGGGTCAGCTGTGGGGGTCTGAGATGAGTGAAACAGGGAAAACCAATCTGAGGGCAGGTTATGAGCTGGTCCAAGTGGGCACCTCAAACTCACTGGGGACTTCCGTAGAGCTGACTAGGCTGCACCTCAAATTGTCTGCCTGAAAAGAACACTCACCCAGAGGCTCCCATATTCACTGATTAAGGGCTGTTCCTGGGGTGCTCATTGCTGCACTTCCTGACTGATGCCAGGTCTCCATTAGCTGGGTCAGAGAAACTCTGGGCCATGGGGCTCTCAGGTTCTGCCTGCACCCAGCTGGTGTTTGCTGCAACAGCTGGAGTTAAAATTAAGGGCCCGGGGAATCTCTGGGGCCAGGCACCAGATGTGTCAGATACAATAAAAGACCAGAGACCAAGGACACAGCAGTCTTTTGGAAGCAACACTGGCCGACCCCAGGGACTGGCCAGGTGGGAGAGGAGCCACCATGGCCTCTAGGAGAACTTTTGCAGCACTCCAGAGGCAGAGAGAGGGGTTAATACAGACTGGTCTTTAAAATACTCAGGGGAAAAAATTCCCGACTTTCCTGTTATTGGCACTCCAAGAACTTACATCCTCCTACCTGGGAAGCCTATGACTGGAATCCTTGGTGCTGTAAGATACACAGTCTAAGTAAATATGTTTGTCCTTGTTGTTGCTGCTGCCTATTTCCCCCACTCAGCTATCAGCATCCCCTGAAGTTGTTGCTCTCTCTAGAAGAACTGTAGAGTTACCTCTTAGCCCTTTCTTTGGACTTTAGAGTACATCCTTGGCACAATGAATGGATACTGCCACCCTAGGTGCCAAAGGATTTTTACCTGGAGGATGATGTTTAGATGTTACAGTGAGAGGGGATCTGGTGTTTCATCTAATCCAATCCCCTCATTTCACAGAGTGGGCAACAGAGGGAGGGAAGTGACTTGCCCAAGAACACATTGCTGGTTGGGGACACAGCCTGGACCACAACCATTATTTCAAAGTAACTTTTCATTTGTATAATAAAAATACCTACAATGTTGCGCTAGCCAAACACCACCTCCAACCTCTACTGTCACCTTCAATATGGAAATCAGATAAGCATTTACCTCTCTTCTTTGGCACAAAAGGTTAACAACTGAATGCTATGCATACTGTCACAATAAACATCTAAGGCCTTCAACCCAGGGCTTCCCTAACACATGCAAATTTTCATTCAAGGCCCTTTGTGCTGGACTACACACTCCCCCTCCCCACAATCTGGGGCTACTGCCTCTTTGCATATTATTTGCATGGATTTGCATAATGGACTCTAGAGGCTTTAATTCCAAATACGTAGTAGAGACTAAAGCTAAAACCTAGCTTGACATGCTTGAAATGTGGAACCGATTTTTAAAACGTGTCCGAATATGGACAAGTGTTGCAGGGTGGAATCTACATATTGATGGATGTCCAGATATCGCAAGAAGGTCTTCTCCTACTGAAAATTCCAATGC
The DNA here is from genome assembly GCF_043159975.1 of Macaca nemestrina. NCBI lineage: Eukaryota > Metazoa > Chordata > Mammalia > Primates > Cercopithecidae > Macaca > Macaca nemestrina. The sequence goes on along the minus strand of NC_092126.1, from coordinate 36,041,424 downwards.
ATACATGAGCTCAGGACCCAAGGGAAGGAAAGGCCCTCCTCCTTCTGTTTATTTGGTTGGCTGCCTGCAGTCCATATTGGGTATGACATTTGCATCTGGCAAAGGCAACAAGGGAACTGGTGAAAAGAGAAACGGCTAATATATACTATACACTGCTCAAAGGGCTAAGCCTGTACTGACACATTTAATTCTCACACAACCTGATGAAGCAGGTATTATTAGCTCCCTGTTGCAACTGAGGAAAAGAAGCACAGAGAGGTACAGGAACTTGCCCATAGCTGGGGAATGGCAAGCTGCAATTTGTTCCTAGGCAGCTTGGCTGCAGAGTCTACACTCTTAACTACTTTCATTTATTGTTCTGCTCTACCCATCTCCCCAGGGTGCTCTGCCATTCAAAGGCAATGATTCACATCTTTGGAGAACTGATTTTCTATTGTTGGTCTCTTGACTTCTCTTCCGTCTTGTTTTTTTTCCTATCTCTATTCCAGGGCTCTGTATGACACATTTGGTGTTCTTTTAGCAACCCAGTAAATTAACTTCATTTTGCAAGTAACTGGGGGAGCTTGTAGTACAATAAAAGGACTGGAAGCTCCTGATTTAATTCTCTCCTCTTCCCCAATCCTAACATCTCATACACTCCATCGTTTGGTGGAATAAAAATTATATATATAAAACCCACAAAATTATATATATATGTGTGTGTGTATATATATATATATAACAAAAAATTATATATACACACATATATACATACACATTTTTTCTTAAAATTGCTTATATACACACAAGGCATATTTGTTACACAGAAAATTCATAAAAATAGAATTTTGTCTTTTTTTTCATAATTTTAAGTTTCTTGTTTCTAAGTAGATCTTCCTTCCCCATTAAACTAGGTTTTCTACTGCAAGATATTTTGTGCACTGCTGTTTCAAACCCTTTTAACAGAGAATCACAGCAGTCTGAGAAATCTTCTGAACCATCCTGGACGCTTGATGTGATTTTAAATTGTGGCTACAAGTTCTCTGACATTCTTCCCACCAAGAGGTAGAGTCTGTTTCCCCTCCCCTTGAACCTAGGTATGCCTTTGTGACTGCCTTGATGAATATAATGAGGCAGAAGTGGCACCCTACATCCCTTCTGAGGCCAGAGCCAAAATGCTCATGCAACTTTTACAGGTTTCTCTTGGGGGCTTTGGCCCACTGTAAGAACTCCAGCTCCCTGGAGGTGGCCACATAAAGAAACCTTGCAGAGAGCGACAGGAATGCCTGAGGAGCCCAAGCTGTCCCAGCCCCAGCCAGGCATGGGACATGAAAGTGAAGAGCTTGCAAGATGACCCTGGCTACTGCTGGACTGCAGTCACCCAAGAGATCCCAAATGAGAGCTGCCTAGCTGAGCCCAGTCAACCCTAAGATTTTTGAATAAAATAAATGATTGTATTACTGCTTTAAGCCACTGTTTTGGTTTCTATTATCAATAGAAAACTGGAACACTTGGCAATTTAGCTTCTGCAATTGATGCTTCAACAACAAAAGAAAAGAGCATCTGAGCACACCAAGTCTGACCATCAGGGAGTTTGTTTTCTGCATGAGCAATAGCATACAACCTTGCCAGGAAATGGGCTTTTCTAATTTCAAGATTATTGTTCTTTAATTGGAAGGGATGTTGGGACTCTGGTATCAGCCCCTCCACTTTACAGATGAGAAAGCTGAGGACCAACAAAGTGAAATGATTTACCCTTTACCCTGGCCACACAGCCACACAGCCACACACAGGGTGAGGGGCAGGGAGGGACTCAGGTCAACTCATTGCCTGCCAATCCCATGAATGCGCCAAACTCACACTGTTTCTATCTCTCTCTCTCTCTCTCCCTCTTTCTCTCTTCATTTCTTTTCCCTTTTTTTTTTGAGACAAGGTCTCACTCTGTCACCCAGGCTGGAGTGCAGTGGTGTGATCACAGCTCACTGCAGCCTTGACTTCCTGGGCTCAAGTGATCCTTCCACCTCAGCCTCCCGAGTAGCTGGGACTACAGGCATACACCACTATGTCCAGCTAATTTTTGAAATGGGGTCTTGCCATGTTGCTGGTCTCCAACTCCTGGGCTCAAGCAATCTGCCTGCCTTGGCCTCTCAAAATTTTGGGATTACAGGCGTGAACCACTGTGCCTGGCCAGTGTTCTTTTTATACTCACTGTGGTTCCAGTGTTCTAGTATGGTCCATCTCTGAACTCCAATGATTCCTTTTATTAAAGATCAAATATAAACTTCTAATTCCTTGGAGCATGGTTTCCCTTAACCAAAAATAAATATGTATCACTGATTTCAGGGTGAGCTAGGTGACTGATCTTAAGAGGTAATCCATGCCTGTGACTTCACTTCTTTATGAAACCAAGGACTTTTGGGTGCAAATCTTTTCTGCTTCCCTCACTCTAGGTTGCCACATTTAAAATGTTCCCTCCTATAAAATTCTGCTGGGAACATGCCTCAGATAACAAGGCTGAAGAACAGAAAGTTCTGCTTAGAGCTAACTGGGACCAGTGTCTGGTAGATTACAGACATCTCTGAGATTACTGGTTCAACAGCTAGATTGATCAGGTCCATGACTTGTACTTTGGGAAACTACTTCCCAGAGTACAATCTCTTGAATACGTTCCAGCAAGAAAGCCATGTGAGACAGGACCTGTGTGCCCCAGACACACCTTTGGCCTCCAGCCAACATGAATTCACCTTGCGCTGAAGCTCTAGGGGGCTGACAGATCATGGCCTCCTAAAAAACATATGAATAAACACATGTGAACACACACTCACACAGAGTAAGCATAGGCCTTTTCCCAGGGGCGAGAAACAGGGAAGAATGACAAGTTTTCAGCTCAAGTCCCCCATCATCTCCACACTCACATATGGTTAAGTCATTTGTCTGAGGTCAAAACGACCACCATGTAGCAGTACCAGGATTTAAACCCAGGTTTCTCTGATCCTGACTGCCCAAGAAATCCTGAGAAATTTCTGATCCAGGAAAATGTCCTACGTGAGTAGAGGAATGCTTGATGAAGATAATAGTAACAGCTGTGATGACCATGACAAATCTTTCCCCAAGTGCAGCAACACTTGGGGGCAACTGTGCTGCCTTTAATCTTCAGCTTTAGCTTTTTTGCCTTAGTCATTTGATTCAACTTGGTACAAACATTTCTCACCTAGAACTCATCTGAGAATTCTTCTTGGGCCTTGAAACTGTTGTTAGGAATCCCTCCTTGTGTGCTGGTAACCTATAAGCTTATCTCTACTCCAGCTCTCACCTCTCTGAATGGAAATGGCCAGTGTTTTGTCTGTTTCCTTGTCTGAAGTGGAAGCTGCCAGGGCTGGGACCATGTCTGATTCAATGTTATATGCCCATGTCTAGTCCAGCACCTAGGCTACAACACATATTTGCTGAAGAATAAGAAACTCTCCTAAATCACTTACTAGCCACCTGTGGCAGCTGGTGTTTCCCGAGAATGACCAGTACATTGCAATCTGCTTACCCTTCCTAAATGTGACTTTGGCTCACCTGTTGAGAGGTAAGGTCTATGTTCCTTCCCTCAAATCTGGGTGGGTTTGTGACTGTGGCTGCAGTGATGCTACCTGACTTCTAAGGTCAGGTTTTAAAAGGTGGTATGGCTACTTCTTGGTTTTCTTGTGGTGCTTATTCCTGGGAGCCAGCTGCCATGCTGTGAGGAAGCCTGAGCAGCCCAGAGAGGGGCCCATGTGGAAAGGAACCGAGGTTCACGGCCTTCTGCCTCAGCCTCACTTCCAGATGATAGCAGTACAACTCGGCTGGCCATGTGAATGAGCCATCTTGAAAGTGGACCTTCCAGCCCATCAAGTTGACTTAGATTCAGCCCATGCAGCTGAGTCAGGGGAGAGCAGAGACAAGCGACTCCTCCCCAGCTACAGACTTATGAGCAAAATGAATGATTACTATTGATCTAAGCCACTAAGTTTCGGGTGGTTTGTTAGGCAGCAGCAGTAACTAGAATACCATCCATGTAGAAGTGAAATCAAAGCTCTTTCAGTGAGCATTCTGGATTTAGACATCAACGGCTTTTAAGTGCTGGAGCTCAACGGGCTGATTTTAACTTGGGTTTCCTTACTGTCCCACTTTCCTGACCAGGCTCAGAGAAAGGGAAACATCTCAATGCCAGGCTCTTTCTACAGCATCATGATTTCTCTGATCAACAGCCACAGGTTCCCTCAGGGAAGTAAGGAACAAATGCATACTAGGAGGGCCATGAAGCTTCCTGGTGCGCACACACACTGTGGGCTGGGGAAACAGATGGAATAAAGCTGGAGACTGTTATATGGTGTCTGCATATTGAGGACATAGCCATTTCCTGCAAGGAGCTAATAGTATAGAAGGAAATAAAATTTGCGGTGACAGGAGCATAAACTCACATACCAAAGGTGTTCTCTCAAAGACTTGCCTCAAATAAACAAAAATGAGAATCAAATCAGATGGATGAAAAGGTCAACTCAGCTTCTAATAAAATAACAAGATCATTAATATTCATGGAACATCTCTCTGACATCATGGGAAAGAACACAAATGCATCAGTCCAGACTGCCTTGTACTCTTCCAAACTAAAAGGAAGAAGTTCATAAAAACTGCTCCCTGCTTTACAGTAGAGAACCTGAGAAACACGACCTCAGCCAGGTGATCAAGGCGAACATCCACAGTGATAATGTCATGATGACAATATGTACCCTTGATATGAAAGAGGTGCTTTATATCTGTAGTTTTCCCCTCCCAAACCTATAATCCCAGTATAGTTATAAGAAAAACATCAGACAAATCCCAATTGAGGGAGTCTACGAAATAGCTGACCAGTACTCAAAACTGCAAAGGGCATCAGAAGCAAAGAAGGTCTGAGTAGCTGTCACAGCCAAAGGGAGCCTAAGGGGACATGAAGACTGAATGTAATGTGGTATCCCAGATGACATCCTGGAAGAGAAAAAGGACATTAGGCAAAAAAAAAGGGAGTCTGAACAAAGTGCTACCTCAGTTAATAATAATGTATCCATATAACTAACTGTGACAAATGTACTACAGTAATACAAGATGCTAATCACAGAGGAAAGTGCAAACAAGGCATCTAGGAACTCCGTACTACTGTTGCAACTTTTCTGTATATTTAAAACTATTCTAAATTTTAAAAATATATATTTTAAAATGGTGCATGGATGGCAGACAGCAGGGACAATGCAATGTGAAGGTTACCCCATGGGGTGGGCTCTAGAAGGGGACATAACTGAAGGGAGGCTTGTAGGCAACTTCCCCAGCACCCTGGTGTGAGATCATGCACCCACAGATGCGGGCATGTGGGTGGCGGAGTAGGCGCGGGGTGCTGAGATGCTCCCTGCCTTAATGCCAGCTTCTGGATCCTCGGATCTCTTTTAGCCTAGTTGATAGATTCTAGTCAAATGTATCTACTGATGTGCTTTGGAGTCCACTTAGAGAGAGGAGGGAAAATTCTAAGACTTTTGCTGTATCTGTCTGTATTGCCTGATTCTTACTTTTTAAAACATTCTAATTCAAAGTATGGAGTTAGGTGAAATGGTCAGGGAGACAACAACCTGAACATACAGTTTTTAACGTGTTCAAATTCCAACTGTGGAATCAGGGTAAACACCACCCATGTAATATAAACAGTCACTACTTTCCTGACCAAGCAGGCTGAATGAAAATCAAAGCTTATTTGTCAGTATCATGGGGCTAGGTTACCCTGTTGCTTAAATGTGGAAGCCACATAAGGTGCTGGACGTGGATATGTCCAGTCTCATTCACAATTTCTGCCCATACTCCCTTCCTGCTCGGTGATGATGTATTCGTCTCCAAAACCCAACTAGACTGTCATTTTGTCTTGGCAAGGTCAAGGTCCCTCAACTCTACAGGCAGAAATGGTGGCTCCCTGCCCAGTGCTCCCAGACACTCTGTTCCTGTTCCTATTGTGACTTTTCTCTGCAAAGAGACCTTCAGTAAAGGACATAGTGGGAAGGCCATGGGCATGGGGTCAGTGGGATTTGGGTTCAATGTTGACTTTGTAACTTTCTAGTTGTAGACTTCAGGCAAATTAGTTAAGCTTCATTTTTCTCAGCTGTATGACGAGGAAAATAACGCCTATCTGCAGGGTGCTTTTAGGGTGGGAATATGCGATTAAGATGCTTGGAAGGCCCCACACAGTGCCTCACATTAAATAGGTAGTAACTCTTGTTTTAGTTTCTAAACTAAACTTACACCCCTCCCCTGGGGCTGTGAGTTCTTGACCTGAGTCATCTGGAGCCTGAGAACTTAGTTCACTATCTGATACATAATAAGAGCACAATAATGCTTTTGAAACCATGTGAGAATGAAAGAATAATTCCACACATTTGAGTTATTTGCAGCTGAATGCTTACTACAAAATCATAGATGTTTATTTCTTTGAAGACAGTGTCAATGAAAGCAAGCAGTAAATAACATCAGTCCTGTGACACGCCAGTTCAGGGTGTGTGTGTGTGTGTGTGTGTGTGTGAGTGCATGTATTTATCTTTTTACTTTGCTTGCTTCTGTGATTAACATTAACTGCATCAAATGCACACACATCCCACAGGCCAGAGTGAGGCAGGAGAAGGCTGAGCTGGGACCTAACTCCTGTCGATCTGCTGCAGAGACTCTCTCGTCCCACCGTTGCTCCCCCCATGGTAAGCTCCATTCCTAATTACCTAGGCAAATTGGCCTGCATTTCTCTCCAGACTTCTAAAGGATGGTGTGAGAGTGTTTGTCAAGATTTGGATTTTACAGAGACAAGTCCCAGCCTTTGCTTTCTGGTTCAAGGCTTATGCTTTTGGAAGGCTGTGATGACAGCAGCAGGAAATAGGACAAATAGAAGTTTTTGTTAGAGGGGGCAGCTAATAGAACAGCCTCACGAAGAGCCTAGGCACTCCCTAGAGATGCAAGGGACAGGCCTGCAGTGATGTCTCCAGAACACTTGGCTCCTATAAACCCAGTGCACTGAATCCCCAGAGCTTGCAGCCCATGGCTTGGGGTCTGGTTCAGTGCACTCATCAGAGAGCATAACAGGACCTTTGGGACTCCTAGGGAACCTCTTGGAGAGTCCTGGGACCTGCCTAAAGGACCTGACTTGAGCACACCAGCATCTGTGTACCCTTAGCTTCAAATTCTCCAAAGCCAGAAAAGGAAAAAGATACAATGTCCTGGTCTGATCATGCCTGAGAATCACCTACCTAAAAAGAGCATTGGGGCTTTTGACCTGACATCCTCCCGGGCATGCTGATATCTCTCAGCACTTCTTCTCCCCTCACAAAAGAGCTTGTTGAGGAGGAAGGAGAAGAGACAGTGACTAGTGGTTAGCAGAGACAGTGGCCAAGTGTCCAGGAAGAGGGGATGGACAGGCCCACCCGAGGAGGGACTGATGTCTAAGAAGGGGGTCTGCCTCCTCTGCACGCAGCTTGCCTGCTCCTGAGCCCCTGTGGCTTCTCCTGGAGCCCTGTGCACAGCTGCTTGGTATTCTCACTGGGTTCTGTTGGATGGCTGCAAAGCTGTCTGGCCCTGCTCTCCTCAGTTGCCAAAGGTTCACTGCCTGCTCCAGTTTGCCTGGAACAAAACAGCTCAGGCAACACAGCTGTGCATCCTTGTGAGACTGCCCAATTTCCCATTTCAAGGCAGGATGCCATACCCCAAGGTGTAATTTGGGTTTTGGGCATAAGCTGAATTTCACAACTGAATTCCGAAACTCAGCCCTCCAGGCTGTGCATGTGTGGGAATTAAAAAGCTTTCTTCTCCTCTTCCCTCCTCCATTATCTACCACCCTCCCCAATACCAATACTGATACCATCACTAATGCTAAATTTCCATTTATTGAGTATCTACTATGTGCTAGGCACTTGTATGGCTGCACCTGACAGCCATGGCTTACCTTAAGCCTATCCTGAGAATGACCCTATGGTCTAAGAAGAATGTACGCTTAGAATTCCAAGCTAAGAAATCTGGGAGTGACCGATTAGGAGATTCATTCCTTACTTATGAGAAACATCTGAATCTGTGGCCCATTTCATGGAATGTAGGTCTACAGGGGACTGAAGCCGTTTATTTTGGGTTAAATGAAAGTTGACAGGTGGAGGTTGTTAAGGGTAGGGCGCTAAGTGCAAATGCTATATCAACTGCATGCTTTTTACCAGCAGATGCAGTTCTGTCCAGCTCATCACCACTGGACTCCTCCATATGTGAGTCCCCTCAATAAACCTCATGTCTCATTTGCTGGCTCCAGGTCTCTTTTTCAGCCTCTTGAACATGGTACCATCACTACTGAAGTCAACAAGGGTCCAGCATGACAACACTGTACGAATCAATTTCCATATATCATCTCAATCTTCACAAAACCCTATGAGGTAGAAAAGGACAAATCTTAACCCATGTGCTGTGTGATTATAAGGGTACTCACCCTCCACTTTTTTATTATTCTCTTTTGGGCTACAAATCTGTGGATTTGCATACCTGAATGATTCACTGTGGCTTTCTGGTGGAAAAACTAAAAACACCATTTGTCCATATCAAGCCAAGGAGACAAGCTCAACATACAAAGAACAAGGAGAGAATAATGGAAGATGGTCTATAATTCAGAAGCACATTGGATGGAGCATATTGTACATGTAGAAGCTTTTCAGGAACCCAAGAAAGCTGGAGGAACCTGGGAAGACTTCCTGGAAGAAGGGAAAGCTGAGTTCTCTTATCACCACTCCACTGTTTGTTCATTTCTTCATTTACATATCCAACAAACATTTATTGAGGGCTGAGTGTGGCTTTGTGTATCCCAGATAAACTAGTATCCTGATCATAGCCATGGATCTCAGCTGCTACTATCTCATTCCCCACCATGGGCAATAAGACGCATATTGGTAGGGAAAATTCCGGCAAATTATGTAAAGTTTATCCATAGGTAGAAACGCTTTACCCTGTGTTACGTTCAGAAGAGGAACACACATTTATTAAGCACCTACCACATCTGCAAATAACTTTACTCCCGAAAACCGATTTGATACTTAAGCAGCTTCTGTAAGGTGTGTTTCATTCCCTAAAACTAAAGTTCAGAGAGGTTAAAAGATTTATCCAAGGTCACACATTCAGGGTGGAGCCAAGATGCACAGCTAAGTCTATTACTGTTTTTTTCATACTCCCCCCCCCCCCACCCTGTTCTCTGTCTCCCTCTATTCTCAGCTGTAGACACTGCCAGCTGCAAACTTCTTTAGTAGTTATTCCTGATTACTTCTGCTCCTGGTGAGCTCACCACCTGATTAAAGGGCTCCTAGCTTCACCAGACCTTGGAGATGATAGGCAGATGACCCTGCAGAGTCAGGCTCTCTAGGGCTGTTCCATTTTGGTCTGGCCCCCATTCCAGCTAGGGATATAGTTCAAACCCTGCCTCTGAGTTGAACCCAAGAAAATAAGACCAAGATGAAAGCTTAAGTGCATCCCCTGAAAGGCTCTTATCTCCAGGCTAAGCTTGGAAGTGGGGAGACAGACTACCACAACCCAACCTGGGGATGTTGTCTCTTGTAGAAACACCCTCCTCAGTAACAGAAGGGTAGCTGCCCCATGTCCTAGGCAGGGGGAATAGGAGAAAGTGGCTCCTTGTCTCTGAGATTTGCTTAGCTGATCCTCTCTCACCCCAACCATAGCTCCTAACAAACCCAGGTACCCAGACACATAAATACCACCCTACGTGTATTTCCTGTGTCCTCCCTTTTCTTTTTCCTGAGGAGGTGTGGAGACAAACACCAGAATCACACAAAACTAGGTATAAATTTACTCACTAGCTTTATGGCCTTGCCTCAATTTCCCAGATAAGCTGGCAGGGTTGGGATTCTGTCTGGCTCTTTCCATTTATCATGATGTCCTCTTTTGGGTTCTTTCAGATTTTGCATTGGGTTGATGTAGTGGATGCTGTAGTCCACTACCCAGATTCCTCCCCCAACCCACAACAATGAGGTTCTCATTCCGGAGCTGCTAGGAGGGGTGCCAGATGACAGCACACAGCTGAACTTCTCTTCAGCTATTGCCCTTGGATTAAGAGAGCTGCCTTGCTCAAGGTTACACCCCTTTCCTGGGAAACCAGTATCCAATGACTGGTTCCCGTAAAAGGAATGGAGCTGCCTTAAAAGAGCGGCCTTGCTCCAATGTGGGAAGACTACGAAGAGCCATCCCAGCTCTGGAATTCCCCGTAGGGTTGGCTAAGGACTTGGCGTGGTTGTGTTGCAGCCCAACATCCCCCCTTGCTTGATCCGGCTTCTCTTACTTTCCTGAAGGTGTTGATTCTGGGAGTACTTCTGGAATACCTCCGGTATGCAAATTTCCTGCTTCCTGGGAACCAGATCTGCCACAGATGATACTCAATTAATGTTCATGATGAGGGAGACAATTCTTCCTTCTTGTCAATCATTTCCCATGTCTTTCTCCACAATATTCCTTTCATCCCATTTAACATCCCTTTAAGGATTCACCCCTTTCAGGTAGGCTTCCTTCATGTACTCCTTCCAGGTTCTGGTCATTCTAATCATGACTGCCACTCTAATAGATGGTATATAAGCCTTTTATTCCTGTCATTATGTATTTTCTCACATCTTTCCATTATCGTGGAAGCTCATTATGACTAGGTGATTTCAAATTTAATTTTAAAATATTTCCTCTCACTCAGTCATACACAGTGATGGTTGGAGGCATTTAATCCTGTTGGCAGAACATGTTTGACAAATCCCTTGTCAGTGCTTCACCTTCCTCTCACTCATTTAATTCATCCAGCACACACTTACTGGCCGTCCTGTCTGAGCTAAGCATTGCCTGTGCTATGGGACACACAAAGAAATAATGTTTCCTTTCTACTGTCCAGGGAGTTGCAGTTGAGCAGGAGAGGTTTGTGGTAAAGTGGCTGACCCTGAGGCCAGACTGCCAAGGTTCAAACTTCTCTCTCCCAATTTCTAGCTCAGTGGCCTGGGACAAGCTATTTAAGCTCTTTGTGCCTGTTTCCCCACCAGTAAAATGAGAATTACAACAGTAGCCACATCATTGGATTATTGTGAGGACGAAAAGAGTTAACATGTAAGGAGTCTGTGTCACTGTCTGGTACACAGTAAGCATTATTTAAGTCTGCCTTGCCCAATATGGTAGACACTAGTCACATGTGGCTATTAAGCACTCTAAATGTAGTTGTGTACTGTAAGTATAAAATAATATACATGCAGTTTTGAAGACTTAGTATGAAACAAGGTAGAATATTCCATTAATTTTTGTATTGACTACACGTTGAAATATTTTCGATATATTGGGTGAATTATTAATTTTCCACTTTAATTCATGTGATTGCTATACAAATTAAAATTATATATGTGGCTCGTATTATATTTCTATTGGACAGTACTGACCTAAATCTTTGCTATAAAAATAATAATGGGTTGGGAGCAGTGGCTTATGCTTATAACCCCAGCACTGTGGAAGGCCAAGGCAGACAGATTGCTTGAGCCCACTAGTTCAAGACAAGCTTGGGCAACATAGCAAAACCCTGTCTCTAAAAAAATACAAAAAATTAGCTGGGTGTGGTGGTGCGCACCTGTCGTCCCAGCTACTCAGGTGGCTGAGGTGGGAGGATTGCTTGAGCCTAAGAGGCTGCAGTGAACTGTGATCACGCTACTGCACTTCAGCTTGGATGACAGAGCAAGACCCTGTCTCAAGAAAAAAAAAAAAAAGAAAAGCAGAAATAAATACCATCATAAAGGTATATGTACTGCCAGAAAAACTATTCTAAGAGTGAACAACCAGCATCAGTATCACCTGGGAATTTGTTGGAACTACAGACTGTTGGGTCCCTGTTCCAGATGGACTGAATTAGAAACCCTGGGGAGAGGTCCAGCCAGCTATGTGTCCAGGTGATTCTGATCTGACCAAAGTATAAGAGGTACTTCTCTAAGGCAGTACAGAGGAATCAGTAACCAATTCAATTAGAGGGGAAGACCAAGTTGTTCATCACAATAGTATTGGAGAAAAGGCAGGGCAGGGAAGGCCACACAGAAATGGTCCACGCATGTAGTAAGTTTGACATAAAAGTAGGTGGCCTCTAGCAAATCTCTATCCCATTCTGCTTGGCTCCTTTAGATGCTGGTTTTTCTGGAAACAACACCCTCTGGCCTGGTTGGGTCCCCTGCCCTCTGCACCTTTTTAATCTAAAGAGAGCCAAGAACAAATTGGATCTAAACTGCGTGCCCTTAGTGAAAATAATTTGCATTTGTAAAGCATGACCCCAAAAGGTGTGTTTATTATTTCCTGTATTGTGCTAGCACCAGCTGGATGTGGGGCAGATGGACAACCCAGGTTCAGAGAGAGAGAGAGCAAGAGAGAAGCAGCAAGAGCTCAGGAGCCAGCTTGTGACAAGCGGGTCAGCCTCTAAATAGAGCTGCTTCCTGAGAGCACCATAAGCCAGGGGAGGATTAGAGGTGGCTGCAGAGATCCTTTTCCATTAGGAAAAGATTCTACACTAACTCCATGATTTTGCACTATGTATTTATAGCTTTTATTTTATTTTGGGCTCCTACCAAATGAATGCCTTACAGCTGATAAAGCCCACAATTTGTCCTTGGTCTTCAGTAGGGTCACAGACAGGGACATGAGTCCAAAGAAGCCCCTGCACCGTGGTGTGGGTATGACACATTGTGAATTAAAGGACTTGGTAAGCTCTGGCCACATTTGTTTCCCTGGGGGAGTGGGAGTGGAGGGCTGGAAAGAAGGGGCTCCGTGGGACATCATCACTGTGGAGGAGGCTGCAGGTTCAGAACAAACTCATCTTTCTACAAAAGCCTTTTTCACCCCACCTACAACCAGTTTCCTTTTTATTTTCAGCTTGTGTATTTGCAGCCATCTTTGCTCATAACAATGATATCATCTTCATGCACAGTGAATTAATGTTGTGGAACTTTCGGGCCAGCAGCAAAGTTTCTGTTACACCATTTCCTGGAAGTACCCTTGGGTCTGTGACCCTCATCTCCCCACAGCAGGAAGAGCAAGCATCACATCATCAGAACTGAAAGGTGCATCAGGTTTACTAGCAGTAGCACTAATAATGTTAATTATAGAAGTGATAGCGAGGTGGGGGTGGTGATAGGAATGGGCAAATACATATCATTTATTTGGTCCTACTTTTTCCAGGTGTTAAGCAGTTTGCTACTATGCCAGGTTATATTTTCCAAACATGACTGCACCAAAATATCTCATCCCACAGGTTCTTACAATGTGATTTGCTATGTACTGAGAAGTGGGGTCTGCATTCCCTCCTCTTTCATATGGGCAGCTTTTTGTGACTATGGCAGAAATGATTCCATAAGTTCCAAGCCCAGGTCAGGAAAGATAACGTGTAATAAATCTGGCTATCCTGAAGCTGCCATGCTCGAGAGACCACACACAGATGGAGAGAGATGCTTAGGAGTCCCAGGTGTCCAAGCCTCCAGCTATGTAAATCTTCCCAGCAGCAACTGCCAGACATGTGAGTGGGCAAACCTTCAGGTGATTTCAGCCCAGCTGATGCCAAGGGAAGCTGAGACAAGCTGTCCCCACTAAGTATTTTCCAGATTGCACACTTTCAAACAAAATGAATGGTGTCATTCTTTTAAGACGCTGATTTTTGGGGTGATTTTGTTGCTCAGCATTCGTAAATGGAACTCCTCTGCTACCTCATTAAACCCACATAATAACCTTTTAAACTAGGTATTATTATCACAGTTATCGTACAGATGAGGAAACATACAGATTAAGTAATTTGCCTAACACTTCACAGCTGGTATGTAGCAGAGCTGACCCACAGTCCAGGGCTGTCTTGCTTTCAGTGCAGGCTCTTTGAGTCACAGCTTACCTGGCTTGGCCACACTCTAATGCATGTGCTACAGTCCCTAGTGGGTCTGTTGCAATGCCTAGAAATGTCTGCTAGATTACACATGACTCTACATAGACAGCTAGTAAGCAGAAATAATTGCAAGGTTTAAAACTGTGTCATAGGAAAGACGACTTATCCTTAAAGGTCTGCAGGTAAGGTTGATTCCCATGTCCAGTATGAAGAGACACAACCTTGAAGTGGGAATAGGAACAAAGGATACAGGTGGTCTTGAGGTTACATGAGGGCTGTGATGTCCTAAAACTCTAGTGGCCTTTTAGAGATCAGCCTATTTTTTTGTTTGTTTTTACCATTCATAATAGTATTTTAATCAGGAAATGTGTTCTAAGAGTCAAATAGCTTCTTCACTGTCTCTTACTTTGGAGTTCGGTTGGTTTGTAAACTGGAGATAGCCCACTGGGGATAATCTTTCAAGGCTGCAGTGAGGTCCGATGCGCTGCTGACATTTTCACCACGTGGTAGACCCAAAATGACTTTGGGGCTACACTTGGAATTGGCAAGTTTCCAGAAAATGGAGGGACTATCATCAGAGACAGCGCACAAGTGGGAGAAAGGTCACCAGCCTCACTCATGGTGAGTGGGAACCTTCAATCAGGTGAAGCAGGTTTGCTTCTGCAGAACTGGTTTTCAGACCAGATCCCTCAGCTGGCTTGGACAAGAACAAATGCAGCCAGTTACGGGCTGCTCATTTCTATTTCTCTAGGGGTTCCAGAGAACGATCACCTAGAGAGTGACAGTAACCTTTTGCAATCAACTGCAGGGCTGCTTGACCCTATTTTAAAATTATTGAATATCCCTTACTCCTTCATTGCTCCCTTTTAAGAGACATTTCTTTTTAAAATTAACTTTATTGAGGTATGATTTACATACAATAAAATTCACCATTTTAAGTGTACAGACTGGCAAGTTTTGGCAAAAGTATACACATGTGTAGCCACTACCATAATCAAGACACAGAATGCTTCCATGTCTCCAAAAAGTTCCCTTGTGTCCCTTTCCAGTTAAATCTCCTCCCCAACCCTCACCCCAAGCAAATGATCTGCTTTCTATCACTGTAGGTTTCTTTTGTGTGTTCTAGATTTTTACAAAATTGAAATTAAACAGAATCTTTTGTGTCTGGCTTTCACCAAGCTTAACATCTGTGAAATTTCTCCATTTGCTGCAGGTATCCGTGGTTTGCTCCTTTTTTTGTTTTTAACGTTGAGTAGTATTCCATTACAGGGATATGACCAATTCGTGTATTTGTTCATCTGATGATACACAGCTGAATTGTTTCCAGTTTAGGGCTATTATGAATAAAGCTGCTATGAACATTTGTTTACAAATTCTTTGTAAGGACATATGTTTTCATTTATCTTGGGAAAATACCTAGAGATGGAACTCTGGGACATATGGTAAGTGTCTATTGAACTTGATTAAAAACTGCCAAACTGTTTTCCAAGTGCTTTACCATTTTACCTTTTGGTTTAAAAATTTAATTATGCTGACTGACAGATGGATTAATTGATTGTTTAGGTAATAAAGTATACTGGCATGATGCGGAAAATAACTACTGTGTGACGTCTCTCTCCCAGCTTTAACCCACCGAAGGTGAGTAGCATTACCAGTTCCTCATGGACCTTTCCAGAAACAATTAAAACGTCATAAGCAAACACTTACCTACATTTTCCCTCTCCCACTTTTCATACAGTTGAGTGTGTCCTGGACACACCTTGTTTTTCTCACTTAACAATATATCTTGGCTATTGTTAAAGAGCCATCTCATCTCCCAAAGTGTGTTCTCAGGAGCTCTATGCATCACTCTGTATTTGTAAGAAAAGGGTTCCCAAATAAACTTGGGAAAATGCTGCAAACTATGGCGACCTCTTAGAAATTCATAATGCACATTAACTTAATAAAAGCTCTAAGAAGTCCTGGGATTAAAAAGCAGGGTTTCCAAAATGATTTGACTGTAGAATTTTCTTGCCAGCAATACCTACTTAACATTTTGCAGAATGAGAATTCTGTAGAAGACTCTCAGCGAAGCACTTACGAAGACTAGGAGTCAACTTTACTTTCTGTAAATGATCAGATAGTAAACATTATAGGCTTGATGGATATGGTCCTGACCAAAATTACAGTACTCAATTTTGCCACTGTTGGGTGAAACCACAGACCTGATGTAAATGAACGGGTGTGGCTGTTTCAATATAACATTATTTATAAGAAGAGATGGCAGGCTGTAGTTTGCCAACTCCTGATCTAGAGACGGCAGGAGTTGAGTTGGGGAAGGTTCCCAGCAAGTTTTTAAAGTGTTTCCCCAAGGCCTGTTTGTGTTGCTTTCTCCCTACATGCTCCCATATCGTTCTCCACCCCAACTAATCTGCCACCACAAAGTTTAGAAGAGGGATGGGAAGGGAGGAGATGAGTGAACAGAAGCAAAAGAAGTAGCTGTGGGTTGGGGAAGAAGGGACAGGAGAGAGTGAACTGGAGGGAAGGTGTCCTGGAGCAGACGCTGGAGAAAATAAAAACTTCCCAAGAGCAGAATGAATAACTGCTCAAAGAGAAACCACTTCCCTACCCTCTTTTCCTCTTCTTCCTCTCTATTCCCCTTTATGCCCAGAGAGTCCACCTGGAGTACTGGACAAGGACGTCCACACAGCACATTCTCACGCTCTATGTGAATAAATAAATAATGAAGGCTTTTGGGCTTGGGCTTCAGCATCTCCATCTGTAAGACCATACACTTGGACAGGCGCGGTGACTCACATCTGTAATCCCAGGACTTTGGGAGGCTGAGGCGGGCAGATCATGAGGTCAGGAGTTCGAGACCAGTCTGGCCAACATGGTGAAACCCTGTCTCTACTAAAAATACAAAAATTAGCCAGGCTTGGTGGCGCATGCTTGTAATCTCAGCTATTTGGGAGGCTAAGGCAGGAGAACCACTTGAACCTGGGAGGCAGAGGTTGTAGTGAGTTGAGATCACACCACTGCACTCCAGCCTGGGTGACAGAGCAAGACTTCATCTCGAAAGGAAAAAAAAAAAAAAAAAAAAAAAAGACCATAGACTCCTGAATAGCTTCCTTCTTCAAGGATGCCATGAAATTTTTGTGAGCTTGTGGCCAGATAAGTGGTAGACATACGTGATTCTGGGAGTAAATTTTATGAGTTTTTTCATCTAACTGGGCAATAGGTATAACAGTTATCTAAGGAAACTATAGCTTGTCTTTTTTTCACTTTTCTATTATTAAGCTTTATTTTTTATTTCAATATTTTTGGGGTACAGGTGGTTTTTGGTTACATGGATGAGTTCTACAGTGGTGAATTCTCAGATTTTAGTGCACCTGCCACCTGAGAAGTGTACACTGCACCCACTATGTAGTCTTTTATCCCTCACCAGCCTCCCAATGCCCACCTACACTCTGAGTTCCCAAAGTCGATTATATCACTCTGTATGTCTCTGCATCATCATAGCTTAGCTGCCACTTATAAGTGATAACATACAGTGTTTGGTTTTGCATTCCTAAGTTATTTCACTTAGAATAATGGACTCCAGCTCCATCCAAGTTGCTGCAAATTATTTTGTTTCTTTTTATGGCTGAGTAGTATTCCATAGTGTATGTATACCACATTTTCTTTATCCATTCGTTGGTTGGTGGGCACTTAGGTTGGTTCCATATCTCTGTAATTGTGAATTGTGCTGCTATAAACATGCATGTGCTTGTATCTTTTTCATATAATGACTTCTTATTCTTTGATAGATACCCAGTAGTGGGATTGCTGGATCGAATGGTAGATCTACTTTTAGTTCTTTAAGGAATCTCCATACTGTTTTCCATAGTGGTTGTACTAATTTACATTTCCACCAACAGTGTAACAGTGTTCCCTTTTCACCACATCCATGCCAACGACTATTGATTTTTGACTTTTAAATTACGGCCGTTCTTGCAGGAGTAAGGTGGTATCTCATTGCAGTTTTAATTAGCATTTCCCTGATGATTGGTAATGTTGAACTTTTTTTCATTTTTAATGGCCATTTGTATATCTTCTTTTGAGAAATGTCTATTTATGTCCATTGCCCACTTTTTGATGGGATTGGTTTTGTCTTGCTGATTTAAGTTCCTTGTAGATTCTGGACACTAGTCCTGTGTTGGATGCACAGTTTGCAAATATTGTCTGTTTACACTGCCAATTTTACTATGTAGAAGCTTTTTAGTTTAATTAGGTCCCATTTATTTATTTTTATTTTTGTTGCATTTGCTTTTAGGTTCTTGGTCATAAATTCTTTGCCTAGGCCAATGTCCAGAGGAGTTTTTCCAATGTTATCTTCTAGAATTTTTATGGTTTCAGGTCTTAGATTTAAGTCTTTGATCCATCTTGAATTTATTTTTGTATAAGGTGAGGGATAGGGATTCAGTTTCATTCTTCTACATGTGGCTTGCCAGTTTTCCCAGTACCATTTATTAAATAGGGTGTCCTTTCCCCAGTTTATGTTTTTGCATGGTTTGTAGATCAGTTAGCTGTAGGTATTTGGTTTTATTTCTGGGTTCTCCATTCTGTCCCATTGGTCTAAGTGCCTATTTTTATATGAGTACCATGCTGTTTTGGTAACTATAGCCTTGTAGTATAATTTGAAGATTGGTAATGTGATGTCTCCAGATCTGTTCTGTTTGCTTACTATTTCTTTGGCTATGTGGGCTCTTTTTTGGTTCCATATGAATTTTAGAATTGTTTTTTTCTAGTTCTGTGAAAAATTATAATGGTATTTTGATAGGAATTGCATTGAATCTGTAGATTGCTTTTGGCAGTCTGGTCATTTTCACAATATTGATTCTTCCCATCCATGAGCAAAGGATGTGAATCCATTTGTTTGTGTTACCTATTATTTCTTTCAGCAGTGTTTTGTAGTTTTCCTTGTAGAGATCTTTCACCTGCTTGGTTAAGTATATTCCTAGGGTTTTCTTTTTTTTTCCCAGCTGTTGTAAAAGTGATCGAGTTCTTGATTTGATTCTCAGCTTGGTTGTTGTTGGTGTATAGCAGTACTACTGATTTGTGTACACTGATTTTGTAACTTGAGACTCTGCTGAATTTGTTTATCAGATCTAGGAGCCTTTTGGATAAGTCTTTAGGGTGTTCTATGTATATGATCGTATCATTGGAGAACATTGATTGTTTGATTTCCTGTTTTCCAATTTGGATGCCCTATATTTCTTTCTCTTGCCTGATTGCTCTGGGTAGGGCTTCCTAGTTCTTTTTTTTTAGGTCCCATATTTCATCAAATATAAGAAGCAATACACATTTTTTTGTGCCAGTTAGAAAGAAAAAAGCTGGCAATTAAACTATGTCACAATGGTTTCTTCCATTTACAATCTTTATTCTTTCCTTATTGAAAGAACTCCTTTAGACTTATCTAACCAGTTTATCATACATCCCTGCTACCTTCAGTTACAGTAAGTCGTGTGTAACTGCCAATCTTTTCGCAAGCATCTTAGCAACAAAATACCTAGTTTCAACTGCTTTGTGAGTGTCTTCTTTCCTTTGGTCCCATGTAGAACTCGGTTGTTGCTTTGTAACATGGAATGGAGAGCATTCTCACAATGATGACATTTGTTCCATGAATATCAAATTCCTGGCGTGCTGCTCTGCTTTGCCCTTCTGCACACAGAACAACTTTTTGTTTCAATTCTAAATCACAGTAAATTGTTGTGAAGGCTTTTAAAACAGCTGTTAAATACACATAGCACCAACGATGCATTTGCCTCAAATGGAGAGATGATGAGGTGAACAACTACAACCAACATTCACCCATCACGGGCAGTGGTAACTACATCATGAGTCCGGCTGACAGAGACCATAAGATGCATCCTGGTTTCAGAGATATTAAGATAAACAGGAGTTTCTTTAACATCATAAGCCTAGATGAAGATGTGTATTTAATTAAACGAAGTTCTAATTTTGAATTTTAGGAGGTAAAAACAAAAAAAGGAAAAAACCAGTGGCCTCAAAGCAGCATGTTGTATCATTTTTCTTCTTTATAACCATTCACAAATGCTCTGCAGTGACATTTAGATACATTCAGCTGAATATCTGTGCACTGGAAGTCATGTGGGTGGAAACAGGTCTCACTATGGAATTCTTGTAGGTGCGAACTCAGTATGACCCACAAAACTGTATCTTTACACTTGCCTACCCTTCCTCCCATGAGTTCAAAAAGGATCTTATGGTTTACATAATGAAATATGCATGAGTATGAAGTGACGATCATTTTAAAGTAAGAAAATCAGAAGTGAATTACAGCTAGTTTTTTTTTTTTTTTCCTAAACATGTGCTTAGTACATATGCCAAAGGAATGTGTAAAGGAAAAAGCCAAATTAGGAATTTATATCCATTTGAAAAAATGGTTTTATGACATTTAAAGTAGAATGTGACAAGCGCCTGCTACCAGTGAAAAAGTCTGCCTGGCTCCTTATGCCCCTCTCTGAGCTGGGCTTGAGGGGTTCTGTTTAATGCGGGAGGGGGGGCATGATGGGGTGGCAGGGAAAGTACCCTGCTATATGGCAGACCTCTTCTGTCACAGACCTTGTGTCCTTCTCCTGCTCGAGGTTCAGGTCTGTCTTACTCCAAACCTCTGTTCTTTCTATCTTATGCTAATTCACAGAGGTGCTGCAAGAATCAATGCCAATATTTCTGTTCTGTACAACTCACTGTAGCAAACAAGCTTCCTTGCAAAGCTCCCGTGGAGATGAGGCTGAGCGATTCAATGTTCTAGATGCCAGCTCACCATTCTGTGCCCCTGTAATGGGGCCAGAGTCTCAGATGCCTGACCATGTCTCTTGGGTGGCTCCACATGATCTGAATCTCCAATGTGCCCCAGCCAGGCAACATCCCCAGCTGACAGCTTTAGCAGCAGTCCCCTGATGTGGTGTACATCGTGCTCTCACCACAGACATGGAGGTCTGAGATGACACAGTAGGTCTGTGATGTATGTCTTTCACTTTTTCTAAAAGGCTTCAAGGTGGTTTACAACAGAACAGGCACAGACATAAGTTTTATAACATAAAAACTGACGTCAAGACTTAATAGAGAAATAGGAGTCTAAAATGAGCTGAAGCAGAGGTGGAATAAACTCAGCAGGAAGAAACAAGAGCCACGTGTGAAAGTCCATGCTGCTCACCCTGCCTCCTGCAGCCTTACTGCTAAGCAAGCTTAAAGGACACAAGCAAATCAATGGACACAAGCAAACTAATGCTTCTCCAGAATGTCAAGAAACAAAGTTTGGAAGAGATCATGTGCCTGCCTGGTGCTTATGAAGCAAAATTTGGGCAAATAGGCTGTATGATTAAATTGAACAGTAGGCAAGACACACTGTTCGTTTTCTGAAAGGGAGAGCCTGAACAAAGACTGGAAGATAAAAAGGTTCTTGGCAGGCTCCTAAACCATCTCTATGTGTAAGTTTAAGAAGTAATTACTTCCTCCCACTCGTACCACCTTTCTTTCCCCCAACTCAAATCTCAAATCCAGGACTTTCTTTGCCAGTCTACAAGCATACAGGTGATAGAGTTGAGGCAGACCATACACCCACTTCAAGTTAGAGTAAGATCCTAATTTATTGGGTCAGAGACATGTGACCACACAGGCAAAGGCAGATACAGCAATCCCTGGCATGGGGCCCCTCCTGGCATTCATTTCCCTGGTGGATAAGATGTTTAAGGTATATGAAGTCACAGTGGATTCTTGTTATGCCACTGCTCTTGCAGGCTTGAACTTAAATCTCCATTTTGGAAGAAGACCAGTCATATACTGCATATGCTTCCATTTAAGGAATTCTTACAAAGAAGGCTCTCCTGATGCTTAAGACAGAATCAACATTAGATTGTGCTCCATAGCTTCAACTTCATGGAGGTTGGAATGTGTGGGTAAGGGTGGCATTATTAATACCCTGACTGCCCTGAAAACATCTTTGTCTCTAGCTTTCCAGTATTCAGGAAAGGTTCTCCTGCACCCCCAGCATGTCATTCTTCTGTTCAAACATCACGCTGGCTTCTTTCAGTTTCAGGAGAAATTTCAAGGTCAAGATCACAAAGGTGGTTAAGCGGTTGTGACATAATAAGAAATATATATTTGGTCTCTGCCTGGTTTCCTGGCACACAGCTTCTTTTTGTATGCTAATGAGATGACTGGTGGCTGGGGGCTCCTGGAAAGCTTCCAGATGGGGGCTCGTTGCCAGGGGAACCAACCAAGTGATTAGAGGGTTAGAACTTTCAGCCGGAACCCCTGACCTTTGGGGAGGGGAGGAGAGGGGCTAGAAGTTGAGTTCATTGCTAATGGCCAGTGATTTAACCAAGCATGCCTTTGTAATGAAGCCTCCATAAAAACCCAGAATGATAGGGTTCAGAGAACCTCTGGATTGCTGAACACATGACAGTGCTAGGAGGGTGGGATGCCCAGAAAGGGCATGGAAGCTTTGCGCCCCTCCCATACACCTTGCCCTATGCATGTCTTCTTTCTGGCTGTTCTGTGTTGTATTCTTTTCTAATAAAGCAGTAAGCTACTAAGCATATGGTTTTCCTGAATTCTGCAAGCTGTTCAAACAAATTAGTAAACCAGAGGAAGGGGTTGTGGGAACCTCTGATTTACTGCCACTCAGTCAAAAGCAGAGGTGGTAACCTGGACTTAATGACTGGCATCTAAAGTGGGAGCAGTCTTGTGGGGCTGAGCTCTTGACTTGTGGGATCTGACGCTATTGCCAGGTAGATAGTATAAAAATGGAGTTAAATTGTAGAACACCCGGTTGGTATCTGGAAAGTTGGAGAATTGGCTAGTGTAGGAACCCACTGTCCCCCACATTTGATGTCAGAAGAGTTCTGTGTTGAGTGTGAGCACAAAGAAAAGCAGTTTGGTTTTTCCTATCTAGTAAAAGAGTTGAAACTTGAACCTGCGTTTTCCAACTCTTCGGAATTATGACTCCCTGCCACACATGGGCATGTATGGCAGCAGCTAGAATTCCCAAGTCCAATGAAGCTGCTATGTTCTGTGTTTTTGTTTAGTTACAATGCCTGTTAGCTTCATATGAAAATAAATTTGTAAATAAGATGCTCAGAGTAGTCATGAGATTACCCAATGGTGCAATCTTAAAGTTTAAGAATGAGGTTAACATTAGCTTTTAAGATGATACCAATTTTGTATTCTAGGGTTATGTGTGTGTATATGATAAGTAGTTCTCAATCTTGCTTCTCAATGGAATCAATGGGGTTTTAAAACTCCCCAAGTGGACATAATGTGAAGCCAAGACTGAAAGTTACTGATCTAACAACAGCTGTACACTAAGTCCTCTGCTGATGAGCTGCATAGCCTGTGAGGAACTAGAGGTGGTAGGGAGAGTGATGTCCTTGGAATGAGACAGACTTCGTTCACATCCAGGTGGCTCAGGAGAGGGCTTTCAGCTGTGTGATCTTGATCACTTTGCGCCTCTCTTTCCTCATTCATTAAATAGAGGCTTATGAAGACTTGGTGCGATAACATAGGAAAGTGCATCTCACAGTGTCTGGTACAGCCATCATGGCTGCTATGATCACGATTATTACTAATCCTGAGGGTGTCTTCCTCCTTCCTAGAGTATCATCATCTCATCCTCCCTCAGCCTTCCCAAGGGCTCAGAGCAATGTAGCAAGTGAGAACCTGGGACACCAAGAGAGCACCTCCAGAAAAAGCCTGTGCTTCATGTTCCGCAGCCCCTATGGCCTCAACTTTTTAAAACAGGCAAACAAAAGTGGGGAGAGGCCACCAGTATGTGCAAGTTGCAAGGAGAGGAAGGAGCTGGCGGGAGAATATTCCCTGGAGGCCATGCTCTCTTTACCACATGCTGGGTTTGAAGTAAGCAGGGCCATCAGGGTGATTGAAGATCAGCCTCTTCCCACCAGACACACAGGTGAAATAAATTTGAGGGTCTCACAAGAGCAAAGATCTCAGGCTGAAAACCTGAAAACCAAGACTGACATAGCCTGCTTTTAGGGCTTTGAGAAAAGCAGTGCTGGAATGAAAAGCCAGTCCTCAAAGGCAAGCAAGGTGACACTAGGACCACAGTGATGCTGGTGGCTTTTTTTTACTGTTTTCTTCTCCCAACTCAATAAAACCAATTGTCAAGATTCTTGTTTTACAACTCTTTAAATCTGATTTGGAGAATGTCACAACCTGGTGTGGTTGGAAAGAAACAGGCTTTGTAATATAACTTAGGGAATCTTGGATGTCAATGTCATGAGATCTTTCCTTTTAGTCTCCTGCCTGGAGGGTGTGGCTCTGGCTACTAATATTCTGCGAGTAAGCTAGGAAGAGGGCCAGGGTCTCAGCATTCAGTGTGTAAAGCTGCCTTCATACCCTATTTTTGTATACAATGCTTGGTGTTTCTGTGTGCCTGTGTTTTATGCCTGCAGAGAGTGGGGATTCTGCCGGGGTAAGACAAAGGCAGACCCCGAGCCGCATGGAATCTGGGAAGGCTCTGGAGCTTTAACTGCTTCTTATGTGGTCATTCAGTCAATTCTCTGACCTGTAGTTCCACCTCCACCTCTATTCCCAGGGGTTCCTGGAATTACTGCCAATTTTTAAGGTTTTGGGAGGTTCTACAGTTGGTTCTAGGTCTTCCTGACTCCTAGTTTAGGATTCAACTTCATCAGGTTTCTAAGAAGTTACCCTTTCTCCATTTGTTTTCTAGATTTTGTTTATTTTTTAATTGACACATTGGAATTGTACATATTTATAGACAACAATTTGATGTTTTGGTTAATATACACATTGTATAATGATCAAATCAGGGTATTTAGCATATCTATTACCTCATGCCTTTGTCATCTTTTTTTTGTGGTGAGAACCTTCACAAGCCTCTCTCTAGTATTAGTAATATACCATGTTTTACTATTAACCACAGTCACCCTACTGTTCAATAGAACACTAGAACCTATTTCTCCTAGTTGTAACCTTTCACCTATTAACCAACCTCTCCCCATTCTCTCCTTACTCCCCTCCCAGTCTCTAGTAATCACTGTTCTACTCTTTGCTTCTATATCACCTCTTTTTCTTTTCTTAGATTCCACATATGAGTGGTGAGATCACATAGTATTTGTCTTTCTGTGGCTGCCTTATTTCACTTAATGAAATGTCCTCCAGGCTCATCTGTGTTGTTGCAAATGACAGGATTTCCTTCATTTTTATGGCTGAATAATATTCCATTGTGTACATATACCACATTGTCTTTATTCATCCATTGTTGGATACTTAGGTTGATTCCATGTCTTCACTATCGTGAAGAGTGCTGCAATAAACATAATAGTGCAGATATCTTTTGACATACTGATTCCATTTCCTTTGGATATATATACAGTAATGGGATTGGTGGATTATGTGGCAGCTCTATTTTTAATTTTTTGAGGAACTTCCATACTGTTTTCCATAATGGCTGTACTAGTTTACAATCCTACCAAGAGTGTGCAAGTGTTTTCTTTTCTCCACATCCTCACCAGCACTTGTTTTCTTTTGTCTCTTTTAAAATAACAGTCACTCTAACTGGGCGAGATGGTATCTCATTGTGGTTTTGATTTGTATTTCCCTCACGGTTAGTAATGAGCATTTTTTCATGTATCTGTTGGCCATTTGTTTATCTTGAGAAATGTCTGTGAAGGTCTTTTGTTCATTTAAAAATCAGGTTAGTTTTTTTTTGCTATTAAGTTCCTTATAGATTCTGGATATTAACTCCTCATCAGATGTATAATTTGCAAATATTTTCTCCCATTCTTTAGGCCATCTCTTCACTCTGCTGTTTCCTTTGCTGTGCAAATGTTTATTAGTTTCATGTAATCCCATTTGTCTATTTTTGCTTTTGTTGCCTGTGCTTTTAACTTCTTAAATTATATTGCTGTGTTTGGTCTCCTGTTTTCTTTGTTCTTACGGTCTACTATTTTAAATAATCCCTTTACTATTTAATGAAGCTTTGATTACATGTGTTTATATTGTGCCACATTAAACTAGCATTCAACCCTAGATTTGAATGCCTCCTCTGTTATGTTCCTGTGGTGGGACTTTGAGGAAGTTACTGAAACTCTACAGGCCTCAGTTTTGGTCAATTTAAAGGGGGAAAAATAGTATTAAATTTGTATTCCTTTGGCTACTAATGAAATTGAACACTTTTCCAGAAGTTTATTGCTCACCTGTGTATTTTTTTTTTGCTCAAGAGCATTATCTGCTTCTTTCCTGTAATATTAGTCTTTAAAAATCTATTTGTAAGTATTTTTTAATATGTCAAGGCTATCAACTTGGTAACAATCGTGTTTACTGAAAATATTTTCCCCCAATAATTTGTCTGCCTTTGATTTTGTTGTGTTTTGTCTATGGAGTTTTGTTTTGTTTTTGACCAAAAAAAGTCCTTCCCAATCCTGTTTTGGAAGTATTTGCCAATATTTTCCTCTATTTGTTTTATAATTTCATCTTCTACACACATAGTGGATGTTGTGTGCCACTCGGGTCCCCTCTTGAAGACTTAGGCTCTCATTCCCGAATTTCTTGGAGTATTGGATGCTGATGGCTCATTGTTCAATCTCTCTCCCAGAAATCTCACTGAGCCAAAGGGAGCTGCCTCACCTTAGACTATGCCCCTCCAGGGTGAATCCCACATTCAACACCTGGTTGATGTTAGGGAACACAGGCCCTTGTCTCAATTTGGGACAGCTGTGATGGGCTAGCCCAGCTCCCCAGTTCCCTGTGGAGTCAGTTGAGCTCTTTGTATTAGCATGTATTAGAGGGACTGCCTGACTCCACTCTGCTTCACTCTATCTCCCAGTGCACTCTATACTAAATGCCCTATACTAAGACTTCTCCCCAAAGTTTCCTGAGAAATCAAAGACAAATAATTCAATCCATTTGTAATTTATCTTGATATACTGTGTGTGATGAAGCTCTAACTTATTTTTTCCAAGTAATTAATTCTCCCAATACCATTTGCTGACTTATCCTTTGCCCAGATTTTGAACTACCTTTACTATACTTAAATTTTAAAAACGTAATAAAACTGTTATAAACAAACTCTTTCAGGGTTACCTAATTTGTTACCCTAATCTGTTCTTTTATATTTGTAATACAATATTTTGATTAACATTACTTGATGACATGTTTTGATTTTTGGTAGAGCAAACCTGCCCCCCACCCCATTACTCTTGTTTTTCAAAAATATCTTTACTACTTTTTTTCTGTTTATATTTTTAGATCAATTTTGGACTCATTTTCCATAGGTTAATTAAGAATTCCATTATTAGAATTTTAATTTGGATTTCAATAAGGCTATTTATTATAACTAATTTGGGAAATTCTGGCAATATTAAATCTTCCTTTGAGATAGAATGTGTTCTCTCTCTTCATTAATTCAAATCTTCTTTTATGCTTCTCCTTGCAGTGAGGCTTTATAGTTTTCTTCATGTATTAGTTAAATATTACGTTTTTCTGTTGCAATTATGAAAAAAATTTCTTTACATTATATATTCTACATAGTCACTCCTGGTATACAGAGGAGGTATTAGGTTTTTATTAACTTATTTTAGTGAGGTATAATTTACATATAGATAAAGAACAAGACAAGAATGTTACCTGTCACCACTCCTATTCAATGTCACACTGGAAGCCCTAGCTAATGCAATAAAGCAAGAAAAGGAACTACAAGTGTACAGATTGAGAATTTAAAAATTTTGTTTGCAGATGACATGATTGCCAACATAGAAATTCCCAGAGAATTGACAAAAAAAAAAACAACAAAAATATTGGAACTAATAAGCAATATTAATATACAAAAGTCAGTTGGTTTTCTATATACCATCAATGAACAATTGGAATTTAAATTTAAAAACACAACACTATTTACACCAACACCAAAAAAAAAAAAAAAAAAAAAAGGAAGGAAATAAAACACTTAGGTATAAATTTAACAAAATATTTACAAGATCTGTATGCGGACAATGGCAAAACTCTGATGAAAGAAATCAAAGAAGGTCTAAAGAAATGGAGAGATATTCTATGTTCATGGATGAGAAGACTCAAGATTGTGAAGATGTCAGTTCTTCCCAACTTGATCTACAGATTCAATAAAATCTCAATCAAAATCCCAGAGCAAGTTATTTTGGATACTGACAAAGTGATTATAAAGTTTATATGGAAAGGCAAAAGACCAATGGCCAATGCAATACTGAAGGAGAACAAAATTGAAAGACTGACACTATCCAACTTCAAGACTTACGATAAAGGTTCAGTAATGAAGGCAGTGTAATATTGATGAAAGAACAGAGAAGCTGATCAACAGAACAGAATAGAGTCCAGAGACAGACTCAGGCAGATAAAGTCAACTGATCTTTGACAAAGGAGCTAAGGCATTCAATGGAGAAAGGACTGTTTGTTCAATAAATGGTGCCAGGACAACTGGACATCCACAAACAAAACATGAATCTAGACAAAGAGCTTACCTCATTCACAAAAATTAACTCAACATGGTAATAGACCTAAATGCAAAATGCAATACTATAAAACTTGTAGAAGATAACATAGGAGAAAATTTAGGTGACTTTGGGCTTCATGATGAGTTTTTAGATACAACACAAAAAGCAAAGCCTATGAAAGAAAACAATGATAAGCTGGACTTTATTAAATTTAAAACTTCTGCTCTGATAAATTCAAAGAATAAAAGACAAGCCATCAACTGGGAGAAAATATTTGCATACATTCAATAAAGGACTTGAATCCAAAATATACAAATCTCTCTTAAAATTTAATATAAGAAAACTCAATTAAAATTTGGGCAAAAGATCTGAACAGATACCTCACCAATGAAGATATACAGATAGCCAATAAGCATATGAAAAGATGTTCAATGTCATATGTCATTAGAGAACTGTCAATTAAAACAACAATGGCATACCACTACACACCTATTAGAATGGCTAAAATAAAAAAAAAAAGGCAAACCAAAAAAAACCAAAAACAAACTGATAATATCAAATGCTGTGAGGAAGTGAGGGAACAGGAACTCTCATTCAGTGCTGATAGGAATGCAAAATGGTACAGCCACCACGGGAGAAAGTTTGACAGTTTCTTACAAAGTTAATCATAGTCTTACTATATGATCTGGTAATTTTGCTCCTAGGTATTTACCTAAATGAGTTGAAAATTTAAGTTCACACACAATCCTAAACATGAATGCTTATAGCTACTTTATTCATAATTGTCAAAAACTAGAAGCAACCAAGATGTCTTTCAATAGGTGAATGAACACAGAAACTGTGGTACATCCATATGATGAAATACTATTCAGCAATAAAAAAATGAGTTATCAAAGCACAAAAAGACATGGAAGAGCCTTAAACACATATTGCTGAGTGAAAGAAGCCAGTCTGAAAAGGCTACATACTGTATGACTCCAATTTGCATACAGCAAAATTCATATATCTTAAATGTAGACTATATACCTGTTAATCAGCATTCTTTTAAAAATTTTTTAGTTTTTAATTTATTTTTTATTATACTTTATGTTTTAGGGTACATATGTACAACGTGCAGGTTTGCTACATATGTATACATGTGCCATATTGCTGTGTTGCACCCATTAACTCATCATTTACATTAGGTATATCTCCTAATGCTATCCCTCCCCACTCCCCACACCCCACAACAGGCCCTGGTGTGTGATGTTCCCCTTCCTGTGTCCAAGTGATCTCATTGTTCAGTTCCCACCTATAAGTGAGAACATGCGGTGTTTCGTTTTCTGTTCATGCGATAGTTTGCTGAGAATGATGGTTTCCAGCTTCGTCCATGTCCCTACAAAGGACATGAATTCATCCGTTTTTATGGCTGCATAGCATTTCATGGTGTATATGTGCCACATTTTCTTAATCCAGTCTATGATTGATGGACATTTGTGTCGGTTCCAAGTCTTTGCTATTGTGAATAGTGCCACAATAAACATACGTGTGCATGTGTCTTTATAGCAGCATGATTTATAATCCTTTGGGTGTATACCCAGTAATGGGATGGCTGGGTCAAATGGTATTTCTAGTTCTAGATCCTTGAAGAATCGTTGTATTGTTTTTATTTTGATGCTTCCTTATTTCTTCATTTTTAAAGTATATGTACTGCTATTTTCCTACCATAATTACATTTCTCTAATTACACATATGAAACTCTGAATCTCTTCCTTACCCTTACCAATTCTATACAACATAAGAAATTTATCAAGGTAGTGGGCTTGATAAAGGGCTTACCCATTCCTGCTTCTAAACAAACAATTATGCTTATTGAAACAATCTGTTCCAAACAACTACCAGCAAAAACGTGAACTGTTCTTCATAAGTCTACTAATTGAATTTTCTAACTATCCTGATGCCAGGAACACCATGTATCAGTTACACCTAAAATGTCATTTAAAAATAAAATTGCTTGAGGACAAATCAGAAATTAGTGTGTTTAACTATTTAATTACTATAAGGGCTCCTGGTCATAGTTTCCACATTGTACTTCCCTTCTCTGTTACAGACTTGAAAGCATGTGTCAGATCCCTTCACTATATCTTCAGACCTGCCCCAAGAAGTGAGGAAGGGTAACCACCAAGAACTTCTCTTCAAGGACCATAACCTGTGAACCCCATCTCACCTCCTCCTGCCAGATGGATACACTCATTGTCCTCCTGGCTGATCCCATGTCCATGTCTTGCTCTGGGTACTTTCATATACCCATAATGACATTTTCCATCTACTCAATTTTTTAAAAGCTCTGCTCAAAGCTCATGGATTTTCCTGACAATCTGCTTCTCTCAAAGGCCTTAATCTAAGTGAGGGTTGTCAGTCGGCTTACTGGGTCTCATTTTTTTGTCTTAAATAATAACTATTTATGGGTATCAAGTGTCTCCTCAATTTGGCTATGATCCTTCAGGGCAGAAATACTGTCTTGTCTTGTGATCATGGAGTCATAGGATTTCATGGCTAGGAAGATTCTTAAAATTAATCCTAGATTGAGGATCATCTGTCTGATTCTAACTCAACAACTTTCAGAAACTCACTTCTTTTTTTTTTCCCCCCAGGAGGGGCTACCATATTAACTGATGAAACTCACTTCATTTCTTTGGACCTGCAAAATGAGGATGGACTCTAAACCATCTCTAAAGTTAATATTCTGTGATTCCATGTTAAGGCTATTTGTCGTTGATTAAAAATAAGGAACTTCCACATCGCCCAGGGAAAGGAAATGACTTTTTCAAGTTTACAGAGGCAATTAATGGACAAAATATAATTTGGAATTCAATCTCCTGATCCCCAGTCTGCTGGGAGTTCTTTCAGAATGTGCCTTGACTCTCTTGCAAAGTGACAGCACGTACGAAACCTTAAGGATGGATGCTCAATGAAAATACTTAAACTCTCCAGAAAGATGCAGTTGACCCAAAACTCTGAGTATCTTTTATGTTTAAAACTTTATTTTTTGAACAAAATTGTACAGTTACTTCTCTATTTAAACTCTTAAGCCTTTTATGCCATGCCAAAGGTTAGCTCTCTGTTAATAAAATCTTATTCTTAACTTTGAAACTGTATGCCAAGCTATGGACTCCTTTATTTATATATTTTTTGATTCTCTACTTTTGATTCACACACCTTTTCCACAAGAAAGACAATTTATAGCAGGAGTACATTACTTTCTTTGGGCCTCTGTGTCCTTATCTATAGCCAAAAGGTGTGGAAATAAATGTTTTCTAAAGGTCTTTCTGGCTCTAAGTTTATTTGATTTTTTTTTTTTTTTTTGAAGAGCGGCCTGGGAATGGATAAGCAGAGTAAAGAAGGTGAAAAAAGTAGTCTGAGACATGGTTAAAATGTAGAGTTTATGTTGGAGAGTAATTTCAGAAAACAGGTATGGGGGACTGGAAAGAATGACAAGGTGATGGATAGAAAGAACATCCAAGGGGGTGTTGTCTTCATGAAAATTTAAATTTAATAGCCAGTGTATGCTTACTATACTGGACAGTGCAGGTCTAGAACTTTCATCGTACAACTAGAGGCATGGCTTCCCTCAAAAAATCCATAGGCTCCCACAGAAGAGAACTTCACCTTGCAAGGAAGGGTGCTGCACCCACATAGAGCTTGCTAGGGCCTTGCCACCATGGCCTCAGATGGGGTCATGGTGGATTCGTGTCAGGAACTGAGGAGATGGTCTAATTCTCTGACAAACCCTCAGGGATCTGACACTTGGAGCACTACAAGGGAGAAACTCTCTTTCCGTATGTCAATTTATCTTCCTGAAATAGTTTGTGAAAGTAACACAAATGGTCATTCACTTTCCTCATGGTTTCTTGGTTAAAGGAACATGCTGTGCAGTGTGAATAATCAGCTTAAAGGATAGGATGAAGACTGAATCTCACTGATTGAAAATGACTAAAATAGAATGGCTATAAGGTATAACTTCTGTTTCCCATTTTCAGAAAGGTCTTGAAATATACCAGCACCTGACTCTAGATTTAAGCTTGGGGCTATAAGCATTTTCTAATAAGGCCAATTACCACAGCATCAGAAGGATCTTGTTCTAACACTATTTTATGTACTTGCCTTTTTAAAGCCAGTGTCCACACTGAGATGGATCTCTCTGGTCCCTGTGTGTCACTGTTGGTATCTCCTGCCACATATTACAACTCTCCCAGCTTTCCCTGTTTAGTGAGCATGTTAACTAGCTTTCAGAACCAGACTTTAAGGTAGAAATACATGAAACCACTTTCCTCCCTCATACACTGTCCTTCCTAATATAAGGAGTGGCTGTTCCAGTGGCAAATTGGACACCTCAGGCCACTTTGGATCATGATCTGCCTGGATAAGTCAACTGAGGGACCCTGGGAGCTACAGGGAGCCATCCAGAGATTCACTGCACCATTTATCATCTTCTGCTCCTTGTGCATCCCTCCCCTATATGGCTTCAGATGATATTTTTATCCTCTTGGCTAATTAAATAGGGTGAGGTCCTTAAGCTAAACTTAGAGAGTGTCTAGGTAAGTGTGTGTGTGTGTATGCGTGCGTGCGCACGCATGCACACATGTGCACAAGTTTACTTCCAGCCAATATGTAACTCCATAAAAAGCACAAGAATGTGCTGTAGAAACTCAAGGTTGCAGTCCCCTAAGTGTGACTATGGTCTATATGTTCAGACCTGGCTATATCAGATCTGACTATAAGACCAGATCATGACCCAAACTCTGTAGCCAGAAAATTGAACTCAAAGTTTCAGCACATATTTTTGATGTAAGCTGACTTCTGGTCTGGTCTCTTGGGTCTTGAGGCCTCCCCATCCTCCATCACTAGAATTCCCCTGACAAATACTAATAAGATTGCTTCTTCTGAGTTCTTGAGGATGTGTATCATTGAACACGGAGGGCCATGCCTGGGAAAACCAGATGAGAAATGATAATCAGTATGGGTCCTTGGGGGTCTCAGTAGATATATAGCTTGTAGTCTATAAATGGTACTGTATAGTTGCTCAGGGCAGTTTCTATATGCCTTGTGCTCTACAGAGGGTTCTGATAGGCTAAGAAAGGCAATATTTAGGCTATTCAATCCATATACTGTAGTCTACACTGGATAGTTTGTCATTGGTTTTAGGAAATACAGTCATTTGTCTAGTTTCTCTGCTTCTATTAATGTTCCATCAGAGGAATGTTCTAATAGGATGCTAATGCTACGTTGTGCCATAAAGTAATCAACAATGGGAGAGACCTGTTAAGCCTGGATCAAATCCATATACTCACCCTTGAATATCATTTCCCTGCTGTGTAACCAGCATTTTTTCATTACAAATGAGACATTTGATGACAGCAAGCATCTCCACACCAATCAACCACCCACACCAAACGTCAGTATATTCCCTTTAGTAAAATGTTTTTCTAGCCTGCAGCCTGATTTTGTTGAGGCCTACCATGATTTCTTCCATATTTAAGAGCTGAGAGACACATGGACAACTGCTTCTTTTTACTTTATGACTTTTTGATTTTTTATTAGAGGTTTAAGTAAACCTCTATGTGGTATCATAAGCCTCCCATGCACCAAACATTATCAGCCCCCAGTGAGTCTAGTTTCATCTAAATCCCCATCCACGTCCCTCCTCTCCTATGTTGTTTTAAGGTAAATTCCATCAGATAAGTATAACTATTTTACATATTTTATTTATTTGATCCTCTTTCTCTGCTATGTTATGTTGTCTACTTATAACTTCTGACGCTTTGTTTTGAGGTAAATCTCAAACATCATACTTTTAAGAAATCCCTTTCTTCCTCTTAGCCTGATATACTCTGTTATAAAGTTATTTGTTCAACTAGTTTCTATAGAATTGAACACATTAAAAAAAACAGGTGCACCTTGGTCAGCATCAAAATATGAGTTAGAATCCATGAGTCCAACAAAGCTGGCTCCATTGTCTAGAAAAAGCTAAATATAATTGGAAGACACAAGCACTTTATTTTTGCTAAGCAACAGAACAAAGCAAATACATTATTACCACCACCACCAACAAAAACATAAACATAAGATATACTCTGTGTAATCAGACACTTTCTTGTAAAACCAGATGGTTTTACTAACCAAGACCTTCTCCTATGTCATTCTAGAAAAGGCTTTTCCCAAGAAAACTAACTATAACCCACATATCAAAATAATACATATTCTCATATTCTCTCTCTCTCTTACACTCACATATACACACACCCCACCTCCAAACCCACACCCATCCTTGAATATTGTTTCCTTCCCGCTTAACCTTTGCAGATGGAGAATCTGGATTTAGACAGGAGAGCTTACTCTCCACCTCTTTGCCTCTCCAGGAATCCCCTCCCCTGCAGCTGCTCTCCATAGCAACTGGCAGAGGAGTCTTAGCAGCGGCTACTGCACTGCAGGCTTCCGCAGGGGAAGCATGGGCAGCAGAGAGGAAGCTTCTTATCTATTGAAAGGAAACTTACTTTTTAAAAAGTTGTCTTCATCAAGGGAACTGATATAGCACATTTCAGGGTAGGTAAATAGCTAGAGGTATTTATGGCATTTTTAATGTTCCTTTTCCTCCTGTATGCTGTCACAGATTTTTTTTCCCCAAAAGCAAGAAACTGCCAGATGTAAAGCATAAAAAGACAGGTGGAAACTCATTCCTTAGAGAACCTGTATTGCATCTTTCCCAACATCAAGTTTCTTGATGCAGGAGATTTTAGACTTAATCCTCTCTAGGTAGAGGAAATATAACCACACTATCCTATAACCCTTCTCTTAGGGAATCTATATCACAGCCTAGAAACATGTTTAATCAGCAATTAAGTGTTCACCATGCAGTGCAATTTTGGGTGAAGGCTAAACAGAGGGTGCTGGGTCTTCACTTTGCAATTTGCTTTTTCTCCTGCTCTTGTGTGCCTGCAGGCGATGATAAGAATTGTTGAAACTTTTTCTTTGCCTTAAAAAAAAAATAAATGAAAGGAGGCTTTCTGAGGAAAGGAAAGGATGAGTAAAATCTCTCCCAAAAGACCTTCTTATGTGATTAGCGAATCTGCTCAGAGGTGAACCTGCAGGGAAAAGGAGCCACTGGAGGTTGGATTTCTGCCACTCCCAGGATTTTCTCCTTCCTTTTCACTGGAGCTTTTCTTTGAGGCCTGAAATCTTGACTGCTGAGACAAAACATGGCAAAATTCCGCCAGTCACCTGCCAGGCTGTCATAGGATCTAGGAGGCAATGAACTGAAGTTGTAAGGTGTCACCTGCTTAGGGAAAAATATTTTTCTCAGAAAAGAGACCCAAGCTCTTTCCCCAGATTTCATCTCTGATTCTAGTGAAGGCAACTTGGAAAATGGTCCCAGGCATTAGGCAATTTGGGGTGTTACTGTTTTTTTTAAAGCAGATACCCCCCTTCCCAATTGCAACTACCACACAAACCATATGCCTGAACTGAATAGAAATGTGATTTTCACAAAGTACTAGTGTTGCCACATACAGTCCTAGACATGTACATGTCACAATTTCTCAAACACTTATTATATTCCAGACATCACACTAGATTCTGAAAATGGTTAAAACAGTCCAGACACTCTTAGGCAGCCTGCAGGGGTTGGGGGTGGGTGTGAAGACATACAGATAAATAAATACTATCATGATGTAATAAGGTTTAAAACAGAGGCATGGATTTAGCACAATGAGACTGAAAAGAGAGCAGTGAATAATTACCTCTAACCATCTTCCTCCTTGATTCCTTCCAACCACTCCCAATTATTTGGGGGAACCTGTGGCATAGAAGGTTCAGAAAGCATTGTTCAGGGTTCATTCCTACATTACATCTAGCCTACTGCAAACTTGGAAACTAAAACTAAAATAAACATGTGGTTCCACTATCCACTGGTCTCTGGGGATGGACTCTGTCTGCAGCTGCATGACAGTCTGACAGCATGAGATGAGAGAGGGTGGGATGAGGTTAGGAAAATCCACCTCTGCTATCTGCCTGGAAATGTCTGTAACATTGTTCTCACCCTGCTTGAGTAGAAACAATCAAAGAGTCCCTCTGCTTCTCACAGAGTGATAGAGAGGGAAGAAACCCTGCTGAACCAGGCTGGGGCCACCATACAGTATAAAGGCCACTGAGTGCTCACGTACTTTTGTGACTTGCAGAAACAGAAAAAACTAATCAAATTACCAGGACTTTCATTTGTCATTACTAGGCTTTTTTGGTCTACCACCATGCCATCCTGAACATGCCTGATCTCACAAACCTGACTTTTACACCCAGGTGACAGGCTTAGAGTTTTTTCCAATGATAGCTCATATTCTTGTGATCGGAAGGTCATGATATGGTCTTATACTCAGGCACAAATGATTAATTCCCTATTAGGCGTACACCGTCATCTTAAACAGTTCCTTCTGACCTCATAACATTAGGATACAACATTTAAAATGATAAACAGAAGAGTCTCCTGTTGGGGAAAGCACACATTCAACAACTGTAGTTCTGAATGTAGGTCTGAATTTCCTTGGACCTGCGCTCTTAGACTCCAACACAACACACTGGCATGAGATCAGAGACAGATGAATGGAACTAAATAGTAAGCCCCCAAAAGATGAACAATTAGTCCACAACAAAGGTGGTATTAGAAAACAAGGAGAATAATAATTTCCCAACAAATGGCATTGGGGCTACCAGTTAAGCATACGGGGGAAAAAAAACTGAGATACATATTTCACTCCATACACTTGTTACACCTACCTCCCTCCTGCCTGCACTTTTTCCTTCACTGAATTTCACTGCTGCTTTTCACAACTTTCTTGACTCTTCTTTTGTCTTTGCTTGTCCTGACAGACTTTAGAATCTTTGACCCTGCCCCCCATCCACAGAAATGAGCCTTACCTCTGCTCTTTCCTTTCAGAATGGTGGGATCCCTGCCCCTGAGCCTCTGTAGCCTTGAACTTTTACAATGAAATAGCAAGACTGACAAGGGCAAAGAAGATGTAACTGCGCATCCACTCTGACCTTGACACCAGTCTGAGGTGGCGGCACCTCTTCAAACACTTCAACAGAAGCAATAGCCCTCAGGCCCTCCTGCCAATGGACATTTTCCCGGGGGGCTCCTATCACTATTCAGGATTTGCCTGGCATTAGTATGAACTGATGCTGCTCTGGCTGTGCAGAGTTGACTGGGACCTGAGGGCAGCCTGGGGAAAAGTCTATTTTAACATGCAGTCAGGCCTAGTTGGGTAACTGGTATTTACATACTTCTGTCTTCATAATAACCCTAATACCATGAGGCCCAGGCCAGGGACCTGAATTAACCACAAAGAAACTTTAACATGGTCAAAAAATGTGGCTTTCTTCAAAGAAAGCCCAGTGCTCTGACAATATCAGTTAGAATTATTTTTCCTCTTGACCTTGGCACTAGTCTCAATCATTCATTACAAATTCCTTTCTCTGGGTGACTGGCATTTTTCTTCTGAGCAGGGACGCGCTTGTCCACTCAGCATCCTTTACAAAGTAGACAAAGGCACCCTTCTTGTGGCAAACAGTCACACACACTCACAGCCTGGGGAGTCCACCTAGTTGCCTGTGTTCAGTGAAAAACCTGAATAGCTGTACCTGAAAGGCTTCGGAGGCATTCATGTTTCAAAGAAACATCTGTTAAACTCATTCATCCACCAAGTATCAAGAGAGCACCTAAGGGAGGTGGGAAAATAATACTTCCCAAGCCCCAGCTATACTGTGGGCACTTGAATGCCTTCTTTCATTAAATCCTCTAAGTGGACATTATTATTATTTCACAGATAAGGAGGCCAAAACATGTCAAAGGTTCCACAGTTAATAATCAATGAAGACAGAATTTGAACCCAGGACTTTCTGACACCAAGGCCATGTTTTTCCCATCTCACTATTTTGGGAACACCAAAAGCACAAAGTATGGTTCCTTGCTTTAGGAGATGTAGTCCAGTGGGGAAGATACATGCGATCTAGGAAAATGTCAGTCACTCCCACTATAGAGACCATTTCTTTATCTGATTCATTGTTAGGTCTTAGTAGACCAGTATATTTAGGAGCCTAGATTCTTGGGAAGAACCCTTGTTTATACTTTTCCATTTGATCATCACAACTCATAAAGGCCCAGTAAGGTAAAGGGCTTTACTCAATATTACATAGCTACTAAAGGGAAGGTGAGACTCCCAGTGAAGGTTGTTCTAATTCCAAAGGACTAACTTCTTTCATTATATCAAATTGCCTCCTGGGATCCCTGGGTGACATGTCCTCGGGGCTGGTTGCATAAAAGTCAGAGACCCAGAACAGGCGAGTCTACAGTGAGCAGGAAGTCCAATGTCTAGGTCAGCTCTATAAACCAGGGCAGGAAGGGGCACTAGTACATGTGTTTTGACCATTAGACTGGGGTGCGTGCCCAGGCTTGCCCCCAGTCCAGTGGAAGAGACAGCATTTATGAAAGTGGCAAGTGGTCAGTACAGTTAATTCCACATTCACCATGATGAAAATTTTTTTTTGTTTTGTTTTAATTTTTGTTATGGAAATTCTTACTCATCTATAAAATTGGGAATAAAAGTATAACCACCCTCACGAACCCAGCTACATCAGTGATCAACATGTAGTCAATCTTATTTATTTATACTCCCTTCAATGCATTATTCTAAAATTAATCCCAGACATCATATTTCTTCTGGAAATCTGTTAGTATGTACCTCTAAAATGACTCTCTTTTAAAATATAAACATAATGTTATAACACCTTAAAAACCCCAATTCTTCAATATTATCAAATGTTATTAGTATTCAAATTCCCAGACATATATCATATATTGATTTTACATATATATACACACATATACACACTTAAAAATTATATATATATATTTTTTATTTTTATTTTAAAATTTTTTTTAGAGATAGTCTCTCTGTTGCCCAGATTCACTGCAACCTTGAACTCCTGGGCTCCAGTGATCTTCCTGTCTCAGCCTCCCAAGTAGCTAGGACTACGGGCGCATGCCACTACATTTGGCTAACATGTATTGATTTTAAATAGTTTGTTTGAATCAAGATCCAAATAAGGTCCAAATATTGGTATTTGTTGTCTCTTAAGTAATTTTTATTTTTATTATTTATTTATTTATTTTTTGAGACAGAGTCTCACTCTGTCGCCCAGGCTGGAGTGCGGTGCTGTGATCTCAGCTCACTGCAAGCTCTGCCTCCTGGGTTGAAGCTATTCTCCTACCTCAGCCTCCCAAGCAGCTGGGACTACAAGCGCCCGCTAACACGCCCAGCTAATTTTTTTTTTTTTTTTTTTTTGTATTTTTAGTAGAGATGGGGTTTCACCATGCTAACCAGGATGGTCTTGGTCTCCTGACCTCATGATCCGCCCGCCTCAGCCTCCCAAACTGCTTGGATTACAGGCGTGAGCCACTGCACCCGGCCTATTCTTACTTTTAAAAAATTTCATGAGTTTTGGCAGAATAGACGGTGTTTGGTTGAATGGAAAAGTTCTTTAGTGATGATGTCTGAGATTTTGGTGCACTCATCACCTAAGCAGTGTAGTCAATGCACAGTTTTATCCCTCACCCACCTAACACCCTTTTTCTTGAATCCCCAAAATCCATTATATCATTCTTATGCCTTTACACCCTCATAGCTTAGCTACCGCTTATGAGAACATATGATGTCTAGTTTTCCATTCCTGAGTTACTTCACTTAGAATAATGGTCTCCAAGCTCCATCGAGCGTGCTTTGAATGCCATTATTTCATTCCTTGTTTATGGCTGAGTAGCATT
The DNA here is from genome assembly GCF_043159975.1 of Macaca nemestrina. Classification (NCBI taxonomy): domain Eukaryota; kingdom Metazoa; phylum Chordata; class Mammalia; order Primates; family Cercopithecidae; genus Macaca; species Macaca nemestrina. Next base: position 36,001,169 of record NC_092126.1, on the reverse strand, counting down.
CCGTGGTGTACATATACCACATTTCATCAAGCAACCACTTGTTGGTTGATGGGCATTTAGGCTGGTTCCATATCTTTGCAATTGTGAATTGTGATGCTATAAACATGCATGTGCTTGTATATTTTTCATATAATGACTTTTCTTTTTTTTTCTTTTTTTTCAGAAATGGAGTCTTGCTCTGTTGCCCAGGCTGGCGTGCAGTGGTGCAATCTCAGCTCACTGTAACCTCCATCTCCTAGGTTGAAGCAATTCTCTTGCCTCTGACTCCCAAATAGCTGGGATTACAGGTGCCTGCCACCATGTCCAGCTAATTTTTATATTTTTAGTAGACACAGGGTTTTACCATGTTGGCCAGGCTGGTCTTGATCTTGAACTCCTGATCTCATCATCCACCCACCTTGGCCTCCCAAAGTACTGGGATTACAGGCGTGAGGCACCGCATCCAGTCAATGAATTCTTATTCTTTGGGTAGATACCCAGTAGAGAGATTGCTGGATTAAATGGTAGTTCTACTTTTAGTTCTTTGAGGAATCTCCATCATCCATGTGAAGAATGATGATGGTATTTTGATGGGAGTTGCACTGAATCTGTAGATTGCTTTTGGCAGTATGGCCATTTTCACAATATTGATTGTACTCATCCATGAGCATGAGATATGTTCTCATTTGTTGGTGTCATCTATAATTTCTTTCAGTAATGTTTTGCAGTTTCCTTGTAGAGATCTTTCACCTTCCTGGTTAGATATATTCCTAAGTATTTTATTTTATTTTTTTTGCAGCTGTTGTAAAAGGGCTGAGTTCTTGATTTGACTCTCAGCTTGGTCACTGTTGGGGTATAGCAGTGCTACTGATTTGTGTACATTGATTTTGTATTCTGAAACTTTACTGAATTCATTTATCAGATCCAGGAGCTTTCTGAATGAATCTTTAGGGTTTTCTAGGTATTCAAACATATCATTGGGGAACAGTAACAGTTTGACTTACTTTTTACTGATTTGGATGCCCTTCATTTCTTTCTCTTGTCTGATTGCTCTGGCTGGTACTTTTAGCACTATGTTGAATAGAAGTGGAGAAAGTGGGTATCCTTGTCTTGCTCCAGTTCTCAGGGGGAATGCTTTCAACTTTTCACTATTCAGTATAATATTGGCTGTGGGTTTGTCATAGATGGCTTTTATTATCTTGAGCTATGCCCCATCTATGCTGATTTTGCTGAGGGTTTTAATCATAAAGGGATGCTGGATTTTGTCAAATGCTTTTCCGTGCCTATTGAGATGGTCATACGATATTTGTTTTTAATTCTGTTTATGTGATGTATCACATTTATCGATTTGCATATGTTAAACCATCCCTGCATCCTTGGTATAAAGCCCACTTGATCATGGTTTATTATCTTTTTGATATGTTGTTTGATTTGGTTAGCTAGTATTTTGTTGATGTTTTTTGCATCTATATTCACCAGGGATATTGGTCTGTAGTTTTCTTTTTTGTTATGTCCTTTCCTGGTTTTGGAATTAGGGTGATACTGACTTCACAGAATGATTTAGGGAGGTTTCCCTGTTTCTCTATCTTTTGGAATAGCGTCACTAAGATTGCTACCAATCCTTTGAATGCCTGATGGAATTCAGCTGTGAATCCATCTGGTCCTAGATTGTTTTGCTGTTAATTTTTTAAATTACTTTTTCAATTTCACTATTTGTTATTGGTCTGTTCCGAGTTTCTGTTTCTTCCTGATTTAATCTAAGAGGGTTGTGTATTTCCAGGAATTTATCCACCTCCTCTAGATTTTCTAGTTTGTGCATGTGAAGGTGTTCATAGTAGTGTTGAATGATCTTTTGTATTTCTGTGGTGTCAGTTGTAATATCTCTCGTTTCATTTCTAATTGAGCTTATTTCAATTTTCTCTCTTCTTTTCTTGGTTAATCTTGCTAATGGTCTATCAATTTTATTTATCTTTTCAAAGAACCAGCTTTTTGTTTCATTTATCTTTTGTATTTTTTTTTGTTTCAATTTTATTTAATTCTGCTCTGATCTTTGTTATTTCTTTTCTTCTGCTGGGTTTGGGTTTGGATTGTTCTTGTTTCTCTAGTAACCTTAGATTGTCTCTTTGTGCTCTTTCAGACTTTTTGATGTAGGCATTTAATGCTATGAACTTTCCTCTTAGTACCACTTTTCCTGTGTCCCAGAAGTTTTGATAAGCTGTGTCACAATTATCATTCAGTTCAAAGGATTTTTAATTTCCATCTTGATTTCACTGTTGATCCAAAGATCATTCAGGAGCAGATTATTTAATTTCCATGTATTTCTATAGTTTTGAGGGTTCCATTTGGAATTAATTTCCAGTTTTTTTCCACTGTGGTCTGAGAGGGCACTTGATATGATTTTGACTTTCTTAAATTCATTGAGATTTGTTTTGGGGCCTATCATGTGGTATATCTTGGAGAACATTCCATGTGATGATGAAAAGAAAGTATATTCTGCAGTTTTTGGGTAGAATGTTCTGTAAATATCTGTTAAGTCCATTCGTTCTAGGGCATAGTTTAAGTCCATTGTTTCTTGTTTGACTTCGTGTCTTGATAACCTGTCTGGTGCTGTCAGTGGAGTACTGAAGTCCCCTACTATTTTTGTGCTGCTATCTCATTTCTTATGTCTAGTAATAATTGCTTTATAAATTTGGAAGCTCCAATGTTAGGTGCATATATATTTAGGATTGTGATATTTTCCAGTTGAATTGATCCTTTTATCATTATCCTTATATCATCATATAATGTCTCTCTTTGTCTTTTCTAACTGTTGTTGCTTCACAGTTTGTTTTGTCTAATACAAGAATCACTACTCCTGCTCACTTTTGGTGACCATTTGCATGGAATATCTTTCCCTACCACTTTACCTTAAGTTTCTGTGAGTCACAATGTGTTAGGTGAGTCTCTTGAAGACAGCACATACTTGGTTGGTGGATTTTTATCTATTCTGCCATTCTCTAAAGTGGAACATTTAAGCCATTTTACATTCGATGTTATTGAGATGTGACATACTGTTTTATTCATTGTACTAGCTGTTGTCTGAATACCTTGTTTTTTTTTTTGTGTTATTGTTTTATGGGTCCTGTGAGATTTATGCTTTAAGAAGATTCTATTTTGGTGTATTTTAAGGTTTTGTGTCAAGATTTAGAATTATTTTTAGCATTTCTTGTAGTGCTGGCTTGATAGTGGCAAATTCTCTCACATTTGTTAGTCTGAAAAAGACTTTCTCCTTCATTTATGAAGCTTAGTTTTTGCTCAATACAAAATTCTTTTGCTTGAGGAGGTTAATGATAGAACTCCAATCCCTTCTGGCTTATAGGATTTCTGCTGAGAAATGATGTGCTGTTAATCTAATAGGTTTTCCTTTATAGGTTATCTGATGATTTTGCCTCACAGCTCTTAAGATTCTTTCCTTGTCTTTGGATAACCTGATGATTGTGTGCCTGGGTGATGACCTTTTTGTGTTGCATTTCCCAGGTGTTCTTTGTTGTATTTGGATGTCTAGATCTCTAGCAAGGCCAGGAAAGTTTTCCTTGATTATTCCCCCAAATATGTTTTCCCAACTTCTAGATTTTTATTCTTCCTCAAGAACACCAATTATTCTTACATTTGGGTATATAACATAATCCCAAATTTCTTGGAGGCTTTGTTCATTTTGTTTTGTTTTTGTCTTTTTCTCATTGGGTAACTTGAAAAACTTGTCTTCAAGCTCTGAAGTTCTTTCTTCTACTTGTTTGATTCTACTGTTGAAACTTTCCAGTACATTTTGTATTTCTCTAAGTGTGTCTTTCATTTCCAAAAGTTGTGATTTTTTTTTTTCTTTATGATAGCTATTTCTTTGGAGTATTTTTCATCCATATCCTGTATATATTTTTAAATTTCTTTAACTTGGTTTTTACCTTTCTCTGGTATTTCCTTGAGTCACTTAATAATCAACGTTCTGAATTCTTTATCTGGCAATTTAGATATTTCTTCTTGGTTTGAATCCACTGCTGGGAAGCTAGTATGGTCTTTTTGGAGTGTTATAGAACCTTGTTTTATTTAAATGTGGAGATGGAGTCTATGTTGCCCAGGCTGGTCTTGAACTCCTGGGCTCAAGAGATCTTCCCACCTCAGCCTCCCAAAATGCTGGGATTACAGGCATGAGCCACTGTGCCCAGCCAGAACCTTGTTTTGTCATATCACCTGAATTACTTTTCTGATTCCTTCTCATCTGGGTAGACTATTTCAGTGAAAAAATCTGGAACTCAAGGGCTGCTCTTCAGATTATTTTGTCTCATGAGGTGGCCTCATGAAGGACCCATAAAGGTCCCACGAAGGGTCCCCTTCATCTAGGGATGGGGCTTCCTGTGAACTAGACTGCAGTGATTGTTGTTGTTCTTCTGGGTCTAGCAACTCAGTGGGGCTACCAGGCTCTGGGTTGGTGCTAGGGAATGTCTGCAAAGAGTCCTGTGATGCAATCCATCTTCAGGTCTCCCAACCATGGATACCAGCACCTGCTCTGGTGGAGGTGACAGGGGAGTGAAGTAGACTCTGTTAGAGTCCTTGGTTGTAGATATGTTTAGTGTACTAGCTTTCCTGAATACTAGTTAAGTTAGCAGTGAAGTTGTCATGTGGACAGACTCAGGACCACTGGTTAGCCAGAATGTTGCATGCAATGGAATTAGATGTTTTCTCCTTCTTTGCAGCAGGGTTGTTCTGTCATGAGTTGCTGTAATGTCTTGAGTTGGTTGGCTGACAGCCAGGAGGTCGTGCTTTTAAGAAAGCATCAGCTGCAACAGAACGGGGATATAAGCATGCCCTAAGTTGGCCAGGATAAGTATTCAGGTTTCTGAGGCGATGGTCAGGTTCATAAAGCTCCCAAGAATTTATGTCTTTTGTGATTGGCTACCAGGACAGGTAGAGAAAAATCATCAGGCGGGGGCAGTGTTAGGCAGGTCCCAGCTCAGATTCTTCATGGGCAGGGCTTGCTGTTGCTACCATGGGGGATAAAGGGGTGGTTCTTGGGCCAAAGGGGTTATGTTCCAGAGGGGATTAGGGCGGCCTCTGTCACCAGGGAAGTGGGGGAAAGCCAGTTGTGATGGGCCTCACCCAGCTCCCATGCATTTGGTGAGGCCAGTCTCTCTCCCACTGTGGCCTGCAAACAGTGCTGAGTTTATCTCCAGGCAGCCTGTCCACAGGACTGAGACCTAGCCCCAGGCTATACATTTCCCTGAGGTTATTTATTTATTTATTTATTTACCTATCTCGCAGAATTTGCTGCTTCTTTCAAAGGATCTATTAATTATTTCTGTTTTCCTGGTACGCTCCTACAGCAGTTCCTGGAACAAAATTCCATGGTGTGAGTCTCCACATGCTCTTCTCTCCATCCAAGTGGGAGCTGCATGTCAGTCCTGTCTCCTATTCACCATCTTCCTGGAACTCCCCCTCTTAAGTAATTTTTAATCTATATGTTATTTTCCCTTTCTCTTTTTTTCTTATAATTTATTTGCTGAGAAAAACATTTGTCCTATATGGTGTCCCACTTCAGATTTTGCTGAGTGTACCCTCATCTGGGAGAGATTTTTAGAGTAAAAAATGAGGTACTTCTGAGAACATGGCTGGGTGTCATGGAAAGTTTATTGACTCTGGAATCAGAGAGATCTGGTTTTAAATTCTTGGACTGCAACTAGCTATATGAATTTCAGCAAGATACTTAATTTTTATTTTCCAATTACCCAATCTATAAAATGGGTTTGAAAAATGACAGTGCCTAACAGATGGTAATTCTAAGGGAAAAATGTTAAAAAGAAGCAATTATGAACCTATAATATCCTTGAGATGTAAAGTAGTTACTATCCCCAGTTTTCCTCCCCTATGCTGTCACTGGAATGGAAAATACCAGTGTACGGTCTTACAGGGCATTCACTCCAAGGCAGAAGTCTCCCTCTGGGCAATCTGTGGCTTTGTTTTACTGGCACAAAAGAACCCTACTTGATGTGTCACCTTTAAAGTTTGAAATCCAATGTGTTTCTTAATTTCCCTTGTGTCACACAGCAAAGCACCACCAGCAACCTGAGTTGTAAGAGCTTGTTTGTGACAAAGATCCCACAGTCTGCTCCACTTGATAGATAGGGAAATCCAGAGAGTGAAATGACTGGCCTCCTGCCTCCCACTTTGGAACCCATTTCTATTCCAAAATTAGACTACTGACTGAATTTTTCTCCTTTCCAACTGAAGCACCATCCTTCAATGCATATTCTCCTTTCTGGCTTTACATTTTTTTAATTGCATGTATCCCTATCTAACATACTATACATTTTACTTCTTTATTCCTATTCGCTAGTCTTTCCCCTCTGGAATATCATTACCATGAGGGAAAGAACTTGTTCAACCAGTTTTGTTTGCTGCTGTGTCCCTAACTCCTAGAATGGTGTCTGGAGTATAGAAAGTACTGAATTTGTATCTGCTGGATTGAGTTATATTGAAAATAAACCCTTTCGGTTCTTGTTATTTGGGGCATTCACACCAAATAACATCTCTAGCCAAGATGACATTAAAGGTTGCAAGTAATTACTATTTGTTAATGCTCATCACATTTCTATTCTGCTTATTTTCAAAATCAGGTCTGGTGTTTATGTTCCTGCCTATAATTTAAGTTCTGTTTCCAGTCTGTTATTCTGTAAGCCATCTGAGAAATGTGTAAATCTATTACCCACAATTTGTAGAATCTCATTTCTTATAAAAATCATAGTATTGATATGTGTCAAGGTCTTCAAGATTTGGCAAAAATTTCCCTTTTTCTCCCTTTGATATAGTGCCATTGCTTCCTTAGTAAAGGTGGTAAAAGCTCAGCATTTGCTGAGAGCCCATCAAATATCTTGTATCAAGAGAATGGTATACACAGTTTTTTAAAGGCCATCATAGTAATACAGTAACAGCAAGGCATATATTCCTTGGAGATACAAATCCCTTTCAATGTCCCTATCATTGAATTAGATGGGTAATAATAGGACTGTGGATACACAGAGGATGTTTATCAGTCCAGGAACTTGGAATGCTTTTCAATCACTCACAACAGCTGTAATTCACATTTGAATAAATCCTCACTTTGACAAGCACAAAGGTATCTACAAACCTTCCCATCCTGGCCATACCGGAATTTTCAGTAGCATTCTTCTCCCCATTTATGCTAAAAGAGGTTGCTGCAGATCCCTTTTACTTACAGAGGGAATTTTCTCCCACCCACAATTTGATTTCCCTAGGCTCTATCTTCTGGCTTGGTATCCAGATTTTACTGCTCTGTCAGTCAACTCACTTGGATGGCTGTCTGGCCTTTCAATTTGGCATCACCCAGACCCTGTTCTTCAGCTCACCCTGAGGTCTTGCCCACTGCAAACTGAGGACCAGTATGCTCACCTCGGGTCTGATTTAGCTCCCTGGGGACCTTGCCAGCTGGGATGTTTGGATGGGGGAAAGAATCCGACACTTTGGCTCACTCTTAAAACATTCCAGAGTTACCGATAAGGTATAGAGTTTGGCACACCTCTTTATCCACAAAGAAAAGATGTTTATACGTGTTTTTAAATCTTTCTCCTCTCCTTGCCTTATAACGGGAAGGTCTTCAGTATCTAAGGTTCAGACCTTTTTTGACAAGCACCAGACATAATGATGTTCAAGGGATAGTTCAGCACACTCTCACTGGGATAAACCTAATGACTGCACAGCTCCCTAAGTGATGATGCTAAAGATGTAGCCTCTTCAGTGTATACCCTTACCACTAGTACCCACTGGGTACCAACTTTCTTTTCAAGGTATTTTAAAAATGTACTTTTTTCAGTTTCCATTGTAAAATACGTTCTTATAATATGGAGGGTATCTATACAAAGAAGGGAACCAAACTGAGTGCCCATATTCTCACCACCCAAAGGGAATCACTCAACCTAATGATTTTTTTTTTTGCAAGAATGTGGGGTACATATTTCATTTGTTTTATTTCATTTTTATTTCTCTCCCTCTTCCCCATATGTGTGTTTCTATTTATTCTCCTTATTTTGTGTGATGAATGGAATACCTAATGAAACAGTGACTCCAGACCAGCTAATTACCAGAAGAAATGTTTGTCTTTTTATTAGTCTCTTTTTTCATTTTATTATTTGTGTGTGTTACAAGAAAGACTGCAGGGCTTTAAGTTGTCTCTGGATCTTAGTAGTGTGGAGATCTATTTTGAGGACATGTGCTAGCTAAAGCTGTAGAGTATGTATCCATGCTTTTTTTTGGCTTAATATAAATGTATAACACCAAAGTTTACTCAATTATGTATTCCTCATTCATTTAATGTTAATCTATAATATAAAATAAAGTGATTTTACAAACAAGTACTTGTAGGGGTTGTCCATTGCCAAAGTTGGGTTACCTTCAGTTTTCATTCCCTAAAGATCTAAAGTTACAAAATCCACCTCTCGGCTACTTCCTTGGTCTTTATTTCTGAGACAGACTTAACTACTTTTGCTACAGCCACTGTGGTTGTTGGGTTTGGTGAAACAGGCACATCTGCAAGACTTCCTGCTGGGGTAGCTGTGAGCCTGGAAGAGGCAGAGGCAGTGGAGATTCTGTTATTAGTGTCCCCATCTTGTCTGGCTCTTTATGGAATCTGTTTGGCTGCTACCACAGACCCAAGCTCTCGTGGGCCTGGGGGCTGGGGTGAGGGACCAAGCATTTCTATGGGGACACAGGCTGGTCCAGGCCTCCTTCCATAGATCCAGGTGTGGTCCTCAGGGCTTTCTGTGTTTCAAAGTCATTTAAGGTAATGAAATGTGCAAAAGATTGGAGGGAGGAGGGACCCTCCCCAGGGACCTAAAGCAGGACTCAAAAGCTCTGAGTGACTTCTCTTTGTTGTGGGTCACCTATCAATTACTATGTGATCTTAGACAAGTTATTGAGCCACTGGTTACTTCTTCAACCATAAAAACAGGATATTAATCCATGCCTTTACTTTCTTCAGTAGAATAATAGGATAAGGACAACAATACTTGACCTCTATTAAGCACTTCCTATATGCATTGCTCTAAGCACTTGATTGACATTATCTTTAGTTCTTACAACAACCTATTAACAGGGTTCCACTATTGTCTCCATATTACAGATAGGAAAACTGAGACAAAACAAGATCAAGTAACTTTATTTGAGATTATTCAGTCAGTGGATGGTGATGCCAAGTTTTAAACTAAGGCATTTTGGCTATATTGCCTGAAAAAAGATGTTTCCAAGAGTGTATGAAAAGGGCAAAGAGCTATGCAAATCCAGGTTGTCATTGTCATTGTTATTTCTTTCAGAGAGCTATATCAATAGTAATGACCTTTTGGGGTTGGGATAAGCTATTTCTAAGGACTGGGCCATTTCAAAATCTGAACTAATGCTGCCTGTCCTTGACCCATAGACTTTTGGGCAAAGCTATCCATCCACCAATTATCAGGATGGATTCCATGCTACAAAGCATGAGCAGATCCCAGTCATAGACATCTGAGGGACTAGGTGGAGAAATGGCTTTAGTGTGCACATTACAGCTCTCAGGTGGCCTTGGCTGTAATATATAATGGGAATACTTACACTTTAGAGGCAAAAATGACTTGGAGAATGAGGGTTCTTAATGAGGACCAGCTATACAATCATTCTTTCCCAAAACATGCACGTTCCTAGGAAAATCATCACTCTAAGAATTGGAGTGGATCTGGAAATTGTGTTCCATCATTAAAATCACAGCTAATAACCTGAAAGTGCTTCTGAAGGCAACTGATCCTTCTATTTGGTTGTGCCATCAATTAGCATCTGCATGATTTAATAACAAAGCTGCCATCCTCTCCTATTAACTGGATGAGAGACACTGATGAGAGATTGCATACACTTTAGAATTATCATCATCCTTTTTATTTCCCCAAGCTATTAGAAATATTTTTTCCAAGTATTACTCTTTCCAGTAAAGTCTGAGCTACTTCTTTTCTTTCAAGATGTTCATTTATCTTCATTTGATGAAACAGAAAAAAATAAACTCTTAAAAATTCCTGCAGGAACACAGCTCCATCCATTTATTCATGAACAAGCATGGCAGGAATCAAATCAGAGAAGTTTTTTTGACTAGAGATATTAATAAGACAGCAGAAAGGAGTTATTTTTGTACTAGATTACAGTGGATAAGAAAACTGTCATCCAACTGGTAGCAGCCTTCTCTAATTCTAATCATCCATGCATTAGGGAAAATCCTTAAATACACATTAAAAAGGTCTTCAGGCATTAATGCCATTATAAACGCTCTCTTCACAGGGGTTAGCAATTACTGTGTTGCAAGCAGAAGAGCAGTTCCCCTCTTTGCCAGGGACACTGAGACAAATCTAAATGTGCTGGTCCAAAAAAGAAGTCCAAGCACTTACTAAATGCAAGGGGAAAATAATAATTACACAGTGGGGAAATTGAACAACATCTTGATTGGGTGATGAAAATTAACATCAACTTAACATCAACGAAGGGCAGATGGACATTGTTTGTGCCCAGAAAGGGTACACTAGAAGGATATGTCATCACCTAAGTGGTATTCCAACTTGGGAGACACAGCACGAATGGAATCAGGAGGAAACGTCAGACAAAGAAAAGAGAAATGATATTTATCTAAAAATGTATCTTAAAGCAAATTCTAAATTATTAAAAAATTTGGCCAGGCATGGTGGCTCAAGCCTGTAATCCTAGCACTTTGGGAGGCCGAGGTGGGTAGATCATGAGGTCAGGAGATCGAGACTACGGTGAAACCTTGTCTCTACTAAAAATACAAAAAATTAGCTGGGCGCGGTGGCAGGCATCTGTAGTCCCAGCTACTCGGGAGGCTGAGGCAGAAGAATGGCGTGAACCTGGGAGGCGGAGCTTGCAGTGAGCTGAAATCGCATCACTGCACTCCAGCCTGGGTGACAGAGCAAGATTCCGTCTCAAAAAAAAAAAAAAATAAATAAATTACATATATGTATTTGCTGAAATTATCCAGAAATTTTGAAAATGTTTTCAAAACTGTTAATGTTATAAATGGCAAAGAAAGGCTAGACAAGTGTTCCAGATTAAAGAGAAATGAAAACTAAGTAAATTTCATGGTCCTAGACTGGATCTTGCTCAGGAAGAAAATATGTTATAAAGCACATTCTGATTGATAAAATTAGAATATGGATAATGGATTAGATGAAAGCCTTATAACAATGTTAGATATAGTAAAGATACAGTAAAGTTCGTAATTCTACTGTGGTTATGTAAGAGAACGTCATTCTTAAGACAATAAAATGAAGGAGGGAGGGTTCCATTCCAAGATGGCCCAATAGGAACAGCTCTGGTCTGCAGCCCTCAGCATGATTGACCCAGAAGATGGGTGATTTCTGCATTTCCAAGTGAGGTACTTGGTTCATCTCACTGGGACTGGTTGGACAGTAGGTGTAGCCCACAGAAGGCGAACCGAAGCAGGATGGGGCATTGCCTCACCGGGGAAGTGCAAGGGGTGAGGGATTTCCCTTTCCTAGCCAAGGGAAGCTGTGACAGACTGTAACTGGAAAAACGGGACACTCCACCCAAATACTGTGCTTTTCACACTGTCTTAGCAACCGGCAGACCAGGAGATTCTCTCCCATGGCTGGTGGGTCCAACACCCATGGAGCCTCGCTCACAGCTAGCACAGCAGTCTGAGATTGACCTGCGAGTCTGCAGCCTGGTGGGCAGAGGAGTGTCCTCCATTGCTAAGGCTTGAGTAGGTAAACAAAGTGGCCAGGAAGCTCGAACTGGGTGGAGCCCACCACAGCTCAGCAAGGCCTACTGACTTTAGGACTCCACCTCTGTGGGCAGGGCATAGCTGAATAAAAGGCAGCAGAAACTTCTGCAGACTTAAATGTCCCTGTCTGACGGCTCTGAAGAGAGCAGTGGTTCTGCCAGCACAGCGTTTGAGCACTGAGAATGGACAGACTGCCTCCTCAAATAGGTCCCTGACACTTGTGTAGACTAACTGGGAGATACCTCCCAGTAGGGGCTGACAGACACCTCATACAGGTGGGCACCCCTCTGGGATGAAGCTTCCAGAGGAAGGATCAGGCAGCAATATTTGTTGTTCTGCAATTATTTGCTGTTTTGCAGCCTCTGCTGGTGATACCCAGGCAAACAGGGTCTAGAGTGGACTTCCAGCAAACTTCAACAGACCTGCAGCTGAGGGACCTGACTGTTAAAAGGAAAACTAACAAACAGGAAGGAATAGCATAAACATCAACAAAAAGGACATCCACACCAAAACCCCATCTGTAGGTCACCATCATCAAAGACCAAAGGTAGATAAAACCACAAACATGGGTAGAAACCAGGGTAGAAAAGCTGAAAATTCTAAAAACCGGAGTGCTTCTTCTCCTCCAAAGGATCACAGCCCCTCGCCAGCAATGGAACAAAGCTGGACAGAGAATGACTCTGACAAGTTGACAGAAGTAGGCTTCGGAAGGTTGGTAATAATAAACTTCTCCGAGCTAAAGAAGCATGTTCTAACCCATCAGAAAGAAGCTAAAAACCTTGAAAAAAGGTTAGACGACTGGCTAACTAGAATAAACATTGTAGAGAAGACCCTAAATGACCTGATGGAGCTGAAAACCATGGCATGAGAACTTTGTGACACATGCACAAGCTTCAATAGCTGATTCGATCATGTGCAAGAAAGGGTATCAGTGACTGAGGATCAAATTAATGAAATAAAGCAAGAAGACAAGTTTAGAGAAAAAACAGTAAAAAGAAACGAACAAAGCCTCCAAGAAATATAGGACTAAGTGAAAAGTCTACATTTGATTGGTGTACCTGAAAGTGACAGGGAGAATGGAACCAAGTTGGAAAATACTCTTCAGGGTATTATCCAGGAGAACTTCCCCAACCTAGCAAGGTCAACATTCAAATTCAGGAAATACAGAGAACACCACAAAGATACTCCTCAAGAAGAGCAACCCCAAGACACATAATTGCCAGATTCACCAAGGTGGAAATGAAGGAAAAAATGTGAAGGGCAGCCGGAGAAAGGTCAGGTTACCCACAAAGGGAAGCCCATCAGACTAACAGTGAACCTCCCAGCAGAAACTCTACAAGCCACAAGAGAGTGGGGGCCAATATTCAACATTCTTGAAGAAAAGAATTTTCAACCCAGAATTTCATATCCAGCCAAACTAAGCTTTATAAGTGAAGGAGAACTAAAATGTTTTACAGACAGGCAAATGTTGAGAGATTTTGTCACCACCAGGCCTGCCTTACAAGAGCTCCTAAAGGAAGCCCTAAACATGGAAAGGAACAACCGGTACCAGCCACTGTAAAAACATGCCAAATTGTAAAGACCATCAATGCTATGAAGAAACTGCATCAATTAACAGGAAAAATAACCAGCTAACATCATGACAGCATCAAATTCACACATAACAATATAAACCCTAAGTGTAAATGGGCTAAATGCCCCAATTAAAAGACACAGACTGGCAAATTGGACAAAGAGTCAAGACCCATCAGTCTGCTGTATGCAGGAGACCCATCTCATGTGCAGAGACACACATAGGCTCAAAATAAAGGGATGGAGGTAGATCTATCAAGCAAATGGAAAGAAAAAAAAAAAAAGCAGGGGTTGCAATCCTAGTCTCTGATAAAACAGACTTTAAACCAACAAAGATCAAAAGAGACAAAGAAGGCCATTACATAATGGTAAATGGATCAATTCAACAAGAAGAGCTAACTATCCTAAATATATATGCAACCAACACAAGAGCAGCCGGATTCATAAAGCATGTCCTTAGAGACCTACAAAGAGAATCAGACTCCCACACAATAATAATGGGAGACTTTAACATCCCACTGTCAATATTAGACAGACCAACGAGACAGAAGGTTAACAAGGATATCCAGGACTTGAACTCAGCTTTGCACCAAGCAGACCTAATAGACTTCTACAGAACTCTCACCCCAAATCAACAGACTAAAGATTCTTCTCAGCACCACATTGCACTTATTCTAAAATTGATCACATAATTAGAAGTAAAGCACTCCTCTGCAAATGTAAAAGAACAGAAATCACAACAAACTGTCTCAGACCACAGTGCAATCAAATTAGAACTCAGGATTAAGAAACTCACTCAAACCCGCACAACTACACGGAAACTGAACAACCTGCTCCTGAATGACTACTGGGTAAATAACAAAATTAAAGTAGAAATAAATAATTTCTTTGAAACCAATGAGAACAAAGACATGACGTACCAGAATCTCTGGGGCACATTTAAAGCAGTGTGTAGAGGGAAATTTATAGCACTGAATGCCCACAAGAGAAAGCAAGAAAGATCTAAAATTGACACCCTAACATCACAATTAAAAGAACTGAGAAGCAAGGGTAAACAAATTCAAAAGCTAGCAGAAGGCAAGAAATAACTAAGATCACAGCAGAACTGAAAGAGATAGAGACACAAAAAAACCCTTCAAAAACTCAATGAATCCAGGAGCTGGATGTTTGAAAAGATTAACAAAATTGATAGGCTGCTAGCAAGACTAATAAAGAATAAAAGAGAGAAGGATCAAATAGACGCAATAAAAAATAATAAAGGGGACATCACCACTGATCCCACAGACATACAAACTACCATCAAAGAATACTACCAACACCTCTACATAAATACACTAGAAAATCTAGAAGAAACAGATAAATTCCTGGATACATACACCCTCCCAAGACCAAACCAGGAGGAAGCTGAATCTCTGAATAGACCAATAATAGACTCTGAAATTGAGGCAATAATTAATAGCCTACCAACCAAAAACAGTCCAGGACCAGATGAATTCACAGCCGAATTCTACCAGAGGTACAAACAGGAGCTGGTACCATTCCTTCTGAAACTATTCCAATCAATAGAAAAAGAGAGAATCCTCCCTAACTCATTTTATGAGGCTAGCATCATCCTGATACCAAAGCCTGGCAGAGACATAACAAAAAAAGAGAATTTTACACCAATATCCCTGATGAACACTGATGCGAAAATCCTCAATAAATACTGGCAAACCGAATCCAGCAGCATATCAAAAAGCTTATCCACCACAATCAAGTTGGCTTTGTCCCTGGGATGCAAGGCTGGTTCAACATAAGCAAATCAATAGACGTAATCCATCACATGAACAGAACCAATGACAAAACCACGTGATTATCTCAATAGATCCAGAAAAGGCCTTCGACAAAATTCAACACCCATTCACGCTAAAAACTCTCAATAAACTAGGTATTGATGGAACTTATCTCAAAACAATAAGAGCTATTTATGACAAACCCACAGCCAGTATCATACTGAATGGGCAAAAACTGGATGCATTCCCTTTGAAAACCAGCACAAGACAAGGATGCCCTCTCTCACCACTCCTATTCAACACAGTGTTGGAAGTTCTGGCCAAGGCAATCAGGCAAGAGAAAGAAATAAAGGGTATTCAATTAGGAAAAGAGGAATTCAAATTTTTTCTGCTTGCAGATGACAGGATTGTCTACTTAGAAAACCCCTTCGTCTAAGCCCAAAATCTCCTTAAGCTGATAAGCAACTTCGGCAAAGTCTCAGGATACAAAGTCAATGTGCAAACAACACAAGCGTTCCTAGACACCAAAACCAGACAAACAGAGAGCCAAATCGTGAGTGAACTTCTATTCACAATTGCTACAAAGAGAATAAAATACCTAGGAATCAAACTTACAAGGGCTGTGAAGGACCTCTGCAAGGAGAACTACAAACCACTGCTCAACGAAATAAAAGAAGACACAAACAAATGGGAGAACATTCCATGCTCATGGATAGGAAGAATCAGTATCGTGAAAATGGCCACACTGCCCAAGGTAATTTATAGATTCAATGCCATCCCCATCAAGCTACCAATGACTTTCTTCACAGAATTGGAAAAAACTACTTTAAAGTTCATATGAAACCAAAAAAGGGCCCACCAAGACAATCCTAAGCAAAAAGAACAAAGCTGGAGGCATCAGGCTACCTGACTTCAAACTATACTACAAGGCTATAGTAACCAAAACAGCATAGTACTGGTACCAAAACACAGATATAGACCAATGGAACAGAGCACAGCCCTCAGAAATAATACCACACATCTACAACCATCTGATCTTTGACAAACCTGTCAAAAACAAGAAATGGGGAAAGGATTCCCTATTTAATAAACAGTGCTGTGAAAACTGGCTAGCCATATGTAGAAAGCTGAAATTGGATCTTTTTCTTACACCTTATACAAAAATTAATTCAAGATGGACTAAAGACTTAAATGGTAGACCTAAAACCATAAAAACCCTAGAAGAAAACCTAGGCAATACCATTCAGGACATAGGCATGGGCAAGGACTTCACAACTAAAACACCAAAAGCAATGGCAACAAAAGCCAAAATAGACAAATGGGACATAATTAAACTAAAGAGCTTCTGCATGGCAAAAGAAACTACCCATCAGAGTGAACAGGCAACCTACAGAAAGGGAGAAAATTTTTGCAATCTGCCTATCTGACAAAGGGCTAATATCCAGAATCTAGAAATAACTTAAACAAATTCACAGGAAAGAAACAACCCCACCAAAAAGTGGGCAAAGGATATGAACAGATACTTCTCAAAAGAAGACATTTATGCAGCAAACAGACACATGAAAAAATGGTCACCATCACTGGCCATCAGACAAATGCAAATTGAAACCACAATGAGATACCAACTCACGCCAGTTAGAATGGCAATCATTAAAAAGTCAGGAAACAACAGATGCTGGAGAAGATGTGGAGAAATACGAACGCTTTTACACTGTTGGTGGGAGTGTAAGTTAGTTCAATCATTGTGGAAGACAAAGGGGTGATTCCTCAAGGATCCAGAACTAGAAATACCATTTGACCCAGTGATCTCATTACTGGGTATATACCCAAAGGGTTATAAATCATGCTACTACAAAGACACACACACACACGTATGTTTATTGTGGCACTATTCACAATATCAAAGACTTGGAACCAACCCAAATGTCCATCAATGATAGATTGGATTAAGAAAATGTGGCACATATACACCATGGAATACTATGCAGCCATAAAAATGGATGAGTTCATGTCCTTTGCAGGGACATGGATGAAGTTAGAAACCATCATTCTCAGCAAACTATCACAGGGACAGAAAAACCAAACACTGCATGTTCTCACTCATAGGTGGGAACTGAACAATGACAACACTTGGACACATGGCGGGGAACATCACACACTGGGGCCTGTCACAGGTTGGGGACTGGGGGAGGGATAGCATTAGGAGATATACCTAATGTAAATCATGAGTTGATGGGTGCAGCAAACCAACATGGCACATGTATACCTATGTAACAAACCTGCACGTTGTGCACATGTACCCTAGAACTTAAAGTATAAAAAAAAATGAAGGAGGGAAAAGTCTTTTCAACCAATGATGCTGGGATAACTAGAAAGCCATATGCAAAATTAATGAACTAGATTCTTACCTCACACCATATACCAAAATTAACACAATATGGTACTTATATGTAAGAGTTAAAATTATAAGACTTTTAGAAGTAAACTTGGGAGATAATCTTTGTGACTTTGTATTGGGCAGAGAGTTGTCAAAAATGAGAACAAATGCATAAGCCATTAATGAAAAAAACTCAATAAATCGAACTTCATCAATAAAAATTAAAAAGTTTTGTGCTTCGAAAAATACTATTAAGAAAATAAAGATATAAGCCACAGACAGAAAATATAAGTCACAGGAGAAAATATCTGCATAACATAGGTTTGCTAAACACCTATATCTAGAATATATATAATGAACTGTTACAACTCAATAAAAAATTGGGCTCTTACACCCCAATCAAAAATGGGCAAAATATATGAATAGACATGTCACCAAAGAAGACATATGGATGGCAAATAAATACACTGAAAAATGTTCAATATTATTAGTCATTAGGGAAACGTAAATTAAAACCATAATGAATATCACTTCATATTCACTAGAATGGCTATAACAAAAAAGACAATACAAGTATTGGTGCTGATGGGGAGAAACTGTAATATTTACATATTGTTTATGGGAATGTAAAATGGTACAGCCACTTTGGAAAACAATTTGTCAGTTTTAAAGAGTTAAACATAAACCACCCAACACTGCAAGTTCACTCCTAGGAATCTATTCAAGAGAAGTGAAAACATATGTACACCCAAAGACATGTATACGAACGTTCATCGGCATCTTTCTTTCTCTCTCTTTTCTTTTCTTTCTTTGAATCAAGAGTCTTGCACTGTAGCCTGGGCTGGGGGTACAGTGGTACGATCTTGGCTTACTGCAACCTCTGCCTCCCAGGCTCAAGCGATTCTCATGCCTCAGCCTCCCGAGTAGCTGGGATTACAGGCATATGCCATCACGCCCGGTTGATTTTTGTATGTTTTAGTAGAGACAAGGTTTCTCTATGTTGGCCAAACTGGTCTTGAACTCCTGGCCTCAAGTGATCTGCCTGCCTTGGCCTCCCAAAGTGCTGGGATTACAGGCATGAGCCACTGCACCCAGCCTAACATTACTGTTAACAGACAAAAACTGGACACAATCCAAATTTCCATCGCCTAGTGAATAGGTGAACAAACTGTGTCATATCCTTATGATGGAATATTATTACACAATAAAAAGGAATGAAATTTTGATGCAGGCTATAACATGAATAAACCTCAAAAACATTAATGCATAGTACAAAAGCCAGATGCAAGAGACTATACAGAATGTATAATTTCATCTATATGAATAATCTAGAGAAGGTAAATTTATAGAGAAAAATGCAGCTCAGTGGTTGCCTAGGGCTGGAGGTGGGAGTGAAGTACTATAAATGGGCACAATAAGGAAACTTTTTGGGGTGATAGAAATGTTGTATAACTGGACTATATTGAGGGTTACATAACCCCATACATTTATGAAAAAAATTTAACTGTATACCTACAATGGGTAAATTTGATGATATGCAATATATACTTAACTAAAGCTGTTAAAAATGTCAATATAGCCAAGTTTAGAAGGAACATGTAACATATGAGACTTCTCTGTCAGACCATTCTTTATGATCATGGCTGAATCAGAATGTCATAAACCACTGTCTTAGAGGGAGATGACCACAGCCCTATTACATACATGAGGGAAAAGTAGAGAACTGAGCATATCTTGAACTCTTTTTATGCACTAAGTATTATGCTGGTTCATTTTCTTAACATTGTCCTATTTAAACATCATGACGGATGTTTAAATCTCAACAAAATTGAGAATTATTCCCATTTTGCAGATTTAGGCTCAGAGAAGTTGTTAGCATGGCAGAGCCATGTTACTATGGGTTGGTGAAGCTGGATCTCAAATCGTGAGACTTACTGAAAATAACAGCTACCACATGGCTATGCTGGATTATGTAGCATGGGCCTAGGAAAAGGAAAGCCCCAAGCCAAGAATAAAGTCAGAAGCTACATTCACAGATACAGACTCCAATTTCCTGCTTGGGCAGGAAGGAAACAGCAACCACATTACTATAGAATCATTTGTCTTTCCAATAGAGTTTTAAAAACTACAACAAAGTAATCAATTAAAATTGGATTTGATATCTCATTATTATAGCAGAAAGTTTTCCAAAGTGAATTATGACATTATTACTTGTGATTTGATCAATCGATCTTGGGTAAGTTAACAATATTCATTTTTAAGGGGGTGTGTGTGTGTGTGTTTATGTCTAGGGCATGCTTTCATGTTAATATAACATAATTCATGAATGAATAATGAATAAACAATGACTAGATTCCTTTGGGGCTTAAGATTTTTTACTTTAGAAGGGGGACATTAGGAAGTTATTTTCAGGATACTGAATCAGCAGCTTATTAAATTACACCAATTTTCTACACACAGTGAAATGCTTAGGAAGGTACCAGAAAAGAATTCTCTATGGAAAACCTTGATAAGGTTCATTATCCATGAGATTTGTCATTATTATGAAACACT
Source organism: Macaca nemestrina (assembly GCF_043159975.1). Taxonomy (NCBI): domain Eukaryota; kingdom Metazoa; phylum Chordata; class Mammalia; order Primates; family Cercopithecidae; genus Macaca; species Macaca nemestrina. Next base: position 35,981,104 of record NC_092126.1, on the reverse strand, counting down.
GCCTTTGAAAGGTCCAAACTTACCCGCTTACCCCATTTGAGTGCCATCTGTTCCCTGTGGGGATCCTGACTGACATGATTGGTGTATGACAGGCTGTGTAGCATGTACATACTCAAAAAATGGTGGTTACTGCTCAAATACACCAAAAGTGCTTCAAAGATAACCCTAAATAATATATAAATATATTAATCACTGTATATATAAATATATATAAATAAATAAATATAATAATCACTGTATTATTGAGGTATGTACCAGTGATTATTATTGAGGTATGTACCACCACTAAAAAATCAGTTAGAGTTATGCAGTAAAGTTGAACATGAGTGTCATGGAAAATTTCCCCATAGAATAGCTTTATTCTCAAACATGTCTTTGGTTCTACCATATTTCCCGGAGCACTTCAGGCTTTACCAGCAGATGGGTTTAAGAACCCATCAAGAGACAGTTTAAAAACAGAGCAGAGGAAATGGGGTCCAGTGTTCAATCTGCAACCTAACTTCAGACTTAGGGTTCACCAAGGCATGAAATAAGAGGAGCATGAGGCTTCAACTACTCTTCTTATACCAGAGAGCAGGCATGGTGCACGTGTGGGGTGGCCCGAAAATACCCAAATGCTGTAGGATAACATTGATCTAAAGGGTCAATGTTACCTAACAATTCGACTAAAAATACTGTGATATTAAACTGAGATTAGAATAGAAAATTCAAGAGATATTGGCTGGGTGTGGTGGCTCACACCTGTAATCCCAGCACTCTGGGAGGCCGAGGCGGGAGGATCACGAGGTCAGGAGATCAAGCCCATCCTGGCTAACATGGTGAAACCCCGTCTCTAATAAAAATACAAAAATGAGTCGGGTGTGGTGGCGGGTGCCTTGTAGTCCCAGCTACTCCGGAGGCAAAGGCAGGAGAATGATGTGAACCCAGGAGGCGGAGCTTGCAGTGAGCTGAGATCACACCACTGCAGTCCAGTGTGGGTGACAGAGTGAGACTCTATCTCAAAAACAGAAAGAAAAAAAAAAAAAAAAAAGAAAATTCGAGAGATACTTGAAATTTAAAATTTTTAAGTGTTTTTGGAATATCTGCAGTTCACCAATGGTGTAAATTCCCTCCTAGGTAAAGTTTGGTAAGCTGTGTGTGTGTGCGCACACGCTCGTGTGGTTCCACTAATGTGTCACAGTTTGAGTTTTAATAAGAAAATGAGCAGTGAGATGCATGGCATCACACTTCCAAGCTTCAGACAAGAGTGGCAAGATCATGGATTCACGAGATTTAAGAGCCAGTTTGAGCTTTAGACAATGATAGTGGCAAGATCACAGATTTGTGAATTTATAGATTCCCCCATTTCCCCTGCATCCTTCCTTCCTCAGCCATTTTACAGGTGGGAGTGCTGAGGCTTAGAGACACAATGAAGTTCTTAGGGTCACCCATTACATCAGAGGCAGAGGAAGGGCAGGGAGCTGGGTTTCCTGTCTCCATGGTAGTTGGGTGGGTGTGTTTGTGGAGGGCTTCCTGAGTTGCACCCATGCTATATGCAAATCAAGACACGAAATGGCAACAAGGAAGAGTGATAATGTAAAGCTTAAACCATGATTTTACCCAGCATTGAGTGTATTTGTGCTGGTCTTTGAAGATTAGGAATATGGGACGAAATGCAATGAAAATGATAAAGTTAGTTGGTACAGGCTTGCAGAGAGTATAAAACTGAAAATGACTGTGTTAAACGCTTTTCTATTACTTGTTTTTTCTCTAATCCCATCCAAATCATCACTTTTATCTCTTAAATGTGCATTGTTAAGAATCCCCGAAAGTAATTATTAACAAGTGAGCCAGCCGGTGCTTGTAAACCATTTTACAAACACAAAAGGCTCTGCAAATGTTTATTTTCATTACTGAGACTAATTCAACTATGGCATAATATAGTATTTCCAGACAATGCTTTTCAGCAATGTTCACTGTGCATGATAGGAAATGACATAGTTCATGCCTGAACTCTAGTTTAACCTGTGAGGTGAGCCGAGAAAACTGCATTTTCCACTTTTCTGCATTGAGACAACCAAAATGACCAGATAGGAGTCCTGAACTTCTTGGAGTTATTCTTTCAAGCCTGTGTCTCATGGACTACATGCTGCTGTTGTATAAAATCCTTTGATGTTCATTAGGTCCTAAGAGCAAATCTTGAAAGAAGAGTGACTTTTCTCATGAAGTGAGGCATCTTGCTTGGCATTAGAACTGACTGCAGACTGCTGGCTATGTACTTGACGTCAAATGGACAGGGAATAGGAGATCTTCCAATAATACTCTTTAAGGTTCCTTACACGCTCTGTGAACATCAGCCCCTAAAATAGAGATGCCTCTTATGTCACAAAACAGAGAGTAGAATTTGTGTGTGTGTGTGTGTACTGCGGTCTGTATTAGTTGTATTTTTTTTTTTTATTCTTATGCTGTGGCATCTGAGGCCTTCTGCATCTGGGTAGGGGTTGACCATTCCAGGGTTAGATAATTCCTGGAGATAGTAAACTTGTCTGCAATCACATCTTTGATGTGCAATTCCACCAAACCAGAGTTCATATATACCTCTGGTTCATATATACCAATCCCCCATCTCCTTTAATCAGCCTCTTGCAGTCCAGGGCACTATCCCTCAGCCCTAATCACCCCAGGGTTAGGTACCTGGCAACTAGGGACAATCCCTATAGCCCAGAGCCCACTAAAATCATTCAAACTAAACCTGTCTACCATGGTTACCCTGCCTTACCCATTTCTTTTTATGAAAACCACAATAAAGGCTCTCTGCATCCTCATTAAACCTGGTGCTTCCCCATGTGGCCCTGCACGGTGTGTAGTACCTCTTCTTTCCAGGGATCTGTGAGTATAAACTTCCTTCATGACAGTCATTTCCATGTCTGCAAGTCTTACCACATCTGATGAAAACAAATCCCAGCTACATTTTTAAAAAGAGGCCCCTCACCCAGTTGCAGCCACAGTAAAAAAAAAAAACAGGGGTGGAGTGATAAACCCAATTCCTTTGAGCACATCCTCAATTCCCTCTTTGTCTGGGACTCTTGCTGCAGGACTGGCTGTAGGTTGCCAGGCAACACCATCAGGTATGCTGCATACTGCCTATGGATGTTAATCCCTCTCTTTCAGGTCTTATTTACTTACTCCTTTTACGTTCTTAAAATGTGGTCAGGCCCACTCCCTACCCCCCCATACCAGCCACAGAGTATTCTTGCTTATTTAAATAAACATTTTAGAGGCTTTCAATGCTTGATAAATGACACAGTGAGCTATGGTGTAAGGGAAGGTGCGGACCAATGAAGCAGTCTACCTATTCTAACTATGCCATTAACACGCTTCACTGAGGCCTCTGTGGCTCACTGCAATTTACCTGAACACTTAGGGGGAGAAATAAGCTTTTTCTATTTTCTTCTTACTCTGACAGTCCACTTTTCTCATCTCTGATTTTTGCATTTATCACTTCTATGTGATAGGAAGACTGTTTTAATAAAATGTGCTAATGGGATATGGTAATTACATTTATAATTGGGAAGAATGGGGAACAGATGTATGATTGTTAAAACTGGGATGGTCCAGGAGAAGAAAGTCCCTCTGCCAGAAGAGTGTGTGTGTTGGGTTGAAGATGTACGATGGCCTGGCTCTCTCAAATGGAAATTATCTTCAGTTTTTGATATTATGATAATATTCTAAGCAAAGAAGAACAGTGGTCCTGTGTCATATATGAGAAAACACAAAGAAATGCCCTGTGAGATATCAAGACCTCTGATAATTTTGGCCCAACATCAGTTGGAAAACCTTAAGCATGACGGGGGCATAATCTCCATGAGCTCCTCTGCTCCAAGTCATCCTCTATATAAACGTACTGCAGAAGGGAAAACCTATGCTTGCTATGCAACCATAGTTTCACAACAAGTCCTCTTAGCAACCCCTTCCAAAAGGACTGCCAACCCCAACTCTGTCTATACAGAAATTCTAGAGAACACAGCTTGACCTCCAAACCAAACTTCTGTCTATAGGATGTCAAAACATCCAGGTTGAAGGAGAAAGACTAAGCTCAACTGGTTGTCTAATCTATTTGCCACTAAAGAGCTATTCTGTTTTTATTTCCCTACTGAAATAAATAAAAACAGCTTTTCTTATTTAAAGAATGGTTTTATGGCTACCAAGTCAACCAGGAGACAGTAATTGAGCACTAGCTGGCTGCAAGGTATCATCCAACATCTGAACCTTTCATCTTCGCCAAACTGTGAGCTTTATAGTTTCCCCTTATTGCTCTTAGACTACACTGGCCATGAATCAAGCACTAACAAACTCATGAGAAAGTGTTCCTTCTCCCCGCAGTTCAGATTTCCCCAATGGGAATTCATGTAAGACTGTCACTCCTATCTATCAGCTCAAAACAGCAAATGTGGCAGGCAGATCTCTTAGAAAACCTATCCTAAACAAATAATCCAGAAGAATAAAAAGCCACAGGCAGTAGGATGGTCTTTGTAGTTTTTTTTATAATTATAAAAAACTATAAGCAGCTAAATATTAAACAGTAGAAAGGTGGTTAAATAAAATGCCAGCATAGCATAGTGGTTATGAGCATAGCTAAGCACATCCCTGTCTCTGTCACTCACAACTGTGTGTCCTTGGGCAGGTAACCTAACCTCTCAGCCTTGGTTTCCTCACCTGGAACATGGGCATAATATGGTCGAGCATGAAATGAATTTATAAATATTATGAGAATGAACTGCATTAATATTTATTATAATATTTATGTACGTGATACACAGGAAGCACTATGTAAGTATTTGATAAACAAAGTGGTACCTTTTCTAGAAGAAGAATTTTACAGCTTTTACAAATGATTATCAAGAAACAAGAAAAATGTCCCATAAAATCACAAGCACTCTAGGTAAAATATGAATATGAAAATTCATCAGGGGACTAGATGAAATAAACATAGTTGTATTGGGCTGAGAGGATCTTCTGCTTTCCAGACATTCTGTATTGCTTTCGTTAGTCAAAGAAGTTTTGATGAGGCTTGGAGAGGGCTAGGGGAAGGAGTTGGAAGAAACATTCTTCCTGGGCCTCTGATTGAAACAAATCACTTGGTCCTTCTGGCAGAGCTGGGAGGGTTGTCTGCTCTACCCAGAGAGTTAATAGAAACCTACTAATAAAACTGTCTTCGAAGAGAAAGACAGATGAAGAGACAGGTTTCAGCAGCCAGAAGCCAGGAAGAGAGTCTAAAGTCAGTGGGGCTGCCACCTCCTTTCTACCTGCTCCGATTCTCTCCAGTAGCGTGGCCCATCAGGGGAGGGCAGGAGCTCAGAGCATCTTGGCAGATTAGACGGCTGGACAAAGAGATCAAAGCATCTGAGACTTACAAGGTAGGGATGCACTACTCCCATTTGTCAGGACTTGTGCACATTTAGTGAAATAAGTATCTCCAGTAATGGAAAAGAGGTGTCAATACCAACATCAACACAAACTACCAACGTCAATGCCAAACATTCCTTCCTTTCCTCATTCTCTGATCTCAGTATCTTATCAGCTTTTGCCTGGAGGAGTGTGTGTTCTGCAGTGTAAAGCAACATGAATACAGCAGTGTGTGCCCTCTGTGTTCATGTGGTCCCCACCACTCCTTTTACTCTCTTCTTACAGTTCTTAAGGCTAGAAAGAAACCTTAGAGATTGCCTCAGCCCATTGGCTCTCAAGACTGACCCCTAGCCTACTGCTGGAGTGACTGAGACTCTCCCAGGGAGCTTAAAAATAAAGTTCTCTGGCCTTATGAAGTAGTAGTTCTGGGGTGGGGCCTAGGATTCTGCATTTTTACCCTCCCCCCACCCCCAGGTAAATCCCAGTGATGTGTGAGAATCAGAAATCATCTAGATCATGTTTAGTGAGAGGAAGTGACAAGCCTGAAGCTTTCCCTCTTTCTTCTTTCAATCACTTTCTATTTTCTTCTCTACTTTCACTGTACTTCCTCCACCTTCCTCTACATCCCTCAAAATATGTCTCTTTTTCTGAGCTTGGATTTGCATTTTAACTACAAAAATGAAAACCCTCCATTGGGGGAAAGAAGGCTGACAATCTATTTTTGCCAATAAACATGTTGGCACTGTGCCAGCATGGTCCAATACCCTAACATCTGTCTCAGGCAGAGGGAAGTGTGCCTGAGCCACGCACACATCTGTCCTGGCAACTACAGTGAAGACACAAATGAAATACTCTGAATTAAATTTGAGTGAGCTATAAGCCTAATGAGCACTATTAGCATATCTGCATGCATTTAAGAAAAAGCTACTGTTAGCCTGATATTGTTTGGACCTCCTTCAGAGACCAAGAGGATCTGAGAATTTAAGCTCAGACCTGGGCCTTGTTCTATTGTCTTAATTGGTTATCTGGGGACTAGACCATCACCATCCCCCCCACCATTAAGAAAGTGGGGATAGTTGATATCACTAGGGGGGCTATCATTCTCAGTGGCTTGTACCCTCTCTCCTTCCTTCTACCTGATGAGAAAGTTGTCTGCAGAGATTCTATACTTGAGAATTAGCTAGACATGCTTTGCATTCTAACCTAATTTCTGACAGTCATCCTTGACATACTCTCTCTGTGTGTTCCTAATCCTTCTGTGCCAGCTCTCAGCCCCATTATCCACCCACAGCCCCAAGTCCCCCCTGTCTACTCTACCACTCACTGATACATGGGTTGCTTTGGCTCAGGCATGTTCCTTCTCCAGCCTGTCCATCTCCCTACAAGGACTGGGACAGAGATCTGAACAAATATAAGGCTCAATGAAGACATCAGACTACCGCTTTATATTAGTGTTTTTTTTTTTTCTGGCAGCCTAGCAACCTGGTATTAATAGCTTAACACTTATGTGATACTTCTTGGTTAGCCTGGCTAGTTGATATTTCAGGTCTGGGAACACAGGCAAAAACATGTGATTTCTTTGTGCATAAATATAAATCTCCATGAGGGTTCTAAGCCCCTTGACTCCTGTGTGTGTGTAATTCCTGTTTTAAGAATGCAAGTGTTATTTTGCTTTTAATGAAATCAAAAAAGCAATGGGTCTGGGGGCAGACACTCTGAGATTTAAATCCTGGCTCCACCAATTTGACAGCTTTAATGATTCTTCTATTACGCCTGCTTTGTTTTTTGCCTGCCTTTGATATATAGGAAAATTCTTTAGAAAACTTAAACATGACTAAGATTAAAAAAAAAAGTGGGGGGGTGCTTTTCCTAATGTTTGAACTAGACATTAAGGGTAGACATGCCCTCGGACATTAGATATGCTAGAAACAGCAGGAATGAAAACAAGACAAAGGATACTTTTTTCGGGGGAAAATAGTCAATTTGGACAAGAGCCCTTTTCAGTTTTAAAATTATCTGTCTAGCTGTTTCATTTTAATAAGAGAGGTTGTTCCCCTATAGACAGTCCTGTTACCCTTTTTTGGCTACAAGTTGTTTTCATTCAGGGGGACTTGGTGAACTGTGTACCCCACATCACGTGGTTTTCTTTTCTTCAGTGGGCCCAGCTGCAATGCTGATGTTGCTCATCCAGCATCATCAGTTCTGGCCTGTAATTATGTTTTCCCATGAAATTACAAGGCAAAGTAATGTAACCAAGTTGCCCAGAACCCAGTGGTGGCCCTAACATTGCACTCACTATCTCCCTCTTGGCTCTCTCAATGTCCCACAGGATCAGGGAGAATCTGGACTGGAGGTTGGAATATCCTGGATTTCAGGCCTAGTTTTACCAAATAATGCTTTTGGGCAAGTCACTGCACACTTCTGCTCTTCTGAAAAGTGAGGAGGGCCTTTCTAGATAACAGTAATAATAACTCACCCTGACACGGGGGTTTATAGTTCACAAAATGCTCTCAGGATGTTTCATTTCATGCTGACTACTTTCCAGGTAGGCATATGAGTCATCAACCTCTCCAGTTACAGAGAAGGAAACAGTGGGCCCAGGAGTTCCCTACTGGGCCTAACACCACATGCTAGATGAGGGTGAGCAGGGGAACTGCAGCTCTAGGTTCTCAGCTCCTTGCTCTGCTTACTTCTCCATCCCTCCCTCCAGAAAAGCTTTGCTCAAAGCCTCCTTCCAGATCTCAAATGCTATGGCTCTCAGGGTTCCCGGCAAACTTTGTCTAGTTTCTGTACAAAAATATTTGGATAACTTACATCAATCTCCAAACTTGCCCTTTTAATGAAACAACCATTAAAAAAGTGCTTATGACCTAAATGCTAATAATATATGACTGCAGCATCTCAAGTTTAAATGAATCATTTTACCATAATTTGTTGTTACAAAAGTACCTAGTGGGGAGGGGATACTTCATAAATCAGTGGCGAAAGACTTTCATTTACTTGATAGATAAACCCCAAGTACTCTTGTCCACAGTAACACTCCCAGGGTCGGTGAAATTTGATTTCAGGCAAAGAAAATACATTATTCAGTTAGCGGTTCTGTTCTCATTAGATTGAAATGGCACATACATTCATTTCTTTATTAAAAATTCTTCAGGAAATAGGACATATGGATACTTTAAATCTCATAAATCTGAAATTACCCCAATTGTGAATCAGCTAACATCATTAAAGGGAATGGGCTGGCCTACAATTTCCTGAACTTCACCATCTCAGTAGCAGCCATTTAATAAAAGCTGATGTGCATTTAGTTTTAATTAGTTTCCATCAATAGTTACAGAAGTTTAAAAAATAATCAAGCAAACCAATAAAAAGACATCTCAATATTGCTACTTGGGAATTAAATTGATTCTATCCTTCTGCAGATAAGAGAATTATCATAGGAGGCAAATCCCCCATCTCCAGAAATAATCATTATACTGGGATTTAAATTAAATTGTCTGGAAACAATCATATTTGAAGGAAGTAGAGAAAACATCCTGAGATGAGTCATCGTGAGGTGATGGCTCTGGGACTTAAGGCTGTGTGTTTTTGTAGTCTTATAGTTTTCTTTAGCTTCTCAACTCTAAACTGCATTTTTTAAAAAGTAAATAAACAACACAAAAATGGTGGCTTCACTTTTTATTACCTCATTCTTCTGAGAAGTTCAGAGAATTTTAGTCCCATGTTGCTATCAGCTCAAAATAACCCTAGGGCTGGAAGATTTCTGCTGTACAATAAAGCTTTCTTCCTTATATTTAACACTATCACTTATTTTCTGCCTGAAGATGCCCTGCATTTTTATAAGGATGAAAAATACAAATCCTTATTATCCAGAAAAGCACTTCTAGTAAATTAAATTCATTCAAACCACATCAAATAAGGCAAAGAGGACCAAACACTTACAGAAAGTGGTACATTAATATTCAGTCATAACAAATCTGAGACTTTCTGCACAGTAGCCCGGTTTATCTTTGGCAAAGGATGGCAGTGTTCCAGTTTGCAACATCTCCCCTTGGTGTACGGAAGCTGATTTCTATGTTGCCAGCTGCCACTGGATGCAATTTTAAAATTCAAGTTGACAACCTCTTAACTCTTCTGTTACACTCTAATTGAGGTGATGGTCTTTGCTTCCAATCTGAACTAGACAAGACACTGTGAGATAAGAGGAATCTTCAATATGTTTTAAAAAAAACAAAAAACCTCACACACAAGATGTAGGCATGTTCTACTTCAATTTCATGTCAGTGGAGAAAAAGAAAATGGACTTAAGCTGCACAAAGAATGCTCATGCTTGATGAGTTAGCCAGCAAAACCACTCAACATCCTTCTTAGGAAGGAACTAAAAATAAAGGGTCCTAGTTATGCTTGAAAGTTGGCACTGGCATAAGGCAGGAAGTTGGTGAGATGAATCCTTAAGATCCACTCGAATTCAGGAATGTGTATTTTGTTAATCTTTGGTCTTGAGTGCATCTAATTCAATACTGGACAGTGTCCAAACCTCATTCATTTAATAGCCAACACTTGTCAAGGGCTTACTATGTGCCAGGCTCTGTATTAGGCTTGGGAACAGATACAAAGAAGGTTTCTACCCTGGAGGAGTGTGATAAAGGCTTTCATGGAGAGAAGTGCTAAATTCGATGAGAATTCAAAGGTAGGCATGATTGATTCATCCGTGGACTCAGTGTTGAAGAAAGTTGGAGGCTGGATCCTTTGATGAAAGGCAGATGGTTTAAATGAATATTCTATCAATGAGAATTAACATTTCCTAAAAGGTACTTACTGGTAAATTGATTCCTCTTTGTATCTCAGAAAAAGCAACTTGTCTTACAAGGTTAAATTAAGCACAATTCTGTTCCCTATTGTTTTTAAGAATATTATGTTTATAGCATGTTACTCTGTTCTCTCAAAGCTCCATTCGCCTAAGAGATCACTTGTTATTCCTGGTCTCAGAAATAAAAGCATGCTAGTATACCAACTTTATCGATAGGGAAACTATGACCTACAGAATGTCTCATTTGGCCAGTTACTTGGCTTAAGTTCGTGTAAGCAAATGGCATATGAAATAGAATTGGAAGCCAAGCATCCTCTATCTCAAGCCCAGAGCTCTCTACAAAGCTTTGCTTGATCAAACTGCTAAGTTCAGAATTTTACAGCAGGGGAGTTGTGGCTAGGGTATCTGTGTCTCTGAGAAAAGGAGAGGACTTTGGTGCTTTAGAGTTTGAAACCAATGCTTTAAAAAAATCTTTATAAAAACTGTCTCCAGGGTCCCCATAGGAGGCAGTCTCCAAAACAAAACCACGCGTGCCTACCACCTAATTGTAGAACACTTGGGTGGGCTGTTCATGCCTGACACATTCTATAAGCAGCAGAATTCCAAGTTCCAGGCATGTTGTTTATTTCTCTTATGATGACAATCAGTGCCAAAGCTAACAACAAGCAAGAGGCAGACAAAGGTAGGATCAAAGGAAAGCTTGAGATCAACCCAGACCCTGGCAATGGGCCTAATGAGGACTGGGCAAGGAAACCATCACTTTGTGAGGTTAAAACAATAGAACTAGAGGGGAGCTTAGCAGTGAAACCTTTATTTGAAGAAATCTTATGAAGAATCTTGATATTTATAAAACAACTTCCTTCCTACCTGAGCAGTTTTTTGGAGCACAGTTTGAAAACCTTGAACTTGCCACACATATTTCCTCATCCATACTTGCACACATGGCATTTTATATCCCATGTATAAAAACATTCTCTTCTTCCCTTTACCAATCTGGTAAACTTCTACTCAACCATCAAGAGTCCTACAAAGTGTTTTCTAACAGACTCATCTGAGGCACTTGTTAAGAATACAAATTCATGGGGCCTCATCCCAAATGTACTAAATCTAGATTTCTCTTGTTATCAAGCTCCTAGGGGGATGGATTCAGATGTGCAGTCAGGGTTGGAAACCACTGCAGATCCTGCTCAGCCAAATGATTTTTAACAAGACATGACTTACAGTGGGATTAACTCTGAACATTTTGGGAAGGGAGGAAGGCAGTAGAGAGATTGTGTATGCTTGTACTTTGCCAAGAGTCTGAAGCTGAGAAAGGCCAAGATAGAAGGGAAAGGAGTTGAAATGGCTCCAGGTACCCTGAGGAACCCTGCCTTCTGCATCATAGGCAGTATAATATAACGAGTTTGATGGCTTCATTAAGGACATAGAAGTGGGAAAACAAACAAGTTCAGGGGCATAGGACATCTAAGGGGCTTATAATAATAAAAAAAATCCAAAGTTCTCTTGGGTGAGGCTCAGAGAAATTCCATAGCGCCATGAAGGTTGCAGTTGTCCCATTAAAAAAAAAAAAAACAACCTAGTGGTACGCCTGGTGTGTTGGCTCACGCCTGTAATTCCAGCACTTTGGGAGCCCCAGATGGGAGGATCACTTGAGCCCAGGAGTTTGAGACCAGCCTGGACAACACAGGGAGACCCTGTCTCTACAAAAAATAAAATTAGCTGGGTGTGGTGGTACATGCCTATGAGCCCAGCTACACAGGCGGCTGAGATGGGAGAACTGCTTGAGCCTGGAAGGTTGAGGCTGCAGTAAGCTGTGATGGTGCCACTGCACTCCAGCCTGGGCAACAGAATGAGACCCTGTCTCAAAAACAGACAAACAAACAAACAACAACAACAGAAACAAAAAACTCCATGGTGGTAATTTCAACTTGTTTTTTCTTCTGGTATTTCCATTTATATGGGCTTTACAGGGTGACAGAAAGAAAACAACCCACTGCTTGTTTTGACTGATGGTTCTAATTGCTATTAGAACAACATTTTTGGGATTGAACTCTCTGTGTTATACATGGTTTGATTAAAAAATTCTCCTTATGACCCTTTGCTCCCATCTTCATAAAATATCTCCATACAAAAGCAAAATAAGAAGTTATTATATGAGCAGCTGGTGTTAATACAGTGTTGATCCCATTTAAAATGTCTAAGCATTATAGTTAGTGTCATTTACCATCTGAAATCATAACATGACTTATTTGCATAAAATCTCTGGGCCCTTCTTCATTTCTCATTGCAAATGAGGTATAGGGCTGAGCTGGTGTGATTTTTACTACCTTTGTTTCCTCATGCTCCAAGTTCAGGTTCCACTGGAAAAAGTGAAGGTAATCCACAGAGAAGAAAAAAAGTTACATGCCATTTTCTTTTGCTTTTGCTTTTTCATTAATCTGATGCAGGCTAGTTTTTGTCAGTTTCCTATTTGTTGTATAATTTAACTTCAGAGTTCTGTTTCTGAATCGGTCATTTTTTTTTTTTTTTTTTTTTTGAGATGCAATTTCACTCTGTTGCCCAGGCTGGAGTGTAGTGGCACTAACTTGTCTCATTGCAACCTCCGCCTTCTGGGTTCAAGTGATTCTCCTGCCTCAGCCTTCCGAGTAGCTGGAATTACAGGAGTGCACCACCATGCCTGGCTAAGTTTTGTATTTTTAGTAGAGCTGGGGTTTGCCTTGTTGGCCAGGCTGCTCTCAAACTCCTGACCTGAGGTGATCCACTCAGCTTGGGCTCCCAAAGTGCTGGGATTACAGGCGTGAGCCACTGCACTTGGCTGAATCGGTTTATTTTTTGCATGAAGAGAGAACTAAGTCTCACAGAAAAGGGTCAGAAAACAAAAAAGAGAGTGATAACTAAGTGGCTGATAGTTATCTTACCTCTTTCAGGTCTTTACCATATTGTCAGCTTAGGGATGCCTTCCCTGGTCACCTTGTCTAGAATTTCACCTCCTCTCTGCCCTCCACATTTCCTATTCCCTGGCCTGCTCTATCTCCCCCTTCTTAGCGCTTACCACAGTCTAATAGAATGCATGCTTACTGTTAATCCTGTTTATTGTTTGTCTTTCCTTCCAGCAGGCTCATCAGGGCAGGGACTCTGTCTTTTTCACTGCTATATGCCCCCATCTGCACAGTGCTTGGAACATAGTAAGAGTTCAACATGTATTGGTTGAATGGATAAGTGAATAAACACACATTGCTTCTAATGAGGGGGCTGAACCAGCTTAGGGAACAAATATTTGGATGGTCCATGTTTTAGCTTCCATATCTTAGGCAGTATAATATAATGCAGGGATTCCCAAATGTTTTTGATTCACATAGCCTTTGGTTAGGTCCAAAAAACTTAAAAATTTATATCCTAACAACTTAGTAGCCATTTGAAAAAAATTACACATAAACTGACAGAAAAATTATTTCATTCCTAAATCTGTGCTTACTTCCTAATGGGATGCCTAATGGGCACTACACGACTTTTCAAACCTCACAGTCAGATTGTACACTATTACCCACAGTTCCTGTTCCACACTGATTTTCACATGGTGCTTGCTCTCAATGACAAGTGCTGAAAACCCAGATTCCCAAAGAAATGACGTCATCAAAAGGAAGGTAGTGAGTTCTAATGTGGAAACTGTGAACTTGAGCTAGTATGGTAGTTCACGTGGTATCTGACTGATGTCGAGTACTGCTGTGCTTCCATCCACAGTCAGTTCACTGTAGTACCCTGGGGCACCTTGGTGCAGTTTCACAACCTTGAGTACAGTGGCTGAATGCAGATTCTTTGAAATTGTGTGAACTTGGGCAAATTTTCCCATCTATAAGAAAGAGAAAAGAATAATATCTACCTCAATGTTGTGGTTATTCTTTTTATTATGGAGAAATTTCAAATGTACATAAAAGTGTGCAGGATAAGTCGATGGACCCCCAAATCCCATCCCCAAGCCCCAAGAACCATTAAGTCATGGCCAACCCTGTTCCAGACATACCTCCATGCTCCACTCCCCACAGTTGGGACGTAAATTCCAGATCTCATCTGGAAATATTTCTATATTTAAAATATGTAAAAATTACTATTACTATATGGGGACTGGCATGGTGCCTCATGGCTGTAATCCCAGACAGGCCAAGGCAGGCAGATCACTTGAGGTCAGGAGTTTCAGACCAGCCTGGCCAACATAGTGAAACCCCATCTCTACTAAAAACACAAAAATTAGCCAGGTGTGGTGGCACACACCTGTAGTCCCAGCAACTTGGGAGGCTGAGACAGGAAAATTGCTTAAAGCCAGGAGGTAGAGGATGGAGAGCTGGGATCGCACCACTGTACTCCAGCCTGGATAACAGAGCAAGATTCCATCTCAAAAGAACCCCAAATTATTATATGTAAAATACCTCTTAATGAATTAATATATGTAAAGCATTAAGCACAGTGCTGAGCATCCTAAAGTGTTAGGTACTGTATATAAACACTCACTGCCTCCTCTGCAGGGAAGCGTCATCAGACAGGTGGGAGGTGGAGTGTTTCATGTGATTTTCCCCAACATAAAGGTACACTCATGATCACAGGGAATAGGACTGCTGCAAATGCATGTACCACTAGTGTATCTGAGCAAACATTCTCTCCACAAGGAACTTCTATTCACCCCCCATAGAGAACACATGATGTTCTAAAGGCATCCGATTTAAAGAATACATATAAACAACCAAGCTACATCAAGTTTAGTCTGATTTCTTTGTTCTGGGTAGAAATGTTCTCTGGGTGGGGGGAAAGCTTAAGGCCATATTCATCTATCTTACCTCCTGCTGCTGTGGATGCAGTGAGGTTTTACTTAATTAACTGCATCAGAATGCTGCTCATCTGTTATAGCACAAATTCAGAAGTATTAGGAAAAATCAGTTTAGGGCAGGAGGTCGAACTTTCCTGAAACTGTCCTGCATACACATTTGATTGTGAGGAAGGCGCAGCTACTAATTTATCCAGTTGTTCAGGCATGAGGTGTATAAATGACCACGGGGGCAAGAAACAATTGCTCTTTTCTATTAACAATTTCACATAATTCTCCCTTCTATCCTTGGGCTTGATTAAAATGCAACTGAAATTGTCCCTCTTTTGGGATGTCCAGGTCCATCATGCTGAACCCAGCCTAAGGGTCACGGTGAGCGAGGGATGATGTTGGGAACATAAAGTACATCTTTGATTTTTATGCTACAGCAGCAAAATTCTCCATTCGGTGCTTCTGAATTTGTTTGCTCTTGAACCTAAGTGATTATCTGTGTTCAACAAAGTTGAACAAATTATTGATCTGTATATTTTTATTTTGAGAGTGTTTGGTAACCAATCTGAAAGATGCTCTAACTAAAAATTTTTGGGTTTCATTTAGTTGAAGGGCAAATTTTAAAATTAAACCATCTATAGCAAACATCTATTTGTTTTAGGTGATAAGTATATCTTAGAAGATGTTTTGAAATCTTATCAACATATCTTCTCTCAGTGTTCATTTTATCATCTACCATCATTATATCGTAATTTCTATCTAGCACTTCCCCGAGACAACTGACAATCCCATACAAAGCAGCAAGGAAAAACATTCTTTGGCAAACAGAATGAACTGGCTAGAAGTAACTTTAACCTCCATGACAACTTACAGAGGGTCGGGATTCAATAAAATCACATTTGTCAGTAGCTTGTTCAGGGAGTAGATATGCATGAGATACTGTATTAGATACTTGACTAATACAGTTGGTTCTTTGTTTAAACCCAGTTTTTACTGGGTTAATAGAATCATTAACTGAGGTCACTCACACCCATAGATATACTCAACCTTGATCCATTTTTTAAAAGGTTTTACAAGTAAGGTTTGGGAAGAATTTTAATCCATATTCTTTATGAGTGATCTGCTCATTAGCCCTAAACCTTACTACATAAAAATGTCTGGAGCAGGTGAGTTATTAAAAATAACAAACATCATCTTGCCAGCCAGCCACAGCCTCAATTCCAGTAGCACCAAGGCAGGTCTTTGAGGGACCTGAGCCTCCTACTTTTCCAAGTTCCCTGCCTGTTTTTAAAGCAAAGAGGAGCATGGGATTCAACTGTTGGAAGCGGAAAAATAGAGAATACTCACATGTACATATAAACTAATGGCAAATCTAAGAAAATAGGGTTAGAGAAGCAGATAGCAGAAACAGACTACCTAAGAAAATCAAACCAATCCAACTCACATTGGTCTGTTTTCTGTTTTCCTGATAAGAGAAGTTTTTTTGGTTACTACGGCAGTGGGGATCTAGAGATAGGATCTGTGTAAGTGTTCAGTGGATACACAGGTGTGCTCAGGACCGTTTAGTGACCAACGGACCAGATATTTCACTGCTGTTTTGTTCCCCTTGCTATTATCCTATGTAGCCCAAGGTTCATAGAGGTAAGAACATGTAAGTCACATTTGAGAATCCTTTTCAGAACTGTTGAAAAGCTGAGTGTGGGCCTGGTACACACTCATACTGCTCATAGCTGTAATCCCAGCAATCTGGGAGGCCAAGGCAGGAAGATTGCTTGAGCCTAGGAGTTTGAGGCCCGCCTAGGCAACATAGTGAGAGTACCATCTCTACAAAAAATTTTTTTAATTAGCTGAGTGTGATGGCATGTGCCTGTAGTCCTAGCTACTTGGGAGGCTGAGGTGGGAGGGTCCCTTGGGCCCAGGAGTTCAAGGTTCCAGTGAGCTATGAACACACTACTTTACACCAGCTGGGCAGCAGAGTGAGACTCTGTTTCTAAAAAATAAATAAATAAAAGTTGGGTGTGGTAAATTAGAGATGACCACAGATTCTTTGCTGCTCCTCCCAATTATGTGTTTGTTCTATTTCTAGGGGTTTGTGTGGCTCAGAAGAAGAGAGTTTTATCACTTTACCTCATCCCATTGAGATACTATAGGAGTAGTTTATTGAAAATTTATGGGGTTCCACTCTGAGGGTAATGTTTGTCTTGAGATTTGATATTTCATTTATTCATCCAACACACATTTAATGAGAACCTATTGTGTTCTGTCACACAAGTGACCAAATGCTTAGGGAATGATGAAGTGGTGGTGGAAGTCTTCACGTGTGCACTATAACTGGAAATATTATTGGAGGGGACACCATTGGGTCAAGATAACTTTGTAAGTTCATGTCATGATGTTCCCCCTCCACCTCAAACACATAGCAATGCCAGTTATAATACAAAAATAGAAAACTAAAAAGATATGACTGGACTCCAAAACAAGATAAACACATCCAAGAGCCAGAATGGAACAGAAAGGCAAAAGCAGTGAGTGGGGGGCTGAAGCAGCTGGGCACCCAGTCTGGAGGCAGGGAGGCAGTGATGGTGGTCTAGCTCTTGCAGGAAAAAGGGACTAAAATGACTCATAAAAACTAGGGAATTAGGCTCATGGCCTCAAGTTTGGGGCTAAGACAGAGCTCTTTTGCTTGACAAAGTAGTGTGGATAAAATGTGCCATTGCTTGCTACTACTAGGGGCTATAGCAGTAGCAAGTGGTAGGTCTACAAAAGAAGAACAAAGACATGGTCTGATCAGAAACTGAACCAAGCTGCCTGTGGGTGCTTCAATATTAACAACATCTCTCTGAGGCAAGAGCTTCAAAACACCATTTAAATACATAATTCTAGACTGCTGTCCCAGTGGAGAATACTGAAAACCACTAAATAGGAAGGGTGGACTTCCTTCCCAACTCTGCTTCCCCCAGCTACAGAAAAGATAAATTATCTTCCGCTTAAAATGAGCTTGAAAATCAAAATTCTAAAACACAGGAGGAAACCTAATACTAACAAAATCAGTGATTGCTTTTAAAATTTATTCTACATCTGTGTTATCTAATATGGTAGCCACTAGCCATATGGATGATTTACATTTAAATAAAAATCAATTAAGATCAAATGAAATTCAAGGGCTCAATAGCCACCATATTGGACAGTGCAGATATAATTTGTTTTATTGCACAGCACTGTAGATGAAATATATTTTATAAAACAATTCAGCAAGGATTTTAAAACAAATTTATGATGCTCAAAAGATAAATGAAGAAATGTCTTCCACTTTAAAAAAGAAATTATAAAACAAAGATTGCCAAAATGAGGCAAGAACAAATAAATAAGAAAGCGTTGGCAAATATACTCATCAACCAAAAAAAAAAAAAAAAACTTGAAACATGGAATAAGCCTTAGGTAATGATTCAATAGAATATGAAACTGATGAATTAATCTAGGATGTAGCACAAAAAGAAAAACTGAAATGATCTTGCAAAAACTAGTTGAGGAGGGTTGTAGATAATTCTTGGCTTGAATAAGATAGGGTTTTGTCATTAATCTGGGATGGTCTGAACAATAGAGGCAGCAATTCAGAAAAATAATATGCAAAGAAGAAAAGAAAGCCATTTTTTGGAGAAGGTAAACTCAAAACAGCTGGCTGATCACTAAACAGTCCTTAGTCGCAGCAGCCATGGGAGCTGGGATTCAGCATTTCCAGGGATGTGCTGGCTGTGACCTTTCAGGTTCCTATCCCATGAGAAGAGGACAAGGTAGGAATGTCATTGTGTAGTGAAGGTGGCCATTTGAAGACAGACTGAAGGAACAAGAAGAATCTGTTGTTGGTGCTTAGAAGCTAGTTTGTCTGAGAGAGGTAGGCCCCAAGTGGGGGGCCTAACCACTGCTGGCCCCTTGAACAAACGGCCCTTTCTATGCATAAATTACTTAGGACTCTGGGAAGTATAAGACTCTCAACATAGGGTGTGAAGGTGGAGGAAAGGGCCAACCCTGCAGAATCCAGCATCATTCCACCTCACTGACAGAGGATGAAGGTAGTGTCAAGAGCTGAGCAATAGAAATGGCTGCAACATGACATGAGCTCCTGGGGGATATATGCTGCCTCTTCCTGCTGTCTTGGAGCTGGTGACTAAATAGAGGAGCCCAAATGGAAGGATGAGAAAGACATGGTGGCTGCAGGAAGACTTCTTGTCAGAATGCTTTAGAACTGTGCTTTCCAGTATGGTAGCCACTAGGTACATGTGGCCTCTGAGTGCTTAAAATGTGGCTTGTCCATGTCTGCTACCTGGAAACATTCTGCTCAAGTCTTGCCTCTTACATCTCTTGGTTCAGAAATGCTATTGCTGAGTTTTCTGAGTATCTGAGAGACACTAAATACGTGGCATATGAATTATAATTTTCAAAAACACAGAAAGCAACACCAGACACCACCTACAATTTTATCTTTCCTTGAAATTTCCAAGTTCGCATGCACTATCTCACTGCCATTGTTAGAAACATCAGTTATCAGCACATAGTACTATAATTGCTGAAAGTGTAAGAAATTAAGCTTCGTCTGGACTGACCCTATGACAGAGCTTGAAAGGTGTTTTTTGGAAGAGTTCCCTGATTCAGTCTCTTATTTGTCTCACTTTCAAAAAGCAGACTACAGAGGAAAGCTGCTGATTGTGTGAACTTTCTGGTTGCTCAGATTCTGAAAAAATAGCACTTTCCTGTAATTAAATTGTAAGGACTTAATTGTAATTAAATCGCACAGCATATGAGAAAATCTGTCACTTCTCAGAATTAGCTCTGAGAATAAAACTGAAATGACATGGTAATTAAGACCTGAAATGCGGAGGTTTTCAGATGGTTCTTGTCTGGGATGGAATACATGGTTATTTCCTGAAATCTTCGTTGTGTTATTTGCCCTCACACTGGTAGATAATCAGAAAGATTACCACACCTCCATGCACAGAATGCTGGGTTATTAATCTGGGGAAGAAATTTTTTCTCTACCTTTTATTTGCTTAAATTCAGAGATAGGTATAAACCATAGCCACCTCACTCTTTACAAAAATCCTATTTAAAAATATTTTTTTAAATGGCACAAATAATTATATTTTTAACATTTAAAATCTAAGTAATGCAGATAAGACAAAAATTCTCACTACTCTTGTTACCCCTCACCTACTCTGCTGCCCACAGTAAACTGCTGCTATCTATTTGTGTGACCTTCCTGAGTTTTCTTGTTTATACACATACATGTCTATACTAAGATAAGCCTTCACATAAATAATACCATATTATATGCATTGGTTTTCATTTATCCATATGTTTTTGAAAATGTTCCATATTAATACCAATAAACCTTGCTCTTTTTAACTGCTCCTTAGTAGTCCCTTAAATAGTGGTTTTTTTTTGTTTTTTGTTTTTTGTTTTTTAATCAAACCATTCATTCCTCTATGAGCATTTACGGGGCATTATGCTCCACTTTTCATTATTACAAACAATACTGCAATGTACTTCACCTTTCATAAAGAGGCGTGGAGACAGGGAGTAAATACATTTTTAACTTTACAAAAAACAGAGGAGGAGAAATAAAATTATGATGGGCAAATGGAGAAGCACAATAGCAAAACAACGGCATGTTTTCAGTTGGTGCCAGGTACAGGGGATTCTTCTTGGGTACCAGAATTAAACATCCATGAATTAAAATGACAAGCTGAAGAAAGTATTCTAAGCTCATCATAGATGAAGAGTTTACACAAGGATGTAAGAAACAAGATGACTGTGTAAAGAAACATGGATATGTTGTGGTGGGAGAAGAATGTAAATGAGACTGTGATCCTGTATCTCTGGAATCCAGCAGGGAGCCCCATGTAGCTTTAAATACAACTAGGAAAACCTGGGAAGGAGAGTCTTGTAAATCCCTTTTAGAGTCCCTTTTGATTCTTATTTGCTTAATTACTCTCTTACCTCAAAGAAAAGCAGCAAAAGTAGGTTTGGCAGAAAGGCCTGTGGCCAAGAAAACTCAGCTGGAGTCCAAAATCAAAAGTTTTCTAAAAATACTCTTTCGTCCTTGTCTATCTTTTGGGATAAGCCGTTATGTGCTGGGATATTCAGTCAATTTAGTCTTACCAGTAGAAGGAGTCATAGGGATGATCGAACACACTCTCCTATGTAGTAGAGAAGGTAACCAAAGCCTAGAGAGGGAAAGTCACTTGGGCAATGTCACAGAGCTCCTTAGCAGCAGAGCCAAGACCAGGAGAAATGCTACTCTGAACCAGTCCTCCGCTGCTCACCGTAGCATGCCTCGCCATCACCACCCAGTGTGCCAGCTGCTGTGGTACTTCTGCCTCAGAGTGCCCCCTCTGCGCATTACTTTCTTAGCCACGTGACATAACATTTTCTGTTTAAACTAAACTTCTCTGTCCTTGGTTACAATGCAACGAAAAAGATGCTGAACAGCTATAATTGTACTTAGCTGTGTGTGGCGTCTACCACAAAGGTTAATTTTTATCTGATGTTATAACTTCGCATACTCTTGGAGCATAGCTCTCTGGCAAAACCACATACACACACCTGTGTGTGCATCCCTTATTTTTTCTAAAGTGGTTATTTATTTTCCCATCAAAACCAAAGTTGTAAATTCCAATAGAATGACCAGGCCCTGGCTCTCATTTTCCCACTTGGATCTGACTACATTTAAACATGTGAATCCTCTGATTCCCATCCTCTCTTTTTGCCCTGCAGTTTAAACATTGTTTAATCATTTCATTCAAGACTGTATTTCTTTCGTTGTGTTTGACTCTGGTAGACTGCAAAAAGGACTGCAGTTCTTCCCTTCATAGTATTTATGCCCCTTACAATGTGACTCTGAAATTCTTTCCCGTCAAGAGGTGAAGTTTATTTTCCCATTCCTTGAATATAGGCTTGCTTTGTGACTTGCTTTGGTCAACAGAATATGGTAGAAGTGACAGTGTGAAAATTTTAAGGTTGGACTTCAAGAAGTCTCATATACTGGCCGGGCGCGGTGGCTCAAGCCTGTAATCCCAGCACTTTGGGAGGCCGAGACGGGCGGATCACGAGGTCAGGAGATGGAGACCATCCTGGTTAACACGGTGAAACCCCGTCTCTACTAAAAAATACAAAAAACTAGCCGGCCGAGGTGGCGGACGCCTGTAGTCCCAGCTACTCGGGAGGCGGAGGCAGGAGAATGGCGTGAACCCGGGAGGCGGAGCTTGCAGTGAGCTGAGATCCGGCCACTGCACTCCAGCCTGGGTGACAGCGCGAGACTCCGTCTCAAAAAAAAAAAAAAAAAAAAAAAAAAAAAAAAAAAAAAAAAAAAAAGAAGTCTCATATACTTCCAGTCTTTGTTCTCTGGGACACCTGCTCAGCCTCCATGTGAATAAGCTTGAGCTAGCCTGCTGGAGCATGTGAAACCATGTGGATAAAGTTAAGTAGTCTCAAATGAGGTCATCTGAGACCAGCCATCCCTGCAATTCACTTGGCAGCTGAACACAGAGGCATGAGTGAACCTAGCCAAAACCAGAAGGACTACCTTGCTGAATCCAGCCCAGGTTGCTGGCTTGTAGAATTGTAAGCCAAATAAATGATGGCTGTTTTAAGCCACTAAGTTTTGGCAGGGCATTGTTATGTAGGAACAACTAACTGATATAGATCCCTTTGTGTCTGCAGGAATGTTAATTAAATCGGGTCTCACAGAGCAAATGGGTTATGTTTCCCGCTTAGTTGTGTATATTATCTACATGAGTAATGAAAATTTAGAACAAAAATTTTCTTGAAAGCAATGGGAAAATGGGAAAAAACTGATGAACATTTGATTTTCACTTTCCCCCTACACTCAGCCCACCCCAACATCTAAAGCCTGTGATTAAGGAAATAAATAGAAATGCACAGGATATAGGGCATGCCATTAATCAATGCTAGGGTAGTAAGACACGAAGCAGAAAATTTTCTCTTTACACAAAACTGTACAAAATATATATTGGGAAAAATCATCTGGGACAGGGTGAAACCCTGTAATTTTTCCTACATCTTGACTTTCCTGATTTTTGCTGCACTGTTTCTTTCCCTGTGTCTTGGGGTCTATCTCAGACAGGCAGCATCTCGTCTGCCCTGCTTCAGACTCCTTAGCAGGGGAGAAGAAACACCACCCCACCTGACTCTTCTGACTGGGGATCTTTTAAATCCTTCTTAAGCTCTAGACACTAACTTTTGGGGCTTCCTTCATGCCACATTTAACAGATTAAAATGTGCCCACGTCTCAAAATGTAATATAATCTACACAGAACTCTTAAGGGGCAACTTGCACTTGACTAGTTGGCATAATATTATATTTTACATCCAGCTAATTACACATTTTATTATCTACTTTGCAGTTTCCTTTTTGGTTCCTGGAGTCATTTTGTTGTTAATGTTCAGGTCTGAAACATTTTCATAGGCCCTGACAAGCTCATAGATTCTATTCTGGGCTCCGTGCCTGTAAGTGCCTAACAGGAAAGTTACCCTGACCTAGTTAATCAAACAATAGGCACTTACTGAGCACCTAATATCTATAAAGTGCTGTGCTGGAGTCTTCAACAGATTCATTCATTAGGCAGCCATTTACCATGTCCAGGCACTGAGTGTGGTACATGGCTGCTGGGAATGATGATAAAGTCCCCTCAATTCCTGCCTTTGAGGGGTCTGCCTTAGCCAACCAAGGGTTGGCCCAAAGTAGAGCAAATTCAAGAAATTGTGGAGTTACGAGATGCCCCAGAATATTTTCCTTTAATCTACCCAAGGGTGAGCAGGGTCATTTGGGGTCATTACTACCTGCCACTTCTGGCAGCAAAGGGAGACTGGACAGGCTGTCCTAATTCTTACTTGCAAATGACCTTGGGTTATGTCTTTACATTCCTTTCTGATTATCAAATCTAGGATGGTCTCATGATAGGCATGGTGGTCTCCAGACCCAGATAGAAAGCAGGACTTGGGAGTAACAGGTATTCCAAAACTCATAGCTGATTGTAGTACACCACAGTGATGATAGTGGAGGTAGCACAGAGGATTTTGTCCACGTGTGTAGACCTGTGCTGAGGCAGAAGTTGTGTTGAAGTGCAAGTGCTCACTTTGACACAGGGTGTTTTAACATCCACTAGAGACTAGGCTGGTTTGCCCAACCCTCACAAGATACACCTGATAGTCTGAATAGGCAAAACACTAGGCCTCGAAAGGCCTGGTTTTAAGTAAACCCCCTTAGGCCTCTTTAAAGGCACCACCTCAAGAATCAACTCAAGGGTAGTGTTTTACCTCAGAGCTCCTCAAACTTTCATGTATGTCCTCAAACTTCTCATGAATGCTCTGGACAATTTACATGTTGTTAAAATGTATATTCTAATTCAGTAGGTCTGGGTGGGGCCTGAGAGTCTGCATTATTCATTTTATCCCTGGTGATGTCAATGCTGAACTACACTTGGGTAGCTAGGCTATACATTACATAGCCCCTTACAGTTTACCAAGAGCTTCCACGTATAGTCACGTGCCACATAAGGACATTTTGGTCAATGAAGGACTGACTGATATATGATGGTGGTAACATAAGATTATAATACTGGTTTTTCATTGTACCTTTTCTATATTTAGATGTGTTTAGACATATAAATATTTACCATTGTGTTATAATTGCCTACATTATTCAGTACAGTAACATGCTGCACAGATTTGTAACCTAGGAGCAATAGGCTATCCCATAGAGCCTAGGTGTGTAGTAGACTGTACCATTTAGGTCTGTGTAAGTACACTCTACGATGTTCACATAATGGTGTTAGCATGATGAAATCACCTACACACATTTCTCAGAACATATCCCTGTTGTGAAGCGGTGCAGCACTGTACTTTATCTCGCTTGTTTAATCCACCAACTATATGGAGCACTAGTGTCCCCATTTTACAAATAAAGCAACAGGCTCGGAATGGCCTGCTTCAAAATCACCAGCTACTAAGTGGCAGAACCAGCATTCTAATTCAAGTCTTTTGATTTCTAGTTCAGCATCATTGCTATTCACTCATAGCCCCAGACATTTTTTTCTTTTTACTTTTACTTCCCATGTCTTGTGAGGTCATTTATCTGAAGGTTAAAGTCCAGAGTTAATTCCATCCTTTTCAAACCTTTTGAGCCAATAACCTGACCTTGCTTCTCATGCTGTGTGGCAGCTGTGGAAGAAAAGATTTTCAAAAGTATTCTTGAAAAGGCTTGCCGTGGTTTTGTTCAAAGTGATTATGCCACTAGGAAACGAATTATGCTTGGAAATACTGCTCGAAGTTGCCAGCTGAATGGGCTTTCCACTGGGGTTTGCAATGAGAAGGCTTCAAATGGGGCAGAGCCTGAGTCTCTGGTCCACAGATTTGGTGACAGATTGCTGCTCCTTGCACTTGATGAAAATACAAGACTCTGGAGCCATCAAGTCATGGTCTTTCCATGGAAACAAAGACATATTTAATTTTTGGGAAATATCTATTACACGCCACTCAGCAAGGTGCCTTGCAAACATCACCTCCAATCTTAGCAGGAAGGCTGTGAGATAAGTTACAGTGCCCCATTTTACAGATTAGGAAACTAAGGCTCAGCAAGGTTAAATAGAACAATGCAGTGCCTAGCTGAACGCCAGGGCTGACTGAGTCTGGTGCATGGGCTCTTACCAATACACCAAATCCTGAAACTGAAACTCAGTGAATCTAACTTGGGCAGCTCCTAATTCAGGGAGTCAGGGATCCTCACCTCTCCCATGACTATCCCTTCGGAACATCTATCTTTGGATGGTGTCATGCTGCTATTCTTTTATTTTTTATTTAAACAGTTCACAGAAAAGTTACAAGAATAGTATAATAAACTTTCGTACTCTTTACAGAGATTTACGAATAGGTAACTTTTTGCCACATTTTAAAGTGGATATGCATGACTGTATTATTTTTTTCTGAATCATTTGAAACCATAAACAAACCTTTAACCCTTAAAAACTAGGAACAAAGGCATTCTCTTACATAATCAGGGTACAATTATGATCAGAAATTTTAACAATTACAAAATTACTGTCTAATAAATGACCTATATTCAAATTTCACCAATTGTCTCAATAATGTCCTTTACAGGAACATTTTTTTTTTCCTGGTCCAGAGTTCAATCTAAGATCACATACTGCATTTGCTTGTCATGTCCTTTTAGTCTCCTTTGATCTGAAACAGTTTCAGTCAGGTCACTGCTCTTGATCCAGCACCTCACAAGTCATTAGAAAGGGTGGCACTAAAGTTTGAGGGACCCTGAGTGGACCCCACTGAATGAACAGATATCATGTCATCCTCTCCGTAGTCTGTCAAATTTGCCACCTGCTTCTGCTGACTCTCTCTGGGATACATAAAGCCCCATCTTGGCAGGGAATGCTGGGAATGACGCTGTTTACAGAAGCTGAAGCCACTTTTGATGCAGGCTCTGAGCCTCCCCAGCCCTGCACCTGGGTGAGCCAGATGGTTCTTAAAGCAGCACTTCCTCTTGGCACCTCTTAATTTTTGAGGCATTTAAAGAGAGAGTTATGCTCTCAACAAACGCCCACCACTTCCCACCCCATATTTTAAAAACAGAGATAGTTCCTAGTTCACTCTCTTCGGTTTTCTTTCTGGAATCCTTGATAGAGATTAAGAAACCCCCAAATTAGGGGCTACATGATTGGTGTGTGGCTATGACCTGACAAGATTCTTAAGGAGTTTAAGACAGTCTATTAAGAACACCTGTTAGATTAGCCTTCTGCCGTGATCAAGGCCCACATCAGGATTGCAAATGCCATACCTGTAACTGAATTCTTTGTCATTCCTAATTTTTTGGATTCTAGAATCAAAACAACCAGATTTCCATTCTCCTTAACCATCCAGGTTTCTTTATATGGTCTGTCTGAGCAAACATGACACAAGATGAGAAAGTCTTCCCTTACATTCCCTTGGCTGACCTCAGAAGAAGCAGTGGTTACTTGCTGAAACAGCTTTTAACATGGTAGAGGTGCCAGAGTTAAAACATAAAATGCAGGACACCCAGTCAAATTTGCATTTTATATGAAATTCAAATATTGTATGGGACATGTTTACACTTAAAATGTGTTTGCTATTTATCGTAACTTCACATTTACCTGGGCATCCTATATTTAATCCAGCAATCCTAAGTCTCCATGGGTCACCCTTTTAGCTTGCTGGAGACAGTTACCACAACTAAGAGTCAAACCAAGGGAGACGATTCAACCAGAATGCCATGTCCATGGCTAGTCAAAGGACAACTGTACTGCCACAGTAATGCTGGGCCAATTTTTGACAAATAAAACAACTAAGCAAATACTGAACCTAATACTGAACAGTTTTTGTGATACAGACTCACAATCCTTTATCTGCAATTTCAAAAGGCAAGTCCTCTGAAAAATGAAAGTTTTCTTCTTGTAACTCACTTGGCAGCAATGCCCAATCTATATAATGCTATTTATTTTCTTTCTTTAGCTCAGTGTGTACTGTCATACTTTTTGCTACAGAAATATTTATTTGTTTGATCATGGAGTGCTGCTCCAGATCCCCCTGGGGTATTAATAAATAATAAATACTGTATTTCATTTTAAAACATAAAAAATTCTAAAGTATCCATCTAACCTCAAGAGTTTCAAGTAAAGGATTGTGACAGACTGAAAAAAAAATTAATAGCCAGAAAAGAGTTAGGGCTGCATTATCCAATTCAGTAGCCATCAGCCACATGTGGCCAAATTGAACCTTTGAAACGTGTCTAGTCTGAACTTAAATGCAATGTAAAGTGTAAAATACACATTGGATTTCAAAAACTTAATATGGAAAAAGTATGTGAAAAATCCAATTACACGTTAAAATAATATTTTGCATATACTGGTTAAATAAAATATATTATTAAAATTAATTTTACTTGCTTTTTATTTTTCATTTTGCTAAAATTCAGAAAATTAAGAATTACATATGTGGTTCCTATTATATTTCTAGTGGACAGTACAGTACTACTTTTAAAGAATGTCTAAGGAAAAAACTCCCATTTCCAGTTGGGGAACTAGATGAGAAAGTTACTGGGGTCATATGGGCAGTTAGTTGTAGAGTAGGAGCTAAACCTTTGGTCTTCTGACTCCTGACCTAGTGCTTTTCCCCTCCCCCATTAAAAGAATTAAGGCCTCTATACCTGGTGTTGGAATTCTAAGACCACTTTCAGAGTTTAATTGAGTATTTATGGTTTTTGCTGATGGAAATAGGAAAATCAAGCACCAACTTGGAACCAACGGTTTTGAGATATTTCTTAGCACATCTAGAGCAGTGGACTCTACTTAGAGACTCTGAGGTAAGCTCCTTCATCAGCTCTGCTGGCAATGGCTCAGGTGTGGAAACACCCAGCAGCGAGGATAGGGAATGTGTCTAACCCCCTGACTGGCAAATGGTACAAAGGTCCATTGCCTGCAGAAATATGACCCCTTGACCCAAGGCATTCACTTAATTAGATACTTGTCACTCAGGGGAATGGTGGTTATTATTGCAGTGGGCAGGTTGTTATTTGTTCAGCAGTAACTATAGCTCTCCTACAGGAGGCAGTGAAAAGGACTTCTTGCCCAACAGCACACCACTGTCTTTAGATAAATTCACAGAGAAACAAATCTATGAGGGGAAAAGAACGAAACACTCTGGGGGACAAAACAAAGTCACCAGCTACTTTGGGGGACAAAACAAAGCCCCCAGCTAAGTGGAAACCATTCTGTGAAAGTTAGGTACAGATTCCCTTTTGACGCCTCCCAGTCAGGCTTGGGAAGATCTCCAGGCACTGTGCATGCAGAAGTACACTTGATCTCTCCCATCAGAAGAGAAAGGAAAGGTTTGAGGCAAGAGCAGGAAAGAAGGGAGTCACCCATCAGCCACAGTTTAAATCACGACATACTGTCCTAACAGGATTCTCTACAGCCTTGACGGAAGCACAGTTTAAGAAAAACAAAACAAAATGAAATCAAAGTCAGAAGGCTTGTCCTCAGCATACTGGAATAACCAAGAACAATCTGGGATGGGTCTTGTAGATGGGAAGGCAAGGGGGCACCTGCTGTGCAGATAATTTTAGCTGTTTGAAAGCATCATTACCTGTGTTCATTCATACAAACTCGCTGGGAAGCATTGGGGTGAAAAGAACTTGGTCTAGGAGTCACATAGGACTGGGTGGGAATTGTGACTCAATTGAAAAAGTTACTTAACCTCTCTCAGCCACAGTTTCTTCATTAGTAAAACAGACAAGAAAATAAGCCCCCAAGGATTGCTGTCAGGAGTAAATGAGATGTAAAACCCTGGAAGAATAGCTATCCTCTAAGACTGCTTGGTCTGACTGTTATGCCTGACCCTAAGTCTTCTCTCACAGAGTGGTAGTGAGTCGTCCATCTCTCCTCTCCTCTATTCTCTTCAACAACACCATGGAGGCATGATTGGCTAATCTGTTTCTCGCATTTGCCATGACTTGTTGCAAATGGACAAAATAGAGCATCTTGAAATGGAGCATTTTGTAATTTAACCAATTTAATGAGTCAGAAATTACTCAGCACATTTTAAAACATAGTATCTGATTTACACCTTGACTAGCATTTAAAGCCTGCAGTTCTTCCACCACTCACCCAGGACTCACACTCCTGAAGAAGGGACTCTCCAAAGCTCAGGGAGAGGGACCCTTTGAAGTCAGTACCCACTCCTACTTCCTACCTCAGTCCTGCTGAGTACTTACTGTGGGGAGAGAAAGGGAAGGAAGGTGCGGGAGGTAGATGTGGTGTTTAGTTTGACTGTCAATAGGAAATAATAGCTATACTTCTTAAGTGATGGATAAAAATCCAAGGCTTCTGTTGAATGAACAAAAGAAAGAGACTAAGAGTCTGGATAGCACTGTGTTCACGTGGTAGGGAAAAAACTCACATTTACTCTTCATTCCATTGGACACATCATAAGACAATTTTTATCCATAAGAAAACACATACCTATCTAATTTTCTCCACCTTTAAGTCTCTTTTTAGACTAGGGTTATTTACCTGTGGTTCATTGACTGGTTAAAGGGGCTCATTGACCCACTAAAATTAAGGGCAAAGTTCTTGTGCATGTGTAGGTTTCTATGAAGAGAAGTTTTTATTTGATTCTCAGAGGGGTTTGTGACTCACCCCTAAATGTACACACAATAACAAACTACTGGGTAAACCACCTCAGAGCCTGGTCCCTTCTTTGTCTGTAATGGGGGCTCTTTTCACGGTTACCAATGGAGATGCTGTTGACATCTGGGGCTCGGTGATTTGTCATTGGTAGGACTGTTACACTCAATATATGCTTAGCATCCCTGGCATCTGCCCATTGAATGCCAATATCATTTCCTAGTCATTGTGACAGCCAAAAATGGTCCCATACATTTCCATACACCTCTTAGAGGGCAATACCTCCCCTGGATGAGAAGATCAGGTTCACCTTCCCCATCTTCTCTTTCTTCATCAGAAAAATGCAGGAGGTGAGTGAGATGACCTCTAGGGGCCCTTCCAGTTCTATGATTCAGTAGTATCTCATACATCACTCCCAGCCCCTACCCCTAGTGTAATGCTTGTTCCTCATCATCCCACTATGCTGACAGATGTGTGCCCCTTGGAGGGACCTGCAAGGTAGCATAAAAATTGCAAAGAACTGAGGCCCTGGTCCTAGACTTGGCTCTGCCTGTGGTTAGCTGCGTGACTTTGGGTAGTACTTTAGCATACCTGGCTTTAACCTCCATCAACTGTAAAAAGGGTGAGTTGATTTAGAAGGTCAATGTCAGCTCTAAAATGGGATGATTCTTTGCAGTAATCACTGCAGGGTCTATGAGATTTCTGTACATCAAGAAGTTCCTACAAGTCTACTCTCAGATATTAAAATAAGTCCTCCTTTAGGAAACACACACACACATACACGTACGGTGTTCTTATAAGGCTGAGACAGAGGCAAGATTCTCCACATGCCCCTCCGCCCCAATACCCTAAGTGTTAGACTACACAAATGAGATGCCTAAGAGAAAAAGTCCTATGGGAGGGAATATCCTATTTGGCCTTATTGATGAGAATCCAAGAATCTGCACAGCCTTAAGGAAACCGTGAGGCAGAAAGCTCAGCTGTTAACTCCTCTAAGAGGCCTTCTTTAGCTCCTACAGCAGAGTTAGGCACTCAAAACATCATTTAAATGCATTTTTATTGATTCATTAATTTTGCCAATAGCTGTTATTTGCTAATCTATTTACCTCTGTATCAAGTACATGAGGTCTTTGAAGACAGAGATCATGTAGGATTCCTCTTTGCCTTGTTGGTACAAGACCAGCACAGAGGCTGACACATAGTGGGGATCCAAATGAATACAAGAAAGCAGGAATAAGGCTGGCCCATGGGCTAGAGAGAAATGAGATGATTAAAACAAGCTTCGTGTGCTTCTAGGTGGGGCTGGCTCAGGATAGTTTGTAAATGTAGCCTTCAAGCTTTGTCTCCTCTGACTCCTACAGGAGAGTCAGAGCAGCGTCTGGTGTGTTAATCATTCTCTCCCTGCAAACGAGACACTTCCTGAACTCACACACTATCTGGGCAATCCTGTGAAGCCACCATACTGTTAATTCCTGCTGTTTCTCTCTCTTGTGAACAGCATCTAATGGGCAGAAAGACTTTCTGCATTTTTCTCCAGAGACTTGATACCACTTAAGAAATTACTTCCAAGACATCACTTTTGAAATACTGAATTCAAATTTTCCTATTCAAAAATGACAGCCATGTAGTAGGAAAGTCTGTGGGTCTTGTGAGAGAGGTTTTGAACACAGTATTGAAAAGGTAAAAAAATTAATATTTTTCTAACGACAAATGTGAAGTGGTTTTTTCAACTCTGCAGACAATTTGCCTCCACAGGGTTGTCAAGCACTGCCTATTCTCTGGTCCTCCTCCTGTTTCCTGATTTTTTCCCTTCTACAGCAGAACTCTTGACCTCCTCTCTCAACCAGTGAGCTGAGTCTTGCCCGGTCTCTACAATTATCCATTTTGGTCCCTTGGGGATAGTGAGGAGGGCATGGTGTAGGGGGAAGGGCATGGCAAGATTGGCCAGATATTGGGGTAGAGTTTGTGGATCCAAAGCGGGATAGCATGTTCATTTGAGGTAACTAGGAGTAGCAAAAACCAAAGAATAACAGAAGATAGTGCCAAAATAGTGGCTGTGTCAAGAGGATGGCCTGGGGGCTTTGGAACTTCAATAATTTCATCAGCAATCCCTCTGCCCAAGCTGCACCAGACAGCATGATGGGTGAGATTATGATCTTTCCTGACAGAGCTGTATGTTGCTTTGGTGAGCCTGGAGGGGTAGGGGTGTGTGTGTGTGTGTGTGTGTGTGTGTGTGTGTGTGTGAGTGTGTGTGTGTGTACCTTCTTCAAACAGGCAGCCTTATTAAAAAAAAAACAGGGAGAAAATCCTGGCAGCAGAAGCTGGCGATTATGACCAAGGAATGGAACAAGGCTGCAGCCATATTTGACTGCCAAGATCCTCTCGAGGGCGGAAGATGCTCCTGATACCTGCCTCCTTCTGGGCAGCACTCAGAAAATCCCTTCTCTGGATTAGGACCAGTAGCCTCCAGTTTTCTTCGCAGCTCCATCCAGTAGCCAAAAGCAGCGGCAGGTGGTAGGAAGGACACAGGGTTAGGAGAGAGATCTGGATTCACCTTCTGGACTTGCCTCTGCAGACTAGCTATGTGACCTTGGGAAAGTCATGAACTCTTAGGGTTTTAATTGGTTTATCTCCAAACAAAGATACTAAACAGGTTTCAAGTTCCTTTAGAATCTTAAATTTATTCCAATAATATTTACTGAGTGCCTACTATGTGCCAGGTACTTTCTAGGTGCTGGGGATACAGCAGCAAACACAAAAGACTAAAATACTTGTCCTCAGTGTGCATTCTAGTGGAGGGAGGCAGAGGGTAAAGATAATAATAACCTATACTGTAGTTTAGAAGGTGACCAGTATTATGGGATGAAATAGAGCACAGTAAGGAAAGGAGGACCTTGACTGGGGGAGGAGAGAATTGCAAAATCTGTAATATCTTATTTTCTGGAGTCTCAGGAATGCTTTCAAAGGTAAACCTCTGAGAAATGGGGCTATGATGCCTATTAAGCTGAGATAACCAAAAATAGGAAACATATAAACCTCTTTTTCCTATTTTTCATAAGGTTTGGGAATATTCTTTTTTTTTTTTTATTTGTAAGCTTCTGCTTTCTTTTTTCTTTTCTTTTTTTATTATTATACTTTAAGTTCTAGGGTACATGTGCATAACGTGCAGGTTTGTTACATATGTATACTTGTGCCATGTTGGCATGCTGCACCCATCAACTCGTCAGCACCCAATATTCTTAATTAGCATTCCTTCCCCCAACACTAGCTCACTCCAGGAGGAGGAAGTAGATCTTATTTTTAACGCTCACTCAAGGTTTGGTGTGGGAGTATTGACATGAAAGTCCTTGAAGTTCAGGAGGGGGTGGTACTATTGAAAACTTCCCTACCCACTCCTTGGGAACCCCAGAGGAGGAGGTGTTTATAGGTGACAAGCAGCTTTGAGCTCTTCTCCCTAAGGCTCTATAATTACTGGTAATCTCAGATTTACTAGTCAGAAATGTGTCTAACCACTCTAAATAGCAATAACTTCATATCAGGTGAGAGTCCAATTAAAAACTGACTCAATAAGTGAGCAATAACTCATTGGAAAAAACTAAACTCTGAGGGGCTGGAACACAGGAGGGAGTCAGGCAGAAGGGCCAAGGAAAAGGTGCCAGTTTCCCTTTCACTTTTCCTCTATCTGGACACATGCCAATGAAGCCATTTAATCTCTAGCAGCTCCTGGAGCCAGTGACCCCAGTGCTCTTTGATGAGTTTACGTAAAGTACCTCCTGATTAGTAGTAGGAACAACAGTTCATGCCTGGAGAAGAATGGGACTAAGGCTCTGGGAGGTCTGAAATCATTAGCCACCAAAGTATTTGAACATGCTGCAAGAGGAAACTCTCCCGCCTCCATCAGTAAAGTATTTTCATTGTGTCAGTGCTCATTTATCAGTTTTTAAAAGGTAGATCTGCTTCTTCCTGCTTCCCTCCCTCCCCTTCTTTCTCTATTTCTCCTTGCAGAACTAGGAGCATATTCGTCTGAGTTCTGAGATCCAGCACTAGTTGATTTATATAATTTTCTTAATTGTAAAGAGGTAGGTGGAAGAATGGAGGGGGAAAAACAAAGATTGACACATGGCCAATGTTGGCAGATGGCACTTGCCAGCCGGCAGACCAGGAGAACGTCACGAGATGCACTTTTGCTTAACAAGTTAAAAAAAAAACTACTGGATAGTGGTTCCTGTTGACCATATGCAAGTAATGAATTTCCTGGCAGACATTTACCGTGTGAGGCCGAGTAGTTAATTGGCTCCCACATCTAATCCCAGAAAAGACAATGCTTGGAAAGGTCATCTGGAAATCAGGACATTTTCCAGAATGTGCATTATCTTGTAGCTTTCCAAATCTCTGTTTATCACATTATTCCATTCCTCATGGCTCCTTTTCTGAAAATTCAGCTATCTTGCTCTTCAGACTCTGAGACAAAAGAAATAAGCTGGTTGGAAAATGATGTAAAGCTTTAGAGCAGAGAAGTATTCAGTAGGTTTCCTCTGCTGGCAACATTTATTTACGTGGTTGCCATTTATAACAACAGAGAAAGCCCTTCTGCTATTAGATCATACCGTATCATTACTGATGCTGTGAATGCCCAAAGCTCTTTAGATCTATTATGCAGATTTCAGTAAAAATTTACAATATGCATTCTAGTTTTGAAGTAGAATAAACATGACTTCAGAGTCACTCTTCTCCCCTCTGTGTTCCTAATTATTTCTACAACGCCCTCTACAATAGCACTTCTCAAACTTTTAGGTCCACATGAATCAGATTCTATTATGTCTAAGCTGATGCCTGGGAGTCTGCATTTCTACAGACTCCCAGGTAATGTCAAAGCTGTTTGTCCATATACCACATTTTGAGCAATAAATGACTATTCTAGGCCACAACTGTCCTGATATGGGCCCACATGATCTTGCTGGACTTCTGTGACAACTAACTGGCCCTTCTGTTCCAAGGACCTTTCTTCATACTGTCCAAGAAGCCTTTCTAAAATGTAAATCTGACATCATCAATTCTCTTCTTACTGCCTCTGCAGTGGCTTCACGTTGCCCACATATGAAGTCTCAGCTCCTTATTGACAGTCTTTGGGCTCCTTCAGGACAGGGCTCTGCACCTAGCCAGCTTCTTCTGCCATGCCAGATCATAAGCCTGATGGCTTTGTGTGGTAGCCAGCTTCGAGATCTCCTCAATGATCCCTGTTTCGTGCTTTTGTGTAGTCCCCTCCCATGCTGAATAGGGCTGATCTGTGTAACCTCTAGGATTCTGTATGACTTTCAAGGTTATTACATAAAAGATAGTTTGGCTTTCACCTTGCCCTCTCTTCAATCATTCACTCTGGGAGAAGACAGCTGTCATGTCACAAGGACACCTAAGTAGGTCTATCAAGACACACACATGGTAAAGAACTGAGGAGGAATCCTGTCCATTGCAACAGGAGTAGAAGATTTTAGAAGCAGATTCTCTAGCCCCAGTCAAGCCTTCAGATAACTGTAGCTCCTGCTGACCCCTTGACCATAACCATAAACACATGAGAGACATTTCATTAGAATCTCCAATCAAGCCACTCCTGAATTTCTGGTCTATAGAGATTGTGAGGTAATAACTTTTTATTGTTTTAAACCACTAAGTTTTGGGGTAATTTGTTATGCGCAATAGCTGACTTCTCCTATACAGAGTATATCGTTTCCCACATAATGCTGGCCCTTCTTCTTGGAATATCCTTCATCTAGGAAAACTCCTATTCATCCTTTGAGATCCACTCTCTGGTTGCTTTCTCCAGGAAGCCTTAATTGACCTTTTCTTGCAAGATTTGAGCAGACACCTCTCCACTGGGCTGCCATGAT
Organism: Macaca nemestrina; assembly: GCF_043159975.1. Taxonomy (NCBI): domain Eukaryota; kingdom Metazoa; phylum Chordata; class Mammalia; order Primates; family Cercopithecidae; genus Macaca; species Macaca nemestrina. The sequence goes on along the minus strand of NC_092126.1, from coordinate 35,944,987 downwards.
GCCCTGGGCATGTCTCCATTCTTGTATTTGCTATAATGTGTAGTTATTATCTCTATGTCTGACAGTCCCACTAGACTCTGTGAGCTCCTTAGAAGCAGGGAACTATATCATTTTGGTATCCTCAGTGCCAGAGTACCTGGTATATAGTAGGCACTCACTACATGTTGGAATAAATAAATGAATGAAGTCAACTGCACTGGAATGGTGGCTTCACAGCAACTATATCTCTTTACCTTGGGAGATCTTTTTTTTTTTTTTTTTTTTTTTTTTAAATGGAGTCTTGCTCTGTCGCCCAGGCTGGAGTGCAGTGGTACGATCTTGGCTTCACTGAAAACTCCTCCTCCTAGGTTCACACCATTATCCTGCCTCAGCATCCCGAGTAGCTGGGACTACAGGCACCAACTACCACATCCGGCTTTTTTTTTTTTTTGTATTTTTAGTAGAGACAGGGTTTCACCATGTTAGCCAGGATGGTCTTGATCTCCTGACCTCATGATCTACCCACCTCAGCCTCCCAAAGTTCTGGGATTACACGCGTGAGCCACCGTGCCCGGCCACATTGGGAGTTCTTTAAACAACTGCCACTACTCGCCTGACCAGCCATGTCACATGTGTCAGCCAATATGCAATCCACTGACTGTTTAATTTCCAGTTCTTGCTCACACCACTCATGACTGACTGACTTTAGTGCACTTAATCAGGAGAACATATCAGAATTACCTGTGGAGATTTAAAAACTATACAGTAAACCTTCATTTAATGTCATCCACAGGTTCTTTGAAGCTGAGACTTCAAGCAAAACAACTTACAACAAAACCAATTTCATTTTCTCTTCTACACTATGATGAAACAACACTGAACGTGTCCTTTGAGGACCTGCTGTATGTTGTTTTGCTTAAAGTCACAGTCGCCAAAAACCTATGGACAATGTTACGTGAGGGCTTCCTATATTCTTATCTCAGTCCTGATCCCAAAGATTCTGTCACTAGTCATGTGGTAAGCTTCAGACACACATATTTTAATTCTATAGATGACTTTTCATTCCAAAGGTGATATTCATGAATTTGATATCTAATCTATGCCCCAAAGGAGATAGGTGGTTTATAAGAATACAATTAGTAAACAAACAAACAAAAAACCCAATAGAAACCCCCAAAACTCTTCAATAAGGAAGTACATTAACAAGCACAAGTGATGATAAGGCCAGGTGGGGAAGAATATTATCCCAGAAAATCTAGGCTAGGGAAACTACTGCAAGTGAACTAATTTTTTTAGAGCTTTCTTGGAGTCAATGCAAAAAGAGATCTGAATGTATTACACAATTCTCAATATTTGCAAGGAGTAGCATACAAGTTTGTCAGTAAAGACAACCTTTGTCATAGTATTGAATTATAAGGGGAATTTATCTCACAGGTCTTGATATAAGAGGCACTGGACAACACAATGAATGTTATCTTTGGTAAACTTTTTTTTTTAAAAAAAGGATAGGAATGTTTCACATACAGTCATTTTCAAGAAAAAGTCAAAAGCATAATGTTAAATTCCAGGTTGGTGAAGGTATTTCTACAGAGAGCCAAATAATAAAGTATGTAGCTTCTCTGTTATCTGCCTTGATATAAGAGAACTAGGGAACCTGGAGGGGAAAAAGCATGCATATTCCATTTATTTTCAATGATCTCATTCAGGCTTTTTGCAGAAGCCCAATAGCAGACACCTCTTCATTCCACCTCCTTACTTGGAAGTCCAAACTTGGGATATTCTCTCACTGCAGCTCTGCTTGTCAAGGATGACAGGTTGAGATGGAAAGGTTAGAGGTGTGGATTAAATGCGAGCACATTGGTTCACAAAGGCTCCCACACATTGGGTTCAGAATCACTGCACTGCAGCCTCAGCAAATCTAGTGCCGAGAGTGCTGCACTGTAGTGCAGGTTACAGTGATCACATTCAACCCAAAGTATGTCTTCTGTCTACCAACAGGTTGGGAGCTCAAGGACCCATTTTTAAATGAATTATTTCAAAACTTCAAGGCATAACATCAAACCTCAAGGACATACAAAATGTTAGAGACAGGAACAAAAAGCTGTCTGGAGGAAGTAAGTTAACAGAACACATAACCAAAGGATCCTGTCTTGCCCATGTCTGGCTATGATGATTCCCAGCAGATCTATGCTAATCGGATCCATCTGGGTATATGTAATCTTTGATTAATGTGAGTGTTCAGAATGATCAGCAGTGAGGCAGCTGTACTCAGCATTTCAGTATCTTGGTCACCATTTTGTTAGTGTTTTAGAGATGACTGGTGAGGGCTGGTGCCCAGCAAGAGTCATTTCTGACCTCTGGTCTGCTGCTACAGTGGAGTGTGTCCTTGGACGCCACAGTTCCCAACACCTACTGCCTTAGCCTTCCCAGTGATTTTGGAAGCATATAATTCCTTATATGCAATCCCTTTCTGCTTGAAATACCTAGAGTGATTTCTCTTTCCTGCACTGTTTTCCTGACTGACATGCCTGCATTATTTCATTTGGTCCCTTCAGTAAGCCTATACGGTAGGTAACTTCACCATTGCTTGTTTTACGAATGACCTTCAAACCCTATTCTTTCTATGGTAAGTGCTTTGCATATTCATGAACTCATCTTTTCTCCACAAATTTATACTTGCTTCATGGACTGTTCCAAAAGCCAGTACATGCACTTAGACTATCACTACTTTTTTTTTTTTTGTGATGAATTTGTATCCAAAGCAGACAGAAACAATATAATGACAACTTGCAGAGGAATGATGCTATCTTTGCTACAAAATGGTGTTACCCCTGTGGACATTAGTTCAATCCCAAGTTAGCTGGCTTCCTGCTGAGAATATCACAGTTTCAAGTTAATAGAATAAACCTCTAAGCACAGATCTGCAGCTGCAAATGTGCTCCTGCTCATGAGCAATCTGGACAAGAGAACATCGATGGCTGAAGTAATCTATTACTAACTGGGAAAATAGCATGATGGATAGCTTTCTTTGGGTGAATCAGTACTTTTATTTACCTAATTTTTTTTTTTTTTTGAAACTGAGTCTTGCTCTGTTGCCTAAGCCAAAATATAGTGGCATGATTATAGTTGACTGCAGCCTCAAACTCATGGAGTTTGAGCAGCTGGGACTAGATATGTGCCACCACACTCAGCTAAATTTTTTTTTAAGTTTTTTTTTTTTCTTCTAGAGATGAGTTCTCACTATGCTTCTCAGACTGGTCTTGAACTCTTAGCCTCAAGTGATCCTCCTGCCTTGATCTCCCAAAGTGCCTGGATTACAGGTATGCATCACCACACTTGGCCTGTTATTTACTTCTTGAAAGTAGAATATCTAAAAATTTTCACTTCCACTTCCCTGATACTCCATAATTCACCTCTGAGCTGGACAATGATTATTTCCTTTGCAGGATGAAATAATGACTATTCCATAAACAGACAAAATAACTGCTCTGAAATAAGCTCAAGTTAAAGGAAGAAAGCAATTATTTTTGAACTGAATGTGCCTTTTGCAGTAGCTCTCCTATCCCCTGTCCTCTCACCGCAGCTGTGTGGTCTGGAAAAAGACAGCATGGCCGACTGACTTCTCCACCCCGCCCAAATGCTGCCTGCAAGTTTTGATTACATAGTTTTGGGATTATCTGTGTCCTTCTCTCTCTTCCATTGCTAATTTTGGACCACTTCATTGTTTAGAAGTCTGTCCTTCCTGGGGTTGACATGAATGGTAAAATTCAAACTTAACAACAAATTTGACTTTTTAGTGCTATTAGAATCCCCAAGTATTATCACTCCAGAGCTTCTTTTCACCCTTCCAACAGGTCAGGGAACAAGGATACAGTGTTCATAGATTTGGGGAAAAATTTCATTGCTATATTTATGGGATTCTCCAAGCACTGAAATGCTTTATTTTACTTTAATTGTGATCAGGATAGAATAGAAATGTAGCAAACAGTTCCAAACAAAGCATACTAGAAGAACTGATATAGCTTGTAAAGGCAGCAAACACTCAGGTAATAACTTAGCTTCAGATGGCAAGTTCTTTGCTACTTACTTGCTTACGCAGAAAATGGAATTCGGCTAATTTCTCACTTGCCACTCCAGTTCCTTCCCTTTAATTTACCACTATAGTATTTCAATTATTTTTCTCTAAGAAAGTAGAAGCATTTCCATTTCACCACACAAGGCTGTCTAGACTCTTACAACACATATGGTCTCTACCTCACCTGGGGCATTCTCAATAGGTCAGGATTTTTGCACGGGAACACAGCAATTGGTTTATAAAGTGTTATAAACCATTGCCCATGATCTACAGCAATGGAGAGCTTCCAAAAATACATAAATTTTAAGTATTTAAATACAGGTTCCCATTTTCACTCCATTAGCAGGGTATTCAGGACAAAAATTTGATTTATAATCATATACTTCAAGAATCTATTCTCAAGAGATTTGGAAAAGATATCTGTCAGAAAAGGGAATGTATTTGGAATTGTCAAGATTTTTGCAAAAGCAACTCTTTTGCGTAAAAGGGGTGCAATTACTAGACTGTAAGTTCTTTGAAGGGAGCAACTGTATCTTTTATTGTGTGTATCCCCCACCTAGTGGGGCTTGGCACACAGTGGAGGCTTAATAACTAGCTAATGAAATGACTTCTCGGGAAATCACAAGTATTACAACACCCTCATCTCTAATGACAGTTGGTAGCCTCTAGGATACGGCTCTCTGCTTTTCCACACACTGTATCTTGGTTGGTGGGTGCACAGCAACCCAAAGCAGTGAAGATAAAAGCTCAGTGCTATGTCTCTCCCATTTTTGTTTGAGCAATCTTTCTATGTTACTATGGTAACATCTGGTACCAGGATGCTCTATAAATGAAAGTAGAGAGGAGGAGGAAATAATGAGATTGATGTAGTTCATAGAAAAATCTGCCCAGAGGGCAACCTCCTTGGCAATCTGCAAAACTTGTACATGTCCTATTTTATAATAAATACATTTAAATAATACATGACACTATACAGAATAGATACAATATGTTGAAACAGATCTACTGAGCCCAGGAAAACTGAATTAAGTATGAAATTATAAGCAAGTGAATATTTTAAGACATTTGAAAAAATACCAGTGAGAATTTAGTCCACAGGCAGATAAGACATTCACTCGTTTCAACACATAAAGGTAATAGCCGCAGAATCCCAAAGATGAGCGTATGAGACTATGCTGAGTGGAGGCAGAATATTAAACTGAGATATAACCTGAATGGTGAAGTACATTGGTAACTGCAGTTACAAAGGGCAGGGATAACGTAAGGAAACAAATACATATGTTAATGACACTTGCCCTCTGATATGTGCAACTTCAAGGCTGTTTATGACCAATGCTAGAATTTGAGACAGGTGAAGGAGAAGGGGCACGAAGTAGCTGACAATTGAACCATGAACTCATGGTTTTCCACACCAGCTTTACACTGTGCTAACTAAAACATATTAACATCGAAGCTGGGAATGCATCTGTCTGCCTGAAGCAGCCGCTATAACACCATAGAAAACCTTCCATCCTGCAGATCATTTTGTGTGAGGACATTTGAAGAAAGCCACCATGGCTTCTTGATTTACGGCTTCGTTAAAATGTTTGGGCTTCAAACCTCCATCAACATTTATTGGAATTAACAGCTTCTTAAAATGGAAATATTCAATGATAAATTAATGCAGTTTGGATCTTGTGAGAGGGAGAAATAGAGTGCTTTCAGACACCCTTTACAATCCTCCAGGAAAACAGTAATACTTTCAGCTACTATATGCCAGTAAGTCTCAGGAGTGGGCAGGTGAGAAGAGGTAAGAGTATGAGGAGCACAATCACTGATGCACAGTCAGGAAGAGTGAAGATGTCTGCTTTCTTTTCAGAAATGCATTTTAAAAAGTGTCTTAAGTTATTACTGCTGTAGAAAAACCACAACCAATCCAGAAATTAAAGGGCTGCTTTGTTGATTACAGACATTAACCAACTTGATGTCCACAGAGGTCTCAATCCAAAGGTGTGACTTCATGGTGGGCTGTTTCTGAAAATTCCCATGAGGAATAAGAGTGTGAGCATCTGAGGTAGAAATCTAATTTATCTTTTTTATATTCAGAACACTTCTCTATGCCTAGCAGACATTACATATTTGATGAATGAATAAATGAATGAATGAAACAGGTACCACTTCCAGAGACAGCCCCAGTTTTGTCCTTGTGATTTCTCACTGTCCATGTGTTCTAACCACAACAGGATCTACATATGATGCTGTCATTGCCATCAGCACTGAGGTCACCAAAAGCTCATTATCTCTTTCTTTATAATGAGCAATTTTTGCCCTAAAACCTATCTGGTTAGGACATCTTTTACTCTGTTGACTGTCCGGGTTGACTGAACTTGCCTCCCTCACTCTGTATCATCCAATTCATGAACAAGTCCTTTTGACTTTACTTCCAAGATGTTTCCTGACTCTCATACTGCCCCATATCCATGACTGTCACCTTAGTCCAATCTGTCACCATCTCTTCTTGCCTGACTATAGTAATCAACTCCTAACTGGAAACACTGCCTCCACTCCTAAACTCCTACAATCAATTCTCCACAAAGCAGTCAGTTATCTTTTCAAGGCATAAAGAATATCATGTTATTTATCTGTTCAGAATTTTCCAATGGCGCCTCGTTACACTTAAGATAAAACCCAAACTTCCTACTCTTGCTCCCCACCTGCATGCGTACCTCATCTCATTCCACTGGTTCTCTGTTACTACTATGCTCTGGCCACAATTGACCCTCTTTCTATTCCTCAACAAACTCAAGCAGGTCCCTGCTTCAGGGCCTTTACCTCTGCTGTTCTTCTATCTGCAAATTCTCTCCTATTCACCTTGGCAGGTGTCATTCACAAAGCAACCTAATGTCATCGATTCTGAGATGCTTTCTTGACCACCCAATCAAACTAGCTAGTAGTCACAGGCCATCATAATAACCCCATTAATTCTCTGCTTAGTAGGGATCTCATGCTGATATTTTAAAAAAAATTATTATTATCTCGGTTCCCTAACTAGTCTATATGCTCCAGGAGGGAAGATATCTTATTTGTCTTATTAACTACCTAGAATGATGACTGGCACACAGTAGGTATCCAATATTCTTGGTGAAAAAATGAAAAGAAGACCCAAACAGTCACAGGTGAGTAGCTTTACAAGCAAGAAAATATTAATGCTTTACTGAAGCAAAGATGCTTAACACCTGGCTCAAGGTGCAGATGAACTGGTGTAGTTGTTTCCACACCTGGCAGGAGCCTCACTAATCTCTTTGTGCTTACAAAACCAGTTCTTACTCTTCTTGGCTCTGGGCCCTGCAGATGCTTTCCTGGGCTCTGTCACCAAGGCCTTCACCTATCTGGACTCTGAAGAGCCTTCTGTTCTGAATTCTGAAGAGCACCCGCCTGTTCTGCACTGACACAGGAACTGCCTCCTTGGCGCTTTAGGCCAATTAAAGAACTGATCTCCTGAGAGACCCATTCCTCCAAGGTCTGTCCTGTTTTTAAGAATCACACCCATACTCCAGGTATTAGTAAACTTTCCTTGCCTCTGTGGTAAGGTATCATCATTAGTGGCCACTGGGTCCTGCATCGGGACTCAAAGGTACTCTTGTCCTCCTATTGAAAAACTCTATTTCCTTGCACCCATTATTTCTCCTAACTGGCAATACCAAATAGCTGAAAGAACACCGGGCTTGGAGTCAGAGGCCAGGAATTAAAATCTTAATTCAATTATTTATTTGCAGCCAATTTAACCCTGAGTATTATTCAACCTTATTGAGTCTTGGTTTTCTCATCTGTATAATAGTGATAACACCACCTACCTCTTAAGCAAATATGCGAAAGCAGTGTGGCATGCACTTTGTAGGCACTCCACATCTGAGCCAAGGAGGGAGGCTAGTCCAGAACCTGTGGTCTTGCCCACTTCTCAATGGCTTCCTCTAGTGGTTCCTCAACCATTCATAGGAAAGAGATAATTTCAGAACTCCAGAAGAATTTCACAACACCAAAAACCCTTCTTCGGTCATCAAAACACAATTCTCATAAAGGAAAGAATGACATCTCACCACAGGCTACAGAAGCAAGCATTAGAAGCAAAATGAACTAATCAGTCAAGGTTTATTAAAGTACGAAGTGAAACAGATGACAACACTTAATTATGTAAGACTTCTGACTTAGTGGTGGTAACATATTAAGGCCAATAAGGTCTCCTTGGTAACTGGGAGAAATGTTAGTGGACTTGCTACCCTATGTTACAAAAGCTACCCATCAGGACAGTCTGAGACCGAAGAATAAACCAAGGGAAAAATGAAAGGATTATTGCATATGAGCCTGCAAATACTAAAACAAAAGCAATTATTTTCAAATCATTCTCTCGATCTTACATTTCACTTTTCTACATCTTGTCAGTGAATTTTAAGCCACTTGGAGGCAGAGATCAGTGAATTGTTTCCTATATAACAGTTCTAAGAATAAACCTCTTCTCTTGGAAAACGTTCTTCAGGCCATGAGGTATGTTCACCTGGTTCCCTCTCGAACTCTCTCTCTGTCTGAATGAAGAGTTCCTTTTGCTTCATGCAAAGTCTTGGGGATGACCACTGAGTCAGAGTGGATACAGTCTGAAGAGGATGAAGAATAGCAGTACGAGGCAGTGGTGATACCAAACAACTCTGAATGCTGACTCGTTCTAGGGAATGCACCTCTCTGCCCTCTGAGCTGCAGGGACAGGGAGATGAGGTGGCAGCAGCTGCCTCAGAGATAAGGATGTGAGACACAAACAACTAAGGAATTCCTTTGGACTTCCATCACCCCCCTGCCATCCAACTTTATCAAAAGGGAGGCAGTGTGGGCAGCTGGCTCCTTTCAGCCTGGGCCCACCACATGGTATGCTTTCCTGCCTTCACAACATGCCCTTTTTGTAGCTTGATGGAAACAATGGTGAGGATCTTAGTCTGTTAGGGTTGCTATTACAAAATACCAAATACCAAGACTGAATGGTTTATAAACAACAGCAATTTACTTCTCATAGTTTTGGAAGCTGGGAAGTCCAAGATCAAGGTGCCAGCAGATTCAGTTTCTGGTGAGGGCCCGTTCACTGGTTCATAGACCATACCTTCTTACTGTGTCTTCACATGGAGGAAGGGGTGAGAAAGCTCTTTAGGGTCTCTTTTATAAGGGCAATAATCCCATTAACGAGGGATCCACCCTCATGACCTAATCACCTCCCAAAGGCCCCACCTCTAAATACCATCACATTGGGCTTCAAATTTCAACATATAAATTTGGGGGGATCATAAACATACAGTCTATGGTGGGTTATAAATGGTATTTTCACCATGGGACTCAGGAGCATCTGAATCCTGTCCTACCCATCTCCCTTTAAGGGAGATACAGAAAGTAACTCCTCCTAGAGCCTTTCATATTGGGGATCCTTCCCTTTAGCAAAAATTGTCTGGGTCTCTGACTTCTTCCAAACAGGGATAGCTCAGTGTTATGCACTAAGTAGGTCACTGCTTGAAGGAAAAAAAAAACAAAAAAAAAAAAACAAGCCCCTGTACCTGTCTTTCTCAACACAGAAGTGGCTGAAGTTTACAACCAGGCAGTATCTACTCCACTTAGTTTAGATACACTACTTAATTCTACCAGAGAGTTTCATCCCTTTTCATTTGCTCCTTTACTCAATAACAGCTCAAAGATGGGGAAGGAAGAGAGGCATAGCTAAGTTTTTAATATTAGTCTAATTTGCCAACTGAAGATTTCAAATACCACCAAATAAATGACAAGTAGATTCACTGAATTTAGAGGGAGAAACACAATACTTCTTTAGGTTTTGTTTCAGGGGGATCAAGTTTTAAGAGGCAGTGAAATGAAGTCAGGGTCAACTATTCCAAATTTCTAGACAGAAGCAAAGCTTAAGCCATGCAACAATGTATTGCTTTTCTAAGGATTATTAATAATGCATTTGTAACTACTCAGAGACTGGCAATGAACTTTCAGAGACTGAATAAGAATGTAATCTGTCCATAGCAACATAGATAAATTACTTTGATAAATTCTTTATGAGGGTGCCTCATCTCCTGCAATTCTTGGATTGGTTACGAGTCTACAGTTAATCCTTCAATAACTCCCACAAGCACCTCATTACTCATAATACTGTGACATCCTGAGTTGTAAAAGAGGTGCTGTTATATAACACAGGAACTATGTAGCAGCCTCAGGTCATGAATATTAAGAGACAATTTCAAATGAGATAATATCAATAAAGACCTCCTGTCGTCTCTACCCAAGAAATAAACTAAAAGAAGGCAGTGTCCTTGCAGGCATTTTGACATCAGGGATGATAAGTGCAGGCAATGTTTCCTTTTCAGTTTCATGATTGTCATCCCTCTCACCAAGCCATGACTTTAGAACTATGTTCATGGGTAAGACTGACTCAGTAATTTTACTTTCTCATATTATAATTTTCTGACTTTTGCATTAAAGTTATAGTAATTTCATAAAGTGAGTTGTGGAGCACTTAACTGGCTAGTTTGGTCCGTTTACATTTACTGTGCTTACCGACATTTGGATTTATTTCTGCCTTGTCCTACTTATTCGGATTTCTCTATATCTATTTTCCCCTTCTTGATTGCCCTACTTTGGACTGAGTTTTTTCTTTCTTATTCTAATAGTTCTGTTTTACTGCTTTGGAAGTTATGAATTCTATATCTTTTAGTAGTTCCCTTGAAATTTTGCCATGCCTACTAAAACTTGACTATGTCTAAGTTAATTGATATATTTCCATCCTAACAATACAAGGAATTTATAAGACTTTGATTCTCTTCATCCTCTCCCAACGTAACTGCTGTTATTGTCTAGTATATTTATTCCGTGTTGTTTTTCATTAACCCCACATATTAGACATTATTATATGTTTCATACAGAAAATGTTTGCTTGGGTTGACTTCTATGTTTGCCAATTTCTTTACTAGCTATTCCTTCTTATCTTTAAGACCTTGTTTCTCAGAAGAAATGTTATTTTTCCTGAGGCATATCTTTTAGAAGTTCTGTAAATGATTGTCCATCTGTGAAAATCCTGTACTCTAAAAAATATCTGAAAATATCTTTATTTTACCCTCATGCTCTAATGATTATTTAACCAGATCTTTAATTCCAAGTTGCTGGTTGTTTTCTATCAGCATTTGAAAGATATTATTTCACTGTCTCCTTGATTCTGTGGTGGCTGTTGAGAAGTCAACCATCAGTTTAAATATTATTCCTTTATAAGGAACCTTTTCCTCTGGCTGCTTTTAGGATTATCTCTTTATTTGCAGTTTTTATAACCAGACATGCATGCAGTTCTTGTTGTTTGTTTGTTTATTTTTGAGAAGGAGATTCGCTCTGTCAGCCAGTGCAGTGGCTGGAGTGCAGTGGCACGATCTCGGCTCACTGCAAGCTCCGTCTTCTAGGTTCAAGTAATTCTCCTGCCTCAGGAGTAGCTGGGATGACAGGCGTGCACCACCATGCCCTGCTAATTTTTATATTTTTAGTAGAGACGGGGTTTCACCATGTTGGCCAGGCTGGTCTCGAACTCCTGACCTCAGGTGATCCATCCACCTCAGCCTCCCAAAGTGCTGGGATTACGGGCATGAGCCACCACACCCAGTCCTTGGTATTTATTTTTGAGACTCACAGTATTCCCAGAATCTGAGTATGCCTAGCTTTCATACATTCTATGAAATATTCTAAACCATTATGTCTTCTTCTCCCCCATTGTCTCTATTCTCTCCTCCTTGAACCCCCCACCTGTACTTATGTTAGGCCTTCTCATACTATCTTCCATGTCTCCGTTACCCTTTCTCATTTTTTTACTTTCTTATTTCTCCATAGTATATTCCAAGTAATTTCTTAAGCTCTGTGTTTTAGTACATTGATATTTTAAAAGAAGATGTTTAATCTGCTAGTTAAGCCATTCACTGAGTATTAAATTCCAATAATTACATGTTTTTAATTTTGTAAGTTGCAGCTGGTTCTTTTTTCAAGTTGAATAGTCTATCATCTCATAATCCTCCTCCCCTATTTCCATCTTTTGTTTCAGTATTTTTATATAGTGTAACAGACTGTCTCTTTCTAAAATGGATGCAACAATACTCTGGCTCCAAATGCCTTCTCAGAACCTTGCCAATCCTCATCAAGAAATGAAGTATATTCTTCCTTCCCTCAAGCCTGGCTAGGCTGTGTAATTTCCTTAATGAGTAAAATATTGTGGAAGTGATGCTGCATGACTCTGAAGGTAGGTTAGAAAAGATTATACGACTTCTGTCTGGTTCTCTCTGCACACACCCTGGAAATCAAGTACCATACTGTGAAGAAGTCAAGGCCACATGGAGAGGCCACATTTGGGTGTGTGGTTGGTAATTCCAACTAAGGACCCATTCACAGCCAGCATGAACCACCAGAAATATGAATGAATGAGCCCTCAGAGTATTGCAGCAGTTAGCTGTCAAGTCACTTCAGCCTTCAAGCCATCTAGCTGAGGACCCAGACAACACGGAACAGAGACAAATCATTATTCCTATATCCTAAGTTCCTGACCCACAGACTCCATGAGCATAATACATGGTTGTTTTATGCCATGAAGGTCTGGGGTAATTTGTTAAACATTAATAGATTACGAGAATATCAATTAATTCATATTCAGTATTTGATAATTCTAAGTTTTTGGCAATCTTAATCAATCAATCAATCATCAGTCTCTTTTTTTCTCCTCTCCCTTTTGCTGATTCTTGCTTATCATAGATTGTTTTCTTATATATTTGGTAACTTTTTATTGAGATCACATATTCGACTGATGTTAATATGCAAGTATCTTGAGGCACCTGGGTTGAGAACTTTTTCCTACCAAGAGAATTTCCACTTGTTTTAGATGGGTCCCAGAAGGTGTTACCAACTGGAACTATTTTTATTTACATGGCCTCTTATTCATATTGCATATTTAATAGGAATCAAAACCTAAACCACAAGAGGGCAGGCCTATGGTTTCCAATTCTCAAGGGAAGCCTTTGTTGTTACTATTTTTTTCTCCACTAAGAGCCACTACTGACCAATAGGTTTGTTCATTGGCTGCCTTTGTTGTAGATGAAATTTTCCTAGGTACATTCATTCAACCTACAAACATTTATTTAATAATTTTATTTATTTTGTTAGAGATGAGATCTTGCTATGTTGCCCAAGTCGGTCTTGAACTCCTGGCCTCAAGTGATCCATCTGCCTTAGCCTCCTAAAGCACAGGGATTGCAGGTGTGACCCACTGTGCCTGGCTTGAATACTTTTTAATGTTCTTTTATAGGAATATGACATATGTTCGTTTATATGACATATTTAGGAACCCCAGTAGTGCTGCATCCAGGTTGACAATTTAGCTTTTAAAATTATCTAATTAGTTACCTCCCAAATTTATTGGAATTATTCTGAAGCTATGTGAGATCAGGCATGTTATCTTTTTCCTTTTATTTTCTTTAAAATTCATAATGACTACAACAGTGCAATATGCCCAAGAGATGCTCAGAACACATTTTTTAAGATGGCTGTCAGCCAATCAAGGGAAACCTGGTAAACAATGAAAACAGGTAAAATTAAATTAACCACTGGCAACACGAAATCTTCCCACAGATTTAGAATTCAAAAACCCTATCAGAAAGGGTGGTATGTTTCCATTTTCTGTACAAATCTAATAATACCTAAAGAGTTAAAGAATTTGATAAATTCAGTAAGCAGTAACAACTGGGATGGACTAACTTGAAAAGACCACATACTGTCATAATTTATGTTTCTTCTTTGGCCTTTGGTGGGCTTTTCCCATGTTACATGACTCCAGTGTGCAGATCTGATGACATTCTGGGCTAATTTTTGTTGTTGTTTTTTCAGGGAAAAAACATACATCCATTTAAAAATTCTAGAATCAGAGACTAGGAAAAGTCAAAACAACCTTTTAGATCACTTGATGTACTTTGTACAGGTGGGTAAACTGAGACTCCTTATAAATGGGTAAACTGAGGTTCAGAAAGGTGAAATGATCAAGTTGGTAGGAGAGCCAGTATTAGAATCTATCTTTTCTGAATCTCAAACAAATGTTTCTGCCACCAAACCACTCTTCTTGTCTTGTATGATATTTCTTGAGTAAAACAACAACTGTAATAGGTTTCTCTGTATAGTCAACCCTTGGTATACTTGAGGGATTGGTCCCAGGACCCTTGAAGAAAACAAAATCCACAGATGCTCAAGTTCCTTGTAATAAAATGCCATAGTATTTGCATGTAACCTACACACATCCTCTTGCATACTTTAAAAAGTTTCTTGATTACTTATAACACCTAATATAGTTGGCCTTCTGTACCCAGAAGGGATTGGTTCCAGGATCCCCTCTGGATATCAAAGTTTATGAATGCTCAGGTCTTTTATTATAAAATTGGGTAGTACAGTCAGCCCTACATATCCACAGATTCCACATCTGCACATTCAACCAACTGCGATGGAAAATACATATGGTGTTTTATGTTTCTTTGAACACTGTATGCAGGAATAGAGATCACCTAGTCTAAGCCTCCCACTTTACAGATAAGTGATCAGAGGTTCAGAGGTTCAGAAAAGTCTCCAGATCTATTCATTTAGTTCTCAAAATGTCATAACTCCTTGACCCCTTCATCTTTTCTTTTTTGTTTCTCTACTTTTCATTATACTCTCAACTCTCTTCCTCTTGATTTTTGTTTCCTCTTCTCTATAGAAACATGAAATACCTGCTTAAGAAACAACTTTCTTACATACTGTTTTAAGAAATGCTGATCAGAACTTGAATTAGCAAAACCTAAAGAGCAAGTTATCAGTTAGATTCCAATGTGAATGTATAGTTGCAGCCTCATTAATTGTGATTAAAATGCTATTGTTTCCCTAATTACTCCATTGCTAAAATTTTCATTCAGATTCTCTACATATTAGCCACACAACACCTGGAGGATGCAATTTATACAGCTTACAATGTGAATGGTGCCCCCACAATTGTGCAGTAAACAACCTGAATAACCTTAGGTGGAAGTCCTGTTTTCATTCATCTCACATACCCAGAATTTTTCAGTTATTTTAATACTATCATAGCAGAGAGTTGAAATGAATCATGTTTTTCTTTCTCTTTCAGTCTTTTCAATCTGTGAATAGCAATATTTACTCTCATGAGTCTATCAAAACTTGAAATTAAGGTGGTTCTAGTCAGTCATTCATTATTTCAAGGGCACCCACATCAACAGATATATCTATAGTGACAGTAACAACAGAATTCCATAAGAGAAAACTATTAATAACACAATGCTGTAGGCATTTCATAGCAACAGTGATTAGAATTAGTTATGTCTGAAAAATATGCCTATTACCTTTATTTTACTACATACTATAGGCTGTCAGAAAAATCTAATGCTTGTCAGTCTGTCTTATTTCATTAGTTTTCTTTGCACCTAGAGTTTTAAGCTTAGAGCTAAGAACAGAAATGACTAGTTGACTATCCAAGATTCACGTTTCCATCCCACAGTGTAGATTTGTTCTTGGGAAGTGGCTGCCCAAATCTAGATAACATTTCCTAGCCCTCTTGCATCTAGATAGGACCATGTGACTAGACAGTAGGATAGGAGCAAAAATTTATACGTATCACTTCTAGTCAGAGGAGGATACCTATCCAATATCTATTCCCCTCCCATGATAATCTTGAAGGCCGGCACTGAAGATAATGGGATTCTAAGTGGGAGAAGCTTGGGTCCCTGATTACATCTTGGAGGAAGCCCAGACAACCAGAAATGTTTGTTTTGAAATGTCCTATGAGTGGGAAACAAACTTTTCTTATGTTACGTCATAGCAATCTTTGAGTTGTTACAGCAGATGGCCTATACTGACGAAAACAATAAATATCTGTTGGTTGGCTGTATGAAACTCTTTAGACACCTTATCTTAGTATATTATAACCTCTGCAGTGTCTTGTATAGTAAGTGCTTAATAAATGTCCACAAAAATTTGCTTTGGAGAAGGATAATCTTTTAAAGCCATCCTTCTTGAGAGTTTAAAATTTTGTTTGTTTTATTTGACTTTTAAGGGATATACCCAGGATATATCACAGTACTTGCACATATAGCAGACATTGAAATATTTGTTGAATAAATGAAACTAAAGCTTATCTTTGTCTATCAATCTCATTCCATGTCCCTTTGGGTTACAGAATGGCTGATCATGGACTGACTGAGATCCTAGGAAAGTTCACCAGCCCAGACTACCCAGCAAAGCTATATGAGTCAAAGACTAGACCTCAAATCAAGTGAAACAAACAAGTAAGCAAACAAAATTCAAGAGATTCTTGTCTTGGTAATATGTTATACAATTTTAAGGCAAGTAGCTCAACACCAAAGAATTCTGCTTTAAGAGATTAGAGAGAAAGAGAAAGAAAAAATGGGAGGCAAAGTAAATTTAGAGTTGAAAGGATGGATAAATAAAAAAAAACACACCCTCACCCCTATGGTTAGAGATCATAGTTATGTTGTAAATTATTATATTTGCTACTCAGTATTATTTCCATACCAGAACAGAAATCCCCCAAAATCATATAGTAGCCTGAAAAACACAATTGTTGAGCATTTCATGATTTGCAAATATAGCACAAAATCCTATGGAAAAGCTACTGAGGCGACTTCTGCTAACTGTACAAGTGGACTTGCTAACATCAAGAATAGAGTTGACCCTTGAACAATGCAGGAATTAGGGGTGCAAACCCCCTGCACAGTTGAAAATCCACAAAAAACTTTTGACTCCCCCCAAAATTAACTACTAATATAGCCTACTGTTGACCAGAAACCTTACTAACAAAAGTTATTAGCACGTATTTTGTATGTTATATATACTGTATTCTTATAATAAAGTAAGCTAGAGAAAAGAAAATGTTATTAAGAAAATCATAAGAAAGAAGGAATATATTTACTATTCACAAAGTGGAAGTGGGTGATCATAAAGGTCTTCATCCTTGTTGTCTTCACATTGGCTTCACGTAGGCTGAGGTAGAGGGGAAGAGGAGGGGTTGGTCTTGTTGTCTTAGGGGTGGCAGAGATGGAAGAAAATTCACATATAAGCGGACCCACATTGTTCAAGGGCCAACTGTATAATGCATGAGAAGTCTATCTCCTAGCATAGTCCTATCTAGAACTAAGCCAGAGTCCTATATTTCTAGATCATTTGATGTTACTCTACTGACACCTCAAGAGCATAATTGTTTGAAGTTTAAAAAGTACACATAACTACTCTGGAGGCTAAGTTGTGAGGATTGCTTGAGCCTAGAAGTTCAAGGCCAGCCTGTGCAACATAGTGAGACCCTGTCTCTTAAAAAAATTACAAACACATAATGATTTTCATAAACTGAAATTTCCTTTTCTTATTAAAAATGTTTCTATTGTATGCATGATAATCACTTAAATTACCATATTACTCAAATAATGTAAAAGCTCTTTATTCCTTAATGTAGTGAAAATTTATTCACCACAAAAGTTAATTTAAAATTATGGTGCTTTATATGTTCACCTCAGCACTATTCACCATAGCAGAGACATGGAATCAACCTAGGTGGCCCATCAACAGTGTACTGGATAAAGAAAATGTGGTACATCTACACCATGGAATACTACGCAGCCATGAAAAAGAATAAAACCATGTCCTTTGCAGCAACATGGATGGAGCTAGAGGCCATTATACTAAGTGGATGAATGTAGAAACAGAAAACCAAATGCCACATGTTCTCACTTATAAGTGGGAGCTAAGTATTGGGTACTCACGTACATAAAGATGGCAACAATAGACACTGGAGACTACTGGAAGGCGGAGGGAAGGAGGGGCAGTAAAACATCAGTTTACATCCCTCATGCTCAGAGTGTTCCCTACCCTAGTTTTTTCCCCTCAACCCCTTCATAGCTTTTCTATAATTAACCACAGTGTGACAGAAATAGTTTAAGGGCTAACATTCTCTGCCCTTCACTGCACTGATGCAGCCCGATAGTTTTCTGTACTTATTTATTTCCTCAGTTCCATTTCACCCTCTGAAACACAGTGGGGCTGGCTGTCCCATTACTGTCTCTTCCTCCTATCATATCAGCTTGAATGAGGAGGCTTAAGTTCCACAACTAAGAGTATCAGACTTGAAGCAAATTGTGAATATTTCATTTGGCACTGTGAAGGGGATGTCATGATTATACATGCTTCCTTTGTGGCCCTTCCTACCTCTACCCTCCCAGGCCCAGCTGGTACCTAGAATAAACTGGATGAGGAGGAGGCCCACCAGCACCCTGAAATACCTCTTTCATCATCTGGTACCTCCCTTAGTGACCATGCAAAGGTAGCAGCTTTTAATCAGCAGCAGGAGTGAGTGCAGCATTCTCTGAGGGTTAGATGAAGATTAATTTAATTCAAGAAACAATTAAGCGGATGTATATTAGGAGCCAGATTTCTTTCCCCATCCTTTTTCACAGTTGCTATAATAATCTAAGACTTCTAAAAATATAGCCATAAGGATGGCACAACCAGAGCCTGCTAACCAAAAAATAATGAGGCTAAATGAGCTACAGATTCCTCAGCTTATAAAAGGAATAACCCACTGCCACAATGGGTTGCAACATTTCTTTTCCTAAATATTACCCAGCCAATATCTGATTTGAGAGCCAATACCTCTATCCTGCTACTGTTTGTTTTATTTCTTTAAACAGACCCAGGGGAGAAACAAAAAGACCAACCACTAAAGCTGCTAAAACAAGATAAGGCATACTGCAAGGGAAAGGCTGGAGCAGTTCACTGGCTGAAGTTGTAAAAACTCCATCAAGAGACACACAATCAGATGGCACAACCGTCTTCAGTGGGCCGCAGTTTTCCAAGTACAAGGGCGGTGCCTACATGAAACATGGAAAGCTGTGGGATTCTGGAAAATATACTGGACTTGGAGTAAGACAACCTCAGTCCATGTTCCTAGTTCTAGGATTTTAGGCATAACACTTGGCTTTTGGGAGATTGCATTTTCTTTATAGTAACATGGTATTAAAATAATGCCTATCAACAGGCTTGTCAGAATGAGTCAACGGCTTATTGGATGGGAAAACACTATAAAATACAAAAGGCTTGTTATCGTCAGTCTCTTTTGGTTGTTATATTGGTTAAGGGGACTAATTGTTGCCTCTCTCCAAGTTCAGAACTAATTCAAACATACATAGAGGAGTCAGAGGTGGATCAAACATTATCTTTATTACTAGTTAAGTTGGACTTAAGAACATGGCTTGACTTATAGCTTCCTACCATATCCTGTAACACAATATTTTTTCATA
This sequence comes from Macaca nemestrina, assembly GCF_043159975.1. Lineage (NCBI taxonomy): Eukaryota > Metazoa > Chordata > Mammalia > Primates > Cercopithecidae > Macaca > Macaca nemestrina. Next base: position 35,925,559 of record NC_092126.1, on the reverse strand, counting down.
TTCTGCCCTTTCTCCTTGATTATACTATAAGCTTTTGGAGAGAAGAAATTATGTTTTATATCTCTCTGCATCCCTAGAGTTTTTCACAGAGCCATACCCCAGCAGGTGTGCTATCTGATAAAGGAGACCAAATTTGTACCACAGTTTTCTGCGTGACGCCTTTTTCTCCACTGGCCTGGGAGCTCTTGGAGGGCAGGGTTCGTGTCTTTTCATTCCCAGTGCTTAGCATGATACCTAGCACGCAGTAGATTCTTTATAAAAGTGTGTTGAAAGATCATGAAAACAGAAGGGTACCAAATGATCTGGTGCCACCCAGGGGTTGCAGAGAGGGATTTATTTATTTTTTATTTTATTTTTTAAGGACAAAGTTTATTATGAATAACAGTGAATATAAATACAGATTGCAAATAGTCCTTTCGGTGATTTCAAAATTTTTTGGTTGGCCTCTGAGACAGGTGGCATCTTAATGGAAGAGGGGAAGCTCCCCATGTGGGAAGGCTCAGGAGTGGGGTCTATCCTATTTCCCTAACACTCAGGACACTAGGGAGCCTTGCAGTTCACTTGTATCCAAGTAAACTGAGGGGATTTGCTTATTCTGTTATTTACTTTGAAATGTTAGCTCCTAAAACATAGGCAGGTAGAAAAAGATGTCTGAAATAAACACTGGATTGAAGGCAATGCTAATAATGGAAGCACAAGTGAACAACAAGCAAAAGGCAGGCTGACACTTCTATTATTCTTGATATAAACTTTTCTTCAACGATGTTATAAAGTAAAAAACAATGATGGACTAAGCAGAGAGGGATTTAAAGGAGGGCTGTCTTCGAAGGATCCCATTCTTGACAGTTTGTTCTTTTGGAAAATAGCACTACCTGCAAATTATTGTGATTCAAGGTTTTATTTGAGACAGTTTTCCCCATGAGAAACTTCAGCTTCTGTTTACTTGTTAGGCACCCTGGCTATCTGGGCATCTGAGCCCTGGACATCTTAATTGGAGTTGGTCTGCTAATGTCCATAGCAGAGAGGAACTGTCACTTGGTAATTAACTTAGAGCCATGACAGAAACCTGTGACATCTGATGTTTCAGGATATAACAACCCTTGTTCTTCTCCCAAGAGATGTATACACCATGAAACAATTTCCTTTGGAGTTGCTGGTAGAATCTGCTGACATAATATCTAGGATGAGGTGGCATGCAGAGGTCTCTGTAAGGGATGAGGACCTCAAAACACTCTTGTGAAGTGTGCTGCTCCTCAGTTCAGGGCCTTGCAGAGGATCTGAGATAGCAAATCTTCCTGTACAGATAAACTCTCGGTTCCTCAGTGGGGTGAATGCATGAGATATGGCTTACTCAGCTGTGGCCGCCTGGGCAGGGTTGTTGTGGAGTCAGGTCCTCTGCTTTATGTGATTCTCTCTGTGTTTTTTAAGCCCTGATCTGTGCCTCCGAGAGGTCTGCACCCGTGCACTGCATTTTGGACTACATGCTCTGCGGACGCCGTGAGAATCCCCTAACTTTGCTCTTTTCTAGGACAAATCAGAACAAAACAATTCAACTTTCCAGGTATTAAAAGGATTCACCAACTCCTCTCTCTTAACACAATGGCCAAAAAACTGCTGGGCTCAAGGCGCAGTCATGTACTCCTGGCATAAGGCCTGCCTGGGTGTTCTAACTCAATGGGTCCCACATGCCAGACTGTTTCCACAGAGCTGATACGGGACAGGAAGGGTTAAGGAACTTCAAAACTAATAGTTCGGTGCAACTGATATGGACCTGTGCAGTCACTGACCACATGTGGCACTGAGAACTTGACATGTTGCAAGTGTGACTGAGGAACTGAATTTTAAAAATTTATTTTTAACTAAATTTAAAAGGTGATAGCTAATTCAGTCACTAGAAACATTTTAAGTATGTAAATCTACTTTTCCAATTGTCAGTTTTAGGAAATCTAAATGCCAGCTATTTATGAAAAAAATGCAGTGTCTAAATTGCAGATGTGCTGTAAATGCACATTAGAGATTTAAAAGACCTGATCTGAAAAAAAAAGAAAGCAAAATATCTCACTAGATTTTTTAAATTGATTATATGTTGAAATAATGTTTTGAATATATTGGTTTAAATAAAAATATTATTTAAATTACTTTTGCCTATTTCTTTTCACTTTTTCTATTGTGGCTACTAGAAGATTTGAAATTACATATGTGCCTTGTGTTCTATGTCCATTGAACGGGGCCAACCTAGACCATAATTCTCATTCTCTCTAATGAAGTTTCACCCAACAATATGGACCACTTGAGAAACCTGCTCACTGTTCCTCTGTCCAGTTCATGCCACTTTAATGCCATGTTCTTCCATGGTCTTCCATGTGCCAGGCATTGTTCTAGGCTAAGAATACAGCATGTGGGCTCTTAACTGACTGTAGGCAATAAACAAAGAACCAAAAAAAAAAAAAATTGTATAATTCCAAGTGCTGTGCAGAACTTAAACTAGGGAAAAGTAATGAAGAGACTGGGTGAAGTATTTATGCTGAGTGGTGAGGGGAACTGCTGTGGGGAGGTCCTGGGGCCTCCCTGAACAGCAGGGAGCCACCCATGCCAGGCTGGGACAAACAACTGGTCAAAGGCCTTTGCAAATAAGTTGAAGTGCTTGAAGAAGGAAAAGAACATCAGTGTGACTGGAGTACTGCTGTGCAGAGGGATGTAGGAGAGGACATCCTAGCATGCGCACTGCACTGAGAATCTGGACTCATGCTTAAGCCTCTTCCCTCACATCAGCTAGGCTTGGATCCTGGGTAAGTCACTTCTCCACTCAGGATGGCCTCCATTTCCTCATGTGCTAAACACAGTGGCAATTACTAAAGGATCTTTCAGCTCTGAGAGCATAGACTTTCGTGACTCTTCTATATATTCTAAGGAATAAAAGTCCTGTCTTAGAAAATTAAAGAAAAAGGAAACAAACAGAAACACTCTGACCCTTTAAAGATTAGCAACTGCTTATCTGATGCCTACCTTTCTCTTCCTCTCCCTCTTCTTTAAGAAAATGAAACTTACATGACATCTAGCCAACCCACTCTCATACAGCATCAAAGGGTAAACTTCTCAATTCCCTGTTGTATACACAAGAATGTTTTCCTCCAAAATCTGGACCATCTTCCTCACAAATACAGTCAGATGTCCTGCACAGAGACTGCCCTCCTTTATAATTAGACTACAATTTCCATGCAAGTCGATATTTTCTAGTTTTCAGAACTTTATGTTTTCAAAGTATCCCTTGAACTTTGGGAAATTTGGATTGTTAGGCTAGCAATGATTCTGCCAAAAGTTTCATCTGTGGCAAAATAGTATCAAGGAGACCATATCTATAAAAGCCACACCTCCAGGGGAAGAATAAAATACCTGGTCATATTCATTTATCATTATGATTTAATAATGCAAAAGAGAGGCCCACGGGACTATATCCAGGGGGAATTTCAATTACATCTCCAACCCCGGGGCATATGACAAATCTTTAATCATCAGCCCTTCACCAGCCATCTCCAGCTCTTACGGGAAACCTCCATACTGGTTCTCAGAGAATGAGACTTAGGACAGGGGTTCATAGAGGTGAGGAGGAAGATGCAATAAGTTGTATTTGTAACATGATATATGAGAACAAGGAACAAGGTCCTAGCAATGGAAGGGAGATGAGGTTTTACTTTATGTTCAGAGAGATGGGAGGAATAGGGGAGCAAATGATGATGATGGTAGGAATAACATCGGCCCAACATTTATAGCACTGTTTAAAATGCTTTGTGTATATTAAATGAATTAAACATGTTTACATGTAGGTCACTAATTTAAAATATTTAAGCAGAGCTTGGTACATCTTTAGTGCCCTTAACCAATGACTGAGAGGTCTGGGATTATAATACTCTGTCACCTGATGAGGACAAGTCCAAGGTGTGACCTATCATGTCACCAGAACTCTCAAGACAGACTGCAACAAAGTCAGTCTCTGTGGAGTTTTGCTTGATACTCATCCTTGCTGGGCTTTCTTCCCTTTTCAGGCCCACTATCCTTTTCCCCTATCAGTTATTCCTGAGAAACCTTCCTAATAAGTCACTCCACAGGACTCTTGGTCTCAGGGTTCGAGGTCTGCTTCTAGGGACCACCCAACTTACGACACTCATTTGAAAAAAGACATGAGGCTAGGCACAGTGCCTCATGCCTGTAATCACTTTGGGAGGCCGAGGCAGGCAGATCATGAGGTCAGGAGATCGAGACCATCCTGGCTAATACAGTGAAACCCCGTCTCTACTAAAAAAAATACAAATAATTAGCCAGGTGTGGTGGCGGGTGCCTTTAGTCCCAGTTACTCGGGAGGCTGAGGCAGGAGAATGGCATGAACCCGGGAGGTGGAGCTTGCAGTGAGCCAAGATTGCACCACTGCACTCCAGCCTGGGCAACAGAGCGACACTCCGTTCCCCTGCCTCCGCCAAAAAAAAAAAAAAAAAAAAAAAAAAGACATGAATATTTCCCCAATCAGACCAATTTTAGTGTGAAATATGGGACATTTTTCCTTATGAAATGTCTATAGCTAGGTTATTTAAACGATAATTATATTTTATTTTTTAGCTCAATTATTTTACACTTAACTGCAGGTCAAAATAACAATAACATCAATTAAAGAATGTAACTATATTTGTCTGAGCCTCCTTTTCCTCCTTCAGGGATTCTCCTATGTCATAGTGAGAACTGGTTAGATGTGACCCCATATGTTTATACAAGCAAGCTGCCCAGCCACTCTCGCTTGCTTTTAAACAGCACTCTCTCAGGCTCAGGGGCTGTCCCCACCTCATAGTGATCCCCAGGCCAGCAACTGGAATCAATTACCATCCCTTCTCAAGTGGCCCACTCTAGAGCTTCCAACCCTTCCATCTCATTCATCTTCCACTGCTTCCAGGGATGCCCAGGCATGACCAGGTACTTGGGGTACAATATTGCTTCCCTGGGTGATTCTAGGACCCTTGTTTCTCTGCCTTTTGGGTAAAGTGGGCACATTGTAATTTCTTCATCTAACCAAGGAATTTCAAAGCAAACTGCTGCATTTTTTTTTCCATCTCAGAGGGTTCTAGGGCTCCCTCCTGAGCTACTGTATAATTAGCTGACCTCAAGCTGCCAGCACAGAGCCTGGGCTCTGTTCTGTGGAGAAATAGTTGTGTGACTTTGAGAGAACAGTGTAAGATGTTACTGTTAACAGTAACACTGTTAACATCTTACACTGTTCTCTCAAAGCATTTACACTCAGTGTTAATTTGACTCACTGATCACAGGACAGGGGATTCTCATTCTTGCCTCTTCTCATCAAACACAGCACAGTCATGCATCTAGCACTAGCACTGGTTGGCAAGGGCAGGAAAGAGACCCTGTGAACCAGTGCAACATGTGAGCATGAGAATCATGTGTAGAGCAGTTCCTGCCCATCAGTGTGCATCTCACCTTATCTGAAGCTCACATGCCTATAGCACTTAGTCCTCGCACACCCTCCCTGGGAGTTTTAGACCAGCTCAGCACATTGGTTTTTAAAACACTCTGCTCTCTATATACCTGCCAGTTGCAACCTTCTCTTGCTCTCACTTTATAGTTAAACTTCTCCAAAAAACAAGAGAGAGCAGCCTTCTCTTGCTCTCACTTTATAGTTAAACTTCTCACTTTATAAACTCATGGTTCCATCTCCTCACCTTCTACTTACTTCTTGGCCTGTACCCTCTACTTACTGAGCACCTATACTGAACTCAGCACTATGCTAAGTGTGCCATATATTAATAATTCTATGAAGAATAGCAATATCACAGTGTAGATGATTGAATGGTGGGTTGAATAAGGACATATCCACATCTTAACCCTGAAACCTCTGAATGTAATCTTACTGGGAAAAATGGTCTTTGCAGATATAATTAAGCATCTTGGGATGAGCTTATGATAGATTATCCAAGTGTGCCTTAAATCCAATGACAGAGGAGAGATACATGGAAAATAGGAGAAGGCCATGTAAAACGGAGGCAGAGATTGGAGCCTTAGAGCCTTCAGAGAGAGTGTGCCCCCCTCCCTCCCTGCTGCCACACACACACCCTGATTTTGGACTTTTGGCCTCCAGAACTGTGAAAAAAAATTCTGCTATTTTAAGCCACAAAGTTTGTGGTAATTTGTTATAGAAGCCACAGGAGGCCGGGGGCAGTGGCTCACGCCTGTAATCCCAGCACTTTGAGAGGCTGTGGCAGGTGAATTACTGAAGGTCAGGAGTTTGAGACCAGCCTGGCCAACATGGTAAAACTCCATCTCTACTAAAAATACAAAATTAGCCGGGGTGGTGGCGTGCACCTGTAATCCCAGCTACTTGGGAGGCTGAGGCAGAAGAATTACTTGAACCTGGGAGACAGAGATTGCAGTGAGTCAAGATCGTGCCATTGCACTCCAGCCTGGACAAAAAGAGCGAAATTCTGTCTAAAAAAAAAACAAAAAGCAAGCCACAGGAAACTAATACAAACACCCATTTTACAGACAGGGAAACTGATGAAGATGCTCTGGAGGAAATGAGCAATGAGGTTGCCCACAGCTCACAGCTGAGTGATATCCTGGTACAGTCAGAACAAAGGCAAATGATTCATCTTCAAGGAGCTACTAGGACGCTTGCAGCAGATAATTGATTCCCTTGAGGAGAAAGGCTGGAAAACTTCTGAGGGGAGGAGCAAAGACATGAGAAAGCTTGGTGATGCAAATGACCCAAAGGAAGGGAAGGGAAATGGATGCCACAAGCTGGGAGAGGGAGCTAGGGAGATAAGAAAGAAGATGTTGCAAAGGCAATGTATCTTAGGTTTGGGGGGCTTTTGGGGTTTAGCTTGAAGAATCTCCAGTGTCCATCACATATATAAAGGCAATGATTAAATGTTTCAAAAATGTTTCAGAGATTTATTACAAAGACAATATGAAATTGCTGGGGGAAAAAAACCCCTGTTTTCATTTAAAAAATTCTGTTTGAATTTTCCTCCTTCAGAAGAATCTCCCAGAATTATATCAGATTTTAACAAAGAAGACAGTTCTCTGTTTGTTAAAAATAGCCCCAATTCATGAGGTTTATGTGTATTAATGAGCATTCTACTGAATTCAAATCTGGGTGAGGACATAAAGACTACCTTTCACATTTCTTTCTTTTTTAAATAAGATTTGCCAAACAAAAATAAGATTTGCTTACAATATTACAACAAAAGTAATGTTATTTAAGGATAGTAATACAGCAACAACCCATGTTTGAAAGGCATTTTCAACACATGAAATGTTTTTATACCCTACCCATTTAACTCTTGCAACAATTCTCAAGGTAGACATTATACTGGTCATCTGTGCATTGTACTTGAGGACAATGAGGGAGCTCTGGGAGCTGAAGCACTCTGTGCAGTCATATAACTAGTAAAAGACAACATGAGAGCTTGAAATTCTACGCTTTCTCCCACCATATATTTTAGCAAAAATACTTTCCTAGAGAAAATTGGATTTACTCATTAAGGGTTAACATTTGAATTTACATAAGTCAACAGCTCTACTAAGTATGAGCATAACTTCCCTCACCTACATTCTTCTGCCAACAGTGTAATGGAATGTACTCAAATTCATAAAATTGAATTTCTTTAAAATATTTATTCTTAGTCCCCATTGGCATTGTTTAAAATGAGAATGTCTTATTAAAGTTTTGTTTTATCTGCAGAAAAGAATTGTTGACTTGTGCAAATGTAAAATCACAACCTAAACCATAAAAAATATTAAATCAACATGACACTTTTAAGGACCTGGTATGCCTAAACTTCCTGGGTTAATATCACCTTGGAAAGAGTCACTTCCTCAAATTTTCTATGTGAATGACTTACTCTTCAGAAGTAAAGAGATCTATTCTCCCTAGAGAACATTTGGAAATCTTTTCACAATCAAGCTCCCCCAAAAACAGCCTCTAATTTTTGATTTGCAAATGAATTACACAGCATAAGAAAAAAATAGTCTTACAAAATCAAGTTCTAAAATCAGACAGCTGCAATAAACAGTCAAGACCAACAGTTACTCAAAAGGTGTTTCCCTTTTGCTTTATAACCCTAGCCAGCCCATTCCTTGTGCTCTTCTCATTCTTAAAACAGAGTAAAAACTAACTTCCAGTACATCCTGAAGAATAATATGAAACTTCAAGTTTTAACGGAATTCTGCTAGTTGCTTCCCTGACACCTTCCCTCCATTCTCCTTCCTAACTGATCCTGGTTTTATTCCAGAACTAATTTCTCCATCATGTAGCCCAAGTGAGGTAGGGAAGCTAAAAGCGTCTCCTGCTCCTGGGTAGCCCTTCATAAGTCTACAACAGTGATTCTCAAAGTTCTGGACCAAAGCTTCAGCATTACTAGAGACTTAGACATGTAATTCTTGGCCCAACCCCAGATCTACTGAATGAGAAACTCTGGGGGTGGGCCCAGTGGTCAGTGTTTAAATAAGCCCTTAAGGTGATTCTGTTGTGCACTAAAGTTTAAGAACCAGAGATCATAGCCAGTGATTCCAGCCCTGGTTGCCCATCAAAATCACTGGATGCCCCAGTCCCATGCCCAAAGATTCTGATTTAATTGCTCTGGGATGGGGTCTGGGAAAGGGGATTTGTTAAAAAGTTCCCCAGGTGATTCTAGTGTACAGTCAGATTTGGGAAACACTGATCAAAGCCAATCAAACTAATCTAGTCTAAAATACTGAATTTTAGTGTCAATGAAGTGGATGCCCTCCAATATCCATGAGGCCAACTGATGACCAGAAGTGTCATTACTGTTACTGCAGCCACTGCTGGTAGCACAAGGGAACTGTAGGCTGATGAACTGGTCTATGCCACTAAATGAACCATGCTGTTTTATTTCCTCAAGAGCAATGAGTCTTCGACAGCTCAGGAATGATGAATTTGTAAGGGGTGGAGGACACAAAGCCCAGCAGCTATTTAGCAGTGGTATGTTTTGGATGGAAAAGGACGAAAATAATTTGTGGTATGCCAGGACTTGAACTCAAGCAGTCTTAATCACGTCCATGAAGGTTGTGACCAAGCAGTGTAAAACACAAGGGAAGATAACTTCACTGGGAAAGGTGGAGGAGGAAATGAAGACCTCATAAAGAATGGTGAAGTTCCATTTATCTCCTCAGACTAGGGAAATGACTCTTATGTATACAGAATGGCAATATCTGTATGATTGCCTAAAACATCTAAAAGGTCATATATTTCTGGAGTCAAAATTTGTTTGGACCTAAATACTATGTCATTTATAATTCATATAAACTTTCCTTCCTTAATTGTAGGAAAAATTTCCTCTCATTTATGAGGAGAAACAAGCCATGAAGACAAAATACATGAGCCAACTTCAGCTAGAGATGGCCCAGCTCCTTGAATCTCTCTCTAGTTTCTGAAGGGAAATGCTTTTGTTCCATGAGGCCCACCTAGGGTGAGAGCTAGAACTACAGATGGGTTTGCTGAGACCTGATACTAAAGGAGAATTTAGTCGCAGAGGCTCAGAAAGTACATTTCTCAGTTAGCCACAATCCAACTTAATAATTCTGTATTTTATCTATACATGTGTTTCCATATTGTGAGGTGTAATTGATAGTGTGTGATTGTTTAAGCAACATTTTGTCTTTTTTAGTGGTTCATAAAATAACAGTGGATCTTACAACTAATAGCATCTTAGATTTGATGAATTATGCTAATTAAATCAAACATTTATGACTCCCATTATGAATCAAGCTCCCGATTAGACTGGAAACAAAGGAACAGATGATGAAATAGAATTCCCACGCCTAAGAAGCTAGACGAAAAGAAAAAAAACACAGGTATAACCAGAGCTACATATTTTGTGGTAGACAGAGTATGTGTTATGATGGCTGGAGCACACTGCGGTTGTCTATTGGGTAGAATTGTGTGGTGTATGTGTGTGAGTGAGGGAGGAGGATATAAAAGGGAGAAGGGATAAGAGATGAGGCTGGAAAGGTAGTCTGGGACCAGACTATTAATGACTCTGACACTAACCTAAGGAATTTAGGATTTATCCTTTAGGTCGGAGGTTCTCAAACATTTTGGTCTCATGACCCCTTCATACTCTTAAAATCTATTGAGGACTCCCCAAAGAGCTTTTCAAAATATGGGTTATATCTATTGATATTTACTATATTAAAAGTTAAAGCTGTAAAACAAAAATTATTAACTCATAACAAACTCATTACTCTTAACAAATAGCATTTTTAATGAAAAAACATTTTCTAACACAAAAAATTAGAAGGATGGCATTGTTTTACAATTTTGTAAATCTCTTTAGTGTCTGGCTTATGAAAGACAGCTGGTTCTCTTATCAGCTTCTGCACTCAATCTGTTGCGATATGTTATTTTGGTTGAAGTACAGTATATGGAAAAAAATCTGGCTTTATAAATATGTATAGTTGGAAAAAGAAGGGCCTCATAGACTTCCTGTAAAGGCCTCAGCGGTCCCCAGGGATTCTTGGACCACATTATGAGAACTGCTGCTTTTGGTAATGCAAAGCCATGGAAAGATGATCAGATGACAAGCAGCTAATTTGGCAGTAATGTGAAGAGGAATTAGAAGGAGAAGACCTGAGAATAGGACAATAAGCAGAGGACTATTAAAATGGTCCAGGAAAGAACATAGGAAGCTGTTCTCTAAAGCTGAGACAATGGGGATGCAGAGACATGAATGGAGTCATGTGTTAAGTTCAACAGGAGCTAGTATCGCTAGTATACAAATGCATCCAGGGTAGGGTGGGAGGCAAGTCAAGGATGGCTTCATGTATTTGGGGTTGCAAAATCTGGTTGGATGGTGATGATACAAAAGGTGTAGATACAGCATAAGAAGATCATTCCTGGTGTAAGCTGGATGAAAAAAAAAAAAGAGAGAAGCAGCAGCAGCAGCAGCAGAAGAAGAGGAAGAGGAGGAGGAGGAGGAGAAGGAAGAAGAGGAGGAGGAGGAAAAGGAGGAGGAAGAGGAGAAGGAGGAGGAAGAGGAGAAGGAGGAGGAGGAGGAGAAGGAGGAGGAAGAGGAGAAGGAGGAGGAGGAGAAGGAGGAGGAGGAGAAGGAGAAAGAAGAAAGAAGAAAGAAGAAAGAAGAAGAAGAAGAAGAAGAAATAATAATGAGCCAGCAAGGGAAACATGCAGATTCCTGACCCATGACTCTGGGAGATACAGACAAATATGCAGATCCTGGGAAGCTTATGTCTTTAAATTAGTGTACTCAATGCTGTTTAAAACAATACCAAGTCTTTTCAAAACACATCTTTAGAGCTAAGGAGAGGGAGTTCCTTAACTCTCCTTAACCAGTAAGCACATCTTGGTATTACTTAGTTTAGTCAAATTGCTTTCCATCTTAATGGAATACATGAGAACTTCAGATCACAGACCACAGGAGGACATCTGAGATGAGAAGGTAGCATGTTGGGGGCTTTGTGTCTAATATGGGACAAAAATAAGCATGGAAGAAGAAAAAGAGAGGGAAATGTCAATCTCTTGAAGAAGATATAATTATGTGGATACTTCTAGTTTAAGAAGTAACTGGAAGAAAGAATAGTCACTGGGTAGCTGGTAGGCAAGAAGGAATGGTTAGAGCTGAAAAGGCACCAAAGAGAGTTCTCTCACTTTAAAGTGTTTTCAAGGGTTCTGCTCAGTTCCAGAGATCACATGAGAAGAAGATCATCCCATCAGAAAATAGGTTTCAAGTGGAAATGAACTACCAAGTAGCTTCTCATTAGGCCCAGAAAAATCCACAGACAGGAAATATGGATTTGTGTGTGTGTTTGTGTGTATACATATATATAATTCAAATCTGAGACTGAGACATGATCTCCATGCCCCAGGTAAAGATGGCAGAAAAGGGGGTGTATTTTCCTTCAAATTCTATAGGGTAAGGGTCCAAATCCACACCAGCAGTTCTTTTTTTTCCTTTTTCCCCTCCTTTTCCTAATATAGGGACCTACAGACAGTTCTCTAAGTTGAACAAAAATTACTTTGAGTGATTTGACACAGACCAGTAGATGCAAAGGGTGCATGAACGAGCGAGCAGGGTGTACTAGAGTAACAATACAGAGCATGATTTAAGAAATTCAAATGTCTGGATGTATAGCAAACACTGAAGTTACAAAACATAATCACTGCTTAATTTTACATATTTAAACCACTCTGATTTGAATAGACATTTATATGTAAAAACATCATATTGTCATAAAATAATAATTGCCTTAGTCTTCTTAACAAAGTAGCACAACAATTTTCCAGTACACAGTACCCAAGCAAACACACATCTGCTAAATCAAGACTCAGATTCAGACCCTCCTCAGCAGTGGCCATGGTCTTAAGGGGTTGTGATGATGCTCTTTACCTTCCATTATTAAAAACTTTTTCAAAAAATTGTGATGTCGCTTGGCAAAAGCAGCCTTGATCATGTCAATTCCTTTCTCTGTAGAATATGGTCAATAATAATGCCCCACTTGCCTTATAAGGTTGTTGTGAGGACCAAATTATGGGAAAATGCTTTGCGAACCAGAAGGTTCCACACAAATGTTAGTTACAGTAGAGGTCCTGGTTAGGTTATCCTTATGTTTTCCAGGCAGGAAGGCAGTAAGAAAGCTGGCATTTATGTAGGACTTCTATATGGTATGTCATCTCACTCAATACCATCTCAGGTAGTGAGTGATCACATCCCATTTTACATCTAAAGCTCACTGAGGCTTAAGTAACTTACCTAAGGTAAGTCACCTAGAAAGTGGTAAAACTAGGATTTGAACCTGTCTGCTGTCTCAAAAACCCAGGTATTCTTAGCACGAGCTTTAACACCTAATTGATTACTTAGGTCTTGGAAAGAAAAATGAATGAGAGTATCCGGTTTTTTATAACCATAAAGACTCTTATCACCACCCTCATACTCAAGCTTTCCGCTGTTCCAATATATCATATAAAATGTGTTAAACCTTCTGAAAGGGCTAAAGCCAGTGGGATGAAACACTCAGTACTGCATTGTGGAGTAGAGCTCAGGTAATGAAAACAAAGGCAGAGATAGTCAGTTGTAACAAAAGTAAACCATTAAAACCTCAATAGCATTGCCTGCCAAAGACTGCATTCCTTAGCCCCAACTGGGCACATGCAAGCCTCAATGACTATCAATTATGATTCAGTGATCTAAAGAGCATCTTTTTATTTTGGTCTTACTGTCTTAGTCTGTTTAGCGTTGCTATAAAGAAATACCTGAGGCTCTGTAATTCATAAAGAAAAGAGGTTGATTTGGCTCACGGTTCTGCAGGCTAAACAAGAAGCACGGCACCAGCATCTGCATCTCATGAGGGCCTTAAGCTGCTTCCACTGGTGGTGGAAGGTAAAGGGGAGCCAGCATGTGCAGAGATCACATGGTGAGAGAGTGGATGCAAGGTAGAGGGAGGTGCCAGATTCTTTTAAACAACCAGTTCTTGGGGCATCTCTCAAGGTAACAAAAGAGCTAGAACTTGCTCACTTCCCTTCTCCTGGAGAGGGCACTAATCTATTAATGAGAGATCCACCTCCATGACCCAAACACCTCTCATTTATCCCCACCTCCAAAACGGGATAAAATTTCAACATTAGACTTGGAGGGATCAAATATCCAAACCCCAGCACTCATCTAATATCACTCGCAAGATGCAAACTTCACTGCTTGTGGGCTTGAACTGTCCCTATCTTAGCTATAAGGGCAGCAGAGGGACCACATTGCTGGTTTTTCCTGTGTGTGGTAGGGCATCAGGGCAGAAAGAAAAGGGCACATATGCAGGGGTCAGAGAGATATGGCTGTGAACTGAACTCACTGGGCACCCTGGGCCAGTCCTTGCTTATCCATCTGTAACGCTGCTTCATCTTGAAGCATTTTCCTCTGGAATAATTGAGGAGATTTAGGTAAACCGTCAGCAAATCCTTGTGAACACAGTAGACACTCAGTAGGGTATAGCTTCTATATTAATGACTTATGAATTGGCTAATGTCCACTAGTAAGTGTTTTTGTTTTTTTAAACAAATAGATATTCTCTGTAATAGACTAAAGATAACTGCTACGAACTGTTACTCCTCTTTTCTTTGAAAAGTGAAGCCTAATTCCTCTTCCCCTGAGTTACTGTTGGTCTTACTTCCTCAGATAGTACAATGTGGCATGAGTATTATTCTGGGACTTCCAAGGCTAATTCATAATAAGTCTTCTAAGCCTTGCCCAAGTCTCATACTGGTAGCTGCCATATAAGAAATCTGATAACTCTGAAGCCACCATGTTGTGGGGGAGCCCAAACTGTCCATGTGAGAAGGCCTCAGGGAGCCCTCGGCCGTTGGAGTCATTCCAGCCTAGGTCCCAAACACTCTGCAGTGGAGGCATAGGTTCTGCTAAGTCCTGCTCAAATTACAGACTTATGAGCGAAATAAATAACTGTTATTGCTTTAAGCCACAAGGTTTTAGACTAGTTTGTTATGTAACAATGAAAAACCAGAATACTCAATCATGATTTTTTAATCCAAATTAAAAATATATTTTCATATATTTTTATCATGAGTTATATAAAATATATGAGTTATATAAAATAACATATTGTGTGTTGATGCTAGTTCTCAAGTCTATTTTAGACACAGACTAAATGTCTTAAAAACATTTTATTTGTGGACAATGTTAACATACACATAACTTAATAACTGGCTGACCAGTGACAAATACGATCTATTGTGTGTATATGCATGTCAGTAATCAGGGTGGTTTAGTGAGGGCCACTGTCTACCTCCTAACCAGCAGGAAACTACATATTCTGGACTGTCTGCATTTCCCAGCAAGCTTTGCAAACAACAAGGTGTTAAGACACAGTTGTTTTCTGTAGTTAGCCAGATGATGTTTGAACTCCCTTCAGCATTCAGAGTTGCTCAGTATAGGAGGATGGACCTCATCATAGGATAAGTCTTATCTCTCTGGACTGCAGGGTAATTTACTGATGCCTTTCAAATAACATACGACCCTAAAATATTATGCAAACTTTGGGGCATAGAGTCGGCATGGGTGAACTCAGCAAACATTTTGCTATTCCAAAATCTACTCTGTTGTTCTTTATTTCCCATTTTTCTGGCTACAAAGCCTTCCTCCCCTTCTCTGAGGGGTATGTGTGCATGTGTGTTTGTAAAATCCTATTTATCCTTCATATGTCTACTCTCTCATCAAGGCAGAGTTAATCATTCCTTGATGACATTGCTTCTTCAATCTTTAAAGCCTATTCTTTAGCAAACAAGCTTATCATTTTTTAAAAAAGCAACAAACTGACAGTCCCATAGAACACATGGAAAAGGAACATGAGAAAGTCCCTATAACTCTTGGCGACTTTCCACCAGGCTGAAACAGCCTGACGTGATATGTGTTTTAGGGATTAGAATTCAGCAGAAGAAATGAGTCAATTAAAACACCCAGCCAGAATGCTGTCTGTAGATAAAGTGCTTTGCACTGGGGGTACAACATAAACTGAATTACTAAATTACTAAATTCTAAGGGCTGACTACTGGTGATTTGCATCTCAATATCTTTTCCTTTTATTCTCTCAACAAAAGTTAACAAGGAGCCACTCAGCCTAGGAAAGACAGGTACTTCATTTACCTTAGCAAGAACAAGATAAACAACTAACTCACAATTTTCCAACTCACTGGCTTTGGTTTGACCTGGAGTGGGTAATGCCTATTGTCTTAAGTGGGTTAACTGGAACATCAAACCCACCAATTGGTTTTGGCTTTTACATTCATTCAGTAGCAATTCTAATCCCAAAGAAAGTACAATCACTACATGGCAATTGGTGCTTTGTGGCAGTATACACAAAACACATGAGTGATGTGCAGAAAGTCATAATTGAACACTCTTTATTCCACCATAAAACCAAGAAGTCATATTTTCACCACTTCTTATTTGAGAACCATGTATAACTATGCATAACACTTTAAGCCAAAGGCTGTATGGCAACAAGTTCCATGTGTTAAAAAACAGAAAACACAACACACCATTTCCTCTTCATGAGGAATCTACAGCAGGTCATCCTGGAAGAACACTAAACCAAAGGCAATAATGTTTTTGGACACTCATTCCCAGATTAACTATGCTTAACACATCAATTTAGAATTATTATAATGGAGTTTAAGTTATAACTGATGTCCAAGTTACAACTATAACGGATATTAAAACTTTCCTTTGTAATTCAGGAAAAACTGACAAGCATTAACATTAAAACAGAGATCTTAGAATGAATTAATGCTTGATACTTCATCTGGATGAAGCAGAGTGAAACTTTACTGTCCTCTTTCACTGATCCAACCCTGGTCTTCATCCAGAAAGTAAGTTCTGGGCATCCAGCAAATAATGACATTGGTATATTTTAAGAAAGAAGAAATGCAGTGTCAACTTACTTAACAGCTGGCAATAGAGGGCCTGTAAACTTCTCTTCATGGTATCATCTGGTCCTGCTTATCCTCCAGTTTATTCATGATTCTGTCTAGGAAATGGGGAGAAGAAAATTGTTACATCTGAGGAACATAATTTAAAAATCAGAAAGAACTCCGCTCAATAGGATCTTGGTTGTAAATCCTAACTTACCCAATTTCGAAGAGAAAAAATCTTGGGATAAATACACCACAAACAGTTTAATTTACAATGGTGTATGTTATAAAATTACCAACTAATCAACTGGTCGAACCCTGAAACTATACACCCCACTGAAGAAAGCTCATAGGGGCAGCTAGTGAGAATCTGGGTTCAGAAATGAAGACTTTTTTTCATGAATCTCTATAATCACACGAGAAACAAAAAATTTCTTTTCTCATCTCATTTCTGCTAAGGCGCTCACAAAACAAGCAAACACCCAAATAAAACAAACAAAAAACAAGCTAGAAAGCTTTGCCACACTTGAAACTGTATTATTTTAAATAGTTTTTCTATTATTTTCTGATTTCAAGGATACTTCTGGTATGGACTATTTAGAAAAAGTAAATAGAAAATACAGATAAAAATAAGCAAGAAAATATATATTATCCATAATCCCACGAATAAGAGGTGATTAGCACCCACATTTTAGAGTGTATCTCTTTAGCCTTTTGAATGTGCACTTCTATTGGTCTGTTTAATTTTATATTTAATTTTTAATTTAATTTTTCTCCCTAGCAGCAGAAATATCTTTGTGTTGTTACTATTACTTTACAATTTTATTTTACATGGCAAACTGTGTTTCTTTAAGATAAATTCCTAGAAATTGAAACGCATTATGGAAGGACATAAAGTAAGGCTTTTTGAAATAAATATATTACCAAATTCCTCCTCATCAATACTAGCATATTAGAACAACCATTAGACTATACTCTACCCAAGAAAGAAATTAACAGTTTCATCTCTGCCAGTAGGCAAATATTTGGTCTCAATGTTTTAATTTGCTTTTTATGTTTATTGGCCATTTGTATATAAAATTTTTAAAATGTATATTATTTAACAATTCTCTACTAGCATGCCAGGTTTTTTGTTTTCTCATGACATCCCAAGTAGAACTACCTATCTTTAAATTTTTTAATTGAGATATAACTCATATATAAAATTCAGCCTTTAAGGTATACAATTCAGTGATTGGGAATATATTCAAAAGTTGTCCAACCATCACCACTACCTAATTCCGGAATGTTTTCATCACTCAGAAATGAAATCACCATGTTTGCTGTAAGTCACTCCCCATTTTCCCCTCCTTTGGCAACCACTAATCTATTGTCTCTATGGATTTGGCCATTCTGGACATTTTATATAAACAGAATCATATGTGTCTGGCTCTTCCACTCAGCATAATGTTTTTATTTTATTTTACGGTGTTTTTTGAGATGGAGTCTCACTCTGTTGCCAGGCTGGAGTGCAGTGGCGTGATCTCAGTTCACTGCAACCTCCACCTCCTGGGTTCAAGCGATTCTCATGCCTCAGCCTCCTGAGTAACTGGGATTACAGGCACACGCCACCACACCCAGCTAATTTATAGTTTTAGTAGATATTTTTAGTAGATACAGGGTTTCACCATGTTGGCCAGGATGGTCTTGATCTCCTGACCTCATGATCTGCCCGTCTCAGCCTCCCAAGGTGCTGGGATTACAGGCGTGAGCCACTGCGCCTGGCCTCAGCATAATGTTTTTAAGGCTCATCAATGTTATATAACATTCTAGGTTTTCAAGTGTTTTTTTAATAAGAATTCTACCTACCTCACAGACATTCTACCATGGTTAGAAAGGCCTTCCTTAGTCCAAGATTATATAAATACTTGCCCATATTTTCTTCCTGATATGGTTTGGCCATGTCCCTACCCAAACCTCATCTTGAATTCTCATGTATTGTGGGAGTGACCTGGCGGCAGGTAATTGAATCATAGGGGTGGGTCATTCCCATGCTGTTCTCGTGATGGTGAATAAGTCTCACAAGATCTGATGGTTTTAAAAATGGGAGATTCCCTGTACAAGCTCTCTCTCTCTGCCTGCCGCCATCCACATAAGATGTGACTTGCTCCTCCCTTGACTCCCACCATGATTGTGAGGCCTCCCCAGCCATGTGGAACTGTAAGTCCATTAAACCTCTTTCTTTTCTAAATTGCCCAGTCTCGGGTATGTCTTTATTAGTAGCGTGAAAACAAACTAACACACTTCCAGTAATTTTTATTTCATTTATTACATTCTAAATGCTTTTGTATTCTTAGATATTATCAACCAAAAATAAAATTCTAAGCACCCCAACTGACTGAATGGCTCCCTCCTCTCAGTCAAGGGAATTCCAAAGAAACCTGAAAAACTAGCTCAGGCCATGATGGGAAGTGGGGGTCAGACATGCCTCATTATACTTTCTTCCCTTTGGATTTGAGGCAAAACTGACCAGCATTAACATTAAAACAGTGATCTTAGAACTCACCGAACAGATTGTTTGTAGTAACAAGATACCAAAATCCAACCTGACTCTACTTTAGCATCACAAGACAGATAGCAGGCCCTGAAAAATATCAAAGTATTTTATCCAAAAACATATTTCTTTGACATATTTTAAATGGTCCTGCAAAGCTATCTCTTGTGGAGGAAAATTTACACACTGTAGAGAATCCCCTTGCCTTTCCAGGTCTTTTTCTGATCCTGGAGAGATTAGCTGAGAGTCTAGCACCTTTTAAATGTCTGAATAGGAAACATTAGCCACATATTACCTCTAAGGGCAGTCATTTTATGTGCATAATGAGAACCTTGGTTTCTACTACCCATTAGCTTAACCCAGACCCTCCTTTCTATTGATTCCAGGTCTTCAAATAATATTAATAACTCCTTCAGCCAACTGCCAACCAGAAAATCTTTGAATCCACCTATGATCTTTAAGCCCTTACTTTGAGTTGTCCCACCTTTCTAGACTGAAACAATGTATACCTCAATGTACTGGATGTCTTATAAAACCAGATTGTAACCCAACCACCTTGGGCACCTGTTCTCAAGACCTCCAGAGGCTGTTGCAGGTCATGGTCCTCACATTTGGCTCAGAAGAAATCTCTTCAAATATTTTATGGAGTTTGGTTTTTTCATCAACAATCTGTTTCTGGACTTTGTATTAAGTTTTACATTTTTCTGTTTGCTCATTCTTCAACTAGAACAATAAGTGTTCAAATTAAACCACTGGTACATTGAGTTCTCTATTATTACTCTTTTAAAAAATATTTTTTTGTTACTTGAGCTTGTTTTTTTACCTCACTCCAAAATTAACTTTAAGATCACTTTATTAAAATCCAGAAAAGGTACACTAGGATTATAGTCAGAATTATCTTCTATTTGCTTTATTAATTTGGGAGAGACTGACTTGGTATCTCATCAAAATCTAGCTGGGGTGAGGAAGAACCTAAGTATTCCAAAACATATTGCTCTGGAAATCAGAAGAATTCCTTTCTGGGGCTGGGAAGTGCTCTTTTTGGGGGGCATGGGGTACAACAGATCAATGACTTTTTTGGTTAGGCAAATTCGTCCCCCACCACCAGTGTGATTTGTATGAGGAAGGAAAAGAAAGAGATAGATAAAGTGCTCTACATTATACAAAAATTAATTAGGGGCTGGGCGCAGTGGCTCACGCCTGTAATCCCAGCACTTTGGGAGGCCGAGGCAGGTGGATCACAAGGTCAGGAGATTGAGACCATCCTGGCTAACACAGTGAAACCCCATCTCTACTAAAAATACAAAAAATTAGCCGGGCGTGGTGGCAGGTGCCTGTAGTCCCACCTACTCACGGGGCTGAGGCAGGAGAATTGCTTGACCCCAGGAAGCGGAGACTGCAGTGAGCCGAGATCGTGCCATTGCATCCCAGCCTAGGCGACAGAGTGGAACTCTGTCTCAAAAAAAAAAAAAAAAAAAAAAAAAAATTAAGAGGTTTGAGTTTCCAGAGGCTATGGCTAGGAAAAAAGAGTTAAAGGGTATAGAAATTAGAGAGGCTGAGGAGATGATACACAAGAAATATTGAGACAGGAAGAGGCAACTCCAAAAGATGGTAGCAGGTGGGACCTAAGGATGAAGGATAAAGTGAGAAATTCTCCACAGGAGATGCCCATGAATGTTAAGATGTCTAATACTTAATTTTTCATTGCGTCTTGTTTTATGCACATATACACTATATATGTATTAGTCTGTTTTCATGCTGCTGATAAAGACATACCCAAGACTGGGTAATTTATAAAGAAAAAGAGGTTTAATGGACTCACAGCTCCACATGGCTGGGGAGGAGTCACAATCATGGTAGAAGGCAAAAAGCACATCTTACATGGCAGCAGGCAAGAGAGAAAAGAGCCAAGCAAAAGGGATTTCCCCTTATAAAACCATAGGATCTCATGACACTTACTCACTACTATGAGAAAATTATGGGGAAAACCACCCCCATGATTCAATTATCTTCCACTGAGCCTCCCCTCCCATAACACGTGGGAATTATGGGAGCTACAATTTAAGATGAGATTTGGGTGGGAACACAGCCAAACCATATCAATATGCTCCATCTGTATTCCTTCTCCACAATGCTCATCCACCACTAGTATTGTCAAAACTTCAGTAAAAGTCTGACACAAAACAGCCTTGTATTAGTGATGCTTGGCAGGGGCAATAAAAGAGAAGAGATCGTCCCAAGTCAAGGGTGACCCAGGAGCAGTCAGAGGCAGCAGCCCTAGGAGCCACAACAATGGTTAGTGGGTATATGTGGAGCGTTTAGAATGTGGTAAGCATTCAATAAATGGATGCTTAGTAATAATAGTAAATAAATAATGGATGAATGAATAAATAAATGATCAATAACAAGAGAACAGAGAAACAGTTGTGGTTGAATATATTGATCAAGGGGATCATAAGTCCTTCAATAGTCTCTGGAAATTCTTAAAGATTTTTGAAAAAGTGACAGACTTCCCATAATACATGGAACAGGTTCACCTTATTCAGTTATCAAAAACAACTGAGTCTATAAATCTGGGAGATTTGGGATCAACTGAGTTACACAGGGTTATCCCAACTAGAAGCTGTATTTGGCTATTTATTAAAAATTAATCTTAATTAGGTCCTCTTTTAGAGTTTCAGTGTTTTTCTTTCATTTAAGTTCTACAGTCCTGTCAAGTTTTATAGCTTTTAGACATTTTATGTTTATTTTTTCACAGTGATAGAATTTGTTTCCATTATATTTCCTAATTGCCTCTACATAAAAATGACTGACATTCATTTTGTGACCTAACTGAACTAACTTACTATTCTAATGATGGTTTCTCAGCTGAGTCTCTTGGGTCAATTGTGCTGCTTTGGATAGATGGCAAGCCACAATTAGATTCCATCAAAAGCCTCTTTTAACCATATAGTAGAAAATATTAATCACATCTGTCTGGTCCCTCAGGGAATAATTCAGGAGGATGATAACTAATTTGGGGGATGAAATCCTAAAAAAGTACAGAGTTACATCTAAAAGGATTGCATAAAGGAAAAACAACCCACCCTTGCAACCCATGCTCCAGGCCCATGCCTACAGACCCAATAACAGGCCTACTACAGTAGTTTTAGGCTCCAGGTTCAATTCCATACACTCAGGCACCAGGCTGACCACCTGCTGACCCAGACATGAAGCCAGGCTGCCCGAGGACTCCAACAGCACACCTGCTCATGGACCATACCAGATGACCTGCTCAGAATCTCTGGACAGGTTGACTGGTAAAGGGCTTTCCCAAACAAAGCAAGTCTGCAAATACTAAAATAAGTCCCTATTTCTTCAAATGCACAGACACTGACGCATGGCAACAAGGATGAAGAACAATCAAAGAAACATGACACTACCAAAGAACAAAATTAAGCACCAGTGACCAACCCCAAAGAAATGGAGACTTATAAACTGTCTAACAAAGATTTAAATAATTGTATAACCAGCCTGGGCAACAAGGCAAGAACCCATTTCTACAAAAAAAAATTTAAAAATTAGCTGGGCATGGTGATGTGTGCCTATGGTCTCAGCTACTTGAGAGGCTGAGGTAGAAGGATTGCTTGAGTCTGGGAAGTTGAAGCTGTAGTGAGCCATAATCATG
This sequence comes from Macaca nemestrina, assembly GCF_043159975.1. NCBI lineage: Eukaryota > Metazoa > Chordata > Mammalia > Primates > Cercopithecidae > Macaca > Macaca nemestrina. The sequence goes on along the minus strand of NC_092126.1, from coordinate 35,902,915 downwards.
CTCCAGCCTGGGTGACAAAGTGAGAGAAAAAAAAGTACAAATAATTGTATGAAAGAAGCTAACTGCAGAGAAACAATTCAACGAAATCAGGAGAATAATATATCCAGAACCTACAAAGAACTCAAACAAATTTACAAGAAAAAAACAACCCCATCAAAAAGTGGGCAAAGGATATGAACAGACACTTCTCAAAAGAAGACATTTATGCAGCCAACAGACATGAAAAAATGCTCATCATCACTGGCCATCAGAGAAATGCAAATCAAAACCATAATGAGATACCATCTCACACCAGTTAGAATGGCGATCATTAAAAAGTTAGGAAACAACAGGTGCTGGAGAGGATGTGGAGAAATAGGAACACTTTTACACTGTTGGTGGGACTGTAAACTAGTTCAACCATTGTGGAAGGCAGTGTGGTGATTCCTCAAGGATCTAGAACTAGAAATACCATTTGACCAGCCATCCCATCACTGGGTATATACCCAAAGGATTATAAATCATGCTGCTATAAAGACACATGCACACATATGTTTATTGTGGCACTATTCACAATAGCAAAGACTTGGAACCAACCCAAATGTCCATCAATAACAGACTGAATTAAGAAAATGTGGCATATATACACCACGGAATACTATGCAGCCACAAAAAAAGGATGAGTTCTTGTCCTTTGTAGGGACATGGATGCAGCTGGAAACCATCATTCTCAGCAAACTATCTCAAGAACAGAAAACCAAACACTGCATGTTCTCACTCATAGGTGGGAACTGAACAATGAAAACACTTGGACACAGGAAGGGGAACATCACACACCAGGGCCTGTCATGGGGTGTGACTGGGGGGAGGGATAGCATTAGGAGATATACCTAATGTAAATGACGAGTTAATGGGTACAGCGCACCAACATGGCACATGTATACATATGTAACAAACCTGCACGTTGTGTACATGTACCCTAGAACTTAAAGTATAATATAAAAATAAAAAATAAAAAAAAGACCAAAATGAGAAATGTAATAGAAATTGAAATTATTTAAAAACAAGACAACAAAGTAGACAATTCTGTAGATGAAAAATATAATACAATGAAAGAAATGAAAAATGCAATAGAAGCCATCAACAACAGAAATGGTCAAGCAGAAGAAAAATTTGTGAACTTGAAGACAAGTTATTTGAAAATATGTGGTCAGAGGAGAAAAAAATAATAAAAAGGAATTATAGGAGGTTTAAGAAAAAAGGCAAAGGAACAAAAGTTTAAAAATAAATAATAGAAAAGTTTTCAAATCAGGAAAAGATATAAATATCCAGGTACAGGAAGGTCAAAGGCCTCCAATAAGAGTCCATTGAAACAACACAGATGATATATTATAATTGAACTGTTAAAAATGAAAGACAAAGAGAGGGTCCTGAAAGCAGCAAGAGAAAAGAAGCAAATAACATAAAATGGGAGTTCCTAAGGCTGCAGTTTCTCAGCAGAAACCTTCTAGGTGAAGAGAGAGTGGGACGATATATTCAAAGTGCTGAAGGAAAAAAAAAAATGCCAAAAAAACCCCTGAAACCAGCAAAGCTGTCTTTCTGAAATAAAGAAGATATAAAGACTTTTCCAGGCAAACAAAAGCTGAAGGAGTTCATCACCACCAGGCGTGTCTTACAAGAAGTGCTAAAGGGAGTTCTCTGAGCTAAAAGAACAGAACACTAATTAATACAAGAAAACATATGAAAGCATAAAACTTACTGGTAAAAATAAGTGGATAGTCAAATTCAGAATACTCTAATACTATAATGGTGGCAGGTAAATCACCTTTATCTTTAGTATGGAGGTTAAAATATAAAACTATTAAAATAATAAGAGCTATGGTAATTTGTTAAAGGATACACAATATAAAAGATGTAAACTGTAACATCAAAAATATAAAATATAGAGAAGTGGAGTAAAATTGCAGAGGTTTTTTTTGCAATCAAAGTTAAGTTGTTATCAGCTTGAAAAAAGGCTTTTATAAGTTGCTTTATGTAAGCCTCATGGTGGTCACAAAGCAAAACACTATAGTAGACCCACAAAAGTAAAAAAAAGTAAACAAAAATAAGGAAATACCCTCACACATATGGTGTTAGAAGTGTTGAGTAATATGAGAGTAAAGGAAAATAAACAAATTTATTCAAATGTATTTATTTGAATAATTTTTTAATTCAAAAGTGGAATAACCTAGAAGAAATGAATAAACTTCTTTCCTTCTCAAAAGTCCTTACTTATCAATAATTATCTTGATTATAAATGGATTACATTATCAAATCAAGAAACATAAGCTGGGCGTGGTGGTGCACGCCTATAGTCCTAGCTAGTCAGGAGGCTGAGGCAGGAGGATCACTTGAGCCCAGGAGTTTGAGACTACAATGAGCTATGATCATGCTGCTGCACTCCAACCTTGTCAACACAGTGAGACTTCACCTCTTTAAAAAAATGACTGAATGAGTAATTAAAAAAAAAAAAGACTCAACTATATACTGCCTATAAGAGACTCATTTCACCTTTAAGGACACATACAAAATGAAAGTGAAGGGATGGAAAAATAATCCATGCAAACAGAAATAAAAAGAGAGCAGGGTAACTATATTTTTATTGGATAAAAAAGACTTTTAGTCAAACACTGTAAAAAAAAAAAAAAACAAAACTCATCATTATATAAGGATGAAAGCTTCAATTCATCAAGAGGATATAACAACTATAAATACATATGCATGCAACATTGGAGCACCTACATATATAAAAAATATTAATAGATCTGAAAGGATAGATAGACTCTTAATAATAGCAGGGGACTTCAAGGCTCCACTTTCAATCACGGACAGATTATCCAGACAGAAGACTAAGAAAGAAATATTGACTTAAACTACATTTTAGAGCAAATGGGACAGACATATATAGAACATTCCACCTAAGAGCAGCAGAATACACATTCTTCTCGAGCACACATAAAACATTTTCCAGGACAGACTACACATAACACAAGTCTTAAGTTTAAGGAGATCTAAATCATATGAAATGTATTTTCCAGCCACAATGGTATAATGCTAAAAGTCAATAACAGGAGGAATTTCAGAAAATTCACAAACACTGGAAATTAAACAGCATGCCCCTGAGCAACCAAACAATGAATTAAATGGAAGAATAAAAATTATCTTGAGACAAATGAAAATGAGCACATAATACACCAAAGCTTAAAGGATGCAAAACAAAAGCAGTTCTAAGAGGAAAATGTATAGCAATAAAAGCCTACATCAAAAAAGCAGATTTCAAATAGACAAACTAACATCATACATCAACAAAATAGGAATAAAAGAACAAACAAAGCCCAAAGTTAGAAGGAAGGAAATAATAAAGGCCAAAGCGTAAATAAATGACAGAGAGACAATATAAACAATAGAAAAGATCAGTGAAACTGAGAGGTGGTAATCAATAAACTTTTAGCTAGACTAAGAAAAAAAGAGAATACTCAAAGTTTGACATGAAAGAAAAGACATTACAATGAATACTGCGAAAATACAAAGGATCATAACAGACTACCATGGACAATTATATGCCAACAAATTGAATAATCTAGAATAAATGAATAAACTTCTAGAGACGTACAACCTACTAAGAGCGAATCATGAAGAAATAGAAATTCTGAACAGACCAGTAACAAGTAAGGAAATTGAATCAGTAATTAAAAGTCTCCCATTAGAGAAAAGCCCAGGGCCTGATGACTTAACTGCTTAACTCTACCAAACATTTAAAGAAGAACTAATACCAATCCTTTTCAAACTCTTCAGAAAAAAAAAAAAAGAAGAAGAAGAAGAAGAAGAGGGAATAATTACAAACTCATTTTTAGAAGGCTAGCCTTATCCTGATACCCAAGCCAGACAGGGATACTACAGGAAAAGAAAACTATAGGTCAGTATCCCTGATGAATATAGGACACAAAAATCCTCAACAAAATGCTTGCAAACCAAGTTCAACAGCACATCAAAAAGATTATTCACCAAGATTAAGTGAAATTTATCCCAAAGATGCAAGGATGCTTCAACATACACAAGTCTACTAATTAAAGAATGAAGAACAAAAATCGTATTAGCATTTCAAAAGTCAAAGCGTTTGAAAAAATTCAACATCCTAACATGATTTAAAAAAAAAACTCTCAATAAATTAAGTACACAATAAAAGTAATTCAATGCAACAAAGTCCATATACGACAAACCCACAGCTAACATATGCAACAATGTAAAATTGAAAGCTTTTTCTTTAAGATCAGGAACAAGACAAAGAAGCCATCACTGTCACTTTTATTCAAAATAGTACTAGAAGTCCTAGTCACAGCAGTTAGGCAAGAGAAAGAAATAAAAGGCATTCAAACTGGAAAGAAAAAAATTAAATGTTTCTGTCTGCAGATGACATATTATATATAGAAAACGTTAAAGAATCTACCAAAACACTGTTAAAACTGACAAATCCAGTAAAGTTGCAGCATACAAGAAACAAACACACAGAATTAGTTGCATGTCTATATACTAACAACAAACTATCTAAAGAGAGCAATAAAACAATCCTATTTGCAATAGTTACAAAAAAATACTTAGAAATAAATTTAATGAAGAAGATGGAAGACCTGTACACTGAAAACTACAAACTATTAATAAAAGAAATTGAAGACATAAATAAATGGAAAGATATCCTATGTTCACAGATTGGAAAAATTAATGTTAAAATGTCCATACTAACTAAAATTCCAATAACTTTTTTTTTTTTACAGAAAGAGAGAAAACAATCTTGAAATTGGTAATGAACCACAAAGACTCCAAATAGCCAAAGTAATCTTGAGCAAAAAGAACAAATATGGAGGCATCACACTACCTGACTTCAAAATACACTACAAAACTATAGTAATCAAAACTGTTTGGTACTGACATAAAAACAGACCAATGGAACAGAACAGAGAGCCCAGAAATAAATCCATGCATTCATGGCCAATTGATTTTTGACAAAGATGCCAAGAACACATAATAGGGAAAGGACAATCTCTTCAATAAATGGCATTGGGAAAATTGAGTATCAACATGCAGATACAATGAAATTAGACTCCTATGTCACCCAATATATAAAACTCAATTCCAAGTAGATTAAAGACATAAATATAGGACTGAAACTGTAAATCTACTACTAGAAGAAGACATGGGAAAATCTCCACGACATTGGTCTGGGCAATGATTTTTTGGATATGACCCCAAAGCACAGGCAACAAAAGCAAAAACAAACAAATGAGATTACATTAAACAAACAAGCTTTTACACAGCAAAAGAAACAATCAACGGAGTTATGAGACAATCTATGGAATGGGAAAATGTATTTGAAAACTGTGCATATGATAAAGGATTGATATACAAAATATATAAAAAACTCAACTAAATAGTAAGAAAACAACCAGATTAAAAAATGAGCAACAAAACTGAATAGACATTTCTCAAAAGAGGACATACCCATGGTCAAGAGGTTCACGAAAAAATGCTCAACATCACTGTACACTAACAAAAGAGAGATACAAATCAAAACCACAATGAGATATCAACTCACATCTGTTAGAATGGCTATTATCAAAAAGATGCAAGATAAATTTTGGCAAAGATGTGAAGAAAAGGGAACCCTTGCACGCTGTTGATCGGAAGGTAAATTAGCACAACTATTACGGAATACAGTAGGGAGGCTCCTGAAAAAACAAGAACTAAAACTACCACATAATTCATCAATCCCACTACTGGGTATATATTCAAGGAAAATGAAATCAGTATGTAGAGATAATGCATGTTCATGTTCATTGTAGCAATATTCACAACAGTCAAGATATGTAATCAACCTAAGTATCTGTCAATAGATGAATGGATAAAGAAAGTGTGGTATACATATGCACAATGGAATACCATTCAGCATCATAAAGGAAGCAATTCCCGTCATTAGCAACATGGATAAACTTGGAAGATAGTAAGTGAAATAAGCCTGGCACAGAAAAACAACTACCATATGATCTCACTTATATGTGTAATCTAAAAAAGTTGAACTAATAGAAGCAGAGTAGAATGGTGGTTACCAAGGGCTTGGGGAGACGGAGTTGGGGAGATGTTATTTGAAGGATACAAAGTTTCAGTTAGGAGAAATAAATTCAAAAGATTTATTGTACAACATGGTGACAATTGTTAATAACAATGTATTGTATTCTTGGAAATCACTAAGAGTAGATTTTAAATGTTCTCACCATAAAAAATACATGAGGGAAAGCATTTGACCAAACATATGAGATGGTGGCAAAGGTGGGGACCTCACTGATTATTAGCACAAGAGAAACACAAGGGATGTAAGTAACCTGGACCATACCGTACTTAAGGAGAGTGAGCCTAATAGAACTCTGCTTCTCAAGCTTAAGTGGGACAGTCATATCACTTGCACTGAGTCAGGAGGAATACTTCTCAATTTTATAGAACACTAAAACTGTTCTAATTAGAAATGTCTATGGTGTCAGAAAACAGCAATAAAGAGCCAAATGAAAAGCTCTGATATTTGATATGCAAATTGACTTGAAATGACAAGTACATGAAGAGCAACTAAGGAAGAACAGCCAGGAAATCTCTGGGGGGGGGGAAAAAGCAAGATGGTGTCAGGGGAACTGCCGGCCTTATCAGACATTAAAACATACTCTAAAGCCTCTATAATTAAAAGCATTTGATATTGACACACGAGTAGGTCCAATGATATATGAAAATTTAGGACTGATAAAGGCAGCATATCAAATCAGTTGGAGAAAATATAAGCATTTAACACATGTTGAGATACTGGTTGAGCAATATGGAAACCGGTAAAACTACACTCATTCCAAACACCATACCCCAATATAAATTCCAAATCTATCAGATATTTAAATGTAAAAAAGCATAGAAGTACTAGGAAAAAAATACAGGTAAATTCTACTATAACTTGTGAGTACAGAAGCTTTGCTAACTCTGACTCAAAATCTAAAGCAATAAGGAAAAAGATTGATAAACTTTATTACACATATAAATTCAGTAAAAAAAAGTAAAAACAAAACTGAAAAAAACAAAAACTCTTCAACTTATAACAGGCAAGGGGTTACTATACCTAAAATTTCTTTGTAATCCCAAAATAAATACTTGCAATGCTTTTTTGGTCATTAGTGGACACGCACAGAGTGGCAAAAAATTTCAGTCAATCAATGCACACATTTCCAGTTGAAGATGAGCAAGGTGATGCTCTGTCTTTCATGTTTCAGCTCTTTCCTGGAAATAAATGTCCTCTCCATGGACTATTTAGTGTCTTTTTTTTTTTTTTTTTTTTACATTTTTATGCTTTTGTGTTGGTGATTTTACTATTAAATATGGTTTGCGAGCAAAGTGCTGAGGTGCTGTCTAGTGTTTCTAAGCAAAATAAGTTGCGATGTAGCTTTTACAGAAAATGCTGTAGATTAGCTTCATTCAGACATAAGTTACAGTGCTGTTGGCCATAAGCTCAATGTTAGATAAGGTGTCTTTAATCAGAAACACACAAAAGAAGGGTACATACTGATCAGTTGATATAAGTTTGTGAGAGGTTCACAGAAACCTAACCTTCTATTTCTTTTATGAGAAATGGTTCTGAATTAGATAATTCAACGTTTATGGAGACTGTAGACAATAGCAGTCCCCAACCTTTTTGGCACCAGGGACCAGTTTTGAGAAAGACAATTTTTCTACAGACCTGGGGTGGGGGACATGGTTTTGGGATGAAACTGCCCCACCTCAGATCATCTGGCATTAGATTCTCATAAGGAACATGCGACCTAGATCCCTCACACGTGCAGTTCACAATAGAGTTCCTGCTCCTATGAGAATGTAATGCCACCGCTGATCCGACAGGAGGTGGAACTCAGCTGGTAATGCTCCCTCAGCTGCAGCTCACCTCCTGCTAATGCAGCCTGGTTCTTAACAGGCCATGGACTGGTACCGCCTGTGGCCCAGGGGTTGGGGGATGCTAGTTATCTAACATAACTACCAAATAGAAATAATTGATTGTATTTGAATTGAGATTTAAAATATTTTGTGAGACAAAGAGTGATGACAACCAACAACCCAGGCCAATAGTAGAGTTTCGACAAAACAGAACAATAGATTTCCCTCTCCCTAGGAAAAGAGAAAATTTGATTAAGTCAGTGGTCAACATGCCTTAGAAAGCCCTCAGGGAAAATAAAAGACTAGGAAGATTGAGATACAGAATATAACCCTTCCTTTGGATCTAGTTCCTTGCAGTGGGGGAGGGGAGGACAGAAGTGACTAACATCACAGATTTGTGAGGAGGTTGGGAAAGGAGCATATGCCTGTTTTACAGGTGGGGACATGGACACCAAGAAGTCAAGATCTTTGCTCAAGATCAAACCTATTATCTACGTGCCTGTGAACTAGTTTCTTGAGCTCTGATCCTTAAATTTCCTGTTATAGGGGTAAGAATGGTTCTAGATATACTTGCTGCAAAGATGGAGACAAGGCATGTCAAGTACTTGGCCCACGGCCAGGTAAGTTCTCTGTGCAAGTTAGCAACTATCACCCAGTAGCAGAATGCAAGACAAATTGGGCCAGAGCTCAATTTGAGAGAGTTGTCTCTGTTAATTGTGATTCCCCTAAGCCAGAAATGACCCAAAGGCTTTGGGGCCATTCCCCAAATAGCCCCTTTTGTTAAATCTAGTGTCATATTAAAATTGGATTTATTAATTACTCTTAGGGGTATAAATTGAATTTTAAGGATCTTATTTATAAGTTATACTTCTGCCTTCTTTAAAAGGAATCTGAGCAAGCTTACAACTAGATGCAACTTGTATAATAGAATTATTAACACACCAAAGCACAATAATGACTCCAGAAAGAAAGGTCCAAAATAATGTAGCAAAAGGGAGGATTAATTTTACCATAAGATGGAATGGGCCAATACATTTCCCTTGGAGCTTCCTGGAAATGAAGGCCAAAAGGATAGCTAGTATCATTTATTTCCGGCTACATAAACAGAAGTACATTTTTATTTTGTTCAGAAACACAAACTTCATCTGTCACTAATTGCTAAGAAAAGATCATCAGACAGATGTTTTGATAAACATTAGCATCCTCAATAGCAGTTTTATAGAATATGAACAGAATACTCTTGTTATGGCTACTCCTTATGATCAACCCACAATAAAAACTAAAGTCATTGTGCTAAGTAGTAATTCAGGGAAAGCATTTCAATGAGTAGTGCAAGCACAATGGTAGAAGGGAAAGAACCAGGCAGGCCTGCCACTTAGTAGCTTTGCTCTGTGACCTTGGGTGAGTTACTTAATTTATCTGGAGTCTCAGCTTTCTCATCTTCAAATGGGGCTGATACCTAATCAGAGGACAGTTAGGGTAATTAAATGTACTAAAACACCTACCATGTGTCTTGCACATCATATGTCTCTCTTGTTCTCCTGAGCTAATAATGGTGTACAGACATGCTGCTTTTGGTTATTTGGGACAGAGAGAACTGGGAAAACAGAAGGAATGAATATTCAGCATGTTATCTCAGGGCCTCAGCATCTTGTTGTTCCATGAGCAGCAGATTACTTCAGGACGGCAAATATGAAGGTCTCTCAGGCTTACTTACAGCATAAGTCACAAATGAATGCATGTGTCCACAGGGCTGGGTTTGGGCTATAATGGCATTTTTAGTCAAATTCTGTTGATACAGATGCTTTGCATATTAAACGCAGGAATATCCTTCACTTCCATAAACAGATGTTCTCTCTCTTCTTTCTTTCCTTCCTTTCCTTTTTTTTTTTTCCTTTGTTTTGACAGAGTCTCCCTCTGTCACCCAGGCTGGAGTGCAGTGGTGCAATCTTGGCCCTACTGCAACCTCCGCCGCCCGAGTTCAAGCCATTCTCATGCCTCAGCCTCTCGAATACCTGGGATTTCCGGCATTTGCCACAACATCTGACTAATTTTTGTACTTCTGGCAGAAACAGGGTTTTGCCATGTTGCCCAAGCTGATCTTGAATTACTGACCTCAGGTGATCCACCTGCCTTGGCCTCCCAAAGTGCTGGGATTACAGGCATAAGACACCGTGCCTAGCCGTTCTCTCTCATTTTCCTTGAAATCTGTGCTACTCCTAGTCTATCTTTTAAATTTTTGTATTTTGCACAAAAAATATTTCACTGTCCTCTGAACTTATGATCAACAGTGTGGGCACAATTACAGTAAGTGTCACTTTGTGGCAGCTCTGTGAGATTACAGGGAGTATAATGAACTAGACAGCAAATGGGTATAGTGGTCTTTTGACATACCAACTGTCAACAGGAAAACAGATCTTTTCCCTCGTTTTTCTTAAGAAAATAGAAAATTCTCTCAAAAATTTTCTCCTAAGTTTTTAAGAAAAGTCAGAAATCTGAATATTTAGATGGAATTTCCCTATTTTAAAGTGCTGGCAATTAATTCACGTAGGCCAGGACTACAAGCCAGATGAAAGAGGACTGTGTAATTCCTGATTCAGAGAGGCTTTCATAATGCAGAATCTACATGGGCACTTTTCTAGAAAACTGAGGAGCAGAGTGCCTGTCCCTGGAGGGATTTGTACTGAGGGAGGAGGCAGAGCAGATCCCTGCATTCTGCAAGTCCTCCAGCCAGCCTGGAGTCCAGGCTATCACTCAGGATAATTTCAAGGGGGAAAAAAAACCCCACCTGTAATGGAACTCCTTTCTGCTCTTTTCTTTCATATTTCCCTTTCTAAAAAATAAAAGAAAATACAGGAGGTTGTCAGTTCTACCAAGATGCTGAATTCCAAACAAAAAGGCAAAAACTGTTAATCTCCTGCTAAGGAAAAGCCTACAAAAGGGAATCAATTAATGTGAATTCTACTTGAGGACTCAGAAGTAATTGCTTGAGTGCTCCTCAAGAATGGCTGCTGGAGTCTATTTGCATTTGTTGAGGGAGGGTGTTCAACTCTCCACAGCCACTGAGGTCAGCAATGGGGTAAAAATAGTACCGGGAGTTTGAGGCTTATCAGAATGACACAGAACCTCCTTCTTCCGGCATTAAAGGGAATTAGGACCATTTAGCTCCTTTGAGGAGACAGAAGGTGCTTGTGCAGGGTGAAGAATACGTATCATACTTCCCTTTTTATGGTTTTGGTGTTCAAGACTGAATATTGAGGTCACGGAATTAAATGACATTGTAGAGATGCCAAATACTAAAGGAGCATGTTCTATCATTTTGACTACACTGCTTATGAAAATGATTATTTCTTGTACACAGCAAACTCATTCATTTTTCTTTTCTCTTTTGCAATGCCTGAAAAACATCTTCAGAAATTGAATTCAGGGACCTAAAAATTATGTGTATTTCCTTTGGGCAGCCGTCAGTTTTCCTGAAACATGTGCTGATGTTTTTACGTAGAAAGGTAGGTAAGGTCATAGAAAGGAGGCACAGTTCTTACCAGAACTTTTTACATGTCAAAAGAAAACTTAAACCCAAGAGGCATGCTTTGAAGAGGCAATACACTTCAGCATGTGAAATTATTCATAATATGGCCGGGCGCGGTGGCTCAAGCCTGTAATCCCAGCACTTTGGGAGGCCGAGGTGGGCGGATCACAAGGTCAGGAGATCGAGACCACAGTGAAACCCCGTCTCTACTAAAAATACAAAAAATTAGCCGGGCGCGATGGCGGGCGCCTGTAGTCCCAGCTACTCAGGAGGCTGAGGCAGGAGAATGGCGTGAACCCAGGAGGCGGAGCTTGCAGTGAACCGAGATCGCGCCACTGCACTCCAGCCTGGGCGACAAAGCGAGACTCCGTCTCAAAAAAAAAAAAAAAGAAATTATTCATAATATCATAGTCATTAATAAATTTTAATTTTTTGCTACCGAGTGACATGTGGATTAAAAATCAGTTAATTTTAATCTTGACCTTTAACCTCAAATTCGCTTTTTTGGGGCCTCATTCCCCTTCTTTAGTTCCTCTCATTCCACTTGAATCCACATAAAAACTTCTTTAAGTCTTAAGCTAGTATAAAGATGTGTTTCTGGTTTAATCTTTCAAAATACATCATTTATGTCAAGTGGTTCCTACAGGGTTGGCAGGCAGTCTGTTGAATATACAGCTGGAATAAAAATTATAGTGAAACGAAAAATACGTGGGCAAGAGTAGGTTGGGCCAATATTAAACAGACACAGCTATCATCTGAAGAGTATGGATTAAGTTATCTGTTTGGACTTGTGCAGGAAAGCTTAGTCCCACAGTGAAGTTCATGATATTCCAAACATTTCAAATGAGTTTCATTTTTATGTCTTGCTCCAGGAAGCATGGATAAAATAATACATTCGACTTCACCTGTGAGGAACTTAAATAGCTTTATATCATTATGTTGATAATTCTACCTTGCTTTGATGACTGGAAGGCTAGAAGAAATATCTGAAAGTTCCAAGATTGGTAATTTCCCACACTAGCTGATGGCCAGGATCTATTTCAAATATATATCCCCAGGTCTTTCCCTTAGGAATTCTGACTCCCAGGTTATGGGATGGAGAAATTTTAAAAGGCTCCCAATATGGCTATTATGATCAGTCAGGCTTGGAATCCAAAAACCTAATCTAGCAGTTCTTAATGCTGACTGAACACTAGGACAGTGACTGAACACTAGAACAATGGAGGAACACAGCAATGCTTGTGCCATGCTACATCCCAGATTAAGGAAATCAGACTCCCTGAAGGAATGTGGGAAGCTTCAAGGTGATCCTGCTGTACAGTTGGGTTGACAACCACGAATCCTTACTCCAGCCTCAGAGAGTACTAGAGCCACAGTGAGGCCAGGCCCACTTATTCTCTTCCCTGAAAGTGACAGTTTTATGAGAGATGAAGGAAGTGGGATGATAAATGAAACCACATTTGCAAGTTATATTCAAAACAGCAAAGGAGTGAGTCAGTGTTTCTTAAACATTTGGATCCAATGCCTTTCATGCAATTCAAGTTTTAAGCAACATGAGCTTTTGGTGATCTTTCACCCAATCTCTGACTCTGGTAAGCCTCTCACTTGTCCCTACTGCTTGATTCACAGGGATGTCTGGAAGAATAAGGAGATAGTAACTGAAAAGGAGAGATGGGGTTCAGGGAAGGGAAGAGGGTGTGGGAAGCCACCCCCGGACTGTGAGCTTGTCATGAAGCTGAAACCACGCTCATCTCTAAATCATTCATTCCCAGGGGGGAAAAGTGCTCCTCTTCCTGAAGATGGCATTCATAGAGAAGACAGACTGAGAGAAAACAGTTGAGGCTGCAAATTCTGAGTGGGGGCAATGGAGGAGAGACTACACCAAAGGAACCTCCTTCCCTGCTGGGGACCACAGTCAACTGCACAGAGAGAAACAGGGCAGGAAGATGCAGTACACACAGCAGTGAGCCAGGAGATCCATTTCCTTGGAAAATACTGAGTGCCACAACTTAACATGCACTGTGCTAATAGGAGGGGCTGGGGCTGAGAATAAAAACAAATGAGACATGCTCCTCGTCTTTAAGAGCTTGCAGCTTGGCATGGGGAGAGACTACCTTGTCAAAAATCACTCTATAGACAGTTTTGCCTATGTATTTGTCTAATGCACTTGTATTAGGCAAGGTATATCATAGCAAATTATATTCTAACAAATTAGAAAATGGGGCAGGCATGGTGGCTCACGCCTATAATCCCAGGTCTTTGGAAGGCCAAGGCAGGAAGGCTGCTTGAGGCTGGGAGTTTGAGACCAGCTTGGCAAAATAGCAAAACCCCATATCTTAAAAAAAAAAAAAAAAAAAAATTAGCCAGATGTGGTGGCCTGCATCTATAGTCAGAGCTGCTTGGAAGGGGCTGGGGCAGCAGGATCCCTTGAGCTAGTCTGAAGTTGCAGTGAGCTATGATTGTGCCACTGCACTTCTGCCTGGGCAACAGCGAGACCCTGTCTCTTAAAAGCCTTTTCCTTCTTGAGTCTCAGCGTTCCTATCAATAAAACAGGTATAACGTCTATACTGCAAGGTAGTTTTGAGAATAAAATGACATGAAACATCCACACAGAGTCTGGAACACAGAAGTACCAGAATCATGCCCTATTTTTCCTTTAAAAGAAAAATTGTTATCTTCTGGAGTAGCAAGACAAGGTTTCTGAAGGAGGTGGAAATTCAGCTAAACCTTGAAGGTTAAGAGTGATGGAAAATGCAAAGGCACAGAGGTAAGACAGTGAAGCAGGAGTTTGGGAATGAGTACATTAAACAACAGGAGATCTACCATTGGCTGCTGTAAAATCCTTCCCCAGTACAGTTTTGGATATAATGTGACTGGCTCTCCAGCTTCTGAAACAGAGTTGGGTCAATGTTCTTTTCTTCGAGGGGAGGGGAGAATATATTCCGGAGAGGACAAGACTGACAGGGAAGTAGCTGGCAGTAGTTGGAAATCAGGAAGATGGGAGCTGGGTCCCCAAAGCACAATCTTCCCAAATCAATATAAGAAATAAATGCCTACTAACCACGGGATAGCTGGAAGCCCCAGCCAGCTACAGGATCCAGAATCATCCCCATCAATGTTTACACAGCAATAGATGACTAACACTAGGTGGTGGCAAACCCAGGTTTACACCTGGATAGATCTGGCTCCTGCAGCTAGATCCTCAGAACTGGAGGACAGCTAACTATGTAGGCTGGCTTTCATCACTCCATCAACTTCACAGTAATGTCACCACGTGGTCTACACAAGTGGTTCTCAAAGTTTGGTCCTCAGACCACTAGCAGCACCCAGGAGCTTGTTAGAAATGAAAATGATCAGGTTCTACTTCAGAATCACTGAATCAGAAACTCTGGGGGTGGGGCCCAGTAACCTGTACTTCAACAAGCTCTCCAGGATATATACTGAAGTTTGGGAACGCCTGCTTTACACACAGGAATTTCTGGGCCCATTATGCTATGGCAGGGTTTTACTGTACAACGGTGACCTTGGATAAATAATATACCTCTTTAGAGGACCAATAAAATGAAGAAAGAGGTAGCTGGAGCAGAAAGATCTATCTCCAAGGTCCCTTTCAATTGTAACATGCTATAATTTATTAGTTCACCAGTGGGGGAAATGTTTACAGCTCATTAGTTCAAACAGATGGGCAGTGTTGGCATTTGTGGATCTTACGCATTGAGTGTGGTGTGCTTGAATTCTAATGGCTAATTTTAACATGCTACACATCTTCATTATTAGACTTATTAGGCTATTAATGTTAATGCTATATGATTGACCCCCATATGGAGGGGAGCATTAAAACATGAGTTTTGTATGAGGAAAACCAACAATTTAATTGCAATGAATTTCTCGTCTCTGTTGTGGTTACATATAATCACTAAGAACTAGACCTTCACTGAATTAAAATTCTAAACACAGGCAGTCAGAATTGATTTAAATAATTAAATCCTGGAACACCTACTTTCAAATAAACCTCTCATCCAGCACCTAAAAAACTTTACGATGATAGCCAATACTTACAGGTAAATCAAACATGTAAGCCACTTCTGCCTGACAAATCAGTTCAAATCAGAGGTCTAGGGGAGGGCTAGCAAGATGGCCAAACAGGTACAGCTCTGGTCTGCAGCTCCCAATGAGATCAATGCAGAAGGCAGGTAACTTCTGCATTTCCAACTGAAGTACCCGGCTCACCTCACTGGGACTGGTTAGACAGTGGGTGCAGCCCACAGAGGGCGAGCAGAAGCAGGGTGGGGTGTCACCTCACCTGGGAAGTGCAAGGAGTCAGGGAATTCCCTCCCATAGCTAAGGGAAGCCTTGAGGGACTGTATCTTGAGGAACGGTGCATTCCAGTGCAGATACTATGCGTTTCCCACGGTCTTCGCAACACCAGGGCCCGGAGTTTCAAGCACAAAAGTGGGCAGCCATTTGGGCAGACACCGAGCTAGCTGAGAGTTGTTTTGTTTGTTTGTTTTTGTTTGTTTCATATCCCAGTGGCACCTGGAATGCCAGTAAGACACAACTGTTCACTCCCATGGAAAGGGGGCTGAAGCCGGGGAGACAAGTGGTCTAGCTCAGCGGATCTGACCCCCATGGAGCCCAGCAAACTAAGATCCACTGGCTTGAAATTCTTGCTGCCACCACAGAAGTTTGAAGTCAACTTGGGACACTCGAGCTTGGTGGTGGATGGCGTCTGCCATTACTGAGGCTTGAGTAGGCGGTTTTCCCCTCACAGTGTAAACAAAGCCACTGGGAAGTCTGAACTGGGCAGAACCCACCACAGCTCTGCAAACCCTCTGTAGCCAGACTGCCTCTCTAGATTCCTCCTCTCTGGGCAGGGCATCTCTGAAGGAAAGGCAGAAGTCCCAGTCAGGGACTTATAGATAAAACTCCCATCTCCCTGGGACACAGCATCTGAGGGAAGGGGCAGCTGCGGGTACAGCTTCAGCAGACTTAAATGTTCCCGCCTGCCAGCTCCAAAGGGAGCAGTGGATCACCCAGCACAGTGCTTAAGCTCTGCTAAGGGACAGACTGCCTCCTCAAGTGGGTCCCTGACCCCTATGCTTCCTGACTAGGAGACACGTCCCAGCAGGGATCGACAGACACCTCATACAGGAGAGCTCTAGCTGGCATCTGGTGGGTGCCCTTCTGGGACGGAACTTCCAGAGGAAGGAACAGGCAGCAATCTTTGCTGTTCTGTAGCCTCCACTGGTGACCCCCAGGCAAACAGGGTCTGGAGTGGACCTCCAGCAAACTCCAATGGTCCTGCAGCAAAGGGGCCTGACTCTTAGAAGGAAAACTAACAAACGGAAAGGAACAGCATCAACATCAACAAAAAGGACATCCACACAACAATCCCATCCAAAGGTCACCAACATCAAAGACCAAAGGCAGATAAATCCACGAAGATGAGGAAAAACCTGCACAAAAAGGCTGAACATTCCAAAAACCAGAACACCTCTTCTCCCCCAAAGGATCACAACTCCTCGCCAGCAAGGGAACAAAACTGGATGGAGAATGAGTTTGACAAATTGACAGAAGTAGGCTTCAGAAGGTGGGTAATAACAAACTCCTCTGAGCTAAAGGAGCATGTTCTAACCCAATGCAAGGAAGCTAAGAACATAAAAGGTTAGAGGAATTGTTAACTGGAATAATCAGTTTAGAGAAGAACATAAATGACCTGATGGAGCTGAAAACACAGCTTGAGAACTTCGTGGAGCATACAGAAGTATCAATAGCTGAATTGATCAGGCAGCAGAAAGGATATCAGAGATTGAAGATCAACTTAATGAAATAAAGCATGAAGACAAGATTAGAGAACAAAAGAATGAAAAGGAATGAACAAAGCCTCCAAGAAATATGGGACTATGTGAAAAGACCAACCTACATTTGATTGGTGTACCTGAAAGTGATGGGGAGAATGGAACCAAGCTGGAAAACACTCTTCAGGATATTATCCAGGAGAACTTCTCCAGTCTAGCAAGACAGGCCAACATTCAAATTCAGGAAATACAGAGAACATCACAAAGATACTTGTTGAGAAGAGCAACCCCAAGACATACAGTCATCAGATTCACCAAGGTTGAAATGAAGGAAAAAATGTGAAGGGCAGCCAGAAAGAAAGACCGGGTTACCCACAAAAGGAAGCAAATCAGACTAACAGCAATCTCTTGGCAGAGACCCTACAAGAGAGTGGGGACCAATATTCAACATTCTTAAAGAAAAGAACTTTCAACCCAGAATTTCATATCTAACCAAACTAAGCTTCATAAGCAAAGGAGAAATAAAATCCTTTACAGACAAGCAAATGCTGAGAGATTTCATCACCACCAGGCCTGCCTTACAAGAGCTCCTGAAGGAAGCACTAAATATGGAAAGGAAAAACCAGTACCAGCCACTGCAAAAACATACCAAATTGTAAAGACCATCCACTCCATGAAGAAACTGCATCAACTAATGGGCAAAATAACCAGCCAACATCAAAATGGGAGGATCAAATTCACCCATAACAATATTAACCTTACATGTAAACTAGCTAAATGCCCCAATTAAAAGACACAGACTGGCCAATAGGATAAAGAGTCAAGACCCACTGGTGTGCTGTATTCAGGAGACCCATCTCACACGCAAAGACACACATAGGCTCAAAATAAAGGGATGGAGGAAGATTTACCAAGTAAATGGAAAGCAAAAAAAGAAAAAAAAAAAAAGCAGGGGTTGCAATCCCAGTCTCTGATAAAACAGACTTTAAACCAACAAAGATCAAAAAAGACAAAAAAGGGCATTACATAATGGTAACACCTCTACACAAATAAACTAGAAAATCTAGAAGGAATGGATAAATTCCTGTACACATACACCCTCCCAAAACTAAACCAGGAAGAAATAAAATCCCTCAGTAGACCAATAACAAGGTCTGAAATTGAGGTAGTAATTAATAGCCTACCAACCAAAAGAAGCCCATGACCAGATGGAGTCACAGCTGAATTTTACCACAGGTACAAAGAGGAGCTGCTTCCATTCAGGACACAACAAAAAAAGAACACTTCAGGCCAATATTCCTGATGAAGATCGATGCGAATATCCTCAATAAAATACTGGCAAACCTAATCAAGCAGCACATCAAATAGCTTATCCACCACAATCAAGTCGGCTTCATCCCTGGGATGCAAGGCTGGTTCAACACACACAAAATAATAAATGTAATCCATCACATAAACAGAACCAATGACAAAAACCACATGATTGGCCGGGCGCGGTGGCTCAAGCCTGTAATCCCAGCACTTTGGGAGGCCGAGACGGGCGGATCACGAGGTCAGGAGATCGAGACCATCCTGGCTAACATGGTGAAACCCCATCTCTACTAAAAATACAAAAAAAAATAAGCCGGGCGAGGTGGCGGGCGCCTGTAGTCCCATCTGCTCGGGAGGCTGAGGCAGGAGAATTGCGCAAACCCGGGAGGCGGAGTTTGCAGTGAGCGGAGATCTGGCCACTGCACTCCAGCCTGGGAGACAGAGCCAGACTCTGTCTCAAAAAAAAAAAAAAAAAACCACATGATTATCTCAATAGATGCAGAAAATGTCTTTGACAAAATTCAACACCCATTCATGCTAAAAACCCTCAATAAACTCGGAATTGACGAAATGTATCTCAAAATAGTAAGAGCTATTTATGATAAACCCACAGCCAATATCACACTGCATGGGCCAAAGCTGGAAGCATTCCCTTTGAAAACCAGCAGAAGACAAGGGTGCCCTTTCTCACCACTCCTATTCAACATAGTATTGGACGCTCTGGCCAGGGCAATCAGGCAAGAGAAAGAAATAGAGGGTATTCAAATAGGCAAATAGGAAGAGAGGAAGTCAAATTCTCTCTGTTGGCAGATGACACGATTGTCTATTTAGAAAACCCCCTCAACTCAGCCCCAAATCTCCTTAAGCTGATAAGCAACTTCAGCAAAGTCTCAGGATACAAAAGCAATGTGCAAAAATCACAAGCATTCCTATACACCAAAAATGGACAAACAAAAAGCCAAATCATGAGTGAACACCCATTCACAATTGCTACAAAGAGAATAAAATACCTAGGAATACAACTTACAAGGGATGTGAAGGACCTCTTCAAGGAGAACTACAAACCACTGCTCAAGGAAATAAGAGAAGACACAAACAAATGGAAAAACATTCCATGCTCATGGATAGGAAGAATCAAGATCATGAAAATGGCCATACTGCCAAAAGTGATTTATAGATTCAATGCCATACCTGTCAAGCTACCATTGACTTTCTTCACAGAATAAGAGAAAACTACTTTAAATTTCACATAGAATCAAAAAAGAGCCTGTATAGCCAAGACAATCCTAAGCAAAAAGAATAAAGCTGGAGGCATCATGCTACCTGACTTCAAACTATGCTACAAGGCTACAGTAACGAAAACAGCATGGTACTGGTACCAAAACCAATATACAGACCAATGGAACAGAGCAGAGCCTCAGAAATAACACCACACATCTATAACCACTGATCTTTGACAAACCTGACAAAAACTAACAATAGGGAAAGGATTCCCTATTTAATAAATGGTGGTGTGAAGACTACCTAGCCACATGCAGAAAACTGAAACTGGACCCCTTCCTTATACCGTATACAAAAATTAACTCAAGATGAATTATAGACTTAAGTGTTAGACCTAAAACCATAAAAACCTTAGAAGAAAACCTAGGCAATACCATTCAGGACATAGCATGGGCAAAGACTTCGTGACTAAAACACCAAAAGCAATGGCAACATAAGCCAAATTTGACAAATGGGGCCTAATTAAACTAAAGCTCTTCTGCACAGCAAAAGAAACTATCATCAGAGTGAACAGGCAACCTACAGAATGGGAGAAAATTTTTGCAATATATCCATCTAACAAAGGGCTAATATCCAGAATCTACAAGGAATTAAACAAACTTATAAGAAAATAAAAACTGCATCAAAAAGTAGGCAAAGGATATGAATAGACACTTCTTAGAAGAAGACATTTATGTAGCCAACAAATATATGATAAAAAGTTCATCATCACTGGTCAGTTGAGAAATGCAAATCAAAACCACAATGAGATACCATTTCATGCTAGTTAGAATGGTGATCATTAAAAAGTCAGGAAACAACAGATGCTGGAGAGGATGTGGAAAAATAGGAACGCTTTTAAACCATTGGTGGGAGTGTTGATTGGTTCAACCACTGTGGAAGATGGTGTGGCGATTCCTCAAAGATCTAGAACCAGGTATACCATTTGACCCAGCAATCCCATTACTGGGTATATACCCAAAGGATTATAAATCATGCTGCTATAAAGACACATGCACACGTATGTTTATTGTGGCACTATTCACAATAGCAAAGACTTGGAACCAACCCAAATACCTATCAATGATAGAGTGGATAAAGAAAATGTGGCACATATACACCATGGAATACTATGCAGGCATTAAAAAAGGATGAGTTTATGTCCTTTGCAGGGGCATGGATGAAGCTATAAACCATCATTCTCAGCAAACTAATGCAGGAACAGAAAACCAAACACCATATGTTCTCAACTCAAGTGGGAGTTGAACAATGAGAACACATGGGCATGGGGAGGGGAACATCACACACTGGGGTCTGTCAGGGGGTGGTGGGGGGGCTAGGGGAGGGATAACATTAGGAGGAATACCTACTGTAGATGACTGGTTGATGGGTGCAGCAAACCACCATGGCACATGTATACCTATGTAACAAATCTGCACATTCTGCACATGTATCCCAGAACTTAAAGTACAGAATTTTTTTTTTTAATTAGAGGTTTAAAATTCAGATCTAAAAGTTGAAGAAAATTGGGCTATACCGCAAAGAAATCAGAGTGGGGATAAGCCTAAAATTTAGTAAACAACTAGCCATCTGTTTTCCAGTGCTACCCTAGCTTAAGCTGTGGATATACACAGACACTTTTACACAGGCTTTGTAAATTAAAATGTAAGTTCTGGGAAGGCAGAAATTTTGTGTGTCTTGACTGCTACAGTATCCTTTGTACTTAGTATAAGTTTAGGCACACAGTGGTTTTTCAGTATATTGGTTAAATAAATGCCTGAATGATCCTCCAAAATTAACATAGGGGGTGCTGTCCAAGTGAATTTTCTGTGATGATAGAAATGTTCTATAAATTCTACTGTCCAATATAGTAGCTACTAGCTACATGTGGTCACTAAGCATTTAAAACAAACATGTCTAGTTTAACGAGGGAACCAAATTTTAAATTTCAATTCATTTACATTTAAACAGCTACATGTGGCTAATGATTACCAAATTGGGCAACATAGTTAATAAAGGCTGGGACAAATGTGGGGGCGAGGGAGGAAACAACAACATAAGGCAAAAACAACGAGTGTGTAATGCAGAAAACATATTATCTACAATTTCTGACCCTGGGAAGTCATTCATATGAGAGCAGATTGGGTGGGCAATGCTTCTTAGGCTCTGGATTCTTTTTGCATTCCTTTAAATCCACTGAAAGTTGTGGCGGCAGCTGCTGAGGCAGGGAGGACTGGATTTCAGATTCAAGGAGAAGTGTCTGTATTCTTCTCCCACCAGGGACAAAGTGGTGTTTAATCCATGGACAACATGGCCACTGTGAGAACAACTGCTGGATGGCTAGGGACAGCAAGTGCCTGCAGAAGCATAAGCAGTGAGGAGCTTGGAACTTCTCTCTTGGTTGAGCTCGCTTTCTGGTTCAGGTGTGCATTCATTCAAATATTTGCCAATGCAAAGGGTCATTCCTGTTTTATTTTCCCTTCTTAGGGGACACTATGCCAAAGACAGCCTTAGGATTCAGTTGGACCCTGAAGTTCTTCAGCTTATGACAGAATACAGGAAATCTTGAGGAGAAAGGATTGCTTTGCAAAATGAGCTAATTAAATGAGAGTCATTTAATTTTAATTTTTACAAAGGATGTGCCCTTTTTTTTTTTACCCAAACTAGTAAAGACTGTTTGCTGTTCACATGACGTGAGGTCTAAAAAGTTGAGGCTTCAGTTCACATGCAAGATTCCCCAGCCAAACTGCCCTCCTTATCCAAAGGACCAGGTGCAGTTCCTGTTTATCCCTGAGTAGTGGTTTGCAGTTACTTGTCAGCCAGCAGAATTACTCAAACAAACCAATTGCATCCTCTTGAGGGAAGCAGGGGTACCCCATCCTCTTGATCCTACAAAATGGCCTCTGGTTGTTCACGCTGTTACCATATGCAACTCCCATGTGGCCCTGCATGGTGTGCAGTGTCTTTCTCCCAAAGTTATGCGTATATACGACTACTAAATGTCTATTGACCTCATCTATCCAGTGTTAGGAGTTGTGCGTTTTGCCATTCTCACAATCCCCATAACCCTAAGGTGGGAATCCCTCTCTCACCAGTGGGTTTAACAAGAGGTGATTAAAACAAGTTATACGAAAATTCTTCATAAATAATTTATCAGTTGCTGATGAGCCAGATATCATTTATCAATACTCAGGACAATGCTCAGCCTTCTGAGCTCTCTCTTGTACCTCAGGGGCATGATGCCTGGAAACTACATCTCTCAGAGACTTCTCTCTCAGGATTTCCATTAAGCCCACCATTTGAACACACCTGCATGTTATTAGAAAGATGAAAGAGAAGGAGAAGCCATTATTCTCCAGTGTCAGCTATGGGGTAGTGGTAGACAAAAGATGGATGGTTTTGTCAGGGCTTCTAAGTATCCACCAGAGAATGACTCATTAGATTACAGAAAGGAAGTAAGACTCTTGGTGGTCACTTCCTTATGACTCTCATGTCTGAATTTCTGAAATTTGCTGTAGCAGATACCTCTGTACCCTGGCTCATATTTTCTTGGCTTCACCTCTGATTTCAGCCATGACTGCACAGTTCCACACAGGTTTCAACTCATATCATGCTGCAAGTATCCTGCCTTGGGTGCAGGCTCCGCATTTCTACTTTCTGTTGTAGAGTTCCTCCAACAGTGCAGATGCCATGGGAGTTAGTTGGGCCCACATACGTGTGTACAGCTCAGAAATACAGGGAGTTAATATCCCTGGGGGCAAGTCCTAGGAGCCAACAGAGAAATCCTCCTACCTTCCATACTTTGGGTGGACAATTCTGGAAGGTACTCTGTGTGCTTCTCATTAGATTTTGATAGAATCAAGTTCCTACCTCCCAAATGGAATTTTGTAACACACCCCTATGTTGACCACTCCTTTTTCCTCACTCTGCCACTGCAAATCCCTGGTATCACCTCCAAATAAACCGCCTGCTCATAACTCCTTGCCTTAGGCTGTGCTTTGAAAGGATACAAGCTATGATGATAGTCCTTTCTGATCTCCACTCCTCCAGCCCTCCAAAGGTTGTACAAACCTTTAATTACCTGTACTAAAATATTTCCTATTCCTCAGAGAGTGGCTTGTTTTCCTGAACAAACTATGACTAATATACTGCAGTTACATAATAGTCTATGTTATATCATTTTATCTGTTACCCTCTGAATGGATATTGTGTGCCTTCATCGTTTTACTTTTGTCATCATCTGCACGTTGATTTCCAGAGAAGACATTACTAAGACATTGTTTTACTAACAGTCATTCTCTCAATTTCCTAATTTTGTCTAACCTGACAATGTACCTGACCCAAATCTTAATTTCCCAGCCTCCCTTACTGGTAGCCGGGACACAGTTCTGGCTAATGAGAAATGAAAAGAAGTCTACCTGGGATTTCTAGGTAAGTTTTGCCTGTTCTCCTTGCCTTTTTCTCTTCCCACCTGGAACAATGACATGTGATACACTTGCCATCCTACAATCACAAAAGCACAATGAGGACAAAAGTCACTGAAGGAGCCTTGGGATGTCAGTGGCATCATGGAGGTGACTCAGCAGCCCTGAATGCTGGTCTACTCACTTCTTGTTACTTGAGATGGATAAATGTCTATTGTGTTAAACCACGGTGATGGTTTCTCTGACACAGCTGAATGCAACCCCCTACCTGAAGCACCGTATTTATACTGTTAACTTTAGATCTCCTTTGACTAGACTCCCAGAAGAAAATTGTCATGTCAAAAGAGGTATAAACACATAAATTTATGATACAGTTGCCAAATGACTTTCCAAAAGGACTACATCAAGCTACATGGCCACCATCATCATTTGAAACTATCTATTCTGGAAAGAAATATTGTACTTGTTTTCTAATTGTCTTGCTAACTGGTTTCCATTTTGATTAGCAATCTCGTATACCACTGGTAGGCTCCAAGCTCACAGGCTACGTGGTGATAACAAGCTCTGTGGGAGCCCTATGCAAAACATCTTGGTATCTTTCCTACTCAAAAAAGCAGCACCTATAATATTCCTACAGTGATTGCATCACAGGGTATCAGGACAGCCAGTCTGACCTCCTTCAGAAAGAATTTCCTTGCTGCTCCAATTAGAACACAATGGTCAAAGAGGCCATAGAGATGCGAAGATTAAAAGCAATGACAAGATGACAAGGACACCAGTGTGGCCAATGGCTCACTGACAGCTAAAGGATTTGCTATATCTGTAAAAGGTGGATAAAGGTTGAAAAGTCTCTTCAGCATTCCAAATGAAAGGAAAACTGTCAGATCGCAAAAGAAAAAGGTGAGACATATTTATCTGATTGCTCTAGAGCTATTGTGGCCTGCAAGGAGTACTAGCATGGAAAGGGAAATTAAAGAAACACTGGTAAAGAGAAGACCACAGTGAAACAGGGGTGCTCACCATGTATAGGTTTGTCATGTACTGTTTGTATTCAAAGCACCACTTCGGATTATATCTGAGCTCATTTTCCCACTTTATTAGCAACTCTAAGAGGAAAGATCCTTCGCTGTGTCACCACAACACTGCTTCATGGCAGAGACTCTTGGAATATCACTGGTTCATTTGTTCATATTAATCCATTCATTCACTCATTCACACTTTTCCTGCATGTCTACTACCAATAAGTGGTACAATATACCCCCTGGACTCAAGGAGCTTACCCATCTGGGAGTGGTAATTGACACATACAGTAATAATGACACCACAAAGGCACTGTAGGTTAAGAGCCACAACAGAAATACCGTATGCTGCGTTACAAGAGAATAGGAAAAATTTCCTCCAGATGGGATGACTAGAGGGAAACCCACATAAAGAAGTTGGTAGCTGAGCTGAACCATGAAGGGTGGAAAGGACGTCAAAAAGAATGTTTGGAAGAGAAGAGCAATAAATATGACAGGAAAAAAGTAGGGTACAAAATTATGAGATATTGCATCTTGTCTAAGTCTCTCTCTTAGGATGAGATATTACACGTTACTTAAATTTTGTGAACCTCAGTTTGCTTACCTTTAAAAATGAGACACAGTATTATTCTTCAGGGATTGCTTATTACAAGTATTACATTAGATAATACATGTGGAAGTATCCTATAAATTATAAAGAAGTATAAATAGTTGTCTATTCTTATTACGATTATTTTTATTATTCTTCCACAAATAGCAAACAGGATTAACAAGTTCAAATGTGAAAAAATTCAAGACATGAACTTTTTGTTTATAAGAAATATTTGATAAATAATAACAAGGTTATTTCCAGATTTAAGATCATACATGATTTACATAATAGATGTTTAAATAGTCATCTGTCATCTATTGTCCTTTGAGAGACATGCACACGTGCACACACGTGTCAAGTGTTAGTGCCCGGGGGCAGACACTCTATCTCATTATGTCAGTATACATGGTAACTATTATGCCATATCTGAACAGATCTCTGTATTTAAAATTTTTACATTCTTATGATTTTGGGATTTGCTGTATAGGATTTAAATAGTTACAATTTCATGAGACTGAATTTAAAACCAGGAAGGCGATCTAAAGCCTTTAACATAAGAAAGCTGGTCCTTATTAGAAAGGAAATCGGTCCCAACCCATGTTGGTAGCCTCTCTGGTCAGTAGAGATGGTGGAACTTAAAGTGAATTTGTTTCCCTGCTGATGAGGGAAAAAAAAACAAAAAAACATGGAATTTCACACTGGAAACACATCATAGGGCTTTTATTTTCATTTTTGATTCTGGTAAGTTTGAACATTCAGGAAAGTTAATTTTTAAAAAAACCACCAGAAAAGGCAACTTATTTTTCATTGTTAGGATGAATCTAGTTTCTAGAGAAGAGATGCAATTTGAAAAAACAGTATTAACAAATTCAGAAAACTGCCCACAGAAAAACTGGCATAAACACACCCTAGAAAAGTCAGAATCTCAAGGAAGTATCCAGGGAAATTGCTTATATTACTAATTTGTGGGAAAAGTGATAAGGTTAAATTAAGTAGAAGTTGATATGATTTAGGAATTAATGTTCAGCTGGGCGTGGTGGATCATGCCTGTAATCCCAGCATTGGGAGGCTGAGGCAGGCAGATCGCGAGGTCAGGAGTTCAAGACCAGTCTGACCAATATGGTGAAACCCCATCTCTACTAAAAATTAAAAAATTAGCAGGGTGTGGTAGCACACGCCTGTAGTCCCAGCTACTCAGGAGGCTGAGGCAGGATGACCACTTGAACCTGGGAGGCAGTGGTTGCAGTGAGCCAAGATCGTACCACTGTACTCCAGCCTGGGTGACAAAGTGAGACTCCGACTCAAAAAAAAAGAGAATGCTCCTACTATTCCTAAGCATTTGTATTTCATTAAACCTTACAATTAAACATTTTATAAATAAGATTGATTTCAGCTAATGCATATATTTAATCAGTTTAATAGTAAACTCAATTTTTAAACAAAAAGCCTAATTACATAAAAAAAAGCCTATCTCCTTATTCCAGTTGATCAGTAATATGAGAAAGAGACCTGAAAGTATACCTAAAGTCCCGCCATTTATCTGGGTACTATGTTGGAATTGTAAGTAAAAGCAAAGGAAATGAACATTTATTGTGCAGTGACTGTGTGCCCAGCAACATGCCAGATGGGACTGTTTCACTGACGGCTTCACACTGGCCTCATAAAAAAGGCATTGGCAATTACATTTTTTTGGAGTGCTAAGAAAGTTTGGGTTACTCATGGTTATAAAGCTTGGCAGAGCTTTATTTATGCCAGTCATGGCAGAGCCATGATTCCAACTCAGGACTTTGCTAAGCTCACTGTCCTTCTATCAAACCATGCTGCTTCCTACAAGATAAAAAAAAACTGTAGAGTTTCTTAAAAACTAGCCTTGAAAACCCAAACCTACCAAATGCCCACATCATCAGTAACCACACAGGCTCCTCATAAATGCTTTTCATTCACTGAATTATCTCTGAACATTTATTTCTTTAGGCTCTCTAAAAAGTGACCAAAAGGAACATCTTTTATCTTTGATTTTTATAGATTTTTTTTTTTTAATTCAGGGGAAAGTGCAACTGTTAGAAAGCCTTTTTATCTTGACTTAACGACAAAGTTTTGCCTCTTGTTTAGTCCCCCACACTGAAGATTAGATCCACACATTTCTGCTCCCTTAGTCATAAAAAAGGAAATGTTGCTTTGCAAAGCAATGCTCAAATTCTTTCTAGAGCCTTCTCTCCTAGTTTAAGAATGTACTGTGACCTAGGCTAAGAAAAACTTCAGGTATGGATTCTTGAAAAAGATTTCTCATGGCTTTTTCTACCTTTCTGCTGAAGCTACTGGCTTCTTTTTCTACACACACACACACACACACACACACACACACACACACACACACACACACACACACAGAGTAAACTTCTTTTTCAGGAATCCATACAGGCCTCCTCTTGACTAGTATATGAAGTTTCCTCAGCATTGCCCCATCTCACCTTTTCTTGCTTCCCAATGCATTCTCCTTCTTCATGAAGCTGGCCTCCTCACCCACTTTCTCCTGTGCATACTCACAAAGAAGCCTGGAGCTGCTCATTTCCACCTCAGTATTAACTCCGCACAGGAAATGTCCTCTCTCCTTCCCTCTGGCGATTCAAACATATTTCCTTCAAGACTTTCCTCCTCCAAAACCCCTTCCTGCTGTAATTCCTCCCGAGCTAGCTACTGAAATGGTAGCTTCCTGGGCATTCCACTTTCCTGATGCATTTCTCCTCGCTTAACATTCTTCTCAGTTCATTATTCTGTCTCCTCCTCTGCCTCCTCTTAAATGGACATTCCTGCCTATCCTAGCCTCCACACTCTTTTCTTCCTCTAAATGCTCTCCCAGGCAATTCCTTCAAAACTCTCAAATCTTAGTTACCTCTGCATTAGTGATGCCTCTAACTACAGACACCTCCCTGAGCTTCCCACATGCCTGCCGGACAACTCCTCGGAAAAGTACTGCTCAAACCTCCTACTCAATGTGTCCAAAATAAAAGGAGTAAACTAGTTTCAATACATATTTCAACCGCCTCCCTGAGTTCTCTATATCTCGGTAATGGACTTACTCTTTCAATAACCCAAGCTGAAACTCCTGCCCTCTACATCTTACCAGGAAATAAACCTCAATGTATCCTTCCCTTGCGATTGTAATGGCTTCCTAACTCTTCCGCCTGCATTCAAACACTGGTTCTTCAAACTGTCCGAGCTTGTGCAGCTTTGCCCATGGGACATACGTGGATCTCAGCAAAATAGCCAGCTGGAGCTATTTTGGGACAGAGTGGGATAGGGGCAGAGCTGGGAAACTAATCTGATCGGAAAGACTGGTCTTGAGAAGTTGGGCCACTCTGGCATGTTAGCACCACAGAGACATATTCAAGCAGTCTGGTTTATCAGTAATCAGGTTTTAAATAACAGGGTGGCAGCATCATGATTTTACCCCATTAATTCATTCACAGCAGGGTCCACGTCCAGTAGCAAGCACTTGTAATAGCCTCCCACTGGTTTCCTGCCCTCTACCTCCTAGCTTCTAAAAATCCAATCTGATTCCTGCACTACTACACCTCAAATTATTCAGTAGCTTTCCACCAGGCAATGACAACATATGAATCTTGACTAGACAGAAGCAGGAAGTTGGGAAGGAGACTTTAATGGCCAGTGCAAGATTAACAAGAGAATATTTTCTTTCCCTGTACCACAAAACTGGCAGAGTTCCAGATAGAGGTGACATCATCTGCCTGGGTCTCAGAGTGAAGATGACATTAAACAGAGCTGAAGCCCATCCCTGATAGCATGTGGCATGAGTGAAAAATATACTAGTATGATTGTCACCTACTGTTATTTTGTGGTTGACTGTTACCATAGAATAAACCAGCCTACTCTGCCAGATATAGTGACTTTCATAAACATTTCTCAAAACTTCAGAGGAGAAGGGGCTTATTTCATACTAACATAGGTGAAAGTTTGCTTACTAAGCTAAAACAAAGAATAGTGAGAGAAAAAACTTGGTGAATTGAAGACCTGGCATTAAGGCTCTAGAGGGGACTGTGATTTGCTAAAACTGATCGTCTAACTCTGAGTCTGCCTCCTTTTATGTATTTTTCTTAAAAGAACCACCTCTGCTTGGTTGTATTGCTTACAGATCCTCCCACCCCAATCCTTGAGTCCTATTCATAATAGTACTACTCAAAAATATAGTCTGTCACTTGCTCCAATTAACTTTAAATGAAAAATGATTTAATGTTTTTAATCATTAAGAATAAAAACGAACCACATTGATACTTTGGGGACTTTTTTTTCCTTTGCTAAGAACTACCATTTAATTAAAATACCAGCTCTTCAATAACTCTGACCAAATCATGACATATCTGGCACCAATGGCTAAAGAATATGTTGAACTATTAGTTTAGACCCTCATATAGAAGTGATGGCCTCTAGTAACATTCTGTATTTTTTCCACTTTATTCATAAGAGCAAGGAAGAAAAACAAACTATATGGTCTGAATACTTCAAGCAACTAGCACAGAGCCCAGCACAGAGTGTGTGACCAATAAATGCCAGGTCTCTTCTTGTACCCAGTCCCTGACCTGCTGCTTTACTGAAGCGACATGGCTGATCAGACTTACTGTCATTTTGAGGTTTTAAAACAGGAAGGCAAGTGATTTCTCCACAGCTCTGTTCTAAAAGAAGCTCAGTTTTCTCAACCAGAGTAATCAAATGTCCTTTATAGGACTGGTTCCACCATCTTAAGGGGTTTAATGACAGCAGAAGGGGGTCACTGACTTATCAGGAAAAGAGGATAGTAACATCCAATATAGATTAATTTAATTACCTCCTCCTTCACCCCATTTCTGGGGGGTCTGGCAATATCCAGGAAAGTTCAGCAAATGAAATTTCCTATTCTTCTACCCTTGAGATATCTGTGGCATAAAAATAAGGTCATTTTCTTGGTAGGAAAATGGTATCTTGCATGGTCTAAGTATTGCTTCTTCCCCTGATATAAATAAAATCAGGATTGCCATATTAAAAGTCCTAAAGGCCTTCACCCTGGACATTAGCCCTCTGGCTCAGATGCTCTAAGAAAACACTATTACCAAAGGTCACTTCCACATTCACAAAATTGCAATTCTTAAAAACAGAGAAAAAATAATTTCCTTTTTATATGATATCAAAGTTAAGATTTCTGTTGCCATGGTAATGAGATTTTTTTTTTTTCTTGCAGTGCCAGCCTTTTCCTGGCAGATGAAGTCAGTACTACAATCAATAAGAAAGCAATACTTCATTTTCTACATCCCTCTTGAGGTACGGGCTTCCAACCAAAAGCATAGAGAGCCATATTTGATAGTCCCAAAATGTCCATGGATAGAAATTCGCATACCCAGTAATGCCAAACTTTGCCTTTATCATGCTTTGCTGAAGGATTTGATGAAAGTTTATGTATGCAAGCCAAAAACTCACATGCATGTAAAACAATCCTTAGCTCATATTAGTTCCTTGTCAATTTGCTTCCCTACTTTTGGCCTCCTCTAATAAGTCCTTCATGTGTCTAAATGGTTCATTAATCAAAAACCAACTTGAGTTGAGAATTTCTTAGATCCTGAATTTTGGAATACAGTCAAGGGGCATAAACCAATCTCTTTAGAACACTGTGTCTCAAATTGTCAAGTAAACTTCTGTTACTAGACATCTTGGTGATACTTTGTTCCATTATTGTTTAACCTAAAATCTCTCTAGCTTTTTAAAAATCATGTGGTTATCTTCGGGTCATCTTGAAGCCCTAGAATTCTCTCTTCTTCCACACAGAGGAAAAACTTGGTAGACAGGAACAATCATTCAAAGCTTTTCCAAATGTAATAGATGAATGGATGATATCCCCTCTTCCCATGTGTATATAATGAACAATTGGCATTTACTCCTTGTACAACTCCACTTTAAAAATATGGTGATTTAAAGAGCGTCCATGTTTATACATGTTTACCCTTCATAGCAGGAAAGTCCTCCTCTCTATGTAAAGGTCATCTCCTTCCAAAGAAGAGCAAATAGAATAATACAGAAGCAGATGGATATTTGCCTAAACACTAGATCAGTTAAATTAAATGCCTGGGTGACATCACAGGTAGATTTATCTGGGACTAGGAGTACATACGCAGGTACAGGTAGTAAGAGGAAAGAGGGAGAGTCAACATGATGTGTTTACCAAACTTGTTTCTTCCTTCTTCAGGTCACAGAGCTAAACTACATTTCCAAAGTTCCCTTGCAGTTCCATGTGACTGAGTTCCAGTCAATGGCCTGGATCCATACCCACCCACTCGTACCCTGCATGATGCTCCATCCACTAGCTTTCTCACTTTCCTGCAAGTGGACACTGAACTCTGCAGAGAAATGCTGATTTCAGAAGATGGCAGACCTAACATTATAGATGAGTTCTGGGTCCCTAAATGACTATATAGAATATGAACCCTCTCCAGCTCACCTCCTAACCTGCATTGGGCCCAGATGTTAACAATAAATAAATTTTTATTATGTCAAACCACAGAGATTTTGGCTTTTTATTAAAGCAACTAGCATAATCCAGCCTGACTAAAACAGGAAGCTAAATGGATACTCAAATATGGTTTCTTCTGTGAGCTTAGCCTACCCTAAGAAGCCAATAGTATCCTGAACTAATCCTAAATTAGTTCATATTAGGATTTTGAAGCAACTCTTGATAGATAGACAGCGTTTATTGCCCTTTGGGCTCATGGTCGAAGAAAGCAATATTCTTAATAGTACAAACCTGGAACTGGTGGCCAAAAACATAAATAAAAATTATCTGTATTCACTTCCCCAAACCCTCCATTCCTAGGGAAAAAAAAAAAAAGGAACAAAATAGAACTTAACATATCACCTCTAAAAGCTGGAACCCGCCCACAAATGTCATTTCAGGGTAGGATGGGCGAGGACAAGAGAAGGAGAAAGCACCCTCTATAATATCCAATCTCTTTCAAATTATTCATTCATCATTTATATGAGGAGATTATCCTACTACAACACCACTTTTCATTTTGCAAATGTGTAGTGTGCAGACTCGCCTAGTTCAATGGGAAAGGTTTCCAAGAAAATTAAATGTCAGAGCTGCTTGGCTTATTGGTTTTGCTCTCTATAAATTCCCTTTTTAACTCAGCTTTGAATAATAACATTCCTCAGTGTCAAAGTGACAAATTAGCTTCAATCTTAACGGTGTGTGAGAATCAAGAAAGCAGGCAAAGACTAGCTATGGTTCTCATCTTAGCAAGGCAGCAATAAAAAAATTAACTCTAAAAGACAGCCTTTAGTGACTCTAGGAAGTAGAAGTACATGAGGTATCAGATTTTTTTTAAAAGCCTATTGATTATTTGTTCCTGTCTTTTTTTGCAGCAACTGGTACTCTGATATATATAAAGTTTAAAGCAAGCTAAAAGGAAACTCTCCTGAAAGTGGATGGGAACCAGGAAACCAGTTATATTGTCCTGTTAGTTCACACTCCCTTCTCTCCCTCCCTCCCTCACAGAGTCTCGCTGTGATGCCCAGGTTGGAGTGCAATGGCATGACCTCGGCTCACTACAACCTCCACCTCCCCGGTTCGAGCAGTTCTCCTACTTCAGCCTCCCACGTAGCTGGGATTACAGGCATCCGCCAACACGCCTGGCTAATTTTTGTATTTTTAGTAGAAATGGGGTTTTACTATGTTGGCCAGGCTGGTCTTGAACTCCTGACCTCAAGTGATCTGCCCGCCTTGGCCTCCGAAAGAGCTGGGATTACAGGCATGAGCCACTGTGCCTGGCCCAAGACCACTTCTTATGCTAATCGGTTAGTGACAGTCTTGGAGACTCAGGCTGAGAGTTTCTCCCTGCTACTTCTCAACCCTGCAAGAGCTCCATGTAACACCAATTTATTACATAACTTCTTTCTCATGATTTCTAAACACTAAAGTTGGTAGTGGAAGGGTGATGGTGAAGATTGAGTTTAGGTGTAGATGCAATATTTTGTCAAAAAGATTTTAATCTTTTAAAAATCTCTCCCTCTAGTTTACATATTAAAATATAAAAGTTAAGAAAATAGTTCTGCATATGTGAATCATATTATTTTAGGTTCTCAGAGATAAAGCCTAGCCTATGTTATCTACATATGGAGGACACACATAAGCATGTGGACTCAAAATTCTTTTCCAGTAGAATAAAAGAATGTCACAACTGTGAAGGGCTTACAATAAAATATAGTACAATTCCTTCATGTTACAGTGTGAGAAAACAGGCCTGTAAAGGTTTAAGTGACTTGCCCAAGGTCTGGTTTTCTGTCAGTCAGAAAACCAGTGTGTTTCATATGACAGAAAACACACACACACGCACACACACACACACTCACATATGTGTAGGGAAGGAGAGGGGAAATGATATATACTAATTTGCATGCTAAACCCTCAGATGTCTGGAAGCAATATTATATTTAAAATATCATATCCTCAAAGCATACATCATCCAAAAAAATTATTCTTAAAGGCTTGAAACCCAGGATTAGAAAAGCTTTTGCCAAGGTTTTATCAAAAGGAAATTTGGATTGGGAAGACTTATTTCCTCACATGCTCTTTCCAGGGATAACGACACAAATCAATAGAGGACACACTTCCCAGAGATATGTCACAATATGCTCTCAGACTGACATTTCTGTTTCCACTTACAATTAGACTGGGCTAAGTTTTAAACTGGGTTTTGATTCCTAAGCCTTTTCAGGATATTAAACATTGACCTCAGCACAGTAGCTGATGCTATGCCTTTTAAAATCAGTTTACATTATGCAGCTTTGTAGGCACGTTTCAGAGATAGGACAGTAAGGAATAAATTGTAAGTTGCGTTTATAATAGAACAGTAGTATCAGCTTAAATGGTTTGTAGGAAATTAAGCAACCCTTCTCTCTGTTAAGCAACTGTTCTCTCTTCCGTACTTTGAAAGTAAGATTCAAGAATGTGCCACAAATGGATCACAAATAGTAATCAATACTGTGAAGCCACTTTTAACGGTTCCTAATGAAGTGAATAGTGTTAGTTCTAGAGAAAACAACAACACAATGAAACAAAAGAAAATGGGTTATTTACCTTGATCACCCAGTCTGGAAAAAATGTCAACTCTGTTTTTGAGACTGCATCCTCTGACTGATTAGAAATGCAAGGCCCCAGCTGGGCACGGTGGTTCATGCCTGTAATCCCAGCATTTTGGAAGGCTGAGATAGGTGGATCACTTGAAGTCAGGAGTTCAAGACCAGCCTGGCCAACATGGTGAAAGCTTGTTTCTACTAAAAATACAAAAATTAGCCAGGTGTGCTGGCATGTGCCTGTGATCCCAGCTACTGGGTAGGCTGAGGCAGGAGAATCACTTGAACCTGGCAGGTTCCAGTTGCAGTGAGCTGAGATCATGCCACTGCACTCCAGCCTTGGCAACAGAGCAAGACTCTGTCTAAAAAAAAAAAAAAAAAAAAAGAAAAGAAAAGAAAAAAGAAAAGAAATGCAAGGTTCCCAATTCATTGGCCAAAGGCAGTGGAG
Source organism: Macaca nemestrina (assembly GCF_043159975.1). NCBI lineage: Eukaryota > Metazoa > Chordata > Mammalia > Primates > Cercopithecidae > Macaca > Macaca nemestrina. Next base: position 35,867,449 of record NC_092126.1, on the reverse strand, counting down.
GCACCTGCTCATTCCTGGGTGCAAGTTTTCTGACAGCTGGAGAAATCAATGAGCATTCACTGAAGTCCTGCTCCCTGCTCCACGGCCGGGGGTTGGCCTGTAGAATTTTTGGCACTATAAACCTGACAGTGAACAAACACAGGCAAAATGTCAAGAAGCTTACAAACTCTCCCTTCAGCCTGCTCCACTGCAGACTCAGGTGGCCACAGAGAGTTGGGATTAGGCTATTAGATGGGTAAATGATATCTGAGCATAGAGCGGGAGAAGCCTGCATGGTACTGGACATGAAATAGTTAAACAACAGCATCTTTGGAGATAGGCAAAAGTGAAGGCAGGGTAAGGGGCAGAGAGAACTGCAGTAGTTAAACCAAAAGCATCCACGTGTCCATTCAATGGGAAAACAACTGTTTCTAGCTTGGACCCCAATTAGGAAGTTACTTTTCCCACCAAAAGTAGCTTAAAACACCTTCTCCTATTTAGTTTATTTTCAGAGCAGAGATACTTCTGGAGAATTTGTGGCAGGAAACAAGCTTTCTAACAAATATGATAATAAAGATAATATTTTAAAAGATCTTTAATGAGGTGTATAAGTAGAATCTAGGATAAATTCTACAGACAAGAAAGAAAAATCTTATTGTTTACCATCATGGGATCAGGAATATAATGGAAAATGATTAGCAGAAAAATCAGTGTTCCACTAAACATCCCAGTAAAATTAGCTATATAATTTATGGTTTGATTTATTTATTACAGAATATATGTGGAGGGTTTGCAAAGTTAACCTACAATACATGCAACTAAATACAATTTAAAAAATGTCAACTGCAAGTGGAAGTGGACTTTCCTTTTGAGCCTTCATCTGCTGTTAGAGAGATCAATCTGCATTTAACTGTCTTGCTGAATTAACTCATTTCTTTTCTACATCATACTGACTGATTCTACCCGCAACACTGAGAACGCAAAGGTAACAGGGTTTCTCTCTGGGATGTCTCCACACTGTCTGCTTTCAAGAGTCAGTTTTGTCTCCAAGTCTATTTACATCCATTTCTTTTGTTCTTTTAATTACATAATATAATTTAAAAATACTGCAAAATTAGAAAAAAATGACTGACGGGAGTTGTCTGTATGAAAACTAAGTTGAATGATTTGAATAGACTTAATTAAGGCAAGTTTTTTTTAACAACACTTTCAATTAGGTGTCAAGGCAATAGTAAAAAAATATTTTTAACGTAGAAATCTAAGATTCTGCACTCAAATTTCTTTGCAAGTATCTTAAAGAGTTCTTTGCCCAGTAAAGAAAATGCAAGTAGAAATGTAGCTGATGCATTAAAGGATGATTTATGCAAGAAATAAGAAGCAAAACTCTAATTGGAAAACCAACATGAAACGAAAAAGTCTCAGCCCTGAATTAAAATATTGCTAATGTACATTTACATTAAATTAAAATGTTATATACATAAATTATTTCTGATTCTGTCTTAATTTTTTAAAAATTGGTTCTGATCACATCTGATGTAACAGCTTTTACTCTAAGTAAATATCCAAGCCAGCTTCAAATTTAGTCTAATAATTTAAATAGTCCCTTTAGAAAATATTCAGACTCCTGATAGCATCCCCTCTTCCCATAATGGTATCTTGGTCCTCCCAAGGAGCTGGGAGTTATGTTGGCTGTGCCAGTTCTTTTGTCTGTACTGCCTAGCATCCACTGGTCTGCAGTAATGTCCTTGTTCCCTTGTCATCATGTGCCCTTTTAGCCTCTGATGGTAAAATACCAGGCTGGCCCTTTCTTTCACTTCCTGCAATGCCCCCAAGTAGGTATGGCCATCTCCCATCTGCTGGTTCAGCTTCCCTCAGCTGTGGCTGGCTGCAGACCCTAGAGTCTGTGCCACAGCACCATTCAGCCCTAACATCTGTTATGATGCTGCTGCTCACCTTAGCATCCCAGCTCTATGGTAACTGAACTGCTTCAGCTAGGCTTGAAGGGCCTTGCACAGGGTTCCTGTCCACTCTCTGTCTTAACAAGAATGTAGGGTAGAATCTTGTGCCTGGGCCTGTGGTGGTTTCCTGAATTCCTCAGTTTCCCAACATCAAAGCTCACAGAGAACTCTGGAGATGCTACTTGTGCTCACTTCTGTCTTCTACTCCCTTTTCATTCTTCCTCTTCATCCTGACCCTGGCCAGGACAGAGGCAAGGCTTTCTAATTTTCTTTTACATCATATCATCCTTCATTCCTGACTCCAAACTTCTTCACACTGCAAGAGAAGCCTGTGAACTGATCTCTCCAGGCTTATCTTCTCTGTATCTAAGGAGAAGATAAATATACCAAGACTTCTCACACCCCAGTGCCACTGTCTCCTACACTGGAGTACTAAGGCCACTGTGACTTAGGAATCATATGCCTTAGGAATAAGATAAGACTTTAAGAGGAGGAGGGAAATATATTGGTTTAATATTTTTGAAAACACATTTGTTATTTGTTTTCATTTATATATTTACTTATCATTTCACAGTGATGGTACAAACATTCCCAACTATAGGTTGAGCATCCCTAATTTGAAAGTCGGACATCCAAAATGTTCCAAAATCTGCGATTTTTTTGAATGTCAACATGGCACTCAAAGATCATGCTCAAAGGAAATGCTCCTTGGAGCATTTTGGATTTCAGATTTTGGATTAGGGATGCTCTACTGGTTGTGTATATGTAAATATTTCAAAATCTAAAAAAAGTCCAAAGTGTGAAACACTTCTGGCCCCCAAAATTTCAGATAAGAGATACTCAACTTGTAATACTTTTGTAATTATAAAATCTCCTCTACCTTCAGTTAAGAACTAATATCTGTTATTATATATAGATGTCTGGACTGGACAATACAGTGAGAATGCTGGCACCAGAGAGGAAAAAACTGAGTTAGATGCACCATTAGCTGAGTACTATCTTCTCAAGACATATTTTGACCTGGGTGCTATTATTACACAAGCGGTGTCTTCCTTGAATTCCAGAAGGCTTCCCCGAAAAGAGAGGTGGATACCACCAGGCTGTAGCTGGGCCTTATGTTTCTGGGATGAAGGAAAAATGAGGTCTGCTTGCTGTAGCAGTTTTTCCAGCACACAATGGTCAAATAAAGACATAAGCCAATGTTTAAGGTTACTAAAACAAGAAAGGAAATTGCCTTATCATGAACCTTCAAACCAGCAGACATAAAGACCTCAACGTGACATCAGTATGCTATCACCTAATGACCAGGGGATTTCCAGGATTCCCTTCTCATGTTTTGCTAATGCTTAGGTGCACCCAGTGATAAACCCATACTGCAATCTCAGGCGGCTTTCTCTAAAGGGTGATACTCAGCAGGTTTTTTAAAAGAGCCTACTCACATTTAAACTCAGAGCAGTTCTCCAGGGAGAAATCAAACCAATGTATTTTCCTAGATCAAAGCAAAATTTCATCTTTTACATTCGACTTAGGACTATTGGTCCTGAAGGGAAAAGTTAACCTTCCTTGCCTTCAATGCAGTGTGGTTAATCCATCTACCACTGGGAAAAAAGGACTCTGCTTCCATTAAAATTGGAATGAAAAGCCAGCATGTAGAAACCATTAATCTTGACACATCTGACAGATAAATGGCAGCTTGGTGGCAGATCAAGCCAGGTGGGGTTTCCCAGACAGGTTGAGGTCTACAGGACAGACTATTGCATAGGGAAGATCTGGGGCTTACTGGCAAAGACTATTGCCAAAGGCCCATCTTGGCTTAAAATATCTGTGACTCCATACTCTGGGCAAAGAGACCTCTCTGAATATTTACTATGTTTCAATGTCAACCATCTTCAAATTTTCAGGGACTAAAGCATAAAAGCTGAAGTTTAATTTTAATCAGATTAAGCTATTTGGTAACAGAATTTCTCCAGCCTGGCCTCAGTACTACTTTCAGTTGACTAGCTGGTTAATCTCTGTTCCAATTACCAAAGTCCAAGCTTAACATGATGATAATGAATAACGTCTCCTCGGTTTAACTAAAATTTGTGCTTCTGAATCTAGTCTGCTGAACTTTTAATTTTACTGAAGCATAATCACTTTTTCTCATTCCTTGACAACCCCCCTATATGTCCCATCTAAATGCGCCTGAAAATCTCTTTGCAACGGGATTTCTTCATAAGAGGGCAATCAATCTCTATCTGGGTCTGGGCTGTGGGAAGGGAAACCTTAGTGATGAAGTGACTCTAAACATTACATATAATTTAAAAACCATGTAGATTCTGTCCTCAAAAGGCATAGAACTAAGGAAGAAAGATGTCAACTAGAGGGAAATTAAACACACACACACACACACACACACACACACACACACACACACACACACACACTTTCCTGATATGGAAAAGAAGTTCATGGTAGTCACAAGGAATAAATGTAGGCCCTAGTGATTGCTGGAGAAGAGTTCTCTCTTTTCCTATGATGAAGATAAATGTAGAAATCTGGAGTAATGGGGCATAGGTAAGACCACTCAGGTTCTTCTTTTCTGGGACAGGATGATGGTTCACAGATGAACCTCCTCTATACTTTTACTGACATGGCATTATCATCTTCCTATGCTGCCCAGCTTCCTGTGTCAATAACAAGGCTGATGATGACTTTCAAGCATACAATTTATCTAATATGGATTATCTTTATCGAAAGACAATTGAGAAAAGGTCACTAATTCTCCAGATAATAATAAATCAAGTGCTTTGGGAGTGTTGGTTTTGTTTTTATAACTAAACTGCCCAATAGTCAGTACAACATGAAAGATTAGGGAAAGCATTAATGATGTATGGGTGAAAAGCTTGTTAAAAATCTGAGAGTGAAGTTTGAGTTAAAAGTTCTTTGAAATTGGAATTTACTGGGAGGCCAAAGATTGAAAGAAGTAGAAGATTCTTCTCTCAGGACATGAGGAGTAAGTTGTATGATGATGTTGTGTGCTTTGTGTGCGTGAATGGGAATTTATAAATGTTGAATTCTAGGCTCCAACAATCACTACCAACAGAAGATCAAGCTGCAAATATTTATGTTTTAAAACTTAAATTATAAAGCTAGTCAAATCTTTCTAACAACTCATGGGAACATTTAACCTAAGTCACCATTTACATTGTATAGAAAAAGATTCATTTAAGCACAAATTAGATATTAGGAATTAGTTTGGGGAAGAAGTTTTTTTGTGAATTCTCTCATATTGCAAAAGGAAAGCTATTTGCCTTCTGGGGAATTGAACTAAATTCTAATCTAGTCTTTAAGACTAGAATGCTAAAAACAAAAATATGAAGGAAATTAAAACCACTTATTATTACACTGATTTGTAAAAACATTGTTACTGGAAATTGATTGGGGCTTGAGGCCTTCTTCCAGAAAAAAGGACTTGTCAGGCATATATTAGGTTCTAAACCTCAATGCCATGTATCTGTACTTATTAAAAATTGTTTCAATGAAAAGTATGTTAGCAGTATGAACTTCTGGTCCATTGGAAGTTCTTCCATTTGAAAAATGTGATATTTCCATAGAACTGTTTGAATTTTTTTATTTTCTAGTCCCTCTCCCCCACACTAGATAGAATTGAAACTAGAATTTTTCCCTTTTGACAAAAGAACAAAAAAAGAACATGTTATTTATAAATTGATGTTTAGTAACTAGTGATAAACTTGAAATACTAGAATATATTATAAGCCTTAATCCAAGGGAGTCTTATGACAATGAATTTCTTAGCTATCTTTTGAACCTATATTCATAATGGTTTTCAAGATATTTTAAGTTATATGTTCTGCTCTTTTTTTCAAAGCTGCTTCTTACATTGAGGCTACTTTTTAAAATTGAGGTGTAATTCACAAGGGGCTGCATTTTTTTTTTTTTTTGATAAGGCTTGTAAGTATGGCTAGATGCGTTGCTCTATTCTTCTAAGAAGGGCCATTTTATTTTTTAGAGTCACTTCTAAAGTCATGTGGTCATTAACTTTGGAGACCATTTTGCATACGAGTGCTGATACAAATTAAGACCCAAGTAGACCACATTGCATGCTAGCCCATGAATGTTGACAATGGAATGAATACCTTGTCTGTAATATACCTTCACTTCTGAACTGAAAAGTTAAAGAAGAAATTTAATTTTCTTTTTTGCATAAGTCAAAAAAACTTAACAGCTAGTGTGCCCAGTTTTCTGGTTGACCTCAGCAGATGAACAGATAGTGTTAATTCAGATTGAAGAAATGATCTGAGTCTTGGTTTGTGTAGATTTACAACCTATATGCAATATTATCTAAATCAGATAGCTTTTACAAATTTCACATGTGTACATAGGCTCCCTCCCACCCTATTCCATATCCGTTAGTTACTGAACTTTCTAAACTGTCATTGAAATATTACAATGTTTTGTTGCACCAATTTTATAAACTTATGCAGTACAACACATGTTATTTTTCTGAGGCAAACCAAAGCTAAGTTTCTCAAGGTTCTTGCTGCCTTCTTTTCGCTGCCTTCTTGAGCAGCATTTGATGAAGGATCTTATCTTTTTTACATCGGTGTGGTAGACTGTTTTCATGCTGCTGATAAAGATATACCTGAGACTGGGCAATTTACAAAAGAGGTTTAATGGACTTGCAGTTCCACATGGTTAGGGAGGCCTCACAATCATGGTGGAAGGCAAGAAGGAGCAAGTCACCTCTTACAAGAATGGCAGCAGGCAAAGAGAGAGAGCTTGTGGAGGGAAACTCCCCCTTATAAAACCATCAGATCTCATGAGACTTACTCACTATCACGAGAACAGCATGGGAAAGACCTGCCCCCATGATTCAATTACCTCCCACTGGGTCCCTCCCACAATCCATGGGAATTCAAGATGAAATTTGGGTGGTGACACAGCCAAACCATATCAATTGGTAATAGATAAAAATACATCAGATTGCATGTCCTTTTTTAAAATCTTAAACCATGTACCAAGTTTTTGGTCCACATTGTGTATTGTAAGTTAAACCTAAGTTGTATTCTATTAACCAATATGAGTGTATTTCTGTAAGCATAGTTGTGTTGACATAAAGTTTTAAAAAGCACACACAAAAAAACCCTGCCCAAGAGCACGAAGCAGCATCCTTTACTTCACACAAGATGTGCATGGCACAACCATAATGAAAGTAATTTTAAAAATCTATTTCAGGGCTTCATTTTATTTTCTTTATTAGCCAAATGGCACCTACCATGTCATTATTGTCAAATTCTACTAGATCCTCATTTGTTAGTAGCTACTTATGTGATTCAAAGCAGTTTTCCAACATCATTTCTAATGACTTCATAAATATTAGCCTTGTAAACAGTAAACATCTAATATTTTCTATGATAAGAAGCAGGAAAAGGTAATGTTTAAGAACAGGAGTCTGGAACCAGATTGTCCAGGGTCCAATCTTTGTTCTACTATTTGTAAGCTACATGCCCTTGAAAAAATTACTTAACTCTCTCTGAGTCAGTTTCCTCATCTGTAAAATGAAAACACGAGGACAACTGCATCTCACAGGGTTGCTGTGAGGGTTAAATGCAAAAACCTTAGAGCAGTGTCTGGCATGCAGTAAACATTATGGATGGGTTATCATTATAATCATTATCATCAAAGCATGTAGAGAATCTTTAGCAGCAAGGGTCTAGGTATGTATAAATCATGGGAACTTTTCACATCAAAAGTGGTAAATGAGACACTAAAGTAGATAAATGAGAGACTCGTGGTTCTTTATCAGGAAATCATGAGAAGGTAGCCATTGGTGCTTCTTTATTCTCTAAACGCTGAATCCTCATAAATAGAATAATTAGTGATTTATGCTTGGCTCATTTAAGAGTTAGGTTTTTTCAAAAAATATGTAACTTAATGGAGTCCTCTCATAACTGTAACTGAGTAGACATCTATTTAAGTAAATTTTATGGTCTTTTTCTTCCTGCCCCATGCAGTGCTTCTCAAATCTTTTTATAGAAGAGTCTCTAATAAAAGATGTGAGTGAACTAATATATATCACCTTAATCCCACATTCTGGAGTCCTGAGGTACAGTGGAAAGTGACTTCTCTAAGCAGGAAATGTCCTTGAAATCTCTTGTTTCATCTTTACAAAAATGTGTATTTTGAGCCCATGGTGGTGTGCACCTGTATTCAGCTATTTGGGACACTGGGGCAGGAGAATTAATTGAGTCCAGGAGTTTGAGGTTGTAGTGAGCTATGATTGCACCACTGCACTCCAGCATAGGTGACAGAGCAAGACTCCATCTCTTAAAGATACATGCATATTTTGTTTTATATTCCACAATAGGTAACATGACTTTAATATAAATATAATTTTAAAATTATATACTAGCAATAAAACTTGTTTATATTATTGTTCCCCTAACATCCTTAAGCAAAACTGATACTCTCTGAAAGCACATCACATGCATCCATTTCTACTATAGCTTTGCTAACTTCTTTCATGTACCTATTATGGGTAGACAAACTACAATGTCAATACACAGATTAACAGAAAGCCAGTCATCACCATCACCATCACCATCTATCTGGTGGTGAATTATCTAAATGTCAGAGAGAGAAGTTAGGTAGAACCAATGACCTCAGGCTCACAAAAGAGTAAATAAAACAATGAAAAAATATCTACTCATGACCAGCTTGCCTTTCAGTGATACATCTTGCTAATGATAACTGCTTTTAGTTGCCTCATCTTCATCACATGTCTGAATGTTAGGAACATAGGCTGGGTGATATGGGGTTTAACTATTGATCCTCAGAGGGGTAGGCAAATCAAACTGACCACGCCTAAGATAATGCATTTGTCAAAAAATTAAACCACCACAATTCAGCAACAATATCTGTATTTTTGAAGGCATCTATTCCTAGAAATATATATTAGCTGATATATACTGATATATCTCCTATCACACCTTGGAGATATGTTTCTTCTTTCATTAAAAAAAGCAGTATATTTTAACAGATTTTGATCTTTTTAAAACTCTGGCTTTAATATTTTGACCATTTCTTTCTTGAAGTAAAATGATGGTTAGTGCTTGTACACCACCAATATCTAAATGCTTTTTTTTGGATGATGTCTTAGAGTATGTTAATGTGTTTCTAAATATTGGCTACATTTGAAACAAAGTATTTTTACAATTAAAATTTTGGTACCACATTTTACTAGTTTTGGTTTAACCATGCTTTAAACCTGTGATTTTTCTTCTCTTCACTCATACCTTAGCTGAGAGTTGGGAGATCCTAGAGTTTACAGCAGGGTTTTGAATAGGTAGCATCTTAGAAAATTTATTTTTTTTTTTAACTGAACAGAACCAGAAAGATGGCCTAAAACATTTGGGTGGCCTCCATTGTCTTTTCTGTTTTATACAACTTAGTCCTGTGTTTTCATACATGGACAATATGAATATTATTGGAATATTAGTTTTTCTATAACAGTTACATAAATTGAGCTAAAAACGCTTAGTTTGGAATTTTCGTTTTTTTTTTTTTTTTTTAATATCCCAGGAAGCACACATTACTATTCTTTACAACCAGATGGAAAACAACATTAAGTCATCTCTTACCATGAAGTTTTAAGGAAATGTTATTTTAATAAAAATGAGAAAGCTGTGGTGTAAAAGTTATCCCCCTCTCCTTATCTCTCTGTTAACATCAGAGCAGTATTGAAATAATGAATGCATTGTTAATGAACCCAAGAAAACAAAAACGATAGTATCTGATCCCGCCCTTGTTTCCAGTACATCTGCGCCGAGATGGTCTGTTGTTATTCAACCAGCTAATCACCATCTTTTGTTCGCATCACTGTGTTTTTACTCATTGGGGCTAATCTACACAGCCATCTGGTATTTGATAGATAATTGCTTTTTCTAAGTCCCACAGAGCCTGAAAAGCATCTCAGGGGAAACTGAACTAGATACATTCTTCTCAGGTAGGGTAACAACTGGAGCTAAGATGAAGGGAAGGCTATAGTGATAATTTTCAACTGGGGTACACATTTTGTCCCAGGTTATAATAAACCTGGAGTTATATGGGAAATGACAGCTTTGATAATATTCCGTAGTATGACTTGTTCTAGAATCTGCCTCCATTTTCCCTGGCAGCCTCATCTTTCAGAACAACTGAATCAGCCAGCATCTCTAGTGCTGAGGCTCAGAAATCTGCAGCGTTCACAAGCTCTCTCATGTGATTCCATGCATAGTCCGGACACCAGGAATTAAATAATGAACAACATAGTCCCTTTCCCATATAGATAATATTTTAGGGTTCTGTTTATAATAGGATTTTGTTTACAATAATTACTTTTCTGACTACAAAAGAAATACACGCTTACTGCACAAAGCTTAGAAAATACAGAAAGTCCAAAGATGAGTACAGAACTATATCATCCAACGATAAACAAAGTTAATATTGCATACTGCTATGGTTTGAACGTGACCCCTAAGTTCATGCGTTGGAAACTTAATCACCAACGCAACAGTGTTGAGAGGTGGGAACTTTAAGAGGTGATTAGGTCATGAGGGCATGAATGGATTAATGCTGTTATCTCAGGAGTAGGTTCCTAATAAAAGGATGGGTTCAATCCCCTTCTCCCAGCTCTCTCTCCCCTGCTCTCTTGCCCTTCAACCTTCCACCATGTGAAGATGTAGCAAGAAGGCCTTTGCTAGATGTGGGCCCTTTAACTTTAGACTTCTCAGCTTCCAGAATTGTAAGAAACACATTTTTCCTTATAAATGACCCAGTCTGTGGTATTCTGTTATAGTGTGTAAACCAAAAATAAAATCCTACCTGCCCCCACAACGAACTGAATAGGCCCCCTTGTGGCCAAGGCAACCCCATAAAAATCTTAAAACTGAGTTCCCAGCCAGGATGGGATGGGAAGCCAGACATGCCTCATGACATCCCTTCCCTTTTGCAGTTTAGACACAACTGACCAGCATTAATGTCACAATAGGGATCATAAGACTGACAAAACAGACTCTCTGTGGCACTAAGATACCAAATTATAAACAAGATGTAAGGCTATGCCAGGAAAGGGTTAAGTCACACACTCCTACCCTTGGAATAAATAAACTATGTTTATTTATGAGTAAAATAAATGATTTTTTTCCAACTTTTATTTTTAGTTCAGGGGTGCAGGTGCAGGTTTGTTACATAGGTAAATGTGTGCCACGGTTGTTTGTGCACAGATCATCCCATCACCTAGGTATGAAGCCCAGCATCCATTAGCTATTCTTCCTGATGCTCTCCCTCCTCCCAACCCCACCCTCCAACATGAACTATGTTTTAATTGTCACAAGGTTTTCCTTTTTCCCTAGCAGCTACACAAACACTGGCCTTGGTATAAACAATTACAACTCATCCAGCTCACAGATGCTAACTGAACCCCTCTTCTATCAGCCATAAATACAGCTTTAATGGACAAGACTGATTTCAGTAACTTTCTCCTGATGAGAAGACCACCAACCATGGACTGATTCTGCTGGTTCACAGATGTTGCCCACTTGGGTGCCTTCATGCCTCGAAAAGACCTTTTGATATATAGGGCCTAATTGTAATTACATTTAAATGTTAAGTGTCTACCCCAAAGTGAACATAGGTGTATGTTATATGCATGTTTGTCCAATACACATGTGTTAGGACCACATATTCACCTATGAATATTCATAGCCCCTTCTGTAACCTGTTCAACATGTATGTTTAGCCAACCTGTTCAGCACAAAGCTCCCATCCCAAACCCACCTCTTTCGAAGTGGGTCTTTGTCAGAGGCAGGCTTCTCAGCCTGTGAGAGGGCCACCTTGCAGGCTATAATTCTTAAGAAGAAATAAAGTCTCTTCTCCTTTTCTAAATTTATAAATTGTGTGTTTATTAAAGTGACAAAACAGACTGAGATACATATAAACCTGCAAATACTTCCTTTTTCAAAAAAGTGAGATTTGCACAAAACAGTCTATAGTCTCTCTTTTTTTTTCCTCCACTTACCAATACATCATGAGGAGGTTTTAACAGGACATTGTCTTTTTACAGATCTGTAATCTGTCTTACAGTATATAATTTTAAAATGCTCTTCTCTGTCACTTTGAATCATCCAATGTGTAGTGCATTTAAGTCTGCCCAGGCCTAATCTCCCTTTGGCATTTAGTCCCTCAGGAGGATATTGAGGGCTGCCTTTTAGGTTCCAAAGGAGAACATAAGCCTTCACAAAGCCCCTCCTCACCAGGAAAGGGTGGTCTGAAGATTGTCCTCAATCCATGCCTTACAGCCACTCTGCTCTGCTTCTCTTTTGACCCTGAAGAGTGATACAGATATACACCATGTAAATAGAGATGTTTCTTTATAAGCCTGTAGTCTTTCTGGGTGTTCAATGATGACACAGAAGAATAGCTTCTAAGAGAATCAAATGGTGTTTCATATAATTTATTTTTAATAAGTACTTATATTCCTTGGATCAAAGGCAGTAGTGTTTATACTTTGTTACTGTAAGTGTACAAATGTGTGAAAAATATTTTGCCACTATTCTCCATCTGTGCAGCTATGCACTTTTTTCAATACGGTGCTCTGGTTGGATACATTAGTGCTTTCCCATGTGGACTTTAAATTATGTATATTATTAATGTTTTTTCCAGTAAAAATGAGACCTCTCTTGTGAACATTTAAAGTTCACAAAAGAAGTGACTCTTCTATCATTTAAGGTACACGAGAATCCCCTAACATTATCTCATTCAAGGGTCACAAGAGCCCCCTAATATAGCCAGGGTTGTCACATTTAGCTGCAAGATCTTGCCACAGTCACCATTGTGTCAGCAGTGCCAAACACAGTGTCTGGTACACAGGATTCATGAACAGCTGAACATTAGGTTAAATGTTTTGACCACATCATGTGGACAGTAAGACGGCAGAGTAAGGACACTCCCAAACCTAAGATTCTCACTACAAGTTCAGTGTTCCTTCTACTATATCACACTGTCTCCTGCCATTCCAGCTCCAATATAAACATTTTCATTCAGACCCACCAATCATATACACAGGGTGTTCGGTGTCCAGCTTAGAGACTCCCCACTTATTCAAATTATCAGGCTCAGGAGATAGGCTAGGCTAGAAACTGTGTTAAAGCTACCTGAAGAACTATCCTTAGTCAGAGGTGTTCAGTCGAGTCAGTAAGAAATCCTGGCTCCCATCACCCTTGCTGTGACTTGACACTTGGTCTTGTCTGCTGAGATTAATAAAAGTATTCTTGTCATATAGTAGAAAATGGCACTAAACATAGTCCATGCAAAGGCAGACACAGAGATGGCTGTGATGGCTGTTCTATAAATTGATCTGATTTAAGAGTTCAATTCTACTGCTTACAAAGAGAAAACAATATTATGAAGGGTTAATCAGACTTTGTATCTTGACAGGAAGTTATAAAATGGAAACCTAGGTAAAGGCAACTAGAAATAGGCAAGATCCCATCTCAGAATATTGTGAAAACTGAAAATCAGGAACTTGAGACTGAGATAAGTAGCTGTCAGAGAACAACCAAGTGTGGAACAAACTGGGGCCTTTACCAGCAGCCTAAGCTGTGGGAAACTCAGTGGCTAGGGATGATTTCAATGCAGAGGGAGGAGAAAGATGACAATAAGAAGAGGATGCTACATCCAGTGGCAATATTATCAGAAGACTCAGATTCAGGCCCCTGAGCATCAACTCTCCCAGCTCTCAGTGAGGCACAGAGGTCTAAAATATCCTCCCTCTCTCCATAGTCTTTAAGGCTGCAGCTGTAGTTCATTTACATCTGATTTTCTGGTACAGAAAGGTTTAGGGGGTTAGAGGAAGGAGTATGAGCCCCTGTATAACTGTCTCCAAGTCACAGTCCCCACTAGCCTGGCTAGGGCAAACAAGAGCATCTCTCCTTCCTCTGCCCCTCTGCTGTCCACCAGAACAGCTATTATGACTTGTGATTCTCTGCTCTCCTCATTACACCCTCCTTGACCCCTATGGTATATAAGGACTATTTGGACAATGCACCCTTCAGTGGCATAAGTTGGCTGGACAACACCACGCCAGTTCCCACACTTCTCTTGGCTGTTGCCTTCCACACTGTCCTACCCCTTCCCCACTGGACAGGGAAGACAATGGCCAGTGTATAAGTTAATTTACTCTAGGGGGGATGGAGAGAGGTAAAAGAAAGTAAGGCAAGAAGCCAGTAGCCCATCTTGGAATAAAGGGTTCCCCAACCTGTCCTCTGCTTTCTGAGTCTCTTTCCCTCATGAATATTTATGTGGAGCTCTTTATCTTGGCACTCTCTGGGAGATGGCAGCTGAGAGGATCAAGACTGTGGCCAGTAAAAGCAAGGGAGAACTGACAGGCATGCAGTTAGAAAGCAAGCAACAGACATTAAACTCAAATTCCTTAGATGCAGACTTCCTACTAAAATCTATATGCGGTGGAAGAAGACGCCAGCCCCAGATGTTACTCTTATGCCCATGTTACCTTTTGGAAACCACATACCCAGCAAACTGTTTCATATGTTGCCAAAAATAAACAGACAGAATGCAGCTGGGAACTCTGAGCTGTGCTACTCTGCAAATCATTTTACTGCATACAAATGACAGCTATTATACAACTGGGATCCCCCAGGGAAATAATTTCTATTCCCAAGTCCGTTTATAACCTGATGAGTCAGTTGAGGTCAGCAGGTTGGAGCAGTGTATTAATGAAGCCAAGGTCTCAGAAAAGATGCTCTGGCAGACCTGGATATTTTGCACAGTAAAGATCTGCTTTCCCAAGACCACATCCTTTAATCTTAAAGGTCTGTCTTGCAAATGTGTGCTGGACAGAAGAAGGCTGAACAGAGGGCACTGATGGCTCTGGAAGCCAGAACCCGCTACTGGAGAAACAATTCAGAGATAAAAAGTGACCAGGACATACTCCTGTCTTTAATCTGACTCCCACCTTAGGAATCAGGGTCACTGTTATCACTGTGTAGTGAGATCATTTTTCATCTTGGTCTGCTCACTCAGGCTGACTAGTATCATGTTCTTTTCCTTGTCTCTAATAGTTCCCCTTCCCTTTGAGGTCCAGTTTCTAACCTACAGTAGTTACAAACAAAATAATAGAGCATGTCATGTCAATAAGGTTCCAAGGGAGGACCTATAGAGTAAACAAATGGTTTTAATGCACAAGCTTTGTGATAGTAGAGATCTCCTTCTATTCTGGGTTCAAAGCTTTGTAGCAGGAAACCAAGATTAAAGAGATCTAACTTTTATATATCTGAAAAAAAAAATCTATGATTCAATGCTCCATAAGTACAGCTGTTTAGGATAGTCTTAAGTACTATTCAGTTTAGAATACACTCAGATCTTTAATCAGTTTCCCTTTTTATTTTTATTTTTTTTTTGCTATATGCCTAGCAGGTTAAAAAACTATCAACCTGAGTATTCCCAACCTCACTTTCACTACCCGCAACTTCACTCTAGGTTCCAATGTGCCTAATGTGACTCCTAACCTTTTCTGAATGCTGATTTAGAAACTGGGGCCAAAAAAGAGGTAACAACAGCACCTGAAGGCACTTAGCCAGGTTTTCGAGGAGCTCTTTGGTTGGGGGTTGGCAAACAGACAGAAAGACAGAGTTGGCAGAGCTGCCATGTGTGTTGAATACTGTATCAGAAATGGCGAGACAAGATTTCAGCAAGTTCTGTTATAGGTGAAAAATACACCCTCTCACTGTGGGCATTTTTTTTTTTTGAGGGGATGAGTAAAGATGTTAGTTGCTTTTAGTCATATTTTTCTGCCACACAGTCGTTTCTTTGAACATATCACTGCAAAGAATCAGGACTCAATGGAACCCCAGTTATATTTTCACATTTTTGTTTTTATCTAACATAATAATAATAGCTAACATTTATTGAGCACTTACCATATATCATTTATTCATTCAATAGCTATTAATTGAACACCTACCTACTATGTTCCAGGCACTATTCTAGGCATTGGAGATACAACAGAATAGGACATGAAAGGTTCCCGCCTCATGGAGCTTATTTTCTAAGGAGAGTAGAGAGACAATAGACAAATATACAAGAGGCAGAAAGAGTGACAGGGTGGCTACTTTAGACTGAGTGATGAAAGAATGCCTCTCGAGGATGTTAAGATGAGAGCTGATGGTATGAAGAGGCCAGCCCTGTAAGATTAATGGACAAGCATTCCAGGAAGCAGAAACTGCGTGTACACAAGGGCCAATGCAAGTACCTGAAGTATGAAAACAGAACCTCGGTATGGCTGAATCAAAAGGGCCTGGTACAAAATGGTGCCTAAGGTAGAGGTGGGACCAGATCATGTGGGGTTATGCAGGCTTGGGTTTTATTCAATATGCCAAAAATTGAGAAGTCACTGGAGGATTTTAAGTAAGAAACTGATATGATGGAATGTTCATTTTTAAAAGATCGTGTTGGCAATAGGTAGAAAACTGCTTTTGGAGGTTGTGGGGAGGGGTGTGTAAGCAGGAGGGCCAGTTAGGAGGCCATTACAGGAGCTCAGGTGACAGTGTAATATCAATGTCAGACATCATGCTTTGCATCAAATCCTTAAACTACCCCCCAAAGAAGTCTACAGAATTGCACAAGGACAAAAGTTTGGCACCAAAGGTGATGCTGGACTGATCCAGCTACCAGATACATAAGAAGTGGAGCAGGATGGCTAGGCTAAGTGACTTGCAGAAAGTAGGCAGATAGGTCCTCAAAGTCAACAGAGGTTTGAAGGCACACACAGGTTAGCAGTGACAGCAAGGAATTGCCAACTGATTAGATCTACCCTGGGAGAAGCTCCATCAATTTTTATGTAAATGGAAAGCATTTGAAAGTGGCAGCCCAAGGTGGCCAGGCCAGCCTGGCTATGCCCTATTGCAATAAATCTGGCTCTAGCATCCAAGGCTAAATTTAACCTTTATTTAACCTAAACCTAGAGAAGCAGCATTCAATCTGAATGAGTCCTAGGACTCAGTGATTTCACAAACACAGAGTGGAACTTAGGCCTTGTCTGGTTCCTGATAGAGGAACAGAGAACATCATTTAGACCCAAGGCCAACTCCTTAGGTGTGGCTATGTTGAGGACTGGGAACACACATGTTCTCACAGTCTCACACCCAGACCCACTAACCAAGGAAACATTGCTATTGGTTCCTCATGTGATTCCACTGAGCAGCATCAGTTCCTCTTCTCCCACCAGCGCCGCTTTCTAGACCCAGCTCTGAGGACTTTAACTGAGTCTGAGTGATCCACAAGAGAAGCAGCAGCCCTAAAGGAAGCCCGCCTAACCTGGAGGGTGCCTTATGCCTCCGACGGGCTAGAAAGTCAGTCTCCTCTTAAGCACACCACAGGAAAACCCTGTAGCCCTCCACAGAGAAGGCGTCTGTCAACAAAGAAGGTGACTGTGAACCTAGCATGTTCTGTTTGATTCTGGCCTCTCCCCATGCTTCTCAACATGGATTCTTACTTGCAGTGACATCAGGAGCAAAGCCATTACATTCTCTCTGCATCTTTGCTGGGTTCTCTTAAACAAAGTAGGACAAAACAGAAAGAGATTTCACATAGTTTCTGAAGAAAAGTTCAGAAAAAAAAAGTGAAAATGAAAACAGAATGAAGGGATATGGGATGGGCACAGAGGAGCAGTTAAAGGAGAGAGGTCCTAGAGCCACACTGCCCGGCTTCAAGTCCCAGATCTGCCACTAACAGTTGTGTGACCTTGTATAAGTCATTTAACGTCTCTGTGACTCAGCTCCCTCATCTGAAAAATGCAGGTAACAACAATATCCGCTCACAGGGCTATGAGAAGTAAGTTAACACGAACATATGGAACAGTCCCTGGCCCAGAGTTAGAGGTACGTACGGGTTATCATCATCATAGTGGGCTTCTTAAATCTGAACGCAAACCTGTAGTGCTGCTCCTGGAAAAAATTATACCAGAAAGACACTGAGTAAGGTGTGGGAGCCCTCAAAGATCAGGTCATCAAAGGGGTGGATCCTTTGGAGTGAACGGAGGAAAATAAGTTAGCTACTTAGAGCATGGATAAATGCAGCCAAAGAGAAGAAAGAGAAATACACAGATGACAGATGTACTAATGTTTTAAAATAGCTAAATTCCAGGGGAATGGGCCATGGAGACTTACCTAACTAGATTAGCAAAACTAGACTAAAAACTAGTTTATAGGTGGAAAACCATGAAGTACATCATAGTGATAAATTCCTACTCATCATATCGACTGGTGTGATAAGGGACACACAGAGCAGCTCACATACTTCCTTACAACAGTGGGGAATCATAGAGGATGATCTATCAGAAACCATGGATGTCACGAGTGAAGATCTGGGGAGACAATGAATGTAATGTTCTCCATTTTTATATGGAAAGCCTGCATTATTGCTGTCCTTCTCTGGGTGATTCATCACATTCACCAACAGATATAGCAAGCTTGTGACACTTTCCCTGAATGGGAAAGGGTGGGAATTTTTACAGCCTGCTAAACATACATACGGCCTGAGCTATTATTCTGCTGTGTTAGCCACCTATTCACAAACCTTGATTGGCAGGTGGATGACATTAGCCAGCTGTGGGAAAGGCCAAAGGAGACAGTAACCATGGACATTAAACTTTGTGATAGCTCCTCTCATGACTGACTATTTAACTAAATTAAATCTCCTGTCCCTCATCCTTGAGATACTGGGTTCTCCAAGTAGTGCTGGAAGATGGACAGTGCTCCTTCACATCTTCGGCCACAAACACTGCACAAACTTAGGCTCAGGAAGGGGACTGCATGCCAAAGTTCAATCACATTTCACCATGCATGGCAGAATGATGGGCAGTTTCTCTTTGACTCTGGCATTTTTTGGTTTTCTATGAAACAAATGTCAAAGATGTCAAAGAACTAAAAGGTTTGCTTCCTTAAGTCAATCTATTTCACACCAATTTCTCCTTTTTTTTTTTTTTTGACAGAGTCTTGCTCTGTCACCACGCTAGAGTGCAGTGGCACGATCTTGGCTCACTGTGAGCTCCGCCACCCGAGATCAAGCGATTCTCCTGCCTCAACCTCTCAAGTAGCCGGGACTACAGGCGCATGCCACCATGCCTAGCTAATTTTTCTATTTTTAGTAGAGATGGGGTTTCACTATGTTGGCCAGGATGGTCTCGATTTTTTCACCTCGTGACCCACCTGCCTTGGACTCCAAAAGTGCTGGGATTACAGGCGTGAGCCACCACACCCAGCCCATCTAACCAGTTTCTAAGATACGTGAGACACCACGGAGATAAATATGGAGGGCAGAATCCACCTCTGTTTTTTTGTGTTTGTTGCTGTCTGAATCTGTTATATAAAAAGGAGTTAACAGGACTCACAGGATTGAAAAGAGGCTTAAAGGAGATAACCCACTTGTCTAGTACCTGGCATATGGCAATGTAGGCTTTACTCCAAAGAGAAGGGTTAATCTGTTCAGTCTAAAGAGACTAAGCACTCAAAAGGCCATGTTGTAGTCTGCAGTGCTGGCACTAACCAGCCTTTCAACAGGGTCACACTGGGCTAATTGTTATCCAGAACCGGGGGAGCTCATTCCCCTGGTTCACACACACCCTGAGAGACCTGTATTCAACAGGATACACGTAAATCCTCATTACAACTGACGGCTTGGATCATCAGAGTTAGCAACTGTTACACTGAATGCTTACTATGTTCTTTAATGCAGACAAGAGTTTAATATAAAGTAGCTCTGTTTTAGGCACCCTCCAAGAGAACTTGATATCCTTAACCTGTTAAAAGTATGCTTAAACAGAATGCCTCTCCTTCCGTAGCTCTCAAGCACCAGTTTATGGCCACATGTTCTAAAATGGGTCCAATTTTCTCTAAGTGAGCAAAGGGTGTCAAGGAGAGTAAGAACTTAAAATCTGAGCAAGAGTTTACTTTCCCCAAACTTATAAGACTTAGGTTTAATTTTGTGGTAATAACTACAGATTTGTTAAATACATATACATATTATATATATGTACACCCACACACACACACACACACACACATATATATAAAGATAGCTTGTCTTTAATTATATTCAACCACTTTTCCAAATATTGTTATGATCTGCACAGAAACTTTGTCTTGACCAATAACTTTTCCCTTCAATTAAAACTTTTGAAAAACAGAAGTAGACAGAAAAGCCCAGTTCTAGTACTGGTCTGTAGATATCTTAAATACTTAATAGAAAAGACGAGAAAAAGACATGACTGGATTGAGGCCAACATCTTTTTTGGAAAACTGGAGTTAACGGTAGCACAGATATTAACAAATCTAACATGCAGCAGACACATGTATAACATATCTAAAACCTGGATATCCAGGTACTCAAGTAATATTAAGAATGATTGGTGCGCATCTCCCCCGGCAAAGGAGCGCAGCTCATCGCCAGCAATGGATCAAAGCTGGACGGAGAATGACTTTGACGAGATGAGAGAAGAAGGCTTCAGTCCATCAAATTTCTCAGAGCTAAAGGAGGAATTACGTACCCAGCGCAAAGAAACTAAAAATCTTGAAAAAAAAGTGGAAGAATTGATGGCTAGAGTAATTAATGCAGAGAAGGTCCTAAACGAAATGAAAGAGATGAAAACCATGACACGAGAAATACGTGACAAATGCACAAGCTTCAGTAACCGACTCGATCAACTGGAAGAAAGAGTATCAGCGATTGAGGATCAAATGAATGAAATGAAGCGAGAAGAGAAACCAAAAGAAAAAAGAAGAAAAAGAAATGAACAAAGCCTGCAAGAAGTATGGGATTATGTAAAAAGACCAAATCTACGTCTGATTGGGGTGCCTGAAAGTGAGGGGACCAAGTTGGAAAACATTCTTCAGGATATCATCCAGGAGAACTTCCCCAACCTAGTAGGGCAGGCCAACATTCAAATCCAGGAAATACAGAGAACGCCACAAAGATACTCCTCGAGAAGAGCAACTCCAAGACACATAATTGCCAGATTCACCAAAGTTGAAATGAAGGAAAAAATCTTAAGGGCAGCCAGAGAGAAAGGTCGGGTTACCCACAAAGGGAAGCCCATCAGACTAACAGCAGATCTCTCAGCAGAAACGCTACAAGCCAGAAGAGAGTGGGGGCCAATATTCAACATTCTTAAAGAAAAGAATTTCAAACCCAGAATTTCATATCCAGCCAAACTAAGTTTCATAAGTGAAGGAGAAATAAAATCCTTTACAGATAAGCAAATGCTTAGAGATTTTGTCACCACTAGGCCTGCCTTACAAGAGACCCTGAAGGAAGCACTAAACATGGAAAGGAACAACCGGTACCAGCCACTGCAAAAACATGCCAAAATGTAAAGACCATTGATGCTAGGAAGAAACTGCATCAACTAACGAGCAAAATAACCAGTTAATATCATAATGGCAGGATCAAGTTCACACATAACAATCTTAACCTGAAATGTAAATGGACTAAATGCTCCAATTAAAAGACACAGACTGGCAAACTGGATAAAGAGTCAAGACCCATCAGTCTGCTGTATTCAGGAGACCCATCTCACACGCAGAGACATACATAGGCTCAAAATAAAGGGATGGAGGAAGATTTACCAAGCAAATGGAGAACAAAAAAAAGCAGGGGTTGCAATACTAGTCTCTGATAAAACAGACTTTAAACCATCAAAGATCAAAAGAGACAAAGAAGGCCATTACATAATGGTAAAGGGATCAATTCAACAGGAAGAGCTAACTATCCTAAATATATATGCACCCAATACAGGAGCACCCAGATTCATAAAGCAAGTCCTTAGAGACTTACAAAGAGACTTAGACTCCCACACAATAATAATGGGAGACTTCAACACTCCACTGTCAACATTAGACAGATCAACGAGACAGAAAGTTAACAAGGATATCCAGGAATTGAACTCATCTCTGCAGCAAGCAGACCTAATAGACACCTATAGAACTCTCCACCCCAAATCAACAGAATATACATTCTTCTCAGCACCACATCGTACTTACTCCAAAATTGACCACGTAATTGGAAGTAAAGTACTCCTCAGCAAATGTACAAGAACAGAAATTATAACAAACTGTCTCTCAGACCACAGTGCAATCAAACTAGAACTCAGGACTAAGAAACTCAATCAAAACCGCTCAACTACATGGAAACTGAACAACCTGCTCCTGAATGACTACTGGGTACATAACGAAATGAAGGCAGAAATAAAGATGTTCTTTGAAACCAATGAGAACAAAGATACAACATACCAGAATCTCTGGGACACATTTAAAGCAGTGTGTAGAGGGAAATTTATAGCACTAAATGCCCACAAGAGAAAGCAGGAAAGATCTAAAATTGACACTCTAACATCGCAATTAAAAGAACTAGAGAAGCAAGAGCAAACACATTCGAAAGCTAGCAGAAGGCAAGAAATAACTAAGATCAGAGCAGAACTGAAGGAGATAGAGACACAAAAAACCCTCCAAAAAATCAATGAATCCAGGAGTTGGTTTTTTGAAAAGATCAACAAAATTGACAGACCACTAGCAAGACTAATAAAGAAGAAAAGAGAGAAGAATCAAATCGACACAATTAAAAGTGATAAAGGGGATATCACCACCGACCCCACAGAAATACAAACTACCATCAGAGAATACTATAAACACCTCTACGCAAATAAACTGGAAAATCTAGAAGAAATGGATAATTTCCTGGACACTTACACTCTTCCAAGACTAAACCAGGAAGAAGTTGAATCCCTGAATAGACCAATAGCAGGCTCTGAAATTGAGGCAACAATTAATAGCCTACCAACCAAAAAAAGTCCAGGACCAGATGGATTCACAGCTGAATTCTACCAGAGGTACAAGGAGGAGTTGGTATCATTCCTTCTGAAACTATTCCAATCAATAGAAAAAGAGGGAATCCTCCCTAACTCATTTTATGAGGCCAACATCATCCTGATACCAAAGCCTGGCAGAGACACAACAAAAAAAGAGAATTTTAGACCAATATCCCTGATGAACATCGATGCAAAATTCCTCAATAAAATACTGGCAAACCGGATTCAGCAACACATCAAAAAGCTTATCCACCATGATCAAGTGGGCTTCATCCCTGGGATGCAAGGCTGGTTCAACATTCACAAATCAATAAACATAATCCAGCATATAAACAGAACCAAAGACAAGAACCACATGATTATCTCAATTGATGCAGAAAAGGCTTTTGACAAAATTCAACAGCCCTTCATGCTAAAAACGCTCAATAAATTCGGTATTGATGGAACGTACCTCAAAATAATAAGAGCTATTTATGACAAACCACAGCCAATATCATACTGAATGGGCAAAAACTGGAAAAATTCCCTTTGAAAACTGGCACAAGACAGGGATGCCCTCTCTCACCACTCCTATTCAACATAGTGTTGGAAGTTCTGGCTAGGGCAATTAGGCAAGAGAAAGAAATCAAGGGTATTCAGTTAGGAAAAGATGAAGTCAAATTGTCCCTGTTTGCAGATGACATGATTGTATATTTAGAAAACCCCATTGTCTCAGCCCAAAATCTCCTTAAGCTGATAAGCAACTTCAGCAAAGTCTCAGGATACAAAATTAATCTGCAAAAATCACAAGCATTCCTATACACCAGTAACAGACAAACAGAGAGCCAAATCAGGAATGAACTTCCATTCACAATTGCTTCAAAGAGAATAAAATACCTAGGAATCCAACTGACAAGGGATGTAAAGGACCTCTTCAAGGAGAACTACAAACCACTGCTCAGTGAAATAAAAGAGGACACAAACAAATGGAAGAACATACCATGCTCATGGATAGGAAGAATCAATGTCGTGAAAATGGCCATACTGCCCAAGGTAATTTATAGATTCAATGCCATCCCCATCAAGCTACCAATGAGTTTCTTCACAGAATTGGAAAAAACTGCTTTAAAGTTCATATGGAACCAAAAAAGAGCCCACATCTCCAAGACAATCCTAAGT
Source organism: Macaca nemestrina (assembly GCF_043159975.1). Classification (NCBI taxonomy): domain Eukaryota; kingdom Metazoa; phylum Chordata; class Mammalia; order Primates; family Cercopithecidae; genus Macaca; species Macaca nemestrina. Next base: position 35,843,434 of record NC_092126.1, on the reverse strand, counting down.
CAAAAGAACAAAGCTGGAGGCATCACGCTACCTGACTTCAAACTATACTACAAGGCTACAGTAACCAAAACAGCATGGTACTGGTACCAAAACAGAGATATAGACCAATGGAACAGAACAGAGTCCTCAGAAATAATACCACACATCTACAGCCATTTGATCTTTGACAAACCTGAGAGAAACAAGAAATGGGGAAAGGATTCCTTATTTAATAAATGGTGCTGGGAAAATTGGCTAGCCATAAGTAGAAAGCTGAAACTGGATCCTTTCCTTACTCCTTATACGAAAATTAATTCAAGATGGATTAGAGACTTAAATGTTAGACCTAATACCATAAAAACCCTAGAGGAAAACCTAGGTAGTACCATTCAGGACATAGGCATGGGCAAAGACTTCATGTCTAAAACACCAAAAGCAATGGCAGCAAAAGCCAAAATTGACAAATGGGATCTCATTAAACTAAAGAGCTTCTGCACAGCAAAAGAAACTACCATCAGAGTAAACAGGCAACCTACAGAATGGGAGAAAATTTTTGCAATCTACTCATCTGACAAAGGGCTAATATCCAGAACCTACAAAGAACTCAAACAAATTTACAAGAAAAAAACAAACAACCCCATCAAAAAGTGGGCAAAGGATATGAACAGACATTTCTCAAAAGAAGACATTCATACAGCCAACAGACACATGAAAAAATGCTCATCATCACTGGCCATCAGAGAAATGCAAATCAAAACCACAATGAGATACCATCTCACACCAGTTAGAATGGCGATCATTAAAAAGTCAGGAAACAACAGGTGCTGGAGAGGATGTGGAGAAATAGGAACACTTTTACACTGTTGGTGGGATTGTAAACTAGTTCAACCATTATGGAAAACAGTATGGCGATTCCTCAAGGATCTAAAACTAGATGTACCATATGACCCAGCCATCCCATTACTGGGTATATACCCAAAGGATTATAAATTATGCTGCTATAAAGACACATGCACACGTATGTTTATTGCGGCACTATTCACAATAGCAAAGACTTGGAATCAACCCAAATGTCCATCAGTGACAGATTGGATTAAGAAAATGTGGCACATATACACCATGGAATACTATGCAGCCATAAAAAAGGATGAGTTTGAGTCCTTTGTAGGGACTTGGATGCAGCTGGAATCCATCATTCTTAGCAAACTATCACAAGAACAGAAAACCAAACACCGCATGTTCTCACTCATAGGTGGGAACTGAACAATGAGATCACTCGTACTCAGGAAGGGGAACATCACACACCGGGGCCTATCATGGGGAGGGGGGAGGGGGGAGGGATTGCACTGGGAGTTATACCTGATGTAAATGACGAGTTGATGGGTGCAGCACAGCAACATGGCACAAGTATACATATGTAACAAACCTGCACGTTATGCACATGTACCCTACAACTTAAAGTACAATAATAATAAATAAATTAAAAAAAAAAAAAGAATGATTGGTATACATTCTAGCCAGACTGTTCTAGGAAATTGTGTTGCAGTAACAACCCCAATATCTCATTACTTTAACATGACCATCAGGTACCTGGGGGCTTTGCTCATCATGGCAACTCAAGGGACCCCAGGTCCATTAAGGCTTCACATTGCTTCCACAATCCCAGTGGCAGAGAATAAAAGGGGAAAACAGTGATTCACACACAGGCTCTTAAAAGCTTCCACCTAGAAGTGGCATATATCCACTTGGGCCCACATTTCATTGGCCAGAGTAAGATACATGGCCATACCTAACTACAAAGGAGGCAAGGCAGTACAGTTCTGCCACAAGCTTAAAAGGCACAGAGGTGGATATTTCTGTATATCACAAATGACAATCTTATGTAAGAATCTTGCATTGTTCTTTCTCATCTGTTACCTCATTTGATTTCTACTCCACCCTTGTAGTTTGGGTTCTATCTGCATCCCATTTTACAAACAAAAATAGCCAAGCCTCAGAGAGATTAAGTGACTTGCTTAAATCACATAAATAGTAAGTCAAACAGCTTTTGGAATTCCATATTATAATATTCTAGTTAAAAGGCTATTGTGGTACAAATCTTTGCACCCACAATTTGAAGTACATTCTAACTTGTTATTTGTACTATTCATTAAATGTTATCTGATGCTACTCATCTCTTCATATATACTACACATGTACTCTATCTCTAAATTCTGTGCTTCCTGAAGATATATTGTCACATAATTCCTTGCATTCCCCACAGTATCTCAGTTACTGCAGAGACATAAAAGGCAAATATTTTTAAGTTTGTCTTGGTTGATTTGTAAAACACCTACAGAATCACTATTTTCTGAACACCAAGCCTGTACTTTGAGTGTCTCAGGAGAAAGAAGTAAACTAGAAAAATTAAGTGTAGGCCTGGGCAACATAGCAAAACTTTGTCCCTACCAAAAAGAAAAAATAAATAAATAAATAAAAGAAAAAATAAAAACAAGATTGAAACTGGACCCTCACCTTACGTATTAGACAAAAAATCAACTCAAGATGAATTAAAGACCTAAATGTGAAACATAAAGCTATAAAAACCCTGTAAGATTACCTAGGAAATAATATTTTGGATATAGGATCTGGCAAAGATTTCCTAACAAAAATGCCAAAAGCAATTTCAGCGAAAGCAAAAATTGATAAATGGGACCTAATTAAACTAAAGAGCTTCTGCACAGCAAAAGAAACCATCAACAGAGTAAACAGACAACCCACAGAATGGGAGAAAATATCTGCAAACTATACATCAGACAATGGTCTAGTATCCAGAATCTGCTTAAACAAATGTACAAGCAAAAAACAACCCCACTGAAAAGGAGGCAAAGGTTATGAACAGACCCTTTTCAAAAGAAGATATACATGTGGCAAACAAGCATATGAAGAAATGCTCAATATCACTAATCAGTAGAGAAATGCAAATCAAAATCAAAATGAGATACCATCTCATATCAGTCAGAATGGCTATTATTAAAAACTCAAACAATAACAGATGCTGGTGAGGCTGCCAAGAAAAGGAAACACTTGTATGCTAGCAGGAGTATAAATTAGTTCAGCCACTGTGGAAAACAGTGTGGTGATTCCTCAAAAAACTAAAAACAGAACTACCATTCAACCCAGCAATTCCACTACTGGGTATATACCCAGAGGAATACAAAACATTCTACCATTAAAAAACACATGCACACATTATGTTTATTGCAGCACTACTCACAATAGCAAAGACATGGAATCAACCTAGATAGCCAACAACAATAGACTGGATAAAGGAAATGTGGTATATATACACCACGGAATACTATGCAGCCTTAGAAAAGAATAAGATCACTTCTTTTCCACGAACACGGATGAAACTGGAGGCCATTATCCTTACCAAACTAACTCAAGATCGGAAAACCAAATACCACGTGTTCTCACTTATAAACAGGAGCTACATAATAAGAACACATGGACACAAGGAGGGGAACAACAGACACTAGGGCCTACTTGAGAGGAAAGTGGAAGTGGGGAGAGGTTCAGGAAAAAAGTACCCAGGTGATGAAATAGTCTCTATACCAAACCTCCTAGTCATGAGTTTACTTATATAACAAACCTGCACATGTACCTCCAAACCTAAAATAAAAGTTAAAATATTTTTTTTTAAAAGAAAAGAAAAGTCTACTACTTTATTGTTATGGAGAACTTAAGACTACTCCATTTGGAGATGTTCTTCATATACCACCTTTGTTTGCAAATACAAAACTTTTGCTTTTGTAAATACATGGTGCATGTAAAGTACATGTAAAGTGTGACTATATATGTATGTGCTTCCCTTTTTCATCACATCAAATCACGTCACACACTACAGACAACACATCATTCTTACTACATACAGTCACTGCCCATTTGCAGACTTGTTTGCCTTTGTTTTGACACTGAAAGTTCTTCTTTGTGAATTCACTAAAAATAATTTTTCCATCATTAAGTCATTTCCATAATTTCCCCAAAGGCAGAAATTTTCTGAAAACACTGGAATAAATGCAGTGCTCCTGCACAGGGCAAGATTGGAAGGATCAAAAGCCAAGTGCTTAATTAGCACCAGAGTCTGAATAAAAAGGAGAAGTGATAATGGTGAAACCAGTTTCCTGATAGCTTGTCTGATCTGTCTTAATCTAACCACAGACTAAAACTCACCTGGGCATGCTACTTAATTTCTCACTTTCCTCACTGTAAAAGTGGGATAATAACAGTACTTATTTCATAGGGGTGTTGTGGGGATTAAATGAGAATGCATAAGACACAGAAAATGTCTAATACATGGTAAGCACTCACTAAATGTTATAGCTATTACTTTCCTTTGAATTTTGCCAAATGCTTCCACTTGAGCCAACTGAACTCAGATATTAACATATAAAGAAATTTTAGGGCTGGAAGGGGCTTTAGGGTCTACCTGCTCCAAAGAAATTTAGGGCATTTGCCTGGAATCAAACAGTTTATGAGGAAGCCAAGATGAAATCTGAGTTTCCTGACTGGTAGCCTCATGTAATTTTATGTATAGAAGGAACATCTTTTTTTTTTTTTTTTTTTTTTTTTGAGACGGAGTCTCGCTCTGCTACCCAGACTGGAGGGCAGTGGCGCTATCTCCGCTCACTGCAAGCTCCGCCTCCCGGGTTCCCGCCATTCTCCTGCCTCAGCCTCCCGAGTAGCTGGGACTACAGGTGCCTCCACCACGCCCAGCTAATTTTTTGTATTTTTAGTACAGACGGGGTTTCACCATGTTCGCCAGGATGGTCTCGATCTCCTCACCTCGTGACCGCCCGCCTCGGCCTCCCAAAGTGCTGGGATTACAGGCGTGAGCCACCGCGCCCGGCAGAACATCTTATTTAGAACAGTGTTTGACATAATGGTCTACTTGATTCTGCACAAATCCAAGTTGATTTTCTTTGGTTAGTGTTCATTTCCTCTGAAAATCCATCTATTTAAGCACAGAGAACACAACCAACCCCCATCATTGTTAAATTGTGGCCTGAGTACAAAATGAAACAGGCCCAAATATTGAATCAAAGCTCTTTGCAGCCCAGAGGTAGGACTCCAGTCTGAAATTAGTTCTATTTTGCTCACCAGCTTAATGATATTGTCAGTTGTTTTTTAATTAAGTCACCCTTAACTGCTACACTGAATGAATTTTAAGAGCTGGCAGAAATGCTTGCTGGGTTCCAACGCACTTTAAAAGTGAAAAAATTTAAATTGGTTCTCTTTTAAAAGGCTTAGATAAGGGCATTTCAGAAAGCAGCTTAAACATGTTTTTCCAGGTAATAGGGGTCTGGAAATTCCAGCAAGTTTCCATGTTCTCCAGGCTCTAAGAGTTATATTCTCATTCCTCCAAAGTAAGCCTTTGAATTGCCTTATCTGTGAAACAGAAATCATGACCCTGGTAACCCAGGGGAGGTATACAAGGGTCCTGTGACAAAGGCATAACCCAAATAGATGACGGCAATTTCTAAAACAACTATAAAGATGGATTTCCTCTTTTTATTCTTTCCTTCCAAAATCATATCACTATACAACAGAGAGCAGTGTGCCATCTAGCTTCTCTTCTGTCCTTATGAAGGTTCAACTGAGATACCTCTTGAACAAAATAGATGAAGTGAAGTCAGCATATGTTGCCATTACACTGGCAAATGAAGAAAGAGATATTGCGTCCTTTTAAGAGAGCCCGTTGAAACAGTAATGTGAATTCCCAGCAGACCAATTGTTTGCAGAAGAATATGCTATTGCTGTTCCTTAGCAACAATGCCATTCTTCAAAGGCACTGTGAATGAAGAGTTAAATACCTTCTTCTGTCCTTTGTATCTAAAGTATGACTTGAGATTCTGATTAAAGTGAATGTTCTACTGGCATTTTGGAAGCACTCAAATGATGAAGCTCGCTTGTGGAGTTGAGTCAGATGCTGTTTTGGTCAACGGAAATCTCAGACAACCAAATAAATACGTTATCACCCGATATGTGCAGGTCAACTGTAGATGCATACAGTAGCATATGGACTACTCTGGTTGGCATCAACCATGACATTCAACTCTCCATTCTCTTACTCAGCTCTCTTAGGCACTCAGGATACGGAGATGCTGTGAAATGTTTAACAAATAAGCCTCTACTTAATTTAAAGTGACAAGATATCACAAATTTAATGACAATCTGCAATTAAAATATTTAGCAACTCTATATAATGGTTCTATTGCTATTTGAATATAAGCACAAAAGAAAGATCTGTCAATAAAATAATTCATTAAATTAGGTTATAAACCATTAAGCCTGGTTTGTTACAATAGGCTCTTTGTTACTATTATTTATTTCTAGCATTAAAATCCTAGTTTAATGTCAATGATTTTCCCCTCGAGTTTCTATTAGACTCTTCTTACTGTTCAGAGGGCTTCTCAGAATATAAGAGATAAAATAGCTCTACAAAGAAAATTTATGCTTCATAGCAAAGGTGACTTGTAATTTGATTTCCATGATGGTTTTGCCATTAAAGATCTTTGGAGTGGACTTCGGAAAGTCTTCTCAGTAAGCTAGCTCAGATTTAATACTGCTCAGTTGTTCATTCATTCATAGTTTGTCCATCCATTTGACAAGTATTTGTTGGGCATCTTGGTGCCATAAACTGGGTTAGGGGCTAGGGATACAACAAAACAAACATGTTCCCTTCCCTCAGGATTACAGTCCTAAGGGGGGTAACAGAAATTAACAGCCAAATACAATGCAGCATGTCAAGTGCCAATGTCAGGAAAGGATCAATGCTAAAGGAGCACCTAGCAAGGTCCCCTTACCAAGATGGGGTTCATAAAAGATATCCTGGAAAAATGGTGGTGAAATAGGGGAGCTAAAGGAATAAAAAAGGGTTCTTGGAAGAGTGGGCAGCAGGTACACAGGCCAGGAAAAGAAGGCATGGCAAGAGAAAGAAATGGAAACTCGTGACTGATATACTCACATTGGGATAATGAGATCAAAGGAGGTAAACTGGGGACTGACCAGGAAATATTGTATAAGC